>NW_026947515.1:22666184-23866184 GCF_034190915.1 Cavia porcellus
AGAAAGGGTGAGATGGTCCAGCCGTTAGTCTTAGGAAATTCAGGCCTTCATGTCTTAATCATCTGGCTTCCTGGCTAGGCACAGTTGGCATGTACCTGTATCTGAACACTCGGGAGGCTGAGGCAGGAGGTTCATGCGAATTGGAAGTCAGCCTAGGTTAAAAAGTGACTTCATAACCAGCATAAAATATGTAGTGAGACTCTGCCTGAAAAAAATAACAAAATTTGGATTCTTGCAGACAGAAATAGGAATAACATTGAGTTTCTGCAGTGTGCCAGGCACTTTGTATGTATCCCTTTGAATCCTTAAACCCTACAGGATGGCTTTCCTTATTCCCATTGAGGGGACTGAGCAGGCTGGGTCTGAGGGAGGTCGGGGAAGTGGGTCATGGCGTGAGTCATGTCATGTATATGCAAGTGCAACAAAATCTCCTGCACAGTGTTTCCTATAGATAATAAGCATTTTAATACTTTCCTCTGGTTATAACAATGTAATGTTCATATAAAAATTAAGCATATCAGTATGTGAAGAGCTGCCTCATCTGTTAAAGATTCTTAGTTTGAAACAGAAACTTACAGAAAGCTTGTCTGTGTGACTGATGACCCAGCATGGGCATGCTATGTCTATGTGAAGCGGCTGATTTTAGGGTAAATTATTACCTTTGTATCTCTCCACCTGTCACACTTCTACGTGCTATTCCTGAAAACAAGGATTTTCCCTTTCAGAACCAGACATAACCGTCAAAATCAGGACCTTAATACCTGTGACTCCCATCTGATTCTCAAACATTCTGCCCTTTGTCATAGCAGTGTTTAGAGCAGAAGGCACCAGTGTAGTGTGGCAGCTCTTAGCCTCTGCAAGCTGCAGTAGTTCTCAGCTAAAGTCCTTGACTTTGAAAAGTTTGATATTTTTGTTTGGTACCATAGATCGAACTCATGACCTTGCACTTGCAAGGTAGGCACTTATGCGGCTGGCCCAGACTTTGATACTTTTGAGGGCTCACATTTTGTTACTTTGTCAAAATTCTATATCCTGGGTTTATGAGATATTTCTGGATGAGATTCAGGTTGTATGTCTTTGGAAAGGGTGAATCTGTGTTCTTGTTTTTTTAAAAAATTAATTAATTTGTTTATTGAGACAGGGTCTTGCTGTGTGGTTCAGAATGGCCTTAAACACCCAGCAGTTCTCTGCCTCACCGCCCTGGGATAGTAGGCGTGAGCCGCCATGCTCAGGTTCTCATCGGTTCCTTGCTGCTGTGTGATGTATTGCAAAGATGCTCCCAGTTTATTTCCAGCCTGGTCCTCACACAGTGGGGTGCAGTGAACATCTTTGTATGTATGATACATGGCCCTTGTTTCCATTATGTCTGTAGGAAGATTCCAAGAAATGGAATTGCTGTGTATGATTGTTCTATGATTGTAGTATTGATAGATACAGCACTTGCTATATTCAGGCTAGCTATATTTATAGTATTGATAGGCATGTCTGTTGCATTTTCTCCAGCAAATTTAGTTTTGTATTATTTGCCTGCTGGAGTGACTGGAGTCTTTCTGTTCATTGTTTTTAACAGGCAACTTAGAAATAAGACCTGAGGGGCTTGCATAGGAATCCACAGGAAGGTAGATTCTGCATTGCTTTTCTTTTTCCTCTTACACAGCACTGGACTTGGTACCTTGAATTTGAGAAGCACTTGGCACTGCTACCTCACATTTCCAGGTCTGCCGCATCCAGCTTAACAAAGCTTTTTACTGCACAAGGTGACTTGTATTATTTTTTACTCATGATTGTGCTATATTGATACTACACAATCTCTTTTGGAAGAAGTATCTTATTGATTATATTATGTAGGAATTGATAGAGAATGATAGATGTAGATACCAATACAGATTCCCCCCCCTCCCCCCGGTTTACACATTTTTTTTTTTTTTTAGAAGAGTCCCACTCCGTAGTTCAGGCTGGCCTCAAACTTGCAGCAATTTTCCCTGTAGGCAATCCTCCTGCCTCAGTCTCCCCAGTGGTGGGATTATAAGGGTGTGTCACTACGCCCAGCTCTTTACACTTTTATTTGGAATACATAAATCTGGAAATGGGAATGGAGGATAAATATGGGAAATCCTACCACCAGGCAAAATATGAGACCTTTTTGATGTCACTAATTATAGAATATTGAATCTCTATTTTAGCCCCCTTACAAAGCCAGTCCCCACTGGATAACAGGTCTGTCTTTCTTTTTTTTTTAAATTTTTTTATTTTTTTAGGTCTGTCTTTGTTTTTATATATATATTATTGTTTTGGGGGTTTTTTTGAGACAGTCTCACTATGTAGTTCAGGCTAACTTTGAACTTGCTATGTAGCCCTGGCTGGCCTCAAACTTGCTGCAGTCCTGCTGCCTCGGCCTCCTGAGTGCTGGGATTACAGGTATGTGCCATCAGATCTGGCTAGGAACCCTTTCTTGAAGGGTGGAATACAGGACATCAGCCTTTCAGCCACAGGTGTGGACCAGCTTTGCCATTAATCCTCCATAAACAGGGAGGTCTAAGTCCAAAGGCAGAGTTGATTGGCCTACTCTCTTCCCTACCCTACCTGACTTTATGTTAGCAAAGGATATGGGCTTTGGGAGAATTGCTTAGGAAATCTCAATGGCATTGCTCATTGACTGCACTGTGACCTGGAGTTGGAGCTGGAATTTGAGCCCTGACTTTTAGCTCTTCTCCAGGAAGAGCTCCGGAATGAACACTGGAATTAGTTCTTGGGCTGACATGAGAGCAGCTGTATTTGGGGCCCTTTGTCCTGCTGCTTGCATTTGGGAAACATTCCGAACCAGATAATTGGTCCTCACGGTGTACATAACGTTAACAACTGGGGATGTGAGCGGCTTTCCCTGCTGTTTGTAGACCACTCAAGTACAGCCACCGGAGGGCAGGGAGGTCGTTAAGCTTTTTGTTTTCCTGATGAGCTGGAGGGTTGAGAGACTGATAGCTATGAAAGTGTAATCTCCCTGTGTCTTCCCCTGCTTCTTCCCTGTGCTGGAGATGAGACCCAGGACCTTGTACATAGTAAGCAAGCACTCTCCACTGAGATTTTTCAGTGTATTTCTTAGTCATAGGATTGACCCAGTGAGATTTAATTTGGTGGTTGTAGGGATTGGAACCCAGTGCCTATGACTGAATGTTTTTATAGCACATGTTCCTGAGGCTAGCAGGTATTCTTTTCGAAGTATACTTTTGTGTGGGGGCAGACACACTGGCAATTTGAGCCAGGGCCTTTCCACTAATCTACTTCCCCAGACCTTTTTAAGTTTTAAAAACTCAATCAAGTTAATAAAAAAATTAAAATTGCATTAAAGATACATAACTAGGGGCTGGGGATTTGGCTCAGCGGCATAAGCACCTGCCTTGCAAGTGCGCAGTCGTGAGTTCGATCCCCAGTACGGATTAAAAAAAAAAAAAAAAGATACATAACCAAAACATCAAAAATATTTCAGATTTTGAGACAAGGTCTTGCTAAGCTGCACAGGCTAGGCCTGCACCGGCAGCATATTTCTGCACAGTATGCAGCTGTATGCATAGGTATGTGTGTATGCATAGGGTTGAATCCATACCTTCCATGAGAATGTGACTCCCTTCATGTCCCCACAGAACATGTGTTCCATGCTGCCTGAAGCACCCAAAGCAGGACCTGGCCTGTAACAGATCCTTAGTGAATTTTTTCAATGGATTTTCATCTGTGTCACTAGCATGTGTAGTCCCTCAAATACTTATAGAATGAATCAATGAATACACAATTTTTATGCATTTACCTTTTCTGTATCTTCACATGGTAATCCCTTTTTGCCATTACTTCCTTCCCCACTGGCTGGATCTCATCTGAAGTTTCAGAGACCTTTGGGTTTCTGTTTATGCGCTGAAATTCCTGGCTGTAGCTCAGACTGCCCTGACCATGTCACTGACAGTGTAAATTCGCAATCTGGTATCAATCACCGTAAAAACACTGTAAAAACATTCACCGTTAACAGCACTGTTCTTTTGTGGTCCCTTTTTTCTGTCCTTGGTCACTCAGACTAGTCAGCCAAGATGTTGTTCTTAGTGCAGAAACAGCATCTTGTTAATGTCCTTTATCAAAAGAAGTCACATTTTTATAGTTCTTAGTACTCGGGGGGGAAAGGGTCCTGGATTCGACACAATAAATTGCTACTTCTATCACTTGAGTACTGAATACTTCAGCAGCTAAAGAACCAGGGAATTTAGCAGCTGGGGATTTAGCTCAGCTGCTAAGTGCCTGCCTTGCAAGCACACAGTCGCGAGTTTGATCCCCATACAAAAATAAAATAAAATAAAAAAGAACCAGGGAATTTAATTTTTTACTGTTAGCTGCTAGGTTCAGAGGTGAAAGACTGTATCTTAGAGATCTTTCTTTGGTTGGATTAGAGGGATTTTTTTTGGTTTTTGTTTTGTTTTGGTGTTTGTTTTGAGACAGGGTCTTGCTATGTAGTTCAGGCTGGCCTTGAGCTGTGTAGCCCAGCCTGGCTTCAAACTTGCAGCCGTCCTCCTGCCTCAGCCTCTCTAGTGCTAGGATTGCAGGTATGCCCTGGCATGCCTGGCAAGGGGATGTTACCTAAAATTAGAAAGCTAATTTTAGGACAAGTGGTAGACACTTGGCTAGTATGCATGAGGCCTTGAGTTCAGTCCCTAGTACCACAAGAACAAAAGCTGATTGAGACAAACAGACCAAAGCTTAGTCAGTCAGATAACCCTGGTTGCCTTCAGAGCTCTTATTCTAAGGCTTAAGTTTTCTTTCTTTTCTCATTCGTTTTAGTGTTGTTGTTTTTCAAAGTAACCTTAGACCTCCTAAAATCACTTTGAGCACTGACAGCATATTTCTTTTGAACACTCCAATAATAGTAAGTTTTTGTTTGTTGAGGATAGATTTAATCTTTGGAAATAGCAAACTATTTTGAATGAAGTGATAATGCTGATATGGTATAGTAATTGAATTGTGTAGGCTATTCAAAGAAATTCCAAATCCACTGAGCAGTGGAACTAAGTACAGTAAATAGGAACTTACAAAGTATTTTTTGAAGGACACTTTTCATGTTTTTGTATAAGTACCAGCATGTTGATATAAAGAAGACATTAAAATACCATTTACAGGCTGGTGTGGTACACACCTGTAATCCCAGCCCTTGGCAGACTGAGGCAGAGTCACTGAGTTTGAGGTTAGCCTGGGCTATATAAGCAAATTCAAGGCAACTTACATCACTAGTGAGACCCTGTCTCAAAAAAAATCAGGGCCAGGGCACCTGGCTGGCAAGTGCAAGGTCCTGAGTTTGATACCCAGTATCAAAAAGCAAACAAAACAAAAATCCATTGGCAGCTCATTTGTTGCAATCAGTCCTACCTGATTCCCACGTTCCCATTACTTCATCTCTGGGACTATACTTTGGAGTTTAACGAATATGTACACTGTGTCTATTTCCTCAATACATGTGAATTTTTGCTTATCTAAAATGATAGAGCAGTCAGCTATTTTATATAAGGTTGTGATTATTCTAGGGTAAAAAAAAAAAGCTGTTGATAAAGTAATCAAGATTGTCCTACTTAGATACAAAGACTACAAGAACTGGCCTTGGAAGTGCATGAAACATTCTTAGGGAACAGATAAAGCAGAGGCTTGCAGCCAATTCCTCCTCACCCTGCTGCCCACAGAGTAGCTGCGTCCAATTTGGCCACTATCTTTCAGTGAATGGATAAAGCCAGTGTGACAAAGACCTCTTTGTCTGAGGATGATTTTGAGGGCCTTGGGCTGGAGAGTATCATGAGGTATAAGTGAGCAGGAAGAGAAAACAGTGGAAAAACAAACCCTCATGAGAGAAATTAGAATGAAAGGAAAGCCTGAAACAAATCTCAAATATTACGTTTCTTGTTACACTGCTGTCTTACTCTCAGCCTGCTTTGTGGTAGGCTCTGCACACCTCATAATATTGGAACTGTATATAATAAATGCCATGACGATTGTAATCCATGCATCGTATATTGTAATCCCTTTTTCAGGCCTCCTCACAACCTGGAAAGTTGTATTTGTAATCTCATTGAAACGTAATTGTACTTCCGACAAGTTAATTCCAATCTACCACCTTCAATGCAACCCATGGCCAGAGTAAAGACACTAAGACATATTCCAAGTTAAGGACAGACAAGGGGTCCTAAATCCAATCTAAGTGAGGATATATGGACAAAGGCCTCTCCCAAAATTTACTGTCCCATAAAGGAGAGGTTCAAGGATAAGTGACAGTGAAGGTGGTGGGAATTGGCGAGTAAGGAGCTGGCCAGCTGGGGAGAAAAACACCTTAGCAATACACAGGGAGAATGATACACTGAAGGATGAGTCTGCATAACTCAACTAGGGTAGCATTTGAATGGTTTGAGGAGGCTGTTGCTTCCGTTTCTGATACGTAAACTTTTGCACGCTGGGGAGTCGTAGCCTCTTTTTTTTATCCAGTTGACATTCCTGGGACTACCTGGCTCTGCCATCCCACCATGCTCAATCTTTTACAGAGAGCCCAATGTGAGGAATCAGGATACTGCCAGGTTGATCTCGGGGATTACATATCCGTAATTATTTGCTTATAGTCAGTTGAAGTACATAGCCAGCTGTGTACACGTCAGTGCATGGAAACAAGACTGGATTTAACAATGGCGAAGCAATTGTTCTGCATTCAAGGGGAGCCACTCACGTTGTCTCCTCCATTGACAGTGCTAGCTAAAAACCTGCTTGAACAGCTGCCCTTGCAGAATCTACTAAATTAACTTCATATCTAGTTGTGTTGTTGATGTTGAGGTCTGGTTTAACAACCACGTCCAGTGTAGGAAAGCTGTGTAAGGCCACCTTGTGGCACACAATAGAAGGTTAAGACAGGAAGATCACAGGGTCAAGCCAAAGTTGATAAGCAGCCGAGCAGTAGAAGAGGACTTTGGCTCTAGGATAGTTAATGTCCGGTGTTGATTATAGACGTGGACTCTAGGGATTACAGGTGCAGCCTTGCCCACTTAGCACCAGGAACTTACCAGGCATTGAGTTGGATCATCTTGCTGTGGAACAAAGAATAAGGCTTTGGGAGAGGAGCCTTCCTTTGGAGTTAAGTGAGCTGTTCCCCAGTGTGATTTTGTCCTGGTGACTATTCCCTAGAATGATAGGATAGACATTTATCTCTGTCCCCATTTTCTCCCACTTAAGTGCATATCATCACCCCACGGTAGAGTCGATGGACATGGACATGAGCCCCTGAGGCCCCAGAATGGTCTTTCAGTTGTAACTAGAGGCTGACAAAGATTGTCACTTTAATGTGGGTAATGCTGAAAATGAGAACGTTGTCATTAAGAAGGTCAGTTTAGGCTGGGTGTGGTGGCTCATGCCTGTAATCCCAGCACTCGGGAGCCTGAGGCCGAAGGATCATTGTAAGTTTGAGACCAGCCTAAGCTACAAAGTGGGTTTAAGGCCAGCCTGAACCACATAGCTAGAACCTGTCCCAAAAGCACAAAAGAAAAACTCAGTTTAAGGGCTGGTGCAAAGATGAATTTCACATTGTTAAAGCAGAGGTAGTGAATTACAAAGGCAACTTTGAAAATGTCTGAGCATCCAGCAGTTTCCCTTGGGGACTTCGAAATTATCCCACCTGTGGGGTTTTTGAGACAAGGTCTCACTGTGTAGTTCAGGCTGGCCCCTTGGGTTTACTGTGTAACCAAGACTGGCCTCAAACTCTGTGATCCTCTTGCCTCAGCCTCCCACCTGCTGGGACTGCAGATGTGCGCCACCGTGCCTGGCTTACCGCCTGTGGTCTGAAGGATGAAGTGTGTGTCCACTTGTATGTTAGTGTGCGGGAGATGCAGAGTCAGAAGAGTAAGAGGAAGTGGATGTAAAGCTTAGGTATATCTGGAAATGATCTGCCTCCAGAAGTGGTAACAAGGTTCCACAGAAGAAAAGGGTAAAACTGGCAGCCGAAGATGATGATGATGATGATGGAGATGATTTGATGACAAGGGAACTGAAAAGAAAGGTCCAGTGAAGATATGTACAAGATACTCCAGCACAGAAATCAAACCAGAATGGACAAGACTCAAAACCAACACCAAGATCAAAAGGTCAAAGGTCTAAAAATAGGGAAAAAAACCTCTTGAAACACCCAAAGAATCTAGTTTTGTAGAAGATACGAAAGCAAAAACGCAACCAGATGTTGAAGCTTAGAACTCTGGGAAAACAAGCAAGCTACTCGCCTCCCTGGTAAGTGGCTGCGGTGTGGCAGACTGCGGCCCTTCCAGGGGAAGAACTACCAGGGTCTCCTGAGATCCACATCATGTTGGAACTTAGGTCTCTGGGAAACCAAGCGACCTACTGATGCACGGCCTAGAGTCAGACATCCCACTTCCCCTTCCCTGCTTCCCCTGTCCACCATTAGCGAAAGGGAACCAGAAATCTGAGCATCTCCTGGGAGGTTGACCATAGCAAATAAGGAGCATTTCCTTCTGCCATCTCTTTGAAGGCAAATATTTTTATTACTGTTTTGCTTCATTCTGATTAATGGTACTGCTCTATTCAATATTTGTTTTGATAAGTTCTATAATGTTCTATATTTCATTTTATTTTGAGATACATGATTGAAAGAACAACTATTGTAAAGATAACAAAATATACTGTGATACCTGTAACCATTATCCTGGTAACCTGCTGTAAAGTTCTGTACCAGTTTCACTACATGGTCTCAGTTGGCTTTATTCTGTCTTGTTCTGTTGTATTTTACTACTTTCAAAATTAAAAAAAAGATAGATAGGTACATATATACATATATATGTATATATGTCGGTAAAAGATATTTAAGATAATTATACTACTAATTTCCCTTAGTTTGTTGAAAAGTTTTGTGCTAATATTATTTGCCAATTAAATGCTAAAATCTTGTACTCTGAGTTACAAATTTGAAGATAACAATATGAAATGTAGTAACCATTCTTACCCACAAATTACCTTGTTTTGTAATTTTGCTTTTATTCTCCTTAAAAAATTTAAAATACAAAATACATCTAAATAGAAAATTTAGACACGAGTACATGCATATATAACTCAGTGTTTAAAAACATAAATAAATCTGGTGTAGATGAACAGTCTTTTCAACAAATGATACTGGAATAAGTAAACATCCATAAGCAAAAACTTGAAATTAAACCTATATTTACAGCATATACAAAAATTAAACCAGGATAAATAAAAAATAACTTCCGAAAACTACAAAAAAGAATGCAACCAAATACAGAAAAAGGTGGTTCTCGTCCCAAAGAGGAAGTTGTGTGAAGAATTACTTTCAGGTGATTAAGTAGATGGCTATTCAAAATCTCAGGCTAAGGAGGAAATTTTTTTTGGGCGGAGGGACTGGGGATCAAACTCATGACCTCTGGCTTGCTAGGCAGGCACTTACACTGCTCAGCTAAATCCCCGGCCCCAGAGGAAATCTTTTTAAGAAGACACAGTTTAAACAGGTTGTTAAAATCTTCTGCCTTTCTTTGTTTCTGTGACAGTTGATATTTGACTATCCTTTCAGTAATGCAAAGAGAACTTTCCCCATGGTATTTGACGGATACTTTCCAGGTTCTATTGCTAAGAATGTGTTGTCCAGAATGCCTATTTAGTTTTTAAAGATAAAATTCCACCTTTTGCTCAGTTTTAAACATGTGTTGAATGTTACGAGAGGGCGTAATAATAGTGGTGGTCAAATATGGAAATGGCAGGGAAGTAAAAGTATACATGTGAAACAAACTCAGTATTTTAATAAGCAAAAAAAGATGATCCAAGCTGAAGCTGTGTTCCCAGCCTTCCCCAGATGTGGTCTGCCTTGTTTGTTGTTTTAACCCCTCAGGGCTTGACACAGGTTACTCAGTAAATATTTGTGGAATGGGTGCTTGAACTAAAAGAGAAGAGTGTTGTGAATTCCCAAGTACCTTGAAAACATTTGATAATTGTTTTGTCATCAGTGTGCCAAAAGACCATGTGTCTTCTGACTTTTGATTCCAGGCTTAGACATTAGCAGTCTGGCATATTTAGAGAAAAGAAATGATAACCAGAAGAATGGAACTTACCATTATATCAAAAGAAATGTCTGTAGTCTTGAGGAATCAGCCTGTCCTCTGGGAGAGCTGTTTCTGTTTGTTTTTTAGTCATAGAATCCTGCAGTAGTGACAGCAATCATAAACTATAGAAGTGAGCTTGGCCGTTTTGTGAGTTGAATGTGGAAGTGGAAAACACTGTTAGAGTCCTTCCTCACTTCTGGATAAACTGCCTTTGAGAGGTGGAAGCATGAATAGGAAGACACTGGAAGGAATAGCCTGCTTGTCCTGCAGATTAAAAAACTTGCTTTGCCATCCCTTCTGCAAACCTTCCTAGGTCTCTGCTGGGTCAGTGGCAGATTCGCACTTGGTAACAACAAGGACAACCTCACTTCTACATTAACAGTTCAGGAATTGCCCCTGCAGAACCTGCTCTGCCTACGGTAGGACCAGTGATGTGGGGGAATATGACCCATTTCTCTTAGTTAGTTTTCTCATCACCAAGATAAAATACCTGACATCCAAAGTTAAGGAAAAGTTTGTTTAGCTCAGAGTTTGTAGAAGTTTCAGTCCATAACTCGCTGGCTCCAAGGCATGGTGCTACATGGTAGAGGGGCAACTATTCATAGCTTTTTCTGTTACTTATGTCCAGTCTAGAGGGAATAGGGCAGTGCCAATTCAGTCAGTAGACTGATCCAGCCGTCACCCACCCTTAGTCCCAGCACTGTACCATAAGTCAGTCACACACTCTAGCTTCAGCCACCTCTGGACAAAACCTATGATTGCATGAGGCTTTGGGGATAAATCTAGACACACAGACCATAACATTTGGGTTTCTCCCATCCAAGTACTAACCAGGCCCCGACCCTGCTTAGCTTCCAAGATCAGACGAGATCAGGGGCGTTCAGGGTGGTATGGCCATAAACAACATTTTGATTTCTGTTTTAGTTACTTTTCTTGTTGTTGAGACAAAATACCTGATACCCACTCAAAGTTAAGAAAGGTTTATTTGGTTCGCATTTTATAGAGGTTCAGTCCATAGTCAGCTGGCTCTGAGGCAAGTGACTTGGCAGAAGGCCATCAACAGAGAACAGTTGATGGCATCCACAGGATAGCAGAAGCAACAAACAGGGAGGAGCGAGACAAGCCTCTTTCTGTCCCTTGTATTCTATCCAGTTTATTGGGATTAGGGTGGTGCCAATCTAGTCAGTGGGCCGATGATTCAGTGGTTACCTCCTCTGGATCCCAGCACCCTTAATCCCAGCATTGCTATGAATCAGTCACACACTCTAGATTTGGCCACCTCCAAAAAAAAGCCTATGACTGATGAGGCTTTGAGGGGACAACTAGACACACATCACAATGCGGTGTTTGAAGACTCATGGAAAACCCTACATGGAGACAGAAGAGGCTAAGTACAGGTAGATACAGGAAGAGCGTCCCAAAGATTTACCAGCCTTGCCTTCAGAAGAAGAGAACCCATCTGAGGTCAAACAGCCTTGGCAAAGAGGGGCGGCCATACATTACCATCAGGACCTACCCTGCGTTCATATACCTTTCAGGGTCATATTTCCTTCTCTCTGTGCATAATATTTGTCAGAAATCTGTCTCAGCAAGAAGGGACACAAGTTTTTGAAAGGTTCCAAGACCACCTCATCCTCTGTCTCCCACAAGAAAAAAAAATTGAGATCCCTTTTAAGAGTTAGTACATATAATTCACTCAAAAAAACAAATATTAACTGTTCCAGAGATGTCAATACAGCTGTGATGGAGCTACTGATCATGGCTTACGCACTGAAGACTTCCTGTGCCAGGAACATCATTGGGGTCATTCCCTACTTCCCCTACAGCAAGCAAAGCAAGATGAGGAAGAGGGGCTCCATTGTGTGCAAGCTCCTGGCTTCCATGCTGGCCAAAGCAGGTGAGCGAACGGAGCGCTGGAGTGTGACATAGCGTTCTGACCCTTCCCTATCTGGGGTTAGTTCTTCACCTCAAGTGTCTTAGTTGGGATCTTTTCCTGCATTTATTTCTTGGTTTTTCTTACCTATTTTCTTTTGCATAGTTTGTTTAAGAATATGTGAGCTGGGCTGGGGATTTAGCTCAGCGGCATAAGCGCCTGCCTTGCAAGCAGGCAGTTGTGTGTTCGATCCCCGGTACCAATACAAAGGAAAAAGACAAAAAAAAAGAATATGTGAGCTTATAATTTTTACTGTGTTTTTCTTTTTAGAATGATAATACTTCATTGTTTCGCCTCTAAATCAGACCTGTTTTTAATCATTGTGTCACTTTTACTTGCTCTGGTTAATCACATTTAACTGTTAGGCTTGGCAGTCCTGTGTGGTCTTCATTTGTGTTTGCATTAGTTAGCTGCATTCTTTTCATGTTCTCAGCTTTAACGCTGGGTTTTTCTGTTACTGTTTCTTTATGGTATGCTCTACCCCTGCTCCATCCCTCTGGCCTTTTTGCAGGCCGCTCAGCTCATTTTCACTGTTTTCATTCTATCTGTATAGCAAAGGCCTAATTCCTGCCTATAAACCAGATGTAACACCTTATAATTACTGAGCTTTTATTTGTTTGTTGTTTATTAAAAATATTAGTTCTTTACTGTGGAAATTTCTCAGTGCCTTTTGACCGTTTGCAAGGTATTTGTGCACGTGCTCTTTGCTGTTTAGTACTATGGTAAGGGTAGGATTTCTTCATCTTTCTTGTAAGAATACTCCTTAAGCCATCATTACTTTGCTTTTAATTTTTTGTTCCTGTCTGCCATAGCCACAGTCCTTCAATATTTATCCCTGCATTTTTAATAAAGACCTTTTTATGGTTCATACCTGTGACTGCTTTGGTATTTGTTAGCTCCATAGTCATATTTTCACATGTGCCTCGTCTTTCTCTTCTCACTTTTCAGGATCAAGCTGCTGATAGTAGAGGGCAGCACTTCTCTGTTATCTTGAGTTCTCTGGTCCTTGGGAAGTCGTGGGTTCCTTGGCATTAGGCTCAACACATTTTTTACTTCAGGTTTGTTAAGCTTTACAATAAAAGTGTGTAACTGTGGTGCAGGTTACATCCGCTGCCTTCAGTCTTCTGGTAGGAAACGGAGGTGAACATGAACACCCAGTGCATATCCGCTGTAGCCATTAACTTGTAGGGGAGAGCTTTGTAATTTTTTGTTTTAAAATTTCAGGTTTAACTCACATTATCACTATGGATCTTCACCAAAAGGAAATACAAGGCTTTTTCAGCTTCCCTGTGGACAACCTTAGAGCCTCACCTTTCCTGCTTCAGTACATCCAGGAAGAAGTGAGGAGCCACCAACCATGTCCATTGCCCTCAGATCCTGTTTAGCTTTTCCTGGTACCAGATTTTAGAATTGAAAGGCACATCAGATGTTTCCTTCCCTTCCACCTTAATGATTATGGCAGCCAGATGTACCCAGCATGTAGTCATGGAGGATCATATTTTTAAAAGACATTAAACACAGATTTCCTTAGCAGTTTGCTTATGTTTTCTAGAACGAAGGTTTTAAGATTAGTCACTTGACTGATGGTACAGGGCACTGATCTCAGGGCCTTTGCTCTGAGCTACATCTGCAGCTTTTTTTTCTTTTTTTTTTTTTTTAAGACAGGATCTCACTGAGTTTTCCAGGTTGACCTCCGACTTGCCATCCTCTTGCCTCAGCTTCCCAGAGTACTGGGGTGCAGGCATGTGCCACCACACCTAGCCCCTAACTTTTATTTAACAAGAGGAAAAATGACTGAATGTTTTGTTTTGTCTGTTTTGGTTTTGAGACAGAGTCTTTCTATGTAGTTCAGGCTGGTCTTGAACTCAAAACTATCCCTCTGCCTCAGCCCACTCAGTGCTGGGATAACAGGCATGTGTCACCATGTCTGGCTGAATTATTTTTTATTCTTGTGATGTAGTACTTTTGCAGAGATGCTTATTCATAAATGGTGAAAAAATTTAAATGTGTGAATGAAGTTTTAACGTGTTTGATTACTATTTGAATCATTGTTATAAGAGGAAAAAAGTATAATAGAAGCATCCAGGTTTGTTTGTTTTTAATAACCTTTCAGTATTTTCTGTTTTTCTTCCAAATATAGATTCCAAATTACAGAAACGCAGTCATTGTAGCTAAATCTCCTGATGCTGCAAAAAGGTAACTAAGCTAGACATTCACAGAAGTCTTTTTCTGGGTAAATCTGAAGTTGGAATTAGCTGTTTTGGAATCTAAGCCTGTCATAAGATGGCCAGTAAACACCCAGACTTTCTCCCATGTCATCGTCATATCCAAGGCACAGGTTCCCATCTGGCCTGCAACTCAGAATTAGCTCAGTTTGCTCCTGGGAGGAAATGAAGCTTTTCCTTCCAAGTCTCAGGAAAAATAAATCTAGTGGGGCTGTGAGCATTTTTCAGGGAATTGTTTTTAGGAAAACAATTTTTCTGAACAAAGTTTCTAAAGCTGTCCATTAGAATGCTAGAGAAAGGAGATGGTTATCAAGATGAAAAAAAAAAAGCAAAAGGTATTTGACAAGGATAGAAGCAAAATTATATAGAATCAGATACTAACCCACCTCATGTGTCCTTGATACATTTATTTCTGGCCTGATCCATATAAATTCTTTGTGTGTCCCTAAAAGAGTGAGGTTTTTTGTTGTTGTTTATCTTTCTTTCACTTATTGAGATGAGTCTTACCATGCAGTTCTGGCTGGTCTTGAATTTCCAAAGATCCTCCTGCCTCAGCCTCCTGAGTGCTGGGATTATAGACAAAGTAAGTTCCATGGCCAGCCTGAACTACATAGCTACCATACATGGCGGAATGATGTTTTCATCTTGTGATTAACAGTGATACTGTGTGGGGATGCTTGGGTTTCCTCTAGCGGTGCCACATTTCTCTTTGCCTTCTTCTTAGAGCTCAGTCCTATGCTGAGAGGTTGCGTCTGGGGTTGGCTGTGATCCACGGAGAAGCTCAGTGCACTGAGCTGGACATGGATGATGGTCGCCATTCTCCCCCGATGGTCAAAAATGCCACTGTGCACCCAGGCCTGGAGTTGCCACGTAAGATTAGCTCTACTTTTATTTATTTATTTATTTTAAATTTTATTTTGAAAGTATACAACAGAACAAGTCAGAATAAAGCCAACTAAGATCGTACAGTGAAATTGGTGCAGAACTTCACAGCAGGTTACCAGGATAACAGTAATAGGTATCACAGTATATTTTGTTATCTTCATAATAGTTGTTCTTTCAATCATGTATATCAAAATGAGATGAAATATAGAACACTATAGAACTTATCAAAACAGAATATTGAATAGAGCAGGACCATTAATCAGAAAAGAGCAAAACAGTAATAAAAATATTTGCCTTCAAAGAAATGGTAGAAGGAAGTCCCCTTATTTGCTATGGCCAACCTCCCAGGAGACGCTCAGATTTCTGGTTCCCGTTTGCTAATGGGCGGGGGGCGGGGGGAGGAGGATAGGGGAAGTGGGATATCTGACTCCAGGCCATGTAGCAGTAGGTTCACTATTGCTAACCAGGGAGGCAGGATGCTCACTGGTTTCACAGCGTCCTTAGTTCCATCATGGCGTGGATCTCGGGAGACACTGCTGTTCTCCCCCTGGAAGGGCTGCAGTCTGCCCCACTGCCTCCGCTTACCAGGGAGGGGAGGTCGCTCCACTTTTATTTGTAAATTGAAGAAAGTTTTATATGGTGTGAATGGCTACAAGTTAACTCATGGGACTTTTTAAATAATTGAATGGTGCTCCTTGATTTTCCCTTTGATGGAAGGAGATTACATATGTTGTGCACATTTGCGGCTGTGAGGACAGTTGAGCTAATCTGGGTTGCACATGAGCATTAGTGGACAGCTGTGTGTATGGTGGTATGAAATCAGAAGACAGCATCTGGGGAGGTGCTGGCAGCAGCCGGCAGTCGTCTGCCAGTCTTTGGCTCCCAGGAGGAACAGTTATTTTAGGGATGCGGCTCTGTGCTTTAATACCCTCCTAACTTACTGTTACTGATCCAAACACATGCAAGTATTTTACGTCCCTAAACTTTTATGTGGTATAAGAAAGCATTAGTATGTTTAAAGATTTCAGAGGATAGCGATTATTTCTTTTTAAAACACATTTGCTGCCAGGCGTGGTGGCACACTGCTACAATCCCAGCACTCACAGAGACTGAGGCAAGAGGATCACTGTGAGCTCAAGACCAGGCTGGAACACAAAGCAAGACTCTCAAAAAAATAAAAATAAAAGGCAAAAATTAACAGGGGGGAAAAAAAGACTGTTTCAGATACAAAAATTCTATTTATCGATGCCTCAGAAATGGAGACTAGCAAGGTGAAAAAATATCAGAATGGTTGTCCCTCAGACAGCTTAATTCAGACTGACTGCAGACTAAAATAATAAGCATTCTCATTTTTTTACATCCTATTTCCTGTTGCTTCATATTGAGATTTGGAGATTTTGATGTACAAGGGACAAGTACTATATTTTTTAAATTAAATCAGTTTTTTTTACTGTGGCGCTGAGGATTGAACCAACGGCTTCCTACTGAAGCTGCATTCCCATCCCCTTCTTATTTTTTTTTTCTTTTTTTTTGTCTTTTTCCTTTTTATTGGTACCAGGGATCAAACTCACGACTGCCTGCTTGCAAGGCAGGCGCTTATGCCGCTGAGCTAAATCCCCAGCCCCTCCCTTGTTATTTTTTGAAACAGGCTCTTGCTAAGTTGCTGAATTGCCCAGGCTGGGGCCCAATTTGTAATCCTCATGCCTCAGCCTCCCGAGTAGCTAGGATTACAAATGTATGCTGCAATGACTAGCCTCACTTTTTTAATTTTAATTTTTGCTATCAGTGTTTTATTTGCTTTTTGAAAAGTCTAAAATTCTTCCATACGTAATATATTAACATTTCAAAATTCAAAAAACAGCCAGGCATGGTGGCTCACATCTATAATCCCAGCATTTGGGAGGCTGAGGCAGGAGGATCCCTGTGAGTTCGAGGCCAGCCTAGGCTACAAAGTGAATTCAAGGCCAGTTTGAACTACATAGTGAAATCCTGTCTCAAACAAACAAAAAAAGAAATTCAGAAAACAAAGTCCTTTACGATACAAAGCCTCTCCAAACTTTCTCTTTTAGGCATCCTTCTCTAATATATTTGGATTCTTGCATATCTGTTCACAATATTTATGTATGTGATAGAAACAGATACTGTTTTTTCTGCTACTTCCACTCAAATGATTGTATATTATGCATCTCATTCGGCTCCATGTTCTTTTCATTCAATAACTCCTTCCCTCTCAGCAATATAGATTCCTGTGTCTTTTTTTAATAGTTTTAGTCTGGTATGGTAACACACACCTGTAATCCTAGCACTTGGGAGACTGAGGTAGGAGGATTGCCACAAGTTTGAGGCCAGCCTGGACCACATATCACTATGCTTTCAAGGAAAGCCTGAACTACACAGCAAGACCCTTTCTCAAAAAACAAAACAGAATGCCAAATCAATATAGTTTCATAGTATTCTATAATATTGATCTACTATAATTTATTTTAATCAGTAACCTATTGATGGGCACATAGGTTTTTTGTTTTATTTTGTTTTGGCTTTTGGGCAGTCTTTGACTGTGGAAGACAGTGCTCCAGTAATAGTGTCTGCTGGACCCACTTTACATGCCAAGAGCCATTCTGAGTGTATCAGTGGGGCCCGCAGCCTCCCTGAAGGGCTCTTATTTTGCTTTATCCTGCAGACCAGGAAGCAGGCACACAGCCAGAAGCTGGAGTGAAATTCCAGAATCTACACTTTTTTTTTATTGTGATCCTGGGAATTGAATCCTGGACCTCATACCGAGCTACATCCCTAGTCCTTTTTTATTTTCTGTTTTGCGACAGTGGCTCACTGAACTCCCAGCCTGGGTTCAAACTTGCCTTTCTCCTGCCTCAGCCTGTGGAATACAGGCATATGCCTCTGGTCCTAGCTCATTCTTTGTTGGTTTTTTGTTTTTTAGCTTTTTATTGAGAGTTAACTTCATACTTAGAGAAAAAAATGAAGGCAGAATACCAGTGCATGCTGCTCTGTTCACTGCTGGAGTGCCCACTTGACATTTACCTTACACACACATACTAATTTTTTGCACCCTTTGAGGGTGCAGATTTAATCCCCCTTTGTACCTAAGTACTTCAATGTGTGTTTGCTAAATACAGAAGAACACTGATAACCACAGTATAATTCTCAGATTTAGGAAACTAACGTTGTTACAGTAGCATTGTCTAATCCATCAGCCTTTTTCAGTTTTACCACTGTAATTTAGAACAAAGGAAATGAAAAACTGTTTTTCTTTAGGCCAGGACCTACCCAGAGTTGTACATCCCGTTTAGCTGTCATTTCTCCTTTGTCTCACTTAATCTGCAATGGCTCCTCTGTTCTTTGTCTCTTATGTCCGTGATGGTTTTGACCAGTAGGGGCCAATTATTCTGTAGACTGTCCCTTAATTGGGACTTGTTTATGTCATGCTGAGATTCAGGGTACGCATGTTTGGCAGGAATGTTACAGAAGGCATGTGACCGCGTTCCACTGCTGGTGATGCTGGTTTTGATCACTTGGTTGAGGCAGTGTCTGGCAGATTTCCTATTGGAAAGCCTCCCTGCACTCCCTGTAATTAATAGTGTCATCTCAATATCCTGACTCTCTTGATAATTCTTGCCTGATGAGTCAGTTATTATTGATTGTTGAAAAATTGTTTCTTTTTTAAGACTGCATCTCAGTGTTCCTTGGATTGGTCTGGAATAGGGGCTTACACAGTTCTCCTGCCTCAGCCTCCTGAGCAGCTGAGACTACAGGTGTTTACCACTGCACTCAGCTTCACATGGTCATTTTCTGATTCTATCATTCCTTCTGCATTTACTGATTGACATTCTAGGGTGAAAAGCCTTTCCTTTCTTCCCTGTTTATTTATATGGGTCCATAGAATCCTCTTTTGTTCATTGGGTTATAATTCTTTGCAGTCACTTATTTTAATGACCAGAATGTCTCATGTTGGCCAAAGAGAACCTTGTCAAGCTGCCTCCTGCGTCCTTTTGACATATCCAGTCTTGGTTTGATGCTTCCCTGTTTTCTGGTGTAACTGGACACTCTGTGTTGTAGTTTTTTAGTCCTGGAATCAACTACTTCCCTAGAGAACCCTTACTCCTTTGGTGGGAAATGACATTTGGAGGCCACATTTGGACTCTGGTGTGTGTGTGCTCTGTACAAGACATAATTTACCTGGACCGGCCCTTTTATAAACACCTGAGGCTAGTTCACAATAAACATACAAATAGGATGCCTGAGTCTTAGGCTTTTTTGGTAGCTATTGCCATATTGTCACCGTGGTGCTCTGTGCTAAGAATGCTGCTTTCATAGGGGAGCTGATGACAGTACATTCCCCTCCTGGTCATCACGTGTCCCCACAGACTTGGTGGAAGGATATCTTCCTTCAGGGATGCTCGGATGGGCTTTGACAGCTGCCATGGGGTCATGCATTATAATTCCCAGCTCATGAACTTAACCAGGAAATTTCTGCTCCTTGTATGTGGAGTTGTACCTTCCAAATTCAATATGGTTTATGTATTGATTATACACTGATAACCCAGTACATTCTACATACCAGTGGTTCACTTTAAAATATTAAAATGTTATGACATGGCCAGAAAAAAGCCAGTACTCACCTTTGGAGCGCGCATTTTTAGAAGATGTAATACTCTGACACCTTCCTCCAACTCCTTCTTTAGAACAGTACCTCTCAACAAGCCGTGATTCGGTTTTTGAGACAGGGTCTTGGTGAGTAGTTCAGGCTGTCCTTGAACTCACTGTGCAGCCCAGGTTGGCCTCACACTCACAGCAGTCCTTCTGCCCAGCCTCCTGAGTACTGGGATTCCAGGCATGTGCCACAGTGCCGGGCCCAGAAGTGCTGTTTGTCCTCACCATTTGGCTGTGTGTGGAGCCGTCTGTTTTATGTTGTTGCCAGCAGGAAGAGGGAGTTATACTTGCATCTCATGCTTCTAGACCAGAGGTGCTGCTGTGCTGCACAGGACAGTTCCAGCCCAGAGTATCAGCAGCGCCCAGGTTAAGAACCCCGTTTGAAAGTCATTTGATAATTTTGAAAGTTTAGGGTTAGTTTTTTTTTTTTTTTCTCCTTGAAATAAAGTGAATTTGGGGAAGGGGAGTAATTTGTTAAAAGTGAAGTTGCACAAGTGAAGGACAGGAGGTTTTTCTGGTGGTGGTTTCGTCTTGTTTCTTTGGTGCTGGGAATCGAACTCAGGACCTTGTACTTCCCAGGCAGGCAGTGTGCTGCTGAGCAATGTCCCTGGCCCGGGTTTTCTGTTTTATGAGGTAGACTTCACCCCTCCCTGACAATGGACAAGGCCATCTAACGAACTTGGAAAGATTTTACGTCATACATTAGTACTTTTGCTACAGGCTAATGAATCATTATTTGCTGCAGTGGTGAAAATGAAGAGTTTAGGCCAGGGGTTTAGCTTGGCGGCATAAGCACCTGCCTGGCAAGTGTGAGGTCGGAGTTCGATCCCTGGTACCAAAAAAGAAAGAAAGAAAGAGTTTGGATCACAGAAAATGGGAGAAAATCTCACCTGGCTTGATTTTCCTGCATATTGCTTTGATGAGAGCGGTTTCACTAGTAAATTGAAATGGCTGTTAGCTCCCTGGGATCCTGTTGAGTGTCGCTCCTTCATTTGGAGGCGGAGGCGGAGTCTGAGTCTGGATGCAGATCACTTTCCTCGCTGCTCTCTTGGTGAGGCCTGGCGTTTCCTTGAACTGGGAACAAGCTGAGGTCTGAGGACGTCTGGAGTGAACGCTGCCACATGGGCCTCCTTTGCTGTTTGCCTTAGTGGAGAAAGGTTGGCCAGGTGACCCCAGTGGCTAGGTGAAGGCGTGTGAGCATGGGCGCTGATGCTGTGGAAGCATGCCTGAGCCTTTTGCAGTTTAAGGACATCGTAAATGCAGCATTATTCTGTTTGGGAAATGCCAATTTTAAAAGCAAAAAACAACGTATTACTTGTTTTTGTTTTTTGTTTTGTTTTTACTTTTTGAGACAGGGTCCCGTCTATGCAAGTCAGGCTGGCCTTGGGCTCACTTTGTAGTCCAAGCTGATCTCAAACTCTCAAGGATCCTCCTGCCTCAGCCTTCCGAGTGCTGGGATTATGGGAATGTGCCACCATGCCCAGAAATTTACTTTTTAAATAAAAATGTTAAAAATTATCTGATGAATTGGAAATGTTTTTAGTGATAGCCAATGCCTTTATTCCCCTTGTGTAACTCATTTTATTCTTAAACTTGATTCTGTGTGTGTGTGTGTGTGTGTGTTTTGTTTCTGTTGTTTTGATAAAATGGAGATAAAGAGCAGAACCTTAATGCAGGATAGTTTTAGTCTTCTTTGTCTTCAGCCTTTATCACAAATATATAGTCCTTCATGGAAAATTCGAATTTAGAAAGCGGGTCAGCTATTAGGAATGGTTGGCATTTTTAGCTTGTGAGGTGCTCGATACTCCCTGTACTCTGTAATAAAGACTATCTGTTTTTAGGAGCCACCAAATTATGTCTTCAGTTTTATCCAGACCCTAAGGCCAGATATGCACAAGGAATGAGTACCCAGGGAGAAAGGCTTCCTCTCCAGCCTGTCCAGGCCTCTGTTATAGCCAGGCCTCGGTTTTCATCTCAGCTCAGCAATAGTTTTGGAAGAGATAAAAGTTGGAGAAAAAGAAAGATGAAAATGTGCTTATTTTGTCTACTGAAGTGGAGTGTTGATTTTTGATGAGGTTTGCTGACTAGCAGTCTTCTATTTTTTTAGGGAAAAAGAACCAGGAAAGGGGACCACATCTCTTTAAGAAGTGGCCAGGTCCATGTAACCACTTCCCAGATGGTGGAATTTAAAGAGGGAGCCCAAGGAAGTTGTCCTAATGTGTGTGGGTCGATTCTGCCTCTCTTAAGTGATGTTTACACACAGAGCCTTCTTTGACTGCTCATGTTTCTGAGACTTGCCTATTAAAATATTCCAGTGTTTATTACAGAGAGGGCTGAATTTTAGCAGAGCTAATTTGCTATTGTGTAGGAAGGAACACTAGTGCTTTGCCCCGTGCCTATCGATAGGTGAGAGGCTGCTAGAAGTGTTAGTCACTAAATTGTGTAATCATTCTAAATTGTGTTCTTCCCTCTTCCCCACAACCAGTGTAATAAATATTTCAAATTAATAAAATCTTCTAGAAGAATAAAATGTCTAGCTTGTTCTTCTGAAGAATTCTCACGCTCTCAATTTACTAACCTTGGCCATTGTTTTGGTGCTTGAGATGGAACCCAAGACCTGGTGCATGCTAGGCAAGTGTTTGGTTACTAAGCTACATCCCAGCCCTTTTCTATGTATTTGTTTTCTGTTTTTGAGATAGGGTCTTGTTGGCTCAAGTTTGCAGGCTTCCTGCCTTAGCCTCCGAAGTAGCTGGGATGACAGGTGTATGCCACTGCCCTTGGCACTAACCCCTTTTTTGGGGGTGGGGAGTAATTGAGAATCAACTCAGGACCTTGCCAGGTGTGGTGGCACACTCCCGTAGTCCCAGCACTCAGGAGGCTGAGGCAGGAGGATCACTGCAAGCTCGAGACCAGCCTGGGCTACAAAGTGAGCTCAAGGCCAGCCCGAACTGCATAGCGAGGCCTGTCTCAAAAAGAGGAACAAAAAAAAGGCAAACTCAGGACCTTGTGCTTGCCAGGCAGGCGCTGTGCTGCTGAGCTATATCCCCAGCCTGGCACGAACCTGCTTTTAAGGATGAATCCTTAATTTTTTTTCTCTGTCCTCTCATTTGCTTTGTATACTCATGACCTCTTTCAGATGCATATTTTGCAATGAGATAACAAGTCTCTACTTTTTTAAATTTTTATTAGTACTTGTTTGTAGTACACGATTATTACATTATTACATTTATTTAGGGAGTTGGTACACAGACATAACACAGCTTAATTCTATTTTTTGGGTTTTTTAAATTAAAAATAAAAGACAGAATGAAACAAAAAATGAATAGAGGAAAACAATAAAGATCAGCAAGCACGATCCCTTATCAAACTGTCAACATCATTTTTCATATAGTTTAACATTTTGATTTTTACATTCCTGTAGAAATAAAAGACTCAGAATAGTGTAAACAACTTGGATAAAGGAACAAAATTAGAACTCCGGCCCTCTCCAACCCTACAGCTTACCACAAAGCTATACCAATCATGACAAAACGGCAGTGATACCAAGACAAGACAAACCACCAGGTACCAATATGAAGTCCCAAAATAGATACCCACATAACAGGCAATTGATTTTGGGCAAAGAGCAAAAGCAGTTAATTGGAGAAAGGATTGTACCCTCAATAAATGTACTGGAACAACTGGATATCCACAGGCAAAAAATCCAAATAGCCCATCAGAAATCTCTTAGAACATCCAAAAGTCAACCTAAAATGACTCACAGTGGGTTAGTTAAAGTGAAGGCAGGTGTGGCCTGAGTTGTTGCTTAGCTGAAGTCATTGTCTCTGGGACAAAATACATTGTTTTCTTATCATACTAATGACACAATGCGATGATTATGCATGTGTGACATTTATTTCACTAATAATTGATTTCAAGGTACATCCATTTACCTATAAAAATGTCCAGTTTATCTTTCTTTATGGCTGAATAGTATTCCATTATATAGAAATATCACATCTTTTTTTATACATTCCTCAGTTGATGGGCATTTAGGTTGTTTCCAAAATCTAGCTATTATAATCTGTGCTGCTATGAACATAGGTTAATTCTGTTTACTTCTCCTTCCTCTCCCCCCCTCCCTCCACGAACCCTCAACTTTAAGGATGAATTAAATAAGGGGAAGATGGTGAACTTGTAGGTACTGTCTTGAGGTTCCAAGTTTTGGGAGCCTGATTGTGTGAGTACCACAGTCATCTGACAGGAAGGCCACACTCTCAAAGTCCGGCTTCTCAGGGAGAGCATGCAATGAGCTGCCCCTTGACCAGGCTGGCTCTCGCAGCTGGGTTTTCGGTCTGCATTTCCTCCTCAGCCCAGTGGGAGTCGGCTGTGTTCTGAGTGGGGTCTGGGGCTGCTTCTCTGTACTGGCAAATTGTCCATCCTCTACTCTTGGGTCTTTCTCCCCATGCTGTGCTCCCCCGTATGTCACACACAGCTCCTGAGCTCTTGAAATGTGGCTGGTCTCAACTGAAAAGAGCTGGATGTTTAAGATGTACCCCAGACTAGGGGCTGGGGATTTAGCTCAGCGGCATAAGCGCCTGCCTTGCAAGCAGGATGTCGTGAGTTCAGTCCCTGGTACCGATAAAAACGAAAAAGACAAAAAAAAAAAAAAAAAGATGTACCCCAGACTGAAGACTAACATGCAAAAATATAAATATGTATATTGATTATATGTTGCAATGATAAAGTTTTGAATAAGCTGGGTAAAATCTATAAAGTTCACCTGCTTTTGCTCTATAATGTAGCTATTAGAAATTTTAAAGTTAGGGGCTGGGGATTTAGCTCAGTGGCATAAGCGCCTGCCTTGCAAGCAGGAAGTCATGAGTTCAGTCCCTGGTACCGATAAAAACGAAAAAGACAAAAAAAAAAGGTTTAAAGTTAGTTACATAGGAAGCATGATCAAATATACAGTGACTAGGAAGGGCATGGTGGGCATACCTGTCATCCCAGCACTTGGGAGACTGAGACCAGAGGATCACTGTGAGTTCAAGGCCAGGCTGGGCTACTTAGAGAGACCCTGTCTCAAAAAAAAAAAAAAAACCCTAAATAAGTCAATCTTATTTAAAACATTTACTACAATAAAAGACACATTCCTGTCAATCCTCAAAATACTCCCCCTCACTTTGAACACACTTGTCTCATAGTTCTTGGCAATTTTTCTCACTGTGTTGTTGGGTTTTGGTTTTAACTGTCATCGTCCTTTTTGATCACCCCTCATGGTGGCTTGCCTTCTACTTCTGTGGGTCAGCACTGCCCTCAGCAGCTGCACTCCGAGACCTCAGGTCCACAGTGGGGGAATCTTTTTCTTTTCTTTTTTTTTTTTTTTTTTTTTTTTTTTTTTGTCTTTTTGAGACAGGGTCTCTCTGCAGTTCAGGCTGGCCTTGAACTCACTTTGTAGTCTAGGCTGGTCTGGAACTCAAAATGATCCTCCTGCCTCAGCTTCCCGAGTGCTGGGATAACAGGCGTGAGCCACCACGCCCGGCTTACAGCGGTGGGGGAATCTGCATGCCTTCTGGTGATTGTTCTGTGTTGTGGCTTCGCCACTGCTTTAGGAAATGAAGCTGTGACATGTCCATCATCTAGTGCCACACGACTAACTGATGTCTGGTGATGTGTTTTGTTTTGCTAGTGATGATGGCCAAAGAGAAGCCACCAATAACCGTGGTTGGAGATGTGGGAGGACGCATCGCAATCATAGTGGTATGGTGGCGCCTTGTTGCCCTCCCTGCGCAGAGATGACACCACTGGTTCTCAGTTGTCCGCCTTTGGATTGTGTTTCCGGGAAGGATGATGGATTTCGGTGGATCCATCATCTACCCTTTCTCACCAAAACTCCCTTAGGAAAAGTAGCAGAAAGTTATGTATGAATGAATAAGGATTAAAGTATAACTGCAGATGTAAAAAGAGCTCCACGCCCACCATGGGGAGATTGAGCAGTAGAGCATCATCTTACAGGTGCTGGATCCCGCAGACCAGCCCGCGTAGTCCTCTCCCTGAGCTGCACTAGCAGTTCCCTTGTCCCCAGTGAGAAAGGCATCCCAGTGCAGCCTCACTTTGGATCTTGCCCAGCTCCAAATGCCTTTGCTGGCTGGAGGGTCACTGGTCGTTTACGGTACCTCACTTTACTTCTATTTTCCTCTCATGCTACTTTGTCGTGGAAAAAAATAAATGGGACACTGTCTCTGTGGGATGAATCAGGAATTTGAAAGAAGGAAACAAGCCTTGGCAGTCTTTTGCTCAAGCCGTCATGTCACTCTCATGTGACTGGGAGGCTCACCTCCAAATGCACAAGGTACCGTCGAGGCATTTCTCGCCATCTCTGGATGTTCAGTCCTGGACCTGGGTGTGCGCTCAGACTCCCCATCAGAAACCCCTGGAGCAGTGAGTGAAGAGAGCAGGTGTGTCCCTGCAGAGTGGGGTAAGGATTCTCCCTTAGTGCTGTCTTCTTGCAGGATGACATTATTGACGATGTGGAGAGCTTTGTTGCTGCTGCGGAGATCCTAAAAGAGAGGGGTGCTTACAAGATCTATGTTATGGCTACTCACGGCATCCTGTCTGCTGAAGCTCCCCGCCTGATTGAGGAGTCCTCCATTGATGAGGTGTGTCTCCTGTAGGGCTGGAACATTGGGTCTGAGTCAAAGTGTGTTGCTGTGGTTCTTATGAACAATAAAATGACTCAATAGCAGGTTGCTTAGCTTTTTGCGATGCTGCACACCTGTAATGTCAGCACTCTGAGCCAGGAGGATCTTAAGTGTAAATCTAAGCCAGGTACATATAAAAATTTGCTTCAGTGCTTTAACCTTGCACTATAGTAACATAAGAAACTTGAATTCTCTCCTGATAATAGGAAAATTTTGCAAATGCCGGTATTCATTGTATTCTTGTTATGTAAACTGTGACATTTCTAGAACTTGTGTTCTGAACCATATAACCTCCTGTGTAAAGTCATTTTCATGGATAAAACTGTACTACATAGTTTTACAGTTTGGAACTTGATCTGTGGGTAAAAACGCAAGATGTTGTATTCTTAGCAGCCAAGTTGAGGCATATATTAATAACAGATTTTTTTCTCTATTTTTTTATGACTAGGTTGTGGTGACAAACACTGTCCCTCATGAGATTCAGAAGCTGCAGTGTCCCAAGATAAAGACAGTGGATATCAGTTTGATTCTTTCTGAAGCAATCCGGAGAATCCACAATGGAGAGTCCATGGCTTACCTCTTCCGGAACATCACAGTGGATGACTAAGCTGCTTCATCCTCACATGCTGGAGGAGACCTGCTCAAAGCAGCGCCAGCAGCCACACACACAGCATTTCTCTGCAGGAAAGGAATGGAGATAGTGGGAAGCTAGGTGTCTCTCTCACCAAGCGTGGTGAGGAGGGGCATTCATATAGTAAAGAAAGCAAACTAGTGATAAGCAACATGACCTTAAGTGTTTCCCCTCGCCAGCGCTGTTCCTCTGTAGAAGCTACAGACACTCCTGAAAAGAATCTGAAAATTGTTACAGTGAAGCAGAGTTAAAAGCAGCTAAGGTGTTAATTCTGTGATGTTCACTCATTGGTTTCAATCCAGAGAATGCAGGAGTGATGTTGAACTCGGCCGAGGAGCTAAGTGACCCTGCCACTATCTCTGTCCAGTTGTCCTCTACCTAGTTCATATAAGTTTTTCTGTAGCAAATCCCATTTTTCTTTCTGTCATGCTACTGCCATGGAACAGCAAAGCATTTATGTTTTTGTTCCTCTTGGAGTTATCATGCTGCAGGCCATCTCTGGGCATCTGTGTCACCCTGAAATTGCAAATAAAAAATTTTGTTATCTCCCTAGTCTGCTACACTGCAGAGTCCCTGCTAGGCAGGTGGACTAACTTCTGTCCATACTGTGCAAAAGACAGTGGGAGCAAAAAAGGTCTATGGTAGGTGCAGACGCCAGACATAAATCTTCTGCAGATTCCATCCCCTTCCTAAGCACTAAATTGAAGTAAACCCTTGTTAAAATCCAAATTAAAAGAAAAACATAGACCCAGCTGTCGCTTGCCTTTGTAATGGAGGATGCTATAGTTAACTGCATCACTTAGGATTCCACTTGCCCCCTCTACCCTGTATCTGAATCACATGGTCACAGTTCCAGCGTACACACCTTTGTCAGGAGACCACAAGCATGGAAGGGCTTTTTCTATCTCTGAGCCCCCCCACATCAGGATGTTGTCAGAAGGAAGAGTGTATGCTGGGGATTAACTGAGCTTGCTTAGAGGCTCTATTAGCTCCTGAGACATGGAATTGTTTCTTTTTTCCCCCAGGGGCAACAATGATACATTGCCATTGGTTTGTTGTTATTGTTGTTGGGTTTTTGGGTTTTTGTTTTTCTTGTTTTGTCTTTTGTCTCTGAGACGGGGTCTCACTATGCAGTTCAGGCTGATCTCCAGCTCACTTTGTATCTATCCCAGGTTGGTCTTGAACTTGCAGTGATCCTCTTGCCTCAGCCTCACAAGTCCTGGGATTACAGGTGTGCATCACTCCCAGCTATCCCTTTTTTAGTAACAAGAAAATTTCCCTATCTGCGGCCATGACTTTGAGTCACATTAGCTTTGCCAAGCACACAAATAATCCAAGTAGGAAAATTTGAAAAGTCTTTAAAATAATTAGTGTGATGGTAGTGGAAGAGCTGTGGACCATGAGGGGTAAGACCTGGTTCTTGCTAGTCAGGGCCTTTCTAAAATTTCATTTATACCTCCTGGTAACACTTGATTTTCTTCTCAAGTCCCCAAGGACAGTAATTTTAAAATGGACTTAAGAAAAAAATAGGCAGTAGTAGTTCCTGGAGTTGGAAAATACTACCCTTTCTTGTGTTTAGTGAGTCATAATGAATCTGACAGGACACTTGGCCCTTGTGTAGTTCAGTGGTTGAACCCTTGCCTGATGTGCAGGGACTCCTTCTTTTTGTCTGTCTGTTGCTCTCTCACTGTCTGAACTTGTAGTTCAGGCTGGCCTTGAATTTATTTTGTAGCCCAGGCTGGCCTCAGACTCGCAGGGATCCGCCTGTCCTAACTTCCCCAAGTGCTGGGGTTACAGGCGTGTACCACTATACCTGGCTCCAGGTTTCATTTTCCATCCTAGACACCAAAAAATTTGAAAAAGATACTAAGCCTCAGAGATGTAAAGATGAATGAATGAGGTTCAGAGGCCTGACGCTCTGACATAGCAGTAGTCATTGTGACTGTGGACGTTCTTTGGGAAGGTTGCTGTCTTAGGTTCCTCGTTGCTGAGACAGAATCACCAACACCCAAAGTTAAAGGAGGAAGGGTTTATTTAGCTCACAGTCTGTAGAGGTTTCAGCCCATAATCTGCTGGCTCCAAAGCAGGGTGGCATGGCCAAGGGGCATCCCAGAGGAGAAGCAGTTCATGGTGGGCAAAGGCAGGAGCACAGCTTCCCGTCCCTGACAGCTTTCCCAGGCTACTTAGGCTGGGCAGTGCTCACACCTAACCGCAGGGCCCTGGCATCGTGCCATGCATCAATCCCAGCATCACACACTCCAGATGCAGCCACCACTGAGCACCATGACCACACAAGGCCTTGGGGGACAGCTAGATGCAAGCCAGAACAGTTACTAAATTCAGAACTGAGCAGTGCACCACAGACTCCCTGTACTTGATCCTAGGGCTCATACAAAGGCACAGAAGATTGTTAAGAAATTGTTCTTTCATTTCAACCACCACCTGTGGTCATCAGGTATCAGAAATATAATGGTGGGCCAGGGATATAGCTTAGCAGCAAAGCACCTTCCTGGCATGCATGAGGTGATCAGTTTGATTCCCAGTACCACAAAGAAAAAAATTCTTTTATTAAAAACAGTATGAACTCAAACTAAACTCCAAATCTGAGTTGGTGAAATATGTTACAGATGTAATCGGGTTTCCTTTGAGTAGCTTAACATTATGTAAGCACTTGTCAGGAAGTTTATGTCCATGTGTTTTGCTGGGATCTGGGATAGGAAAGTCCAGGGCACTGGGCTTCTAGTTTACTTGGCAATGAACTGTAACAGTGGCACTCAGCCAGATGAGTTGTTTTGGGATAAAGTGAATCCAACACGGAGGTCTGTCCCCTGGTGGCTGATTGGAGCTACCTGCATCCTGGGTCATCTTTTCCAAGTCCTCGGTCTTGACTAAGCGTGCTATGGGGATGTTGAGGGGCCACAGCCCTGGGCCTGCTTCCCTCGGATGTGTGGCTCTGCCTTAAGAGTCCCACTACCATCCCACGGGCTGATGTGCTCCTAACGCAAATGCCCCACACCACCTTTGGGACCGTTTTCTGAATAGAAGTTCGCGACACTTTGAGGGGTGTGGTCAGGCTTCCCGAGACCCTACGGCTGTCTGGGAGGCCCTCACCAGCGGTGGCCTTTGTTCTGCTTCCGGAGGTTCTCGGTTCTCTGTGGAGCCCCGTTCTTCCGCAGAATCCTCTGGTGCCGAAGCCCGACCAAAACATTCTGTGGTGTGAATTGGCACCGGGGGTGGAGACCCTCGAGGAGGCCCCGCTGGACTCCGCCGGGCGCAGGGGCGCTCATTGCAGGAGGCCAGGGTCCGAGGCGCAAGGCCGAGTCCTGTGACTGTTGCCCCGCGAGGCTGGGTGCCAGGCAGGGGCTCGCAGGGACCTCACAGGGTCCTCCAAAGGCCCCGGAGGCAGGAGGAGGAGTGAGGGGCGCTGGTGGTCTGGGTGCCTGGGGTTGTGCTCCTCTCAACACATCGAGATGCCTCCTGCCTCGTCGGCCAACAAGGTCTCCCTCAGGGAGCTCGCCGACCTGGCCATCGGCACACCGGAGGTGGGCGCCGTCAACTTCACGGCCCTGCACACTCTCCTAGTAGCCATCCTCAAGAACCTCAACCTCCAAGAGACAGTCATCGACATCCAGTCCCTGTCCCCTGAGGGAGGCCACTCCATCGAGTCCCTCCGCTCTGCTGAGCCGCTCCGAGCCTCGCGCAGCGCCCTCTTCGGCACGCCACCCCTGCACCCCAGCAAAGAGAAGCGCAAGATTGGGAGCAGGTCATCCTCCCTTGTCCTGGAGAACCAGGTGAAGGACCTGGGTGACCAGGTGCAGGACCTCAGCAAGCAGCTCAAGGCTGTGGACAGCCAGTTGCAGGTCATTGCCACCCACGTGCAGCAAATCACCCTGCAGACCGTGGAGGCCCCCACAGCCACGCCAGACACAGAGGAGGCTCAGCTAGGATCCACGAAGGCCCAGAAGAACGAAATGAAGGTCAGCGCCCAGGATGAGCACAGAGGCCAGCAAGCCCTCTGTGCCTCCGGTCCTGGCAGCAGCTGAGCCCTGAGCTGCTGCAGCGTGGCCCTGGGAGCTGAGCCTCGAGGGGAGGCGACAGGCTTCCCTTCCTGGGTTCATCAGCCTCGCTCTGCCTTACAGCCCGTAGACCTGCTCCAGGAAGATGTGAAAGGTCTGAAAGAAGCCCGCCCAAAAGCGCAGGAGCTGAAACCACAGCAAGATGTGAAAAGTCTGAAGGAAGCCCATGCGAAAGCAAAGAAGTTGAAACCGCAGGAGAAGGTACCAGGGACTCCAACTCCAGAGTAAGGTGGCCTTCGTGTCCCCCACCCCACGATCGCTCCCTTTCAGTGCTCTCCTGCCACTGAAGGACCTGAGCTGACCCACATATAAACCAACAATATCTCAGAATTCTCAGAGCAAACTCCCCTTCCATTAAGCCCTTCCTAGTGGTGGCTGCTCACAATCCCAGCTCTCAGAAGGCTGAGTGAGACGGGAGGATCACTGCAAGCTTAAAACCAGTCTGGGCTACATAGGGAGTGTCAGTCAGCCTTCACTACATAGTGAGACCCTGTCTCAAAAATAATCAACTCAAACCAAATAGAGTTAAGAGGTAAAGCTCGATTCAGAGGCTGAAACAGGAGGATTGCAATCCTGAGCTCAGCCTGTGCTGTTTACTGAAACTCTGTCCTAAAAGAAAAAATAAAACAACAGTTGAGAATGGGGCTCAGTGTGAAGGTCTGGGTTCAGCCCCAACCCAAAAAGATGAGAAGGGAAGAAGGGGAGGGAGCAGAAGGAGGAGGAGGAAAAAGAAGGGAAGGAGGAAGGAGGGAGACGTGCACATGGTAGCACGTGCCTGTAACCCCCTGCTCTGGGATTCCATGCTGGCCTGGACACGTTAGCAATGATGCTCCATCTCAAAATATAAAAAAGGCTCAGTACAAAGCCATGCGTTCAATTCCCAGGACACCACAAAAAAAAAATAGAAAGAAAGAAAGAAAGAAAGAAAGAGTGAAGAGAAAAAAAAATGAAAGAAAAGAAGAGACCAGGTGTGGTAGTTCATGTCTATAATACATCTGTTTGGAGGCTGAGGCAGAGAACCACAAGTTCAAGGCCAGCCCTGGGCCATTGAGTGAGACCTTGTTTCAGAATTAAGGGAAAAGGGGCTGGGGATTCAGCTCAGCAGTGTAAGCACTTGCCTGGCAAGCACGAGGTCGTGAGTTCAATCCCTGGCACACACACACACAAAAAAAAAAAAAAAAAAAGAAGGGAAAAAAGGGGCTAAATTACATGTGTCCATAGGTTCAATCCCCAGTACCACTAAAAATAAAAATAAAAATCAGTAGTGGACTTTGAAAGTCAAAGCGCTGTCCACAAGGAGGGGTGAGGCTGCCGAGTTAGACACCGTCACCCTGTGGTGATGGATACAGGCCACGACAGTAGGGGACAGGCTCCCCTGACCTTTGGTTTTCTTGGGAGGAAGAATCCACACAAGCGGCTGAGTGTGAGCACTAACAAGTATAGGAAACAAAGTGAGTCTGTGCAAGGCAGTGGTAGACATATGCTCACATTTCCACACTGAGGGAAAGAAGGACCAGTGAGGAACTGTGGGGCCGGCCAAGGCAAGGAAGGAGGGGCACAGAAAAGCCTCAGAGCCGCTGGCACCAACCCTGTCCTGTGCCACTCCAGGCCTTGTGACCTCAGCCCTGCTCCTCTTTGCTCTGGGAACTGTACCCACTTTTCTTTTTCTTTTGCAACTTTGAAGAGTGGAGGGTTTGTTTCATTATGTTTTGTTTGTAATCTAATCTTAGATTTTGGAGGTTGGCACACATTATAAGGAGCAACTTAAACTTTAGCAACTTGCTTGGGTTCTCTTGATGACTTTGCTCTTTGAATGGCACAGACCCTGGAGAAGTCCCTGCTGCTGGCTCCTTGAGAGGCAGAGTGGGCTCCAGGCAGCAGTACTGGCAGCTTTGGGTAGCATGTAGTGGTTTCTGGGAAAAGAATTGCAGCCTAACTTTACTGTAGACCAGGTAAAACCAGGTAGAAACTAGAAAAACTAGAAACCCTCCCTCTAAAAGCCACATACGGGCCCCCTTTCCTGTTCCGTCCAGTCCACTGTGTGTGTCTGTGTGTGTGTGTGTGTGTGTGTGTGTGTGTGTGTGTGTGTGTGTCTGTGTGTGTCTGTGTGTGTCTGTGTGTCTGTGTGTGTGCAGTGTCTCCAGTTGGACTGCATGATACTCATCTCTGATCTCTGCTTTCAGAGTATCCAGGAAGTTTTGCAGCGCATGGAAGAGCTTGAGAAGCTAGTTAAAGAGAGAGATGATTTCCTGGTAAGCAACCATCAGCCGGCACTGGGGGGAGGGCCCTCCGGAGTGCCGGGGTGGGGGACATCTCCAACCTCACCGCTCACTGTGGCTTGTCCCACAGTGCATCCCCCTGATGGAGGGAGAAATCCTTTCTATTCCTACCCAACTCTTTACTGGAGTCCCACATCGCACACAGTGCACACAGCTGCATATGTATGTCTTTTATTGTCAGGACTATATAAGGCAGAAGCTGAATAATATTCCTGGTGGAGAAGAAGTGACCATGGTCACCTGGGAGGAGCTGGAGCAAGCCATTGCCGATGGCTGGAAGGCCACCCAAGCGGTAAGCAGACAGCGGCTCCTGGTCTTGAGGGGGCTCCTTGGGCCTCTGTCTTTTTACCACTGCACAGTATTTTGGTGTAAATTTTTCCTAATTTTTTTTTTTTTTTTAATTTTTCCTAATTTATTTCACAAGTTCCATACCGCGGGTATTTGACATAGTTCTTCCAACCTTCTAACCGCTGTTCCAAGGTAACATTCACACGTGTGAATAGATTCTGTCTTTCCCAGCAACACGGGAAAGAGCTTCTTTCTTGACACTCCTCCCTCCCCAGCACCTCAGGTCAGTATCCAAAATTTTGAGCTTTGCCAAGTTGGGTGGGAAAATGCTTCCTAAGTAGAGTTTTTGTTGCCTTTGGAGCTTTTCATGTTTTCCTATACGCTCTGTCCTGAAATGCACAAGTCCTTTTACTGGCCATGGGCCAGGAAAACTGACCCCTGTGGGAGGCCCCTTGCTAAGGGCAGCTTGACTTTGCTTTGCTTGTTTTGTTCTGCAGTAGTAAGGATTGAACCCAAGACCTACACAGGGTTATAGCTCCTTTTTAAGCTTTTTATTTTGAGACAGGGTCTTGCTGAATCACTAAATTGCCCAGAGTGATCTCTAATTTGCAATTCTCCTGCCTCAGTCTCTCAGCTGGGATTACAGCTGGGTACCATGCATGGCCCCTGATGGTGGCTTTTGCACATGGGCATGTACCTGTCCATCCTGAGAAGTGCACAGGATAACCAAATCATCTCCAAACTCCAAATCCTTCTTCATATGAACAACATCAGCCTGGGTTATTTTCACATGATCCCTGCAGACCTGGATTAGCTGCCCCTTTGGCATTGACAGTCCCATTCTCCCAGCTCTGTGCAGCTGTGTTCCTCAGTCAGAGCCATGGAGAGGACAGGAAGTTAGTGAAGCTTTTTGCGCCCCCAAGTGTCCATCCAAGGAAATGCCAAATAGTAACGGCTCACCAGATTTGAGTTGAAGAACAGCAGCGAAAGAGTTGCAAGACTGCAAGACATCCCTGCAAACAGGGTGCCCCCCGTTGTCTCTTTTTAATCGTGGCGCTAAGGATAGAACCCAGGACCTCACAAGGGCTTTGACCCTCACGCGCTCTGCCCGCTCCTCCTGTCTCCTGTCTTGCTCCCTCCACACTTTTTTAAACATGCACCACTGTCATTTTTTAGTAACCAACACATTTTCTCAGCATGACAGCAAAGGATGACCACAAGACATAAGTAAATACCTTTAGACATGTTTATGTCTCCAAAGGTAAGAAAGCGTGTTTTGACTATTGTTCACAATGAAGAACTCCTCCAAAGGCAAATAAAAGTACACATAAACATTAAAAGATTTTTCACAGTAATCCAGCACTCGAAAGGCTGAGGCAGAAGGATTGTGCAAGTTCAAGGCCAGCCTAGCCCACATAGTGAGTCCACGGCCAGCCTGAGCTGCAGAGCGAGACCCTGTGGACATGCCTTCTCCTCATTCCTTGTGGAGCAGGAATATATCCATGACATGCTACCTTTAAAAAAAGGAGTTTTCAGGGCTGCCAACCTTACAGTACAGGTTGAGTGGTAGTATATTTCTCCTACATTAAAAAAAAAAGACCAAACAACAAACAAATAGAGATTTTTAAATCCCCGCACTCTGGAAAGCAGAGGCAAGAGGATCAGTGTTCAAACCTAGCCTGGGCAACTTAGCAACTTAGTGAGAAAACTTGTCTCAAAATAATAAAAATAGGACTGGGGTTTTCCTTGATGCAAAGGCTCCAGATTCAATCCTCAGTACAGCATTTAAAAACTTTTTTTTTTTTTTTGAGAAGCAGGAGACCATTTTTGGTAGATAGTGACAGCTTCCTCGTTGCACAGACCATCAGGGAAGAGGCAAGGAGTGTCACTCCATCCGACAGAGGACAGAGAACTCATCAGAGTCCAACCATAATGACCACATGGCTGGTGGGCCCTGGAAGTTGAATAAGTCAAGCCTTTGCACCATGGTGGCTTCAGAATCCACATGGGCTTCAGCAGGTGGTGAAGGCTGTCTGCGTGTGTCACGAGCAGAGAGGCTGGGCGGAAGGTGGAGCAGAAAGGATAGGGTTGACAGCTAGCAAACAGCACCCCGAGTTTGGTTCACCGTCATGGGAAAGGAGTTCAACTGCCAGTTACTGCAGTCCAGTTTCCAAGCGAAAGGAAGATGCCCATCCAGGGCCTGGGTGACCAAGGACCCAGGCCAGCTTTTTCCAGGGTCATTCAAGGGTAACGAGGCGATTATTCGCGACTTTGTTCATATACCTCAAGACAGTGATGACGACCCTTTTAGAGCTTTCAGTGATACAAACAGCTTGCTGCAGTTTTTATACCATCAAATAATGATGAAGATGATGTTTTTTCCTTCTCCCACCTCCTCCTTTTCTTTTAATGACAAAAAGTGAAAGACTTATTTTGACCAGGAAGAGTCAACCACAGTGCTCTGGTCATTTTTGCTTGCTAAAGGGCTCAACGTGAAGTTCAGGGGTAGAGTGCTTGCCTAGTGTGCCCAAGGCTCTGATGACCTCTCTAACACTGCAAAAATTACAAAAAAAGAAAAAGAAGTTTTCTTGTCTGGGCACAGTGCACACATCTATAATCCAGCTACTTGGGAAGCTGAGGAAAGATCACAAATTCAAGCCCAGCCTGGGCAACTTAGTGAGACTCTGCCTAAGAAAGAAAGAAAGAAAGAAAGAAAGAAAGAAAGAAAGAAAGAAAGAAAGAGGGGGCAGCGATTTAGCTCAGTGGCATAAGTGCCTGCCTGGCAAGTGTGAGGTCCTCAGTTTGATCCCCATTACCACAAAAAAAAAAAAAAAAAAAAGAAAGAAAGAAAGAAAGAAAAGAAAAAGTGTCCTTGTTTTCCGGTGACCAGGATAGTGCATGCAAATGCCAGTGAGCCTCAAACGTGAGGTACATGTGAAAGGGCAGAATCCAGTTATCTCCCAGTGACACTGTTACTAAGTCCAAAGACTTTGAGGACAAGGGTTCAAATGTTCCCTTACAGAAGCAGCATGCCGAGGGAAAGGGTAGTTTCTCTTTGAAGCTTTGGTGATCTGATAGGCTAAAATAGAAAGCAAAACCTGAAAGTGTCTGTCTTCTTTCTTCTCTGTTTCTCTTTTGTCATTATGCTAGAAGCCAGAACCTAGTACCTGCTAGACAGGGTCTTGTTACATAGTCCAGGCTGGCCTTGAACTCACTATGTTGCCCAGACAAGCCTCGAACTCGAAATACTGGGATCGAGGCATGAGTTACCACATTGGCTTTCCATCACTTTTAAAGATATTTTTGAAGAATTCCAGTTAATGTTATTATGTACCATAGAAAGGTTCTAAGCTGCTCTGCTTGCTTGCTTCCAATGAGCAACAGGCTTTTTGTTATCTTGTTTTGTCTTTGCTGTTGATTCTGCCTTTTAAGACAAGGTCTTGCTATATGTAACCCAGGCTGACCTAGAACTCAGCAATTCTCCTGCCTCAACCTCGATAGTGCTGGGATGACAGGTGTGCACCACACACCTGGTCCTCCAGTGAGCAATCACTGTCCTGCTCAGCTTCATTTTTTATCTTTTTTTTTTTTTTTTGTACCGAGGTTCAAACTCACCACCTCATACTTGCCAGGCAGGTGCTGTGCCACTGAGCTATACCCCTGACCTCAACTTTATTCTTCATGTATCTTTTTCTTTAGTTGCTTTTAAGATTTTCTTTTTGCCACTGATTTTGAGCCATTTGTAATGTGTCATGGTGTCACTGCCGTCATCATTTCTGTGCTTGAACACACTAAGCTCCTTCTGTCTCTGAGTTGATAGTGCTTATTAAGTTTGGAAAGGCTTTGACCTTTTTTATTTCCTTGATCTATTTTATCTCCACTTTTTTTCTGTCCTGTCCCTGTCTTCAGGGGGTCCAGCTGAGTGACGTGTGTGTGTGTGTGTGTGTGTGTGTGTGTAATAGCTTCCTGGTGCTCTTTTTGTGTTGTATTTATTTTGTTTTGTTTCTGGTCTTTTTTGAGGCAAGGTTTCACTATATGGTTCAGGCTGGCCTTTGGGCTCACTGTGTAGCTCCAATCATGGCGGTCCTCCTGCCTCAGCCTCCTGCGTTCTGGGATTCCTGGCATGAGCCGTCCCATCTGGCTCATGTTTTTCTCATTGCGTTTTAGATTGTTTCTGTTGTTTGAGCTTCACCTTCAGCACCCCTCTCTTCTGCAATATCCCATCTGCCACTAGCTTCATCCAGTGTAGTTTTCCTCTTACTGTATTTCTAATCTCTGTAAATTCCACTTAGATCTTTTTAAAAAATACCTTCATGTCGCTATTTAACCTTTTGGACACAAGAACACAAGAAACAGTGGCTGCGATCCCTGTTTTCGTGGCCTCTGCTCATCCTACCACTTGCATCTGGATTGCATTGCGTGACTGAGTCATCTCACTCTGGGTCATATTTTCCTACCTCTTCTCACACCTGCTAGCCTCTGATTGATCACCAGCCCTTGTTACTACTACTTTGGATATTTTCAGAATTCTTATAGATTTGTCTGAACTCATCCTCCCAGATGGAGTTGCTTGAAAACAGCCTGATCCTCTCAGGCCTTGCTCTGGGGCTTTTGTCCAGTAGCTCTGCAACTCTGTTCTGTCTAGGGCTGCCACCTCCGGGCAGCACCTCTGAGTGAGGAGCCTTCCCACACTGGCTGGTGAAAACAGATCCTGTCCCCAGCTGCAGGAGAGCCTGTCCCTAGAGGCTTGTTTCTGCTGACTTCCTCAGCCACGAGCAGTCTCCTCGTATGTCTACGCTGAGCATTTCTGCACTGAGTGCTGGAGGGGAACTTTTCCCTCTACTTCCCTTCTGCTGTACTATCATGTGGACTCTGCTTTACCGCCCTTAATGGCCACTCAGCCTCTGCAACTCTGGGTGACTGCTGGGCTCTGCCCCCCTTTGCCCTCCCTGCGCAGCAGCTGGTGACCGCACTGAGACAGTAAGTGAGGAAATAGAAAGGCTCATACAGTGTGTCTCACCAGCCTCTCGGGAATGTCTAGCCTTTATTGCCTGATACCCAGGGTGTAGAAAGCTGCTGTTTTATAATTGTTTGTCTATGTCTTTGTTTTGTTTTGGTTTGATTTTTTGGTTGTTATAGACAGAAGGGTAAGAGCTGTGTTATTTCATCTTGGCTAGAAATGGAAATAGTCCATTATTCATTTTTAGTGGAGCCATAGAATTCCTCTGTATCTTAAATATACCAGTCCATGTCCTCCCTCTTGAGGCGGCTTCTTGCAGTGTAGTTCAGGCTGACCTTGAACTTACTATGTTGCCCAGGCTGACGTAAACTCAGCAGTTCTCCTGCCTCTGCTTCCTGAGTGCTAGGATTACAGGTGTGCGACACCACGCTGGGTCACCAGTCTCTTCTTGGAAATCTGTTCTTCTAAGCAATGCTGCTGACACCAGCTTTGTTTTCTTGGCCTCCTTTCATGAATGTCCATAGAGAAAATTTCCATCTATAGGGTTTCTTGATCCGAGTATGCTTGTTTATATTTTGGTTTACTCGCCATCTGCAATGTGTCAACAGTGGGGCAGACTATCTATCTATCTATTTATTTTTTGTACCAGGAATCAAACTTATGACCTCATGCTTGTCAGGCAGGCACTGTGCCACTGAGCTATATCCTCAGCCCAGACTTTTTTTTTTTTTTTTTTTTTGGTCTTTTTCCAGGCCATCCTTGAGCTCACTTTGTAGGCCAGGCTGGTGTTGAACTTGCAATACTCCTCCTGCCTCAGCCTCCCAAATTCTGGGATTACAGGTGTGCACCACCATGCTCCATTTTTCCCATCTTTTATGAAGGAAATTACACATATGATGGCATTTACAGATGTGCAGATTCTCCAAAGCCTGGAGACATTCAAGAAAGTCAGTCTTTTGTTTTTTCCTTATGTCCAGCTTCACTTTTAGGAAAAGAGTGTTTTTATTCAAGGGCCCTAAATCCTAATCAGACATCTCAGCTCTTTTTCATTTCCACTCTCAAGGTGCTTTTGGCTTGTTGTAACATGATTTCTTTCTTCTTATTCTCCCAGGGTTCAGAAACAGCACTAGGACTTTCTAAGCGCAAAGTGCAGTCTTCCTTAACAGTAAGTGACCTCGTTCCAAGTGGGCCCTCCACCAAGCATGCGAGCACTGGCCACATTCCAGATTCCACTGGTGGACCAAGTCAGGCCTTACCGGGACCCAGTGCCTCAGGCCGCCTCTCTGAAGGGGTCCCTATCAGGGAATGGAGCAAAGGCTCCTTTGTTCCTGGTAGAGAACAGAACGCAAGGGCCCGTGATGAAGCTAGCATGTCAAGACTCTATCAACCTGCTACACCCCAACTTAGAACAGAGTCAGATCACCACAGGAGTAGAGAACGGTTTACTCCAGCATATCCAAGAAGAGAGATACCTACCGGCCCCACTCAACAAGACTTATCCTTGGCCACAGATCAGTATCAGTATATGCATCCAGATCAGCCTGGTGGGGTGCCCATGAGCCAGGGCCAAGTCTACCTAAGGCTAGATGATCATGAATTAGGACTACCTAGCATGGATCAGCTTGGCTTACAGTACCCTAGCACTGTACCACCTGGCGTGGTACCCATCAGTGTAACTCAGCTTCATATGCTACCACCTCAAATGGATGGTCAGGGATTGGAACCACTTGGCATGGATCAGCATGGATTTGTAACACTGGGCATGGATCAACAAGGACTGGCTCCACCTGGCAGGGACCAGCAAGGAGTACCTTCTGGCATAGACCAACATAGATTGCCTCTAATGCCGATAGATGGACGAGCTTTGGTACCACCTGGTTTGAGTCAATTCAGTGCAGATCAACAAGGCTTTGTGCAGCCCAGTTTGGAAGCTTCTGGCTTTATACAACCTAGCACAGAGCAGCGTGATTTGATTCAGCCAGACAGAGATCAGAGTGCTTTGGAGCAGCCTGGTACATATAAGCCTGGCTTGGCCCAACCTGACACAGATCAGGGTGGCTTGGTGCAACCTGGTGAATACCTATCCAGTTTGGTACAACCTGGTAAAGATCAAGATAGTTTGGCTCAATCTGGAATGGGTCAGCGTGGGTTAATACAGCCTGGTCCAGTTCAGCAGAGTGTGATGCAGCCTGGTGTAGATGAGCTTGATGTAGCACAGCGTGATGCGGGTCCACATGGGTTGATCCTCCCTGAAATGGGTCCGTATGAGCTCATGCAACCTGGGGCATTTCCTGGTGCTTGGGTGCAGCCTGGTGCATATCCACCTGGTTGGGCACAGCCTGGTGTGGATTCACAGAGATTGGTTCAACCTACAGGTCAACATGGTTTTGTTCAGCCAAGAGCCGACCAACATGGTTTTGTGCAACCTGGAATGGACCAGCATGATTTGATACAACCCAGTGCAGATCAACAAGGTCTGGTGCAACCCAGTGCAGTTCAGCGTGGTTCAGTATCACCTGGTGCAGTGCAACCCGGCTTGGTGCAACCTGGAATGGATCAGCAGGGTTTGGTGCAAGCTGGTGCAGGTCAGCTGGGTTTGGTGCAGCCCAGTGCAGATCAGCTGGGTTTGATGCCACCTGGTGCAGATCATCTGGGTTTGGTACAGCCTGGTGCAGTTCAGCATGGCTCAGTATCACCTGGTGCAGTGCAGCCTGGCTTGGTGCAACCTGGAATGGATCAGCAGGGTTCAGTGCAAGCTGGTGCAGGTCAGCTGGGTTTGGCGCAGCCCAGTGCAGATCAGCTGGGTTTGATGCCACCTGGTGCAGGTCATCTGGGTTTGGTGCAGCCCGGTGCAGTTCAGCATGGCTTGGTACCACCTGGTACAGTGCAGCCTGGCTTGGTGCCACCTGGAATGGATCAGCAGGGTTCAGTGCAAGCTGGTGTACAGCAACGTGGTTTAATGCAACCTGGTGCTGATCAGCATGATTTGGTGCCACCTAGTGAAGTTCAGCGTGGCTTGGTGCAACCGGGCATGGGTCAGCGTGGTTTGATGCCGCCTGGTGCAGGTCAGCTGGGTTTGGTGCAGTCTGGTGCAGATCAGCGTGGTTTGGTGCAGCCCAGTGCAGGTCAGCTGGGTTTCATGCCACCTGGTGCAGGTCAGTTGGGTTTGATGCCACCCGGTGCAGTTCAGCGCGGCCTGATGCAGCCCAGTGCAGTTCAGCGTGGTTTGGTGCAGCCTGGTGCAGGTCACCTGGGTTTCATGCAGCCTGGTGTGGGTCAGCTGGGTTTGATGCAACCTGGTGCAGTGCAGCGTGGTTTGGTGCAGCCTGGTATAGGTCAATTTGGCATGGTACAACCTGGAATGGATCAGCATGGTTTGACACAACTTGCTACAGATCAACATGGTCTGGTGCAACCTGGCGCAGATCAGGATGCTTTGATGCAACCTGACACAGATCAGGGTGCTTTGGCGCAACCCAGCATGGATCAGGGTGCTTTAGTACAACCTGGCACAGAGCAACGTGGTTTGGTGCAGCCTGGAATGGATCAGCGTGGTTTGGTCCAACCTGGTATTGACTGGCCTGGTTTGGCACAATCTGGTGCAGCTCAGTTTGGGATGGTGCCACCTGGAATTGGTCAGCATGTTTTGTTACAGCCTGGAGCAGATCCTCATGGCTTGGTTCAACCTGGTACTTATATGACTCGACCTGGCACATATCCTCCTGATTTGGTCCAATCTGGTGTATATCCACGTGGTTTGGTGCCACCTGGTGCCTATCAGCCTGGTTTGGTTCAACCTGGTGCATACCCACGTGGTTTGGTGCAACCTGGAATGGATCAACGTGGTTTGACAGCACCAGGCGCAGGGTTGCATAGCTTCCCAACATTCCTGGCCGATTCTAGGAGCCTGAGCTCACTTTACCCATATCAGCACCATGTGATACCTCCCAGCCAAGAACAGTATGGTCGCAGGTCACCACTCCTACCCAGTCAAGGCTTGTCATCACCACGTACAGACACACAGAGTTTGGTGCCACCGGAAGCCCATCAGCAAGGTTTGAGGCCTCCTGGCAGGGACCGGCAGAGCCCAGCACCACTAGGTACAGATACAGGATCTGTACATGTTGGCCGAGGTCAGCAAGGCCCTTTGTACCCAGGTACAGTTCAGCCTGGTCATGCATATCCTGTTGGGGAGCAGCAGGGTCCAGCGTACCCGGGTGATGGTCGCCCAGGCTACATGGGTGTTGATCCACGTGGCCAAGTATTTTTGGATCCAAACAGAATTCCTGCCTTTCCTGCTCAGACTGGCCCAGGCCAAGATGCCACCCCTTTCAGGAGTCGAGACTCTCTTACCTTTGTCCACCAAGTCTCATCTGAAGCAAGTGAACTCAGGAGTGGAGCCCGGAGTGAGTCAGTGGAGAAACTGGCTCCTAACTTCCCCGTGGCTATGGAAACGTTTCGTCTGATGGGAGAAATCATCAGCCTCTATGTAGAACTAAAGGAAAGGATGAGGGAGCTGGATGAGGAAAAACCTGGCCAAACGGACTTGGAGAAGATACAGTACCTGTTCATGCTGTTGGGTGAGTACCACCCGCTGTGTAGGAGCAAGCGCTGGTTCAGTGGGGTGGGGGAGGAGGGTGTCCTTCTCAGCCCCTGGCTGCCGACACCTTCCTGAGCCCCTGCAAATGGTGGGTCCATTCTTAGACCTTTTGGGCTCCCTCACAGCCATCGGGGTCTATGTAAACAGGTAGACAAGGCAGAAACTAAACCAGCAGGATTGCCAGAGCCCCAAGAGAGGAACAGAACAGGTTTCGCCTTTGTTAGAGTAACTGCCCCAAAAGGATGAAGGGAAACAGTGCCGCTGAGAAGGGAGTCAGAAGAGAGCGCTGAGGAGTGGATCTGTCACCCGCCACTACTCTAGCCCTGAGAAGAGCTGAGAGTTTAGTGAGGGTGAAATGACAGGTGAGTCAGCAGACACGAGACCCTTTAGGACACCAAGCAGTAGGTGGGTTTTCATAGGCAAAAGACAGTTCTGTTCCCCTCTTGTCCCAGTCACCAGGAGAAGCAGGATGACATGATATACCCTGCTGTTCTCTGGGGTCACTTGACTGCCAGAAATGAGACTCTAACCCTTCTGACCATAAGGCACCCACTTTCCATAGTCAAGAAGACCTTACCTCCTGACCTGGAAGAGCAGCTGAAGACCTTAAAGACCCTGACCAAAGATGTTCGCCAGGATAAAGCTAAAGTATGTAAGGGAGGGTCAGCTCCTGGGCCTTGCAGAGTGAGTCAGAGTTCCTTCTGTCCACTCTTGGGTAGATGATGGTCCTTTGCCGCACACTGCTGTGTGACTGGGTCTTTGCCGTCCATCAGTGAGGCGATGCAGTTAGGAGGAATCACCATGTCCACTTCCTAGATCTAAAAAAGGACAGCCAAAGCTGTTGGTGTACTGTTGAATATGCAGTGGCCCCCAGTGGGGACTCTTGGGGGTCAGAGGGCGAGATCTTCAGTCATCCTCAGTGCTAGCTCTCTGCATACATGAAACAGACGGTGGCTGGATGTTCAGAAGAACCCGGATTCTTGTCAGGGAAGCTTGGGGAATGTTTAGAGAATGGGAGAGGGGCTCAATGGGGCTCCAAGGCCACATCAGGGAGTGGAGCCACGGGCCTGCCTGACCCTCTTCTTCCATTGGGCTTGTAGCTGGATAAGATACAAAAGCTCCTGGAGTGCGAAGGTGACCAGGTCATGGGGAAGGAGCTGAAGACTGGTCAAATGGGCCTGCAGCTGGGCCTCCTCAGGTAATCAGGCCCACCCTGTGCAGCTGCCGGACTGGGGACAACCCCTCAGGCTGGTAGTGGCGGCGACCTTTGGTTCCTTCATGCACGGAACTGACCTCTGCCTTTGGCTTGGGTCACACTTGCTCTGAGGGTTTCCCACATCTCACTCAGGGAACTGGTAGAAGTTCTCCTGAATGAAGACTGAGAGGAGCAAGACACTCCCACGCTGTCCCCAGTGTGAGGTAGACCAAGCCACCTGCTTGAGCCCATGCAGTGCAGGGCCCTGACCCACTGTCTAGTAGCCTCAGGGCAGCACACTGGGTACCCCTTTCGGGACAGGCGCAGGACCCAGGAGTCCCAGGACAGGGCTGCCTGGGATAGTGAGCCCTACCCTTGTCCTATACCCGCCACGGCCAGGGGTCTGCACCATCGAGCTTAGACCTCTGGGCGGGCAGTGAGGCCAGGCTTTTACGTGTCACAGAGTCACAGTGGCTGACATCGAGAAGGAGCTGGCTGAGCTGAGGAACAGCCAGGAGCAGGGCAAGACCGCAATGGAGAATTCAGTGGTGGAAGCCTCCCTGTACCTACAGGATCAGGTGCGGGCTCTGAGGGTTGGCTGTAGAGAGCAGGCAGACCCGGTTCCGCTCAGAGACCAGCCTCCATGACTGTGTGTGGGGAGATGATGACTGTGACTAAGACTCAGGCCCTCCAGATGCCAAGCTGGCTCTGGGGCCACTGGGGCAAGGGCAAGGGACTGTTCAGGAGAACGAGGCCTGGGCATCTCCCACAGAATCTGTTTTCATTATAGAACTTCTGTAACTTACACTTCTAAAAATGCTGACGGTGTTTTCAGTGCATTCACGGAACTGTAACCATCACCACGATCCAATTCTAAGACATTTCATCCCCATGAAAAGAAGGCCGGTGCCTCTCAGTGGCCACTCTCCCTCCCACCCTCCCCAGACACACAGGCCAGCCCCAGCCCCTGCCATAAATGCTGAACATTTATTTGAAGGAGATAAAATCTTGCAAGCTGTGGCCTTGTGCATCCGACTTAGTGTTTTGAAGGTCCAGCCATGCTTTGGCACATACCAGTTACTCTGCTTCCTTTCTTTCTCCTTCTTCGTCCCTCCTTTTGCAGTGCTGACCCTCGGGCCCACCCCGGGTTGCGGCCACTCCTTCTGTCTTCCCACGGCCTCATTGTGTGCCCTCGTGTCCTCCTCTTCCACACCCTCGCAGTCCCTCCGCCAGCCTGCCCACCTCACACAGTGCCCCACTTCAGCTTCATTACCCAGTACCAAGATGAGTGGGTGTAGGCTGGCCGTACTGTTTTTGAGCCGGGCTTCTTGGCCAGTTCACCCTGGCTGCTCCGGAGTCAGCAGCACACCGGGCCAGGTGGGTGCAGAGGCGGACCAGGCGGAGCAGCTTTCTCCCTGGACACGGACAAGCTGGCATCCTTTAGGCTTGGAGAGACCCCTGAAGTGTGTTTGTGTTTGTCGGATTCCTAGCTGTGCGCATGCTTGGTGGGACAGAGCATGTACAAGTCCACCATTCACATTCCCAGCAGAGCCCTCCAGCAGAGCCCGTGAGTGTTTATGGCTGGCGTGGACCCACCCATGGCCCTGCCTCCATGTCTCTCCTGCTCACAGTTAGACAAGCTCAGGACCATCATCGAGAACATGCTGACCTCCTCCTCCACTCTGCTGGCCCTCAGCATGACCCCACAGAAGTCCTTGAGCATGCTGGCACCTGGCCAGATTCACCCTGAGGCCACCTGCCCCGCCTGCAGCTTGGACCTGAGCCACCAGGTCAGCACACTGGTGCAGCGCTACGAGCAGCTGCAGGAAATGGTCAACAACCTGGCTGCCTCCCGGCCCTCTAAGAAGGCCAAGCTTCAGGGTCAGGTAGGCTTGTACTCTGCCCTCGTGGGGCAGCCAGACATGGTCCCCGTGGGAGGTGGTGGTTGACTGCACTCCCCAGGGAGAGGTGTTTGTGGTCAGTTTGTTCTTATGGAACCCTTTAGCCAGATCCCACTAAAGTCCTGGGTCCTTGCCAGGCATTGTGATGCACACCTGTATTCTCAGCACTCAAGAGGCTGAGGCAGGAGAATTGCTAGGAGTTCAAGGCCACCCTGGCTACAAAGTGAGTTCAAGACCAGTGTGAACTACATGAGACCCTTCTCAAAAAACAAAACAAAACGAAGTCCCCAATCCTTCTACAGCAAGGATAGCAACAGAACTAGTTCTGGCCACAGAAAACTGGGAAGAGTTGGCCCAGTAGCTGGATGGAATGGTGCCACATGACAAAAGGACTCAGGCACAGTTGCAGGAAACGTGGACTCACCTGCTCACATCAATCTTAACTTCTTCCCGACTTCCTGAAAAGAGGAGGCTTGTGTTGTATGAAAAGAGAGAAGGTTAGCACTCCCCTTGACAAGGATGGAAGAGGCCCTGGGGCCTGACAACACACACACGGTTAAGGCATTGCCACCTACTTCGTGGCATCTGACCACTGTTTTTTCAAAGAAAAAGTTATAAGAACTGTGGGAGTAATGGAAATCAAAATGTATGATTGTTAGAGTAAAAAAGAGAGGAAAGAAAGTGATTTAAAGAATATAACTGCAAGTATATTTAAATGTGTAGGATAGAAAACCATATTACTGAGTTTTTGTTGGATCATTAAACAGAACTGTCTGCAATCTCACTGTATTAATGTCCACTTTATGCTTTAATTTTGTAATCTGGACAACTGTTTCTGAGATGACAATATGTAATCTATTAACTAGTGAATTCCTTAATAAGAAAAGGTGAACATTAAAAAAAAACTAGTGAATTCTTACTGTATATTTTTTCTCTTGAAATTCTGTATTACTTGTAGCCTTTTACTGTTTTGCTTCGTTTAGTTTTGTTTTTCTCTTTAAATTAAAAAAAAAAAAAAAAAAAGAGCAGGCTTGCCAGTGTGGGTGGGGACAGCCACAGTCTTTGGGTCCTACTTCCTGGACGTGGGCATTCAGATCTAGCTCAGGGAAGGTGCCTGTACCTCAGCTCGCAGGGGCCATGGAACCACACGCCACTCCTGAGCCTTGATTGCTTTACTGACCACCCCCAGCCCCTCGAGGCCAGTCCATAAGGATGTGGAGGCTTTGGCACTCCCATCCTAGGGCGGATACAGCTATCAGTGGGAAATTGAGAATGGCACTGAGGCACTGAGGCAGGGGTCTGCAGTGAGCTCTCCTGTGCGGTAGCACTTTAAGGAACACCTCACTAGAGGGTCACCTCGTGGTCACTTTGGCAGCCTTATGGTATCTTCCTCGCCTGTCCCTTTGTTGTCGCAGGACGAGGAGCTGCTAGGCCACGTGCAGAGTGCCATCCTGCAGGTGCAGGGCGACTGCGAAAAGCTCAACGTCACCACCAGCAACCTGATCGAGGACCATCGGCAGAAGCAGAAAGACATCGATGTGAGTGGTCCGAGGGGGGCTGGGGTCGGCCCCCACACCGCCCCCGCTGCACAGCTGCGGGCTCTTCATTCGTCGCTTGCGTGGCCCCCAGGTGCTGTACCAGGGCCTGGAAAAACTTGAGAAGGAAAAGGCCAACAGGGAGCACCTGCAGATGGAGATCGACGTGGTGAGTGGCAGCTGCGCGTCACCCTTTCCTGGAGGTCTGGCTGGCTGGGAGAGGGTGGCAGCTGGAGGTGGAATGGATATAGACTCCTGGGAGCCTGTCAGCAGCTTGGTTGACACCTGGGGAAAAGGGCCCTGCCATGGCTGTCTCCCAGCTGAGCCCTCCTGCTCCTCCTCCGAGCAGAAAGCCGACAAGAGCGCCCTGGCATCCAAAGTGAGCCGGGTCCAGTTTGATGCTACCACGGAGCAGCTGAACCACATGATGCAGGAGCTCATGGCCAAGATGAGTGGGCAGGAGCAGGACTGGCAAAAGCTGCTGGACAAGCTCCTGGCAGCAATGGACATGAAGGTGAGGGCAGGAGAGGCTGCAGCTGGAGGGGCCAGTCTCCACTACTAGGATGTTGCCAGACCCTCCTGCTACCTTTGTGCTCACCTGTGCCCGCCCCCCAGCTGGACCGCATGGAGCTGGACCCCGTGAAACAGGCGCTAGAGGATCGGTGGAAGTCACTTCGGGAACAGCTCAAGGAGCGCTCTCCCCTTTACCAGGCAGATGAGGCAGCTGCCATGCGGAGGTGAGGACCAGACCAGAGGACCCCAGGAGGTTGGCACACTGGGCTAGGAGGGCAGCAGGAGCCTAGGGCCCTCCCTCAAGCAGCTCCTGGCAGCGCATAGCTGGCACTGCCCCCAGACTGACCTATGACTGGAGACAGAGGTTAGAGCTGGAAGAACTTGTCGGTCAGATCGCTTCACAGGGCTGTGGAGCAGGGAAGCAGGGAGGCAGAAGGACCGCTGGGCCTTGGGAAGGGAGGGGCCCCAGTCCTGGTGCTGAGACAGCTCCTGGACACCGGGCCTGCCATAGACTTGAGACCTAGAATTTCCATTCTTGGCCACCTGGGGGCCCCCAAGGCCTACCCAGGGCACCTTTGGGGACGGGGAACCCTGGGCAGCTCAGGCCTAGGAGAAGGTGAATTCCTAGGACGCAGGACTTGGAGCCCAAGCTGCCAGCCTTCCAGCCTCTCACCTCTGTGTGTGTGTCCCCGCAGGCAACTCTTGGCTCACTTCCACTGCCTCTCCTGTGACCGTGCTTTGGAGATTCCTGTGACTGGACAGTGAGTACCTGGGCCTCGCTTCCCCAGTGCACCCCACCTGTCTCACCTCTGGCCCTTCATCTCTCCCCATTTGGAACATACAGTGGGTGGGATGGAACTAGGTGACCAGAATCCTCACACTCTGACCCTCCCCTTCTCTCTGTCCCTGCCCAGAAGCATCCCTGTGACTCCTGTGGGTCAGGCCCTGCCTGGGCACCGTTCTATCCGCCCCTACACAGTATTTGAGCTGGAGCAGGTCCGCCAGCAGAGCCGCAAGTAAGGGACAGTGGCATCATGGGCAAAGCTGTAGGTGGGTGGGAGGGTGGAGCACAGGTGGCCCGAGGGGCACCCTAGCTGGAGTGTGGGGCCACTAGATAGATTTTTAAATTAGCCCCAGCTCTTCCTAGGGTGACAGCATCAGAAGCACCTGAGTGATAACCTGCCCTTTTGGTCCCCTTTGCGAATCCTGGTGGGCAGTGCCAGGGTCCCAGCCGCCTCTGAGAGCTCCTGGGCTTTTTACCTCTGCTGGCATCTTTTAGCTGTCTCAGCAAGCCTAGGCCTGAAGGGCAGGTGTGGGCATCGCTCAGCCAGAGGTGGGTTCCATGAGCAGGCTGGTAGTGACACACCTCGGGCTCCTTCTGGCCCCTGCCCTCCTCTGGTCTGTGGTTCACAGTAGAAAGGGTGGCTCTTTAGAACCCCAGGTGTGCGATGTGGCATGGGGCTAGGTGTGTGATGACATGAAGCTCCTCCACTTCCTGCTGTCACCAGACCAGCTGTGTTCTCTGCATTTGACTTATGTGTACTTTGGCTCCTCAGAAAAACTTTCCCTGGCAAGTCAGATCCATGAGAGACCCTGGGGAGGGCTCTTGCTGTGGGGCTGAGCTTCCTGTGCTCCCAGCCTTAGATCAGCAGCCCAGGACTTCTAACCTGGCTCATACTGGCTTCGCCCACACCCCACACAGAGCCCCGAATAAGGGCCCAGAGCCAGAGGGAGCCCTTACACCAGGTAAGGGAGCAGAGAGCCTCAGGTTCCGTGTGACACCTGACTGGCCTCCCTTTCTGTGCCCTGGACCCACACACAGCCTCAAGGTGGGCGGCACCTTCCCCCGGGGCGACCAGTCGGTGATGGAGCGGAGTGTGGGCCGCCTGCGCAGCATGCACTCCAAGATGCTGCTGGACATTGAAAAGGTGCAGATCCACTTCGGGGGCTCGGTGAAGGCCAGCAGCCAGATGATCCACGAGCTGCTGCATGCCCACTGCCTCGGCTCTCCCTGCTATAGGCGGTGAGGGACAGGGGCCGGGGTGTGCAGCTTTCTGCTGCCCGAGCTTGGTTCCCACATGCCTACAGCCATGAGTGAATGCCATGCCCATATGCATGTGCACGGTGTGCATGTGAGTGTGTGTGTGCGGGGTCTCAGGATGGCACCCTTGAGGTTACGCTGCTCACTCACTCACTCACACACACGCCCTCCAGGTCCCCTGGCCCTGACTCCTGGAGACCTTTGAAGAGAACCACCCACTTCCATCTGGGTGACCCCACGCCGTCTGCTTCCCAGGGTGCCTGACTCTGTGGGTTACACCTACTCAACCATGGCCCGGCACTGCGGGGGCAGCCACACTCTCACCTACCCCTATCGCCGCAACCGCCCACAGCACCTGCCCCAGGGCTTGTGTGCCCCCGAAGAGATCCAGATCGCCATGAAGGTCAGGCAGGAAGCCCCCACATGCCCCAGAGGCCACATCAGTCTGCAGATGTCACCTAAGCCAGCCCCTCCGCCTTGAGCAGTTTCTCAGCCTTCCTCAGGCTGAGAAAATCCCTCATTCTTTCTTGGGAAGAAAAGAAATCCCAGCGCCCGCCCAGCAGGCACACTGCCTCCTACCACCAGAGCTCTGAGTGACACACACATGCCTTTCACCTTGCTGTCTGCCTTTCTGTAGCCCCGGGTGCCCTGGGAGGAGGGTCCTGAGTGCCGTTTGGTGCTGGGAGTAGGAGACGGGATGTCCTGGAGACAGGATCAGAGGGTAGATGCTGGACACTGTCATGGTAATGGATGTGTGTGTCACCTCTACAGCATGACGAGGTGGATATCCTGGGCCTGGATGGACATATTTACAAGGGACGGATGGATACAAGGCTGCCAGGCATCCTGGTCAAAGACAGTGAGTATCCAGGTAGCCCAGAGGCCTTTCAGAGTCTCCTGTGGGTTCCCAGATACATCCATGTCTTCAGCCCTTCTTTCTCTATGCCTTGCCCTGAAATGTTCATGTCTCCAGAAGCCGCCAGGTTTTAAGCATTTTTAGGGACAGGACAGCTGCGCAGCCTCAGTTAATCACTTGGCATGTGGCAGCCACATCTTTTCCTGCCAGCCTTCACCCTCCAGCCACTACTGCCAGGCGTTCCCACCTTGGCCTTGGCTCCCAGCATCATCACAGCCCAGTTCTATGGACGCTTCTTCAAAACTCAGCAAAACGCCATTTCCTGAGCCCCCACCCCTTGATCCCTGTGCCCCAATCCCACTTCTAGGTCCCCATTCATTCCTGAAGCCTGCATGCTGCTTATTACTTCCCATCATGCCTCACAGCCTTGCACAAAGCTTCCCTGTTGCCCCCAGTCCTGGGCGGGTAACCCGGGGATCAAAGCTCCCCCAGCACGTGGCCTACAGCTGATGCATATGGTGCTCAGAGAACCTGAGTGGGGGGACAGGGGGACAGATGGCAGATGGGGGGTAGATAGGCACGTGAGTGAATGAAGGGCTCAGATGGGCAAACCTACCAATTCAGACTGGTAGCCCTGTCTCGCTCTGCCTATCCCTTGGGGTCTCATAACTGCCCCTGCTCCTGCCCCTGCCCTCTGGTGTCCTTGCTTTAGGGATAACAAAATACAAGCCCAAGCAGTCTCAGCCCCACCGGCACAGGCAGCAGTCCCTGAAGGACGCCAGCCAGCTGCCCTCTCGGCCTCAGAGCGCTCGGACGTCAGCTGGCAACAACTCAGGTAGCTTCCTTCTGGGTGGAGTGGCCCTCTGTGCAGCCTGGGCACTGTGCCTAGGCCTCTCCTTCCTGCCTCGCAGTCCCCTTTCCAGCCCACACTTAGGCTTTTGGAGCCAGAGGACAAGACAGGGGGCAACAGGGAAGATTCACCTACTAAGTAGCAGGTAGCTACTGCTGCTGACCCATGTCACTCAAGAGGATCAAGCCCTTCCCTGCTCACACCTGTACACTCCTAGGGTGCTATGGGCATGAGACTTTGCCAGGTCCTGGCGACCCCTCATTCCGAGCCTGTCCTGGAAGAATCCCTCCCCACCCCAAGCCCAGCAAGCCCCTAGAGTACCTTGTGTCCCCTGAGGCTAGGTCATGCTGGAGGTCAGGGATCTAAAGGCAACAGGCATTGACCACACAAGGGCTGAGGCCTGATCATTACCAGGTGACTTGGCAAGTGTCCCCTCTGCAGCCCCCAGTGTCCTCAGCTGTCATCAAGAAGGTGCAGGACTGGTGCCTCTCAGAGTCAGGGCAGCAGGGAGAACCCAACACAGGTGCAGACCCTCCGCCCAGGCAACATGCACCTTGCACACCCGTGCAGGAGGCTCGGATCCCCGGGCGTGCTGGTTAAGAGCCAGAGCCCACTGTGCTTGTGGCATCTTTGTCCTCACATCCAGTGAGAAAGCTGTGGCTACAGCACGCAGATAAACCAGTTTCAATCCTCTCCATGTCGAGAGATAAGGACCACTGTAAGCCCCAGATACAGTGGAGAAAACTGACGCAGAGGCTGAGGCCCTCGCACAGGGCCGCACGGCCGGCCAGGAGGCGGCGGCGGCGCTGGCTGGAAGTCAAAGCCAGTGCCTGGCCTCACAGTCAGCGCTGGTGGCCAAGGGGAATGGACTGTGGAGAGGTTTCAGTGATGTTTTTGCCTCATTTCCTGGGCCTCCCACTGACTACTCCAAGGGCACTTAACATGCAGAAGCAGAGAGGAGCCTGGGAGTCTTAGGAAAACTCTCAGGGCCTGTCTGTGCCAGGGCTGCCTGGAGTCCCCTGTATTAGCAGCAGAAACACCACCAGCCTCCATGGGAGGCACAGTCACTTACTCTTCTGTCCCTCACAAGGATTCTTTCTGGGGGAGGCCTGTTTGCTCAGGTGCTTGGAAGCACTGCACTGTATGCCCTGGTCCATCAACCCAACCAAAGGAAGGCAGCTCCCACCTCCCTGGGCTTCAGGTCCCTGCGAGCATTGGGAGCGAGGGGCAGTAACATGGACCTCCTGTCCTGCAGTTTCTTCAAGGGAACACAAAGACAGACCTGTCTCTTCGGAGGGCCGTCTAGCGCAGTCTGACATGGTCCACCCACCCTGCCCTGAGGACGATGTGCAGGGGGGTAGCCCCTTGGGGCTGGAGATGAAATTGGCTAAGTCTCCTGAGGAGGGCCTGGAGGAGCCCACCAGGGGGCCAAGGTCCGGCCCAGCTAATGAACAGAGCTATAAATAAAGTCTGGGAAGGAAGGTAGTGTTGGGCTTTCAGTCTTTTAGTCTCTTCATTACCTGGGACTGAACCAAGCACTTCTGCATTGAGCTGTATCTGTGGCCCTTTATTATTATTATTATTTTAAATTTTACTTTAATTTTAAGGACCCATTAAGTCCTGTACCTGCTGTTACCTTGGAGATGCTTTGCTTGACTTCCCAGCCTGGAACCCCAATCAGTGCCACCAGCCACAAGGCAAAATCTATAGCTACTGAGGTTTCCGCTTGAGATGCTGCCCTGCCCTCATGCCTCAGGGCCCTGGCAGGGGGCTCAGAGCACCAGCTCCTTTGCCAGTGATTAGGAAGATGGAGAGGGGGCTCCCGCTCACCACCTCCTCATGAGCCCCAAACCTGAGGGCAGAACTCACTGCTGTCCCCATGCCCCTTGTGCCCGAGGTCTAGCCAGCTAAGGGACAGAGCAGTAAGCAGGGGCAGCAAACTGCAGGGCTGAGCCCCAGCAGCCCTGCCACTGACCTAAGCGTCCCACGCTCAGACCCCTGGCTGTGTTCTAGGGGTACCCCAAGAAAGAAAACTGCCCCACCTGGGCCCAGGAAGCCCTGAATTATCAAGGTATTTCTGCCTCGAGTCTGTCATCATCTCAGAGGGTACAGGGTGCCCAGAGTGGACAAAGGGGCTGCCCCCACCCCCAGTTCCCATCCCGCCTTCTCACATGGGAAAGGGATGTCTGCAGCAGGAGACTCACCGTGGTGGGTGAGAGAGGAGGTGACAGAATCATACAGGAAAGAGCAGCAGGAAACTGCCCAGAAATAGGTTTCTCACCCTTGGTTTAGTGTGGGTGAAAGTGGGCCTGGCTAGAGGGTGTGCAGAGCTGGGTGTTTCCCCTGAGGGAGCACCCCAATCTGCAGGGCCCCCAGGCACTGGTCTATACACTGTGACCATGTGCTTGGGCCTGGACTGAGGAGCTGTGAGATCGTAAGCACCCAGCGTGGCCCCCTAGCCCACTGCCCTGTCCTCTGCAAGCAAGAGGCAGAGCGAGGCCAACCCGTCACCTTGTCTCCTGTTTCTCTCACCCGGGCTCCACTGTGGCAGTGAAATGTCAGAAGGTCGGCTCAATTTCCCCAGCCTAGCAGCCAAATTCACTGGCTTGGCAAGGAGGGGCAGGTTGGCCCCTCTTGCCCAGGCCTTGCCCCTTTGCCCACGAGAGAACCAGGAGCTAGGCCACTCCATGCCAGGCTGCCCTAACTACCCTGCACCTGGGACTCAGGCCCAGGTCCCAGCAGCCTGCAGGGACCCAAGGCGGGCCTGCCCTCCCACAAGCCTGCCAGGGGCTTCCCCTGCTCAGAAAAGCACAGGTCGGAAGCAGCAGGGTGAGGCTGGGAGGAGCCTCAGGGTTTCCAATCAGGAAACAAAACCGAAAGGACTAACCCAGCTTCCAAGTGCGGCCCTTGTCACATGCAGGAGACAGGCCACTAGGCTTCAGTGCTGCTCTGCTGGCAAGGGGGGGGCCCCAGCAAGAGATGATCAAGAAGGCTCGGAAGCAAGCTGGGGCGCCATGCAGAGCCCCTTGGGTTTCACTTCACTTTGGGGCTCTCCTCCAGCTCAGATCTGTGTCCCAACAGCATCACCGAAGTGGGAGGGAGACGGAACGGCAGGAGTAAAGGGCTGCCTGGAGTTTTGGTGTTCGAAGGGGTCCCGGAAGTCCCCACCACGTGGCCACTCACTTTGGCTGCCTCTGGTCATGGCCGTACCAAAGGCAGCAACACACCTGCCAGAGGGGTGCTGAGGGTGGGGATGCGGAGCCCAGCAAGCTGGGAGACGCTAAGGGCTGTGGGCAGCAGTCAGGGAAGGGCACCAGGCAGGACAGCAGCCAACCCATGGCTGATGAAAACGGCTTACAAAGTCGAGTGCTGGGGACTCTGCTGTTACAGGCTTCACCGACAAGGGTCACAAGGCAAGAGGGTAACACCAACCGGGTTGGGACCCATCAAGCCCCACCTATAGCACCAAATTTCAGCCAAATGATGATGGAGTTGCCTCCCCTTCCCCCAACCCCAGCATACCCGGAACACCCACTGACCGTTTCCCAAAGATTTGGCTTTCCCTACCAAGGTAAATAAAAGAACTACAAACCAGGGAAGTTAGAAAAGTCTCTTTTAAGTTTTAAATTAAAATTTCACCCTGGTGAGATGAAATTCGGATTTAGGAACTCAACCCAAAGGCAAGCTCTCCCAGGCCCATTTCCTCTGAACCTGAACACAAGGGGAGAGGCTGGGATGCTCAAGTCCCCCACTGGACAGTGTGACCTTGACTCAAGCCAGCTCTGCAGTGCTGAGCCAGGCTCACCCAGAGACAGGCGAAAGCAGCTACAAAGCCACCGGGGGACATAACCAACCAAGAGGGGAAGAAGCCTGGGCACAGCAGTGACAGGGCTGGGCAAGCCAGTAAGGGCCCCATGGAACCCTCCTGCCCCAGGTAGGGACCATGGGGTGGGCTTCCTTCAGCCCCTCAAGGCCCTCTGCCCTCCGCACCCGAGGTGTACAGCTCTCACATACATTAGTTATATTTATACATCCATATATATTATAGTTATATATTAAAAAGAGAAAAAAACTTGCCCAAAGAAAAACTCCTGAGGGACCCAAGTGGCCCACGAAGTTTACTGGCCCCCACCCACAAAAATTCTTTTATAAAATCTTCCAGTGCGGTCTTCAGGAAACCCCTCGCCCTCCCCCTGCTCCCCACTGTGTCCCCACAGCCCTGGACAGCCCCCCTTGCTCCAGCCCAGGGCCTGGCAGCATCCAGTCTCATCTCTGGCCATCCACAGCTGCCATGGCTTTCTGCTGGGTGCCCCCCTGCTGGGCTCCAGGGGGCCACGTGGGCTGTGGGCAGTGGAGGCGATGGAAGGAGGTGGGGGAGGAGGGCGGCATCCAAGGCGCAGGGTGGCTGGGTGGGGAGGAGGCCCAGAAGGGGCCAAAGTTTGCAGGGGGGGAGCAGGCTGCGGCAGGCATGGGGCTGTTGTTGCTCTGCAGACCCTCGGAGGTGCGAAGCTTGGAGAACATGGCCAGCGCGTCAGGAAAGTTGGGAGGTGTGGCGGGTGTGTTGCTGGGCGTGCACATCTGCAGGGAGAGAACACAGGTGTGGGGAGGGCTGCCTGCCAGGCTGCAGGACTGCTCTACTGCCATCTCTCAGCCCACAGAGGCTTTACTGAGACAGACACCGCTCTCCTTTCACTATTTAAAAACGAAAGATCAGAATAAACTCCACCAAAGCCAAAAAGTGACGCACGATGCTAGGAATGACACCAAGGTGTATCAGAATGGTTAGTTCTGACCTGAAGCTAAGGCATTACATTAAAATAAAAAGACAAGGAGTAGCTCAGGACATCACCGTCAGTGCACCCCTCAAGCTGGCTGAGGAACCCAACAAGCACCACCTAGCCTCTGATGTCCCCAGGGTGGGGTCTCCCTCCTGCACAGCCAAGGAAAAGCTGTACCTCCTTGGTTTTGAGGACATCACAGCCACCAAGCCTCAAACTCTCACCTCCACCATCTTCTCAAAAGGAGGCCAGAAGTATTTTTTCCGTGTTACAGATGAGGAAACTGAGGCCCAGAGGCAAACTTGTGACTGAAAACGCACCCAGTGCAGGATGAAAGTAGAGGAGACTGAGCTGCCAGGCTCCTGTCTACAGACCCAAGCCCTTTACCTATTGCCAGGCCCCACCCGGCATGCACTAAGCTAAGAGGCAGCTCCCAGCCTGACATGCAGGTGTTTGGCTCCCTGTCTAGAGCCTCTAGCTCAGGCTGCGGCCTGCCCTTGGCCCCACAAGCCAGCAGCTGTCTGTCCAAACAGCCCAACCAGAGCCTCTGCTACCCCCGTCCTGAGGGCCCCACACCAGGGGCAGGGAATAAGCTGCCCAGAGAACAAGACCCACACCCCCTGCTTCCTACCACAAAGCTGCTGCTTCCTCTCCCAAGAAGCCCTGGGAGCCCTTCTTTGAATTTCTCCTAATTTTAGCAACCTCAGCCCCTCCTCCAGCCACCGGGCTGGGGTGGGCCCGACTCTAGGACTTGACCTTGAAGGAGAGCTCTTTGGAGAGGAGGACCCCACTTCACTTAGATCTCAGGCCACAGCCACATCAGCACCTAGAGAGTTCTGACCATTGTCTTCTCAGGGGCCCTCAGAAGAGGCCAAAGGCCTGGCCCCACCCAGACACTTCCCTCCTCCTTTCTGCCGCCTGCCCTCTGAAAGGGCTGACTTCCCCAAGCAGGAAACAATGAGGGGGGGGGCACAGTTGCTTCACAGCATCGTGACTGACTTCCCCAGTCCACCAAGCAAGCGTGGCCTCCTCCAACAGCCCACAGCCTGCTGGCTGGCAGGGCCTGTGCCCGCCTGTCTGGGCAAGCACCTGAGCCTCTCTGGAGCTCCTGTCTACTTCAGTAAAACTTTAGACCAGATTCTCCACAGCACCCTCCTCGTGCCAAGTGAACCCTGCAACCCCAGAACCGCCCTCACTCAGATCCTTCCTGATCATCCAGGAAGCCTCTTCCAACTGGAAATCAACAGCAATCCTCAGGCCAAGCATTTATCAGTGACTCCTGCCTTGGGTCACTTCTGGCATTGCCATTTTGTGGCAGCTCCTGTGTTTTTTTTTATCGGTACTAGGGATTGAACCAGGACTGCCTGGCTGCAAAGCAGGCACGTATGCCACTGAGCTAAACCCCCAGCCCAGCTCCTGTGTTTTTTAATTTAACTTTTTCCTTTATTTTGTCCCAAAAAACTGCCAACTTGGAGCTCGGACACCATTCTGAAGCACCCAGTAGCGGGTCATCAGTAGTTATGCTGATTGTAAAGCCTGTTACAAAACCAGCCTCCTGCTGGAGAGCAACTTTCAAAGGGGATTTCAATTCCCCAGCAGGGATGTGCAAACAGCGATAAAACAACCAAGTAGCTGCCAGTCCTGGCTCTTCCTGTAAACCCCTGTTCCTGACCTGAAGCATGGCTGTGCTGGAGGCCCTGGTTTTTCAGAACAGCCGAAACTAGCAGGGAGATACCTCGAGGGTGTTCTTTTTGGTTTTGGTTTTTTGAGACAGGGTCTTGCAGTATTATTTCAGGCTGCCCCAGGCTGGCCTTGAACTTGTGACAATCTTCCTGCCTCAGCCTCCTGAGTGCTAGGATTATAGGTGTGAACCACCATGACAGGCTACAAGAGACAGAGGAACAGGGCTCCCAGGTTCAGAGATTCAGAAAATTCCAAAGCTGGATGCTGGGGTGGTGGTATCCCTTGGAGATGAACTCCTCCTGGGCTTGCTATGAGTCGGGCCTTAGCTACCTCCACCCTGCAGCCAGCACCATTATTCCTTCATAAACCAAAAGACATTCCTGTCAGATTCATATGGACCATGAGCCCTAAAAGAAAAGCTGGTTTCAAAAGTCAAGGCAGACTTCTCTCTACCTGTCCTCTTTGACTAGAGGGAAAAGGGGAGCCACAGCCAAGACACAGCAGATGGGCCATGTGCAGCCATGGAAGAGAAACTCAAGTGTTAAAAATGCCAAAATAGGGGCTGGGGATTTAGCTCAGGGCATAAGTACCCGCCTTGCAAGCAGGTGGTGGATCCCCGGTATGGATAAAAATGAAAAAGACAAAAAAAAAAAAAAAAAAGCCAAAATAACCACAGCAACCCCCTGAGGAATAACGTGTTCAGGAGCTGACCCCCCCCCACTGGGGCTAATAGGTAACTAGGGGTTGGGGTGGGGAAGCTTTGTACTGAGCCTCAAGAAAGGGGTTGCCCCCCCCCCCCAGGGCAAAGACTCCAGCCTGGAACCAGGTTGGAAAGAGAAGGAAACAAACACAGCCTTGAGCCACTTCAATTCTCCGGGATTGTGCATCTTTTAAACAGAGATTAAATGCAAATTCTTGGCCTTATCTTGGGTCAATATCTGTGTGTTCTCCCGGTGCAGAGTACGTTTCCCCTGGGCTTTAAAAGGGCCAGTATACATTTGTGGGAAGAGCCAGCTTCCTGAGCCAGAGTGGATTTATCCCTTCCCTGCTTCCTGCAGCGCAGGTGCGTGTGTGGAGGGGGAAGGGCCGCACTGGATAGCAAGAGGTGCTCCCCACCAACACACGAAGGCCTCAAGTCTGTCTCCTGTCTTGGGGTCTTCATCTGGGCTCCCCAGAAGTCTGGTCACCATCCGAGCCCACTTCTGGTCTCCCGTTTGTCCTGAAGTCATCTCTCCCTTCTCGCGCCCCCCAACTCTGGAGCCCCTCCCCAAATCCCTCCGAGAGAAGCAGCGAGGGCGGGGGGCTCAGGCCTCCGGCCCAGACCCAGCCGCCTGGAGGCGTGTCCCGAAGTTGGACCAGCCGGCGCCGGCCCGGGAGCGCTCTTTCCTGGAAGACATTTTGGCTCTTTGTTTACATTAGCGGCGCGGCGCTCCCCGGCAACATGGCTGTCACCGCCGGGGGTGACAGCGGCCCGGCCCGGCCCTTGTCCCCCTCGGTCTCTCGGTGGACTATGCTCCGGGGAGTGTGGCCGCCAGGGAAGGCCCGCTTCCCGAAGCCCGTCGAGGGGCGCGGGGCAAGGGGCTTGGGGAGTACCGTCCGCGCCCTCCTGCTGAACTTACCATCTGGTGGTGGTGGTGACTGTTGGGAATGTTGGTTTCTTGGAAAAACGTGCTCAAGGCGGTCTGCGGACAAACGTGGCAGACCGGCGTCAGCGCAGCCGGACTGAGGGAGCAAGAAGCGCCCCGCCGGCCTCCGCGACCCCGACCGACACTGATCCCCCACCCAGGCCCCCAGGTTTCCCGGAGTTCAGGCCCACGCGCACCTCGAACTGCCAGTGCGCCGCCTGCAGCAGCTGCTTCGCCTGGTCGGCCGCACAGCCGGCGGCCAGCACGAACTGGTTGATCATAACCTGGTGCCGCAGCTCATCCGTGTTCACCGACATGGCGCGACGCCAGGTCCCCGCAGCGCCGGCCGCGGAGATCCGGGGCTCGGCCTCCGCCGCACGGCGAATGTTGTGGTTCCGATCCCACCGCCCGGCCGGCCGACACCACCAACAACAGCGCGGGGCGGGGCCGGGGTGTCCCAACGTTCCGGGGCCGCGTGCCGCCGCAGCTGATTGGCCCTCGCGCCGCTCCGCTAGTGCCCGGCTCCCGCACAGACGTTCGATTCGAATCCTGCGGCCCACCCCCGGGCCGCAGTGTTTCTCTTTTCGCCGGGCCGCGCCCATTGGCGGAGCTCAGCTCAGTGGGCTTCTCCCGCATTGGCCAGTCGCTGTGTTTTGGCTCTTTGAGGCTTATGATTGGCCTCAACTAAGAGTCGTGGGCGGGGCTACACTCGCTGATTGGCTTCCTGTGGGTCTGTTTGAACTCAACTTGAAAACCTGGACTGCCTGTTGATTGGCCGAGGCCTCTCTGTTTGCTGTTGTAGGCCTGGGGGGAGGGGGAGTGCGGCGAAATTCATTCATTACTTCATTGAAACTGAACATGCTCAGCTGGAAAAGCAAGACAGAGTGGCTTTGACTCATTTCCTCTAAAAGATGTGATCATCTCAAGAAACAGAATGATCAAAACACAGAACCTTTGCAGCTGCGCGAGTCTCAAAAGTATTTAATTTTAAAAATAACTTTCAAACAGCCTTTTTTTAAAATTTAAACTACTGAGCTGCAGCATACAGTAGGAGATCCTGGTTCAATCACTAGCGCGGGGGCGGGGGAGGGGAGGAAAGAGGAAGAGGTTAAAAGGAAATCATAATCAGGAAAGCTGTGTCTCTTCAGCTACGGCCTGCAAGGCTTCAAAAATGAGCAGCGTTCTTCCACAGCCCACACTGGTAATAGGAACACTCTAGGAGGCTGTGGCAGGAGGATTCCAAATTCAAGCTCAGTCTGCAAATATAGACTTAGCAAGACCCTGTAAGTAGAAAAGACTGAATTTACAGTCTCAAAATTAAAAATTTTAAAAGGCCTGGGGATGTAGCTCTATGTGAAGGTCCTGTGTTTAATCCCCAGTACCGCAAAAGCAAAAAACCAGAACATTTCCCACACTTCCTGTTCCCTTTTAATCACTACTCACCCACCCCAAGGACAGAGAATGTAAACCAATATTAATGTGCCATAAAATAATGGCAAGGAGAAAACTCACTTTCTTAAGTGACTAATTTCTAAGGTGAATTTTTTTCTTTTAAATTGGTTGAACTAATTGAAGCTTCAACTAACTGAAGCATCTTTTAGAAAATCATCTTAGCTGGGTGTGGTGGCAGAGATCTGTAATCCCAGCACTCTGGTGGCTAAGGCAAGAGGATCAAATCGTGTGAGTTCAAGGCCAGCCTGCACTACCTAATGAGACTCTGTCTCAAAAAAACCACCACCAACAACAACACAAAGAACATGGGAGGATGTGCCTAGATTATAGGCAAATATTATACCATTCTATAGTCGAGATAAGCATTGGCGAATTTTGGTATGACAGAAAGAAGAATCCAGGAACAAGTTCTTAGCTGTGTGCCACCACACCTGGCACAACCAGTGTTTACATTGTGATGCCAAACACTGCTGGGAGTTTAGTTTAGCAGCAGAGCACATGCCCCCAGCAAAATGGGCACATTGGCATAATCCTATAATACCAGTTCTCTGGGAGGCTGAGACAAGAAGAGTCAAGTTGGAACCCCGCCTGGGAAATTTAGCAATTTAATGAAATCATGTCTCAAAATACAAAATGAAATACAATAAAAAGGGCTGGAATGGAGCTCAATGTACAGGCTCTGAATTTAATCATCTGCAAAAAAGAAGAGAAGAGGGAAAAAACAGCCTTGGGCACTGAAATGAGCTAATCCCAGTTAGTTTGTCTTCTGGTTTATTTTGAAGGGATTGTAGTCCTGCAGCTGCCCATTTGACACCCCAGAGTGTTCACGACTGAGATCATGAATGTGGCTGGAGATTCAATTATAGTTGTTCCTCAGGATCCACAGGAAATTTGTTCCATGACCCCACAAAGACACCAAACTCTGTGAACATTCAAAGCCCATATGTAAAGTTGTGCAGTTTTTGCATAGAACCTACCTACATTCTCCCAACTGTAGGCTGTTTATAATACAACAGTATAAATGCTCTGTAAGCAGTAGTTGTACTGTATTGTTCAGGAAGTAATGACAACAGAAAAAGTCTGTTCAGTACAGACGCATTCTTATCTTGAATATTTGCAGTCCAAGATTGACTGAGTCCAGAGATACAAAATTCCAGGTTAGAAGGCCAACCCTATGGTTCCAAAACTTAATTGCAAGGTGAAAACTAAAGCAACCAGCCAGCAGCTTACACTACCGGGTAGTTCAGCCATAAGCAGCCCCAGAACAAGGAAGTACTGCCACCATGGGGCTGCAGGTTTTCACAAGTACATACAGGTGTCAGAAATGCCCAGGCTGTGAATAACAGGGCCTACCCTGGTGCTGGCTGTTGAAGAACATACCTGATAGCTCTCTGTTCTTCATTAAGCGCTCATGGAAGGCAAGGACCCAAATTACCGAACCTGTTATTTCCTGGACATCAAGATGTTTTATCCTCGAGGTTTATTTAAAATTTACCATTTGCAAGACATGGCTGTGGGCACCTGGATCAGGCTCAGCAGCTGTGGCTCCGAGCTAGTGGGGCCAGGGTTCTGATTATCTTCTGTGTGCATAAGGTCAGCCCAGGAGGAGGGAGGGAGGGCCTCAGCACTCTGCCTGTGATTTGTGTCCTAGAGGTGGACATACTTAATCAATACCTTGGCTCCTAAGAATCTGAAAATCTGGTTGAAGATGAATGAGCCAGAAGGCTAAGAGGGTACCCCCCACCCCCGCCTGGGAGCAGGGAGAATAAATGAGGTCATGTTTGCAGGAGCTTTGAGCTGCCAGGATGAAAGCAACTCCCCAAGTACAAGGTATTATTAACGGAAGGTGTTATTATTTTAATCTGAGAGGACAATGTGCAAAAGGTAAAACAAAGCAATAAGAACATGTTCATTCATAACAAATAAAACATAGTAGTAGACTTGGAAGGAGCAAAATCCTCTTTGGATCCACAGTCACTGCGACAGAACCGTGATACAGCAACCAGATAAGAAACAAACTTAGCCAGTATTTCCCAGCACCCAGATCACAAGGGAGCTGGGGACAGAAATCACTGGGTCAGTTACAAAGCAGGCACAATCCCTGGACCAAAGCATGCAGCTGCCACTGGCCAAGCATTTCCTGTATACCAGGTGCCTCTGGGAGAGTTTTCCTATCTGCTAACTTGTATCCATACTCCCAGCCTTCAGGAGTCCCATTCCACCAGGGAGGTTGTGAAGGGCCAGGGCCAGGAGGAGTTTCTCTAAACAAAATCGTAGTGTAAGGAGTGGGGGACTGAAGCAGCAGCTGTACATCACACGGCCTGCCTTCATGGCGTAACTGTCACCTTAGCGGGGCTCCTTTCAAACGAGAGCTGTCAGGACTCCGGATTTCCACTTCGGAGATGTAACTTGATTTGAGGGAGTGCCAGATATCTTGGGTAATGATCGGGGAGAGCTGGAGAACTGACTTTGCTAAGCACCTTCTGTGCTATGCATTTGATTTCTACTTTTTTTTTTTTCTTTTGAGACAGAGCCATACTAAATCACTAAGTAGCCCAGTCTGGTCTCAAACTTAGGATAATTCTGCCTCAGCCTCCCAGAGTGCTGAAATTACATGCATGCGTTACCATGCCCAGCTTCTATTTTTTTTTTTCTTAATCAAACCCAAGGATGCTCTAATACTAAGCTATATCCATGCCATTTTTTATTTACTTTTTTAAATTTTGAGATAGAGCCTTGCTAAGTTGCCTAGCCTGGCTTGTAGCTTTTAATCTTCCTGCCTCAGCCTCCCAAGTAACTGGAATTACAATACGTTTGGCTGCTCTCTTCTTGTGGACTTCTAAAGCTATTGTGTTCTTTCATTTCTTTAACACGGCCTCATTTTTGCTGTTCTGTCCTTGTCCTGAATTTCTCAGTTGGATCACATGTCCTCACTTAGCAGGCATGAAAGTGAGGAAGGATAGTGAGAAGGTTAAGAGTTTGCCCAAATCTGTCAGCATGGAGCTGAGACTGGATCCAAAGGAGCTGCTCAGACAGATCCCAGCCCATCTTCAGACCCCTGCCCACCTGAGGTCCTCTAGGTCTTCCCCAGATGGTGCCAGCAAGATACGAAAGCTTCCTGGCGGTGTTGCAGGAGGGGCATCAGTGACGAATTCATGCTGGTTTACACCAGATTACAGTTCACACAAAATGTCATATGTTTCCCAAGGGACAAAGGCCATGCCACTCCCAGCACACCTTAGGCATTTCCCAAAAGCAGTGTTCTGGCCTGTACACTCTGTCCATGCCTGCCGAGCGTGATAAAGTGGCTCCACTTGTGGTTGCTAGGCGTGCCCTGTGGTAAGTGACCTGGCAGTCCTTTCAAAGGGACTCTTGGCCAGACACAGGAGGGAAAGATAAAGGCAGAGTCAAGCGACAGCCTTCTAAAGAGACGCCTCCTTCTCAGGCCCCTTGAAAGTCTGCTTGAGTCTCAGGACTTCCAGCTACTTTCTCTGGGTGGAACATGAATCAGTAGACTGAGAGCTGGACCAGTCTAGGCTGGCCCTTGTGTCTATTTGTTTGTTTTTGGTACTGGGGATCGAACTCACAACCTCCTGCTTGCCAGGCAGACGCTTATATTGCTGAGCTAAATCCCCAGCCTGGCCCTTATGTCCAAATCACAGGAGATCTGGTACAGTGACAACCCTCCCATCTGCCTTTTTAAAATTTGAAAAATAATCACAAACCAAAAGTGCTTGTGTAGAGCCAGATGAAAAGGAGGCTCGGTGGCTCACTCCTTAATCCCAGTGTTTGGAAGCCTGAGGCAGAGGGATCGTTATGAGTTTGAGACCAGCCTGGGCTAGAAAGTGAGCTCAAGGTCAGCCTGAATCGCATAGCAAGACCTGTCTCAAAAGACCAAAAAAATAGCGCTTGTGCAGTTTACAGGGCATGACTGAAAAACTATGGTGTATGTTTACATTTTTTAAATTTATTACAGTAAAAAACCCATTGCCAATCATCTCCTTCAAAAAGAGTCCTCTTTTCTTCCAACACACTTATCCCATGTGCTCGCCGCTGTCAGAACAAGTTCTGGAAGTCTTCATTCATGTTTTTCACTGTACTGCTGTGGCCATCTGGACAGCCTGAAGAGATTCAAAATTCTGCTATTTCATGGTCATTTTTTTTTTTTTTTTTTTTGTCTTTTTCCTTTTTATCGGTACCAGGGATCAAACTCACGACTGCCTGCTTACAAGGCAGGCACTTATGCCGCTGAGCTAAATCCCCAGCCCAATTTCATGGTCATTTTGACTTTGGGAAAGAGCTGGAAGTTGTGTGATGCGGGACCTGGCGAGGAAGGTAGCTGAGGACACACTGTCCTGCTTTTTATAAGCTGTCTCAGTGGGCAGCACAGCAGTCACCGTATTTTTTGATCACATCTCATAAAGGCATTCATGAAAGACGACTTCTAGAACTGTTTCAGAAAGGGAAAGAATGACAGGATGTGTTCGAATCAAAGGCGAGTATTTTGAGGGCGGTGAGTGGCCATGTTGTTTACTGTATTTTTTAAAAATGTAAACATTCACTGTTTTTCAATCACCCCTTGTCTGTATTCAGTTGAAAGACTAATAGTCACCCGTGTATCCAGCAGAGGTCTTAAGCAGTCTGAGACCAGCACTTTGAAGGTACTGTGAGTGTGCTGGTCTCTGGCAGTGCCTGACGCTCCCTCTTCATGCTGGGGGATTGCACAGACATCTCTTAACTAACGCGGATAAAAAGCTGACTTTTCTTCTTTTTCTTACTCCTTCAGCAATGCTTATTCAAACTAGCAAGCATAGGTTTTAAGGAGATAGAGGGAGAAGGCGCTTCAGTACCTGGAAAACCTAAGCTGAGAAGGATGCAGATACATCAAACAGAGATGAAAAGGAATTTTTGGAAGAGCGAATGGTGCAAACCAAAGCAAGCGCCAACCAAATCCACTTAGTGAGCATGTACCGAGAGACAGGAGACAGCGGAATGAGCTGCACTGAGCTCAGACAGGCAAGGCTTGGAGGGGACCTGTTCAGGGAAGGACGGCATCATTTCCTTTCTACGGAAAAATGGCATGTGTTGTCAAGCCCGGTTAGGCTAAGCTAGGTTGGTTTTTTGGTACCTGGAATTACACTCATGACCTTGACCTTGCCTGGCGGGCACTTTTGCCAATGAGCTAAACTAAACCCCGGGCCCTGGCTAAGCTAGGTTGGATTCATATAATCTTACATCTGGCGAGGTGGTGTACACCTGTAATTCTAGCATTCTGGGAGGCTGAGGCAGGAAGGTTGTACATTTCAGCCCAGCCTGGGCAACTTAGTGAGATCCTGTCTCAAAAATTAAAAATAAAGAGGGATGAAGATGTGGCTTGGAGTGAAGGCCCTGGGGTTCAATCCCTGGTACAGTACTAGGAAAAAACAAACACAGAAACCTTGCCATCTGCTCATCCATTGTGGGAATCTTACTGTCTAGTAGGTCCAAGTTGGAAACTATGGCCGTCGGGTTTGTTTTTGTAAATAAGAGTCCTCTGAAACAGGGGTATGCGAACTTGTTTGTGCGTCGCCCTGAACCTCCTTTGTGCTGGAGTAGCGCTGAGCCGTTGCACTACAGACCACAAAGTGAAGACTGATAGGTCTGAGAAGGGGTAGGAAGAGGGGAAGGACTGGCCGGCGGTGGCTGAAAAGATAAGTATAAAATATAAGTAACCTTTATTTTGGGAATGTGGGGAGAGACACCCCTGGCCCCCTGGGGTGCATCATCTCCACCCAGGGGCCAGCGATCTCTCCCTGGAATACGTGGAGTGAGGCACATAAGTAGCCTCGGTCTGGGGTGGACCCTAAAGGGTATTAGGGATGCACAGGTATTTCATTGGCACACGTTTGGCGCCAGGGACAGGTTTTTAGGGGTGGGGGGTATAGGGTTACAGGTAAATCTCTAGGGGCGGGGGAGGCAGGAGCTCCCTAATTCCAGCTGAGGCTTTTTCTGGCTATAACGTCCGGTCTGGGCCAGCAACCCTTTCAAAGACTACTTTCAATCCAGCCCTTTGCAACATCTGAGAGGGCCGCAGAGCTGAGTGTCAACAATTCGGCTTGCAGCCTGGAAGTAATGGGTCTCTGCCCGAGGGTCAGTGTTCAGAAGTCACGTGACTTCCCTGAACTCCAAGGTGGCAGCAGAGCAGATCCTCCCACACTCAGAGATGGGCGAGGACAGCCTGTGAGTGCCCTGAGCAAAGCCTGACTGCTCTCCCACGGGCCACCAGGCGGTGGACTGTGAGGATGGACCTGTTCTCATTCGCTCATCTGTAAATCCCGGTCACAGAGTGAATTTAATTTAGTATTTGCTTTTTTGAGACACGGTCTCGCTGGCTCTAAAGTCATGTGTAGCTCAAGCTGGTCTCGGATTCACAAAGATCCTCCCGCCTTAGCTTCCCAGATGCTGGAATTAAGACATACACCATTGGTAAATTTTTGTTGTTCTAGTCATTCATTTATTTTTCATAACCATGTAGATGAAATCCAGGGCCTCTTGCATGCTAGACAAGTGCCCTGCCACTGACTGAGCTGCCCCCAGAGGGAATCTAGAACTAGAACTTAGCAGAGAAAAATGTTCAAAGAGGTGCAATGTTTGTAAAATAAAACATGAGCTCTCTGAAAATATGCCCATTAAAAGAAGTCAGAGTACAGTGAAAAAAAAGAAAGAGGAAGAGAGAGAAACAGAAGTCCTAGAAGAGAAGTTCCTGTAAAATAAAACCAGTGATTGTCTTGTAAGTTTGGGGGTGACAGGTCCCCTTGGCCTTCAGGAGGCAGAGCACTCCAGGGTGAATGACGGAGACATATTTACTGACCTTGAGACCCAAGCCACGCTGATAGTTCTTCAGGCCTGCAAGTGATACTGTCAGAAAACATAGGCGGAGCCAGTGTACTGCGCTAAGAGGAAGTGTTCACGGAGCAAGAACCTGGGCCACACGCTGCAGGATTGGGAAACCCCAGAACGTGACTCGTCACAGCCATATCCATGCCATGCTCGCCCACGCAAAACGCTCCGCAGGGCTGGAGCAGCCAGAGAAGCCTGGGTCCTGCCCTTGGGGCGCTTCCACCCTGGAGCCCACCCACTGACCAGATTGAGAGCCAGTCATAGAGGGAACAGAGCCAGCAGACAAGCCCGCGTCTGTCCCGAAGGCGAAGGCGCGCGGTTGCGCAAGCTCAGGCCTCTGCAGCTAGAGGAGGGTGGGTTGGTTACTCATCCTCTGCAGCTCCTGGGGAGAGGCTGAAAACCAAAAAGGATTTCCAGGATGAGAGGAGGTTAGGTCCCAGGGCTTGTAGAGGAAAGGGCCCGCGTACAGAAAAGGAGACACTGAAAAGAAGGATGGTAAGAAACAGAGGCAAGGTGACAGCGGTAGTGACAACGGTGAGTTCCTGGCCCTGGCTTTAGTCACGGCTATTACCCCAGAGGGGACCGTTGAGCTGGCCTGGTGACCAGCAGGCCCAGCACAGGCTAGTGTTTCCTGGAGACTGGGGGTCAGCTGTCCAGCAGTGGAAGACTTGGTCCTGAACTCCGATGAGCCTTGAGTAAGTTTCTGCACTCAGCCTGTGGAGCTTCAATTTTCTCATCTGAGAAGTGGGAACAATGAAGCTCTTATGTCCTGGGGCTGTTTGGAAGATTAAATCAGAGACTGTGTCAAAAGTCCTTGGTAGGTTCCCAGCACCAAAATAATAATAATAACAAAATAATGCGAGCAGGCCTTGTGACAAATGCAGGTAATCCCATGGTTCTGGGAGACTGAGGCAGAAGGATCACAAAGTCAAGCCCAGCCTAGAAAAATCAGGGATTTAGCACAACCCTCTCTCAAAAAATAAAAAAGGGCTCAGTGAGATAGCTTAGTGTGAAGGCCCTGGGTTCAATTCCACAACTGAAAAAAGAGTGATTATCCTTGAGTAGGGTATAACTCAGCAGTAGAGTACTTGCCTAGCATGTGAGAGGCCCTGGGTTTAATTCCCAGGAAAGAGAGAGAGAGAGAGAGAGAGAGAGAGAGAGAGAGAGAGAGAAGGAGGGAGGAGGGAGGGAAAAAGAGGGAGGCAGGAAGAGATGGGAGGAAGAAAGGAAGGAAAGAAGAAGAAGAAAGATAGGGTCTTGCTATATTGTCCAGGCTGGTCTCAAACTCCCCAGCACAAGGAATTCTCCTGTCTCTATAGACGTAAAGCACCTGGTCCTGCTTCAGTTATTCTTAATGGTATTTAAACCAGGCATGATGGTACCTATAATCCCAGCTACTGAGGAGGCTGAGGCAGAAGGATCTCAAGCTCAAGGCTGGCCTAGACTACCTATGGAGTTTGAGGCTCGTCTGGGCTACAGAGACCCTGTCTCAAACCCAACAAACACCACTGATTTAGTGAGCACTTACTAGGAAGAAATGTGCCCTGTCCAGCTGGGAGACAAGAAGAAATAAGGCCAACGTTATGCTGGTAAACTGGCCCAGAGAAGCAGAAGATTCCTCCACTCACAACATTTGAGGGTGCTGCCTTGTAAGTAGTCCCACTACGGGCAGCTTCAGGCTAACAACGGTTACCGGCTGGCTGGCAAAATTCCTCTGCAGTGAGATCTAGAGAACCAGCCCCACGTTGGTGAAATTTCTCTCTAGCTAGAGAACGGTATTTAAGGGGGAAGTCAGCAGTGGTCACATCCCTGGGCCTTGCCACACAGGGTGCCCTGGCCACAGATGGCCGCTCTAGACTATAGGGATGACAGGAACAACTGGGGTCTTGTCTACCTGTAGGATGGTGACATGGGAGAAGGAAGGGGGTGGTTGTGTTCTTTGTTTTTTGTTTTGTCTTTTTTCCTTTTTATCGGTACCAGGGATGGAACTCACGACTGCCTGCTTGCAAGGCAGGCGCTTATGCCGCTGAGCTAAATCCCCAGCCTGGTGGCTGTGTTTTTATGTGGTCCTTCAGCAGTCACTTCCTATCTGACAGGGGAGAAGTTTCCCTGATATTTTGAGCTCTAACAGGCATGGAGCAACACTGGTTCAGGAACTCAAACCCTGGTTCTGCCTCTGACCACCAGTTTGTGAGTCTCTTTGTCATTTACACAGCAAAGGATAGTGGCTGAGGATTTAGCTCAGCAGTGTAAGTGCCTACTTTGCAAGCAGAAGGTTGTGAGTTCAATCCCCAGGATGAAAAAAAAGAGATACACAGCAAAGGATAAAGGTGGGGTTTTTTTTTGTTTTGTTTTGTTTTGTTTTGTTTTTTGTCTTTTTCATTTTTAGCGGTACTGGGGAATCAAACTCACGACTGCCTGCTTACAAGGCAGGTGCTTATGCCACTGAGCTAAGTCCTCAGCTAAGGTGGGATTTTGAACACATCTCTTGGCTTTGGAATTCTGAAACTCTGTTTTAAAAAAAATTATGGAATCTAGTCAGGCATGGTGGCTCATGCCTGTAATCCCAATATTGGAGAGGCTGAGGCAGGGGGACTGTTGGGGCACCCTGGGCCACAGAGTGAGTTCAAGCCCATGCTGGACTACGTAGTAAGACCTGTTTCAAATAATTGTTTTAAAAAAAGAATCTAACCACTCTTTTCTTTATTTCTTTCCCTTTCAATTTCTTTTTTTCTTGAGACAGGGACTGACTAAATTGTCCAGACTAGCCTTGAACTTATGATCTATCTAGCTTAGTCTTCTGTGGACTCTAACCTCTTGTTAAAAAAAAAAAAATCGAGACAGGGTCTCAGTATGTAGTTAGGATTGGCCTTGAACTCACTGTGTTGCCCAAGCTGGCCTCAAATTTGAGACAGTCCTACTGCCCATGTGCTGGGATTACAGAAGTACATCACTTCAATCGGCTAAAAAATTTGAAGAGTTTGCCCATGACAGAGCACATACTTAGTGTGCTAGAGGCCCTGGGTTCCATCTACAGCTTTCAAAAATTTTTTTTACTGCACACCTCCTATGTGCTAAGAACTACTCTAGAGCCTTCCATACCCTGTCTAACTTAATGTTCAAAAAGCTCTTTGCTAAAAAAAGGAAAAAAAAGCTTTTTGGTTTTTAACCCCTTTCCTCTCTAAATCTAGACCTGTTATATACCTTTTGCCTTTGGGGTCAGGGATCAGCCTGCATCAAAGTATGAAGCATGGAAAAAGAATTCTTTCCAGCTATGGTGGCCCATGCAGTACCCAAAGACTGAGCAGGAGGATTACTATGAGTTCGAGGCCAGCCTGGGCTACATAAGTGAGTTCAAAACCAGCCTGGGAAATGTAAATGAGCTCAAGGCCAGCCTGTACTACATAGCAAAACCTTGTCTCAAAACAAACAAACAAATGAAGAAGTTCTGCAACAGGACTTCTGAGAAAAAGGACCAGTTATAGTCTATAAGCCTCAGCAGCTTCCTGGACAGGGATTTCAGCTGAGTGAGCTACACTCTAAGCAGAATGAGAGGTAAAGGCCCTATGGAAGGGCTTTTCACAAGCAAAACCCAGCAGGAATATTAAGCTCCATTTGAGATGCAAGTAGGGGTATATGGCAAGCAGAGGGAGGGAAGGGCCAGGGAGGAGAGTCTGTCTTCTACATGGTCACACAGAGCCAACAAAGGTCTACAGGACCTTTGTCAAGTTAACCTGAGAGTTACTCACTTAACATGAGTCAAGTAACCTGAGAATGAATAACTTTTGCAATAATGAAAGGAGGCAGATCATGAGGTAGGGAAGCCAGACGGGAGTGAAACTGCCAGCCCTCTTCTCCTACCCAGATTTCATCTCAGAATATACAGGATAACAGAGTGCACGTACACGATGTCATAGATATGCACTCGTGGAGCACAGGAAAGATCTAAGGCTTGCAGCAGGGAACTGGAAGAACCACAACACTGAATACTACCTCTGTTTATTGCTTTGTCAGGGTCAACACAAAGTCTGCCTGAGCAGGACAGTGGTTATCACTTAAATAAACACACACTCAGCCCCGGAAGAAATGCGCTGTTGGACTGCACTGCGGGTTCGCCGTGTGGTGGACATTAACTGGGGCTCTGCTAGTTGTGGAAGGACCCTCACTGCCCATTGCTTGGAGTCTGCTCTCCTGCCTCTCAGTGGTTGCTCTCACTTCCCTTCACTTATCTGCTCTTAGCTTCCAGCGCCTGGAAGGAGTCAGGTGAGTGGCCAGTGGTTGACGTTGGTCAGCGGGTCAGTTCATGGTTTCAAGCCCTGCAACCCTGACCTTGGCTCTGGTTTCCAAGGGAGGGTGTGGGGCTTACCCTGCAGGGCATCCCCAGCTGATAGCAGCTCCAGCCAAGCCATCGTGGATAACGTTCCTGAGAGTGTTATGGCTTGCTGGCTCATTTACTGCCATGGCTGGACACATCTGGCTGAGCACTTGGGTTGAGGTTCTGAGCTTCTTCTATGGCTTGTTTTTTTTTTTTTTTTAATCAGTACCGGGGATCAAATTCACGATCGAGTGCTTGCAAGGTAGGCGCTTATGCCGCTGACCTAAATCCCCAGCCCCAATGGCTTGTTTTCTTATACCAGCTCTGAGAGACAGCTCAACTTGAAGAAGAAAAAAAAAGAAAGATGAAGGAAGAAGGGAAGGGAAAAAGAAAAACCCCGGTAGCACCAGCTCCCCGCAGTCAGGCCCTTGTCAGTAAACCCCCACCTCCAAACAAGTTCCATTCTGGGAGACCGTGCTGGCAAGTCGGATTTGTTCCTATGTCTGACAAAAGGAGTCTGTCTTACAGAGGACTCCTGTGAAAGTTCACAACTCGAATGTCTGAAAGACATGGACTTACTATACACAGGGAATCAGGGAACCCTAGGTCCCCAGCCCTACGGCCACTCCCATGGTCTTGAGCAAGTCCCTGTGCTTATATGGCTACAACTGTCCTGTCAGGTGAAAGGGCCGCACCTTCAAGGTTCCTTTTAAATCTGATGATACAGCCATGACAGGGAATTTCAAGAAACTGTAGGAAGGGCTGGAAGTGTAGCTCCATTAGTACAGTACTTACCGGGCACTTACAAGGCCCTGGGTTAAATTCCCAGTATAACAGAAATAGGAGAGGCCAGGATTAGTGGCAAATACTTGTAACCCTAGCACTCTGGGAGGCTGAGGCAGGGCAATCACAAGTTTGAGCCCAATCGTGGCAGTTTAATAAGACCCTATCTCTAAACAAGGGATGGAACAAGAGCTAGGGTATAGCTCAGTGACTCGCAAGAAGTAAGAGGATTTATTTTCACTTGCTTTCTTGTAAGTAACTGTAGTTGAGTATGGAATTCATTTTGGTAAAGAAAGGTTTGGGCACTTGGGAGATTGAGGCAGGAGGATTTCTGTGGGTTTGAGGCCAGGCTAGGCCACATAGTGAGTTCAAGGCCAGTCTGAACTACATAGTAAGGCCCTGTCTCAAAAAAACAAATAAACAAATAAATAAATTTTAGAAAGGTTTGGGGGTAGCTCATTCACAGCCCCGTCCATATTCTGCTTTTTCTGGTAGCCAGAGACACATGGTGGGCTCTGTGCTCACCTGGTCTGGTTCTTGGGAAGGGTGACAGGGTCTGCTGGATGCCACTGGGCTGGATGTCATGGCACATTCTTTACACACTGGCTTTACCATGCAGGAACTGCAGACTCGGGTGGGTGAGCTCAATGCCAAAAGGCCAGGGCCAACAACAAGGACAACGATGGCAGAGGTGGGCACACAGAAGGTGTACGGGGGCTGGCATCTGATAAAACCCCCTGTGAAGGTAAAGCAAGCAGAAGACACCTCCCGTCTCTTCAAATGCGCTCTAGAGCAGCAGCTGTCGTGGCTCAGCTCTCCAGATGATAGGTGCCTGGGCAGCAGGACTGGAACTAGGAGGCAGGCAAGGTCTGGTGGAGCACACACGCCTGAAGATGCGGCCTGCTCTGGGGCCCACTCAGGGAGTGCCCCACACTTACCCCCTGGTTCTATCACCGGGCACTGTGTAAACAACACCTTCACGTTGGTCCCTTCCCTTTCTGGTACTGGAGATTCAACACAGGGTCTTGTGCATGTGATTCAAGTACTCTACCCCTCAGCTACTTTGCAGTATTTATTTGTTATTAATTGATTGATTATTTTTCTTTTTTTTTTCGTCTTTTTTGTTTTTATCGGTACCAGGGATCGAACTCACGAGTGCCTGCTTCCAAGGCAGGCGCTTATGCCGCTGAGCTAAACCCCCAGCCCCAATTGATTGATTATTGAACTCAGGGTCTTCTAGGGTGCTGGGATGCCAAGCATGCACCACCATCTGACCCCTTTTAGTTTTTCTTTTGAGATAAGGACTCATTAAATGGCCTGAGTTGGGCTCAAACTCTTGATCCTCCTGGCCTGGCCTCCACAGTAACTGGGATTATAAAGTGTACACCACCACATCCTGCTTCGTTTTGGTTCTGAGAAGTAAGCTAAGAAGCTACAAGTCCAGCTGAGGTTTGCGGCTACTTGAACAGTTCTTTGTTAGAGGCCAACAGCTGAGGCCAAAATTAACAATGAGGGATTCACATTAGCAAGGAACAAAATATGGAAGCCTAATTGCTCACTTCCTAGGGGCAGCGTATTTCCCTCATCAGAGAGCTTTGGATTACCCGAGGAACTTTTTTAAGGTCCCATAGCATTTACAAGAAGACTAAAGTATTAGCTTTAGTCTACAGACTAATGACATAAAATTCTCTGTTGTTGACTTTGACTTTAGTCCACTGAAGCTACCGAGAATGCATCAGGGCTGGTGTGTTGCTGATTGGACTTTAGCTTTTAGAGAGATAGCAACCTTTAGACACCTAGTTGTTCAGACAACTAGGATTCTAACCTTCGTGTGTCCCCTGGCTAGGTCAGTCTGAGCTCCTGCAACGTTCCTCAGGTGTCAGCCTGCCTCCTGTGCCTGCACCTGCTGCCTAGGGAATGCTGGGCTCCAGGCCACTGGTCCATTGGCTTCCACCTGCAGGCTCCATCACGCCTTCCTGTTAGAGGAATCTGCTGAAATGAATGCCTTTGTTACCAGGACGGAAAATGCACATCTGAGCCGAAACCAGGACAGCCCAAATGAACAAAATTAAAAGCTCCAAGGAACAAGCTGACCTAGAAGTTACTTGTCCCAGTGCTTCCCCTCGATCCAAGATTGAGAGGAAGGGCTCAAATCTAATACAATCTAGGGCTTCTCCCCCGGTCTTCTGCAGATGCTTAGGGGAAACTCTGAGGTCCTGGAAAGCTGGGTTCTCTGCGGGGATCCTCCCAAGGGCTGCTGCATTCGCAGGAGGGAGGTCAGTCATACAAAAGAGGTGTGCAGAAGGGCTGGGGATTTAGCTTAGCGGCGTAAGTGCTTGCCTTGCAAACAGGCAGTCGTGAGTTTGATCCCCAGTACCAATAAAAATGAAAAAAAGACAACAACAAAAAAAAAGGTGTGCGGTATTTGCAGGTAATTTCCCTAAGCCCAGTGCATGATTCTCCCCAGACTATTTTTACAAGTTAAAAGCATTTTTATGGCTCTTTTAAGAGCAGTTGCTTCTGGATTTTCCCTGTCCTCTGTGCCATCTTCTCTTTCGGCACTGTCCCCCACACAGGTCTCTGGTGAGGGAGCCAAACAAAGCCAAGGAAGAATCTGAAAGAGGAATGCGGGGCTGGACCCCTTCAGACAAGGCTGCTTAGAGATTTAGCTGCTGAACTCACCCCTGCCCCAGGCCCTGGGTGAGGCTTCTTCCCAATCTGTAACCCCATGTGATTATGCTGTACATTACCAGGCTCTAACTCAAATCACAGATAGCCCCTTTGATCTAGAAGTTTCTCTGAATTATCCCCCCCCCCCCACTTCTTTCTCTTCCACCCCTGGTCAGCACTTTATATATCTACTTATGAAAGTAAATATCACATTTCCTTCTGAGGCTCTAACTGCCTTTATTTATTTATTTATGGTACCAGCAATCGAACTCATGACCTCATGCTACCTAGACCCACGACTTCTATCAAAATGAGGATTGGGGGCTGGACTATTTTCAGATGAGGAAGCGAAGGTTCTCAGGGTTTAATCCAAAGCTACACACAGTTAGCTTAGGATCGTAGTTTGTCCAATTTAAAATCCAATGGTCTTTTTCTGCCTCAGTTTCTTTATTTGTAAAGTAAAAGTATTAACAGCGTGCACTTCTAGTGTTCTTTTTAGCATTCTAGGAGGGGCAGATGCTTTAATATGTGCCAAGTGTTTGAGGCTGTCATGGGTCATGCAGCTGCAGGACTCTCGCAAAAGCCTGAGCCCTGTTGCTGGGGCTTCCAGCCTCCAAATCTGTGAACTAAGTAAACTCCTTTTCTTTGTAAAACATAAACAAGGGTCAGGGGCTTAGTTCAGTGGCATGGGGCCTGCCTGGCAAGTGTGAGGTCATGAGTTTGATTCCTGGTTCCAAAAATAAATAAATAGACACAAATAAAACCCAGGGCCTGCTATCCAAAGTAAACTTCCACTAATATTGTGGTGCTTCTTTACTATTTCAGGCCCTGGATTCCTGACTCCTTTGAGGAGCCTACTTCTAGACTTGGGGAGTATCAGGGAAAAGAGGAATGAACCCCATTGTTTTCTAGCTCCCAACAGGTTGGTGAGAGTAAAACAGACACTGTAAGCAACAGAACTGAGCAGCCTGCCTGAAGCTTTCAGATACAGATAAATTCATTAAGGGGAGAGGTGACCCCTTTGCAAAATGCTGAGGGCACTAAGAACAAAGACTTCTGAAATAAGTCTATAACAAGGTTATAAGGCAACATTCTACTCTGCACAGTGTTAACGGCCTTCTCTTTTGAGGTGGTGCTAGATGCCTCTTGCCTTTTATTGTATCTTTACCAAGCAATTACAGTACAAGACAGGGCCAGTACATGGAGAAAGAAGGGACCCCAGAGGTTAGGGCTACAGGCTGCAGGGAGAACTCTGAAGACAAGAAGCCCTGGGGCCCAGGAAGTGCTGTCTGGGGCAGAGACCTGCTCTGTAGCTCAGCTTCTCTTTGACATAGGTTCCTATAAATGACAGGGCCACATGTGGTGGTGCATGTCTGTAATCCCAACACTCTGGAGGCTGAGGCAGGAGGCTTGCTGGGAGTTCAAGGCTGGCCTGAGCAATTAATGATTAAAAGCCAAAATAAAAAAAGGTCTGGCTGGGGAGATAGCTCAGTGGCACAGTGCCTGCCTGGCAAGCACGAGGTCTTGAGTTCAATCCTCAGTACCAACAAACAAACAAACATAAAAGGACTGCAGATGTAGCTTGTGAGAAGGCCCTGGATATGAGACAGAAATAGGTTCCTGCCATCCTGGGAATTTTGGAGGAAACCAAAACGATCATGTGGGTGACTTTGGCACCAAGTCAGCTGGCTACTGCTGAAAAGAGGCTGACAGAGGATGCAAAATATAATCAGGAAAAAAGATAGACCCTGTACAATAGCTTTCCAAACTTAATCAAGGGAACTTGTCACCCCAAGCTCTTGATGCTGTTGAAAAATATTGGAAACCATGTTCTAACAGTTGCAATTTTTGCTAATCAGTCCCCACTCAGAAATAAACAATAAGCAACAACAACAGCAACAAAAACCCCATGGCCACAAATAAAATAAAAGGTTGAAAACACACAAATGTCTGTAATTAAGCTGTGCAATGACGTCTGCCTGTTCAGGCTTCCTACTGTTTCGTGTTTATCAAGGGAATCCCAGATCGGCTTTGCCTGACCTTCTCCAGCCATGGCTCCTCACTTGCATATCACAGATCTTTCTAGTTTCCAAGATCCAGGGAGAGGCTGAACATGGGCGTTTCATCCTAAGTTGATGCTCTTCTAACCTCCGGGCTACTTGAGCTGTCCAAGGGGGACATAAGCAGCATATATAGCGTTGAGAGCAATATGAACCGACCTACGGGACCAGGAATGGCCGCATCTTTCCGGCCAGTCACCAGCGTTAACTGGTCTCACTGTGGGGAGCACCTGGGGTCCAGGCGCAGGGATAGGGATGTCGACCCTTCCTAGCCCAATCCATCCGCTCAACAGGAAGGTCGAGGGGCTCCCTCCTCTCGCGCTTCTGTGCCAGCTTTGCTAAGGCAGACAAAAACTGCGGGTCCGGGAAACAGCGAGGAGGGGGCGGGGTAAGAACGGGGCAGACGCTGGGACAAAGACGCGCGAGCTCCGGCGGAGCCTCGCACGATGCCAGAGGAGGGGATTCGCTGCGCGGTAATCCGAGTCGCAGAGCGGGCGACATGGTGTCTAGTCAACTGCGCGCAGGTCCCGCAGACCCCGAACCCCGAACCCCGAGCCCCGAACCGCGTCCCAGCCGCTAGTCCAGCCTCAACCTTAGGCACGCGCCGCCGGCCCGCCCCTGCCCTTCGCTGATTGGCTAGAAAAGGGCGGACGCTCCCACCCCACCGCGTCATTGGCTGAGATGGCGGCGGACCCCGCGCGAGTCGCCACTGACATCACACGGCCTGAGGCGACGGCGCCCCCCGGCCCAGGCCTGCACCCCCCGCCCCCCGGCAGAGGCGCAGCCGCGGTGCCCGGCGAAGGATGGTGCGCGGCGCGCCGGGGCCTCTCAGCCGTCACAGCCGCAGCGCCGCAGCCCAGCCAGCCGCGGCTGGCAGCCGACCCCCGCACGGGTCGCGGGGCGGGCGGCGGCGGTGAGGTGCGGAGGGGGCCGCGGCGACCATGGGGGCCCTGACGAGCCGGCAGCACGCGGGTGTGGAGGAGGTGGACATCCCGTCCAATTCCGTCTATCGCTACCCTCCCAAGTCCGGTGAGGCCGGAGGAGGGGCGCGGGGAAGTGGGGACCGTGCGCCGGGATGCGCCACAGTGGCCGCGGCGGCTCCGGAACGGGCTTGGAGGGGGCGGGTCGTCGGGAAGGCGGGGGTCTCCCGCGCTGCTCCGCGAGCGCGATGCTGTGGGGGCCTGCGGGGTCACCGGGTCACCCTCCGCAGGGACGCGAGTGGCTCAGGATAATCCGCCCTGCGGCAGGGACGCGCGCCGGCGGATGCGCGTCTTGGGGCTGTCCCGGGGGAGGTGGCCTGGCCTGGGTGACGCGCACCTGGGCCAGGTACTGTCCCCGGCTTGTCGCATCCGGGACTCGGGAAGGTTAGCACGAGGATTCTCATGGGAAAGGTCCCGTGGCCTATTGGAGAAGGGAGGCCCAACTTGGCGTCTGCAAGGCTGGTCTTTTTCTAGGGACCGTCAGAAGAAAAAAGTATTTCCACTGAAACGTTGGGAATCTGAGAGTAAGAGTCCCTCGGATCATCCCTTTGCCAGAAGAGCTGCAAGGGTGCTTGTCGGCCTAGGCATAGGGATGAGGTGTGTACAGTGCCCAGGAATATCGTGTTTGCTTTCAGTCGCGCGCCTTCAGTTAAAAAAGGTGACTGCCTCTCGATGCTGGCTAGTGGCATCAGCACTGGAAGTGCAGGACAGCAGCGGAGAATCCCATCTGAACTGCTGGCACAGGATCGGTATCTGCTCTATGGGGGTCCCTGGACACCCGCCTCCTCTCCGGGTTGGGATCTCTTGGGGATTTGGGTGAAAGCGGAATGAGTGAGGTGTCGGAATTGGAACACAGCCATTGGCCTTTCGGTAAAATAAAGACATGCTAATGAGCGAAGCTGGTTTCTCAGCAGTGCGTCCAGTTTCTGCCAGGTGAAAGCAGGGACCAGACAGTGAGCCTGCCTCCCTGCAGTGTCTGTCTGCTTTTGTGCCAAAGAATGAATCCTTCAGAGATGAGTACGAGCAAGAGCTGCTTAGGAAAGCTTGCAATAGAGCTGTGGATCATGAGTATTTTAATAAAACTCTGGTCAGCCATGACTGCACGGAACAGTGCTGAAAAAGACAGGCATCTCGTTTACTTGTTTATGTATTTATTTATTTATTATTTTTTCTTTCCCCATTCTATTCTGTGGGAATGTTTATTTATTTTTTTGATGTTAGAGATTGAACTAAGAGCCTTCATACCAAGCTACATCCCCACCCCTTTTCTAATTTTTTAAATTTTGAGACAGGGTCTTCTTAACTTGCACAAATTGGGCCTGAAATTGGGATCCTTCTGTCTCAGCCTTCCAGAGTGCTGAAATTACAGGGTTAGTTTTAAAAAATGAAAGGCATATGGTGAAAAATTAGTCCTCACTGCTGTTGTCAATTTACCTAGTTCCCCTTCCTTTTTGTACACCTCCCAACCATAAGTAACTTTTGGTTTCCTTGGAATTCTTCCAGAATTTTCTCTTTCTTTCTTTTTTTATCCAGGGTCTTGCTGTTTAGTTCAGAATGGTCTTGAACTCACTATGTTGAACTTGCTGTGATTCTGTGGCCTTAGCTTTCTGAGTGCTGGGATTATAGGCATATGCCACCACACATGGCTTCTTCTATAGTTTCTTATACAAACACTGTACAAGCATAGCATGCTATTGATACTCTTCTACACTTGTTCTTTCACTTTCAGAGATATGAGACATCTTTTTATAGTCTATATTTGAAAGTTTTTGTTCTTTTTAATGCCTGTGTAATATTCCTTGAACATGTGTGTCATTGGTTTGTTTGTTTTTTAGTCTCCCATTGATGAACTTTTTGGTTTTTTTCAATATTTTGCAACTGACAACATGCAGCAATAAAGAATGTTACTGTTATGTTCTTAGGTGAGCTTTAGCTTTGTTAATGGAAGCATGAATATCAACCACTTAAGTAACAAAGTGTGAGGGAATTAGCTTTATATAGTATTTTTATTTTCAATTAGCATACAAACCAATTCTGTGCCAACTACTTTTATTTCATTGTGACTTAAATTTTTGAGTTAGAGATCAGAGATGCTTTAATCCTTCTATGATCTTTGCTTTTTTTGTCTTTTTGAGACAGGGTCTCACTATGCAGTTCAGGCTGGCCTTAAGCTCACTTTGTAGCCCAGGCTAGTGAACTCACAATGAACCTATCCCCTCAGCCTCCCGAGTGCTGGGATTACAGGCTTGAGTCACCACGCCCGGCTTTTTTTGGGTTTTTTTTTTTTTTTTTTTTTGGTCTTTTTTTGTCTTTTTGACAGGGTCTGACTATTCAATTCAGATTGGCCTTCAGCTCACTTTGTAGCCCAGGCTGGTCTTGAATTTGCAGTGATCCTCCTGCCTCAGCTTCCTATGTGCTGAGATTTCAAGAGTGTGCCACCATTCCCAGCTAGATCTTTGCTTCTTTAAAGCCCATGTTCATTTATTTAGCAAAGGTGTGCTTTTGATGAGGTGGTTGTTTTTATGCATACATGCCCATTTTGTAACAGGAAAATCCACATTGATAAAAGCCATTAGGACTGTATTTTCAATCCAGGAAGAAATAGACATACTATAAACATAGTTGAATTCATGTAAATCAGTACCTCATAAATCTAGTTCCATTTCTCTAAACAGATTTGAGCAGATTATACAATGTAATCGCTTATTTTATGAAGTCTTGAGAGATAGAGCTTGTACAAGAATACAGGATGGTGATCAGAGTCCTGAGCAATTAACCTAGTTAAACTTTAATTTTTGCTTTCAACTGATTAGATGAAGGGTCCTCATCCCTACTATTGAGGGTAGACTTCTTTGCTTAAAATCATCTGATCGTAGATGTTAATCACGTGTATATTGTCATCCTCCAGATTTTTATAATATTGGAGTATTCATTTGCTTATTGAATGAGTTGTCCCATGGCAAGAGCAGTTTTTTAAAATGTAGGGTAAGCTTTTGCCTGTTCAAATACAGTAGTTTTTATAAAAATTTATTTAAGCTTCTTCAAGTGGATCAACCTATTTATTTATATAGGTGCTGGCTGTAGATTTAGCTTAGTGACATAGCACCTGCCTGGCATGTGTGAGGGCCTGAATTCGATTTCTGATCCCCCCGCAAAATAAAATAAAACAAATGATATAGGTGCTGAGGGATGGAACCCAGAACCTTGCACATGCTAAGCACATGCTCTACCCTTGAGCTACTCCTCCGACACGTTAGTGTTAGGCTTTTGTTTTGTTTTAAGAGCAGAATACATTTATTGGGGAAAGCTTCTGAGAGAGGCAGAGGAGGTCCTGAGTTGGCTGCCCTTTTTGAGTTTTTTTGAGAAAAGGTCTTACTGTGTAGCCCAGACTGACCTTGAACTCACAGCAATCCTCCTGCCTCAACCTTCTGAGTGCTGGGATTATAGGTGTGTGCCACCATGCCTGTTGCTAGTATTAGTTTTTAGCATTTAGAAGATAATTCTACTTTTTAAAACCCCCAGGATTTTTTTTTTTTTAATTTTTACTTTACTTGTCTGAGACCAGCCTGATTACTTTCAGTTCTTAATTTTGTTTTAAGATTTAGGGACTTTGATTTCTTATGTGATTTCTTATGGTGTTCATATTCTTTTGTTCTTTAGCATTTCTGTTCTCACTTACTACTGTTAATATGCCCTTTTGAGCACCTGTTATATACTGTGTATTGTGCTTCCACCAATGTATAGGGTTTTTTCCTCCATTCATTCATTCAACAACTATTTGTTGAGAATGTATTATGTCTGTAGGCTCAAGGTGAGGAGTAATCAAAATTGGCAGTCTCACCCTTCCATCCCAAATCCCTAGGAATGAGAGAGTATATGCTTTTAATACTAGCAAACAAATGCTATTCACGATGCATCAAAACCAAGAGGAATCCTGACAGATGGAAAGTAGGCAGAATCAGATAAAGTAAGCACTGCTCTGAATGCACTTGTAGAATCACTGAAAAATGTGCTCTCAACCTGTACATGACAGAAGGGAGCCAGAGTACATGACCAGGCCAGTGGTTGGGGTCACCAGGAAGATCACACAGGTAGCAGGATTCCTGCATTATTGCCTTTGACCCTTTTGGGCAGGTAGTGGGGATAGGTAGCGATTTTAGGATCCTTGGGTCACGGGCAGCAGAAGAGTTCCATTTCCTCAGTTCCTGCTGGCTCTCTCTGCCAACAGCAAGCACTTTTGTTGCTGGCTGGGCAGGCTGAAGTAACCCCTGGAGCATATAACAGCGTATGAGTTCTTATCTGTAAGTTCATGGTTTTCATGCCTGTGGCCCGGACGATGTAGATGACTCCAAGTCAGATTTGTAATGTGTGACGTGGGCCATGGAAGGCCCACGATGCTGGTTGATATTTGGTGGTTGTAACAATCCAGGTTCTGCAGAGTAAAACTGACAGGAGATACATATGAGATTTATTTTGAGGAATTGGCACACATGAGTATGCGGGTGAGTTTGAAATCTCTGTGGCAGACCAGCTGACTGGAAGGATTTTGTGTTACACTCCTGAGGCAGAATTTCCTTCTCTTTGGGAAACCTCAGGGTTTACTCTTAAGTCCTGTCATGGACTTAAGTCCACCCACATTATCAAGGGCAGTGTCCTTAAAGTCTGCTGGTAGAGATGTTAATCTTCTCCTAAAATCCCTCCTGCCAGCATCTGGACTAGTGTTTTGGGTAGAAAACTGAACATTGCAACCTGGCCAAGAGGACATCAACAATGTAACTGTCACGAGAGCTTCCTTTTTGATTTATTCCTTCTAACTAGGTGGTAAGCTTGAGTTTCTAGTTGCTGAAAGAGTGCTTGAGCACACAAAACAAACATGACATTTGAGTTGTCATGTGCCAGTGCTTGGAAAGCTGAGGCAGGAGAATGGCTGCAAGTTTGAGGCCAGCCTGGGCTACATACTGAATTCAAGACTAGCCTGAACTGCTTAGTGAGATGTTGTCTTATAAAAACAAAAAAAAAATTGTAGGGGCTGGGGATTTAGCTGAGCGGCATAAGTGCCTGCCTTGCAAGCAGGCGGTCGTGAGTTCGATCCCCGGTACCGATAAAAAGGAAAAAGACAAAAAAAAAAAAAAAAAATTGTTAAATCAAGCATGACATTGTTTAACATTGTTAAAAATGTTATTTAAAGATTACACTTCTTTTGAAATTTCATTGGTGTTTTTTTACTCCTTGAAATAAAATGGATTTAGGGGAAAAAATAGAGATTGCACATCTATTGGGCACACAGTGGTGCATGTCTGAAATCTCAGATGCTGGGGAGGCTGAGGCAGGAGGATTATAAATTTGAGCCAAGCACCGACAACTTTGTGAGATTTTATCTCAAAATAAAAATAAAAATGTCTAGGACAGCGCATGGTCATGTGCAGTGAGGTAGGAGAATCATGAGTTCAAGGCCATTCTGGACTACATAGCAAGACCCTGTTTTGAGAACCAAAACAAACAAAAGAAACATGGCAGCTGAGGATGTGGCTCAATGGTAGGGAGCCCCTAGGTTCAATCCCCAGTACCTCCCCCAACAAAGGTTACATTTCTTCTAAAATTTCAGTACTTGTTATTTAGTGGCAAAGGTAGGATGTAAGCATTACAAAGATAAACAAGTATACAGAATATATGATAACTGTATGGGGATCTGTCCTAGGCATGCAAGTTTGATTTGCTATCTGCAAATATAACTGGTGTTAATATACCATATTAATAGAACAAAGCACTGCTGTGTGATGGCACATGCCTGTACCAGTGCTTGGAAAGTTGAAGCAGGAGAATGGCTGCAAGTTCGAGGCCAGCCTGGGCTACATACTGAGTTCAAGACTAGCCTGAACTACATAGTGAGCCCCTGTCTCATAAAAACAAAAAACACAATATAGAACAACAAAACAACAAATAGAACAGAAAACAAAAATTACTTGATTGTTTCAGTAGGTGTAGACAAACTGACAGCATCCACTGCCCATCAGTGATAAAACTCTTGCCAAACTAGGACTGGACGGGAATTTTTCAACCTGATAAAGGATCATACTTAATGATGAAATATGAATGCTTCCCTGCTAATATCAGCAAGAAGAAAGGATATCAGCTTTTGCTATTTGTTATTGTAATTGGCAAAAAAAATTTAAAACATGCCTTCTAGCTTGTAAAGGAAGAAATAAAGCTGTTTTTATTAATATATGACATGATGCTGTCAAGGATTAAATGTACACATGCACATAGACACACACACTAAAATAAACTAGTAATGCTGCAGAAACAAGATCAGTAACAAAATCAGTTGTATTTTTCGCTCTTTTCCTATGCTGGAGGTCAGCCCCAGTTCCTTGTACATGTCGGGGAAGCAGCCCACCAGAGTTACATCCCCAGGCTTATTGCATTCTTTTTTTTTTTTTTTTTTTTTTTTGTCTTTTTCGTTTTTACCAGTACCAGGAATTGAACTCACGACTGCCTGCTTGCAAGGCAGGCACTTGTGCCACTGAGCTAAACCTCCAGCCCCGCTTATTGCATTGTTATACACAAACTGAAAATGAAATGAAGAAAAAAGTCCATTCCTAATCACATCAAAAAGAATAAATTTCTTAGGAATAAATTTAACAAAGGAACTGTGAGACTGATATTCTGAAAATTCCAAAATGTTGCTGAGAGTGATGCTTCATAGAAATTTAAAAAGATATAAATCATTGCAGACACTTCCTGTTCATGAATTAGAAGACTCAGTATTGTTAAGATGCCGTGTTCTCCAGTGATCTCCGTGATTCCTTCAAAGTCCCAGCAGCCTTTTTAGTAGACACTGACCATCCTGACATTTACATGGACATACATACAAAGGACATAGAATATCCAAAATGATTTTGAAAAAGAACAAAGTAGGACTTTCACTACTATCTTTTAAAAATTATAGTAATCAAGACAGTATGGGATTAGCATAACGAAAGTCATCTAGATCAATGGACAGAATTTCAAGCCAGAGCTAAATGCTCACATTTATCAGTTGGCTTTGATAAAAGTACCAAAACAATTCAGTGAAGAAAACATAGTCTTCAATAAGCAGTGTTGGGACAATCTGATACTAACAAGCAAAAATAAAATCAGATCCTTACTTCACATCACCAAGAAATTAACTTAAAAGGTTAAAGAGTTAAAAAAGACAACCCAGTCAATAGTAGAAAACGTTTGCAAATCATATATACAATAAATGATTTGTACCTGGAATTTATAAAGAACTTCATAACTCACCAGGCACAGTGACCCATGCTGGTAATCCCAACATTCGGGAGGCAGACATAGGAGAATCACTTTGAGTTTGAGGTCAGCTTGGGCTACGTGGTGAGTCTGAGACCAGCCCAAACTACATATTGAGACCCTGTCTTAAAAAACCACACACACACACACACACGCACACATGCACACAAGAACTCATGGTGGTGACCTGCGCCATGCCTGGCTCAGATTTTTTAATCTAAAAACAGGGTCTCGTTAAGAGGTGTGGATGGTAGAGAGAAAAGACTAGAAGCCTGGAGATGTGGTGGGCAGTTGCTCCATGATAATCGACTGTAATGGAACTTGGGTGTGGCTTGTTGCCTAGGCTGCTTTCCCAGTGGCTTCCATACCACCCCTCGGTACTGTGGATTGAACACATGGGCTTTTGAACGGGACCACAACCCTACTTCTTTTATTCACTTACTGTATTTTATTTTATTTTACTTTATTTTATTTTATAACAGGGTCTAAGTCTCAGAGTTGCCCAGACTGAGCTCAAACTTGCAGTCCTTCTGCCTGAGCCTCCCAGTGACACAGACAGGTAGATCACCCCGGCAACATGCTGTTTTCTGTGGTTCTGATAGCTAAGTGACCACAGAAGTGAAGCACCATTGACAGAAGTCGAGAGTCTGGAGTGGAAACTGCTTGTGTCATGTTATTTTTATTTGTTGGTTGGTCTATCTTTGTTTAATACACAGTCCCCTGTGGGTGCCTAGGCTATCATACTTGAGCTCCTCCTGCTTCAGCCTCCTGGGGAGGTGGGATTATGGCTGGCAGTCGCCATGCTCTGTAGACATTGCATTTAGAATGAGTTTAAATGTTACCTGAGGATTTACTGCTTTTAAAGAATTAGACAGAAACCCACCTACTCCCCAGAATCATAAAATGCAGCATTTTTCTACCCTCCTCAATAGCCCTGAGAATTCTTGAGGGACTAACAGTGGCCCTATTTGGGCTCCAGGGCTCCAGTTGGCTGCTGCCCTACAAGAGATGTGACACCAGTCCACTCTTCAGTTGCTTTAAAATGTTCCCTTCATGTAAGGTATTTGAAGTGTAAGTTTTACTAAAGATTTGTGAAGAGTCCTCTTGGTGCACACCTGAAATCCCAGCACTCGGGAGGCTGAGGCAGGAGGGTTGAGTTCAAGACCAACAGGATAGACCTTGTCTCAAAAAAAAGTCTGAACCTTTGGTTTTGTGAGGAAAGAGAGGGAAGAGAATGAAATGAGAGGAGAACCGAGCTTTGAGACAGACCCAAGGCTGTGGGCCGGCAGTCGAGCAAACAAGAACAGCCCCAGAACTGCTGGAGTTTTGGGGACCAGAGCATTTGAGAGTTGAGCTTTAAGTTGGGAGATCAGAGTATGCTTGGAGAAGGAGTATGCTTGGAGGAAGAGAAACAAGAGCATTAAGAAAGAAGGATGGAGGAGGCAGCTGCTCATCTTGGGATTTTCAACAATTATTCATGCAATACATGCTCTGATTTTTAAAAAATAAATTAAAAAGAGAGAAGGATGGTTACTGGGGAAGCCTAAGTTTTGGCAGAAGCAGAGTTCCGTGTGGTGGCGCATGCCTGTCATCCTGGCTGCTCAAAACATTAAATGGGAGGTTCACAATGGAAGGAAGGGCCCAAGTTCAAGGCCAGCCTAGACAATTTAACAAGACTAGTCTCCTAATAAAATTTAAAAGGACTGGGGATGTAGCTCAGTGCTTCAGTTTTTTTTCATTTTATTTCAAAGAGGAAGAAAAATCATACTTTAATCTCATTTTAAAAAATCAGAAGCATTTGGCAATGAGAATTCAGGTGAAGAAATTGACCTCAGAATAGGAAAGGAAGAATGTTTCTGTAATTAATTAGAACTACGGGGAAACTGAAAGGTCTCAAAACTGTGGTGGTACAGAAGGGCTTGACTGTCCACCAAGTAAAAGGCAGCGAGGCACAGTGCTTGGGGCCGGGACTCGGGAATGTAAGAAGGTTTGGGGCTGTAGGTATGCAGAGCATGATAAAAACACATTTCAGATTATGGGGTGAACAGAACAGTCAAGAAATAGATTTAGTAACATTTTCTATTTATGAAAAATATTAGGGCTGGGTATTTAACTCAGTGGCATAAGCCTGGCAAATACAAGGTCATGAGTTCCATCCCTGGTACCAAAAAAAAAAAAAAAAAAAAATGGCAAAGAAAAAAATTAAACCCTTATCCCTCACAGTCTGTATCCACAAATTCCAGATGTAAAAATAATCAAATAGAAAGAAGAAGAAAAAAAAGGAAGCAACAGAAACTGGAAAGAAAATTGGAGAATGTAGTTAGCAGGGAAACAATAAAGTTTGGCTGTGCAGTGGGAACACACAGAAAGGTTAAAAGCACACCCAGCTAGCTCAGTGCTCAGTGCTCAGTGCTCAGTGCTAGGTGCTCAGTGCTCAGTGTTCAGTGCTAGGTGCTCAGAGAACCTGACACTGCCTCGTTCTGTGTGGCCTTGGAAAGTTACTTAACCGTTATTGCTTTATTTTCCTCCTCTGTAGAATAAAAATGCAGATCCATGGGGTTACAAGAAATAGCCCATGTGGTACTTGTTAATATTGTGCTGGTATAGAGCAAGCCCTCAGCAAAAAAGATTCCACAATATTGTTATTAGCCATCTGCAGACGCTAAAAACAGGCCCAGCCGTAAGTGCAGACATGGAAAAATGCCTACAAGTGCATTAGGTAGGAAAAGCAAATTGGAGATTGATTGTGAACCATCCCTTTTAATTTCTGAAAAATAGTTAAACAGAAAACATGGATGTATTTGTGTGTGTGTGTGTGTGTGTGTGTGTGTATTTTTTTTTTGGACTGGGGATTTAACTCATGACCTCATGCTTGCCAGGTAGGCACTTACACCACTGAGCTAAATCCCTAGCCCCATATTTGTGTATTTTAAGAAAATTCTGGAAAGTTGCTACCCAGTTGTTAGCAATGCCATTACTTCTCATGGACTACAGTTAGATTATTGTCTTTAAATTTTATAATTCTATGTCTTATCTGTAAAAGACATTTAGAGCCGGTCATGATGGCTCATGCCTGTAATCCCAGCACTTAGGAGGCTGAGATGGGAGGATCGTTGCGAGTTGAAGACCAGCCTGGGCTACAAAGTGAGCTCAAGGCCAGCCTGAACTGCATAGCGAAACCCTGTCTCAAAAAGACCAAAAAAAAAAAGATATTTAAAAAATTTTTATGGGGGCTGGGGATTTAGCTCAGCGGCATAAGCACCTGCCTTGCAAGCAGGTGGTCGTGAGTTCGATCCCTGGTACCGATAAAAAGTTAAAAAAAAATATTAAAAAAACTTTTTTTATGGGCAAAGATTTACATCTTTTTAAATTAAGTTTATTGGCATATTTTATGTATAGATAATGATTACATTCATTATAGAGAATTTGTACCTGTACATGCTATAACCTGATTCTTTTTTTTCCCCATTCCTCTACCGTCCCCTCATTTACAAAAGCTTCGTTTCCATTTTTTTCTTTTCTCTTTTTTTTTTTTTTTTTGTCTTTCTCGGTACCGGGGATCAAACTCATGACTGCCTGCTTGCAAGGCAGGCGCTTATGCCGCTGAGCTAAATCTCCAGCCCCTATCTTTTCTCATTTTTTTCTTTTCCTTTCCTTCCTTTCCCCTCCACCCTCCCTAGTTCCCCTTCCTATTTGAACATTTTCTTCCTATTCCACAGTATCTATTATACATTTGGTCCTTATTTACACTTTCAGTTTTTCACACCAGGGAAACAATGTGTAAATACGCGTGTGTCCGGATTTATTTCACGTAAGAGAATGGCCTCGAGGTGCAACCATTAGCTAGAGATGTCTCAGGCTTACCTTTATGGCAGAGTAGTGCTCCACTGTTTGAAACACACACACATATCTTCTTTATCCACTCACCAGGTGATGGGCATCCAGGCTGTTTCTAAGATTTAGTCTTGCCACTGTAAATATGGGTGTGCATATATTGCTGTGGTCTGATGCTTTTGATTCTTTCATGAAGATACCAAGACAAGGACTAGTTGAGTCGAGTGGAACCTTTAGTCCTAGTTTTTTGAGGAATCTCCACACTGATTTCCACAGCAGTTGCACCAGTCTGCATTCCTACCACCAGTGCAGAAGGGTTCCTTTGTCCCCGCAGATCTGCCAGCATTTGTTATTGGCTGTGAATGAAGCTGGGCAGGGTGGCACACACCTATAATCCCAGTGCTCTGGGAGGCTGAACCAGAAGGATCATGAGTTCAAACCCATCCTAGTCACTTTAGCAATTTAGTGAAACTGTATCGAAATAGAAAATAAGGGACTGGGGATGTAGTCCTGAGTTTAGTCCCAAGTCCCTCAACAATAAATGAATGAATGCATGACACAAGCAGCTCTGTAGCATTACAGAACTGAGTTCAAGAGTGATTACAAGTTCTACAGTAAAACTCCCTCTTAGCATGAGATAGTGACTAAAACACAGTTTGCTTATAAAATGTAAGATTTCCATGACTTCAACAAGTTTAAAATTTTTGGTTTGGAATTGTGCTGTGATAGTAAATAAATGGCTATTACTGGGAAGTCTAAAGAGTTGTTTCTTTCCCCAAGCCTCTTTCAGTAGCCAAGCATATTTCAGTAACTTCATAGATTGGAATGAAAAGGTTTTTTATATTTGTTTTGTTTTGTTTTTTGGTACCAGGGATCGAACTCACAACCTCACACCTGCCAGGCAGGCACATATGTCACTGAGCTAAATTCCCTACTGAAAAGTTATTTAAAATTGAATTACTTGTTTGTTGACATTCAGGGTACCCATAAACATAGAGTTGTAGGAAAATGAGTTTAGTTGCCCTTTATAGTATGGTATTATAGCTCTTGGTAGCAAGTGTCATAGTATCTCATTGAAGCACACATAATTTAGGGAATCTGCTAATCAATAATTTGACTGTGGCATTCAAATGTACCCCAAAAGTTTAAATTTAAAATGATTAGTTAACTTATTTGAGATTGTGAATTGTAAATGAAATTGTTCTTATTGTTTATGTAATTAGTGTCAAGTAGTTGCATTTTTCTTTGTGGAGAGTTGAAGTCAATGTATTGATTTGGAACTCCTGCTGCAGAAGTTGCCATTGGTAGAATGGGGTTCCTTCAGTGTGGCACAAATCCTGCTGGAATTGTCCTGTGTTTCTGGAGAGCCTGAACGTGTTGAGGAGACTAAGCTGAAGTCAGATGCTAAGGGGTAGTGTGTCTGGAGCACCGTGTCCTACACGGTAGCCACTGGCCAATGATTGTGCCTTCTCTGGACTGAGGTGAGCAGTGCATAGTAGGAAGTGTGTGTCTGAGTTTGAAAACTCAGTAAAAGTAAATATAGAACTATGTAATAATTTTTATATTGATTGCATATTGAAACAATATTTTTAATATAACAGAATAAATAAAAATATGTTTAATTTTATCAGTTATTTTTCTTTCTTTTTTTCTTTTGGTAGTGGCACTGGGGATCAAGCCCAGGGCCTTGAGCACACTGACACTATCACTGAGCTGTACCCTCAGACCCTTTACTTTTTTTCCACTTTTTTTTTCTTCAGACAGCCTCACTGTGTAGTTCAAGCCGCCCTTGAACTCACTGTGTGTTTCAGGCTGGTCTCAAACTCATGGTTATCCTCCTGCCTCAACGCTTTACTTTTTATAAATGAGCTATTAAATTTTTTTCACTATTGGGGATTGAACCCAGAAATTTCACACTAAACTACATCTTCAACCCTTTTCTTTACTGTATTTTGTTTTCTGTACTGTATTTTCCACTTTGAAACAGGGTTTCATTAAGTTGCTAAATTGTCCAAGTTGGCTCTAATTTGTGAGCTTCCTGCCTCAGCCTTCTAGGGTGCACCTGGCTGGGCTATTAAATTTTTTTAGATTAGATATGTGGAGCATGGGGTGTAACTCAGTGGCAGAGCACATTCTTAAGATCTGGAAGGGGACATGAGTTTGCGTTTGTGACACGTGTTGTATTATTACGGACAGACTTGGTCTGCAGGAGCAGTGGCTAGTATGGAATCTATAGTTTTTAGAACAGCACAAAACAGTGCAAGTGAAAATGCTGAAATGGAACCAGGTATCTAAATTGGAAAGTGTCGAAGTGTAGATACAGACATCAAAGGCCAGCTGGTTACTGTCTCATAACTAGTTTAAGATAATGGAAACACCCAGAGTGATCCTTGTTTTGGAGGAAAAACAATAGGTGACTGGGTGGATTTTTCTGAGTAAGCAAGAATGGGATCTGGATGCCTTGTGTAAACTTCACTGCATGTTTAGCTGTCCGCTTATTTCCATTTCATAAACCTGCTCTTAGAAAATTACTTTAAAACGGGCTGGGGATTTAGCTCAGTGGCATAAGCGCCTGCCTTGCAAGCAAGCAGTCATGAGTTTGATCCCCGGTACTGATAAAAAGGAAAAAGACAAAAAAAAAAAAAAAAATTACTTAAAAAAAAAATGTGGTGTTGTTGTGTCCGGGGCTGATCTGAGCTCTTGCAGTCCTTCCGCTTCAGGCTCCTGAGCAGCTGAGATTCTAGACATATGTTACCATGCCTGCAAAAATTACATTTTAATTCCTAATTGTTATTGGTATAATCGAGTTAGTTTTGTAGTTAATTTTTCTCCACGTTTGGCTGGAAAAATTGGCTGGTCCAATTGTTTCCCTAGAATAGACAACCTCTTCTTCCTTCCCTATTTATTTATTTATTTATTTGGTCTTTTTGAAGCAAGGTCTTGCTATGCAGTTCAGGCTGGCCTTGAATTCACTTTGTAGCCCAGGCTGGCCTCAAACTTGCAATCATTCTCCTGCCTCAGCCTCCCAAATGCTGGGATTACAGGAGTGCGCCACCACACTCGTTTATGAAGTATTTTTAAATAGAAACTGTAAAGCAGTTGCGTGTGATCAGTTCCTTTGGCACTCTGGCAGAGAGCTAAGCTGGGCTTCGGTGTCTTCGTCTGGACAAAAGACCTCTAGAAACTTTGAGAGACTCTGGAAATTGTAGTAAAATTGTTTGTTTCATAAATATCTAGCTGATCTTTGTAATTCCTCTTATGTATATTCAGAGTTAATATCAGGTTTCACCTTATATTGTTAGGATACTTTTATCTAATAATGTTAATTGTGTATTATTCAGTAATCTTCTATATTCTATAATTTTTGCCTATGCCTGGAGATTTTTTTCCCAAAAGTGCAAAGAACAGTGTAATACGTGTGTTAAATTTCATATTTTATTCTAGGCTGACGGGCCATATATTTTACTTACTGGTTCTTCCATTAGACAATTGAAAAACAGTATTTCAAGTCAATGTGGAAAACAAAATATTTTTTGAGGACTGATTTACAGTTTTGGTTGCTTTTGCCAGAAAGGAAAAAAACCTGTCCCTTATCAGTTGAGCATTTTATCATCAGTGTGTTGTCTCTCTTTTTCCTAGAACACAGGAAAAGTAAGTCAAATGTTGTGCATGATATAAAGGTCTCCAGAGCTTTAGCTTGTCTTCCACATAGATGTGAAATAGCACACTTATGGGGTAATAAAAAATGCAATGAACATTTAAATTATAAAGTTGTTATAGTAAAAGACACATTGCCGGGGCTGGGGATTTAGCTCAGCGGCATAAGCACCTGCCTTGCAAGCAGGCAGTCGTGAGTTCGATCCCCGGTACCGATAAAAACGAAAAAGACCAAAGGAAAAAAAAAAAAAGACACATTGCTATTTAATATGCTTCAAAATACAATAATCTCTCTTCCTTTGAGTCTGTGTCTCATTGGTATTGGCAGCGAACTTTGTATTGTTAGAATGTAGGCATCCACATGGTTTTGCCCTCAGCTGTGTCAGTGTGTGCCTGGACACCAGGGTGGTTTCCATGCCCTCCTGTAGCTCTGGCCTCTGTCACACAGGTAGATGATGTATAGAGTTGGGACATAGAGTGGGGAGGTGGCCTGGCCTTGGCTTCAAGCCTAGTCTCTTCCTGCTTTTGCTGTGTCTGAGCTGTGGCACTTGATATTGTCACTGGGTTCTTCTGACTTCCATATCCTCAACTGAAAAGTAGGCCCAGTGTGACTTACCTTACAGATAACATTTAAGAGGAATACTTTTGGTAACTGTCTGTGTATTTCTTACAATATATATTTGAAAATTAAAGATAAAATTCAAATGACAATATCAATCTTATTGTTGCTCCTTATAGAAACTTTTTAAAAATCAGCTACAATCTAATGTGTCTTTACAAGCCAGATGTGGTGGCATATGCTGTAATCCCAACACTGGGGATGCTGAGGCAGGAAGAGCACCATGAGTTCTAGGTCAGAATAAGTTTAAAACCAACCTGAACTTATAGTGAGACTCTGTCTTGAAAAAAAGACAATTTACAATTTATTTACTATTCAGTCATTCAGTTAGTTATGGATTTGCAATGGCTTCTCACTGTGTTGCCCAAACTGGTCTCAAACTCTTGGGCTCGAAGTATTTTTCCTATCTTAACTTCCCATTAGTTGGGTCTACTGGTGACCAGCTAAAATTAATCATTTTCAAATGAATAATTCAATAACGTTTTTACATTCTCAGTGTTGCACAAGTGCCACTCTATTGTAAACTTTTTTTTTTTTTTTTGTCTTTTTCATTTTTATTGGTACCGGGGATCAAACTCACGACCACCTGCTTGCAAGGCAGGTGCTTATGCCGCTGAACCAAATCCCCAGTCCCCACTTTTTTTTTTTTAAGACAGTTTTGCTCTGTAATTTAGACTGACTCTGTACTCACTATGTCGCCCAGGCTGGCCTCAAATTCACAACAATCGTCCCTCAGCCTACCAAGTGCTGTGATTACATGCATGTGCCACCATGACTGGCTGGAATCTTATTATTTTTATTATTATCATTTTTTGTACTGGGAATCAAATGCCAGACCTTGCGATTGCCAGGCAGGTGCTGTGCTGCAGAGCTATACCCCCAGGCCTATTTTTTTTTTTAATCATATCTCTTATATATTTGTTGAGGAAAGCTGGTCATTTGCCTGGTAGTTTTTCCCAAACTGAATTTTGCTGATTGCCTTCCTGAACTATATCATTAATCATACTTTGTTCTATTCCTGTAAGTTGGTGCTTAGATTCAGCAGTTTGATTAGATTTGTTTTCTTAGAGCTTTTTTTTTTTTTTTTTTGATACCAGGGACTGAACTCATGACCATAGGCTTGCCAGGCAGGTGCTTAAGCTACTGAGCTAAATCCTCAGCCCTAGAACTTTAAAATAATGTCCATAATTGGCAGTGTGACTTTGTGGTGTTATCCATTGCCAGACTCATTTCTAATTGTCTTTTTTTAGGGGAAGGAAATTGGCAATTGGTGATTCATTAATTTTTTTTTATTTTAAAGAGAATAAAACCAAGCAAAATAAAAACAGAATAAAGCCAACCAAAACAAACCAATGTAAATGACACAGGACTTTTTTTTCCCCTTTCTTCCAGTACCAGGGATCAAACTCACAACCACCTGCTTTCAAGGTAGGAGCTTATGCCACTGAGCTAAATCCCCAGCCCCTGGCACAGAATTTCAAAACAATAGGAAATCAGAGCTGGGCGTGGTGGCTCTTGCCTGTAATCCCAGCACTCGGGAGGGGGAGGCAGGAGGATCGTTGTGAGTTCGAGACCAGCCTGGGCTACAAAGTGAGCTCAAGGCCAGCCTGAACTGCATAGAGACCCTGTCTCAAAAAGACCAAAAAAAAAAAAAAAAAAAAAAAAAAAAAAAAAAAAAAAATAGGAAATCAACGTGGTTCCCATAATGCCTCTTGTTGTCTTCAAAATAGCTGCCCTTACCTTCAGACATAGTAAAATCAAACAAAACAGAATGACAACAATGAATGTAATAAAGAACTTAAAACAAGACAATAGTAAATCCAAAATGGCTACCATAATATATCATGTTATCTTTGAAACACCTGCCCATGCCTTTGGATATAATAAAATCAAACAAAGCAAAACAGAATAAAGCCCAACCCAACAAAACAATGAAAATGATACAGAACTTCAAAACAGGATAATAGGGAATTAACAATGGCTACCACCTTCAGAAGGAGTTGCCCCCATAGATGATACACTGTGCACTGTTATCCTCTGAATAGATGATCAGACTACCTACTTAGACATACAAAGTCAGTGAAACACTAAACACTACAAACATTAAATTGTATTTTACTTCAATAGCTATCATCACAGTCTGCTTCTGTCAGCCTGTCACTTATGGTGGAGGTGGAGGTGGGTGGATGGACTCTTCTGGTTTCCAGCCCATGCACCAGGAGGGGCTGGCATCTGGCTCCCCCCCAGCAGCCTGCACATAGCATCAGTTTCCTGGGAGGGCTTGCTTCTTGGTGACTTCTTGTTCTCTTCTGATTCATTAATTTGTTAAGGAGTGTTCTGTATAACTGATACGCTGTCATTCCTTCTGTGTTTATTAGCTGGAATACACTGTAAGGAGAGACTTTCCCTTGTCAATTGGTCAGTCACATGGAGGAACAGCTCTTATAGGAAAAACAAGATAAATATTTCATGCTTTCCCCTTATGGTACCTATCAGCTTTCAAAATACCTTCCATATCCGTGGGCTGTGCCTTTGTAGATTCATCCAACTATGGATCAAGAATATTTAGGGAGGGCCAGTGATTTAGCTCAACAGTACAAACATCTGCCTGTCAAGTAACGAGGTCATGAGTTTGATCCCTGGTACCAAAAAAAAGAATATTTAGGGAAAAGTATTGTGTCTATACCAAACAAAAAAGTGCAAACTTTTTTATTCCCTAAACAATATAACAACTATTTGCATAACATTTTATTGTATTAGATATTCTGAGTAACGGGGCTGGGGATTTAGCTCAGCGGCATAAGTGCCTGCCTTGCAAGCAGGCAGTCGTGAGTTTGATCCCTGGTACCGAAAAAAAAAATGAAAAAGACAAAAAAAAAAAAAAAGATATTCTGAGTAACCTTAGAGATGGCATAACATATATGGGAAGCTGGACATTGTGGCACATGTCTATAATCTTAGCATTCAGGAGGCTGAGGCAAGTGGAGTGTCATGAGTTCAAGGCCAGCCTGGGCTCCATGGTGAATTCAAGGCAACAAAACAAGACCTTGTGTCAAAAATTTTTTAAAAATCAAAAATATAATGTATGGGAAGAAGTGCCTAGGTTTTATGCAGATAATATGACACTTATTTAAGTGACTTGAGCATCGGCTCTTCCTTTACTAGGTCCAGTCACTACCATTGTAAGCCCAGGTTGCCTGTGGACTTCTCCCACATCTCTTACCCGACTGCCCACAGGTACTGGAAACTCAGTGTCCCACACTGAACACAGGCTGCTACCTTGAGAGCACAAACCTGCTTCCCTCCATTCCTTATTCATCACTGAGCAAATAGCCCATCAGGGTAAAATCTTCAGCTGTTCCAACTCTACCTAATGTACCGTAAATATATGCTCCCTAATGTACAGAAGATATACCCTAAGGTTCAAAAGTAAATGGCTTGTGTTGTGAGAAGATTGCTTTTTAAAAAACTGAAGGCAACTGGGCACCACCCCTCTATAAATTATGCACTTGGAAAATAGGGATCCGAAGTGCAAGATGTAAATAATTGACGATGAAGCTCCCCTAAACGATGAGTTGCATGCTGCACCACTGCAGTGGCTGCTGTGTTTTTAAGCTTTCATGGGTATCTTCCAAGAGTTCCCCAATAGTGACTTTGGTTTGGGCTGCTGTCATGCCCACAGGATATTTTCCTGATTGTTAATTCAGGAATTACCCCTTCTGTGTGGTGAGTGATCTGATCCATATTGTTTTAATATGTGTTTCCAAACTAAATCTCCATGTGTAGAAAGTAAAAAAAAAAAAAAAAAAAAAGAAAAAAAACTGCAATCTGGTTCAATTTTTCTGCTAGAATTGTCTTCTCTGTCTATGTTCCTCTGGCTATAAGTGCTGCATTTTTTTTAAAAATCTTTTTCCTTTTTATCAGTACCGGGGATCGAACTCATGACTGCCTGCTTGCAAGGCAGGCGCTCATGCTGCTGAGCTAAATCCCCAGCCCCCATTTTTGTCTTTTTTTGGAAACAGGGTCTCTCTATGCAGCTCAGGCTGCCCTTGAGCTCACTTTGTAGACCAGGCTGGTCTCAAACTCACAATGATCCTCCTGCCTCCGCCTCCCGAGTGCTGTGATTACAGGCCACCATGTCCAGCTCTGAACTTTATTTTTTTCTGTTTGTTGTAAATCTTCAACAAAAATTGTCGAAGATAGTTTACATATATCCTAGCTATATAACATAAATAAGCCTGTTGTGCTTTCTGAAGGTCTTTGCAGTAGCTGGAGAGTTGGGATGTGTGAGAGAAAGCTCTGGTAAAAGTTCATTATGGTGTGAGCCTTTCCTCCAACAGCTTGCCCCGGAACCAGGCGATCACAGTTTGGGATAAGAAATACTGTGTAATCATCAAAGGTAACACGCATCCCTAGATGGGACTCCCAGTCCCCCCACGCTTCCCCTGGTGGCTGATCACATTCTGGGACAGTGCCTTGGTCTGTCTAGAGGAGGCTGAAGGGAATCTAACCCCTGACTGCTGATTTCACCTCCTCGTGTGGGGAGGGTTGAAGGTGGAACAGAGGGGACCTGCTCTAGCTGATGTCCCTGCCTCCTGGCTGTTAGCCCTGTTATGGAGTGAGAGGCTGGGAGCGTGCAGTCCGCCCTTCCAGAGCGCTGAGCTGTCCTCTCTTATACACCACAGTCTGGGCACTGCTAGGTGAAGCCGGGGAGAGCTGTATAATTTAAATTCCTGTTTTCTTTTCTTTTTTTTTTTTACTTTTCAATTAACTAAGTTTGTTGGTACATTTTAGGTATGCATAATGATCACATTTGTTTTAGGGAATTTGTACCTGGACATGATACAGCTTTTTTATGATCTTTTAGAGACAAGGTCTCACTATGTGATTCATGCTGGCCTTGAACTCACTTTGTAGCCTACTTGTGACCTGAAACTCACAGCTACTCTTCTGCCTCAGCCTCCCAAGTACTGAGATTATAGGCATGTGCCACCACACTCAACCTGTACATGATATATTTTAATTATTTTTTTTCTTTCCCTACCCTTCTTTCAATCCCTCTTCCTCTCCTTATTTATAAAAACTTTGTTTCCATTTTTCTTTCTTTTATCATTTTTTCTTTTCTCTTCTTTCCTTTCTCCCTCCTCCCTCCCTGGTTCCCCTTCCCACTGGAACATTTTCTTCCTATTTCACAACATCTGTTACACATTTTGTTCCGTATTTATACTTTTGGTTTCTCACATCAGAGAGGTCAGGACAAAGTGCTGGTATGTGTTTATTAATGGGTATTTTCGGGCCTTCTGGTCTTTTGGTTGATGGTATTTCAGATAGATCATAGTAAGGACTCAAGAACCTTAAAAGAAAAACTGTTCTAATTTATGTGTGTTATCGTGGATTCTCCTTACTATGATTTTGTATCTTTTCTACCGTTGTCCCAAATCGGTAAAGGAAAGCACCTCTGGGGTTAGAGATTGCTCTAATTACTTGTTTGAGGGGATAACTTTTCATTCATTCAGGTTTTTTGACATAGGGTCTTGCTGTGTAGTCCAAGCTGAGCTGGTCTTGAACTCACAGTGATCCTCCTGTCTCAGCCTTCTAAGTACTGGGATTATGGGCATGTGCCATCCTCCTGGTTTCTATTTTTAAATCAGCATTTTTGCTTTGTTTAGTCTGACTGCTTTCTATTGTGTCTGACTTGTTTCTATTTGTCCCTCTTTAGGCAGTTACTTTGCAAGCCACTTCATCATGGGAGGAGAGAAGTTTGACTCAACGCACCCTGAGGGTTACCTGTTTGGCGAGAACAGTGATCTGAACTTCCTGGGGAACAGACCAGTTGCGGTAGGGCTGTGATCTCTTTGCTTCCCCAAGGGGCTCAAGTGGCCAGTAAAAGCATGTTTGCAGCTGCTGGCTCAGCAGCATGGTCTGAGCTGAGAAGGGCCCTGGGAGCCAGGTGTTTTGGCACTGGAGACCATGGAAAGGGGCCTGCAGTCTGTATGAGGGTGGCCGACTCTCCTCACACACAGCTTTCCTGAGCATTCAGCTGTGTAGGCAGCTCCCTCCAACCCTAACTGACACTCATCTGCTTGCTTTTTCTTCTTCATCGCGTTTAACACCAAGCTGCTGTTTACGTGTCTGTTTCCCTCCTTGTCTGCCTTCCCTCTGAAGGCAATGACTATGTTTACTGTTCCTTGTAGACCTCGAGCAGAGCCTGGTATGTCAAGTGAGCGAGGTAAATATTGTTGAGTAGACAGCTGGAAAGTTCCCCTTGGTACCTGAATTAATATTGGAATATAGCTCTCTCAAGTGTTCATTCAGCTTCCTACATCAGTTGTTGTTTTTTTTAAGCAGTCCTGAACTGCCTCCCAAGCACTTCAGACTACAAACTCATGCTACATGCCTGGCTCTGTACACCTGTCCTGGGTACCTTCTATGCACCCAGTGTGGGGCTCTGTGACAGCAGTTCCAGGTGGTTCTTGATGGACTCCTGTGTGCTCAGAAGGGTCCTAGAGACTTTTCAGACACTCCTACTCCTCCTGAAACCTACCTAGCAGAGGACTTCTTTTTTTGTTTGCAACGCTGGAAATTGAATCTAGGGATGTTCTATTGCTAAGCTACATCCCCAGCTGTTTTGATTTTTTAAGACAGGGTCTTAGGAAGTTGACCAGACTGGCCTTGAATTTGTTATCTTCCTGCCTCAGCTCCTGAATAGCTGGGGTTATATGGCTTTCTAAGTGTGTGCCATCATGTCCAGTTCAGAGAATTTCTCGTCACTGTCATGTCATCAGTGAGAGACCAGGGTCCCAAAGAGATGAACAGTGGTGGAACTGGTGTATAGGAGTTACATACTATGTCTAAGGCCCTCTTCAAACATTTTATGTACATTTTTCTCAAAGCAGTATACTAGGACTAACTAGTTCAGTTTTGCTTTTCTGAAGACCCTGCCAGGTTATTGGGGCAGACAAAACATATAAACGGGAGGTTCGGATGATAGAGATCTGGAGCGATGGAATCAGGTAGGAACTGAGAGTGGGAGATGAGGATAGCGGAGCGGTGTTCTAGTACAGTGGCCTGGAACAGTGGCAGGGTGGTCAGGTGACGGGGAAAGGACAGCAGGCCTGAAAGTATGCACAGTTTTGTTGAATCAGCAGATAGTTTCTGAGCAACTGCTGTGTGCCAGGCACTGTGACAGGTGCCGTGGACACAACTGAGGTGAGCTGGTTGTTCCTCTCTGGAACTGGGTCTAATGATGGAACAAGAATGGAAAGGTAGCTGGGGGCTCCAGGACCTTGAGAAGTGTATCACTGTAGGCCATGAGGAATGTGTTATATTCTTTGGCAGGTGGATGACCTAGGGAAACTGTGCTGTGCTTGTTTTTAGGAAGACTGATCTGATGATGGTCTTCTATCTTGGACCTTAAATTTTTAAAAAAAAATTTGTGTTGTTGTTGTTTTTCATCCTTCCTACTTGGGGTGACCCCTTTTCTAATTTAGTCTAACTTACTCTGTTCAAAATATGAAGTCCCTTCTGCTTCAAATCAAGTTATACCAGCTAACATACCAGCCAAATGTCTACCCTGACTTTGCTTCTGCTGCCTTAGCAGTTAGAAAAGTGCCCCCTGCCATACAGCAAGTAAGAATTTTACCTCACAGGGCCCTGCTTGTCCTTAGAAAATGGCCCTTTCTTATTACTAGACATCTGTTTCTTTCATTTTTATTTCCACTGATGTCAGGGTGTGAGTGTGTGTGCGTGTGTGTGTGTGTGTGTGTGTGTGTGTGTGTGTGAGAGAGAGAGAGAGAGATAGAGAGAGAGAGAGACAATATTGTTGGCCCTTTCTGGCTGCTGTAAAGATGATTCTTAGGTTTATTTTGAAGTTTATGCTGGTTGGCAACTTCCCAACTTCCCCAAAGCTGAGTCACCTTGTTTACACGGCTACAGAGGCCTGTGAATGACTGAGCTCTTCCTGAATTGCTAGGTAGCAGCCTGACCTCAAGTCTGAGGCTTTTCCCCAGGAGTGTTGGCACTGGTGTTTTTGTTGTTGTTTTTATACAGTTATCATGAAGTAGGCTTTATGCTGTACAAAGCTATTTTTCTGAAAACATTACACTATAATTTCATATTAGGAAATCAAATCAAAGTAACTGCAATAGCTACATAGAAATGTAATACACAGAGTAGAATAAACATACTTCCCTTTTCTTTCTCCTCATGCTATTAAGAACAACATTTACTGAATGCTTTTTAATTTGCTAGGTCTGGTTGTCCTAGAAACTTCTTATGACTTAATCTCATTTTATCCTCATATCCTAACAAGAAATACTCCATATTAAGTGAAGAACATGAGGCACAAAGAACTTAAATAAAGATTTCCAAGCCCATAAGAGACTGAACCAGTGGGGATTCGAGCAAAGATGGTGGATAGATAACAGCTGGCTACAGAGGCTCTCTGAAATAGTCAACTTAGAATTCAACATAATACAGCGTGGGGAGTCCTGAACAGAGGGAGATGAATTCTCTCCTCCCAAGAAGAAACTAAGGTGAGAAGAACCAATCAAACATACAGTTTCGGTGCTATTATTGGAACAGCTAAAGGTTCAGTGCTCCCGTGGCAGCAGATGACTTGCTGAGCCGTCCAAGGTCCCACCGTTTCGACTCACTGGAGGCGCAGTCACACTGATGTTGGGATCCGCCAGCCAAACAGAGAGCTGAGCTGGCGGGGAGCCTGCATCGACCTGTGGTGAGTGATGGGAGTGGAGCCATTCCACAGAAAGGGGGGCTCCCGCAGATGACATTCTGGGACCGGGCAGGACTGGCCAATACAAGGGGCAGCAGTGACTTCAATCAGTTGTTCCCTTCCCGAATGGGATTGGTGGACTGAGCTTGGCCTGGTTCACATGACCTGGCTGAGACACAATGGGTTATCGAAATCAATTCCCTACAGTGGTGGCGCACACTAACGCAGTGAAGGCTCAGAGGTTTGACTGACCCAGAGGGGAGGCGGCGCACACTAATACAGTGCAGGCCTCAGCAGCTTGACTGATCCAGAGGGGAGGGCCCAGCATATGCTCCCGCTGTGTGCAACTCACTAGCACACTGCAGTGGGAAGTGTCACCTATCCAGCGAGCTTCGGAAGAATTGTAACCAACAAAGAAAGAAACTGGGACCTCCTGGAAGAAGCAAAAGAGATGGGAAGAAGAAGCATCAAGAAAAAGTCCCCGGGTCCCAACCCTGAGAACATTGACCCAGGACAGGTAAATACAAAGGGGAATGAGAACAGCAAACATGTAATATCAGACACAGTGCCAGTGGACATAAAGATATATTCGGGACCTCATAGACGAGTTCAAAAGTGAAATATTTTTTTTAAAAAAGTGAAAGATATAAGATATAAGATATAAGAAGATTAATAAAAGAGCTGCTAAGCACCCCTCAAGCAGACACAGATTGAAGGAGGGAAGAATTCAAACAAAGGAGAGAACCATTTGATGAAGATTATAATTAAAATATAGAATATATGAAGCAGATTCAAAGAGATTACCAGGAAATTAAAAACTCTATGGAAAGATGCTTGAAAGAAACTAAGGATAGATTATCCAAACTGGAGGACAGTTTTGCAATGTGGGATTATGAAAGGGAAAACTTTTTAAAAATATCAAGGATGCCAGGTGTGGTGGCTCACGCCTATAATCCCAGCACATGAGAGGCTGAGGTGGGAGGATCATAGTGAGTTTGAGACCGGCCTGGGCTACAAAGTGAGCTCAAGGCCAGCCTGAACTGCATAGTGAGACCCTGTCTCAAAAAGACAATAAATAAATAAATAAATAAATAAATAAATAACAAGGAAACAAGCAGTAACAATACAAAGGCTGGAAGACAAGTGGATCTATCTATAACTTGAGAATAAAGAATGTGAATGAAGATGCAGGAGTACAAACAAAGGAACTACAAAGGCTATTCACAGAAATAATTAAGGAAAACTTCCCAAACATAGAAAAAGGAAATGATATTTAGATGTGTGAGGCATACAGAACTCCAGCCACCTACAGCCAAAACAGAGCTATACCCAGGCATATAATAATCAAGATCCCAGAAATTCAATATAAGAACAGAATATTGAAAGCAAGAAACAGATAACTTATAGATGAAGGCCCATCAAAATAACGGCAGACTTCTTGACACAAACCATCAAGTCAAGAAGAACCTGGAGCGAAATATTCCAAGCCCTGAAAGAAAATAACTTCCATCCCAGATTGATATACCCTGCTAAACTGTCTCTAGAAATTAATGGAGAAACAAGATGCTTCCAAGACAAAGAGGAACTTGGGAAATTCGCAACCGCCAATCCAGCTCTACAGAGAATACTGCAGGGCATTCTAGAGAGAGAGAAAAGTACTAGGATTCCAGGAACAGTGGCAGAGAGGCCTCAGTGAATGGAGCAGAAAACAGAATGAAGAAGATAAGCGGACAACTGGTGGCAAAAAAGAGCATAACAGAAATGAGGCAGAGAAAGTTGGTTATAATCTCTAATATAGATGGCCTTGATACACTAAATTAAAAAAAAAAAAAAGAACCACACGTGGAGTAGATCAGGAGGTAGCATCCACCGAGATGCTATTTATAGGAAATATAATTAACATGAAAAAGTGTACATGGGCTGAAAATCAAATATGAGAAAACAATGCTCTGTATGACAGAGAACCAGAGAGTAATAGGGGCAACTAGACCAGTAATTGTGGATAGGTTGGAAAGACAGGCTTTAATAGGTAAAGGAATACAATTAGAGATCAAGTCCAGAATTGATAACCATATTTCTAAGTTTTTGTTGGATAGTTGAACAGAACTGGTTGTAGTCTCACTGTTTGAATGCCCACTTTATATGTTCCACTTTAGTATCTTGAATAACTATTTGTAAAAGGATAATCTGTAATCATCAACTAGTGATATCTTACTGTTTATTTTTTTCTTTGAAAGTATGTATTATTTCTAGCCGTTTTCTGTTTTGTTTAGTCTTTCTTTAAATAAAATTTTAAAAAAGAGAGAGAGAGACTGAACCAGTATTGAAACCCAGTTCAGCTCTCAGGCCTTAGCAGCTCTTACCATTTTTATAATAAGGTCAAGTGCACCTGGGATCTCTGCCCACATCCTGTCCGTGCATGAGTCCATCTGTGTTGATCATCAAGTGGATTTGTAAGATTTGGGTAGAGATCTAAAAGTAGAACAGGTGGGATGGCACGCTGTCCTGGAACATCCCTCGGAGAGTGCAAATGTGGTGTGTAATTGCATCTGCCAAGCTGACCTCTAGGTTTTGCTGTACTTGGTTAGGGGGTGGCCCGGAGACACAGGGTTGACATGAGGCTTGAGTTCTGAAGAACTGACTTCAACTCTCCAGAGACAGAGCTGGATGTCAGCAAACGAGTGTCAGGTTACAGGGTAGAGAGGACAGACTTTTAAAGTCATCCAGTAGCACCTGGCACAAATAGCTCCTCTTTCCAGAGAGGATGAGTACGGGTGGAAAAGTATGATGAAATAAATGGTCGTATTAAAATATAAATGCCATAGACTTCCTGGCTCTGGGATGTGTGGGTCCAAATGAGCAGACTGAAAAGGTCTGTCTTCCACTGAGCTGTCATTTAGTCTATAGATTTTAGTAGACTGCTATGGAGGTACCATTTAGGGTAATCCATCAAAACAAATTTATTGTGGAGTCTTTTCCCTTTTTATCGGTACCAGGGATCAAACTCACGACCACACACTTGCAAAGCAGGCGCTTATGCCGCTGAGCTAAACCCCCAGCTCCTTATTGTGGAGTCTTAAGGGTCAGATTTAAAGACAGTTGAAGAGAGTGAGAATCAAGATTTCAAGTTTTATTTATATCATTCCCATTAAACTCTCTAACTGTGGCATGTCTATCACTTGGGCTCTCAAATTACCCACTTGTGAAGTTGGAATGGTTCTGACTTTAGAGGAATGCAGTGTGTGGAAGGTGTCTTGAGATTTCTGGATGAAGGCAGCCTGGAGCAGTCATAGCTACACTTGCTATGCTTGCTAACCTTTCAAGTTGGTTATTTCTGCAGCTGCTAATTCTTGTAGATTGAGGGAATGTATGTTGCTTTTTATTTGTTTTGGTTATTTTATTTATTATTTATTTACTCACACTTTTTTTTTAAATTTTTGAGACAGGGTCTCACGGCTGATCTTAAACTCACTGTGAGCCCAGGCTGGCTTTGAACCCCTTGTCATTCTCCTACCTTAGCCTCTCAAGTGCTGGGGATTGCAGGCTTGTACCAAATGGGACAGTTCTGTTCTATCCTGCCCCTTTCTTTCTTTTCTTTGTTTCTTTCTTTTTTTTCAAAGCTGGCGATCAAGCCGAGACCTATCCCATGCTAGCCAAACACTCTACTACTGAGCTGTCCTTTTGCCCCTGCCTTTTAAATTTTATTTTAAGACAAGTGCTTGCCAACTTGCCTAGGCTAGCCCCAAAATTATGATCCTCCTGCCTCAGCTTACCAAGTAGCTGAGATTGTAGACATGTGCCAATTAAGTAGTGACCAGGTCTTCTGAAGGTTCTGTACTCTGCTAGAGGAGTGATGTGCTAATAGAGGAACCGAGGCCTCCGGGAATCACAGTGATTAAGGAGAGACCGTTCCTGTCCTGCCCAGCGACTGGAAGAGCTGCTGCTGCCAGTTTGCTCCCTTGCTGAGTGTGATCTGTCGAAATGAATTATTTTGTCTTACAAATATGGCTTAGGGCCGGGGATGTAGCTCAGCAGCACAGTGCCTGCCTGGGGTTCTGAGTTTGAGTCCCGATACAAATAAATAAACAAATAAGCCTTTTTTTTTTTTTTGTCTTTTTCCTTTTTATCGGTACCAGGGATCGAACTCACGACTGCCCACTTGCAAGGCAGGCACTTATGCGGGTGAGCTAAATCCCCAGCCCCCTAAACAAATAAGTCCTAATGAACATAGATTGTCAGAGTATCCAGTGATGCCTTCTATCCACTGTTTGTGGCCAGGAATCCGTTCCCCTTACCTTAAAGGAGCATCTGATGAGGTTCAGTCTGCTGTTAGTAGTCCATATCCTGTGTGTTCTGGAGCTGGGCCTATGGACAAGGTTTCTTCTTCCTCCTGGTCCCTGAGCTGCAGCTGTGCTGCTGGTGGCACTGATAAAAGCTCAGGTACACACAGTACACTTTTCTTCCCTCTGATAGAGATACACCAAAAGGTTTAGGTTTATGTAAGGTTTACGACAACTTGTGCTCACATATGTGCAGGAAAAGCAAAATTGTATGTTTTGTTTGGTTGGTTGGTCTTTCTGCCTGACTTCCTTCCTTTTTTCCTTTTGTGTGTGCTGGGGATAGAACCTAGGGCCTCATACATGCTCGGCAAAAGCTCTACCATTGAGCTACATCCCCAGCCCCAGAGTAACTTTTTCTTTTATTTCTATTTTCTTCCCTCCTTTTCTCCCTCTGTCCCTTTTTAGATGTTACCTGTCGTGGTATCAAGTTAGCCCTCTGCCTCAGTCTCCCTAGTAGTTGGGACTACAGGCATGCACATCCACGCCTGGCTATAGAGAAAGCTGTCTAAAGGAACTTGACCATATATCCATTGTGGAGTTACATACATAGAGCTTTGTGGCAGAAGGAGGAAGACAAAAAAGACCATTGTTCTGTCAGCCATGATGCCGTTCATTCATTCAAATATTTATGTGTCAGATAATATGGTAGGAACTAGATCAAAAGCCATGGCCCCGGGCCTGAAGGAGCTTACAGCAGTGTGGAGGAGGCAACCTTGCCCCTAAGCATGGCCTGTGGTGTAAGTGCTACCAAAGAGAAGACCTGCATACCCTGGAACCCGCTCTGTAGGCCAGCGGTTCTGAGAGCGGCTTCGTGGGCCTTGAAGGGCTGGGCAGGGTTTCCCAGGTGGGGAGAGCAGGAGAGGCATCTGAGGAGGAATTAATGGCAACAGGAGGAAGCGCAAAGATCAGAAGTACACCTGAGCTTCTAGAACACCGAGGAGCCCTTGAGGAGGCACTGCGAGGGCTGCTGCTGGCAGGCGAGCTGGAAGGGTGCGCTGAGCCTGTGTTTGGGGAGCTATGCATGTGGAGCTTGCAGTGGGCACACAGAAGGTCATAATCAAGAGTAGCCTCCTGCTGGCTTTGTGCGTTGGTCAAGGCTCGTCATTGAGCCTGAGTTTTCTTTTTTTTTTTTTTAATCGGTACCAGGGATCGAACTCACGACTGCCTGCTTACAAGATAGGTGTTTTTGCCGCTGAGCTAAATCCCCAGCCCGAGCCTGAGTTTTCTCAAGCCAAGAATTGTCTTTCTTGAAGGATATCTTAAGGATTTGAAAAATGATACCCTATTATGATCTTATTTCTGTTTTAGAAAGTTAGCTCTTTAAATTATGTCGCAGTGTAGAAAATGAATCAGACAAAATAAAGAGATCGATTAGGGTATAATTTAGTTAAGCAAAAGGTAAGAAATATCTGAAGTCAAATAACAGCATTCGAAATAAACCCAGTCAGATTTGAGAATTGTGGGCAGTAGGCACTGTGAGTTGAGAGAAAGGACAGAGTTAAGCAAAGGACACTGAGGGCTGACCCCAGTGGGCAGTTACCACCTCAGCTGGACTCAGCGTGTCATGTTTGAAGGTTTGTTTATGCCCTGACCTGGGGTTGCTGTCCTGGTGGCTCACAGTCCAAGTACCCTGACACCTGTTGCCCTTCAGGCCTGCAGCCCTGAGCGTGTGTATGGGGACAGTGGGTTCTGAACTGAGTTGTGTGCTTTTTGCATGCTATCTTCTTTCCTTCTTACTTTATTTATTTGTTTGTTTGTTTGTTTGTTTTGTGGTATGGGCAATTGAACCTAGAGCCTTATGCATACAAGGCAAGTGCTCTGCTGCTGAACCTCCTACCCCCCGCCCCCGTTTTTTATTGGTACCAGGGATCGAAACTCACAACCATGCTTTTGCAAGGCAGGCTCTTATGCTGCTGAGCTAAATCCCTAGCCCCTCCCCTACTCTTTTTTATTTTTGTTTTTAAAATATAGTTTGCTGGGTCGGAGATTTAGCTCAGTGGCATAAGTGCCTGCTTGGCAAACTTGAGGTCATGCGTTCAATCCCCCTTAAAAAAAAATTCCATCTACTTTGCTAGTTAGAGTAGCAGAGAGGCAATACTCTAAAAGAATCAAAGAACATAAAATCACCCTTTCTTACATCATGGCATACTTCTAAAAAATATAGTCTTGCTTAATTTCCCAGGCTGGCCTCAAACTTGAGGTTCTCCTGCCTCGGCTTCCCAAGTGGCTGGGCTTACTGGCATATGCTGTTGCATGTGCCACTAAATTGTCTTTGGCATACAGTTTGGCAGTATTTATTAAATGTTTATCTGTGCATCCTTTTTGGCCCTACCATTTCACTTCCCTGAATTTTTTCCTACAGAATCACTTTAAAGAGTATTAAATGATTCCTATTTATATTGTAGTGTTAGTTATAGTAGTAAGAAATTGGAAAATGAGCAAGTATTGGTGCTATGTCCTATTATTCAACCAAAATGAGGTAGATCTTTGTCCACATAGGTGAAAATGAGTTCATAAGCACATCATTTACCAAAAAAGCAGTTGCAGGATATGATATAGTCTGATTTCACTTCTGATAAAAGTGCTAATAGGTGGACATGCGTGCATTCATTTACATAGATATTTACGGCTACCTAAGAGTACACAAGGGAAAAGTACATTTTTGGGAACATTGCAGTGGTAGCGGGGGCCTCTCAGCTTTTTATTTGATTCTACCTTGTGTTCTTCTATGTCTGTTTTTCTCCAGTGAGCATTTTTTAATTAAAAGCATTTTAATTTACTCTAAATAGAAATGAGGAGACTTCTTAACAAGGAAGAAAAATAGGTTAGGAGAATATGTAACAGGAAAATTAAGGGATTTACAAACTAATGATTTTAATTTTTGCAGTGAGCCCCAGGTGGGGCAGAGCTGTTGATGGAGCTGGGATGCAGTGTGGGAAGCTGTTGGGCAGTGGCCATCGCAGGAGGCAGCATGTGGCAGGAGCAGTCAGCAGCTCTGTCCTCACACTGCGCTTAGAGACCATAGCTCAGCGGCGTGAGTGCCTGCCTGGCAAAGGCGAGTCCTGAGTTTGATTTCTGGTACCGAAAAATAAAATAAATAATAGAAACCATAAATTCAGTATGGATGTGGTCCACTTCCAACAACCTGAAAGTAAATGAAAACCCAGGGGTTGGGGATTTAGCACCTGCCTTGCAAGCAGGTGGTCGTGAGTTCGATCCTCGGTACCGATAAAAATGAAAAAGACAAAAAAAAAAAATAATAATAGTAAATGAAAACCCACCCTGGAGAAGAGCTGACCTAGAGGATGAATTTGCCCCCTGCGAGCTTTGTGAGTGGCGTAGGGCTCCACAGAGATTGTCACTAGAGGACTTTTTAAAAATAGCATTCTTATAATGCAACACATACTTCCAGGCTTGCCCCAAAGTGACCTCCTTGCTCAGTTCAGTGAGGGGTCTTCTCAGACTTCACTTTGACCTTCAGATCTTCTGTGTGTGTCACCACACAACGTGCACATGTTGGGTTTACCGTGTGAGCCATTTTCAGGTGACAGGTAGTGCTAAGTGTATTTACACTGTTACATACCTCATCTCCAGGACTTTTCACCTTACAAAACCCAAAGTGCTGAGCATGGTGGCACACATCTTGGGAAACTGAGGCAAGAGAATTGTGAATTCAGTTGTGTCGAGACCGTCCCACTCCCGCCCCTTGCAAGGAAACCCCTGAAACTCTATACCCATTAAGCACTAATGCTACACACACACACACACACACACACACACACACACACACCCCCAGCTCTTTCGGATCACATCCGTATTACTTGAGATACACTTCTTCATGAGTTTCTCCATAATGGTTCCATCTTTCACTTTTTTTTTTTTTTTTTTTTTTGTCTTTTTTGTTTTTATCAGTACCGGGGATCGAACTCACGACTGCCTGCTTGCAAGGCAGGCGCTTATGCCGCTGAGCTAAACCTCCAGCCCCTATCTTTCACTTCACTTTTTTAGTGAAGAGTCTTAGGGGAAGATACTTCTGAATTGCTGCCTGGATTTTTTTTTTTTTTTTAACACACATACAAAAAAAAAAAAAAAATCAACTGAGTTTGCACCTTTCTTAGCTAAAAATGCCGTGTTGGCTGAGGACGTTACAGGTTAGATCTCCTACATGCTTTTGAGATGTCAGGCAGTGATAACAGTTTCCTCTGTCTAGCACACATGCTTCAGGCTTTGGTTTTATGGATAAAAGCAATAGAGGGGTTACAATGTAACTTGAATTTATGAGAGAGGACATGGGTTCCCCGGGGATAAGGAGCAAGGTATGTTTTTACTTTTTCTGTATTAAAATTTCAAAACTAATTTTGTTTTTGTTTTTGTTTTTTTGAGACAGAATCTTGTTATGTAGCCCAGGCTGGTGGCCTCCAACTCTTGGCAATCCTCCTGCCTCAGCCTCCCAAATACTAGGTTTACAGGTGTGCGCGGCCACGCCTGTCTTCCAAAACCTATTTGAATTATAAACAACTAACTTACTGGAAGAAAGGGAAAGAAAAAGGGGGCAGGAAATGGTTTGACTCTCTGTTGCTGCTGTGTTGTTTTACAGTGCTGGAGATGGAACCCAGATCTCTTACACGCTACCATGGAGCTATACCCCAGTCTCCTCCACTCTTATCTCAATTTGGCTGATGGACTAGTTGAGAAAATAAAGGTTGCTTTTGATTTGGTTTCATTTTTTGCTTTTTTTTAACCAGAGTTTTTGCCCTGAACCATATCCCCCATCCTTATTTTTACCTTGAGATGGGACATTTTTTTATGGGTACATTTGGATATACAAACCATTTGTCCATGGGGAATTTGTACTGTACATGGTATATCTTGCGTCGTCTTCTTTCCCGTTCCCCTCTCTTTGCTTCAGCCCCTCTTTCCCTCTATTTACAAAAGTTTGTTTCCATTTCTTCTTTTATTCTTTTTTTCCTTGTCCTTCTTTCCACCCCCTTCTCTTTGTTCCCCTTCCCATTTGAACATTTTCTTCCCATTTCCCAATATCTATTATATATTTTGGTCCTTATTTACACTTGTGGTTTCTTACCTAGAGAAACAGTGCAGTGTTTAAATGTGTGTGTCCGGTTTATTTCATGTAACAGTGTGGTCTCCAGGTGCGTCCATTTACCTAGCACTGTGAGGCAGGGTTTTGCTAAAACCCCGAGTTGCCCAGGCTGGGCTCAGGGCGGCAGTGCTCCTGCATTCTGAAGTGCCTGGACTGCAGACGGCACTGCCACGCCTGGCTAATAGTTTTCTTTGATAATCATTTGACCATGCCCACAGTTGATACTTTCTTCCTTCTTGTTGTACAAATTCTTGACTGATTTACTCCTTCCTTCATTTCCTCATTCAATTAACAGTCTACTGAACACCTCTGATACTCTAGCCTAGTAGCAGTAACTAGAGATACAGAAACAGATAGAACGCGCAGCCTGCCTCAGGGGCTGTCCTGCAGCTAGGGAAGATGAACTTGCTGGCCGAGTGTGGCCCTGCAGAGGCACTCAGGATCCCACCAGGGGAGGCCTAGCCACTGTCCGCAGGCAGAGGCGGTAGGTCTGTCTAGCCAGGCCCACATGAGGAACCTTGCGTGTTCGTTTGTGAGTGTTGGGCCTGTATCCTGAGGGCATGGGAAGCTCCTGAGGGACTTTAAATTGAGGACGACATACTGCACACTTTGAAAGGTCTCTGGGATACAGGGATGACGGCAAAGAGGTTCTGAGAATGGGACGGTGTGACCAGGTATCAGATGATGCCAGGCACTACGTGGGTGAGGCAGAGGCTGCACCGGAACCTGTAGAAGAGGCAGGAGCAGGCTTGGCACTGACACACACACCTCTAGTTTTCCCCGTTCCTGTGGCGTGACTGCCTGCTCCTCTAAAGACTTCCATAGCAGTTCTGGGGTCACTTACTGTAACCCATCACTTTTCCAAGCTCTCAAGAGTCCCTCTCCCCCAGCACACATTGTACCCAGCATCCTCGCCAAGCTGTTTGTTCTGTGTCACCAAACAATATCTTCACGTCAGCAGGTCCCACTGCATCCCGGCAGGATCAGCACTCCTCAGGGTCTCCAGGGCTGCCAGCACGTGTGTTGTCAGGTCCTTCGGGTTCTCTGACATGAGAAGCTCCTTGTCTTCCAGGCCTGGCAGAGCTCAGTTGAGCAGGATTGAGATTTGAGTCTAGTTATGATTGGGTGGCCAAGAAGGAAGATGGGGATAGTCTTCTACAGGGCAAGCATTGGCTTGAGAGGCACTCGGCTCATCTGTGTGATCCTCCGGTAGGATGCCGGGGAGAAGCTTCCTTCATCTTCAGGGAGAGGGAGTGGGTCACTTTGCAGGCCCAGGGAACATAGGGTTCATGATTCTTCAGTAACTATACACAGACTTCTGGTCAGGGAGGGTGGCGCACACCTGTAATCCCAATACTTGGGAGGCTGAGACAGGAGGATTAGTGCAAGTTTGAGGCCAACCTGGGCTACATAGTGTGTCCAAGGCCAGCCCTGATGTGCATAGTGTGACCTTATCTCAAAATAAAACAACAGCAACAACAAACCCCAAACTGTGCACAGACATCTTACCTCAAGTCTTAGAATTCACTCTTTTCCTACCAGGGCCCTGAGCTCTGCAAAACAGAAGTGCCTGGGCTGAAAGGTCAGCCTTTTGAGCAGCTCTGCTGCTCTTAGCCTAGGCCAGGGCCTGCCGGAGAAAAGGTGTTTGATGTTGTCACAGGAGGCTCACTGACTGTCATAGTTGATTTTTGTTGTTGCTGTTTTTGTTGTTTTTTGAGACAAGATCTTGGCCTTGAATTCACAGTGATCCACCTGCTTCAGACTTCCCAGTGCTGGGATTGTAGGTTTGCACCCCCACACCTCATTGAAATTTTTTCTTTATTTTTTCAAATACTGCTATAAAATGATTTTCTGTTATGTTTAGAAGTAGTTTGCCTTTACTGGTTTTAGATGTTCCACAAGGCTCTTCCGTGTACCTCTTTGCACTCATATGCTCTTTGTGCTTTCCTTTGAGTCAGCCAGGAGTCACGAGGAAGGCCTCAGGGACTCTTGCAGGGTTGCAATGGCTTTAGCAGTTCACTAGACATATTTTGTGTCTTCAGGCCAAACCTGGCAGGCAGGAGGACTGTTCTTTGGAAACTCAAGCTTCTTAGTGAAACAGAATTTTCTTACTAATCTATATTCAATTCCAGCTATAGTAATATTTTTCTTTTTGGAGTACTGGGGATTAAACTCAAGGCCTTTGCATCTAACTATGTCCCCAGCCCTTTTTTATTTGTCATTTTGAGAAAGGGTTACTAAGTTGCCCAGTCTGGATTCAAACTTATATCCTGCCTCAGCCTTCTAGAGTCCTGGGATTGAAAGTGCGTGTGCCACATTACCTGGCTTGATAATTTCTTTTAATGCCCAAGTTCGTCTACTATGAAATGAAACCTAATTATGTCTAGTATTATACCATCATGTAAATTTCTACAGGGACAGTTTAAAATAAGAGTTCTTTGTATTTGGATGTAAACTAGCTACTTCATATCTCACCAACAGAATCCTGTTTTCAGGGGTGTTTCGTAGAGCCTGCAGAGCGTACTCGGGCTTCTTCGAGTTTATTGTCCTTCCCACCCATTAAGATACTGACTCTGCCGTACCTGTCACGTGCCTGGCAGCTGAGTGCACGGTGTTCTGCATGGGTCAGTGAGGCCTTCAGCTTTCATATTTAAGCATTGGGTAGAGTGTGTCTTATCACTCTGGAAGCGGTAGAACTATAGGGGCAGGAAACAGATTCGTGTTTGCCAGAGAAGGGGGGACGGGGAAGGGTCAGCCACAAAGAGGCATAAAAGGCTGTTGGGATAGTGGAAAGGTCCTTTATTTTGGCTGTGATGGTATTCACATGGTTATACATCTGTCAAGATTCATGGCACTGTGCTCTACAAAGAGTGGATTTTACTGTGTATGAATTGTATTTTAATAAACCCTACCCCCCAAAAAGAAAGAAAGAACTGTGTGTTGGAAAGGAAGCATGATTAAAGGAAAGGTTTCCGCGTGGCCCCGGAGCTCTGAGAACTCGTTCCCATTAGCTTTGTAGCTGGGGGCGGAGGGGGCAGGAGTGCAGCACTGCTCCTGGTCAGCAGCCGTTGGCCCCACGCCTCCAGGAATGGAGCAAGCGTCTCTGGAGGATGCTGGCTCAGAAGCTGTCATGGCCTGTGCTTTGTTTCCTCTGTTGGCGTGTGATTGTGTGGGTCCTACTGCAGGAGGCAGGGTTGGTGGATGACTAGGGTGGGACTGACAGGAGAGTTTGCTTGCCTCTCCGTGTCTCCTAGACAGTGGCTTCCATTTCTCTTCTAATCACAGACTGACAACTTCAAACAGCCTGCGAGTCACCAGTGTAGGAAGTTATATCTTCATGGAGGTCTGCAGTTCCCAGGAGGTTAGATTCGAACAGAGAATGGAACAATTCTGCAGGCTCACAACAAAGTGAGATGTATCCTACTAGCATTTACTCTAAATGCATTGGACTTTATAGATAAGAGATATATTTAATTGTATATTTATAGATATGAGGTACTTAATTAAATATATTTCATATGTATGTTCTTTTTTCCAAGCAAATACAATGTACAAGTAGAGTCCTACATAAAGGTAACATTATCACTAATGATGACCTACATCTTTATAGCATAGTATGACTTTCAAAACATTTTCATTTGCTCTCAGTCACCCTATGAGAAAGATGGGGGCCGCAAATCCAGATGGGGACACCGATGCCCAGAGACATAAATTACTTGACTGCAGTGTCATGCACCAGGTAAGTGGGGGAGCAGAGACAAGAATCTGGATCTCCCAGCTTCTGATATCCCATTCATTTATCAAATCATTTGATCTTTTTTCTCCTGTCTTGCCACAACTCACTGGCAGGCCTAGAGTCTTAGTTTAAGAATTACCAAGTACTACTTAAGCTTATTAAATAGTGTTCTACAAACCCTTATTTACAAAGCACTTAGTGGACTGTGTCTTCATTTATTTGGTGAACATGAGTTCGTGTCAGTCTGCTACTTAGTCTGGGGGCAAGCATTCGGCTTCCAGCGAGTCACCTCGAGACGCATCGCGGGTGCTCTTCTGAAGATCATATTGTTCCTGTGTTCATTCTAGCTGGACCCGAGTCCACCTTCTGTGTATGCCAGTCTAACCACTTGGGAGATGCAAGGAGGACTCAGTGTGGGTTTTGCCTTCACATTTATAACCTCACAGAGCTGAGATGCAGAGGGCGAGTGAAGGACACACACAGTCTTAGGAAGCGTGCACAAAGGAACTTTGTAAGTCTCACAGACTTGAAACTGCTGCTACTAGTTTGACCTTTTGGGTTGTTGTTTAATATGCACAGAACTGTTGTGGTGTTCTGCAGATGAACTAAAGCACCTGGGTTGAAGGAATTTCCTCGAAATGTCTTTGAAACATACTGAAACCAGGGTGCACTCTCACCTCTGTTTCCTGTTGTCATCGTGCACCTCATCTTACGGGAAACTGTACTTGCTGGTGTCGCATTTCAAAGAAAAATTTGGTTAACTTTTTTATCTTTTAAAGAGATGTATAGTTACCTTAAATTTTAAGGAAACTGTTCTACAAAAGATTGTAAAAGCCAAGACTTCGTAGTCAAATACATGTAAGTAGCATCGCTAAGTGGCCCACTTATTTAATTTTCTAACATGGTCTTGCCAGGCCTTGATCAAGGAAAATAATAGCTCTGATTATTATAGAAATTAATCAGACATCTGCATTATGTTTAGGAGGCAGCTCTGATAAGGGAACTATGTGGTAAAGGTCGGTGTAATTGTAGAATAGAAGGTAATCTTCAGCCATATTTCCTGTTAACCCACATTTACCTTTTGGCAATATTGGAGATTGAACCCAGGGCCTTGTGCGTGCTAGGCAAGTACGCTACTGCCTAGCTATATCCCCAACAGTGCTTAAAAATTTCCTTGTAGGCCAGGGATTTAGCTCAGCAGCACAAGTGTCTGCAAGTGTGAGGCTGTGAGTTTGATCCCCAGTACAAAAAAATTTTTTCCTTGTGAAACAGGGTCTTACTAAGTTGTTCAGCTTTTGCTAGAACTTGCAGTCTTTCTGCCTCAGCCTGTGTAATAGCTGGGATTGTTTCTAAACTTTTTAATGCATATAACAGCAGAAATTTGTATCTTCTGCTAATACATATGGCACAATATTTTTAAAAGAGATAGAGCAATCGGTTAACAGAGGCACTTACTAGAATGATAGTAAACACCAGTAGATAGATTTAGGGTTCACAAAGCTACTTCACTTGTTAGACAGTGAAACTCCTCTCACGGGTCCAACCCACCCTCTGTGATCTGCGCTGTGACACCTGCAGACTCATTTCTTCAGAGCCACTGTTCCTGCTGGGCACTGACAGTGGGGACAGTCAGGGTGCTGGGGGCACCTGGGCTGCCCATACCCGGGACACTGTCCTGGGTGTAGTGTGTGTGTGTATATAGAGCACCTACTCCCACAGGCTCTGGAGCCAGTCAGATGAGATGTAGAGAGATGGTTCTCTCTACCCTCAGAATCAGACCCTGCTTGAGACCATTCTTTTGTCTTGTAGAATCTGAGGACCCTGACCATTCCCCTCTTTTCTCTAAGCTCTAGGGGGAGTAGCTGCTTCCTGAATTTCTCATTCTGTCAGTTCATGTCCCCTTTCTGTCTTCCAATGTCCTTTAACTGATTCCTTGTCTTGAATTCTCTATTAAAGTAAATGGTATGAATAGCTAAATCTTGGAAGTGGCTTGTATGTCCATCAGTAGATGAATGGATCAGGAAAATGTAACGTGTGTATGTAATGGAGTACTATTCTGTCATAAAGAAGGATAAATCTGCGTTATTTGTAGGAAAATGGCTGTACTTTGAGACCACAACATTAAGTGAAACAAACCAGACATAGAAGGTTGAATATCATATGGTTTCTCTTATAGGAGAACTCCCCAAAAAGAGAAACCCAAAGTATAAATAAATAGCAAAAGAAAAAATAATAGGGAGTAGGGAGATAGATCTTCTGCAGGTTGAAAAGGGACTTAGAGATGGAGGGAAGGAGAAAGGGAGAGAGGGAGAAGTAAAAAGAATTCAGCTGTGTTATGTATACACACTCCCAAAAATGTAATCATTGTGCACTGCAAGCGTGTAGGAATAAAATGTTTTAAATGTTTTTGTTGTATTTTTTAAGAACAGAGTCTAGCTTTGCAGATCAGGTTGGCCTTGAACTCACTGTAGAGCCCAAAGTGGCCTTAAACTTTAAGTGGTCTTCCTGACTCTGCTTTCCCAGTGTTGGGATTATAGGCATGTGCTACCACAGTAGGCTAAAAAATTAAATAAAACGAAAATAAAGTAATTTGGGGGCTGGGGATTTAGCTCAGCGGCATAAGCGCCTGCCTTGCAAGCAGGCAGTCGTGAGTTCAATCCCTGGTACCGAAGAAAAAGAAAAAGAAAAAAGAAAGAAAATAAAGTAATTTATGTTGTACCTTGTCTTTCTGACTGGGCTAGATTAATATAATCTTTAATCTCAAAAATATAAGCTAGCTATTATTATACATATTATGCTGATAAGGAAAAGGAGGCTTAATAGGGTGAAGAAATTTGTCTGAAATCACTATACCTTCAGCTTGTTCCTCTTATGGTCTTTTCATTTAATCTCTTCATTTTCTTGAACTTATTTTTTAAAAACTAATTTTGTACTTGCAGTGAATCTCAAAGGTAGAGTTCCCATATACCCTGTACCCAGTTTCCTCTATGGTTAACATCTAACTTGACCATGATATATTTATCCAGACTAAATAACAGGCACATTAGTAAAAACAAAGTAGATTTTATTATGAAAGTGATACTTTTTCATTTCTTCCTTGGTTTTCATAACCTTGACAATTTTGAAATGTACTCATTGGGGTATTTTGTAGAATTTACCTTGATTTGGGTTTGTCTGATCTTTCTTGTGACACATCACAAGGTCAAGTTTATGAGCTTGGGGGAGGAATACCACAGTGCCCTCTCCTTACATCATATCAGAGCACGTAATGTCACATGAGTCAGTACTGGTAGTGTCAACCTTGATTGTTTGGTCAAGTGGTACGGGCTTATTATCTACTGTAAACTTGAGCCTTTTATGACTTATTTGTTGGTGCTCCGAGCAGTCACTGTATCCTTTTGGTGAACTTTTGATTTCCCGTGTAATTATGGAGCTGTACTTTTTTTTGCAGATTATTGCTTAGTGTAAAAGAGCCTTTATATAAGCGGGTAGACTGAGAATTATAAATTTATTTATTTATTTTTTTTTTGTCTTTTTCGTTTTTTATCGGTACCAGGGATCGAACTCACGACTGCCTGCTTGCAAGGCAGGCGCTTATGCTGCTGAGCTAAATCCCCAGCCCCGAGAATTATAAATTTAGAAGTCAGTGTGCTGATTGGGAGGAGATACTAGGACATACTGCTTCTTGAAGGATTATTATCTGCTCTGCCATCTTTGCTGTGCACCTTGCTTACTTTTGGACTGTGGCTATTCTTAGTCTCAGCTGAGGGTTAATACTCAGAAGGCTGTTTATTCTTGATGAACTGAAATTACTTCTGATAATCCCTGAAAGATGATTAAATACCCAAGTTCTTAATGGCATGCACAATCAATGCAAAGAGGCAGAACTTTGAGAAAAAGTTACTAAGAATAAGAATTGGAGGTGTGGAAGGGTGTGTTTCAGGAAGTGGAAAGCCACAAAGATGCCTGAGAAATGGTAAGTGACAGGCATGGAGAGATACAGAGAGCTCTGAAAGGAAACCATGGTAGGAGACGGGCGATCAGGATGAACACGGAAAAGGGAGAAGCCTGTGATACACTATGCTTGAGTTGTATTTCCAGCATGATGTATGGAGGATGTTTGTATTCATCCTGGAGCTCTACCATCTAAAAGTTAGAGTTCTAGCCACTAACTTTTTATATATACAAATGAGCTTAGACTTTTACATAAGCCAAAGAAAGTAATTCCATTCCTTTATATAACCTCGGCTACCCACTGCTATTGAGAGATGATTGAGGATTAATCAAAGCTTTAGACACTTTGGAGCATACCAGGGCAGAATGGAGCCAAGGCCACCTTGTTAAGTTAGCTGCAGAATAGATTTTCTGTCAGGGTTCTTACCAGTTCCTGTATTAATAACTTAAAATTAAAACTATTAGCATGCTATAGTTTTATTTTATACATTTGTTCTAATTAAACAGGGTTTCCATATTTTAGGATTAATGGAAGAAAGTAAAATCTTAGTAAGGTTATTGACTGAAAAATGGCTATCTTCCTAGGGCATCTCTGCAAATATGTAAAATAGTCAAAGTAACCAGACTTTATTGAGCTCTTAATTTTGTATGTGATTGGCTTATAAACTTAAAGCTTTTGTGTTTCATAGTGCTATTTTTTTTTCAAGTCAGAGCTGAGATTTATAGCCTTGTAGACTTCAGAGCATACTTTCTTCCAAGAATGAGATTTGATAACCCTTGTAATTAATCTTGGCTCTTGTATACACCTAGTTTGATGTACTTCAGTGAGATGGGTTAGAGTTTTTCAGTTTGAAGGCTAGTTTTTGCTTTTTGTGCTCAAATTGGGGGATGGGAGGCACTTTGGTCCTCTTACCCTTGTTCATAATGGGGAACGAGGAAATGCCTCCATTTTAAAGCGTCCTGAGAACTAACAGTTGGCAGCATTAGAACATTCAGCTGTTGCATTGGGGAGAATATATAAACACGCATGTATACCTATTTTACGTCTCTTATTTTCACTGATACTGGTGTGTGCCTCATCAGCTGTATTCTTCAGATAGAGTATCAGACATTTCAACTCTCCTGCTTACAAGCGGATTCTTGTTTGTGAGCTATGAGTCTCCTGACCAGAGTCAGGAAATGCAGCTGGAGAAAGACTGGCTTGTCTGAAAGGAGTGGTCCTCTGACCATTAATCATTACTTACCAATAGCTGGAGGGAAAAGATGACTGTGTCTGCTTTACTAAGGGTACTTCTTTTCCCCCTTTTAGATGTGCCTAAAATTAGCTAGTCTCAGACAAAACCCTTCACCTCTAAAAGCAACTCATCTTCGGAAGAGTAGTGTTTATTTTAGAAGCATCATGTGGCGGGGAAGTGTTTGTCCACTAAGAAGGGAGGTGTCTGATCGTGGGGAGTTAGAAGCAAGCAGGTTTTGTTGTCTTATAAGCAGTCCCAACAGCCGTGTGCATGGTGTCAGAATGGCTGAGTGCTCTAGAGCCATGAGTCAACCTGGGTCCTAAAAAGTCCAAAAATGGCTCTGCACTGGCCTGAAACCAAGAGCCGTCCAGTTTAATGATGTGTGTTTTGCTTTGAGGTAGGTTGTTCACACTCTGCTTTGTTACCTCTTAGGATAAATAGAGACTTGCTTAATTGGCAGTTGCTTAATTTAATTGCTTAGTTAAATATTTTGGAAACTGTCAACATTAGGTGTGATATCATATACTGGTGACAGTGGTTGGTCATGTGTGCCTTCTGCCAGGATACCTTGCAGAGGAGTTAACAGACTATAAATAGACCATTTTCTCAGGTGGATTTCGTTGAGAGCCACATCTGAGCTCAAAGGGCTCTCGAGTTCTCACGGACGCTCTCTCTCTTTGTCTTTCTCTTCTTTGAGACAGAGTCTCACTTATGCAGTTCAGGTGGCCTTGAGCTCACTTTGTAACCCAGGCTGGGCTCAAATTTGCAGTGATCCTCCTGCCTCAGCCTCCTGAGTGCTGGGATTACAGGCATGTACCATCACACCTGGCATTTGTTGTTGTTGTTTTTTGGTTTTTTTTGAGATAGTGTCTCACTATGGCCTTTAACTCAGTATGTAGCTCAAGCTAGCCTCAAACTCACAGAAATCCTCGTTTTAAACTCTCCAAGTGCTAGGATTACAGGTGTGTGCCACCACTTCCGGCACAAAGCATTTTTGTGTTCAAGTTCGTTTTATGCATCCCGTTGGGATCTCCTTCAAGTCTTTGAAAAGAATGTCTTGCATCTGGTCAGATTACCTGTCTTTCTAAACTGATGACAGCCTCCCGTAAGGACTGGGTGGAAAGGCTGTGGAAAAGGGTTTTTTTTTACTGTTGTTGGTACAGATCATGTTATTCTGATCTACAGTAAGTGCGGTGTAGTCTTTCTCCAGGCTGTAGCTTTTAAGTAGGCAAATTTGTATTCACTTAACCACTTTCAAGTGGAGATGAAACTGTTCTCTGACACTGATGTAAGAAAATGTTCTGAAGTATCACTGGCCTAAAAATAGCCCCTGGCAAGCTTTGAACACACTCATATCTGCGAGAAGCGAGGTATAGAAAGTAGAGGAATAATCAGGCATTAAATAAGGCTGAACCAGAATTTAAATACAGAAGCCCTAAAATGTGCTTGTAAAAAGGATTTGTGCAGGGCCACAAATGAGGACAGGGTTATGAACAACTTTTTCTTTCTGCCTCCTCTGTTCTGTAGTGAGTGAATTTTTTCTTAGTAAATATGCATTAATTTTTTAGGTGAGAAAAATTTTAATCCTAAAGAAGAATTTTATGCACATTTATTTTGTTATATAATGAAATTTTATTGAATACAGAATAACAACAGTTTGGGTGTTTTTGTTTTATGTGGACTCTAACTCACCTGCATCTGAATCAGCTGAACTATATTAAAATACAAATTCCTGGCACTCGCCTGTAATCTCAGCGCATGGAAGGCTGCGAGAGGAAGTTCTCAAATTCGAGGCCAGCCTGAGCTACTTAGTGAATTGGAGGTGAGCCTCAACTACATAATGAGACCTTGCCTCAAAAATAAATAAATAAATGAAAAGAGAAAAAAATATTATAAAATGGAATTTACCAAAGTAAAAATTTCTTAACCAGCTAGGTATAGCTGGACACACCTATAAAAAAATAAAATAAAATACAGATTCCTAATCTTTACCCCAGAGCAGCTGAATCAGAATTTTAGCAGCAGGTCTCTGAGATCTGTACTATTTTTCTTTTGCTTTTTTTTTTTTTTTTTTTTTTTTTTTTGAGACAAGGTCTCACTATGCAGTTCAGGCTGGCCTTGAACTCACTTTGCAGCCCACACTGGCCTCAAATTTGCAGCAGTCCTCCTGCTTCAGCCTCCCGAGTGCTGGGATTACAGGTGTGAGCCACCATGACTGGCCTAAATGCTGAGATGATAGGGGTAAGCCCCTGGACCAGCAGAGATTTGTACTTTTCAAAAGCACCCCCATGTGATTTTTGCTCCGCTTGAGTTTGGGGATTACTGAGCTCGAGGTTAACCAGATGGCGGCACTGAATCAGCCACAGCCTCTGTCACTGCCTCTGTGTGATCCTAAGCAAACTTCACCCATGCTCGTGGTGCCTCATCATGAGGCCTTTCATTATTTCTAAAATTGCCCCAAATGTTAATTATTTTTAATAATGCTGCTTTATCTCCCAAGAAAAATGCAAAATCTGAATGGTTTCTGCTAACTGGAAAAAAGCCAGAACATTGTAATTAGTATGATATAGAAAAAGAAGAAAAAGAAAACACATGCACATCCACTAATAAGCAGGAGCATGAAAGGTCAGCACTTTCTGAGAACTGGCAGGAATACATCATGGTCTACACTTGTTTATGCTTCATGCATATGACTGGGCCTGAATCTGATAGCAAAAAATAGCAAATTCTGTTTATTCATTTATTTGTTTATGGTAATGGGGATGAACCCAGGGGTTCTGCACTGAGCTACAACCACAGACCTTATTATTTTGAGACATCCTCTAAGGAGCTAAATTGCCCAGTCTGAGCTCAAACTTGCATTCCTCCTGCCTCCGCAGAGTGGTAGGATTATGGGCAAGCATCACCATGCCTGGATGTGTGCATTGATTGATTGAATGATTGATTGATTGATTGATTGATTGAATGGCTTAAGGTCTTTCTATGTTGCCCAAGCTGGCCTTGAACTCAAAATCTTCCTTCCTTAGCCTCCCAAGTGCTGGGATTACAGGCATGTGCCACCGTGTCCAGGAAAGTTAAGAACTTTTTTTTTTTTTTTTTTTGTCTTTTTCCTTTTTTGTCGGTACCAGGCATCGAACTCACGACCACCTGCTTGCAAGGCAGGTGCTTATGCCGCTGAGCTAAATCCCCAGCCCCAGTTAAGACCTTTTTAAAAAGCTTTTTATGAGAGCTAATAATTTATTTTTATGAGTATATTACAATCTTTTTTATAGACTACTTGGAATTGCACAATAATTCACAAACGGAATAAAACACCATACTCATATCTCACATGAACTGTAGCATATATTTTGAAAAAAATATGAATGCCTCTTAAGGGTAGTTAACAAGATTTGGAATTACAGTGATAAAAATATTCAAAACATATGGTTGATATTTACATATATACATATATATATCTATGTACTTGTAACAGGTGGGCCCTGCCTGTGCTCTTCCGTTCGCATAGGTGGTCTACCTAATTGGCAGTTCCATTTGTGGGCACCAGGTGGCACTTGGCTGTTGTGAGGTGCAGGTACAAGAAACTACAAATGCAAGGATGAAGGGACCAAAGGAGCTTGCTCAGTGCCCACACAGGGCTTTGATTGGCAGACCTCTAAGACCTGCAGAATGAGCTCTTCTGGCTTGGCTGGAACTGCTTGAGGTGCTTGGGATTTAAATTACTCTCAGCAGGTGTGGCATCGCAGCATTTGGGATGTTGGCAAGAGAATTGCTGTGAGTTCAAGGCCAGCCTGGACTACACAGATCCTGTATCCAAAAAAAGAAAAGAAACCACCATATATACAAATATTCTCCCAGATTTGGGCAATTTCAGTACAGGCATGAGCAGCCTCGGGAGGGGCTGCCCTCAAGTGCATGGCACACCTGAGGCCAGCTCAGTCCTGGTGCTGGGCTCCTGCGGATAAAGTGGAAGGACTGCCCAGTTCGTCACTGTATCCCGGGCCTGGTTCGGTGTTCAGGATGTACCGAGAGGCTGAAAGAACGACGAGTGTCTTCAGGCTGGGAAAGCAATTTAGAGGAGAGATGTCCGTACTTCAGATGTCTGTCAGTCACTGTAAGCATCTAGGCAGAAGGTGAACAGGTGCTCTGGATTCTGTCGGTGTCCTCTGGTATCACTGTGTCCTAAATGTACATTTGTATCCCCTGCAGCTTCTGTCAGGGATCACAGACAAAAAGCTTTTCTCGTAAGCACCTCTGATGGCCCTGTTAAAAGTTAGAGGGAGCTGTGCTTTGTTTGTACAGCCGCCTGGGCAGACGGGAGTGGTCCTGAGAGCCTTGCCCACCCTCTGAGCCTGGACAGAACACCAGCAATGACAAGATCTGCAGGCTCTCCGTGCCCTGCTCAGGTTCCAGGCGGCCTGCGTCAGGACAGCCTGCGGGTGGACCCATGGCCTGGCATGGCGATGCTTTGCAGTAGGTACACCTGAATTCACATCCCCAGGCATAATTATAGGAATCTTCTGGGTCTCTATTTCTTTGTGTGCAAAATTAACATGTTAATCCTGGGCATTCTTCATTTGTTTACTCAACCACCCTATTTTGAGTTCCTCCTCTGTGCTCTCCTGCCCTCCAGGAGTTCATAGTCTGCTGAAAGTTGAGACATATTTTTTTTTATTTTGAGAATAGAAATGACTGTACCTAACCTGGATTGAACAGTGGTGATGTCTGTACAATAATGTAAATGTAATTGTATTTAATGACACTGAACTATATACTTGAAAATTGTGAAGATGATAAATTTTGTGATATGTGGTATTTAGCTAAAAACATATATGTAAAGAAAGTGAGGACCAAGCATGGTGCTACATGTCTGTAATCCCAGCACTTGGGAGACTGAGGTAGCAGGATCACTGAGAGTTTGAGGTCAGCCTGAACTGCATAGTGAGACCCTGTCTCAAAAAAAAAAAAAAGACAAATAAAAAGAATATTCTGTGATTGCACATAGGACAATGGCACGTCGGTTCATGAACTTAATTCTTTCTGCAATTCTGGTCACAAACCGAATTGGACATAAACTGAATCAAATTCATTGCTTAGGTTCAGTGCTGACCTTGTGGGAACATTTGATTCGGTTGTCACGCAATTCAGATTGCTACCAGAATCAAAAAGAATTACTAGGTTGATGAACTGAGTGAGGTTCCACTGCTACTCGGTTACATGATTTCTTCCATTTTCTCTCCTTTTGTGTGTGTGTATGTGACATATGCAATTGCTCTAATTGTGCGCCATTAACAAGGCTGTGTTTTGGGGGGTTTTTTGCCAATATTTCTTGTTTAAATTAATAGATTGGGGACACTTGAGCCTCACTTTTGTCATGCAGGCAGCAGTCTCCTTGAGCAGACTAATTTTCATTCTTTGTCATTAGCTCTGATCTGAAGCCTGACTTCATTATGAAAAGTGAAATTCAAAAGCTGCATTTAGAGATCCTTCCTAAGGCTGTTAAGAGTTTACTTTCGGTGATGCCTGAGGAAGAGGAAGGCGTCCCTAGGCCCCTGAGTCTGCCTCCATTTGGGAGCCAGGGCACATGTGTGTGTGCACATGTGTGTGTTTGTGGGCACGGATGCCCACGTGTGCAGGACGGGGAGGGCCACTTCTGTCTGCTGGCTCAGTGGTGCCAGCGCCTTTGCCTCTAAGAGCAAACGCTTTGTTATCTTCCTTGTCACTGTTCACTGCCTGACTCGGTGGCCTGGAGGTTGAAAAATGATACCTTGAAGACCCTAAGAGAGAAAATAGAGACTAGATGTGAGCTGGGAGAAGACTTTCTGGCGCAGGGTGCAGAGCCCAGTGCAGCAATTTCTCCAGTGTGCTGGGCCTGAACTGGCCCTGAGCTTTGTCTTCTAAGAAGACATCGGTTTGCTTTCTGTTCACGCTTAGCTATTAGTGCATGAATGAAAATTCTCATCTTAAGTCGAAATATTTCAGTCTTAAATACAACTTTTTTCTTTTTTTTGTCTTTTTCCTTTTTATCGGTACTGGGGATTCAACTCACGACTGCCTGCTTGCAAGGCAGGCGCTTATGCCGCTGAGCTAAATCCCCAGTCCCAATCTTAAATACAACTTAATAATGGTGTATGTATTAAGGAAATATTATAGACAAGCAAAAGTTCACTAATATTTTTGGTATTTTGTTGTTTTTGTTTTTCAACCCTTCAGATTTAAACTAATCATACTGACTTACATCTCCCTGTCTTTTTTGAATTTTTATTTTGAAACAAAGTATCGCTGTGTCACTAAGTTGCCTAGGCTGGACTCAATCTTGAGATTTTCCTACCTCAGCCCTCCAGTGTGCTGGAGATACAGGTGTGTGCCACCATTCCTGCTTCGCCAGTGTTTTGACTTTTTTTAAAAAATGAGAAAATGAAAAAGCTTGCGTTTTCAGATCTTCTAATAATCAGTGATTTAATCCATGCCAGTTTATCCCTTCAACTTAAGAAGCTACATTCAGGAGCATCTCAGGGAACTGGACAGAGGGAAGATATGTAAAACCTCAGCGCTGCTCCCTGAACTGGGCTTCTGAGGAAGTTGGGTAACCCCTTTCCTTTCCTTTCCTTTCCTTCCATTCCATTCCTTCCCTTTTCTTTCTTTTTTAATAGAAGCTATTTATTAGCCAGCTTTGCTGTCACTAAGTCAAATCCATCCTAAATAGATTCAGCCTCTTTTCTACTTTGGTTTTCTTACTGACAAAAATGGGAACAACCATATTTACCTCACAGGGTTTTTCCAAAGATCACATATGTGAAAGGCTGCATGTGGTGTCTGACACATAGTTAGCATTCAATTTTTAAAAATTGTGACTGTATTTTTGTGGTGCTAAGAATCTAACCCACTCTAACTCATGTCTGCATGTGCTCCGCAAACCACCAAGCTACACCCCCAGCCCTGGTAAGTTTTGAAAGGGTAATTGTGGGCTAAAAAGGTGAAAAATGTTTTCTTCAGTTCTCTCTGCTCCTTCTGTTCCCTGTGTCTTCCCTGTCATCTCTGAATTCACAAATTCCATTTCTTCCTTCAGGATCCCAAATCCAGCACTGCCTACTTCATGAAGCCACTGAGTTGCTCACTCAGAAATGGTCACTTCCTTTGTTTTTCCCCTTCTGTTCACTCTATCTCTGTCTCTCTCTGATGTCAAAATTGTTTGCATAGTCTTGTCGTCTGCCTTTGAATACAACTTCCAAGAGTACGACTTTGATCTTTCCTGTTTCTAATCTGTCCTTACACCATGCCTGGCGGTATATGTAGATGCTGATGTGTAAATGAAAGGCCACCAGGAGAGCAGACAAGATGGGACCTAATGTGCCAGAGCATGTCATTTACAGCTGATGCCAGGGATCCCTTCCTGGCTTGATAGTTATCACTGAGGGGATGTTCAGAGTGAGGCATGGAAAGTGTTAACCTTTCTTTTTGGTGGGAGGAGGAGGAGAAAAGGTTATGAATAGGGGAAATAAACACACTTTCTCTTCTCTTTCTCTAACTCAGGTAGGAGTTATGGATAACTCCTGAATACCTACACAAATGAAGTGATTAACTTTGCTACTCCAGAAAAAAATTTTAATCCCAAAGTTATTTATTTTGGCTTTAGAATAGGCTAGCATTTGTGTTGGATTTTCCTGCCTAATTACTTTTTGCTTAAGCTTATTGTAAAATAGTTTTAAATTCCTTTAGTCTATCAGGCTAGGAAGCAAGGGGTAGAGAAACAGATCACAGATGGTGTCTGGACTAGAATTTCCCTTTTCCTCTGTCAAAGCCTCCTGTGCCCTGCACACAGGAGAGCTGTTTTGGAGTCCGTTTTGTGTTGAACAATTTAGCAAAATGTTTTTTAAAGTCTTAAAAATGTGCTTACTCTTTGACCCAATAATTCCACTTGTAGGAGTTTGTTCCAAGAAAACAAACAAGTATGCAAAATATAGGAACAGTGGTATTCACAACATTTATGTCAGCAGCAACAACAAAAACAGTAAAGCCAACCTAAAACATCGAATAGCACAGACTTGATTAAATAAAGTAGGCAATTATCTCTGTGTGGCTTTAGGTTTTAGAAATGTTTACAATGTTTTGCTAGGTGAAAAGAGATTATATAGTAGAATGTGCAGTATAGAACACTAGCAAATGCAGAGAAAGTCAGAGAGGGTGCTTCTGGAGAAACACATTCTGTAGGGATAATTTTAATATCATTGAGGGCTGAAAATTTATATTTTTCATGTTTTCTGCTTGACGTTAGAATAACTATCATTTTTGAAAAAATATATATTTAATATATCAATGAAAAAGTAAAGACTTGCTATAGATTGTGCACAAAATGAGATTGGATGCAGATAATTTGGGATGCATGTGCCTTCTCAAGAATCACATCCATACACATGAATTACCAGCAATCACACGAAATATGTAAAGTCAGATGCACCACAGTTAAATTCTGTTTCCTAAGTAAAATAATCACACCCATTTGACATGCACAAAGTCACAGTTATGCTACAGTAGGGTGCCTTGTTTCTGATACCAGCAGCATGGAGGGAGAATTGTCTTGAACCAGGAAAAGCCCAGCTTGCAAGCTGTGAAAGCCAGGCATGGCTAGGTGCTGCTGCTGGCGGTTCAATCTAGAACAGACCATAAACACATTGATGGTTCCACATCATCCTGTGACTTTCTAGTCCTGTTAGTTTCTGGAAATGCACTCTGTGTTGTCCCACAATGACAAAATTGGCTAATGGTGAGTTTCTTAGAACACATTCCCATCGCTAGGTGATGCATGACTATGTATAAAGTATCGTGTTGTTGGGAAATAACATTATAAGAATACCAGGAAGATTTTATGTCACTTTGGATCTACTAACAGCAGCCCCAGTACTTTCTTTTCTTTTTTAGCAGTGCTAACAGTTGAACTTCTTTGCATTGAGCTCTACGCCAGCCCTTTTTCTTACTGATTATTATTTTATTTATTTTGAGACAGGGTCTCAACAAGTTGCCCAAGTTAGATTCAAACTTGTGATCCTCCTGTCTCAGCCTTCCAGAGTTCTGGGATTACAGGGGCGCACCACCATGCCAGGCTGACATTTTTTACTGTTTCTCTTTGACTCTTCCACCCCTCCCCGCTTACTGTCATGTACTAAGCAAATACCACTGAGCTGCATCTCCATCCCTTTTTTTCATTGTCATCGAAGCAGAACTCTAAATCCAAAGATCCAGCTGGGGAAAGAATTAGGAAATTTATGGTAAATGATGCCCACAACCACAAACCTCTGATGACCCCCAAATAATGGTTGGCTCACATATAAAAGAACCCTGCTTTATATGATTGGCTACAGAGGAAATTTCACTGTTTGTAAGCCTCAGTTCTGTACGTACGATAGGGTTCTCTTTTATTTGCAATCCCTAGATTCCTAGGATACCATGTGGCTTCCCTGAAGGAAAGGGCTTGCAGGTCTGGCTCCCTGTCATCTAAGGTCAGATGAAAAGCCTTTTGTGATTAACTCAGCCAGTATGTCCTTTGGTATTTGGAACATCAGTAGAAATTTTTGATTAGTCCTCCACATTTTGAACACTGACCCAGATAAGCTTAATGTAATGGAAAAAGCAGATAAATCTAGCTCTTTTGATGCCAGATTGAATCCCAATCCTCCCACTAGCTGTGACCTTGTACAAATTGAATCAATATGTAAGAATCTCAGTCTCATTGAGTAAGGAGAGTGGGTCTTCCTGCTCACCTCACAGGGCTGTTCCTTGTCACCTGTGAAGTCCTGTTCCATTGAGGGACTGATGAAGGTCTTTATAAACACACTACCCTCTCCTGCTTTGTTTCTGGCAGTTTCCTTACGCCGCCCCACCTCCCCAAGAACCTGTGAAGACACTGAGAAGCCTGATCAACATCCGAAAAGACACGCTGAGACTCGTCAAGTAAGTTCCCAGGGTCCTAGAGATTCGGGCCAGGTCCCAGATGCCCTTCTCCTTGCAAGGCAGTCCATGGTCTTGCAGGTCTGGAAGGCCTGGAGCGAGCTGCTTAGGCTTCAGCTGTGGGTGCCGCCAAGGGGCTGCACTGGCCGAGATGCAGGCTCTGCACCGAATCGGATTTCATGCTCAGTGTGGGAAGAACCTCCATTTGCCTAGACTTGGTTAGTGTTAGCCCTATTTTGTGGATTTAAAAAAAGAATGCCTTGCATGGTGGCTCACGCCTGTAATCCCAGCATTTAAGGGGCTGAGGCTGGAGGATCGTTGCAAGTTTGAAACCAGCCTGGGCTACAAAGTGAGCCCAAGGCCGGCCTGAACCTCATAGTGAGACCTTGTCTCAAAATGACAGACAAAAAAAAATTATTGAGAGAAAGGGGAATTTTTTTGGTTCTGGGGATTAATTGAACCCACAGTGTAGCGCTTGCCAGGCAGGTACTTGTGCCACTGAGTTATTTCCCTGGCCCAGAAAGGGGAATTTTGCAGACATACTAACAAATCTATGTAATAATGAGGTGTTTGAATTTGGAATATGAAATCCTTCTTATCACACTGCCTTCTTATGTTATGTTATATTATATAATATTATGTTTCAAAATTTCTGAAGATGATTATCCCCAAATAAAACTTCATACCCATTCTAGGGCACTGCCGTTTGCTCCTAACCATTACTACTACTAACTATTACTACTACTACCACCAGTCCTTCTCCTTCTTTCCTTTCTCCTACTCCTTCCTCTGCTCTCCTCTCCTGTTCTCTCTCCCTCTCATATTTTATTTGTCCCCAGAGTTTTCTATCACTTCTGCAGCAATGCTTCTCTCCGTCCCTGGAGTCAAGTCTGGGGAAGAGGGAGCTGAGGAGCCCCTCGTGTGCTAGCAAATGCCCATAAGAGTTCCACAAGCCCAGCAGCCTGGGCCTGGCCTGGCCTCAGGCCTGCCAGCTGCCGAATACTCTGTCCACTTGGTTTCCTGCATCAGTATAGACTGTACACACATCTGATGCAGACAGCGTAAGGGCCTGAGCTGTTGTGAGGTCCTGGTCCTTGAGGTGGTGGCCTGGCTGAAGGTCTAGGGTAAAATGGAGCAGCTTAGAAGAGTGGCCTGTGTGTGCTTGCTGGAGTGAGTCTCTGAGCTCCAGGTCTCCCATCTGTAAAGTGACCATTAACCTTCACTTTCATGGTGGTTGTCGAAACTGAACAAGATAATAGAAGGGAGACTATCTTATGTTCAATGAATGTTACAGTGAAAGGAGTTACTATGTTTTGTTTGCTTGTTTATTTGTTTTAATTCTGAGGAGTGAACCGCGGGGCCTTGTGCCTGCTAGGCAAGATCTCTACCATGTAGCTACAGCCCAGCCCTTGTTTTATTTTTCTGAAATTGCTGGAAAAGAGTAATCTTGATTCTCAGAATCCAGATGAAGATGAAGGATTGAATATTTGCTTCTTCTCCAAAGCCCACTGATTCTTTAAAAAGTGTTTATAAAAGGTACGGATCACAAGAATTGGGAGAATGGGAAAAAAATAACAGCAACAAAATGTAGAAGCTGGAAACAGACCCAGGATACCAGAATCCTGAGCCCACAGAAAGAAAAGCTGAGAGGTGCTCCCTTTAAACTGTGCCATCCCCAGGTGCCTCTGGCAGTCAGTGTGGAGGCTACAATCCAAAAGGCTGGCAGAGGGTCTGCCCGAGAGGTATCAGGTCTCACCCTTGCAGTCAGAGCGTCCCTCTCTAACCCTGGCAAAAGTCTGGAAGATGACTCTCACTGGAGAGCTCAACCCAGGCCCTCAGATCCCAGGGAACCCAGGGACAGCTCGGGGATAGACTAAGTGGCAAAAGCAAGAGATTATGTGAATTTCAAACCCCCCACTCTGCCTTTCGGTCTGCTCCTAGAACCCAGAAGCCAGGCCTTTTAGGGAGACAGAAAGATAGGTATCTGGAATCACACCTGCGGGGATGTAAAACCTGAGACAGGAATGGGCGGTTCCTCAGCAGACTCAGGTCAGCCCTAGAAGTGTGAAACTCAAGGTCCCCAAGTCCCCTTTGCATTCCTCAGAGTTCTAATTGGCAGCTTTAAGTTTCTTAAATACGAGCAGGCAAGTCATGATTCTTCAGTGTGTTAAGAATGACTGTAACATGACAGAACACCCTGAAAGAAAAACAATCAGTTGGAAAAAAAGCTGCACAGGAAGAAGAAACCATCATTAGTAGCCTCGAATACAGGAGAAGATGTGCCTTTTTACTCAGTGGATGTGATGGCACAAAGCCCTTAGGAAAACACAAAAGGACTCTTAGATTAAAAACCGTGATGGAAATGAAAATTTCAAAAGAATAGTAGGATACAAAATCGATGCACACTAGAAAGTGGAGTGAAATAGCAGTGATGGAAATAGAGAGGGAAGGATACAAATAACAACATTATTTAGGCCTGGCATCCAAGTAACAGTTCTAGAGAGAACAGAGGACATAGAAGAAAGGCAATCATCGATGTCATACATAATTTAAAAGCCTTTCGCAGAACCAGACTGCACACACTTATGAATGGAGAGGGACCAGCAGCTGCCAGAGCGAGGGCTGGTAAAGTGGGGCTCCTGTGAGCCTTCAGAGGAAGAAGGGCCAGTGATTGCAGCCTCTTCACACTTTGAGAGCAGCACTGGGAGCCAAAGGAAATAGCAGGGAGGCTTCCCTATGCCTTTTGAAAGTATTCATTACTAGAATTATTTATTTGCTCAGCCAAACTATCAATGAGATCTAAGTGAGAAGTGGAAGCTCTCAAAACATCTGTCCCCCAGCACACTTTTCATGAGGCAAGGGAAGACGAAAAGGTAAAACCAAAGTGTAACCCAGGAAAGGGAGATGTAGGCAGGAAACATGAGCTTCAAGGGGACAGGGGCACAGAGAGCCCCTGGAGGCTGGGAAAAGGCCTGGAAGGTGGCTGTGCACCGTGCCAAGGCCCTTGGTCCAAGTTGGAGCCAGACAGGGGGCTCCCAAAGGGACCTCCCCAGGATGACACCCTGAATGAGCCATCTGGTGCACTGGAGCCACTTCAGGGGTTTAAATGGTTGCAGAGAGTTTGGGTTGGAACTTGGGATGTGTGCATTCAAAACTAAAAAAAAGCCAAGATCAGCGCTAACACTAAGGAAAAATTGAGCAGAAAAAGAAAAAAATGTTTTTCTGTGGCTAAAACAATATAATGTCCATACCACTGTGATTATAAAAACACTAAAGTGCTATGGTATTGTGGCTGCACTATGGAGATGGTGGGGCTCCTGCATGGAACAGAGGAGAGGAACAAATCCTCATTCCTACAGCAGGAAATCAAAAGGTGATGCCCACAGCTGAAAGTCAAGAAGTAGTAACTTGAGCATGTTACTTGGGATCATGGTTTAAATGCCAAAACTTTGGCTCAGCTAGAAGAGGTTTCCTCTGAAGAAGAGGAAAGGGAAGGAGTGCGGCCTGCTGGTTTTTAACAAGCCTGTGGAAACTATTCAAACTATGTGATTAATAGACTTCATTAAAATAAAAACTTTTTTTTTTTTTGTACTGGGGATTGAACTTACAACCTTATGCTTGCTGAGCAGGTGCTTATGCCTCTGAGCTAAATCCCCACAATAAAAACTTTTTAAAAAGGGCTAGCAAATGTATGAGGATGTTAATCGTAGGACTGTAAAATATCAGAACTAACCTAATGTTCAACAGTAATCATGAGCCGGGCGTGGTGGCTCACCTCTGTAATCCCAACTGGGAGGTTGAGGTGGGAGTTCGTTGCGAGTTTGAGACCAGCCTGAGCTACAAAGTGAGCTCAAGGCCAGCCTGAACTGCATAGTGAGACCCCGTCTCAAAAAAGACAAACAAAACAAAACAAAACAATAATCATAACAGAATACAGTGGTGCCTCAGTACTTGTTCACTAGTTCTAGGAGTCAGGCACAAAGAGAACTAAAACCAACAAGTAACAAACAAATTGTTTTGTCAAGAAGGGGTTCATTCAACATCTGACAAGATCTAGCTTGTGTATAGAATACCAAACAAATGGTAAGTACCAGGACAAAATTTTTGCATCAGAATACATCAAGTACTTTCATGGTTTCCATTGAGAATGTGCTCATAGGCAGCACTTCTGAAGACTGAATGGTGAGAGTGACAGCTGGCTTGCCATAGCAGGTGGGTCTGCTCTGAAGAGGAGGGTCACTGAGGCAGACCAGGAAGGCTGCATCCCCCTCCTGACTCCTCCCTTTCTCCACTGATGTGATGTGGGCAGCTTTCCTCCATTCTGTCCCTCTGCCATGCTGTTTCTGTCTGGCAGCCACCAACCATGAACTGTAACCTGGGCCAAAATAAACCTCTCCTTCCTTAAATTGTGAGTGTCAGGTTTTTCTTTCAGTAACTCAGACAGATACCAAATACAGCAGATTTCAAAGCAAGGTAGGACTGTACTCTGTGATCATTCAGAATGAAGATGCAAATATGAATCAGTGACCACAGAGTGATGCACACATATTTCTGCAAAAGCAAGATTTACTGTGACTCCCATATTGTTAAGTTTTTTAAAAAGAATGTAAGTCTTAAAACCATGATATGCTGCCTCTTTTGTGGTTTCCTAGATGCGCTGAAGAAGTGAAAAGCCCTGGAGCAGAGGCCGGCAGAGCTAAAGTTCACTACAATGTCGAGTTCACCTTTGACACGGATGCCCGAGTCGCCATCACCATCTACTATCAGGCCACCGAGGAGTTCCAGAATGGCATTGCCAGGTGAGCTGCCCCTTCCCATGCTGGGCTGTGTCTGATTAACTCACCTGTGGAGGAGAGCATTCCTTTTCCACAACCAGATGAGATCTGGTTCCTGAATTTAGATTTTCTTTTACAAAGCACTATTTTGTCTCATCCCTTCAAAGTGGGCAATCTTAGTGCAATGGCAGGTGGCAGCATAATCCCTTAGGTCCTCAAGGTGCTGTTAAAGAACCTACCAAACGCTGGGGGTTTAGCTCAGCAGTGTAAGTGCCTGCCTGACAAGCAGGAGGTTGTGAGTTCAATACCCAGTACCCCCCCCCAAAAAAAAAAGAAAAAACCTACCAAACTACTTTTCTGTGGGCTTGGAGGTTGGATATATGGGTTTAATAACATTACCGGGAAAGAACAAAAGGAATGGCTTAGAAAGGAGGTCTTTTGATGCTAGAGCTAGCCGAAAACAGGGACAGGCCCAAGCCGGGGGCAGCTGACAGACTGCATTCACACTGTGCTTCCCACACTGCCTGCCCACAGCTATATCCCCAAAGACGACAGCCTGCAGTCAGAGACCGTGCACTACAAGCGAGGGGTGTGCCAGCAGTTCTGCCTGCCCTCGCACACGGTGGACCCCTCGGAATGGGCTGAAGAAGAGGTGAGCTGTGTCCGCCAGGGTTCCTCGTGGAGATGCAGAGGGGCCTGGGGCCACTGAGGACCCAGGCCAGCCCCAGATGCTTGTGAGCTCTGCATGCCTTTGAAGTCCTGCTCACTCATGTCCAGGAAACCCAGCTTTTGTTAATTCCTCTGTTCCAAAGCAGCACATTTTTTTTTATTATTTAAAAGGAAAAAGAGAAAAAAACAGAACAAAACAAAACAAAACCACACCCAAAGAAGCCCTAGGACTTTACTTCCATGAATTTTTTTTTTTTTTTTTGTCTTTTGCTTTTTTATCAGTACCAAGGATTGAACTCACAACCATGCACTTGCAAGGCAGACGCTTATGCTGCTGAGCTAAATCCCCAGCCTTCCATGAAATTTTAAAGAGGAACCCATCAGCCTTCTGTTCCCCAGATAACTGCAAGGCTGGTGAGCAGGGAGCAGCGGCCAGGCCGGCCTCTCACGGTGGTGCCTTCTTTTCCACGGGCTGCGGTGCCGTCTCACGTTCAGGCTTCTCTTTTCTTCCCTTCTCCCCTGCAGCTTGGCTTTGACATGGACCGAGAGGTTTACCCTTTGGTGGTGCACGCCGTGGTAGATGAAGGAGATGGTAGGGGCAGTTTCTGTCTTCTCTTGCATGTATGCTGCCCTTCTGTGGCACTCACCTGGCAAAAGCTGTGGCACCAGAGCACTGCTGCAGCTCTGTATGCCCTCAGTCCCCAGCAACCCGGGCATATGGGAAGAGGTGGGTTACACATGCACCCTGCTGATGGCAGCCCAGTGTGACTGGTTCGCAAGCTATGTGGGTAAAGGGGAGAGAGGGACATGAGAGTGCTGTTTGACTCTCTTCACCCTTTGCCTTTGTTTCTTTCAGAGTATTTTGGCCATTGCCATGTGTTGCTGGGTACTTTTGAAAAGGTAAGTGACTTTACAATATGCTTAGCCTTTCTTTCCCACAGGAAACCCTCATTTGCAGGGTGCCTGAAGACAGCAGGATAGTCTAGTTTGAGAGGCTGGGTAATGTCCAGTGAGTATCACACGGGGCTATGCTTGGGCAGGGTCCAGCTCTGCCACCACCTCTCTGCCTGCCCCCACTAGGCCTCAGTCACCTCTTCCTAAAATAAAAAGGTTGAGTTGGACCATTACAAGAGCCTTGCAGTATCAGACCCCCATCTTTGCGGTCCAAGTGCTCAGCAGCCTGTAGTTGGGGAAGGCACCGGGAGCCTGGTGTGCTCTATGGCCCTCGCTTTCTCCTGCATAACCATCCTGCTTTCCTTGCAGCACACAGATGGGACTTTCTGTGTGAAGCCCCTCAAACAGAAACAAGTAGTAAGTATTGAGAACCAGGGGCTCTTGGCCCCTCCTCCTCCCCTTCTCCCTCTCTTTGTCTTTACTCTTTGCTAAGCAAATACTTTCCCTTCTCTTTCTTTTTAAAACAAAGAAAAAAACTTTAAAAGCCAGTGGTTTTGTGTGTTAAGTTTATTTAGGTGGCCTGAAAGAAATCCTATTTTTGTTGTTTTGTTGTTCTACAATTATTGATTTTGGGGCAGTTGTTATGTGAGCAGAGGACTTATAAAATGAAAGGCCAAGATTTGCCCCTCGACATCAGGTTTAGGGAGAACTCTTTATTTAAAAGGTCAGGGTGAAAAACGTTTCAAGTGAAAGGATAAAGTATCGGTGTCCAATTCAGGGTCAGTTAGAGCTTAATTTTTCCTACCATTCCTTTCTAAAGTTCAGCACGCTGGCCATTTGCCCCTTCCAGAATGAGTAGCAAGATCTGCCTGTCTGCTGGAATGCTTCATCTCCCTGGGTGCCAGCACTTTTCTTTCCACTCTTTGCAGAGGTGGGAGGAGGTGTCATAGATGGTGAGAGCAGTGTCAACAGCCTTGGTGCATGCATACATGAGAGCGCGCGCGCGCACACACACACACACACACACACACACACACACACACACACACAGAGCAGGGTATGATGGCACATGCTTGTAATCCCGGTACTCTGGAGGCCAAGACAAGAGGATTTCTGCGAGTTCCTGGCCAGTTTGGACCACAAAGTAAGTTCAAGGACAACCTGAACTGCATAGTGAGATCCTGTCTCAAAAAAAAGTCTTGGTAGGCACAAGGTCATCTCATGTACGTTAAGGGCAAAAAGATGGGAGGCAAGGCTGGGCTTTATTGAGATACAAACCCTTCTCCCTTGCAGATGAATGATAGATATCTAAAATTCTACACTATTTATTTTTTAGATTAAGTGCTTGTCCTTCTTACAATGAGATCAAAAGTAGTCCATCACACTTTAGCATAATTAGTTAATATCATTTGAAGGGGCTGGGGATTTAGCTCAGCGGCATAAGCGCCTGCCTTGCAAGCAGGCAGTCGTGAGTTCAATCCTGGTACCGATAAAAAAGAAAAAGACAAAAAAATAATAATAGTAATGTCATTTGAGCCCAGACCTTTACCCTGCAGGCCTGACCTTGGTGAGTTGCCTCATGGGGAGGCCTGGGAATGACGAAAGGGCTAGAAAGTGTTTTATCTATTTTCCTATTGCTAGATTTGTTCTAGCAGCAGACTATCACATGGAAGAGGGTGAAATGAAATCAGAGCTAGGCTAAGTCTGTGAAGAGGGGATTGGTAGGGACAGAAATGAGGCAGAGGGGAGGAGTGGCTCCTAAAGGGCAGGGGAAGGCCAGCACAGGTAGAAGAGGGCCTTGGCGGGTTCTAAGAGGCCAGGCCACACTTTGCCACATGTGGCTTCCAAGGGGATGTATACCACTGGCCTCTCCCTCAAGGCCGCACATCTCCCTTCTACTCACATTTTTCTTTCCTTTTTCCTTGCCCATTTCTTTGTGTTCTTCTTTCTTTCTCTCTGTCCCTCTCTGTCGCTCTCTCTTCTCTCTAGTTCTTTTATTTTTAAAACATCTGAGGTGAAATTTTCTTACATAACATTTCTTACATTTTCATACATACCTTTTTATCGTGTTCCTAGTATAAGTCTTTCGTAACTGTCCATAATAGTGAGCTGCTGGGGGCTGGGGATTTAGCTCAGCAGCATAAGCGCCTGCCTAGCAAGCATGAAGTTGTGAATTCGATCCCCGATAACAAAAAAAAAAAAAGCTGCTGTATAAGTATTGTTGTTGCATTTGTGAAATTTTATGTTCCCTATTGGATATAATTGTGGGTGAGTTAAACATTTGACTTTCCTTTCTCTCTCAAAGAGAAAATACAGGTAAATAAAAGTATCCTTTTCTTGTTCAGGCCTTTGGGTTTCTCGCTGTGAATCAGTAGTCTGGGTAACCGTGATCAGGTCGGGGTACACTCTTGTGTCTCAGTAGAATCAGCCTGTCCTTGAACTTCTCTGTTTGCTGTTCAGGTAGATGGGGTTAGCTACCTCCTTCAAGAGATCTATGGAATTGAAAACAAATACAACACACAAGATTTAAAGGTGAGTTTCATGCAAAATCCTGAAACGCGCGTTCCTGGGAGGCAGGATGAGAAGCACTCTATCAAGCCAGGATGGAGGGTGTCAGCAAGCCTGAGGCAGTCCCGGCCTGGAGGATGTTTCTTACTCCTCATTTCAGGTCTCCACACTCTGTCAGTTTGGAAATGAGAAAAATAAGCTGGATTGAATTTGTTTTGCTCTGAAGCTCTTTCAAACTCCATTTCCTGGAAGAGTCTTCGCTTCCCTTTCACCTTGATCTGCAGGGCCCCCAGGCCCCCTCAGCTCACACTGTCCCGGGGCCAGCAGTGGGCCTCAGAGGATGAACTTGGGTGTTAGGACCTGTTCTCAGCTTCAGGATCAGTGGGACCCAGCCAGTGAGAGAGCGGGATGCCGGAGGTCCTGTGTTCAGTACCTGTATCAGCTCTAAGCCACGCTGCCTTATGTGACTGGTGCATTTCTATCTCTTGGCCAGGTGGCTGAGGATGAAGTAAGCGATAACAGCGCGGAATGTGTGGTGTGTCTCTCAGATGTCCGGGACACCTTGATCCTGCCCTGCCGCCACCTCTGCCTCTGTAACACTTGTGCAGACACCCTGCGCTACCAGGCCAACAACTGCCCCATCTGCCGGCTGCGTAAGTCCTGAGCCAGGCTGGAAGGGCAGGTGGAGGGTGGGACGGACTCTGCGGAATATCAGGATGTGTCACTGCTGGCCTAGCAAACCAGTGAATGTGGGAGGGATCATGGTTTGTCTGGGCTCTTGTTCACCCTTAATCCTGCAGCAGGATGTCCTGATGGCCTGTTTTCTTTTTCCCAGCGTTCCGGGCACTGCTTCAGATCCGAGCCATGAGGAAAAAATTGGGCCCCTTGTCCCCCACCAGCTTTAACCCCATCATTTCATCCCAGACGTCTGACTCTGAAGAGCATTCAGTAAGTTGGACTCAGCACCAGGGCCCCTCTGAAGCAAATGGATGCTGGCGTTCTCGCTGAGCTTTTTCTTTTTTAATATGCTTCTCATCCTTTCCTCAGGACACTGCAGCAGGGAACTAAATCTGAGCATGCTGGAGGATTTAGTGGGCCGGCTGAGACCACAGCATACTAAAACAGCCAGTATTACAACAGAAAGTCCAATAGTAGACATTAAAGCCTCCCTCTCCCTCCTTGGGAACTTGGTTCCTGTTAATATTTACATTGCTAGAGCCATCTGCTTGTGGAGTTCTCCAGTGGGGTCCAGCTCTGGAACTTCCCCAAGCAGAACAAAGGGGTGATTATCTTGAATTTGAATACAATTTACTATCTTTAATGGAATCTTTGAAGAAGATAACTTTTCCTTATTTCATTCCATGGCTTCAGTGACTGAAGCCAAGTCAATAAAACAGCCAACCTCAATGTCTCAGTGTAAGTGATCAGGTTAGGATGGAACCTGCTTTGCAGTTATAGAGTAGCAGGTATTGTCTTTCTCTAGATTAACCCATGCTGGGAAAGTTTTAGTATTCAGTAAATGATGTTGAAATAATTAGTTACTATTTAGGGAGAAAAATCAGTTTGATACTTTAACCCTTCTCAGATAACAAATGCCAGGTAGAGTAACAGTTAACTGTGTTCTAGCAAAGCAAGCCAAACATTAAAAACCTAGAATAAATTATAGGCAATTTTTTTTGAGACAGGGTCTACCTGTGTAGTTTGGGCTGGCTTTGGACTCACTATGTGGCTCAGCCAGGCCTTGAACTCAGACTCACAGTGATCTTCTTGCCTCAGGTCCCAAGTGCTGGTATAGGCAGTTATTTAATTGACTTTTTATGGAGAAGCACTCAAACCTCACAAGCAATGAAAACTTCAAAAAAGCAAAATCCGTAGATTTGGCCACATAAAATAAGTTTAAAACTTCAGAGTTCTAAAAGATGTTCACGCCAGATGGCACACGTCTATAATCCCAGCATTCAGGAGGCTGAGGCAAGAAAATCCCTACAAGTTCCAACCCAGCCTGGACTACAAAAGAGAGACCCTGTCTCAAAAAACTAAAAAACCAAAAAAAGATGACCAATTTAAAAAGCAAACAACAAATTGTTTAAAACTATTCAAAACATATATGTCAGGAAAAAAAAAAAAAAAAAAAAAAAACTAAGTGTCTTTGCCATAGCTCATGAGGAGAAAAGAAAAGCATTAGAAGACAATACCCTGGAATACTGACAGAAGTTATTTTGAGTGCTTGATTGTTGGCAGTGGTTTTCACTTCTACTTTGCCATATATCCAGATTTCCTGTAGTCATTATTGATTTACCTTATTACCAGAAAAAATACACATAAAGTTCATCTGTGAGCAGAATCTAGGAGTGTATGACTGAAATCTTACCTTCCCTCTGCGTCTAGTACACAAGCTTTTCTCACCAGACCTCCAAGCCCTCATGGAAAGAAAACATTTTTAAGCATCCAGTAGGAAACGTGATCATGCCATAAAACAAAATAATTACTTCCTAATTTTTCACCTGTCTCTGGTTCCCCTAGTCCTCGGAGAATATTCCAGCGGGCTACGAAGTAGTGTCTCTCCTGGAAGCCCTCAATGGTCCCCTCACCCCCTCGCCAGCAGTCCCGCCACTTCATGTGCTTGGAGATGGCCACCTCTCGGGAATGCTGCCTTCTTATGGCAGTGACGGCCACCTGCCCCCCGTCAGGACGCTCTCCCCGCTTGACCGCCTGGCTGACTGCAGCAGCCAAGGACTCAAGTTCAAAAGGAGTCTCTCCAAGTGAGTGCGGTCCTGGTCCTTGATCAGAAGCGTTCCCCTGCTGCTCCATCCTTGTACTGATCACATCTGGGCCCTGGGCACAGGGACCCTTCCATCGTGCATCACTGTTCGGTCTCACCACAGCCCTGAGCGAACCTTGGGGGGATAGTTACTCCTCCCTAAGGGGTAGCAATGGAATGTGTACTTTAGAGAATTCTCCTCAGACCTCTCTCGTATATGTGGGGAGAGAGTGAGATACAGGGAAGAGGAGGTAAGTACCACAGACAAGGCCTCTCAAGCCCCTGGGGAGCAAGGCTTAGTCCGAAGATCAAAGAAACCTTGTGACCATACCTCCAAACCGTTTAAATCCTTTGGGGCATGATTATGCCCTGGTTTCTATGGCAGAATAAACCGGGGTGTTTTATAGTTGAAGTACTGAGACCTGGGAATGTCCATGCTCCCAAGTTCAGTCAGCAAGTCCCGGAAGGCACTAGAACAGATGGTCTCTGAGTGCCTGGTGCTCCTTTCATCTCGCCTTGGGCTCTAGGACTCCCCTAGTGGCCCTTTTCTCCTCCTCCTCGCCTTTGAAGTCTGGGTAAGAAGAGTCAGGCCTGCTCCGAGCTCCAAGTAGATGCTGGATGCAGCTGCTCTTCCCCCTTGGCCTCTTGCAGATCCATTTCGCAGAATTCTTCCGTGCTGCATGAAGAGGAAGAAGAGCGCTCCTGCAGCGAGTCAGAGTCTCAGCTCTCTCAGAGGCCGGCCGCTCAGCATGCCGTTGAGGTGCTTCGCTTTCCTCTCTCTCCCTGGGCCTGGCCGCTAAGGCCCACTTGGTTTCGTTCATCGTCAGACACTGTTCACCACCTTCCAAGCAGCGACTGTGAAGGCTTCGAGAGACTCACATTGTTTCACATGCATACCAAGCCTGTTTCTGCCAGGCTTTCTCTGTGTGCTGAGCTAGCAGAAGTAAGAGAGCACAGCAGGTCCTGCCCTCAGGGTGTGCTGTGCTTGTGAGTTGGGGTAGAGGAAGCTTGAAAGACGTAAGTGACAAGTGCACATGAGCCAGGCCGTGTGGACAAGTGTCAGACGAGGAAGGGAGTGTGGGGCTGGAAGAGGGGCTTCCACTGAAACAGTGGTCCAGCAAGAGAGCAGAGCAAGTGAGAAGTGAGCTATGTAGAAATCTGAGGAAGATCATGGGCATGGGAGAGCAGCGGAAATCCCTGGCACCCAGTGTGGGTGGAGTGGCAGAATGGAGCTGTCTACCCTGTGATTCTACAGACTTCACTGAGCAAAAGTGTGTTAGCCGGCTGCTGTCCAAGTCTTCGAGCTAGTGGGGCTTTGATTCAGTGGGGCATTCTGAGGCAGTAAAAGTTTCCCTGTCTGCAAGCATCCAGGTCTAGATAGGACAGTGCATCTACTCAAATACTGGAGCAGTATGTGGCACATTGTTACTGCCCATTTCCTAAAAGAATGAGTTTTAAATATAGGAGCACTTCAGACAGAGGCCAGAAAATGTCATGATAGAGATGTATGACATTTTGTTCAGCAGAAGAAATCAGAAAAATATGTTAGAGAGAGCATTTGAGCTGAATGCTGGAAAGGAAGAGAAGCATCCAGGTAGAGGCTTGGGGTGGGCAGGATGCAGTGAGAGCTCTGCCTCCCAAGGCCCCGACTTGCAGATGCACGCAGCCTGCCTGCATTAGGAGGCGCCTGATGAAGCCAGGAAGCTGCAGTGGCCCAAGTTTGAGCCAAGCTGAAGGAGGCCTGCCTGGAGAAGGAAGGGTTTTAGGGGACAGTTGAGAGGGCTTTGCTTCTGCCTGGGATGGGGGAGGGGGTTGATTTTTGAGATTGATTGCTAAGTTCCACTGAGCTGACCTCCATGTGGAAAAGGCCTGCAGGCCGTGAGCCCCTGCTGGTTTATGTGCCTTTGGTTTGGAAGAAAAGCTGTTCTTAATCCTGGGGAAGCTGGGGGTGTCCCCGTGTCACAGCTGCTGGGTGACCTGTGTCACTAGAGCTGCAGTCTTTGTAAGGCTCCAGCAGATGCTGGGCCTCAGGTGCTGACTGAAGTTTGCACCTCCCCTGGGAGACGTTGCTCCAGACCCACACTGAAGAGGAGTGCTGACAGGACAGAAGGCAGCACTGCCTCGCGCGTCACTCCAGTCCCCACAATGAGGGACCTAGTCCCTCCCAGTGTCTCTTTTCCTGCTCATCCCCACTCAGCACCCTGCTCTTACTCCCTTCCCCTACATACTTGATTTGTCCCTCCTCCATGTCCTACTGTGTCCCCTGCCCCCAGGAATGTGGCGAAACTCCAGAAAGTGAGAACCTCACCCTGTCCTCATCTGGGGCCGTTGACCAGTCATCCTGCACAGGGACCCCGCTGTCCTCCACCATCTCCTCCCCAGAAGGTATGAGGGAGCAGAGGACAGCGGCATGTGCCAGTGACTCAGCTGGGGACTAACGTGGCCTCAGTGGGAAAGGAAGGAGGCCTTGTGCTCCTAGCTGGAGGACTTAGATGTCTCTAGACGGTGAGGCCCAAGGCTGAAATCTAGCTCCGCGAGACAGAAGAGCAGAATCTCGGGAAACTTGAAATCAAAGTCTTTGGGGTGGGGCGTGGGGAGGGAGCGAGCAGCCTGAGTGCAGGGGTGCAGCTCTGCTCGGCAGTGCCCTTGACCCATCTTCCCCCAACCCCTCTTTCGAAGACCCTGCCAGCAGCAGCTTGGCCCAGTCTGTCATGTCCATGGCATCCTCCCAAATCAGCACGGACACAGTTTCCTCCTTGTCGGGCTCCTACATCGCCCCTGGCACCGAAGAGGAGGGACAGCCCCTCCCTTCCCCCCGGGCAGCAAGCAGAGGCCCCTCTGAAGAAGGGGAGGTAAGGGAAGGGTGGTGCATGTGTGTCCAGCAGCGCTTCAGGGGTCACTTGGGGCTGGGCAAGCCCTGGGGGACTGAAGGGGGGCTGTGGGGAGATCTTACCCTTCCCTGACACCAGTTTTGTGCCGAGGAAGGCTTGGTGTTGGATTCACTGTTGTGCAGCTTTATGGGAGAGCCCATGCTAACAGTGCCCTGGGCCTGTGTTGCTGTTTTGCAGGGGATGCCAGCAGAGTCTCCGGATAGCAACTTTGCTGGCCTCCCTGCCGGAGAACAGGACGCAGAGGTAACCTCAGCAGCACCCTTTGCCGGAGTCAAAGGGACTGCTGGCCTTGGCTGGGGGTGATGGCGGGGTTGGGTACTGAAGAAACCTTCTTGGACAAATAACATTTATTTGAAGAATTCAGTGTCAGCTGAGCTCTTAACAATGTTTTGGGTTTTTTGTTTTGTTTTGTTGAGACAGGATCTCGCTTTATAGATTAGGATAGCCTCAAACAGGAGACAGTCCTGCCTCAGTCTCTTGAGTGCTGGGATTACACACATATACATGCCTGGCAATGAGGGTATTATTATTTTTTTTTTTTAAGACAGGGCCACACCATGTAGGTCAGTCTGGCCTTGACTTTACTATGTAGCCCAGGCTAGACTCAAACTCACAGTAATCCTCCTGCCTTAACCTCCCAAATTACAAGTATGTGCCACCATATCTGGTACAACTAGGGTACTCTTGGCAGACCATTCTAAGTATGTGTCTAAAGTGTGGCTCAGACCTGGCTCCCACAGACTTGCAGAGCCTCCTCGGCATGCCAGGCATGGTTGCAGTACCGTGGGGCAGCTCTTCCACCACCTGCCTTGGTAGACTCACCAGCCCTTCCTTCTGTCCTAGGGAAATGACGTCATAGGGGAAGAAGATGGCTCTCCCGTGCAAGAAGATGGTAAAAGACCTTGCCGTTTGCTCCCTTATATTGTGCATCTCTCCTGGGTACTCTTGAAGGGTAAAGAAAGGGAAACTACTGTGACTTGGTGGCAGTGCTTGTTGAGTGGCTGTTGAGGGAGCAGTTGTACTCTTGTGGTACATTAAGGCAAACAGCATGTCAGTGACCTCATCACCTTCTCAGCTCCTTCTGGGGCTCAGAGCCAGGGGACCCAGGACAATGACGCTGCAGAAGTCACTCCGGGTTCTGCCCATGCAGTAGACCCAAGCTTTTATGGCCACGCCTGCTGCAACTCTCCAACTGAGCCTACAGAGCTGCCCTGACAACTGTCTGGAGGGCAGGGCAGAGTCTTCCGGGCAGGAGGCAGGACTGTTTGACACCTTGCCTGATTTTGCTTTAATGAAAAAATGGCTGATATTGCTGTACAGGGGACCTTAGGAGGCAGCACACACCATGAGTGTGGCTAAGAGACCATGTGGCTTCCTTCAGCAGCTCAGCCCAAGCAAGAGCTTTGCAGGCACATTGTGATGGCTTTGCCACAGTTCAGTCATCTATTAAGTCTCTAGTTGGAAGAATTTGTTGCCAGCGAGGCTGGGAAGGAAGGAAGACTGGCAGGGTAAGGAAGGAGGGGGAAGGAAAGGCCAGAGAAGCCACACCACTATCCCAGGAGCCAGGCTCCTTCCCTGTCTGCCCTAGGGCACGTCCTGAGCACACAGCTCAGTGGCCTAGACACAGGTGCACCAGCAGATGTCATCCTAGTTGCTTCTGCTTCAGTGCTGGCCATTGCTTGGGGTGTCGGGGTGTGCATGCAGACAGCTCCTGCCTGCCAAGACCTGGAGAGAGGACAGCTGCTGGGGCTGGGCCCCGCCTGCTTCTGCACACCAGCCCAGGACCCGAAGCTTTCTAAGTGTGGCAGCTGATTTCGGTGTCCCAGGTCCAGTCACCTGGGTGATGGTTCCTTCTCTCCTTTGACCAAGGAAGAAAGGGGGAACTCTTTAAAAAAATCACTTCAACGTTCCTTTTCCCCTCTTACATGTCTGTAGCTTTCTGGGCAGTCTCTGAAAACATACTCAAAATGACAACTTTGGTCACGTAAGAGAATAAATCATAATTTTGTGAATGTGGTCATTCTGTTTTGATATACAAAATTATGGAACCAAAGGCCTTTTGTTGTTGTCTGATATGTTTATCACGTTGTAGAGCCTCGTGGTCATAAACAGCCTCCTTACAATGGAGACAGCCACAGGCATGAGCAGGGTATCACCCCACCACACACATCCCTCCCTGATTGTCTCCAGTTTCTGCCACCATGATGTCAGTGGTCTGGCCTGGGTGTAGCTGCCCTCTGTAGTGGTTGCTGTCAAGCCTGAGCCCCACAGTCCTCCACAGGGATCTGAATTAGGAAGCAGCAGCTAGAAAGGGGCCAGCTAGGGAAACACAGAGGATGGCGCAGGAACCTAGGCATGCCCACACGATTTGATTCCTTTTTTTGTCCGCTCTTTACCCACTTAATTATTGTCTTTTTTTAAACATGTTTTTATTTTTTGTCTCCATCCTTAAGATTTTTATTTTAAGGACAGCAAAGCAGAGAAAAACACAGCCAGCCCCTCTCTAACTGCCTTAACTCCGTTTCAGGCCAGAGGACATGCGCATTTCTAGGTATGGAGTGTGACAATAACAATGACTTTGACATCGCAAGCGTGAAAGCACTGGACAATAAGCTGTGCTCTGAGGTCTGCTTACCCGGTGAGTGGCAGTCTGCCGACATGAACCTGGCGGGAGACATCCGCCATCCTAAGCCCTGGTCTCACCCTGTGCACCTGTCTCCTCCCCTGCAGTGCCTGCCAGCAAGGCCAGGGTGCTCAGAGGTGCTGGTGACAGCTGCTGAGCAGTAAGAAGGCCTAGGAGACCCCTGGAGCTTTTACAGAGAGTGACTCCTGCTCTGAGAATAGCGAGACAGGAAAAATGCCCTTCTGATTTGGCCTAAGTGTCTCCCTCTCATGATCTTGCACATACCGTGTCAACTAGCCTGTCTTGTGTTCGTCCCCAGAAAGTCTGCGCAAGCAGACACCCAAAAGTGGAAATGTAGCTTCTCCAGGCACATTAGTTAGGATCAGAAAGCACTCTGAAAGCCAGCATTATAGGCCAGTGAATGTCTTTGTGGTCCAGGGAGCTTTGGGTTACCAGTTTTTTGTACATGTTAGATCTAGATCCCAAAGAAGGGACCAGGGGCCAGGAGCAACTGCTCCCTGAGCCCTCATTATAGATTTATGTAGTTCTCAGTATGGCCCTGTGCTTTTCACTGTCCTAAACTGAACTTGGGGTAACTTCCTACCAAGCAACTATGTTCATCACACTTTGAGCACTGACCCCAAGTGCTCAGGCTCCAAACACTTCTCTAAAAGTCAGCTCTCACTTGAGTGGGCTAGGTCACACATCCCCTCCTATCTCCACTGCAGAAGTTGGCCTTCCCACCGTGCTGTTGTAATCCTCTCCAACAGTCTTGAAAGAAGACCTGCTTCGGCTTTGGAATAGCCCTCCTGGGTCCAGTGCTTTACTCGCTCAGCAAAGTGGCTGGAGATTTTGGAGCCACATGACCTCCTGTGGTTGCCACTCTCCATCAGCCTGTGCCAGACATGGTCCCAGCAGGCCCTGGCCCCACCCAGGCTTGAGGCAGGGAAGCCAGAAGGCTGGAGATGCTTTCTCCAGCCTTGCAAAGGGCACTTTGGTCATCTCTATTTTGTTTGTCCTGAAGATACTACCAAGGTCTCTTATTCTTGAGTGAGGCCAGAGGCGGCAGTATCGGTTCACCTGCTTCTCCTGCACAGCCCCAGCACAGACCCCCTCCAGCCTGAGCACGGAGGAAGGGCCCTGACCCTTGTGACCGCCTCCTGCCCAGTTAGGCCTGGACCGGGGCTGCTGGGTACCAGGGCACACTTACTCCCTGCCCTCCCGCTCCCGACCTTGCTTCAGTCTGTCCATTTGTTTCATGTCTTTTTGCCAAATGTAGGTCTGTCTGTCTGTTTCTTTTTTTTTTAAAACTCATATTATGTTCCGGCTTCGTGTGGAAGTTGATGTTCACTCTGTGCCAGCACTGTCCTTCCTACCTCTGCTCAGCCCAGCCCCGAGCTTGCTGACGGGTGCACACTGAGGGCTCTTGCTTAGGGCAGCAGACAGCTCTTTGTTCCTAACTGGCAAGGGCCTGTGTTTCAGTCACCTAAGATTTGCCAAGAAAAAGTTCGCAGAACATATTTCTGTTCAGCAAAAATGGGCATGCTTCCGTGGTGAGACTTACGGAGGGGATTTGTTTCTAATTGGCACCCTTAGCCAACAGCTGAGAGGGTGGTCCCTGTACCTGCTCTGCCTATCCCTGTGGCAGTTCTCAGCCAGCCTCTTCCTTAAGGGCTCCCTACGTACCCCAGATTTTCAAGAGAGAGCTGCTGGGAACGATTTAAGCCAACAGCGCTGGTGCAGACCGAGCTTATTCTTTCCCTTCTCCCTAGCCCTGCACTCAGCCTGCAGTCCCATGTGTCACATCAGAGAGTCGTGAGGGCAGCAAGACGAGAAAGGGAGAAAGCAGCCCTGCGTTTCCAAGGTGGCTTCTAGAGCCAGGGGCTTTGGGATTACGCTGGGTTCACGGTTGGCCAGACTAGAATGCAAATACCTGTGGTCGCTATTGAGAGAATCTCAGACATAGACAGATGCTTTTAGTGTCAATTATATCCTCAACACAGGTCCGGAGGCTTAAGAGAGTGGGGCAGATGCATCTGCTGTCTTTGAAAAATGTTTTCTCTGATTCTTCTGTTAGCATCACACTGATAGCAAAGCACTGGGAGACTCTGGAAGTCTCTGCTGGGTCAAAGACAGGAGAGTCCACTTTGGCAGGCACCAGGAACTAAGCAGGCTCTTCACACTCAGCGCTTGGCTCACGCGTCCATCTGACCACAACAGACTATAGGCTGGCTTGGCGCCTTGCTGCTCCCTGGGCAGCGTTCTCTCCTTTGGGAAGGCTGTGTATGCACATGGTCCCTGCTTGAGTCTGTTTCCCACAAGATAGATACTATCCCTTCACAGAGGGCCCTTGGGGAGTGGAGCCCAAGGAAGCCCCTCACACTGGCCCTGTGCTTCACACCACATTCTTGCCAGCCATTGCCCCAGAGACCCTTAACACTCTGCTCACACTTGTGAGAGGCTTAGAGGTCCCCTGCCTCTCTTCCCCCAAAACTCTTCCAGATGTTCTGGAGCTCCGCATTTTTCACACTGAGGGTGAGCAGGATGTTCTGAGAGGTCCTCAAGGGCGCATCTGAGTGGAGAGATGTAGGTAGTAAGGTCAGAATTGTGTGCTAAGTTGATACGGTTCAGGGAATACGGTAGTGTGACACAGATGGCTGGAGATTGACAGGGGCAAGTGACAGTTCAGGGGAAAGGCTCTGGACATGCGTGTGATGGAAAGAAGTAAGGATAATGGGAGTTTTAGTGGAAATACAAAGGTCTTTCAGTGACTGATTGCATAGGAGTGGGCATATCCAGGGAAATCTGAACATACTCTTGGACACCTCCTGACTTCACTCCTGCCTGCAGGCTTGTAACCCAAGAATAATATGGTGCTAGGAAGGGTTTTTTGTTTTGTTCTTTGCCCAGGGATGGAACTCACAACCTTGCACTTGCCAAGCAGGTGGTTATGCTGCTGAGCTAAATCCTCAGCCCCAGTACTAGGAAGGTTTATACTTCATGGGCACTAAGGAAAAAGTCCAAACCTAGTGTTTCTTTCCCTTGGAGAGAGATTACAAAGACAACTGAACTCTTTTTAAATTTAACTGTGAAAAAAGTAAATAAATAAATTGAACTGTGGGTTGGAGAGGCAGAAAAGGGATATGCCAGATCTCCCTAAAAGTGCTCCTGAAATCTGCCTCTAGAAGTTTCTTCTTTCTCCCATTTCCAATTCCCTGAGTGGCATTGGATGGAAAGCACATAAGTCCATCGCCTCTAGGGATTTCAAGTCACCAGATTCTGTTTCCGGGCTGGGGGGCCCAGGAGCCTGACTCGGTGGCAGCCCTCAAAGGGGCCGAGGCACAGCAGGGCCTGCTATGGGTCCTCCAGCTTTTCCTCTGGGAGGGCGCCTCATTCTCCTGCTAGATCCCCTCAGTACAGACTGCCCTTCAGGGTCCTCTGGAGCTCATGTGTAGCCCTAGCTGACTTGCAGACCACCACAGCTTGTACTAGGCTCCTGCAAGGTCATGGGGACGGCCCTCGTGGGCAGCCTCTCAGACCCCGTCTCAGCGCGGGATGCAGCAGTGGGGAGCGAGGGCAGCCATGCAGCGCTGCTGTTTTATCTGTATGTGCATGTGTGTCTTCTCTCTTGTTTACCATTTGCTTTTGGTCTTTCCTACTGAACAGCCGCAGTTCCGGAGTCCTGCCCCATAAACATTGAGGAATAGGTATGACATCTACCAAATTATATAATGAACAAACAACACATTTTATTGGGATTCCTACCTGAACAGGCAGCATGAGCACTGCCCCCTGCCCCACTCTAGGGGAACAAGCACTTCTGACTCTCGTCTCAGGGAGTAGAGTTCACCCCAGCGTTTTGTGTGAAAGACACTGAGACCTACCTGATAACTCCCTTCTCTGCCCTGGGTTCCAGCATCAGGACCATTACTTCAGCCTCAGGACAGATCACCACACCAGCATGTTTACAGGGACATGAGCAGCTGGTACCTGTTCCATCTCAATGCTTCTGCCGTTAAAGAGTTTTGGGTCTTGGGTCTTGGGTCTTGGGCTGGCTGAATCTGAGGCTGATCCCAGTCTCCTCTGAGTGGCTTCAGGAAAAAGCTCTAGAGTTAACCAGCCTCCCCCAAAGGAGTCCTCCGATGGGCATGGTGTCCTGCTGGGCTCTAAGGAGTAGCAGTGAATGTTCCAGGCCTCCAACCTGCAGGAGCTGTGTCTGACAAAGGAGTGAAAAGGCCCATGGTTTCCACAGTAAAGGAGAGAAGCGGGGGTCAGCTGTGAGGAACACTCAGAGTCTCATCCAGCTGGAGTAGGGATTGGGAGGAGAGGCCAAAGGGTCCACAGGACAAGCTCCTTTCTACAAGCCCAGGAGCCAAGCTTTGCCCCCAGGACCAAGTGACTGGGACTGCCTTTCCTGGCAGAAGGAGCTCTCCAGCTGTCCTAGATTGAAGCAACCAGGTGTAGCCAGTCTGTAGGTCTCAAGACACCACAGGGGAACCGTGTAGGTGACCTAAGCCAGACTGTGGGGTCTGACTCCCAAACACACTCTCCAGCACAGTGCATAGGACTCCTGGCTCCTCTGTACACCTGTGAGGGAAGTTCTTGCTTTCTGTGAGACGGCAGAGAAAGCCCAGGACCAAAATAAAGTGACTTGCCAAAGTCACAGTCAGTACCCTGTAAACCAGGCGGGAAGTCCAGGTAGGTGTGATGGCGGGGGAAACATAACCAGGAAATAAGCAAACAGGATGGAGTCGTGAATTGGACACGGAACACAAAATGGAGAGAGGTGCCCAAAATGGGTTTTCAGCCTGGATACAAGGTGGCCAGAGAGGGCAGAAGGATGAGCACAGTAGGTGGCTCCTGAGAGACCCCAAGTTTCTTGGGCTAGTATGTCCTGGGTTAATGGCACCAACATCTGCTCCAGGCGCAGGAGGAGGAGAATACCAGCCATGAGGGGGAGGGGCGCCAGAGCATCACCTTGTCCTCCCAGCAGATGATTCCTGTCCTGGGCGCTTTGCTAGCTGGCCAGCGCCTTTCTGAGGGCTGGGGCAGAGTCAGCAGTCCCCTGCCCACTTCTGTCTGCCCTGGAGGAAATAACTCAGAGGCCTGGTTTCTTTTTCTTTGCCAACTATAACTTGGGCAGACTCCAGAACCAAATAATTCAGGTACAAAAGTGAACCCTAGGAGTTGGGGGTTTAGCTCAGCAGAGTAAGTGCCTGCTTGGCAAGTGCAAGGTCATGAGTTCAACCCTCAGTACGAAAAAAAAAAAAAATTAAAGTTTGATGACAAAAGTGGACCCTAGGGTAAGATTACAAACTGCTGCTGTCCTGTCCCTCTCTATGAGCCACAGTGGCAGTGACTACCTAGCCCAAGGCAGGAGCAGCCCCTGCACACATCGGTACCTGCTTCTCCTGTTCTTCCTCTCATGCACTGTGGTTTGCACACTTAGGAGTGTCAGGTCACTGCTCCCAGGCTGCCCTACTGGATACCCTAGGTGGACGCCTCCCAAGGTCTGGCTCCTGTAACCTTCCTCTCCTCTCCTGCAGGTCCCTGGCAGGAAGACGACAACATGGTCATTCATCGAAACACTCAGCACCGGCGCTTATCATCCAGCAGCCTGGAGGACCCTGACGACAGGCCCTGTGTGTGGGGTCCTCTGGCTGTCTGAGAGTGCCTACCCTTCTCCCCAGTGCCCCTCCTGTCCTTGCATTCCATCTGTCCTCACTGGACCACTGGCCTCTCAGCATCCATTGCAGGATGCATGTAAACTTTGCATATTCACGTCAGAGTTGGATGTGGAGTTCAACCTGCTGCCACCCAGCCTCATCTTCTGTCATCTTGATCCTTCCCCTAAAATGGGACCGGAGCACTCCTTTCTCCTCATGGGCTGATGCCATGAATGACAGCTTGTGAGCAGTCCGCAGAGACTGAACCGTGCGTGCACTGCCCTCATGGGCAGGTGGAGCTGAGGGCCGGGCTGTTTGTCTCTTCTGCATTATTTTCTCCTTAGGGGCAGACCAAGCAAGCAGACTCAGAGTGGTGGCAGCTTTGTTACATCTGACAATTTCTGGTCTTTGGTACCTCATGACCAATTTGAAACCACCAATTTGGGGATGTCTCATGTAGAAGAGCGGTCAATCCTGTGCTAGGTGTGAGGTTTTCCTCTGAAAGCATTGAGAGCTTTGTTCTCAAGGACGAGGGAGAGGGTGGCAACCAAAAAGGCTGTTGGAAAAGCTGGTCTTCTGTGTCTCATGTGCCTGTCTGCTTCTGAAAAAGCCCTGAATCCAGACCCTAGCTAGGGTGACTCCCTCCCTTTTCCTGATCAGGTAGCATTGCAACAGCCTGCCATTCCATTCAAAAAAAGCAACATTTCAAGAGCATTTCTGGACCACCTCTATGTACACAGTGCTAGGGCTATTGCATATTTCATTACACCCGTGTATGGGCAGTCCCATGGCCCCATCTCCATCCCTTCTGAGAAGTATGACTCAGCAGTTCTTAAACTGGTGCCCAGAATTGCCCAGGGAAGTGTGGGGACCCTGTGCTGTGTACGTCCAGGCAATAGTGGCCTGAGAGCCACAGGGCTTTCACACTGAGGACTCTTCCTGCTCTCTTTTCCTCCCCTCCCCTCAAAATCTGCCACCTGAGCAGTGCAGAAGGAGCCTTCCTGTCACCATACAAAGGAAGCCAACCCAGCAGGGCTGCTGGGAAGTTGCTGGATATCTCACCTCTCTCCCCTCTATGAGTTCCATGTGACTCCTATACAGATGCTTTTTCCCAGTGGTCTGGCATGAGATTGTCTGAGAAACAGAAACAATTACTTGTGAGAGTGAAGTGTGGGAAAGCTTTAGACTGAGCCCACTATATTTGGATTTGTTCTTGTTGTCCTAGAAGAGCTTGCCAAAAAAAAAAGAGCTCAGTGTGCCAGGTATGTGGTTCATGCCTGTAATCCCAGCTATTTGGAAGGCAGAGGCAGGAAGACTACATGTTCAAGGCCAGCCTGGGCAATTTAGTGAGACCCTATCTGGGGATGTAGCTCAGTGGTACAGTGCTCCTCAGCTGGATCCCCAGTACCACCACCAAAAAAAAAGGGTACATAGGATCCTCTGCACCTTCTGTGTAGCGTCAGAGGCCAGGAGTGTGGTGACTGTGACTGTCACACTACCTAATGGTTGTGGTTCACGTCCTGTTTTCCTGAAGAATGTGCTGTCCTGCTTGAAACACAGAAGGCCATGCCATAGCTCTGAGCACTGCAGAGGACTGTGCCATTCCCACCACACACCTTTTCATATTTAAGACTTAACTGTCATAAGTGGAGCAATAACCCCACTTCCTGATTTCCTTGAAGTGTGAACCCCAGAAGCACCAGGGAGCTTCCCTTAGCCTGAGGTGGTGGCACACAAACCCTCCTCCTCTCCCGGCAGGCAGTATTCACAGTGTGGTGCAACCTGGGAGGATGGAGGAAGTAGCTGAGATGAAGGAGATGTAGGTAAACAGTGGCCACAAGGCCAGTGGCCACAGAAGAAGCAGTCACCATCAACCCTTCCCAGAGGATCCCTTTCCTTCCTCACAGCAAGTAGTCTGTCCTTTCCCAGCAGGCCTTGGGACCCTAACCCAGACCCTCTTAGGTTAGTGTCCTTTCCCAGGCAGGCCTTGGGACCCTAACCCAGACCGTCTTAGGTTAGTGTCCTTTCCCAGGCAGGCCTTGGGACCCTAACCCAGACCCTCTTAGGTTAGTGTCCTTTCCCAGCAGGCCTTGGGACCCTAACCCAGACCGTCTTAGGTTAGTGTCCTTTCCCAGGCAGGCCTTGGGACCCTAACCCAGACCCTCTTAGGTTAGTGTCCTTTCCCAGGCAGGCCTTGGGACCCTAACCCAGACCGTCTTAGGTTAGTGTCCTTTCCCAGGCAGGCCTTGGGACCCTAACCCAGACCGTCTTAGGTTAGTGTCCTTTCCCAGGCAGGCCTTGGGACCCTAACCCAGACCGTCTTAGGTTAGTGTCCTTTCCCAGCAGGCCTTGGGACCCTAACCCAGACCGTCTTAGGTTAGTGTCCTTTCCCAGGCAGGCCTTGGGACCCTAACCCAGACCCTCTTAGGTTAGTGTCCTTTCCCAGGCAGGCCTTGGGACCCTAACCCAGACCGTCTTAGGTTAGTGTCCTTTCCCAGGCAGGCCTTGGGACCCTAACCCAGACCCTCTTAGGTTAGTGTCCTTTCCCAGGCAGGCCTTGGGACCCTAACCCAGACCGTCTTAGGTTAGTGTCCTTTCCCAGCAGGCCTTGGGACCCTAACCCAGACCGTCTTAGGTTAGTGTCCTTTCCCAGGCAGGCCTTGGGACCCTAACCCAGACCCTCTTAGGTTAGTGTCCTTTCCCAGGCAGGCCTTGGGACCCTAACCCAGACCGTCTTAGGTTAGTGTCCTTTCCCAGGCAGGCCTTGGGACCCTAACCCAGACCCTCTTAGGTTAGTGTCCTTTCCCAGGCAGGCCTTGGGACCCTAACCCAGACCGTCTTAGGTTAGTGTCCTTTCCCAGGCAGGCCTTGGGACCCTAACCCAGACCGTCTTAGGTTAGTGTCCTTTCCCAGGCAGGCCTTGGGACCCTAACCCAGACCGTCTTAGGTTAGTGTCCTTTCCCAGGCAGGCCTTGGGACCCTAACCCAGACCGTCTTAGGTTAGTGTCCTTTCCCAGGCAGGCCTTGGGACCCTAACCCAGACCGTCTTAGGTTAGTGTCCTTTCCCAGGCAGGCCTTGGGACCCTAACCCAGACCGTCTTAGGTTAGTGTCCTTTCCCAGGCAGGCCTTGGGACCCTAACCCAGACCGTCTTAGGTTAGTGTCCTTTCCCAGCAGGCCTTGGGACCCTAACCCAGACCGTCTTAGGTTAGTGTCCTTTCCCAGCAGGCCTTGGGACCCTAACCCAGACCCTCTTAGGTTAGCGTCCCTCTCCTTGTTTCACTATTGGCAGGCACAAGTGGCCCATGCAGAGAAGCGAGCCTCCATCACTGTGATCAGAAACGGGTCAGCTCCAGCCCTCTGCCTCAGTTCATCATCTGAAGACAGCATTTGCCCTGGGGGTGTGGGTGGGAGCTTACCCCAGGACACCTGCAGCCCTCTTCCATGGCCTGGGCTGCAGCTGTGATTTTAGTTTCATCACAGTCTGCCTTCTACCCGGTTCCATCCCACTAGCTTATACACCACGGGGGCATCTGGGAACAGACCCAAGCCCTTGAAGCTGTCTCACTGGAGAGACGTCCTGTCCACCTGGCTTTGGCATGCTGGTTGCTCACTCTGACTTAGGGCCTGCACACCCGGTGTGTGCAAGTGTGTGTGTACCTTGTTGGTGCCATCTGTGTACACCCTCACTCTCTGGAGTACACTGTGAGCACTCCACAGTGAGGACACCGAGAATACAATATTTATGGATTGCTGCATGATTTTTTAAAATGAATAAAATTGTTTACAAGGGAAGGAGAACTAGTAGCCACAAAGACTGATGTGTGAAAGTTTCTGTCCAAGTTTTTCAGGACCACTTTACTATTTTTACTCAAGAGGATCTGGAGGTGGAGGAGTAGGCCAAACAAGGGGTAGGAAAATTCGTGCTTCTGGCCTGGGAGGCCTTGGCACGAGGCCTCTGCTACCCGCCCCCGCCTTCCGCTTCTGGGGAGAGCCCGACCCCAGCTTCTGTAGCCACCTTTAAACCGGAGAACTTCGAACACCGCAGCTCCTCAATAATTAAAAAGTAGGCAAGTGGTGACAGGCGGGAGGCCAGGGAAGAGAGGACAGACAGCTAGCCCCCAGTGTCCCTCTAGGCTTTAAGGTTCCTGTCACTCAACGGATGCTTAAATTTACTGGTCAAATGATCCCAGTTGCAGGCTTTGGCAACTCGGTGAATTTTCCTTTCTTCTTCTTTTTTTTTTTTTTTTCCTCATTGGCTGTGCTTCCTTGACTATCCGAAAGGAGAACACCCCTGCAGAACCCTCTGGAATGTTGGCTTCAGGGAGCCCTGCAAGGATGGGAGGGCAGGGAACCGCTTACCAGAAGACACTGGGGCACCTATCCGCCTTGTTTCTGCGAGCCGCAAGGCCGGGTCTGCGGATGTGAGCGGCAGGTGGCATCGGACAGTCTGACCTGCCTGCAGGAGCCACAGAGGACACAGGGTCGCGAGTGAAGGAGAGGGAACAAAACCTCAAGGATACGGTTCCAGGGCCTGAGTTCGCTCCCAGCCTTGGCCCCTAACCCTGCACGGCCCCAGGAGCCATCCGCGCCCACGAGCTGCCAGGCCCGACGCGAGCGAGGGCGGGAGGGGCAGTTCTCCGGCGCGTGGACCCACGGCGGTTTCCGGAGCCTCAGGCGGGCGTCGCGCGCTTCTGCCGTTCCAGCGCGGGTCACTCGGGCGGGAATGCGCGGGGCCTGGACGCAGTGGCGGGTAGGGGGGCCGGGTGGCGCGCGAGGTAGGCAGAGGAGGGCGTTCCGTGAGAGTTGCGGCCCGAGAGCGGAGCGAGAGCTCGCGCTCTCCTTGGAGACGTGTTAGCCAATGGCAGCTGCGGAAGCTGTTTACGGGGGCGGGGCGTAGCCTTAGCAGCAGGAGAAGCCTTCGAGCCGCTACTTAACGCTGATCGCCGGCACTCAGAGAAGCGCCGTCGAGTGTGCTGTGGCGGCGAGGGGCGCTAGCGCGGCCCTCAGGCTGAGAGCAGAGAGCCTCGGGAGCTGTGAGGAACTTCTTCCAGAACCTTCCTCTGTCCAAGGCTGTGTTCTGAGCCAGATAAGGTAGGGAAGCGCTACGGGCCGTGGGAAGGGGGGCGTCGGTACCATCCCGGGACGGAAGCAGTGGGTCCGGGACCGCCACCGGAGAAGTTTCGGGGAACTCCCCTCTGCCCACGTAACTCTGTCCGGCTCTCTGCGTTTCTCATGGCCCCTTTTTATTAGAGTATGGGATCTCTTGTCAAAAATCGGACAGCCGCCCCAACCCCTGCTGGCCGTCCTGCCCTCCCCCGCTCCCGGTCTGCCTCGGTTTGTTGCGGGGGAGGGGTCCTGACTTTCCGCTCCCCGGGAGAAAGGGATACCCTACTTTCTTCGCGCTTCTGCGGGCTGCTCTATCGGTTTTCCTCATGCCGGCTATAAAGTCTCGAAGAGGGGAGAAAGTCGGAGCGACGGGGTCGGATGCAGCCGACCAGGCGTGGGGCAGATCGGGAAGCAGTCCCCCCACCCCCGCACACAGCCTTTCCCCGCAGGGCCGGAGGTCGAGTGCTCAGTCTCACTGTGGTTCTCGCAGGCGCTGCGGTCCTTTTAGGAAGCGACCCCCGGGTCGCGGGATGGAAGTGCGCATCCGCCGGGCTGTGTAACCGGAGCCGCGGGAACCAGCGGATCGACAGCGCGGCGGGCGCTCCAGCTCCCCCGTTGATGTTGACTGCCCCCTCGGAGAGTCCCCGCAGACATGGCTGAGAGCTGGCTGCGCCTCGCGGGAGCGGGGCCGGCAGAGGAGACCGGGCTGGAGGGCGGTCTGGAGGAGTCCGACGCCCTGGATGACAGCCTGACCAGCCTGCAGTGGCTGCAAGAGTTCTCTATTCTCAACGCCAAGGCCCCCAATCTCCCTCCGGGGGGCACTGACCCCCATGGCTACCACCAGGTGCCAGGTTCAGTGGCACCTGGGTCCCCCCTGGCGGCAGACCCAGCCTGCCTGGAGCAGCCGAACACGCCAGGCAAACCCACGTCGTCGAGCACATCTCGGAGCGCGCCCCCGGGGCTGCAGGCCCCTCCCCCAGACGATGTAGACTACGCCACCAACCCGCACGTGAAGCCGCCTTACTCGTATGCCACGCTCATCTGCATGGCCATGCAGGCCAGCAAGGCCACCAAAATCACCTTGTCGGCCATCTACAAGTGGATCACTGACAACTTCTGCTACTTCCGCCACGCCGATCCCACCTGGCAGGTAGGGGAGATGCGGATGGTGGCCGCTCCCTCACACATCCTCCTCCCTGGGCTTCCCTGGATCCATATACTAGACCTGCAAGGCCAAGTGGACACAGCCAGAGCCCCCAAGGGAAGGGAACCTCGAGGTCCTCAAAGGAGCCTTGTTCTTGGAACTGCCCTTCCTTTAACTTCCACAGAGTGAAGAGGAACAGCATCCTGGGCAGAGGGCTTTAGGGGTGTGAGCGTTGAGGTTCAAAGGGAAAGCATTCACACATCCAGCTGTCCAGCCTAAAGAGCAAATCTAACTGGCTGTGGACTTGTCTCCCCGGGGAGGGTGAGGAGCTGACAGCACATTCTTGTCCCGAGTCCTGGAGTTCCTAGACATCATCCTGCTGGAGAACAGTCAGTCAAAGCCAAACTAAGATTGGAACCAGCCCCCTCCCTGCCACCCTTTGCATCCTGACTTTTTTGCCCTTGGTTTGGGGAAGGGACATGGAGGTGCGAAGGTGTGTGATCAGCTGTCCTTGTGGAGGGGCTCTGGGCCCTTCCTAAAACTGCTGTCTCAACCCCTCCACCTCAGCCCCTCCCCAGTTTCCTGCCTCTCTCTCCTCCTCTGCCAGCTTCCCTGGAGGACAATTACCTGAGCCAGGTGCTTTCCACAGGGGCTCTGCCTGCTTCAGTGTCTTGTGTTCCAAGTCTCTGGCACTGGCACAGAGCAGCCAAGGGGCCCAGGCCACCACGTAAACAGGCCAGCCTTGCCAGAGCAGTGTCCAGCCACCTGCCTGCCACCCCACCTTAGACCCCTGTCCCCCACATGATGTAGACAAAACTAAGCACCTGAGTGAACAAGGCAGGGTGATGGCTGGGGTGGAGGATGGGTAAACTTGCCCTGACAGTCTTCAGCCCTCAGCATCCAGGGCTAGTTGGAGACTGAGGCCTAAGGACTCTCACTTCCCCGAAGAACCCTAGGTGGGCAGGGCACAGGATTAGAGTCCCAGGTCACTCAGATGGTCTGGACACTAGGGCAGGAACTCCCACCCTCATGCTACCCTAGACCCGTGCAGGTCAGGGCCCAAGAACACATCTTATGCTCTAGACTGGATAATCATCGACAGAGCCTGGGCTGGAAAGAGGGCCAGCAGCCGGCTCAACAAACAAGGAAAGTCACCAGATTTCCTCACTCCTCATGCGTGCACGTGCACACACACACACACAGATACCCATGGTTGCCCAGCCCCCCAAACTGACCTACTCATTCACTTTATAGAGGGCTCACAGGCGCAGGCAGAGGGAGATGGCGGTCCAGGCCGTGGGGGAGCGAAGGCTTTGGCCAAGGGCCACAAACAGCAGGGCAAGGGAGGGAGGTTCAGAGGACGGGGCTGGCACTGAGAGCCACCCTGCAGCTCAGAGCTCGGATGACTGAGCAGGCAGATATCCTGGCAACAGAGAACAAAAGCCCCCGACAGCACTCTAGGTTCCTGGTGCCCTGTGGCTGGTGTCCCAGAGCCCGCAGCAGCCACCTTGGTCAGAGCAACGGATCCACTGTCCCCTCCTGTCTGAGAGGAGATTGGGGGAGCATGCAGGAGCACTGGGTGCCACTCTGTCTCCACCGTCCCGACTGACCTCACCATTCTTGCTTACTCTCTCCCTGTGCCCAGAATTCCATCCGCCACAATCTGTCCCTGAACAAGTGCTTCATCAAGGTGCCTCGGGAGAAGGACGAGCCAGGCAAGGGGGGCTTCTGGCGCATCGACCCCCAGTATGCAGAGCGATTGCTAAGCGGAGCCTTCAAGAAGCGGCGGCTGCCTCCAGTCCACATCCACCCGGCCTTCGCTCGCCAGGCTGCACAGGAGCCCAGGGCCACCACCTGGGCCGAGCCACTGACCGTGAACACCGAAGCCCAGCAGCTGCTGAAGGAGTTTGAGGAGGCCACCGGGGAGGCCGGCTGGGGCGTGGGGGAGGGCAGGCTAGGGCGTAAGCGCAAGCAATCACTGCCAAAGCGGGTGGCCAAGGTCCCACGGGTCTCCAGCACCCTGCTGCTGACCCCGGAGGAGCAGGGCGAGCTGGAACCCCTCAAAGGCAACTTTGACTGGGAAGCGATCTTCGAGGCCAGCACTCTGGGCGGGGAGCTGAGCACACTGGAAGCCCTGGAGCTGAGCCCACTGCTGAGCCCCGCCACACAGGGAGACGTGGACCTCACCGTCCATGGCCGCCACATCGACTGCCCTGCTACCTGGGGGCCTCCGGTGGAGCAAGCCACTGCTGAAAGCCTGGACTTCGATGAGACCTTCCTGGCCACGTCCTTCCTGCAGCACCCATGGGACGAGAACAGCAGTGGCTGCCTGCCCCCAGAGCCCCTCTTTGAGGCGGGAGATGCCACCTTGGCTGCCGACCTGCAGGACTGGGCCAGCGGGGGTGCCTTCTTGTAAGAGGCCAGGCCTTGCCCTGCCTCCGGACAGTACCCGAGTCAGGGCCCAGAACTGCCCCCCAACACTGGCCCACGGACCTCTCACTGCCCAGGCAGGAGCTGGGCCAGTTTTCCCAAGGCTGGCTCCACAAAGCCACCCTGCTGCCAGCCCAGGTTGTCCTCAGATTCAAGCGCAGGAGGCTGAGACTGGGAGCCAAGGAGCAGATCAGATCGCTGCCTCCAACACCCCCCATGAGTCCCCACAAATACACAGTGTTTCTAGGATCCCAGCTCCCCCACTCCAGGGCTGGACTAACGGGCCCTGCACCTTGAACACCAAGGCCTGGTGAAGCCCAACCAGGCTGGGAGAACAGAACAGGGCCCTCCCAGTGCACCCCCCTCTGCTCTGGGTGCTCCCAGGGTCCTCCAGCTTCCCCAGGTCTGTATCCAGAGAAAGTTCCCAGGTACAACAAATGCTAATTAGGTGACAGTAAATTAACCCCCTGGAGGCTTCTGCCGGCAGAGTCTCCCGAAGGGCTGGGGTAGCAGCGGCAACTGGGGGAGGGGTGCAGAGAGGAGGCTGCAGTGATGTAGGGGTGCAGCATGGGGCACAGAGGTATTCTGCAGAGCCTGGGGTCTTCCCCTGGCTGGCCCCATCTGTAAGGGAAAGCAAGTGGTAGGATATAGACCCCTAATCTTTGAGGCTGAAAGAAGCAGAAAGTTAAGGAGTTGGGGGAAGGGCAGCCAAACAGTGGGGCGCAGGGGGTGAGGGATAGACTAATGTGAATGTAGCTGTAGTTAAGACTTAACTGGGAGGGACCAGGAAGAAGGGCAGCCCCACGCCCCTGCCTGCACTTGGGGACAGGGTCTTTCTTGCACCATCCTGACCCCGGGGCTGCCTCCCCTAGCCACCCTGTACATGGGGCAGTTTAACCTTTTTCATTGAAAGTTATTTACATTAAAATTTTTTTTAAAAATAAAATTTCTAAAAATCTAAACGTGGACCTGCTTGTAGCTTTCTTCAGGGAAAAGCGAAGGCCCAGTGGGTTTTGTTCAGTTGTCTTGTTTGGGGGGCAGGATTTCAGGGTCCTTGCCAAGACGGCCAGGGGAAGATGGGAGACAGTGAATTTCTGTAAAAGGGCCCCTACCCAGATCCCCACCACCTCACTGGGGAGCTCTTGGGAGCTGCCTGCAGCTTGGGCCTCAGAGCCTGCTGGGCAATGGGGAGCACTGTGCTCAGGGTTCCAGGGAGCAGGGGACAAAGCAGGGTGTTTCTCTGGCCCCGGGACTCACAAAGGCCAAGTGTACTGGGACTCCTGCCATCTCGCACTACGAGGGCCTGCCCAGGCTCGTCGACCCAGCTGCATCCCCAGCCTTGGCCTGTCTCCGGTGCCTCCCTTCCTTGGTCCTTGCCCGGAGGGACAAGGTGTGAGGTCACAGAGCCCCAGCCTGCGGGACCCTTCCTGTGCTAATGTAAATTCACTTGACCCACCCAGTGTGGCACAGGAGGAAGAAGCCACCAGGGAGAGGGTTGCAGTGCTCGATCTGCCCTCACTGGCAGTTCCACAGCCCCTGGTCTGTTGGGGGCAAACTGAGGCTCAGGACATGGGTTTGGGAGACACTCACCTGATTCTTCCTAACCCCTTCACCCTAGGTTTGCGTGGCATCTACTCCCTGCCCAACCCCCACATCCTGGACCCCACTCTCAGACCCTCCCAGCATGTGTGTGTGCATACACATACACACGTGCAGCATGTACACACACACACACAGAGGCACAAATGGGTACTGTCCAGACCTATCCTACCCAGCTCCCAGCCCCATTCCTCCACAGCCTCCTGCTCCACGGTCCTTTTCTTCCTTTGTCCTTGAATGTGGCTGTGGGCCAAGCTGGCATTCCCCTGGCTAACTTGCTGCTTTCACTTGCTAATTATTCCAAATATTCCAGAAGGGCACACACACTGCAGGACCTGGTGGGCAGGCAGGTGGGGCAGGGGCCTTGCTGAACCCAGATGCCAGCTATCCCTTCACACAGCCCGCTGCAAGGGCCGCCTAGCACCGCAGCCCCCCACACCTTGGCCTTTCTCTCCACCACCTGAGGGGCTTGTCCTCTCTGCCTATGACAGTGCTAGGACACAGCAAGACACTAGCCTTCTCCACTGGCCCCAACCAGGCTGAAACAACACCATGATTGACAGTAGAGTATGATGCAGCCTGCCCCCAGCCCCTGCTGGGAAAAGGAGCAGTCAGTGACCCCCTGGAGGAGCACCAAAGACACAGCGCAGAGTGCACCCGATCACATTTGACAATCACCGGGGTCCCGTGAAAGCCGATGCTTGGTGCTCGGTGCTCAGGCTCTTAACCAGGACTGGTTAGACCAGAATCTCCAATGGGTCCACTGTCTCCCCCCACACCCCAGGATGGGGGTTTGAACCCAGGGTTTTCGTGCTGAGCTAAGTCCCCAGCCCTTTCTTGAGAGAGGGTCTCACCAAATCACTAAATTCCTCAGGCTAGGCTTGTGCTCCTTCTGCCTCAGCCTCCTGCAAGACTGGGCTTATATGCACGCACCTGGCTCACACCTGCACTTTTTAAAGGTCACTAGCTATGTCCAGCATGCAGCCAGAACTGAGAGGGTGCTCGGGGGCTTCCATGCTCCACCTTCCAAGCAGGCAGTATCTCAGGAGTGAGCAAAGCGCCAGTCTTTGAGTGCTGTGCAGCTGTCATTCCTGCTGGCCCTTCAGCACCATGGGTTTTTTTTTTTATCAAAAACTGGTTTTTGTGTGTTTTTTTAAATGATATTGATTTCCTTCCTATTTATTTATAGATTGAGCGTAATTGCAAACACGACACATTGCACTAAATGCACTAAATAAGGACACATATACAGAACCCTCAGGTGAAGGACTTTTGCATTGGCCCAAAAATCTCATCCAATCCACAGAGCCCAAGCAAACAGTGCCAGTGGCCCTGACCTGTCCGGGCCAGTGCACCAACCCAAGAGCACATGACATCTTCACTGTCACAGGCAATACTGGGGGCTGGGGCAGCATGAGTGGAAACCAGGGCCTGGGGCATGCCAAGCAGGTGCCTTACCACTGGGCTACAACACAGCTTCGTTTTCTTTTCTTTTTTTTGGGAGGGGGGATTTTCCAAGACTGGATGTTGAACCCAGGGCCTTTGCACACGGCTACATCTTTCATCTACTATACATACATACATATATATGTATATATTTATATATATTTATTATTTAATAAATGTAATATATATAATTTATAAGTATTTTATATATTATGTGTGTATATATATAGATATATATAGATATAGATATAGATATAGATATAGATATAGATATAGATATAGATATAGATATAGATATAGATATAGACATTCTTTTTTAATAAGGATTCCCCAAATTGCTGAATTGGCCAGGCGAGGCTCAGACTTGCAACCCTTCTGCCTCAGGTCCCAAACAGCCAGAAAGATAGATGTGTACCACTGTGGCTGGCTGTCCTGGTTCCTTTGAACAGTGTGACGAGCTCATGAGTCGTTCTCTGAGCAGGTTTCTCTTTTCCTTCATCTCTTTGTTTTTGCTTTTGTCTTTTTGAGACAGAGTCTCACTTTGTAGTGCCTGACCTTGAACCCACTATAGCCAAGACTGGCTACCAACTCTCCACAATCCTCCTGCCTCAGCCTCCCGAGAGCCTCTCCTTTATCTCTATGCTCCAGACGTCACTTCTGGAGTGTCCAGCTCTTAAATCACTCCATCCTTGGTTCCTGGGGGAAGCTCTTTCCCAAATCAGCAAGCCACTCCTATACCCGAGCCCCTTCCCTGTCCTCCCTGGACATCAGGAGAAAAAAGACAGCAAGGAGCTCAGACCTTGGAGCTTCTGCCTCTGCCACAGACTTCTGTTCCGACAGACAAGGACACTGGGGTCTGGTGATTCTTGGGTCTGGAAGGCCCCCCTCCCCAGATGACACCTGCCAGCCCTGTACTTGGCCCCCTGCAGAGCTGAGCTGCCTGGGGCAGGTGGGAAGTGCTGCCCACACCACCGCACAGGAGCTGCATCCTGGGCAGAGGCCAGAAGTAAACAGGTGTATTTGGACTCCAGCAGGGGGTACGGGGCCGGTCATTGCATGGGGCAAGCCTGGGCCTGCCCAGGGTGGGGAACTGGGGTGTTGTTAACAATGGGGTGGGACAGAGACCCAGGTCTGCCTGACGCATTCTTATGTGAGGAGGAGGAAAGCACAAGTGACAGGAGAGGGGAAGACGGGACAGGAAGGGGCTTGGTGTAGCCATCCAGCCCAGACTGCACTGGCCCGTGTGAGCCTTGGGGCAGGGACAAGGTGCATGTGAGCTCTGAGGGGTCACATTCCTCCTCGTACACACGTATCCATCGTGCTGTGCTGCTCCCAGGTGGGACAGGTCAGAGCCGCCCTGGCAGGTGGGCATGCCAGGGCCTGAATTTCCCTGTGTACATTAGCAGGAGGCAGGGACTAACTGAGACACTGTCCCCAGGAAGCCAATTGGAGCTGGTGGTAAGGAGAGGTGGAGATGTCCAACAGCCAAAGAGGGATGAAGGGGCCCTCCAGCTTACTGCTGTCCTAAATTGGCCAGCCCAGCCCCCAACTGTCCCCTTGAGCCACAGTCTCCATTCTAAGGGAGCACTGGAGCCTGCTGTCTGAGCCCTGGCCCCCGCCCCCGGCCCCCAAGGAAGCAGCTCCCTTGAGCATTTGCACCTCCACAGGTACATCCTGACATCCTGCCTGCCGGGGGCCTTCTCATGCCCAGGCCACAGGAAGCCCACTTAGTGCTGCTGTTTGACCAGGGGATTAAGCAGACCCTGGGAAGTTGCCAACTTGGCTCCCTTCCGCTCAGCCACCCATGGGTTCTGATGGTGGCCCTGCCCCTGCCCTGGCCACCCTGCCCCCTCCTGCCTCCTCCTGGGTACCAGGCCCTGTCCCCCAGCACCAGGCTCCTTTCCAGTTTGCCCTGAGTGACCTGTGTCAAGGTGGAGAGGGTGAGGGGTGGGGGACCAGACCCTGCCCTTCAGGGATTCATCTCGTAGGCTGTAGGTCTGTGGACATCTGTGGATACTGGCCTGTCTGTCCTGCTCATTCCTACACTGGACACATCAAACCCACTAGTTAACATGTTGAGGAATGGATGAATGGATGGGTGGATGGACTGGTTGGCAGATCACTAAAAGAAAAAACATAGCGAGATGGCCTTGGCACAATGCTCTATACCAGGGACAGCAAATATTTTAGAACTTTCAGTGATAACAGAGAGCCAGCTGTGGCACACGTGCCATAGGTTTGCCATAACTGCCCCATGCAGTCAGCTTCCAGGGGGCTTCCAGGCAACTTAGTGAGACCATCTCAAGATAAAAAGAGGCTGGGCCTATAGCTCAAGCTCAGAAGTCCCTGGAAAGTGCAGGAAATTTTCCTTTTTTAAGTCTAGTCTGGGAAAATTGAGGCCAGCTCCCACATACAGTTGAATCCACAAATGAGTAACTGTATGAATCAGCAAGAGACCACCAGGTATCAACAGGGGGAAGCAGGAGATGAGGCGAGGCTTTGTGCTGTCCTGTGGCCGTCACCCTGTTATTCAGAGGAGAAATCACTGGCGCATGCACACCAGGAGAGGTCCAGGGCTAAGACAAGTCACAGGGACCACAGCGATGGAGATCCGAGGGCAAAATGCCCACGTGTGGACGGAACTGCAGCAGCCGTGGGAGGGCAGCACGTGAAGGCTCAGCCTTCCCCAAAGGCCGCTGTTAGGACGTGAGGCAGCAGACCCGGGTTAGAGAGGGAGGAGGAGAAGCAGCAGCAGGGGTGTTAGGAAGGCAGGTGGCAGCTGCCTCTGCCTCTGCACGCCTGTTCCTGCAGCCCCACCCGCCTCCCCACAGGTGCGTCCCATCCCGGGGCCCAGTACTGCTGAGCCAGTGAATGGATGGCTCGGGCGGGCGGAAAGCCAGTGTTTGCACAGGAGGTCACTGTGGCCTCCCATGGGCGGTTTCCTTAACACACAGTAAAGGGTAGGGATAAGAACCAGAGTCTGACCCAGACCCAAACCCAGAGCTCTAAACAGGAAGAAAGGAGCCAGGCACAGCGGCACAGACCTGTGATCGCAGCACTCTGGGAGACTGAGGCAGGAGGACCCCAAGTTTGAGCCCAGCCTAGGCAGTTTAGCAACTTAGCAAGACTCTGACTCAAAACTAAAAATTGATTGGGGACGCAGATCAGTGCAAAGGCCCTGTGTTCAATCCCCAGTATCACAAAGAAAAAGAAAAATGACTTAATATACTGCCCTGGAGAAAAAAAAAGTCCATTACCCTTCCCAAAAGTAACTCCTTCCAATTCTGTCAGCTGTTAGATAATCCCTGATGCATTTCTAATTAATATCCTGGCACTGGATTTTCAGAGTATGTGGAGTCTAGCTGTTGATTTCCTGCCGCAGATGAGGCTGCGGCTTGCCTCCCTCCTCTCCTCCCACTGGTCGGCTTTTTAGTAAACAGCCAGAGATCACGTGGCTGGTGTGGTACGGTGCACATGGCTCACTGCTGGGCCAGGCAAGTGCTCTGAATAGACGTCCTTTCACGTAGGAAGCAGGAGTTCACAGCTATGTGTCATTTATTTTGCTTTCTATGTACTAAGGCATGTGTGTACATGTGTGTGGAAAGTGCAAAGCTGATGTCCCCTGTGTTCTGCCCCTACCCACCCATCTCCCCTCTTCTGAGCTGCTACTGGATTCTTATGTGGCTGGAGGTATTTTATAGATACGTGAATATCACTTTAAAATTCCAAGTGAAGGTCAACTGTGGCAGTTTGTGTCTGTAACCTCAGCTACTCAGGAGGCTGAGGCAGGACAATCAGCTGAGTCTAAGAGTTCAAAGGCAGCCTCGGCAACACAGTGAGACTCAGCTGCAGCAAACTATCAGTTTTGCTTGTTTCTAGAAGCTTCTTGCTGGCACTCCCGCCGCGCTGGGCCAGCTGCAGCTCTTTATCCTGTGACTTCTCTTCGCCTCTCTCCTGCTTTGGACTCTCTGTTTCCTTTTCCCACTCTTTTTTCCCAGTTTCCTGCTCTTTTCCGAGCAACTTCCAGAAAGGACATGTAGGAGATGCACTTGGTGAGGCCTTCACTGTCCAGGCGTGCCTTCAGGAAGCCCCCGTGCTGACGGCTGGGCCAGCTGGCTGTAAAACTTGAGGTTGAAATTCCCCTTGGCCTGCGTGGCATTCGCGCCCAGCATTCGGAGCTGCTGCCGTGGAGTCTGATACCAGGTAGTCAGCCTTGTGCCTGTTAGGGAGGGCTCAGGGTCATCCCCGACATGCTGAAAGCCTGTGGTGAGGTCCCTTGGTGTGGGCTTTTTGGTGTTCACCCAGGAGCCCAGATTGGGCTTGGTTTTGTTTTTGTCTTTTGTCTTTTGAGACAGAGCCTCCCTGTGCAGTTCAAGCTGGCCTCAGCTCACTTTGTAGCCCAGGCTGGTGTTGAACTGGTGACGGGCCCTCCTGCCTCAGCCTCCTGAGTGTTGGGGTTACAGGCATGTCACCATCTCGGTCTGCAAGGGTCTTTTTAATCTGAGAAAATGTTATTTTCCCATGTTATGTTCCTTTCATGTTGTCTGAGTCTACTATTTTCAGATATTTAAACTTAATTTGTATTGTTTTTCTCCCTTACTCTCTGTCACATTATCTTGCTTTACTCTCTGTGAAACTGGTGCTGCTTTCTCTTACAATCTTGCTAATGGGATTTTGTGCTTCTGCTGCTGTGTTTTTAAATTTTTTTTCCAAATCCATTTTATTTTAAGGATAAAAAGAAAAACTACAACAAAATTTCAAAACAATGTCAATTGGGGGCAGCAGTGGTACATATGTTGTGCGTTGTCATCCCCAAATCATTCACCCAGAGCATAAGACATCTGCATTCAGTTGTCCAGCACCAGCACAAAGCTTTCTCTTCAGCGAACTCGGAGAAATCTATCTGAATTACTTATAAACTATTTACACATGTACAGATACATGCTTTTTTTCTTTCAGTTTCTCACACTAATGAAAAAATACGATGTTTACACATGTGTGTCTTATTTATTTCACTAATGAGTATATTCTCAGGTTGCATTCATTTACCTATAAGAATCTCCAGTTTATCCTTCTTTATGGCTGAGTAGTACTCCATTGTTTAAAAATACCATACCATTTTTAATCCATTCCTCAGTCAATGCGCATTTAGGTTGTTTCCAAGATCTGGCTATTACAAACTGTGATGCTATAAACATGGGTGCACACACATCACTGTGGTATGATGTTTTTAATTCTTTTGGAAAGATATCCAAAAGGGGAGTAGCAGGGTTGAATGGGACCTCTAGTCCCAGTTTTTTTTTTTTTTTTTTTTTTTTTTTTTTTTTTGAGAAATCTACATTGATTTCCACCATGGTTGTACCAGTATACATTCCCTCCAACAGTGGAGAAGGGTTCCTTTTTCTCCACAGCCCCTCCAGCATTTGTTATTGCTTGATTTCTTGATAGGAGTCATCCTTTATGGAGTTAGGTGGAATCTCAGTGTTGTTTTAATTTGCATCTCTTGAATGACCAGTGATGTTGAACATTTTTTCACATATTAGTTTGCTATTTATATTTCTTCATCTGAGAAGTGTATCTTTATCCCAGATGACCATTTTTGGGTTGAGTCTTTAAATCTGTGAGGACTGATTTTTTTGAGTTCTTTATGAGTTTTTGATAGTAATCCTTTGTCGGAGGAACAGCTGTCAAACATTTTCTCCCATGTTGTGGGTTGTCTCTTCACTCTGTTGGTGGTTTCTCTTGCTGTGCAAAAGCTTTTCAGTAGGGTGAGATACCACTTGTTGATTCTTCATGATAGTCTCTATGCAATCAGGGTTTTTTTCATAAAGTCTTTGCCAATATCTTCAAGAGTTTTACCTATTCTCTCTTCCAACAGATTTAATGTTTGCATTTTAATATGAAGATCTTTGATTCTGATTTTAGCTTAGTGCATGGTAAAAAATATGGAACCAGTTTTAATCTTCAGCATGTGCTGAGCCAGTTTTTCCAGCACCGTTTATTAAGGGGGCTATCTTTCTTCCAGTGAATGTGTTTGGCACCTTTGTTTTTTGTTTTGTTGTTGTTGTTTTGTTTTTTGGTATTGGAGATCAAACTTTTTTTTTTTACGGAAACCAGGATTGAACTCACAACTTTGCACTTGCCAGGCAGGTGCCTATGCCACTGAGCTAAATCCCCGGCCCTGTTTGGCACCTTTGTCAATGATAAGGTGGCTTAGTAGGTCTGCAGTTGTTTCTAGCATCTTCTAACCTGTTCAGTTGATCTTCAGGTCTTTTGTGTGTGTGTGTGTGTGTGTGTGTGTGTGTGTGTGTGTGTGTGTGTTTTGTTTGCCAGTACCACACTGTTTATCATAGTAGCTTTATAGTATAATTTCAAGTCAGGGATTGTGATGCCCCCTGTCTTGTCTTTGTTGCCCTGGATTGCTTTCGCTATTTTAGGTCTTTTCTTGGTCCACATGAATTTTAGGATTTATTTTCTCTAATGCTGTGAGATATGCTATTGGAATTTTTATTGGATCTGTATTGAATCTGTACAACAGTTTTGACAGTATGTCCATTTTCACTATATTGGTTCTTCTTACCCAAGAGCATGGGATAGTTCTCCATTTTCTTTTTCTAAAATTTTATTTGAGAAAATAAAACCAAGGGGCTGGGGATTTAGCTCAGCGGCGTAAAGCGCCTGCCTTGTAAGCAGGCAGTCGTGAGTTCGATCCCTGGTACCGATAAAAAGGAAAAAGACAAAAAAATAATAATAATAATAATTAAAAAAAAGAAAGAAAACCGAGCAAAATGAAGCAGAATAAAGACAATCAGAAGAAGACAATGTAAGTTACACAGGATTTCAAAACGAGGTGAAAGGAAATCAACAATGGTTACTATAATGCCTCTTGTCTTCAAAATAGCTGCCCTTGCTTTCAGACGCAATCAAACAAAACAGAAACAAAATAGAACCAATAAAGACAAAATAAAAAATGCAATACAGAACCTTAATACAATAAGGATATAGGCAGAAAAAATGACCGACTCCAAAAAAGTTTTAAAAATCGCTTTATTAGCTGAGCTCGGTGGCAGCACCGTTCCAGAAAAGCAGCCAGGGAAGTGCACACAGAGCCAGGCGCTGCAGGGAGTTATAAGGTGACGGGAAGCCTTGCTTTACCAGCAAGCTGCAAGGGGAGGGGTCAGGGCCTTAGGATCAGTTTGTCCCCATAAAAGGAATCAGGGAGGCAGAACAAGTTGTTATAGGGACCAGGGAGGCAGGAAGCGGGGTACATGGTGGGTATGTTACAAGGTTGAAACTTAACTGGCAATTACGCAAGTTTTACAGGAAGAGAACAAGTTAAAATAAGTGCAGCACATTTTGGGTTTTTGAGCTTATAACACCAAAATGGCTACCATAATATATCTTGTTATCTTTGAAATAGCTGTCAAGCCATCAGATCCAACAAAATCAAAGAAGATAAGTTGAAAACCCAACCAAATAAAATAATAAGAATGATATAGGATTTTGAAAAAATATAATAGGGAATTACCAATGGCCACCAGCTTCAGAAGGAGCTCCCCCATAAACACGCTATCCCTACACTGCATATTGTTAGCCTCTGAATAGATGATCAGACTACCGGCTTTAGACCTGCAAAGTCAGTGAAACACTGAAGCTTACAAACACTAAATCACATTTCACTCACTAGCTGTCACCACAGCCTGTGTTTCTCCAGATCAGCCATCGCTCACGGTGGGTAGAGTGGGTGAGGGCGTTGGCCCACCTGCGCACTGGCAGGGGCTGGCGTCTGGCTCTCCCCCAGTCAGCCTGCGGACGGTGCCAACTCACAGGAGGTCTTGGCTTCTTGTTGGCTTCTTGCTTCCCTCCCCTGCTGCCCACAAATGGCCTCCGTTTTCTAATATCCTCTTCAATATCCTTTTCCAGAGTACTGTAGTTTTCAACGTAGAGGTCTTTTACCTCCTTTGTTAGATTGATTTCTAGGTATTTCATTTTTTCAGATGCTTTGTAAAAGGTATTTTTTCCCTGATTTCTCTCGGTGAGTTTATTTGTGTACAGGAAGGCTACTGACTTTTGCGTGTTGACTTTGTAACCAGCCACATTACTGAAATTGCTTAGTGAATCTGAAAGACTTTTGGTAGAATTTTTGGGGACTTCTAAATACAGTATCATATCATCTGCAAGTAACAATAGTTTAGCTTCTTCCTTTCCTAGCTTTATTTCTTTTATTTCTTTCTCTTCTCTAATTGTTCCAGCTAAAGTTTCCAAGACTATGTTGAATAAGAGTGGAGACAGTAGACATCCTTTTCTTGTTCCTGATTTCTTTCCTGATGAAAGAAAGCTTTCATGTTTTTTCCACGTACTATGATGCTGGCTGCTGGTCTGTCACAGATGACTTTTATCAGATTGAGATAAAGACCATCTATTCCAATTTTCTGTAGGGTTTTTATCATGAATAGGTGCTGAACTTGTCAAAAGTTTTTCTGCATCTATTGAGATGATCACATGATTTTTTACCTTGGCTCTGTTAATATGGTGTATTACATTTATGAATTTATGTATGTTGAACCATCCTTACATCCCTGGGATGAATCCCACTTGATCATGGTGTACAATCTTTTTGATGGTTTGCTGCAGTCTGTTTGCCAGTATCTTACTGAGGACTTTTGCATCTATGTTCATTAGGGAGCTGGGCCTGTCATTCTCTTTCTTAGTTGGGTCCTTCTCTGGTTTTGGTATAAAGGTAATGCTTGCTTCAGTAATGAATTTGGAAGTATTTTGTTAAAGAGTTGGAGAAGCAGTGGTGTAAGCTCTTCTCTCTAAATTTCTTGTAGAACTCAGCAGGGCCTGAATCCATCAAGGCCTGGGCTTTTCTTTATTGATAGACTTTTAATTTCATCTCCAATTTTTGGAAGACACAGTCATGGGTAAAAAAAATTACATCTCCAATTTCACTTGTTGATATGGGCATATTTTGGATTTTTATATCTTGATTTAGCTTTGGTAATTCATATTATCTAGAAATCTGTCCATTTTTTCTGTATTTTCTATCTCAGAATACAAAGTTTCAAAGTAGGTAGAGATGATTTTCTGGATTTCTGCAGGATCTGTGTCTCTTGACTGGTGAATTAAGACCATTACCATTGATGGCTGTAACTGTTGGGTAGTGACTTACCCTTGTCATGTTATTTTCCTGTTGTTTTCTCCCTCCTTTTTCCCCTCCCTCTAGTTGTTTGCCTTCCTGGTGTGTTCCTTCTGTTGAGGTTTATGGAGCTGCAGTCCTTACTATGTCTTTCTAGAATGTCCTTTAGAATATTTTGGAGTGCTGGTTTTGTGATCATAAATTTCCTCAGATGTTCTTTGTCATAGAAGTATCTTATTTCTCCATCAATTTTGAAAGATAGTTTTGCAGGGTACATCAGTCTAGAAAGTTGTTTTCCTTTGGAACTTGAAATACTTCACTGCAAGCTCTCCTTGACTTGAGGTTTTGCACTGAGAACTCAGCTGTGACTCTAATGGGTTTTCTTTTATAGGTAATTCTTTTCTCTAACAGCTTTTAGAATTCTATTTTTTTTTTTTTTTTTTTTTTTTTTGTCTTTTTCCTTTTTATCGGTACCGGGGATCAAACTCATGACCGCCTGCTTGCAAGGCAGGTGCTTATGCCGCTGAACTAAATCCCCAGCCCCTTGAATGTCAAATTCTTTTTCTCTACCAAGGAAGTTTTCTGTCACGATGTCTTTGGACATTTTTTAAATGTTACTTGTGGTATCTCCTGCTTATTCATTGACTCCAAGTAATCTTAAGTTATTTTTCTTTGTCTAATCTAGCAGCTGCTGGATTGATTTCTCATGATCTCTTGCTATTTTTGAGAAATCTTTCTTTTCGTGGTTGCTAACTGCAAGCCTGTCTTCAATATCTGAGATCCTGTCCTCACATCTCACATTGGCCTAATCTGCTTCCTTTTTTTGGTACCTTGGGCTTGCCAGGCAGGCACTTATGCTGATGAGCTAAATCCCTGGCCCCTGCTTTGCATATTTTCAATGGAATTTTTACTCTCCTGGAAATTGCTTGAATCTGCATTATAGATTCCCTTTCTTTCCTATGCTGCACTTTCATAATTTGCTTAAACTTGTTTTTTGTTTCTCTCTCTTTCTTTCTTCTTCTTTTTTTTTTTTTTTTTTTTTTTTTTTTTTTTGTCTGTGCCTGCTCTAGTGTTGCTAAGCATGGTTGCTATTTTGATAATCTTTCTATTTATCTGGGAGGTTATTTCTGATTTTATTTCTTTTTCCAAAGCCTCATTCAGTTGCTTTGTTGTTTGCACTTCAGAGAGGCCTGGTGAGGGCTTTCGCATTGTCCCACGTCGTTGTCCCCTGGGTTTGCCTTTGGTGAACTGGATGTCTGGGGTTGCATCTTGTTTAAGTGTCTGCTCATTTCTTTTCTTTTTTTAGTTTGATTCCTGGGGCGATACTTGTCAGTTGCCTCTGGTGGGGTGCTTTCTTGGTGGTGTTCAGGACCCTTAGGTGATGATTACTTCTCTGAGGTTATCTTCCAGGTGTAGCCGGTTTTTGGGTTTTCAGTCTGTTGGAGGATCTTACCTCTTCAGTTTGTCGAGGATGAGAAGCTGTTACTTGTTTAGCCTAGTCCCTGGTTCCTTGGCACTGTGTCACCTCATTGCCTGCATTTTCCCTTAGTTAATCTCAGTCATGGATTATCAGGACCAACAGCACCAGCCAGTGTGGTGCTCCGTGTCTGCTGCCCTGCCATGTCTCTCTGCAGAGGCCCCCAGGGTTGCCAGCTGTCACCGTCCCCAGGTTCACTGTGAGTCTCATCTCAGGGCAAAGCCACCATTGCCTTCTTCCTTGAAGTTTTTCTTTTTCCTCTCTGCGAGCTTCACTTTGTACTCCATCTTCTTCCTGAGTCCCGGAGACCCATTTCCTTCCTTCTTGTCTTCCTCACGATGCTATATTCCAGCATCTGGAAAGTGACTCTCAGTGAGGCTGTTTTCTCTACTGCTTTCTCTGCCATCTTTCCAGAAGTCCTGCTACTGTACATGAATTTCTAAAAACTGCTTTAGTTCTGTTTTTTTCCTCCTATTGTTTTGCATCATGCCCTTTTCATGGCTGTGACACATTGCATCCTTCTTCTGCAAGGTGTGTGTGTGTGTTTCCTTCCCTATTTGTTTTTGGCCTCCTGCTCTCAAACTGAAGGCTTTCTTCACATGTCTGATCATCCTGGTCATAAACCCATACTTACAACTGAAGCACCAAAGAGTCGACTGTAAGCCTAGCAAATAGGGGCAGGTGGTTAACTGTGGAACTGGGTAGCAGGACCACCTGATATTTTTCTTTGAGGCACCTTCACAGTGAGGATCAATAGACTATGGCAGCTTTATGAGCTCAGAGGAAAATCTAGACACCTCCTGGAAAGCTAGAGCCTGCTGTGATGGCCCTGGGCAAGGGTTTTGTTTAAGTCTGGGGTCCTCTTTGCAGGACATAGACTTCTTTCACTTACTGGCCTTGTTGGACCCGTGTGTGACCCTTCCCACCCAAAGTGCCTGGTGGTCTTGGTCAGAGACTGGCTCAACTGCTCCAGAGAATGAACCTCCAGCTGGGGGAGGAGGAAGCACAGAAGAGGAGCTAAAGATCTCTTCAGCATTTGGACTTTCAGCACTGTGTTCTAACGTTTTGCAGACCTGGGAAGGAAACCACGTGACTGTTTTATACCCCTCCTGCAAGCCCCACAAGTGACCCTTCTGTTCTTTGATGTTGTTTCTCATTTCCCTTATCTGTTCTTAGTCTGCATTTGTTGAAATCTCTCATCAGCTATTGTCTGCTCCTCTTCTATTTGTTTCATTGTTGTTGATCAGAAAAAGTCTGGCTATGTCATTCAGGCTGATTTTGAATTAGTGTGATCCTCCTGCCTCCGCCTCTCAAATGCTGGGATTACAGGTATATGCCACCATGCCCAGAAAATGCTTAGATTTTAACTGTATTTTTTTAGGAAAGGAAAGGTTTTTTTTTTTTTTTTTTTAGCTCACAGTGAGTGGAGGTTTTAGTCCGTAATCTGCTAGGCAGGGTGGCCCCCAGAAGAAGGAAACATTTGATGGCAGTGGAAGACAGCAAAAGCAACAAGAGTGCAAGAGAAGCCTCTCCCTGTCCCTTATAGTCCCAGCATTGGCCAATCACAAACTCTAGATTCAGCTGCCTCCACACAGTGCAGGGGACACAGTGCAGGGGCCGGTGTGACGCTCATCAAGTGCACTCCACTCTGTGCTCCTCTGAGGAGAGACTGCAGTGACTTCCTGGCCCAGGTCTGACTCTGCTCGCCACCATCCTGCCCTGCTGCCTACTAGTCACGTGGACACTGGACTACCATCGTGTCTCCACTTTTTCAGCCCCTAACCCTCCCCTCTCCCCTGACCACCCATGCAGGAACTCCTCCAGGTCTTACTTCTAGGTCACCCCATCTGAGTCCCCAACCCTGGCCCCTCCACCTAGGCTCCCTGGGGGATCTGGGCATCCTTGATATGCTGTGTTATTGTCACGCACTTGCCCTGGGGCCCCTTAAGAACCTGGCCACTGGCTGGGCACACCGCAGGCACGCAGTCCATCCTGTGGTCCATCCTGGTAGAACTTACACCAACTCTCACTGGCCTTGTTTGAGAAAGCAGCTGGTTACACACATTGGGGCTCCAGCTGGGACCCGAAGCAGCCAGGGCCAGTGTCTGTGGACACCTGCTGCCTCTAGCTGGCCAGAGTTCTGCAAACCCCACCTCTCTTAGTCCATCCCCAGCCCCAAGTCCTTTCATTTAGTAGCTCTAGAACTCAGTTTTGGGGCCCTCTGTTTTTCTCCAGCAATCTGCTAAATGCCTCAGGGTCAGAGGGTGTCAGAGCCCCTTCCCTCTGCTGGCCTGGTACTTGTACCCTTCCCCTGGTACCAGCACTGATCACCCTCCTTGGGGCTCCTGCTGCTGCTGTCCGCAGCTCAGACATGTTGGAGAAGGTCCGGGGCTGGGCCCTGAGCTCCAGGAGGCCCCAACATCAGACCTGGCCACTCTGGCAGGCCCAGGCTCCAAGCTTGGAGTCTGCAGGCGCAGATTCCTGGCAGGCTTAGGGTGGGGTGAGCTGGTCTGTTTGCTCTCTCCTAGGAGGAAGCAGCCTGAGCCATCTTCAAAATAGCAGCAAACACTGCAGGTGGTCTTAGGAGCCTTCTGGTGTCATCCATGGATGAGGAAACTGGTCAAAAATGGCACAGATAAGACTGGCTTCCCTGGGTTCCGTTGGCTGGGTCCTGTCTGGACTTTCATTTCTTCTCCACTCATCACCTTGGCAGTTCTTGCCTCCCCTGCTGGATGGGGAGTCTGAGGGCAGAGGCAGTGGCCAGTCCTCATTCTGTGCTCAGCAGAACATGGCAGGATGCATGTCACTCCCATGGTGACTTTTTAGCAGAGTTAGATCCAAAAGCCAGCGCCATGCTAGGCAGCCAGTAGGAACCAGAGGAGATATAGCTCAGGCCTGTCCCCCTGCCTTTGGGGACCCCAGCCTTCTGCACGCAGCCCCCCTTCCTGGCCTTATTTAAACACTCTTATTGAAGAGCTGTGTATTGTACAATTAATGGAGACTGAAAGTCACATATATCTGTCTCTGCCTCTCTGTGCATTCATTCATTTATTCACTCAACTAATCTCAAGTACACAGCAGGCCCCTTCTGCCAGTGAGGAGGACACGCAAAGACACAGAGCAAACTGGGTCTCCAGAGTGCACTGGGGTTGGGCATAGCAGCACATACCAGTAATCCCAGCTCTTGGGAGGCCGAGGCAGCAGAATCACCACAAGTTTGAAGCTGGTTTGGACTCTATAGCAAGCTCAAGGCTAGCCTGAATTACATAGTGAGACCTTGTCTGAAAAAAAATACTTCTTTTTGTCTTTTTTTTCGGTGCCAGGAATCGAACTCACAACCACACACTTACAAGGCAGGCGCTTATGCCGCTGAGCTAAATCCCCAGCCCCTGAAAGTTTTTTAAAAAATAAACTTAAAAAAAAAAAAAGTGCACGAAGACACCATAGACTTGAACCCTGCCTATAGAGTCATCTTATTCAATCCCCTGCCTGGGGGTAGCTCTGAAACAAAAGAGGGCAAGGTACAAACTAGTGAGGCCTTCTGCCTTCCAGCCAGGAGGACTCCTCATCCTCAGCATGGGAGAGGGTATGGGCCTGGCCCTCAGTCCCTGCCCTGGTGGGCTCTGTGTCCCTACCCGCCCCATGGTGGTGATGGTAGTAGTCATTGTGAGGACTGAACTCACGACTTTCGCACTGAGGCTTTTTTAATTTTGGGGCTGGGGGTGGAGACTGAGACAGGATCTTGCTGTATAGTTGAAGCTGCCCTTGAATTTGCAGTGATCCTCCTGCCTCAGCCTCCCCAGTGTTGGGATTACAGGTGTGCACCACTGCACTTGGTTTAGCAAGCAGCTTGAGCCCCCACTGTGGTCCACTGCCTGACTTCCCACCATGTTTCTCACTGCCGTCTCCCTGTGTTCACTGTACTTATGGCCAGGGACATCAGGATGGCCTCCTCACCTGTGTCCCACCACTGGCACTTTGGCCCCTCAGCCTGCCCCTCTGAGGCTCCTGACAAAATCCAGTCCAGCTTGTGCTCACTTGGGCAGCACATAAACAAATCCAGTCCAGCCCTATTTGATACCTGGTCGCCAACCCAAGGCCACACTGCCAGTCATGCACCCCAAGTCCAGCAAGAGGGGTTTGGCCCCATCCCGCCCTGGCTGTCTGCTCTTTTCCGAAGCACCCACTGAGTTTGGGAATGAGTGACTCCAGAGACCCCGCCACTATCCCCCTCCGCCTGTGAGCGGGTCGCCATTGCAGCCCGGCCCCTGTGCAGCCGCAAGCCCCGCAGCCCAAGTTGCTCCTCCAACTGCGCGTGGTCCGGCGTGGGGCGGCGCTCACTCACGTCCAGGGCGCGGGCCCTGGGCAGCCGCGCCTCGGTCCGTCCCCCGCTAGACGCAGCCCCCGCGTTCACGTTGTCAGGAGCCCTGGCAAAGCGCACCCGGGCGGCGGTGTCATCACCCCACCCTGACCCTCCTGCGTGTGTGCGGACTCCGTCCACACCGTCCTCTCCGGCGCCCCCTCCCCGCTCGTCCCCGCGGGCCACCGACCCGCGCTTCGCTTCCAAGGTGGCGCGCAGAGGGGCTGGCGTGGCGCCTCCGCGTGGCTGCCCGCGGGATCCTCGCCTCCCGCGCGAGACAAGGTCTCGCCCGAGTCCTGCCCTGGGTGCGCGGGCACAGGGCGCCCTCCGGTGGCACAGACGCGGCCTCGGCACCCTGCCGATTGGGAAAGGGCTCTGGGACCGGTTCCGGCTGTTGGACGCACACTCGCATTTCCTCTGGGACGCTGGAAGCTGGAAGGAGGTGCAGGGGTGAACGTGTGTGTAGGAACATGTGTGAGTGTGGAGGATGCTTGTTAAGTGATGCGTGTGTGAACGGTATGTATGGAGGGGTGTGTGCTGGGACAGGGGCAGAGATGGAGTCCTGGAACTGAGAGCCTAGGACAAGGAGCCAGGCGTGCTGAGAGGCTGAGGCAGGAGGATCCCAGCTGCAAGCACAGCCTGGGAAAGTTGGTAAGACTCTTTCTCAAAATAATAATAAAAATAAAATGGAATAAAATGGTATTATTGTCCTTAGAGGAGAGACAGAGGTACAGAGACATGTCTAGCTCAGTGTGAAGGCTTTAGGTTCCATTCCCAACTGGGGGAGCCCCAGTCCCTGAAGTGAGTGGTGAGGAATGGCTGACCTTGATGGACTTGGCCTCTCCAGCTGACTTCTAGCTGGGAAGTAGCACCAAGATCAGGAGCTGGTGCCTGCCCTCCTGCAGGCAGGCTGAGGAGAGCTGGAAACCTGTCACTCCAGAACTGGTCACCACCCACATCCTGGTGGCCAGTGTTAGCATGGACATCCAGTGTCCAGGGACCCCCAATGTCCAGGAGACCAAGGTTCACAGGGCTCAGGGACAGCAGAGGGGCACAGCACTGGACAGAGAGTAGTAGGATATAGCTGGGTGCCTCCGACCCGTTCTGTCCCTCATCTGTGGGACAACTTGAAATTCTCAGCCATTTCAGGTTTCAGAAAGCCCTTAGACGCAACTGAAATCTTCAGGACCTGCCCAGAGCTGGGGCTGGAGCTGCCTCCAGGAACATCATCTTGTTGAGTGGCCCGATGGCCATGGCTATGGAAGGTTCCAGGATGGTCCTTGCAGGGTCATCCTGATGTGTATGAGTTAGCGTGCCAATCACCAGGGACAAAGTGAGGCATCTGCCTCCCAGGGGTTTGATGTTGGGAGCCGCGGCCGAGCCCGGTCGCCTTACTTGGCGGACGTGAGGCCTGTAGGAAAGAGCAAAGCCTGAGCTAGATTACCCCTCCCATCGAGTGTGCTAAGATGGCGCTTATCTCCTGCTTCCTGCTTGGTAAACAACCCGCCCTGTAAGATCTCCTGCTTCCTGCTTGGTAAACAACCCGCCCTGTAAGATCTCCTGCTTCCTGCTTGGTAAACAACCCGCCCTGTAAGATCTCCTGCTTCACAACCCGCCCTGTAAGTCTGCCTAGCAACAACTGATGTTAGCCAATCAGCCCGCATCGCGCGCTTTGAACTGGTTGGCCACTGTAACCCTATAAAAGTGAGTGCCTCTCCCGCCAAGAAAAGAAGAAGAAGCAAAAGAAGCAGAAGAAGCACGCAAGGAGCCGCGGAGAGCGGACCGGTAGAGGCTTCGGGACAGACTGTAGGGAGAAGCACGCAAGGAGCCGCGGAGAGCGGACCGGTAGAGGCTTCGGGACAGACTGTAGGGAGAAGCACGCAAGGAGCCGCGGGGAGCGGACCAACAGAGGCTTCGGCCGGGAGGATTCCCGGGGCAGGCTGTACGGAGAAGGAAAATAAAAGAAAAGGTTGTCCACTGCCAGACTTTGTTGTGTGTCCTTCCTGCCGGCCGGGAGTGACACCGACAGTTTGAGTTCCACTATACCCAGGATCTTTGCAAACCCCTCTTTCATCCACCCCACAGAGAGCTGCAGTCACTGCCACGCCCTCTCTAGTCACACCCACTGGGGGCTGCTCTTAGAGATCAGGGAACTAAATCGCCCAGCAGTGAGGCCACAGCCAGATGGGTTGTTTAAAGGGCAGGGACTGTCTAAGGGGCAGGAATGACATTTCCTACAACTTCACAAGCCAGGAGGTAGGCTTGCAGCGTGTGCTGAACCAGTGGCACCCCATCGGGGTGCTGCCATGTTCTCAGACCATGCAGCTTACTTCTGCATGTACAGGGTATGGTATTATTGTCCTTAGAGGAGAGACAGAGGTACAGGGACATGTCTGGAAGGTCCCAGATGTCCCATCTAGCACGTGAGACTCATTGCTTGGTGATTCAATGTCCTTGATTTTCAAGAATGGCCTTGCTGGGGAGGACCAAAGGCCATGTGGCTCAAGATGTCATCTGCCAGTGACTCAGGACTATTTTGCAGACAGGGAACTCCAAAGATTCTGGAAAACTGACTGTTTGGAACTCAGCAGTAGTAATGTTTCTCAGCAGTAGTAATTCACTGCAAAAGCTTGCTCAATCCCTAGTACACTCCTCAATATCTAGAAAGGCAATTTAAAAAGGCCAGAGGGCACTAACATTGTTTGAAGCCCAGTGAGTGGCGCACGCCTGTGACTCCCAGCACTGGGAAAACTAAGGAGGACCAGTGCGAGTCAGAGGCCAGCGTGGGCCACAAAATGAGTTCAAGGCCAGTCTGAACTGCACAGTGAAACTGTCTCAAAAAAAAAAAGACAAAAAATCAGTAACAAAAACAACAACACAGACAAAACTCTTTGAACACTATGTGCCAGGCCCAATATGCTGTTGATTTACCCCAAAATCTGAGGGACCTTTTGGTGTATGTGGTATGTAACTCAGAGAATCCCTCTGTTGGCTAAAGTTACACAGCTAGTAGGGCAGCTGTGGGACTGCACTAGTCCCATATGACCTCATATATGGACTCTTTCTCCTGCAACCTGTGCCCTCCATAGCACCAGCTGCATTTTGACCGAAAGCACCCAGCACAGCTATGTCCTAGGACCCACCCTGGATAAGGAGAGAGGTGGGGATGTGAGGCCAGGAGGGGTCGCAAGAGTGGCGGGAAGGGATGTAGATTCAGCCATGACTCGTGGCTGGGATCATGACTTGTTTCTGGGGTCACAAGCATGTGGCTGTGACTCTGAGGTCAGAGAGGATCACAGCTGCCTCAGAAAATACACCTGAGCCAGGCATGGCAGTGCCCACCTGTAATCCTAGCTGGGAGGCTGAGATAGGAGGGCTGCAAATTCTAGCACAACCTGGACAACGTATCAAGACTGTCTCCAAAAACAACAGTGAAAAAGGCTGGCACTTGGGCTGGGAGTTTAGCTCAGTGGCATAAGTGCCTGCCTTGCAAGTGTGCAGTCGTGAGTTCGATCCCCATTACTGAGAGAGAGAGAGAGAGAGAGAAGAGAAGAGAGAGAGAAGAGAGAGAGAGAGAAAAAGAGAGAGAGAGAGAGAGAGAGAGAGAGAAGAGAGAGAGAGGAACAAAAAGGCTGGAGCCAAGGTCACTTGGGCCCAAGGTGTGTGTCAGCCTACTGGGCCTTCCTGCTCTGGTCAGTCAGCTGCAACGGATCTCCCAGGCTGGCCTGCCATCTCTCCAGCCACTCCTCCACTCTAGCTCCTGCCTGTGAGCCTAGAAATCTTTCTCCGCTGTGGGCCCCTCTGTGGCCATGTCACATCAAAGGCTGCACCAATAGGGTCCAGGTCCTGCTCTCTAGTCCTCCCTCCCCAGGGTCACACATCACCTACATCCCTTGAGTGGGCATGGTTCCCAGTGATGCCCCAGGCCCTTGGAGAACCTGATTTCAAGTCAGTTCATTTGGGGACATCCCCAGCTCTGAATAAGTATTGCATTTTTAACCAAGATGTCAGCCCACGGAGGGCTCAAAGCATCCTTTGCTCTGTTTCTTATAAGAAAAATGAGGAGGCCCCTGGACCTTTTTCTAATTTTTATATCCAATCAAATTTCAAGATTAAAAAACCTCTCCCGGGGCTAGGGATTTAGCACCACATAAGCGCCTGCCTTGTAAGCAGGTAGTCGTGAGTTCGATCCTTGGTACCGATAAAAATGAAAAAGACAAAAAAAAAAACCTCTCCTGACCATGGTCAGATGGTACTGTTGATGGCTGATAGTCTTCACATGAAGAAAACAGACTGTGTTTTTGATCGTTATATGAAAAAAAGAAGAAAAATTGTTCTCTTAGAAGTGTTGTAATAGAAAGGTAATTTAATCTCACTATCCTTCACAATTAGAGAAGAATCATCCATCTGTGTACCATTTTAATGTTTTGTGATTGTTTCTCCTTTTTTCCCCACTGGTTCTCTTATGTTTTAAGCAGTGGTTGGAATCCTATCAAACGTGCACTATCTGACCTGCTCTGTGGTTGTGTACATCATCATAACACAGGCATTTTTCATACTGCTACAGGGCCAGGAAACATTTGCTTGAGGAGTTATACATCTGATCCCTGAAGCAGCACAAAGTCTAGAGCCAGAAAGTTATCAGACTAAAGAGCTCACTGCCACTGTCAGGGGAGGAAGGCTGCTCTCCCCCTCTCCTCCCACTCTTCGTCCTTTCTTCCCTCCCCGGAAGAGAATCTGCATGAGTGAACAAAGAGGAACTTGGCTATCTCTGGCATCTTTGTAAAAATACAAAATTTGTGCACACTTTTGTGGATGTGAAAACCAAGGCTTCTAAGGCTGCAACTGAAATGTTTTTTCGTCTTGGTGACACAGCTTGCCTTGTGCCAGGCCTGGTAGGAGACTTTTGGCTTTTACTGAATCAATGTCTACTTGCCAACGTGTGCTTATCTTGTCTATCCTTTGTAGATATGCTGCCATAAATATAACCTGCTTTTCACAATGCACCTTGACAGATACTTTCTTAAAAGTCAAGTTTACATGATAATATATAAAACCCCTGAGCTACCACCCAGCCTGGGGAGCCAGAAGAGCAGCCTGTGTCCAGGCCAGCTGTGTTGACTTAGTGCAGCTGACTTCTGCCTGAGCTTCTGTATCTGCAGAAGGGAGCCCACAGCTGTTCCTGACTGGTAGGTTTACTATAAGGATTAGACAGGATATTGCAAAGATAGCGTTTGTAACAGAAATCAGCAAACAGATGCCTCTCAATACACGGCAGTTAGCTGTCACATGACACTTCAGACACTGAAAGAAATTTGACAAAATGCAGAAAAGCAGTATACAAATAACGCTGTATAAAGTTGGACATATTTGATGACAGCATTTTGTGTGCACATCTTATTGGTCTAGATCAGTGGTGGTGAACCTATGTCACACGTGTTATTGTGTTTTTCTTTTAACACAGATGTTACTGTAGAGTCGTTTTTTCCTAAACTAAAACCACAGTATTCAGGTTTCATTGCCATGTTGGCACTTTGAATAAGTAAGTGGGTTTTAGGGTTGCAGTCTGGCACTCGGTCTCTAAAAGGCTCACCGTCACTAACCTATATTGTTTGGCCATGGAGAGAGGTTGGATGTTAGACAAGGCCCACCATAGCCCACTAGCCACTTCATGATACTTTGTGATATCTATAAGGTTAAACTTTCCCCACTTGGTGTTGGGACTGTACCACTGCTGAAATCATTCGGGTATCATGACACAGTAACTCTGCCTTTTACCTCCCCTACCTGCAACAGAGCTCTATTTCTCTTATCACCACATTTCCTGATGGTCCACAAAGTCTAAAATTATTCTCTTGGTGGAAAAATTGCCCAGTCCCCTCTCACTGCCAGGCTCTGCGCCCATTTCCTTCCCTTCTTTGGCTATCTGGATCATTAGGGCTTGGTACCTCCAAACATCATGCACCAGCACATGCCTCCTTGCCTGTCTTTCCATGCCAGCACCAAGGAAGCACAAAGGGACCAAACAAAGCTGAGGACAGGAGCCAGGGCTTGGCAGCTAGGGAAGGGATGGAGGAAAGAGTAAGGCTTTGCAGGAGCTGGATCCACAAGTCCAAGCTGTGTGCCAGGGGCACAAGTGCCACCTCCCACGCCCACTCCCACCTGCTGGCAGAGCTGGAATGATCTGAGTCTTCCAAAGTAAGCAAAGTCCTTATTCTGCTTTATGAGCCAGGCATAGCCAGCACTCTGGGAGGCTGAGGCAGGAAGGTTGCAAATTTATGTTCAGTCTAGGCAACTTAGCGCTTAAATCTGTCTGAAACAAAACAAAACAAAAAAAAAAACGAAAAAAGGTCTGGACCTGTAGTTCAGTGAGAAGACCCTAGGCTCAATTGTTAGTAATGGAAAAACAATAAATTTTTTAAAATCCACTTTTTGAAATTTAGGGCAGACAGACAGCAAGAAAGACTCCACAATTCCCTGATTCATCAAATGGTCTCACATCAATCACTGTGTGAGCAGTGTAACTTTTGTGCGAACCCAACTTCAAACCTGCACTTGAAAAGCTTTGTGGGAAACAAATTTGTTCCTTTCCCCAGCAGCCTTTATCAAAGGAATCACACTACGAGTGAAGACAGTGAGTTGTAAGTACTCTGCTGGCCGCAAAGCATACAGCTTCCCCAGAATCTTCTCTGCTGATACAAGTTATCGGAAACACAGGAAAACGCTGTGTTCCTAGCAGGTCCCATTTTCCAGCCACACTCAAGATGGCTGCATAATCACCCCTTCTATAAGCTCCATGTAGGCGACTTAGGCCTGCCACTCCAAATGTGGCACCCCTCGTTCCGGGGCGGGGCCAAGGCCGGAAGTGGGTGTGGCAGAGACGGAGGCCGAGCGGGCCTCTGAGAAACGATATTGGGGAGTGGGAAACGTACGCTTCACAGCAATGATTCCCCCACAAGAGGCGTCCGCCCGGCGGCGGGAGATTGAAGACAAGTTGAAACAGGTGGGCCTGGGGCTGGAGAAGGCGGGGAGAAACGACAGAAAGGGGCCAGGAGCGAGTCTGGGAGTTACACTCGGAAAAGAGGCGGGCTGGGACGGGGGCGCTCGCTGAGAAGAGATGAGTCTGGGGCCTAGGCCGTGGACCGGGAAGCAGCTGTCTCCTTTAGCCTTAGGCTTTGGTGATGTCCGCCCTTTCATTCCCCACAGGAGGAGGAGACACTATCCTTTATCCGAGACAGCTTGGAGAAGAGCGATCAGCTCACCAAAAACATGGTGAGGAAGCCATCAGCTGGGAGGAAAGACGCCCCGGTCCTGGAGGAGAGCCTGGCGATCTAGGGGCCCGGCGTGGGTGGTGCGGGTGGCAACGTGGGGGCTTCTGCAGCAACAGTGTGCACCTCCCTTACCCAGACCCACTCCTGTGGCCCACCCTTGTGCTGAGTACATTGTAGTTCCTGCTGGCCTGGACTTCGGCTTTCTACTCTTTAGTTTTTCTTTCCATAGGCAGATATTTAGTAGATTGGCTAGGTGGACTGGTACTGGCCATGTGTCAGCGGCCATTCAAGTGAGGTTGGCACATGTGGATTACTAAGGGCAGAGAATGCACATTTTTCACCCCAAGGCCTTTAGGGACGGAATGAGCTCTGAGCAGACCTGAGATCTAGACCTTGCCCTGCAGCTTACTTGCTGTGTGGTTCCTGGCAAGTAATTTTCTGAGTATCAGTTAACTTGTCTGCTATAACAGAGACAGTGGCAATCTCCCCATGTGACTATGAAGGACATGTGAGCCAATACATTTAACACATCTTGCACAGTGCTTGGCACTCAATAAGTGCGTGTCCTTTATTCCTAGGGGAGACTGAAAAAGCAGGGATTGAGCAAAGACAAACTTGGATCTGTAATTAATGACACCACCAAGTCCTAGTGACTCTAAGAGAGGGGGAGTTTTGAAGGTACCAGCAATGCATTTGAGGCTACTCTGTGTGAAACTATTTCCTGTTCAAACTAGAAAAGCTTCAGAGAAAATAGAAATTGAGCTTTGACTTCAGAGAGTGGAAGGAATACTATCCTGAGATGATCATCTTTGGAAGAACTAATTTGATGCTTGACTCGCCTTCAAGTTTCAAGCAGTTTATTGTGGACCACCTTTTATGCTGGGGGCACATGGTACATTCCGGGGATATAGTTTATAGGAAAACCATGCCCCTTCCTGTGTGGAGCTTCTTGTCTTGAAGCTAGCCTCTAGGTGGGCAGAGGCAGTGCTGGGATGGTCTTGAGACCTGGGAGCAAGAGGTTTTCCCTCTGCAGGTGTCTATCCTGTCATCCTTTGAGAGCCGCCTCATGAAGCTGGAGAACTCCATCATCCCGGTGCACAAGCAAACAGAGAATCTGCAACGATTGCAGGAGAACGTTGAGAAGACCCTATCCTGCCTGGACCATGTCATCAGCTACTACCATGTGGCTAGTGACACTGAGAAGATCATCAAGGAAGGGTGAGCTAGGCACAGAGGGTCATATTCCTAGTGTATCCTAGTAGTGGCCTAGGCCTGAGAAGAGGGAGTAGAATAAATTTAAGGCTAAAGTTCCCTGTGTGGATTCTCTTCTTCCCCTTTCACATACCATTCCCTTACTCCCTCTTCATTCCCCATCCTCCCAGGCTGACCTGGCCCTTTTTCTTTGCAGCCCTACAGGTCGGCTGGAAGAGTACCTGGGAAGCATGGCCAAGATTCAGAAGGCTGTGGAGTATTTCCAGGACAATAGCCCAGACAGCCCAGAACTCAACAAAGTGGTAAGGGGCTAGTGGAATGTTGTGAGAAGTTTGGGGATACCAGTCCCTGTGCCATCTCATGGGGGGTTTTAGATCAGCTAAAGAAGTGTACAGTAGCTGGGTGTAGTGATGCACACCTGTAACCCCAACTCCCTGGTAGAATGAGGCAGGAGGATCACAAGTTCAAGTAGGATGGAGAAGGAGAGTGCAAAAGACATGAAACTAAGAGTTCTGTTTAAGCAAAAACATTTTTCTCTTTCTTTCTTTAACATCTTCATTAAGATATATAATTTCCATAACATGAAGTTAGAGTGTAAAATGAATGTATTTAGGAAGTTGTGCATCCATCACCAGAATCAGCTTTAGAACTCTGTAGATCATCTGAAAAAGGAACTCTGACCCACTGGCAGTTGCTGTCCCTCTCTGCCCTCTCCCCTTTGTCCCCCACTGGTAGTCACTGTAATCCATCCATATGATTCACCTAGCCTAGACTTCTTATGTAAATGGTGGCATATGATAGGTGGCCATTCACAACTTTTTCTCCCCACAACTTTCATTTAGCATAAGTTTTCAAGGTTCATCCACATTGTAGCATGTATCATATTTCATTCCTTTTTATTGCCAAATAGTGTGGATAGGATACATTTCACTTATCCATCTCTCCTGTGATAGACACTTGGGTTGTTTCCACCGATGTGAATAATGTTGCTGTGAATCTTCTGGTACACTCGTCTGTTTTGTTCTGTTCTTGTGAACTGGTTTTGCTTTTTTGAGACAAGGTCTCATTATGTAGTTCAGGTTGATCTTGAACTCATGTAGCCCAGGTTGGCCTCAAACTTGCAGCAATCCGTCTGCCTCAGCCTTTCAAATGCTGGGATTATAGACATGCACTACCTTCCCAGCTCTGTACACACTTTTTATGTGGATATGCATTTTTAATCTTATGTTCTAGGTATCTGTCCCTTGCCAGATATATAATTTGTAAATATTTTCTCATTCAGCAAGTTGTTTTTCAGTTTCCTAATGGTAGCTTTTGGAGCATAAAAGTTTCCCATTTGATATAGTTTATTATTTCTTTTGAAAACTTCTAACAAGAAACAAATTAACAATGAAAGTGAGGAAACAGCCAATATTTATTAATCTGCTGCTTTTTATAAAATTTTGGGTCATATCTGTGATTATCCCTTTTGAGAAAAAATAAGGTAAAGAAATCAAATCAGGATTCCCCACTGCACACAGTGGTGCGTACATGTAATCCCAACTACTCCGAAGACTGAGGCAAGAAGGTTCAAGATTAGCCTGAATGGGTTAGCAAGGCCTGCCTCAAAGTTTAAAAATAAGTAAAGAGGGGAGGGATACAGCTCAGTGGTGGAGTGCTTGCTTAGCGTGCACAAGGCCCTAGCTTTAACTGCCGTGTCCCTCACACCCTCAGAAACAAAGAAAGGCTTCCTGATGTCTCTTCTTGGGGTTGAAGGAAGAAAGCCAGTGTAAGGCAGAGAGCCTGAGGCAGGAAGGTAGAGTGGGAGCTGCAGAATCAGTGCAGTAGCAGCGACAGCAAAACAAGCCGCTGCCTTCGGCTCTTCTCGCAGAAGCTGCTGTTTGAGCGGGGGAAGGAGTCACTGGAGTCCGAGTTCCGCAGCCTGATGACCCGACACAGTAAGGTCGTCTCCCCCGTGCTCATCCTGGATCTCATCAGTGGCGACGAGGACCTAGAGGTCCAGGAGGACGTGGCTCTGGAGCACCTACCTGAAAGCGTGCTCCAGGATGTGGTCCGCATCTCCCTCTGGCTGGTGGAATATGGCCGTAACCAAGGTGAGAAGGCTTTTGTTGGTCCTGTCCAGCAGCAGGCCTGGGGAAACAGGAGCGTTGCCACTCCTCATTTTATTCTTCATCTATCTGGATTTGATTGATTGACTGGTTGATTGGATTTTGAGGCAGGTCTGTGTAGGCTGGCCTCCAACTCACACCAATCCTTGTGCCTCAGCCTCTGGGTGCTAGAACTAAGGTATGTGCTATCACACCCAGCTGGATTTTTTTTTTTAGTAAAAGGAAGTTCAGGGCCTGGGGATTTAGCTCAGCGGCATAAGTACCTGCCTTGCAAGCAGGCAGTCGTGAGTTCGATCCCCGGTACCGATAAAAAGGAAAAAAAAAAAAGTAAAAGGAAGTTCAGTAGTAAAAAACATGAGCAGTAATTTAATAGCTTCAATATTACAATGTGAGTTTAGCCGAATCCAAACTTTTATGTACCTTTTGTTTACTTTTTTTATTGGTTATGAATTTTTCAGATCATGTAGGAAACCATAAGTGAAAAGTAGAAGTTCTTCTCCCTACTTTCCTGCTGCCTACATTGTAACCCAAAGATTAGCAGATATTAAGATTTATTTATGCCTCTCTGACCTGGCCTGTGGGTCAATCTGGATCCATGAGGCAGTTTCCTAGAGAAGGAATGGGGATTAACACAGACAGGGCCAGAGACAGAGAAACAGAGACAAGTCGAGAAAATCCGATCAAGCCTCATTTATTGATAAAGTGGTCGCTGCTTTTATAGGGCAGGGGCTGGCCGGTGGGGCAGGAAAAGGCTATGGGATGATCTCTGATGGGTCGTCCTCATGTCCATGTACGTGACGTAAGTAGGAGAGGATTATGGTTAATGTAGGCAGGCACATTATGTGCCCATAGGAGGGAGAGGCGGGGAGACAGTAGTGGGGCGGTCGCACCGCTCCCTACAACCCTCCAGAAAATATGCCGCAGTGTATGTATGTGAGAGAATGAATGTGTGCTTCCTCTCCTTACTCCCCAAGCTCTTCCACTTATTAATATAATGTTTGCATATTAAACTCTGTATAAAGCAGGTGATGTTTTAAACATTTACCTGTAGTTATTTTTTTAACTTCATGATATACCTTGAGATGGTTTCATATCAGTATATGTAGGCTGGTTTCATTTTTTTCTATAGCTGCCTGATTATCTCTGGTATGGTGGTACTATTTCTTTTCGTACTGTTAGAGTTTTTAAAAAAAATTGACTCAACCACAATTTTTAGAAAATAACTCCAGTGATTATTGTGTTGTATACTCTTGGGCTATCCACTCTGGTCTCCGCTTAGTGTGTCGATGTGTGCTATTTTATCTGTGATGGTTCCCACCTTCTCAGGAGGACTGCAGTAGCAGTCTTATGTTTTACAGCCCAGATGTATCAGGCTACATGAACAGATTCATGGTTCAGGATTTGTACTGGGGTGCACTTTGGGTTTGGTGGAGGATTTTCAGAGGCTCCATGGGAATCCAGGAGGCTGAGTAGACACCTTCTAGGACCCTCAGAATCTTCAGCCAGAGTCTCTACTTGGGTCCATCTCCTACATTGGGGTTTCTTGTAGGACGTTGGTTGGTAACTGCTGAAATGATCATGGTCTCCATATCTTTTTCCCTGCTCATATGCACATTGGGATTATCTAGTTTTCTGATATGTTTAGGCAGTTCTGAGGATAGCTCTCAAATGTTGCAGTAATCAGATGTCGTCTTGTCCATTGCCAGTTCCTCCTCAGATGGACACCAATCAACACACTCATTAACAGGCTATTAGTTCTTCATTATTTTTACCATTCAACTACACTATCAAGTCCTATTTTTATTTTTTATTTACATTTTTAGTGTCTAATGATATAGTTGTGTTTTTCAGTCATTGACATTTATTCCTCTTCTGCTTGATAATATTTCTTAACCTTTTGACCAAGTTAAATCTGGGTGTTAATTTTCTATTTTTTATTTTTAAAAAAATAGGCATAGTGGCACATGTTTTATAACGCTCTGGGATGGTGAGGCACGAGGATCCCATGATCCCAGGAGTTTGAGGCTAGCCTGGACAACACACACAGACCTTGTCTCAAAATAAATAATTTTTTTTTTTTTTTTTTTTTTTTTTTTTTTTTTGGTGCCAGAGATCAAACTCAGGACCTTGAGTTTGCCAAACAGGTGCTTGTACCGCTGAGCTAAATCCCTGGCCCTAATTTTTTTTTAAATGTACCATTAAATAGCTGAGAGTGGTGGCTCATGTCTATAATTCTAGTACTTGGGAAGCTGAGGCAGGAGGATTGTTTTGCAAGTTGAAGACCAGCCTAGGCTACAAAGTGAGCCCAAGGCCAGCTTGAACTGTATAGTAAGACCCTGTCTTAAAAAGACCAAAAAAAAAAAAAAAAGTACTTATAATTGTCAGTTCTATTGGGGGATAGTTTTCTCTTTGACTTTACCTGACTTGAGAGGCCTCATGATGACTGTGGGCCACCACAGGTGCTGGGAAGGGTGACCAAGCAGCCATACTGGGCTCCGGTGCTGCCCTGTCGGGAGGCAGAGGCAGGGACCCCAGCTGCCATCCATTCTTGCTGTCTCTCCTCAGATTTCATGAATGTCTACTACCAGATACGCTCCAGCCAGTTGGACCGCTCCATCAAGGGCCTAAAGGAGCATTTCCGGAAGAGTAGTTCTTCCTCTGGGGTTCCCTACTCCCCTGCCATCCCCAATAAGAGAAAGGATACACCCACCAAGAAGCCAATCAAGCGGCCAGGTGAGCCCCCACCATGGCCCATGTCAGCACCAGCCCAAGGGCTACCTGGGACCAGGATTGCTTTTTCCCAAGCTGGAGTCAGTAGTAGCATCCTGCTTCTAGGCTTTGGCTTCATGAGAGTCCTAGCTGAAGGTGCACAGGACAGGAAGCAGGTGTCTGTCCACCCAGCAAGTTCCTGGAGAGCATGGCTCAGGCTCTGGAGAGCCTGACAAGTCCAGTCTAGGGGTTCCATAATGTCTTTGAAGTGGGATGGGAGTCACAGACATGCTCAGTTAGCTCTCCGGAGGCAGGGGGACGGGGACCATTGGTAGGCCCCTTCCCAGCCCTCTGTTCTGTCAGAAGTTCAGCTGTGCTGCTGCAGCCTAAATAATGGGATGGGAGGTCTGGCCCTGCAGTCTCCCCCACCCAGCTGCCAAGTGGAAGGGGAGATTTGTACTTCACAGTTGATTCAGAAAGGAGAGAAATCCTAGACCGTCCTTTTGGAAGAACCTGAACTGGCTTTGGGCTCTGATGCGGTTAATCCCTTGTGGAAGGCAGAGAAGGGCATAGGGTAAGAGTTGTAGGCTACGGGTTGTTGTGGTCCTGAAAACAGCCCTCCATTCTCCCCTCTTCACATTCCCTGCAGCTCTTGTTGCAGGTAAACAGCATCTGCATGTTGTGGCTGAGCAAGCCTGGCTGTCTCTGCCTCCAGAGCAGCTGCCCTCAGTTCTCGGAGAGGCCAGATGTACTGGGTGGGGGGTGCTGAGGTAGCAGCTGGAGAAAAGACCACTTTGGGTCCCTCAGCGGCTACAGGCACTTCCCAGAGCATGGTCTGCATATGCACCTTCATGACCGAAGACTTTGTGTAGAGCTCACCCTCATCTCACTGCCCCATTTCTCCAGTCCCTCAGACAGCAGGTGTCTGTTCACATCCAGCCGGGTCACCTGCTCTCCTCAGGCCTTTACTTAGGGTTTGGGCACCCAACAAGTGGAGGCTACCCTCAGGATACAAGTGAGTAGCACAGCATGAAGGAACTGGGCCATGGTACAGGCAGAAAGTGCACTGTCTTCTTCCCCTGGAGTGGATGCTACGGTACCCCTTAGAGGACCTGCTGCCAACAGTGACTTTACTGACCGAGGCTGCCTGGCTGCAGCCGCCTGTGTGGCCAGCCAGCCCATCTCTGCCTTTATCGTGCCAGGAAAGAGCCATCTGTGTGAGACTGCCTGGCTACCTGGACCTCAGCCACTCTGTGCTCACTTTCACCTCTGCCTTGTTCTCTGAAAGGACCCCTGGAAGTCCCAGACAGACCCTGTTTGTACCACCCAAGAGTGCCCTGGCCATGCAGAGCCCAGACCTTTTGGGAGAAAGGATCTGACCTCAGGGCTTACCATAGACCTAATCTGCTCTTGGTGCAGAGACACAAGAAGGTAGATTGGCTGTGAGGACACTTGTGGGTTTTATAGGGTCTCAAGAATGGATGTAAGCAGGTGGGCTTGGACGTTAAGAAGTTAGGCTCCTGGGACATCTGTTCCATGCCTTGAGGAGAGGAGCAGGGAGGCCTGGTCTGTGATGAGACACCAGCTTCAGCTTTGGTCCTGGTAGCAGGGTGCCTGGCAGGTTTGGTGGTTGCCAGGTTATCATCTCTGATGCCCCTCTGCTGCTGGCTAGGCCCCTGTAGGTGTCTGCTCTTGGTTTGTTGTGGGATAAGAATCTGATTTGCTCATTAGCGAGGAATGCACTGAAGGAGGCAATATAGGGGCGACAGATGTCACTAGGCCAGCCAGATGGGGTTATCCCTGGTTAATTTGCTGCAGCTCAAGGGGAGCTGCCAGAACATAGCAGCCACCTTGAGATCGGATCTATAGGAGCGGCGGTCTGCAGAAAAGGCTACCTTCTGTCTATGCTGATTAAAATGCCACACAGTAAAATTTGTATTTTTGACCTCAGGTGGATCTCTGTCCACTTTAATCAACTTTCCTTCCCTAGTATATTTTTTTGATTATGCAACAGGACCTGTCTGCTTGAATGCTACTTTGTGCCCCTACATTTTCTACCCTAAGATGTCTCATTCCCACAGAGGCAGCTGGCCCCCAGGCTCTGGGTGTGGTGGTTTTGTTTGTATTGTTTTCACTTGTGATACTAACTGTTCTTTTTTCCCCCCACGCCAAGAGCATGTGCGCTTTCTTCCTCCTCTCCCTTTCCAGTGGTGGCTTTTGTTAGCGCCTTCCTGGCTTTTTGGTTGTTCCCATGGCTGTGGTGGCTTGAATGACTCCCCTGGTGTAGGAACAACTGCCTTTCGGTCTCAGAACCTCCAGCTGGGCATAACCCCAGGTTGCTTCCCATGGATTGCTATCTGCCTGGGTCCCAACATTGAGCATGCTTAGGAAACTGGAGTTTGAGGCTGGGCTTGCAGGGGTCCCCAGGCTCTGCCAGCTGACTTGTCCCCTCCAGGTTAAAAGCTTTGTCACCAGCTTCTCTGTCCATGCCAATTAAAGTGTACTCATAGAATGGTTTATTTTCAATTTCTGGTGGATCTCTGAAGTAAAAAACCCAAAATAGTGAGGGCCAACAGCAGATGGGAGAATGAGATGTTCCTTCTTCCCACCACCGAGGACTCTGTTGGCCGTGGGGCTGGGCCTGCTGGGAGAGATAGAGGGGCATGCTCGCTGCTGGGGAGGCGTGGGCTGGGCAGGTGGAGGGCCGCTGCTGTTTTCTCTCACTCATTTCCTAGGTCTTCTTATTTCTTCTCTGTGTGGCTCTGGTGACAGGGACGATCCGTAAGGCTCAGAACCTTCTGAAACAGTATTCCCAGCATGGTCTAGATGGGAAAAAGGGGGGCTCTAACCTCATTCCTCTGGAAGGTAATCACCCTGTGTTCCTCCCAGCCCCTCTTCCTCCACTGTGTGTCCACTCACTTGGCAGGGCAGAGCCTCCCCCCAGGAGGGCCTGAGGAGAAATCCTGAGGGAGCAGGGTGGGAACTGCAAGTCCTTGGTGGCAGCTCTGCCCTCCCTGAGGCTCCCCACTCCCCTTCCCTGTCTCTGTCCTTGTCTCCCGTGTGAACTCAGAGAAAGTTCTTTGTCTTGGGGCAGCCCTTTCACGCCGAGACCAGCAGTGGCAGGACCAAGCTGGCAAAGGCCTTCCAGCCACCCTCTTTTTTAGAAATGGGGTTCTGCACAGCAGGAGGACAGGCAGCCTGAGGCCATGTCGCTTGCTCCCTTCGGTCAGGGCAGGGATGGCCAGGTTAGCTGCCCTGGTAGACCTAGCCCGCCTTCAAAAGTGTCAGCCTGTGAGACAATGCAAGGCTGTCCCTAGTCACTCTCGGTGGGGTGGAGAGACCCTCTGAGGCTGAGCCACAGGCCCTCCTAGCTCAGCCCATTCTTCTCAGTTCCCAGGCTCAGGGAACAACAGGCCGGATGGTCCTGGGCACTCGCTGCAAGTCAGGCTTGAAACGGCTGTTCCTATGGTGGTCTGAGGCAGAGAAGGGCCTTGGTGCCCTTCCCACTGCCCCATCCCTGCGTCCACTTCACATGCCCCGTCTGGAGATAAGAGCTTCTTCCCCATACCCTGAGAGGCAACTGCCTGGCCCTGGATAAATGCTGCTTGTGTTTGTGTGGCTGACATCTTGCTAGGTCACAAGCATGATTTCCGAGTTAAGCACCTGTCTGAGGCCCTGAACGACAAGCACGGGCCACTGGCTGGTGAGTACCATTAGCCCAGCCCGAAGGCAGCTGCCGATACTGCCTTCGCACAGTCCCTGGATGGCCTGCTGCTGCCTGCCCAGGGGGGCCTGTTCCGCTCCAAGGACGAGCTGGGCTACTACCTGGCACTCACTCTGGTCTCTGGGCACTAGACCTCCTTGCCTGACTTGAGATGAGAATGCATGCCTGGCTCTCAGGGCCTGGGCCAGGGGAGAAGCTGCTGGTCACTGCTTGAAAGCAGGCAGAGGGAAAGGCAACGAGGGCTGAAAGCCCTGACATCTGACGTCTCAGGACCTGCCGCTTGGCACGTGGATCAAGCCGTTCTCTGCTGGCCTTGTCTGCAGTGCCCTGGCCTGGCCTCCACAAGTAGAATGCCGTCTCCTCCCAGGGCAGCTGACAGCCACACTCTCCATCTCAGGAGCTCACCTCTTCTCAGCTGCTGCCCCCGGCCAGCCAGGCTGTGTGTGTATGTATTTCAGAAGACCTGCTGGACTGGCCTTCACAAACCCAGCATTTTCTCAGGTGGAGGACCGCAGTCCTGCTTCTATGAGGAGGGCAATGCCACTGGCCCATCTTAGGCTGCTCTCTTCTAGGCATAGATGAGAACCCTCAGCCCTGGGGTCAGACATGCCTTATCTAGGAAGTTGAGTTAGGGCTCTTCCTTCTATCATTTCTCCACCAACTGTAGTGTCTGATGCCCTGAAGCCATAAGCACTGTCTGTGCAGAACTGAGAATGAAGCCAGGCTGGACTCAGCTCCTGATTTTTCCCCTGAACCTGGATGGGCCTGCCAGAGTCCTTGTAACTTCCTGCCAGAGCAGTCTACCCTCCCTCTTCCACCCACTGCTGGTCTGGGTTGCAGGGCAGGAGCCGGGAAACCCACGTCCCTCCAGCAGGAGTGAATAGCTGCCACCAGACCAGCAGCTCGAGTACTGCTGTCCCCACAGGGAGAGATGACATGCTGGATGTGGAGACCGATGCCTACATTCACTGTGTCAGTGCCTTCGTCAAGCTGGCCCAGAGCGAGTACCAACTGCTGACAGACATCATCCCCGAGCACCATCAGAAGAAAACCTTTGACTCCTTGATACAGGTTCTGCCTGTCCTTCCCTGCTCTGGGTGTCTGCCCAGCAGCCCCAGCCAAGCTGTCACTGTAAAGTCCTGAGCGTGGGGAAGGCCTGTTACCTGAAGCCCTCAACTCTAGGCACCACATCGTAGCCTGGGATCTGTCCTGGGAGGTTGCTCAGTACCCCCATCTTCTGCCCCAGCAGCTCGCTTCCCCTCATCCTCAGTGAGATATCTTTGCTGTCCCTGGGAGCCAGCTCTCTGCTCTGCCCTTCTTGAGGTAGACCCGGTCCCTCCCTCAGGATGCACTGGACGGCCTGATGCTTGAGGGGGAGAACATCGTGTCTGCTGCCCGGAAGGCTATTATTCGCCATGACTTCTCCACAGTGCTCACAGTCTTCCCCATCCTGCGGCACCTCAAGCAGACCAAACCTGAGTTTGACCAGGTGCTCCAGGTATGTGACAGGGAGGCCCTTGGGGACACACAAAGGAAGAATTCAGCTTTCCCTGCATAGCCCCCCAGTCTTCTGAGTGAAGAATAGTAGCTTCTGCAGGGCCCTGGGCAAGTCAGGACACTCCCAGGTGATTGAGGAAGAGCTGGCAGACGCTCAATCCCCCAGGGAGGGGCAGGGAGGTGACCAGAAGGAGCTGGGCTCCACATACAGCCTGCTCCAGAGGGTGTGGCTGGGGCTGTACACTGTGCTTCCCCAGGGCACGGCTGCCAGCACCAAGAACAAACTCCCTGGCCTCATCACCTCCATGGAGACCATTGGAGCAAAGGCGCTGGAGGACTTTGCAGACAACATCAAGGTACTTCCTCTCCTCCCGCCAGGTCTGGCAGCCTGGGTGTGGGGACTCTCAGAGAGCAGGCTTGCACGAGGCGCAAGTCTGTCCTTAGAGAAGCCACTGTGCTCCAGTTCCCTGTCAACTCCTGTCAGGCTGTCTCCTTGTGGGCTCTGAGGCGCTTCTGTCCTGCCATCTTGCTTAGCCTGAGGGTGCAGGGCATCTTAACACCCATTGCCAGGAGGTGGCGCTGAGCAAGCGGACTGGAGCATGGCTTGAGCCTGAGGCTGCCTTGGAAGCTGTGTGAAGGAACCAGTTGTTTTTCTCCACAGAATGATCCAGACAAGGAGTACAATATGCCCAAGGATGGCACTGTGCACGAGCTCACCAGCAACGTAGGTGCTCCCCACGGGACCCTGGGAGGTGCGGGTTCTAGCTCAGGCGCCAGGCCAGCACCCTTGGGCAGGAGCCAGCCTGGTCTGGGGCCTCTTGGCCTTTGTGAATGCTTGTGGCAGATGGACAGGCCATTGTAGAGAATCTCTGGAAGACAGGATCTGTGGGTAGCAAGAGCCCATAGGGTGAAATATAAAGTTTCCAGCCACCTTTGTTGCTGGGCAGATCCCTGGCCCCTGAGCTTCCCTGCTAGCCATATAAGGGCACGTAGAGGGCATGGGCCTGGGCCCTGCCCTGACCATCCTCCTGGGCCATATCCTCCCTGCCAGGCCATTCTCTTCCTGCAGCAGCTTCTGGACTTCCAGGAGACAGCAGGCGCCATGCTGGCCTCCCAAGGTACTCAGGCCCCACCTGCTCCCTCTTGCCTGTGGACATGGGGTTAGGCTCCCAGGAGGCGCTACCTCCGGAGGGTGAAGGCAGGGCTAGGAGAGGGGTCTCTTCTCACCCGGGGAGTGCAGTTCAGATGTGGCCTGTGAGGGGACCACTGGGGCCATCATGGGCTGAGCATCAGGGGAACAGGATTGCTGCTGCCTCTGTGACCCCTCAGTGCCTCCCTCACTCCTGTGGCCACCTTACTCTGGGGTGGGCACTATAACCTGGAGATGCTCTCCATGCCCTGCCTCCCTCATATGCTCCTCCACAGCCTCCCATGTCTACCGTACTCCTGACTGGTCCCACAGCTGTCCCTTGAAGGGCTGAAGCCTTGAGGCCAGCTGGGTGTCCTCCCTCTGATCACTACCCAGGGGCTGGGGCTTGGAAGGTTGGCATGGAAAGAGGAACAGTCTTCTGGGTTCCCCAGCCCCTCCTTGTCTGCCCCGATTTGGGGACAAGTTGCCAAGGAGCTGCTTCTGGCCTGTGGTTCTTGAGTTTCTACTTTCCATGCATTCCCTAGCCTTGAGAGGGTCTGGCCTGGTGTGTCCTGCTTCTGTCCCTGGCTATCACGGGGTGAGGGCTGCTTGACTTGGGTGACGCAGCCATTTCTAACCTGTTTTTTGAACTTGCATCTTTCTCCCTCCTCTGTTTCTCTCATCCCCCTCTGTGTGCAATGCCTTTCATTTTGTAGTTCTTGGGGACACATACAATATTCCTTTAGACCCCCGAGGTAAGCAGTGCGGCTCTGCAGCCCCTTTCTCCCCCTCTGAAGCCCCACGGGTGAGGTTCCCTGGGGACAGGGCCTGTTAGAGGTTGGGTCAGAGGGTCAAGAGTTCTTCTAGGGTGCTCTCACCTCTCCACACTGGTGTCTTGGCCATCTTCTGTCTCTGAGCCCACCAGGGCAGCACCCTGCTGTGTCCCCACACCCCAGATATGCCCATCAGGCAAACTTGCCCCTCTGCCTCAGCCTTCTGGACAACAGGTCCTCTATTCAGTATGACCCAGTAGTGAGGCTGTAGAATGTGGAAAAAAGATGGAGAGGCTGTGGTACCCCATTCTAATTCTTCACTGTTGGCAAATGGGCAAAGGGTTCTTCCAGACAACTGCCTAGGATGGGTCGGGGGGCCTGGGGGATGGAGGTTGGGGTCCTAGTATCCCACTCATCCCATCAACCTTCCTACTGACACCCCGCCATGATAGAGGGGTGGCCTTGGGTTCCAGGGGTTAGGGCAGCACTTCCCATGGTAGGATGCAGCCCTGTGACTCGGTAGATGCTTGCTCTGGCTGCGTCCTCTGCCCTAGGAAGCCCAAGGCCTCTCCCAGTGTTTCCTCCACTGCTCCTTGGGGGTGGGAGGTGGGACAGGTCTTGGTCACTGCCACCGCAGTAATAGGACTTCTCCTGTCACAGAAACCAGCTCTTCGGCCACCAGCTACAGCTCCGAGTTTAGCAAGCGACTGCTGAGCACCTACATCTGTGAGTGTCTCTCAGGCAGAATCCTTCTGTCCCAGGAAAGCCCTTTCTGGGGCCTCCATATATTCACTGGTCCTCTTCTGACCTTGCAAGGGCAACCTAAACTCCAGTTCAGGGTCAGTGGGATTTGGAAGGATTCCTAATGCCCCAGAGTCAGGTAGATGAGGAGCCGTGGCTGGGAACTGGCTAGTGGGCCCTATGGTGGGTCACTGGGGTAAGATTGGCAGGCACGGCCCCATCTTTCCCTATGCAGGTAAAGTCCTGGGCAACCTGCAGCTGAACTTGCTGAGCAAGTCCAAGGTGTATGAAGACCCAGCCCTGAGCGCCATCTTCCTACACAACAACTACAACTACATCCTTAAGTCCCTGGAGAAGTAAGTGGCTACAGGCACGGCTCTGCACTCTTCCCCTGTGCCCTCCACAGCCTCCTGCTCCTGCGTGCACGGGCAGGAGGGGGCTCTCAGTCCTCGTAGCCCAGACCCAAGAAGGCTGAGTGCTGCCTCCTGAGAGCTGTGGATGAGTAAGATGGACAGGGAGCCCCTCCTTCCTGGTGTTAGTGCTGAGCCCAGCAGCCTTTGGGCCTCTGGAGTCGAGCCTCACTCTCTCTGCGCCTTCCCTTTCCTGTGCCCAGGTCTGAGCTGATTCAGCTGGTGGCTGTGACCCAGAAGACTGCTGAACGCTCCTACCGGGAGCACATCGAGCAGCAGATCCAAACCTACCAGCGCAGGTGACTGGTGCCCGCCATCCTCCAGGGCCTGAGCTGCCCCAGCTCAACCCCCAGTGTATTGGGTCCAGCACAGTTGTTCTCCTCAGTGTGTGTGGGGTGGGCTGCCCTGCAGACCCCAGCCTCCACTCAGTTCCAGAGTTTGTTGGTGCTGGCGAGGGAGCCCAGGTCCTTGTGCATGTTGTTACATATGGGCTGTTCCACTGAGCTACACCCCAGCCTTTTTTTTTTTTCCTGAAATTTCTATTTATTTATTTTCTTTTCTCCAATGTTTTGAAAAAGTCAAATTCACACAGTGGAAAGAAAAGGATGGCTTCCCTCACTACCTGGTCCCCTCGGGCTTGCAGGGCCTCTTCAGAGTGGTCTTCCAGGTGCCAAATCTAGGGATGGTGGGGAGCCCCTGGCAGGCATGTGGGTAACGCTTTGCCCAGTAGGAGAGCAGGGCTTCGAGGATCCTTGAACTTGGCTGAGCTGGCCCTCTCCCCTGCTCTCGCTGCTTCTTTGGACCTCTGTTCTCCTAGGCTTTTTTTTCCCTTTGAGTTTCTCATGCTTCCCATTTACTTGTCTTCCGCCCCCTCCTTTCTCATGTGATTCTATTCTTAATGGACCATGATATGCATGGGAAGTACATCTGACTGCTCAACTTACTGAACACTCTTTGTGTTCTGTTCTTGATTTTTAAAGTGAGTGGCTTAAACATTTTCTGTTGCCAAGGAAAAGATCCAGGTATTTGCTTAGTTGTGACCAAGATCCATCCTTACCAACCCCTCCCCTAGTAGGTCCGCAAATACTGAAACAAGAAACGAAAAACCAGGCCTGAATCAGGGAAGGCACAGCTGTCCCTCCCTGGCTCATGCCTTTCTCCCTGCTGTCTGGCAGTTGGTTAAAGGTGACTGATTACATCTCAGAGAAGAATCTACCTGTGTTCCAGCCTGGAGTCAAGGTGGGCTCAAAGGCCTGGTCTGGGAAGGGGCATTGAGCAGATGTGATACTTTTTGCCACATCTCTGGTTTAAAATGGACAAGTGACCTTCTGGGATCAGAGAGCAAAGTGAGCATGTGGCCATGGGGGCAGCAAGAGAGGCCTGGGGCCACCCTGTTTGGAAAAGCAGCAGAGTGGGATGGTTCTGCTGTGAGCAAAGTTCTCTCTCTTCTCCCTGGCTCCCCTGGGCCTCCCAGCTTCGGGATAAGGAGCGGCAGATGATCAAGGAACGTTTTAAGGTGAGTCAGGGTCCTCCTCTTTCCACTGCTTCCTGCTGGCACTGTGGTGATACAGACTGAACACTTTTGACTCTGGTCTCTTCCTTCCCTTTCTGCCACTTTGATGACCAGGGCTTCAACGATGGCCTCGAAGAATTGTGCAAGATCCAGAAGGCCTGGGCCATTCCAGATACAGAACAGAGAGACAAGATTCGCCAGGCCCAGAAAAACATCGTCAAGGAGACCTATGGGGTCTTTCTGCACAGGTGAGCCTCCCTGCCCATCTCTCCGCAGCAGGGCACTGCCACTTGCCTGCTGGGCTGTGTGTCTCAAGGGAAAAAGGGGGGCTGGCAGAACTTAGCAGCAGGGTCAGTGTCTTGGGTTTGAGGCCACCACACAGGGGCACCTCTGAAGTCTGTCAGAAGTGCTTAGGTGGAGGGGGGAAGCTGAGGAAGGCTTAACCTGTCCCCTCCCCCAACCCTGATGCCTGGGCAGGTATGGCAGCGTGCCCTTCACCAAGAACCCCGAGAAGTACATCAAGTACCGCGTGGAGCAGGTGGGCGATATGATCGATCGCCTTTTTGACACCTCTGCCTAAGCCTGCCAGCGTCCCTGCTTGGTTCCGTCAGATTAGCCATGTCATTGGACAGATAAACCAGTGTTAACTCACGTCTGGGCTGGGTGAGTTTGAAGTCCTTTGGGGCGGAGACTTTTCTTCACTACCCCATCCAGGAGCCCTATCCCTGTGCCCCTTGTCCAGGTATCCACTTCCCTGCATCACTTCAAAGCAGCACTTCTCCAGGACACAGGAACCTTTCAGAACTTCACTTTTGTGATTGAGCACTACCAACCAGGGCCACCGATGGCTGCTGAGAAAGGAGAGAAGGAAGCCAGAGGCCTATGCCCCAAGCTGCTTTGTGTAGCCCCCTCAAAGGTAGACAGACCTTCCCCAGCCTAGTTCAGACCCGGAGATGGAGAACTGTCATCCAGCCCAGAGATGTGGGTGGGGCTCAGAGGAGCCTGCTGTGTCCTAGCCAGAGGGAGGCCCTAGGGCTGACTGTGTCTCTTGGATATAGTGTGAGGGCCCCAGACTTCAGCCCTGGGGATGTTTGGCCTTTTCGAAGCTCTCTAGGTGGTGAGGAGGAGCCTCTCTGTCTACGCCCTGTAGAGTCCAGTGTGCTGCAGGAAACATTCGAAGTTCTGCCCTCTGAGGCCAGCCGTTCAGCATCATCTCGTGGTCCCCAGTATCAGCACCTCCTGGCCCAGGCCCAGACAGTAGCAGTCACAAAACAAGCAGTTAGGCCGTGTGTGTTCTGGGCAATTAGTGGATGGGCTGTGGGGTCCAGGAGCAAAGTAGGACGGCAGGTATGTGAAGTCGGCCCCCTGCTTAGCACAAGCGTGAACAGCTAAGTTAGTGAAGGCCGATGCTGGAGACGCTCTTGCCCTTGGGTAAGGGGTTTATTTCCACTCTGCTCTGCATGTATTCATACAGAGCCAGGAACTTGTGGTACTTGGGGCCCTGCAGGGTAGGGAAGAGCCAGCCCTCCCTCCACCCTCTCCAAAGACCCTGGCCTGGCCCTTTCCCCAGCTATGGGGAGCTACACTGCATCCTACAGTCTGGGCACTGGCCCTGCCCCGTGACATCCCAGGCTGTGGCGAACAGCCTCCGCAGGGGCAGGGTCGGAGTTACATGTTGCCCACATCCAGATTCCAACAAAGAGAAACTGGCCACATACCACACCAGCCACACATATGAGGAAAAAGGTGCAGTCAGCAGCCTCAGCCCAGTTCCTTGAGGCTTTTTCTTTTTCTTTTCTTGAGGGTGCTGTAGGAGAAGAAGCAGGGAAAGGAGCTTTTTGCAGACCTCTTCCAACCTACTCTTGCAGAACAGACCCTTAAGTCTCCCTTTGATTCTCAACTAATGACAGTTTGGGTCTGGTCTAGCCTAAGCCACCTCCGCAGGAAGAAATACCCTCTTAGGGATCTCCGGCATTCGTTCAGGGTCTGACGCGACCTTGGCCTTCAGGGAGGCTGAGCTGGCTGGCTGTTGCAGACAGGCCTGCTTCTTCCCAGGGAGGATGCAGTAGAGCCTGGGGACAGGAGCTCCACTGGCTCTGAGTGCAGGTACCTTCGACAGACCTAGACACCCCCGCGCCCTGGCCCTAGTCCCAGGTGCGCACCTATTGGCTCTGCCCTGTCGGCCTTGCCCCAGGCCTCGTTTTCACCCACCAGCTGGGGCCTTAGCTCCTGCTCACCTTCAGGATTAGACCCTGGGTTCTCCTAATCTCTCTGTTCCTTTCTTGGGACTGGGCTGGAGCTGCTTTTATTCCTAAAGTTGTCCTGGGCCAGCAGCTCAGCCAGCAGCACAGTCTCCGTGGTGCTGAGGGAGAGCAGCAGCAGGACTGTGAGGTGATAAACTGGAGGTGGGAAAGGACTTCCGGGACCAGGCCTGACAGGCAGAGGCTCCATGACAGCAGGTGGGGACAGGCCTCATGGAACCAGAAGAAGCAGGGCTTATTGAGCAGTGGGTTGCAGGAGGAGGAGCTAGGCAGGGCCTGCACTGGGGAAGGGTGGAAGACAGGGAGCCCAGCAACAGTGTCACCTTGTAGGCAATGTGCCCAGTGGCCCAGAGGGGCAGCAGCCGCCACACACACTTCAGCTAATGGCAATGCCTCTCCAAGCACCCGCGGAGAGATAGTCTCTACTGCTGTGTTCTTCAGGCTCATCTGGAAAGAAAAGAGCTGGGCCTTTCCCAGGATACAGAGCGGGTGGGCAGCATGAGGATGACATTGTGGCCCTCCATCAGCCTCTGCTTGCCCCTTCCCAGTTTGACTCACTATCACCTGGCACCAGGACACCAGATCCGGGGGCGGGGGGGGCGTTCCTTGGATTTTCAAATCATAAACTGCACATTCTCTTGACAGTCACAGTCTCATTCTTTTCATCGGCCTGAATTTCCAGCTCCTTCACCAAAAGGGATGGAGATGAGGGTAGCCTAGGAAACAGATCCCTGCCCTCGAATCTCTGAAGAGTAGGAACCCAGGCTTGAGCCCAGGAAGGGGCAGACCTCTTGAGGCCTCTAGGAAGCATCTTTGAAGATAAAACATCTGTATGAGGGCTTCCCGAATGCTTCTCAGCGCCTCCCATCATCTCCTAGAGAAGGAAAAGCCTTACTGGGTTCATAAATGAGTAGCTATTGCAGATAAATGTACTTCGTGCTGCTTCATGGCAGGGACGTGCTAGCGGCCTCCTACACTGGTCCCTCGTCTCACACAGGAAATGTTCAGGGTCTGCAGAGCAGCAGTTGCCATCTTTTATGAAGGGAGGGAGGTAAGGGGGTAAAGTACTTTGCCGACTTTGATGTCACCTGATGGGTTAGGGGGTGCCCTGGAGTAGCCCCTTTAGTTGCCTCTGGACTAGATGCAGGTTGTGCAGCAACTGCAGATTGGACCTGGCTGTTGAGAGCACTTACTCTGAGGAGAGAAGCCTGAAGTGAACAGAACCCCGGGGTTGTGAAGCTGCCATGCTGTGGCCCTGGAAGAGGGCAGTGAGGCCATAGCTGAGGGGCACGGGTGATAGGCTGACGTTTGAGTGGAGGTAGAGGGTGAGGAGCACGTGCTGCTCGGCACCTGTCAGCTCCCCTAAGCCTGAGGTAGACTGGTCTGAGCACAGCCCCCCAAGTGTCTAACAAGTGCTACAACCAGAGAGTCCCCTCCTCTGCCTTCATCCCCTACCCTGTCGGCACCAGTGTCTGAAAGCACAGAAACTGAGGGCACAGTTGCTCTGGTCCTCAGAATATGGAGGAGCTCAAAGTCACAGTTGGTTTCTGCAGTAAGGGCCAGGTTACCACTTGGCCCGTTGTGGTATGTTTGGTCCTTGCAGTCCACCCAGAGTCCATGAGGGGAAAGGGTTAGGCTTCCTGGATGGTGAGTGCAGGTGTCCAGGGTGAGCCCCAGGCAATGTGACTGCATGTTGTGCATGTGCAGCAGTGTCCCAAGCCAGGCAAGTATCCAGCCTGGGGACACGAGGACACCACTGCAGCCCCATTCTCTGCATTCGCATGTTCCTTATGCCCACACGATGGCGACTGTCAGTGCTTCCAGGCTGGACTAGTCACGAGTTCCTGTGCTACCTCCCTGGGGTTGGAAGCTTACTAGCCTTAGCATCAGCATGGAGGACAGTGTGTCCCGCTGGATGTCCTGAGGTCAGCATGGGCACTGCATGACGGAGGCAGGAGACCCTGGCAGTAGCCAGAACTGAGTCTTCTCACATCCCAGCTTAGTACTTGGATCCCCTGCACTCCTGCAGCCAGAAAGCAGCTACCATATTAAAAATGTGGACACGGGGCTGGAGATTTAGCTTAGCGGCATAAGCGCCTGCCTTGCAAGCAGGCAGTCGTGAGTTTGATCCCCGGTACCGATAAAAATGAAAAAGACAAAGAAAAGTGGACACAGACACCAGCACATGCACAAGCAGGGGCGCACTCCGCATGCTTAGACTCTGGATGATGTCCTGGACCTCCAGGGCCAAGTTGAGGTAGAGAGATGGCTCCCCTGAAGAGTAAAGGTTGAGGTTATCCTGGTGTTCTGGGGCTGAAATTCCAAGCTGATCTCCTTAAGCCATCACCTACCAGTAGCTGAGTCTCTGGACTTCAGGACCAAAGGCTGGATGGTGCCAACCCAGGGGAAGGCAAGGTGAAGCATGATGCACAGGGCCATCATCCGTGACTGCCCAGAGGGAGCTTAAACTACAGCCTCTTATTTCAAATCCCTGGGGGTTGAGTAGTTGGATGGAGATAGCTGCTATATGCAGTGACGCTGGGACCTTGGACTCAGCACACAAACACACCCAGTTGTGCAGACACCTAAAGACACACACACACATACACCCAGTTCTGCAGACACCTAAAGACACACACACACACACACACACAGTTCTGCAGACACCTAAAGACAAAGCCCAGGGCTCAGCCCCATCCACCCTGCACCTGCCCAAGGGTCCCTGTCCTGCCCATTTCCACTACCTGGAACCCACTGCCCTGTTCAAAGCCTGCTGAGGAGGCATGGAGTAAATCTGAAACACCCAGTTCTTTGGTCTTTCCAGCCCTCTTCTGTGTTTCAGTAGCTGACAGCACCCTGGCTAAGTGTCAATGTCATTGGCCAAAGTGCCCTCCACTCCATGGCAGTTCCTCATGAGTGTTTCTGCCTCTTGTTAGACCCTGGTTATACATAAAGAGCCTTGGCTCATGAACTCGGACTGGAGTAAATCGGAATACAGAGACCAGTCATGACCAGGAACTATTCTTACTCTACTGAATGTCCAGCCTGCTCTCATCCAGGCTACAGTAGTACTCAGAGAACCACTTTGCTGCCACACCCCCCGACCTGACCCTGGCAGAAACAGATACTGGAGACCTGATTGGGTCAAGCTGCATCCAGGGAAGGAAACGCCAAGGTCAACAGTGGATGGGCACTGATCAGGCTGTCCAGAGTGGAAGGAGCCCCAGGGAGCTAGAGGCCAGCACTGGTTAGCAATTTGTGCATGAATGCAACCAGAACACATAGAGTGCTCTCATCTGTCTCGGACTTTACTGAATACTTAAATACTTCGCCTGCCCCTGTTGCATGCACTGGCTGAAGGTTCAGCAATCAATGTATACCCAGTGCCTCCAACAACCGTGTGTAAAGAGGGTGTGGTGATCCCCACTCCCTGGCTCCAGATAGGCATTTTCACTTTAAACCTGCCGAAGGAAGTGTGGGCATTCCCTTTCCCCTAGCTCAAAAAGTACCCTTCATCCATCCATCAGGAACCCCTGGAGAAGTCCCAGAGGCTTTTCCTCATGGGTTTTCATGACAGTGTGATATTTGGACAGAGCATGTCACTGCAGGTGACATGGTCTGTGCGTTTTATTAAAAGATGAAACTCGAGGGGGCTGAGGATTTAGCTCAGCGGCATAAGCACCTTCCTTGTAAGCAGGCAGTCATGAGTTCGATCCCCGGTACCGATAAAAAGGAAAAAAGACCAAAAAAAAAAAAAAAAAAAAAAAAAAAGATGAAACTCGGGGCCTGGGGATTTAGCTCAGCGGCATAAGCGCCTGCCTTGCAAGCAGGCAGTCGTGAGTTCGATCCCCGGTACCGATAAAAAGGAAAAAGACAAAAAAAAAAAAAAAAAAGATGAAACTCTTTCCCCGAGCCCCACCCTCTGACTTCAACCCTGTAAACAACCAAGGTTACAAGCCAAGTGTTGTGAGGCTTGAGGTCATGTTCATGATCAGGGTCTTGGAAGCGTTTGGGCTCTATGATGGGCAGAGTCATGGCGCCCCAGCCACTTCACTTAGGTGTGGACTCACACTTCAGCCGCTGCCATTGTGGGTGCCCGGTGCCGGTGCCGCAACACACATGCGGCCAGAGGCGTAGTGCGGAGTACCATCCAACAGGCACACGCAGATCCTGCGGAAGTGCTTGGAGACCAGCACGTAGATGGTGGGGTTTCCGTAGGAGTTGGCATAGGAGACCAGACAATAGGAAGCGATTAAGCAGCACGAGTGAGCGGGAAGCAGCCGAACCACCTGCAGAGAATAAGCACATGGTGGGGCATCCAACTGAGGCAGAGGAGCACGGCCAGGCCACAATGACGATCATGCGTGTCACCTTGCCCTTGGTGCGTCGAGCACCAGATCCCACAGCCACGGGGTCGCCAGTGCGCCAGAGGTAGCGCAGAGGGCGCGCATAGGTGAGGCCAAGAAACAGCACCGGCAACAGGTAGCTGAAGAGGAAGGTGCAGAGGTCCATGGCGCTGCGGTGAGGCGCACTCCATGCTGGGTGACACACATCAGATTGGCCAGCTGGCGATAGTAGCTCAGGTAGGGCCTGGAGAAAAGCAGTGCCAGCCCCAGATGAGCCTGATGGCTGCCAGGGCGTTTTGAGATGTGGGTAGACCGCCTCTGGCTGCCAGCTACCTTTTCCGCCCGCCTGGGTTTTGTTCTCGCCCCCCAGGTCACCCGAGGCGTTCCTGGTGACGCCGACCCGAAGCTGCCTGGCTCTGGCAGCAGTCTGAGTCTTGGTTAGCGCGCAGCTCCCCGCCGCTCGGGCCGCCGAGGTGCCCAGCCAGACTCCGCTGGGCGGTGTGCTGGAGTCAGGGGGAGGAACGAGCGGCCGAGGGTGGGCTTGCTCCCTCCAAGGCTAGCTGCGCTCGGGCAGTGCTACCGAGTGGCCCCACTCGCGTCCCGGCGGGAAACCCAGAGCCTAACCCGGGACGGAGAGCCGAGATGGTATCTGCTGTCGCGCTCCGGGCCCAGGAGGCCTGCTGTAGCGTATTGGGTTGTACAACTGGCTTCTCCCAGAGACGCAGGGTAGTGGGGGCTGAACCCAGGTTCTCCATGTGTGCACCCGCGAACCCCTGAACTTCCCTGCAGTTTGACTGCCTGTGCTCTGGCTGCGATGCCCTCGAAAGCTCCATACTGGCCTCTCATCCATGGGGTCTGGACGCTGGGTAGAGGGGCCTGGACTGCTCACCCTGTGCTCCATGCATCTGTCCTTTTCTAATTCCCTGGAGCACCAGGCTTTCCAGGAACCTCAGCGGGCAGCCTGGTGGGTGGAGGGGTGATGGAAAGGAATTTTCTGCAGAAACTTAATGAGCTTCATTTCACTCCTTTCTCTCACTCACTGGTCATTACCCCTCCAGTTAAATCCAAGAAGTATTTATTGAGCATCTATTGGGTGTCAGCTTGTCTTTGGCACTGGGCCTTGATTTTCACAGCTGTAATAGGAGATGGTAACATTTTTTCTTAGAAGACTCTTGAGCACGCAGTGAGATGTATATCGAGACCTGAATCTGGTACTGTCACATCTGGCTAAACATCTTTAAGTGTTTAATTCAGCAACGCTTTCATATTGTTTCAAATCACTTCAGAACTTTTTCATTTTTCGAAAGTGAAATACATTAAATTACTCCCCATTATTGGGAATGGAGGGTGGCAATCATCATTCTGCTGCCTCTATGAACTGGCCTAATCTAGGTTCTGCATGTAAGCAAAGACTTAAAATGCAACTTTTTTTTTTTTTTTTTTTGTCTTTTTTCCTTTTTATTGGTACTGGAGATCGAACTCACAACTGCCTGCTTGCAAGGCAGGCGCTTATGCCACTGAGCTAAATCCCCAGCCCCAATTTTTTTTTTTTTTTATCGGTACTGGGGATCGAACTCACAACCCCCTGCTTGCAAGGCAGGTGCTAATGCTGCTAAGCTAAATCCCCAGCCCTTAAAATGCAATTTTTAACATTTATCCATGTTGTACTATGTATCAGAATCTTAGCCCCGCCCCACCCCATCCCTTTGGGCAGTATTAGGATTGAATCCTAGACCTTGCATATGCTTGACAAATGTTCTATGACTGATGTACATCCCAAATCATTTTCTAAGTTTCCCAGCTGGCCTCCAATTTATGATTTTCCTGTTTAGTCTTGCTTTGTAGCTGGAATTACAGGAATGTGCCACCACACTTGGAAGAATTTTATTTCCATTAAAGGTTGAATAATAGTCCATTGTATGACAATATCACTTTGTTTATCCCATTGGATTGTTTCCACACTTCACTGTCCATTGAGAATAATACTGCTGTGAATGTAGGAATATAAATAACTCTTCTGGATCCTGCCTTACAATTATTTGGTATGAATACACAGCAGTGGAATTGCTAGATCACATGGTAACTTTTTTTTTTTTTTTTTTTGTCTTTTTCACTTTTATCGGTACCGAGGATCGAACTCACAACCGCCTGCTTGCAAGGCAGGTGCTTACGCCACTGAGCTAAATCCTTAGCCCCAACTTTTTTTTTTTTTTTTTTTTTGAGATAGAATCTCGTTATGTAGTTCAGGGTGACTTTGAACTCACTATGTAACTCATGTTAGCCCTGAACTTCCAGCAATCCTTCCACCTCAGCCTCCCAAGTGTTGGATTACAGGCATGCAACATGCACAACTCTATTTTTATTTTTTATTTATTTATTTTTTGTCTTTTTCCTTTTTATCGGTACCGGGGATCGAACCCACGACTGCCTGCTTGCAAGGCAGGCACTTATGCCGCTGAGCTAAATCCCCAGCCCCACAACTCTATTTTTAATTGTTGCTGAATTGCCATAGTGTATTCTGCAGTGACTCCACCACTTTACATTCCCACTAATAATATACAACAGTTCCAATTTCTTTACACACCACACATTTTGTTTTGTGGTTTATTTTGGTTTAGTAGCCATTCTAATGGGCATGAAGTGTTATCTCATTGTGGCTTTGATTTATATGTTTCTAAGGGAACAGGTTTAAATGATTAAATTATATGCTCAACTTCTCCCAACCAGTACTGCTAGAGCAGGGATGTGAACCTCAGCCTCAAGACTCTACAGAAGTTGAGTGCCCTATTGTAGGGCAAAGACTCGTGCTTTTGTGCCAATACTTCTCTGTCCTTGGTCTGGTCCCATGATACAGGTCCCAAGCAATGTCTCCACCAGGACACTGCCTGTTGTTTGCCCCTTCGGTTCCCAGGGCCATTACTTTTCACCGTCAGGCCGAGAAAAGCGCAGAAGCGGACCCTCATGGGAAGGGTGTTTCGTAGGCACAGAATCCCATTTCACACTCCATGGAAAGGTACGTACTCAGAAAGTCGTTAGTCCCCGCCTCCTGATGTGTGGGACGTGAACCTGATCCCCTGTGCAGGGATGCAGGAGATGGGTTTCACTTATAGTCCTCCTGCCCTTGGTGTACTGTAGCTGGGGACTGCACCGGAAAAGACTTCAATAAACTTCAATCTCGCCCTCCACAACTTGCCACTTAGAGCCCCAAGCCCACGCGCGCAGGCGCATTCCAACAGGTCTCTGCTCGCCGGAAGTGCGGAGGGCGGCGGAGTCCGCCCCAATCCCATCAGCCTGAGCTGATAGGTCCCGCTCCTTCAGCCCCTGGTCATCTCGTCTGCTCTTTCCCGTCCTGCTCTGCGGCGTAGGGGCAAGATGGCTGCCGAGAAGCAGGTCCCGGGTGGCGGTGGCGGTGGCGGCGGTGGCGGCAGCAGCGGCAGTGGCAGCGGTAGCGGTAGCAGTGGTGGAGGCGGTGGACGTGGTGCCGGAGGAGAAGAAAATAAAGAAAACGAACGTCCTTCAGCTGGGCCGAAGGCAAACAAAGAATTCGGGGATAGCCTGAGTTTGGAGAGTATCCTAGAGTTATGGCCTGACTCGCAATGACTACGTGTCGATCTGGAGGGCTAGGGGCGGGAGAGGCTGCGGTTACTGGCACGTACCGGGTCGGAGCTGAGGGTTGTAGTTTCTCTTACCCTTAGTTTTTGGCATTTAGAGATCTAGGGCTCTTTCCTCGCATTTCTTTTCCTCGCATTTCCCTCGGAGACGTTCTTTTCTTCCAGGTGGTATAGGGATACCAAGCAGGTTTCTGCTACTCCCATGCAGTTGCTCATTTGGAGGGCTTGCGTCAGTGTTGACACCCGGCCATCCTGCTGAGCTCCTTCTTAGTGTCTCTGAGCCACTCAGTGGGGTGAGGAAAATACAGTCTTGACATTTCAGACTTAATATTCTTGTCTGACAGCTGTAAAAGGCTAGTAAAAATGGAGAGCCTGATGCTTTGGAAGTGGAGGTACAGATTGTCTTAAAGCTTCCTGCCTGTTTTGAATGTAACTTATCATAGCTTGTTAATATCACCTGTATAGTTTTTTTTTTTTTAAGTAGATCTGTTGGGATTTTATTTTGTTGCAGGCTTTGGAAGAATCGGTTTGTAGTTTTTATTAGTTTGTATTTCAGTTATGTGCTTGTGACACAGTTCGTGGCTTTTTGAACTGAAAAATGTGGAGAAAATACAAACATTTCTGAAGTAGCATTCAGCTTGCTGTCCTAACTTAGTTAAGCTTTTAGGCTTTTGGAATTTACTTTTTGTTATGGTAGTGTACTTGTTCCAGATGGATGTTAGACTATCCTTCTTTTGGACTGGGGATTTAGCTTAGCAGCATAAGCACCTGCCTGGCAAGCGCTAAGTTGTGAGTTTGATTCCCAGTACAAAAAAAAAAAAGAATATCCTTCTTTTACTATGAACCTGCTAAATTCTACTCTCTACTTTCATTAATCATTGAAAGAGCCCTTTTAAGTGTACACTGTTTAAAAATAATATTTATAGAGCTGTGTATGGTGGTGCAGCTTGTAATCCTAGCACTTGGCAAGCAGAGGTAGGAGGATTGCTGTGAGTTCAAGGCTTTGACTAAAGACAAAAAATAAATGATATTTATAGAGAAGAGTGGAGAAAAATGTTAAAACCTAAAATTGTAGATAAAGGTCATTGAACTTCTGCAATTTGGTACATAATCTTCAATATCTTAAGATTCTTACAGGAGAGAATTTGATCAGGAGAAGAATGTGGTCACAGCCAGGGATTTAGCTCAATGGCGTAAGTGCCTGCCTGGCAAGCGCAAGGTTGAGAGTTCAATCCCTGGTACAAAAAAAAAAAAAAAGAGTTTGGTCAGAAAATGTTTAATGTTTTTATGGAAATCAGCCTATCTTGGTTGGCATGTGCTTATTATAGGTTCTGGAAGCATCACAGCTGTTAAGGAAAAGTTGGATTTGGCAGATGTGGAGGACAAATAGAAGCATAGTACTTGTCATTTGTAGTGTGAACCTGCTTGAATGAATAAAATGTAAATCAGTGGGAACCACTCCAATTATAGTTAGCATTTAGAATCTAGCAGCTTTAATTTGAGCTGTGTAAGTTTCAGCAATCCCGAATGGCTAGTAATATCTTTTTTATTTTGAAAACAGTAACAATTCAGATAAACTTTTCTGCAAATTTATTCCTGTCTTATGTGTGACAAGACTGTGATTGACAATGGTTACAAAAGATTTCATTAGTTAATGTACTAAGAATTTCACAAATGTGTATTGTACTAGGGCTCAACACAATATAGACCAGTGATACAGATTTTGACTTACTTAGATTTTTGCTACTGGGTTTTGATTTATTGATTTTTGCTACTGTAAAATTTTCCTTAATTTTGGCTCTAGTTCTTCAGATTATTAAGGAATCCCAGCAGCAACATGGTTTGCGGCATGAAGATTTTCAGAGGTACAGGTCAGTATCCTATGTAAGATACGTGGAGATCACTGGGATTTTCAAACTTGGTTTACTTTTGTCAGTATCCTTACTCTGCTATATCAAAAAGCATACATAGAAAGAGCAACCTTGGGCTTATAATGAGTTCTTAAAAGGTATGTACTTTTTAAGTATAAAATTTTGTAATTGAATAAATGAAGTCACCCTTAGCCAGGTGTCGTGGCACATCCTTGTGATCCCAGCTACTGAGGAGGCTGGGGGATCACAAGTTCAAGGCCAGCATGAGCAATTTAATGAGACTCAAAATTTTAAAAAATAAAAAAGGATCTAGAGACATAGCTTAGTGCAAAGTCCCAGATTCAACTCCCAGAACTGCCAAAAAAGAAAAAAAAAGTGGCCAATCTTTTTATCCATTTTGCCTCAGAGTTCTGTAGATACATTTGGAGACTTTTGATGAAAATGATCGGTAAGAGTTTCTTTTGGGTTTTTTCATTTGTTTGAGACAAGATCTTTCTGCAGTACAGGCGGGCCTTGAACTCACTTACGTAGCTCAGGCTGGCCTCAAACTCATAGCAATCCTCCTGCCTCAGCTTCCCAAGTGCTGGGATTATAGGCATGCACCACCACGTCTGGCTTGAAAAACAAATTTAATATTACTCTAAAAAGTAAAATGGGTGTGTAATGTGTGATACAGTTCATTACTTTAATACAGTTCATTACTTGAAAGTATATATCCAACTATTTCTGTATCATGTTATTGGCTTTGACTAATGTTAAAATATCCTTGTAAAACATCCTACATCTCAGACTCTTTTTTTCCCTTTTTTTTTTTTTTTTTAAACTAGAGATTGATTTAGGCACTGGACAGTGTTAAATAACACAGGGCAGGGCTGAGGATTTAGCTGAGTGGCATAAGTACCTGCCTGGCAAGCATGAGGTCATGAGTTCAATCCCCGGTACCAAAAAAAAAAAAAAAGCCACAGGCAAAGGCTCTTATTCTAGGGAGTGTATTAACCAAATATATAGGGCTCACCAAAAAAGTGCATGCACACAGCAGTTCACTGTACTAATTAATCTGGAAGCTAATGACCACAACTTTGAACATCTTTTATAATTATAGAGCCAAAGGTAACTTATATTAATCTCATGATGGATCAGTAAATCTAGTATTAAAATATATATACAGCCCTTGTATATAGATTTGTACACCTTGCATTAAATTTGTATACTTTTTTTCTACTATACAAATGCAGTGTCAGGCTGTGGTGAAGATTAGAGATAGGAACTCCTAAGAAAGGAGGTTAGATGAGGTGAGTTGAGGGCATTTCGCAGGGACCTGAAGGGTGAGGAGCCAGCTGTGTGGTGAAGGGTCAGCGGGCTATGGCAGAGTGAGCAAGGTGGTATGTGAGGTAAGTCAGGAGAAGTAGGGAGTGCCAGCATGTGAGGCCCCAGCAATGAGTGTTAAAGTAGGCATGATGGGAAACCGTCAGTTTTCCTCCTTACAGGTGTGGGCCACCATACCCAGCCTGTGGACTAATTTAGTAATCAAATATCCTTAATTCCAGCATCACATACCCTAGATCCAGCCACCTCTGAAAAGCCCCATCTGTGACCCCATGAGGCTTGGGGGGACATCTAGACACAGCCATAACATTCTGCCCCTGACCTCCCAAAGACTCATGTATATCTCTTATGCAGAAGCCATTTAGTCCATACTTACGATTTGCCAAGGTCCTAACACTTTCAGCATTGCTAAAAAGTCCAAGTCCAAACTTTCCTCTGAGATTTAAGGCATGCTTTACTTCAAGCCCTTGTACAAATGAAAAGAAAGTTAAATACTTTCAATATATTATGGCAGAAGATAGACATTACCATTCCAAAAGGTACAAAGGTGCCAGGTGCTGCTGCCAGCGCGGGGAAGGAGTCAGGCGAGAGACTGAAGTCACAGGGAGACCAGTTGTTCAGGAGGCAAAAGGCGATTTATTGAAGGGCTACAGAGTTTTTATAATGTTTCAAAACAAAGAGCAGTACAAGTCACTTTAGGACACTTTCTTGTGCACACAGCAAAGGTAAACATGCTCCTGGGCCCGTGAGAAACTTGTATGTTGTGCAGCCCAGGAGGTAAACATGTTCTTGGGCCCATGAGAAACTTCTATTTTTTATGTTATGAAGCTATTCCCAGGTTAATATCAGCGCGATGCTCTGTCTAGAAGGCTGAGGTCACTGCAGGATGAGGAACTGGTTGAGGTCCAGCTTCAGTGTGTGGTTTCCCACACCCGTTCACTGCGGGACCCCTGGCTCCTGCTCCCAACACAAAGGGATAAAAGGAATGAGACCAAAGCAAGTCCAATATTGAGTGGGACAAACATTAAATCCTGTAGTTTTGTATCCAGCATCTGAGGCAATCTATGACAAGGGGGCTCCATCCCTACACTGTGTATGGTGCAGCTGTCATGCCTTCTCTCCTGGGCTGGCTTTGCTCTCTCCTTGCAGATTTCCTTAGATGAGCCACATTCCTTGCTTTTCCAACCTTCTAGAACCTCCACTGTATCTTTCAGCTTCATTCATGGCTTCACACATTGCCTCTCAGGAGCACACTGTCTGGCTCCCTGGACTTCTGAAAGCTGGCTGGTAATCAGGTGTGGAGATATGCTGTTATCCCAGCACTCTGCAGGCTGAGGCAGGAGGATCACCAGGAGTCCAAGGCCAACCGGAACTGCATGGCAGGCCCCATCTCAAAAAGCAAAACAACAGCAAAAAATCTGAGTGGACGCCTTTCTGACCCAAAATCTGCATCAGTCAGTGCTTACTAGAGAAGCAAATTTAATGCAAGGTGTACAAATATAGTAAGAATTTACAAAGTTGGCTTACATTGGCCGCCCACAGAGTCAGGTGTAGAAGGGCACAGAGGGTGTCTGCATGCTCAGGATCTGAAGGATCCTGTCAAAGGCCCAAAGCTCAGGGTAGCGGCCTGTGTGAGCCTGAATCAGGAGGCCGAAACATCTGTGTTGGAAGCCAGGAGCTCCTGTGAAGAAGCAGAAGCAAGGACACTTTTTTTGCTTTTTTCCGGTACTGGGGATGGAACTCATAATTTGACGCTTGCCAGACAGCACCTATGCTGCAGAGCTAAATCCCCACCCCACTATTATCTACTTAAAATAATTCTGCAGTGTCTTCTTCTAGAGTGATATAAATGTAAAAATACACGTCCATTCAGTTTTCCCTGATTTCTTTTTTTTTTTTTTTTTGGTCTTTTTCCTTTTTTATCGGTACCGGGGATCGAACTCACTACTGCCTGCTTGCAAGGCAGGCGCTTATGCCGCTGAGCTAAATCCCCAGCCCCTTCCCTGATTTCTTTAAAATGTTTTTTTCCAAAGTTGCAGGTACAGCACAAATAATAGGTCTTTTCTTAACCACTGAAAGTAGGTTGCTTACTGATGCCCATTATCTCTGAACACTTCGTATGTCTGATGAATCATCCTTGTCCTACAAACCTACAAGTAACAATCAAAAGCAGGGAACTAATGATAAATTACTGTTTTATAACCCTCAGACCCCATTCAAGATTCCCTACTTACCTAATAATTTCTTTTTTTTTTTTTTTTTTGTCTTTTTGAGACAGGATCTCTATGCAGTTCAGGCTGGCCTTAAACTCACTTTGTAGCCCAGGCTGATCAACTTGCAACAACCCTCCTGCCTCAGCCTCCTGAGTGCTGGGATTACATGAGTGAGCCACCATGATTGGCTCCTAATAATTTTTTTTTTTTTTTTGAGACAGGAGCTCACTGTGCAGTTCAGGCCAGCCTTGAGCTCACTTTGTAGCCCAGGTTGGTCTCAGATTTACAACAAGCCTTCTGCCTCAGCCGTCTGAGTGCTGGGATTACAGGCATGTGCCACCATGCCTGGCCCTAGTAATATCCTTTATTGCAAAAGATCCAATTCAAAATTGTATGTTGTATAGAATTATGTCTTTAATCATAATTCTAGCCCTATTCTTTTTTGTATAGTTTGAAAATCTTGAGACCTTAAAGATAGTGGCCAGTTATTTTGCAGGATTTCACCAGTGGGGTTTACTGGATATCTCTTTGTTGTTGTTTTTTGAGGCAGAGCCTCACTCTGTAGCAAAGGCTGACCTCAGGCTCACTATGTAGTCTAGGTTGGCCTTCAATTCATGGCAGTCCTCCTGCCCCGGTCTCCAGCAGTTGATGTCTCTTGATGAGATGCGTATGTTTTTGGCAAGGACACTTTGTGTATTACTAATTTTATAAATTTACACTGAATAGTATTGCGTATTTTTGAGTATTTTTGTTTTATATTTTATTTAATGGATGGGATTCGTGACCAGTGTCTCACTATGTAGTTCATACTGGCCTTAAAGTCACTATATAGCCCAGGTTAGCATCAGACTTGCAGTGATACCCTGCCTCAGTCTTCTGAGTGCACTGATTATCCACTAGAGCTACTATACCTGACTTTTTGGTTGGATTTTTTTTTCTTGTGGTTGTTGTTTTACAGTACTGGGGATTAAAGCTTGGGTCTTGCATGTCATAGGCAGCCAATGCATAACTGAACTATATACTACCAGCCCTTTGTTGGAATTGTGGGGGGTGTGTGTGTATTGAGACAGGGTCTCTTAGTGCAGGCTGGCCTTGAACTCACTATGTGGCCCAGGCTGGCTCCAAATTTATAGTAACCCTCCTACCCCAGCCTCTGGAGTGGATTATAGGTATGCATCACCATGTCTGGCTAGACAATTTTCTTACTGTGATAAAATTACATTAAAATTAGCCTATTATTTTTTCTTTTCCCAGCAAAGCACAAGGGTTCCAGTTTCTCCACTCCTTTGCCAGCGTTCGTAAGGTCCTAGTGGATAGAATCCATACAAATTTTAGGATGATCTTGTGTATACTTACTAAAAAATTTCTAGAATTTTGATAGGTTTTACATTAAGTTGTATGTCAGTTTGGAAATAATATCTTCACTAGGTTGAGTTTTCCAGTCTGTGAAGATTGATGCTTTTCCACTAGTTAGATCTCTGTCTTCATCAGCATTTTGGGTTTTCAGCTTGAAAGTCTTACTGTATCAGGTGTTTTTCCTCTTTTGATGGATTATAAATGGTGTCATGTTTTAAATTCTGGTATCATAGGCGGAGTCTGAGGACCATACGGGGTGGAAGCCTGATTGGAATAGGTTAAGGGGAAAGTGAGAGGTGGTGACACAGCAACAATTGCAGGGTGAAGTTTATTGTGAAGCAGACAGGAAGGGAAGGTAACTAGCTGGGTGTGAGGCTACAAGATTTTTCTAAGTCCGTGCCTGTTATGCTGTGGGTCTGTTGTGTTTAAGCAGAATGGGTCCCTGCTATCTGAGCTCCTGGGTAACTTGTGTTTTTGGTCTAACAATGTGACAGTGCCTGCCAGTCATACTTGAGATGCCGGGATTTGTGGAACTATCCCCGTATGGGGGATAGTGTCGGGGGATCTTATTTTGTTTTTGTCTTAATCAAATTTTCTCCTGCTTAGGTTAACAGTTACAGTGCTTAAGTCACATGACTTAGGAATACAAGTATTATAGGAATGACCTATTTATTTGCTGATTGTGAGGAAGCAGTTCTCTTCCAGGTTTTTCTTTCCACCACAGATTCTTTATGGAAACTGTTACTTTCCAGGCTGACAGTTGCTAGTAAACATATGCTTATTTATTGATGTCCTTACGATGAATGATTCAAGTAGTCCTGGACTTCTCTGGCAAAATAGCTAACACAAGTCAGCAGTTGTATACTTGAATATCAGTGACAGCCTCACTTTGAGATGGGGAAAGATAGAATTTAGTGCGCCCTTCCCCTCTTCCCCATCCTGCCCCGCCCTGGCAACCCGAAGTGAAGTGCACTGTCATGTTCTATCAGTGGAAATCTTTTTAGGCAAAGATTAGTAGTTGTAACTTCCCAAGGTAGGAGGACTGTTCTTTCCTTGAGTTTCTTATAAAATACCATGCAAGTCTATAAATTGTAGACAACAAAGGAACCAAAAAGCTTATTATCTGAAAGCCCCAGATATAACCCAGCATCATTAGTGGTCAACAAGTTCCCTTTTGTCGAGGATTTTATTTTCTTCTTTTTTAATTTTTATTTTGAGACAGGGTCTTCGTTAGTTGCTAAATTAACCCAGCTGGCTTTAAGTTGAGCTCCTCCCTACCACAGGCTAGAGTGCTGGAATTTCAGGCATGTGCTACCTTGCCAGCTAACATACATCCTTTTCACATTTCTTTTTTTTTTTGTCCTTTTCCTTTTTATCGGTACCGGGGATTGAACATCGAACTCACGGCTGCCTGCTTGCAAGGCAGGCGCTTATGCCGCTGAGCTAAATCCCCAGCCCCTTAGAGTTTTGCTTTTTGAGGGGCAGTTCTGGAGTACACTTTCTTTTTTTAAGATGATTTTTGCTTGCATTTGTTTGTCAAAAGTAAAATTATACATCTTCCTTAAAAGCCATTTGTATTTCTTTATATGTATTTTCTTTTTAAATTTAATTTTATTCAGTTTTGCAGTGCTGGGGGTGAAACTTGGGCTTCATTCATGTGAAAGAAGTGCTGTACCACTGAGCCATATTCCTTGCCTTTACATTTAGCTTACAAATGAAAACATAATGAAGTATAAAGAATAAAATAGCCACGTGTGGTGATACACATGTATAATCCCAGCATTTAGGAGGCTGACGAAGGACGATCACTGCGAGTTTCAAACCAGCCTGGGCTACGTAATGAATTCAAGGCCAACCTGGATTAAATAGCAAGATCATGTCTCAAAAAACAGCCGTGGGGCTGGGGACTTAGCTCAGTGGCCTAAGCATCTGTCTGGCAAGTCTGAGGTCATAGGCTCAGTCCCTGGTACAAAAAATTAAAAAAAAAAAAACAGCCACAAAAAGCAAAACATAATCACCTGTTTGCCCAAGTTACTTATTTCTTTGGTACCTACTTTCATAGGCTGAGAATTTTTGTTGCTGTGAATCTTTGTTTAGCTCTCATCTATGTTTCTGATTTTTTTTTTTTCCTGGAATTGAACTCAGGACCTTGCACTTGCCAGGCAGGTACTGTGCCACTGAGCTATATCCCCAGCCCGTAGGTAGACCCAGATTGTTGGTTCAGAGCATAAACATTTTGAGGGGGCGGTTACCGGGCTCGAACTCACAACCACATGCTTGCAAGGCAGGCACTTACTGAAAATCTGTGTGCTAGCTGTTGAGCTAAATCCCGGCCTCCCAGAGCATAAACATTTTTAATACTTTAATGAAAATATCTATATTGCCTGTTTTTTATTATTAGCAAAAGTTGCTGGCCTGCTTTCCTTCCCTTTCTTTCCTTCTTTCCTTCTTGGTACTAGGGATCAAACTCATGACCTTGCACCTGCCAGGCAGGCACTTATACCACTGAGCTAAATCCCCACCTCCCTTGTTTTTTGTTTTTTCATTTTTGCAGTCTTGGTGATTGAATCCAGGGTCTCATGCATGCTAGGCAAGTATTCTGTCATTGAGCTGTATCCCCTCCCCATTCCTATTATTTTTTTAATAATCCGAGCCCTTTTTTAATCATCGGTACCAGGGATTGAACTCACAACTGCCTGTTGCAAGGCAGGCGCTTATGCCGCTGAGCTAAATCCCCAGCCCCGCCCTGGTAGCTTTTAAGATTGAGATGCTCAGGCCATATATGTAGCTCAGCAGCACAACCACTGGTCTGGCAAGCACAAGGTCGTGAGTTTGATCCCTGGTACCAAAAAAACCCAAAAACATTGAGCTGCTCATGTGACAGTTAAGTATCATTTTGTATTGTAAATTATATGATCTATTATTTTGATTTAAGGATTGGTAATATTTTGTATATAATTTTTACCTTAATACTTACTGGAAAGAAAAGTAGAAATGCCATCCTTATTGAAAATCTGTGTGCTAGGCACATTGCTAAAGCATTGCAGAAAATGTAAAAATAAACATTTTCCTCCACTAGAAGGATACGTGTTAGTGGGGCTGGGGATTTAGCTCAGCGGCATAAGCGCCTGCCTTGCAAGCAGGCAGTCGTGGGTTCCATCCCCGACCGATAAAAAGGAAAAAGAAAAAAAAAAAAAGAACATAGTGGCAATGCCGAGTGCTATAGTACAATAAAGAGCCACAGAACACAGGGGAAGAAGGCTTGGCATAGGGATGACATTCTTAGTATTTCCCCATGCTCTCCTAGGTGGCCTCTTTCTTTTTCTTCACATGTGCTTGCACTTCCTCCCTCCACATCTTTAGTGTAATCTAGTCACATACCTTCCTGTCTTTTACCTCCATCAGAATCCTATTCTGATTTTTTAGGGGGTGGATGTGGGAGTCAGTGTTGGGAATTGAACACAAGGCCTCGCTTCTAGCCGAGTGCGCTACTATGGAACCACAACCCCAGCTCCAGAATTCTACTCATTCTTTCCTGGCTTCTTGGGTTCACTGTAGCCTGATGTGTTCCCAAGAACAGAAGAATTGCTCCATTCAGTTCAACGTTGGCCTTGGCTACATGCTCCTCCCCCACTAGTATATGGACTCCTTAAGAGTAGGCATCATGACCTCTATTTATGTTTTCTCTGACACCAATCATGTTGCCCTGCATGCTTTAGTTGTTCGGTAAATGTTTGCAAGCTGCTATGTGATACCTGTAGTCACCATAAGGAGAATACCCTAAACCTCTGACCAAACCTCATCCAAAGTACCACCAGCTCAGCTGAACAAATTTTGTTTGTATTTTCTTACAGGGGTTACTGTTCCCGCAGACAGAGACGTCTTCGGAAAACACTCAACTTCAAGATGGGGAACAGGCACAAATTCACAGGGAAAAAAGTAACTGAAGATCTTCTGACTGATAATAGGTATTGACCTCTCAGTGCAAGCCTTGAAATACTTCTTGCTAATCCATTTATTGAATAGTTAAGGTACACCAGATACTATGCCAAACTCTTTTTTAATTATCTTGTGTGACTCTTGGTAGCTCTGCAGAGTGGGTTTTAACTATCTCTGCATTCTAAGGCAAAGGCAGAGATATTTAGTAGCTTGTTCAAGAACAATGTTGAGATGGTAAATGCTAGTCAGTGGCAAGAATCAAATATTTACAGGTGGAGGTGTAGCTGAGAGATAGAACTGGCATGCCCAAGACTCTGGGTTGAATCCCTAACGAAAAAAGAATCAGATATTATGTAACTTTTCTTTTCTTTTCTTTTTTTTTTTTTTTTTTTTTTGTCTTTTTCGTTTTTACTGGTACCGGGGATCGAACTCACGACTGCCTGCTTGCAAGGCAGGCATATGTAACTTTTCTAAAATACAAATTTCAGTGTTTAAGTAATTAAATCAGTGTTTCTTAATGAAATCTAGTTGTGCATAAATCATTGTATAAGTATTTCAGTGTTCCTTGTGTGAAACAGTGTGTATTGTCTCCAGGTCGATTCTTTAAAATTCAATTTAGACCAGATTGCTGTCTTCTTGTTTGTGTAAATGAAGTTACTGGAGCCCAGCCATGCTTTTATTTAGATACTGCTTACATTCATTTTTGTGTTATAATAACAGAGTGGTTGTGACAGAAACCATGACCTCCAAAGCCTACAATGTGTACTAATGGCCCCATTACCAAAAGACATCCATAGCGAGGGCTGAGGTGGACACCATGTTGCATGTGGAAAAGAGGCATAGTCCTTTATCCACCTTAACTCCGATCTTGCTGAGTGATGTTGGTCAAATGGAAAATCGGGCAATAGTGCAAGACCTCAGAAAGGCCTATTGTGTCATTTACTGTTAAGTTCTCTTACGTTTTAGAAGGGAGCAGTTAGCTTGGGGATACAGGACTTGGTGAGGAGGTGAGTAACCCTGCATGGAAGTGGCCTAAGCTTGAAGGGTTTGTGGGCAAGAAGAACATTCTGTATCAGGGAAGGCAGCGTGCATGGTGCCTACGTGTGGCCGAGGAGCTGTTAGGCTCCGGACAGCTGTTAGCTGCTACTTGGATGGGAAGAGGCTGGGAGCAAAATGGAGGGGGACACAATCAGGAGACTAGTGGGAGTAGGGATAGCAGACTGACTTGATTAGATCTAACGAGGGTATTTAGGAAGAGTCAGAAATTTAAAAAAACCTGTATTCTGTTGTGATAGCAAGATCCTTTTTCTATTTATTGTTTTTTGGTTTGTTTATTTATTTGTTTGGTACCAGGGATCAAACTCTTGACCTCATCTTGCCAGGCAGGCACTTGTGCCACCGAGCTAAACCTTGGCCCTATTTTTTGCTTTTTTGAGACAGGGTCTTTCACTGTGTAGTTCAGGCTCATCACTGTGTAGTTCAGGCTCACAGTGGTCCTCCTGCCTCAGCCTCCAAGTACTTGGATTGCAAGCATGCACTACCATGCCCAGCCCAAGACCATTTGTTTTGGATTGGCAAACAGAAATTTATTAAAGATGATTAATCCAGGCAGGATAGCAGTAAGGAAAGTGGTCTACTGAGCACTTCAGAAGTGCCACTTCTGGGCTAAGCGTGTCATATGTGTCACTCCATGGCAGAGTAAGGTACAGGAAGGTGAGTAACTGGCCTGAAGTCACATGGTTGGTAAGGAAAGGCCCTGGGATTGCAGCCCGGTCTCTGATGCCCTCACTCGACACTCCTCAGTGTCCCGTCTCTACAGGGCTTGGTTTTTGTCTGAGGGGGAGGAAGGAGGCCTAACAGTGGAGATGAAGCCAGATCATGTATCTAGGCACCTCTGACAGCATGTAGCTGGAAGAGACTGCGAATGTGGGTTTGCTGAGCTCCAGGTAGAGGCTCCACTGAGGTGTGCCCCTCAGGTGGCTCGGGCTGAGTGGAGGGCAGAGATGCTGAGCGGGGCTCGAGGCTGAGGAAGTGAGAGGAGCCTAAGCAGGGTATGGGAGGCACAGTTAGAGAGAAGCAGAGGGCTCTCTCGGCGCTTGTACCTCGGAGAGTGGGGTGTGGGTGCTGCGCCTGGCCTTTCGTGTTCAGCCCTCCTACCTTTCTCTGACCTAGATACTTGCTTCTGGTTCTGATGGATGCCGAAAGAGCCTGGAGCTATGCCATGCAGCTCAAAGAGGAAGCCCGCACTGAACCCCGGAAACGGTTTCACATGCTGTCTCGCCTTCGCAAAGCTGTGAAGCATGCAGAGGAATTGGAACGCTTGTGTGAGAGCAATCGTGTGGATGCCAAGACCAAGTTAGAGGCTCAGGTTAATATCTTCACATTCAGTCACTCTTTATTGTTGAGATTAAAAATGTGACTTAAAAGGGAGGCGGAACAAACCCTTTCAGATCTTGCTTTTAATAGGTGATGTTAGTTGGGCATGGTGGCACATGTCTGTAATTACAGCATTAGGGAGGCTGAGGCAGGAAGATCACTGTGAGTTTGAGGCCAGCCTGAACTACATGGTGAGACCCTGTCTCAAAAAGCCTAAATAAATAAATAAGTAAATACATAATGGTGATATTAAACCAGGCATCATATGCATGCCTGTAATCTCAGCATTCAGGAGGCTGAGGCAGGAGGATCACCTCACATTTGAGGCCAGCCTGGGCTACCTAGTGAGTTCAAGGCTAATCTGAACCGTATAGCAAGACCCTGTCTCAAAAAACAAGCAAAAAGAAATTTGATGTTAGATCTAGGTTTGTAGCTTATTGGTAGAGTGGGTACTTAGCATGTATGGGGCCCTGGGTTCAATCCCCAGTACCACCTCCCAAAAAAAGTCAAAGGAGAAGTTAGCTTATGTTGCTTTAGGGCTCTGAGGTTTGTATAATAACAGAAAGATCATGTGGTTTTGATGACTAGCTGGAAATCTTCTGTTTTGTTTGCAGTATTGGCTGTTGAATCTAGGCCCTTTATACTAGGTCGCATCCTTGGTCCTTTTCCTGTTTGTTTTGAGACAGAATCTCACTAACTTATTTAGGTTGGACTCAAACTTTCCATCCTCCTATCGCAGCCTCCAGTGTGCAAAGATTACAAGTGTAGACATCACACCCAGTTGAGAGCTTTTTGGAAGTGACAAATTTTTACAAGATGCTATCTGACCAGTTGGGACAAGGAGCTCAGTGCAAGGCTTTAGGGTCAGTCCCCAATACATCAAAACCCCAAAAGGGGGCTGGGGAATTAGCTCAGCGGCATAAGTGCCTGCCTTGCAAGTGCGTGATTGTGAGTTCGAGCCCCATTACTGATTGATTGCAAAAACCAAAAGGAATGGCGATAAATACTGCAAAGTTATAGTCGATTTTTTCTAGTACTGAGGACTGAAGTCGGGGCCTTGAATATGTTGAGCAAGTCCTCTACCACTGAACTTCATACATAGCTCTTTAAAATTTTTTTAAATTTTGAGGCAGTGTCTCACTAATCTTTTGATCCTCCTGCCTCAGCCTGCTCAGAATCTGGAATTACAGGCATGAGCCACTGCACCTCAGCTTTTTTTGTTGTTTTGTTTTGTAGTATTGGGGATAGAATCCTGGGCCTTGGCATTAGGCTGTGTCTTTAGCCTCTCTTTCTTTCTTTCTCTTTCTCTTTCTCTTTCCTTCCTTCCTTCTTTTCTCCCCTCCCTCCTTCCTTTCTTCCTTCTTTTCAGGCAGGCACTTGTACTGCTGAACTATATCCCCAGCCCTCCTTTTTTTAAATATTGACTCAGGGTCTGGCGAAGGTGTTTAGGCTGAATCTGAACTTGAGATCCTTGCACCTCAGCTTCTCATAGTGCTAGGATTTATATGTGTACCCCACCTTGCCTGACTTGGAAGGTTTTTTCTTTTAAAACCGACCTGAATTTCTCCATACTCTTGATAGCAAAAGTAGCAGTGTCAGAGGAAGATGGAGTTGGAAGATTGGTTCTGTGTTGACCCGGGTCTTCTGTTTCCATCTTCTTTCAGGCATACACAGCTTACCTCTTAGGAATGCTGCGCTTTGAACACCAGGAGTGGAAAGCTGCCCGAGAGGCCTTTACCAAATGCACGTATGTCTTCTGGTCCAAGGCTGTGGCCAGTTCTGATTATCAAGTCAGAGTCCAGCTATTAGCTTATTTCTGTGAAACTTGGGAGGATTCTTTTTCTGTAAAAATGGTGATGATTCCTTTCATTCTTAGAATGTTGGTGGAAGAGCTTCCCAGGGCCCTGCTTTGGTTTTAGCCGTGTGTTCCTTGTCAGTTTGTTTTCCTAAAATAAGGCTGTCGTGCAACCCAATGTTTCTTTGCTTGCAGAACTATCTATAGGAAGCTTGCCAGTGCTTTCACAGAGGAGCAGGCCGTGTTGTATAATCAGCGTGTGGAAGAGATCTCGCCCAACATTCGCTACTGTGAATATAATATCGGTGAGCAGGGCCAAGGTGGCCCCCCAGCTACAGCATTGATGCCAATTCATCTCAGAGGGCCTGGGGAATGTATTTAACTTACTTAACTTCAGTTCCCTTGCCATGTATCCATCCTTGGCCTGAGTGGTGGCTGATGTCAGAGTCAGACCTGGTCAACATTATGGAAAGCAGTGCTGTGGCTTTTTTTTTTTTCGTTTTTTTTATCAGTACCAGGGATCGAACTCACAACTACCTGCTTACAAGGCAGGCGCTTATGCCGCTGAGCTAAATCCCCAGCCCAGTGCTGTGCTTTTTGATTTTTTGTTTGTGTGATAATAAGAACCGAACCTAGAGCGTTTGCACTGCACTCCATCTCCACCCTTTTTTTTTTCCCCCAAGACAGAGTCTTGTTAAGTTGTCCAAGCTGGGCTTGAATTTTCAGTCCTCTTGCCTCAGCCTCCCAGAGTGCTGGGTTTGCAGGCATCTACCAGCACACTGGCGAGTCCCTTGGCTTCTGTTTCTATCCTACCATCTTCTGTATTCCACAATAATGGTCTTGAGTCTTCAGTCAAAGTCATGTTTTTTTGTTTTGTTTTGTTTTTGTCTTTTTCCTTTATCAGTACCAGGGATTGAACTCACGACTGCCTGCTTGCAAGGCAGGTGCTTATGCCACTGAGCTAAATCCCCAGCCCCATGTTTTATGTTTTTTGAGATCTCTTAGGTTCACAGCGAAACTGAAAAAGGTATGCTCCCTTCCCGTCATGGTGCGCAGCCTCCCACATTACCACCACCTCCCGATAGAGCTATCATTAGTTACAATGCTTGAGCCTACACTGATGCACAATGAAAATTTGTTCTTGCCATTGTACACTGTGTGCTTCGAAAAAGGTGGCCTGACATGTAGCACAATTACAATGCCATGACCAAATTCATTCTTTGTAGAAGGGCTTGTCCTAAAAAGATAGATCAAGCTGTGCGCTCTTGAGATATGCTTGTGAGGGGAAAGAAATCCTGTAAGTTAGGGGTGAATCAAGTGATTCTTAAGAAAACAGACCAGATCCTTAAGATTTTCTCCTCTCTCCCTATTTTTCTCTCTTAGGGGACCAGTCAGCCATCAATGAACTTATGCAGATGAGATTGAGGTCTGGGGGCGCCGAGGGTCTCCTGGCTGAAAAACTGGAGGTAATCTTAGTTTGTATACTTGTGTGAGAAGGTTTGGGTTTGAAAAACCTAGAAAAAGAAATTCATAATTCCATCCCCCACAGATATCTGCTGTTAATATATGCATCTTTATAGCTATACCAATACATATTACACATATGTATACACACATGCACATTTTCTGGCTTTTTATCTTTCTTATTTTTATTTTTTTGGTGGTACTGGGGCATTGTACACAGGGAACAATGATGTGTTTTTTGTTTGTTTGTTTTGTCTTTTTGAGACAGGGTCTCACTATGCCAGTTGGGTTGGCCTTGGGCTCACTTTGTAGCTGCTCTACAAAGTGGTCTCGAACTTGCAGTGATCCGCCTGCCTCAGCCTCCCAAGTGCTGGGAGTGTGCCACCATGCCCAGCTTAATGAGCTGTATCTTTAGCCTTTTTTTTTTTTTTTTTTTTTTTTTGTCTTTTTCTTTTTTGTCGGTACCGGGGATCGAACTCACGACTGCCTGCTTGCAAGGCAGGCGCTTATGCCGCTGAGCTAAATCTCCAGCCCCTCTTTAGCCTTTTTATTTATGCTTTTTTTTGGCTGTGGGAGTTAATACCAGGAGTCAAACGCAGGACCTCACACTTGGCCAGGTGGGTGCTGTGCCACTGAGCTAAATCCCCAGCCCCACTCCAGCCTTTTTTAAAATTTCAAAACAAAGTTTGACCAAGTTGCCTAGACTGGGCCCACCTTCCCATCCTCTCTTTCAGCCTCCTGAATAGCTGAGATTGCAGGCACGTACTACCATGCCAAACCTGTCTTTGTCACAAAAAATTTAACTTTACTATGCTTATTTTATGAGTAAATATTGCAGACAAAAAAAGTAAGAAATGTAAGATTGCAGAAAAAAAATTAAACTTTTCATGAATTCAAATACATGATACCACAGAGCAATGTAAGCAGAAATGTTGTATGCTTTGAAAGAGTTACATATTGACCATAAAAAAGAGACAAGTAATAGGTTTCCTGTAACTCATTTCTGCAGTCACAGCTCTAACGTTTAGAACCACTTTCCAGGCACTGATCACTCAGACTCGAGCCAAGCAGGCAGCTACCATGAGTGAAGTGGAGTGGAGAGGGAGAACAGTGCCAGTGAAGATTGACAAAGTGAGGATCTTTCTGCTGGGCCTAGCTGATAACGAGGCAGCTATTGGCCAGGTAAGAAAGCTCCTGTTTGGCTTTTTCGTCTGTGTATTCTCAAGTATTGTCTGAAAGTGTTTCAGACAGAATAGTTGATTGCTGCTTACTTTTCATAGAGCAAAAAAAGTATACTAATGTAATTTGGGTTGTAGCAAAGCTGGAGATGCACTGTCCTTTTTTTTTTTTTTTTTTTTTTTTTGAGGAGGGCAGTATTTCTGTGTAATCTAGGCTGGCTTTGAACTTCCTATATATAGCCCAGGCTGGCCTCGAACTTGCAGTAATCCACCTCCTCAGCCTCCCAAATGCTGAGGTTGCAGATATGCATTGCCACACTTAGCTAGAAATCTAAATTTATAGAGGGATTAAAGTTTGGGATAGGGCACATCCAGCCCAGCAAGTGGTGCAGTAGCCTTATTATGTCCCTGAGGTCTCTGACCTGTCACCTTGACCTTCTAGCCCTGAGAATTCGCCTCATTGCTGGCCCTTGTCAGCAGTCTGGTTAGACTCCTGAAAGCCAGAATGTCTTGTTTTATGTGAGGCACATGTTATGTTCATTGTGTTCCTGCAAAGCTATCCTTGAAGCTCCTCACTGACAGCATCTGTTTGCCACTGTGAACAGCCAGGGGCAGCCCCGAAGAGAAGTTTCTGGTGCTCTTGGCTTGTTTGAGTCAAACAGTGACTAAGGCACTTTTTGTAGCTTCTTCTCCATGTGAGGTGAAGGGCACCTTTTAGAAAAGCAGGCTACTGACTGTGGCCTCTCGAGGGCCAGAGGCAATAGTTGGTTGTACCTTGAATCACTGTGTGGGGGTTATCGAGGGGGTCACAGATCTGTTTCAGCAGTACTGGCAATTGTACCCAGGGACTTCTCACTGGGCTACATCCCCAATCCTTCTGTCTTATTTTTTGAGACAGGGGTCTTGCTGAGTCCTAAATAGCCTGGGCTGGACCTTCTCACCTTGGACTCCCAGACCACTGGGATTACAGGTGTGTGGTACCACACTCAGTGAGCACTCAGACTTTTCAAGGACTTATTTTAAAATGGCTGCTTTGAGATGGGGGCAGCTTTCAGCAACTTAAGACTTTATATCCTCGTGTATTGCTCTCCAGTTTCCCTTTTATCTGCTTGAAGGATAGAACAATACTAGAAAATTAATTTTTGTTAAACTAAAAGACTGAGAAACTTTTTGAGAACCTTCTGCTGGCACTATTGACGGTACTGTTGCATCTGGACGAGAGCAGGGCTTTGGTAGAAATGTTAGATAATTAGGTTGGTTTGGGATTGGTTTCTGTTTCGAAGTTGTGAGTGCTTAGAGAAAGGAACTCATATATTCCATGCCAGGAATCACTGAGAGTGGGACAGGAATTTTAGCCTAGCAGTTCTAGCCTAGAGTAAAAGAGTAAGGTAGGAAAAGTCTATAGGGCCAGTTAAATGGGGGCTCCTCAGGGACAGGGCTGTGGGCAGGTGTCGAGTAAAGGGCCAGAAAAGCTAACTTGTTATGTAATTTATGCATTTATTTTTTGAGACAAGGTCTCCCTGTATAGTTCAGGCTGGCCTTGAACTCATTATGTAGCCCAAGTTGGCCTCAAATTCATAGTAATCCACCTGCCTCAACCTCCAGAGTGCTGGGATTAGAGGCATGCACCACTACACTTGGCCATCATTGTTAAAAGTTAGTGATTGAAGTGTAGAGGAAAATAAATGTGTATGTGCATGTGTATATGTGTGTATGCATGTGCTAGAAATTGAATGCAGGGCCTAATTACACATTAAGCATAGTTTTTCTCTACCACCACACTACACCTATTGACTGTAAATGATCTTTTTTTTTTCTTTTTTCTGATACCGGGGATCAAACTCATAACCACTTGCTTGCAAGGCAGGTGCTTATGCCGCTGAGCTAAATCCCCAGCCCCTTGTAAATGACCTTTTTAAGCCATTGTTTTTAAAATTGAAGGTCATGACAATCAGACAATGACCAAATCGATGCACATTTCATGTTTTGTGGTGCTGGGTAGGTCCTCGAGCACACACGACCACTGAGCTATGCTCCAGCACCTCTGTGCATGTTGTTTAAAAGATTCCTCTTAAGCCAGGCGTGGTGGCTCATGCCTATAATCCCAGCGCTTCAGGAGGCTGAGGTGGGAGGATTGTTGCGAGTTCGAGACCAGCCTGGGCTACAAAGTGAGCTCAAGGCCAGCCTGAATTGCATAGCGAAACCCCCCTCTCAAAAAAAAGACAAAAACAAATATATAAAATAAAAGATTCCTCTTAAACTTGAATTTTAGTAAAAGGAAGCAGTTAATTTCCAGATATAGATTGTAGTCACTCCTTGTGAAGCAGTTCAAGATTGACCAGAATTGGCTGGTCCTAAGGTAGTGAATTATCTCAATTGATTGTTCATAGTCAGTACAGATTGAACTCCTTGTTCTACTCTTTCCTGCCTTCTCACTACTGCACTTGATTAGTAAAAAAAAAAAAAAAAAGATTGACCAGAATTTTGAAGATACTGGCAATAAAAAATAGTTTGCCAATATATGCTGTTTACCCATTTTTTGTATATCCAGGGCCTCACACTTGCTGGGCCACTGCAGCACTGCCGAACATGTCCCCAGCTCAGCATTTTTCAAAGGCTGTTTAACCAAAAGATTTCTTACTGGCCATTTCTACTCCATAGTTTGTAGCTTTATAAATAAAAATTTAGTAATACTTGGCCTAGATCTGTCTTTCCCTATTTTGAGTTAGTGTTGTGGAATAGATTGCCCAAATTAAGAATGTCATGTAGGTTTTAAAGTATATTTTCTGGTTAAATAAAGTCATTTAAGTTATAAATTATCAATATTGGGAATTTTAAAGCATTTTTAAAAGAACATAGTGATTGAAAAAAAAAGAACATAGTGATGAAGCTGGTAAATTTCTGTGTTGTGATAATATTTCCATTGAAATTCACCAGCTTCTGTGTCTTATTTATATTGCTTCAGATTTTTAAAATTTGTTTTCTTTTGTTGTTGTTTGAGACAGGGTTTCCCTGTGTAGTTTAAGCTGGCTTGAACTCATTATATAGCCAACCCTAGTGATCTTCCTGTTAGGTGCTGGGATTTTAGGCATATGCCACTATACCAGGTTATTTATTGCAGGGTTTTTTTTTCTTCTGTGTGTATGTTTTTGTTTTGTTCAGGCTTTTAATTGTTTATAACATACAGTAGAGGGTTTGAAGGCTGTGTTACTTGTTATTGTTGTTGTTTTATACCAGGAATTGAACTCAGGACCTTGCACTTGCCAAGCAGACACTGTGGCACTGAGCTGTATCCCTGACCCTGTTTTGTTTTGAGACAGGGTGTCACTATGTAGTTCAGGCTGGCCTCGATCTCACTTTGTAGCCCAGACTGGCCTCAAACTCAGAATCCTCCTGGGTCAGTCTCCAAGTGCTGGGATTAAAGGGTGTGTTCTTATCCTTTAGAATCAAGAATTTCATTAATATTTTATTAATACTAGCCTCACCTATGTTGGATGACCCACTGTTCATTATATAATGATATGTGATATATAACTTTTTATATATTGCTAGATTATATTTGCTATTACATTGATAAATTTTGCACTTTTTTTTTTTTTTTTTTTTTTGAGACAATTTCATGCAGTTCAGGCTGGCCTTGAGCTCACTTTGTGGCCCACATGTCTTGAACTCTAAATGATCCTCCTGCCTCAGCCTCCCGAGTGCTGAAATTACAGGTGTGAGCCACTATGCCTGGCTTGCATCTATTTTTATAAGGAATAATAAATAATTGGGAGGGTAGGGGTGGGGTTTTTTTGTTTGTTTTTTGGGGGGTTTTTTGGTACTAGAAATCAAACTCATGACCTCGTGTATACCAGGTAGTTGCCGTGATGCCGAGCTGTATCCCTGGCCTGGGAGGGTGGTTTTTTAAGAGTGTGTCTTACTAGGGTATGTAGTTTAGGCTGGCCTTGAACTCCTATCAATCCTCTGGCGCCAGCCACCCAAATGCTGAGATTATAGGCATGTTACCACCATGCCTAAATTTTTTTGGGGGGATCGAACTCACGACCTCGCACTTTCCAGGCAAGGGCTCATGCCACTGAGCTAAATCCCCAGACCTTGGTTTATAGTTTTCTTTTCATGCAGATCTTTTTTCAAAGATTTAGTATCAGAGATACAGAGACTTCATAGGACAGACTTGGTGAGCCAAGTACAGTAGCACGCACCTGTTACGCCAGCACTCTGAGAGGCTGAGGTAGGAGAATCCTTAGTGTGCGTCCAGCCTGGTCAATTTAGCTACTTAGCAAGACCCTGTCTCAAAATAAAGCATATAGGGGCTGAGGATTTAGCTCAGCGGCATAAGCACTTGCCTTGCAAGTGTGTGGTCATGAGTTCAATCCCTGGTACCAATAAAAAAGACAAAAAAAAAAAAAAAAAAAAAAGAAAGCATATAGAGAGGGCTAAGATGTAGCTCATGTGAGAAAGCTGTGGATTAGATCCCTAGTGTAGGAGGCAGAGGAAAAACTAGATCAAATAAAATGTATATGAACTCCAGGAGATTCTGTAAGGTTTTAGCATTTGGAGTTAATGTCTTACATCACACATATCCCAAAACAAGCTAGTAAATACAGTCATTTAAGCGTAATGTTAGAATAAGTCTAGTTAATCTTCACCATCAGCATTATAGTTGATTAAACGACTGTTGAATGAGCCATGGGTTATTACACAGGAGAAAATACCCTTTGGCCAGTGGAAGTTAATCTCAAGCAGAGCCACTTGCCCCTTGGCACCACTGTCAGCCTGTTGGGTAGAGATAACTTGGTGCCTGGCTGGTTTGTTACTGTTCTCTAACTTGGAAAAAGATAGGCCTCCCCTTAATTTCAGTGTCTCTTGTCTTACTGGCATTGGTATCTGTCAGCCTTCAGAACCTGGAATGCATAGTAGTTTGGTACTACTTGCTGGCAGAGATTTTCATTACATTAAAATACTAAAACAGCAGTTTGTTGAAAAGCACAGAAGAAATAAGTCAGTGGGGTAAAATATTAGATTGAAAAGGTAGAGCTGCCAAAATCTGATTTCAAAATCTGTAGTCTCTTTCAGCCAAGCTTTAAGATATCATCCTTAATGCTGTCTTACTTTATACTTCATTTCTATTTTACTTCAAAAATTTTTGATTAGTATATATTTGCAGTAATGATTGCAATCATTGTGGGGAGTTGATACATGTACATCACACCTTAATTCTTTTTATATTCATTCTTCCTTCCTCCCTCCCTCCACCTCTTGATTCCTTCCCTTTTGAAAAAAATCTATCTCACATGGGGACATAGTTCAGTGGCACAGTACCTGCCTGGCAAGCACAAGGTCCTGAATTCAATTCCTGGCACTATATATATATATATATTTTTTCATATATATAAGTGTTTCATATGTATATATGTACATATGTATATATATGTGTGTGTATATATATACATATGAAACACTTTATGAGTTTGCATGCCCAGGAGTCAGACCAATCTAATCTTCTGTGTATTCCAGTTTTAGCATATGTTCTGCCAAAGCAAGCTGGCTATTTTGCTGTGTTTTGCTTTTTGAGACTAGGTCTTGCCATTTAGTCAGGCTGGCCTTGAACTCAATGTGATCCTCCTGCTTTATTCTCCCAAGGGCTGGGTGTGCCATTACACCTGACTCTTCTGCTCTTAACATTTGCTCATTCCTGAAGGTCATTGCTGGTTGCATTGTGAGGTTGTACTTGGGCCTCCTCTTTTTAGGAAGGGAAGGTTTTAAATAATAGGCTTAGTGATTTTTTTTTTCTTGGTCCTTTTAAGACAGATTTTCACAAGGGGCTGGGGATTTAGCTCAGCGATATAAGCGCCTGCCTTGCAAGGAGGCAGTCATGAGTTCAATCCCTGGTACCGATAAAAATTTGAAAAAAGACAGTTTCACTATGCAGTTCATGCTGGCCTTGAACTCATCCAGTGCTGGGATGACAGGCGTGCACCATCACACCTGGCTTGGGCTTGATGAATCTTTTTTTTTTTTTTTTTTTCCAATTCTGGAAACATCTCTAAGGCTTGATGAATCTTAGCCTCAATTTCTGTTTAGTTTTTGATACTTAAATGGAAGGGACACCATCCTTTCTTTAAAAGAAAATCTGTTTTTAAGTGAGATCTGTCCTTTTTTTCAGCCAGGCTTCTATGTGTTTCTTCCCGACCTCCCAGGGCTGGGTGAGGCCTGGTTCCTGTCCCTACAGTTCTCTGATGGGTGTGGCAGGGAATGTGGCCAGACTTGCCTTGTGTGTCTTTTAGTCACAGCACCATCATTCAGCAATTTTTATAACCAAGTGAAAACAACCTGTGAATCCATCTCCAATAACAGGGCAAACAGCAGCCTTGTGTCTTGTCTCCAGAGGAGAAACTCCAAGACTGGGGCAAGCATATCCTAAGTGTTTCATGTTTTGTAAAAGGAGATCTAGAATTTCCTTCCTAGGACCAGTGAGCAACATTTTTCTTCCAGGCTTAAGGTTTCTGTGGATTAGATCCCTAGTGTAGGAGGTTTCTGTGTGTCATAGGCACACATGGGAGAAGCTGATACTCAGGGAGTTTGCTCCTTGTGTTAGAAACATGTCCTTGTTAGTTCATGGAAGGTCAGTGGACAGATGAGGAGTCCTGCCTCTACATGCCGAGGGGTCCAGGGTGCCAAGGTTCTTTCAGGAATGCTTGGCCTCAAATGTAGCTTCTAGAATAAAATGTAAGCAGCAGAACAAGTTAAATCCCAACAAGTTCTATTCTGAGATTAGTCTGAGTCCCCTTGCAGTGTGGATATCAGAGAAAACACGGGTATCTTAGGCTCTCCCCTTTAGACGTATGTTTTCTGGCACTGTTGCTTGAGATGTATGCAAAATTCCCAGTGAAATTTAGTGTTGTGGAGCTGTAGGGAAGTTTGCTTGTATTCAGCGCCTTGCTGCCAAAGTTGACCTAGTAATTTAGAAACAGTGAATAAAGGTAATACATGGCCTCCTTTTAAGTTTGTTGTTTGTTTTTTAGACAGGGTTTCCCTGTGTAGTTGAGACTGAGCTCATGGTGATCCTGTTTGCTGAGATTACAGGGATGCTTCACCATGCCCAGGCTTTTAAATTTTAAATTTGGGCCACATGCTACCAGTGAGAAAGAGACATCCTGTGTAGCTGGTGAAACAGATGGTTTTTTTCTTATATGCCCATTGCCTGAGCTACCAAACCACACCCATCTGAAAAGGGGTGTTGGTGGCATATTTGGTGGGTGGTTTATATTTAAACTGGTGCTGTTTCATTTTTCCTGCAAATTTGTAGTTGGCTGTTTGGTTTCTTAAAGCCAAGGGTATTCACATACTGTATATATATATTTAAATTTTTATTAGTACATGTATGTGCTACATGATTATTTTCAGTGTAGAGAGTTGGTTCATGTACATAACACGTATTTTTGGGTTTTTTGTTTTGTTTTGGGAAGGGTGTTGAGACAGGGTCTCACTATATAGTACAGGCTGGCCTTGAACTCTCTGCCTCTGCCTCCCAAGTGCTGGGATTACAGGTGTGCACCCCCACACCTGGCTGTAGCACATTTTATTTCTTTTTGTGTCCCCTTCGCCTCCTTCCTGTATTCACATATCATATTCCACTTAGTGAGTGTTATATAGCTGTACCATTTCCATAGAGGTTGTACTTTGAAAAATTTGGCCAGCAGCTTTGAATAAATTATTATATAGAATCTTGCCAACATGGGGTGCTTAGCAGTGCTCTCTAAAGCGTTTCTCTCTAGAGCCCATCATCTGAGACAGTAGCCCCTGACACATGGGCTAGTTCCATCCACTAGTCTCACCTGCTCAGGGGCTAACGGCCCACTGTGTCAGACAAAGCCAGTTGGAGAGCACTTTGTCACTGCTGGAAGCTCTGGCAGCAGCACTGCCCTGGCGTCATAGGGAGCTAACGGGGGTCCAGTTTGCCTGCCTGGGCCCTGATGTGTTCCTGAATTAGTGAACAGCAGGAAAGCCAAGAAACCCATGAGTGGAAGCGTGTGTTTGATATAGATTGTGTAATTTACAGGGGAGCCTTTTCTCACACTAGAAACTAGTAAGACTTCTTAAGGGAAAAACAGAATTTTTTTGTCTTTGTTTTTTAAGCTCCTCGAACCATCTTTTGAAGGAATGGTGGTATTGGGCTCTCTTTTGCACTTTCTCAGTGACTAGTTAACACTTTTTTTTTTCAGACTAGAGGTTGGTTTCTGGGGAAAGTCACATATCATAATGGAATGTTGATGTTTTAATTTCACGGCAGGTCTGCCGCCGGTAATACCGGTTTATCTTCTTTGTGCCTTTCATCCACTCCCATCTGCTCAGTCAGATTCTTCAGGATGAGGATGTGATATGGCAGTGACTCAGTGACTCAGTGGCTTGTTCACTTAGCCCAGCTGTGCAGCAGAGCAACACCCACCCAGCCCAGCATGTCATCATTCTCAGAGGAGGTGGGGGGCTTCGGAGTGTAGAATGTCTGCAGGGAAAAGAACTTGGTGTGAAATTGAGGGGAAATCTCTTTTCAGTTTTTGTTTTGCTTTTGGTACCAGGATTGAACTCTTGACCTTGCGCTTGCCAGGTAGACACTTAGGCCACTGAGCTAAATGCCCAGCCCCTCTTTTTGATACTGATTTGTGATGTTTGTACCTTGTTTGGACCTAAAGGCAAAGCAGTGCCTGCCAGCTGGGTTGCATTTGTGCAGGCTAATTCCAGCATCCCAGAACAGAGCTTCACCGTGTGTCCTGCAAGGACGGGAGGGAGGATGCTTCTGGTATGCTGCATGTCATGTGTCGCAGCAGCGCCCCAGTGTCATCACTGAGGTTCCCAGGGGTGCCAGTTGCTGATCCTTAGCAGGGGCTGGAGTACTGAGGGGAAGCAGGAGAAAGTTCTGTGGTGGGAAGACATGTAACACACCTGTTCCTGACAGAAAGTTCCAGATCAATTATACACATAGCTAATTTGGTGTGCTTACTCTCTGAAGCACCCCATTTCCATATTAATAAGAGATGAGGCTGTGAGAAGACCCTGTGGTTGGGAGTGGTGACGAAGGGATTTGGGCTATGCAGTCCACGTGATGTAGGAGGCTCACAGCCCTCCTAGGCCCCGCTCCTGCTATAGTACTGCAGTTAACTCAGGAGAAAGTCTCTGTCTGACCTGTGTTTCTCTAGGCTGAAAGTGAAGATACCAAGGAGCGTCTGTTTGAGTCTATGCTCAGCGAGTGTCGGGACGCCATCCAAGCCGTTCGGGAGGAGCTCAAGCCAGATCAGGTAGGGTATCAGCTGGACCACCAGCTCTGGCGCAGGATGTAGCCACTCTTGGACCTGACCTGCCCCTTCCCACCTGGGGCCCAGAGGTCTCGTGCATCCCTTCCTTAGCTGCAGGGGTGTTCAGATGTAGTGGCCAGCTGACAAGCAACAGGGGTCCCTGGGCTCTCAGGATTGGAAAGTCATTTCTCCATGTCTACTCTTCATGATGGCTTCATGGTCATGATGGCTTCGTGATCATGATGGCTTCTTACCAGTGCCCCCGCTTTCTAATGTCATCACTGGGGTCCACACACACACCCAGGCTGACCGCAGTAGAACTGTTTTGTTCCTGTCACAAACCCCTGCTTACCTTCCTTCATAATGTCGCTCACCTGTTGATGATTCCACCTGTTTGGTTTTTTTTTTTTTTCACCTTTTTTTTTTAATTAGCTTTTTACCCTAAAGCAGGTGCTTACACCACTGAGCATTTCAAAAACAGATAAATTTTCCAGGCATGGTGGCACACACCTGTAATTCCAGCACTTGGGAGGCTGGGACAGGAGGATGGCTGCAAATTCAAGGCCTGAATTACATAATGAGACCCTATTTTGGGTGAAAAAACAGCTTCATTTGATTAGAAGTTCTCAATACCTTCTCTACCCCTTCATTTTGGGTTTTAAATGTGGTTGATTGGTTGGTTGGTTGGTTTTCTGGTGGTTTTTTGTTTTGTTTTGTTTGTTTTTTCTTGTTTGAGACAGGGTCTCACTGTGTAATCCCTGGCTTTGAACATGCAGCAATCCTCTTGCCTGAGTCTCCCAAGTGCTGAGATTACAGGCCTGTGCCACCATGCCCAACACACCTTGTGTTTAATGCCCTGCTTTTGAGGCCCCATTTCTGGCAGGTACAGTTGGTGCAGGAGCATTCTGCAAGCCAGCATCCAGCTGCTGCTGGACTGTTCTCTACCTCACAGTCCTCTACCTCAGTCTCCTACTTTCTTTCTTTTTTCTTTTTCTAACACTCCTGGAGACTAAACCTAGGGCCTTTTTTTTTTTTTTTTTGTCTTTTTCCTTTTTATCGATACCAGGGATCGAACTCACGACTGCTTGCTTCCAAGGCAGGCGCTTGTGCCGCTGAGCTAAACCTCCAGCCCCCTAAACCTAGGGCCTTTATGCCAAGTTATATCCCTAGTCCTTTTTCTTATTTTGCAACAGAGTCATTAAATTGTGAAGTTGCCCTGGCTAGGCTCAAACTTCCAATACTCCTGCCTCAGCCTCCCAGAGTACTAGAATTGTAAGAGGGCAATATGTGCCATTCCCACCTGAGCACGTGCTATTCTTCCTTCTCACACCTGAGTGATCTTTGTGCTGCCTCTCTATGCCCTGGTCTCGAGGTCTAGCTCGTAGCTTATTATCTATGAGAAGTGTGCTACCTCATTCTGGCTCACAAAGGCCCCTGCATCCTCTAAATATCTTATACTTAGGCTGAAATGTCTGTGTGGTAGTAAGTACTGTATTAAAAAAAAAAATACTGTTTTTTGATTGTGATGGCATACACTTAATTAAATGTCCTATGCTCAAGTGTTTTCCAGTGCATGCTAATGGTGTTGAGTATATTCACAGTGTTATATGACCATGACCAGCACCCTCCCCGAGAGCTCTTGCATCTTTTTTTTCTTTTCTTTTCTTTTTTTTTTTTTTTTTTTTTTTTTTGGTACCGGGGATTGAACTGATGACCTCGCCCTTACCAGGCAGGTGTTTACACCACTGAGCTAAATCCCTGGCCCAAGCTGAAACTCAGTACCTGTTAGTAACTTTAATATTACCTTTGAACATTTTATTTATTCTTTTATATTTGTTTCAGCATCTGCTCCAGTGCCTTGAGTATAAAATGTTCAAGTAAAGGGGCTGGGGATTTAGCTCAGCGGCATAAGCGCCTGCCTTGCAAGCAGGCAGTTGTACCGATAAAAAGGAAAAGGAAAAAAAGACAAAAACAAAACAAAACAAAAATGTTCAAGTAAATGCAGTATTTTAAATTAAACTGCTTCTTTCTGCATGTAGTCATCTGCTTCCTTCTGCCATTAGATGCTATTACATATTTATGCCACCTTCCGTCCACTTACCAGAGGGCCCTTCCCAGGGCCCTTCTCTTGCATTGAATTTGCAGCAATGGGGAGACATCTTACAGGGTGCAGGGACAGGGTGAAGCAAAGAGGCATCTGTTCTCTGGTGCAGCTACATGACATTTCCACAAACCCAGTGGCTTAAAACACCTGTTAACATAGGCTTTTGGAGGTCAGTGGTTTAAAGTAGACTTTGCAGTCTGCTTTCCTCTGGGAGCCATTGGGAAATCTAGGGAGAATCCATTCCCACTGTCCTGAAGAATATACTTCCTGGCCTCTGGAGGCTACTTGCAGTTCTTTGTGACCCTTTCCTCTGCTTCAAAGCCAGCAGCTCAGCACTCTCCTCTGCCCTGTGCTTCTCCTCATGTCTTCTCTGTCTCTGACCCCCTTCTGCTCTTCTCCTCTGAAGAGCCTGGGTTACACTGGGCACAGCTGGCTAAAACCCAGAAATGCATGCTCATGTCTACGAGGCCTCTTCTACCTTGGGAGGTGATATCTTCTCAGATTTTGGAGGTTAGGATGTGGGCATCTCGGTGAGCTGGGCAATTTGACTGTCCCTAGGAGGCAGCTCAGGACAGCATAGAGCATATGCAGTGGACGCTGGGCTTTAAACCCAGATCCTCAAGAGGAACCTTGGTTTCTTCTTACTACTTGGCTCTAGAGCCCCAGGCAGTGGACAGGAGCCCCAAACCAGCTGTCTTTCTGAATTGTGTTACTCGGGCCAGTTTTTAAAGTGATCCCATCATTATATAATTTATGAATCAATTTGTGATGTTTGAGGACCCCAGACTTAACTGAAGGCTGTGTTTTTATTCAGGGAACCTTTAGGACCACACCACTGAAGGAGGTGGTCAGAGCCAAGGATGGAGTTGGCTGTTTTACCTTTTATCTTTTTTATTTTCTACAGAAACAGAGAGATTACATCCCTGAAGGGGAGTCAGGGAAGGTATCTAATCTTCAATACCTGCACAGGTAAGGGTTATTGTAATTTTTTCTACTTTTAGTATTTTAAGTATAATATTGTAACAACAGTGTATATAATGTTTATGTACATTTTAATTTATAATTTCTTAAAATAAGTAACAATAATGCATGTAGGTACATTTTATCATGAGTGTATATATTACATTTTCATATTAAATATATAGTATGTATAGTTTAAGATTTATTTTTATTTATTTTTTTAATTTAAGATTTTCATATAGTTTAAAATCTGAAACAGCCAAGCGTGGTGGTACATGCACCTATAATCTCAGCATTTGGGGAAGCTAAGGCCATAAATTGCCAAGCTGTGCAAGTTCAAGCACAGCTTGGCAATTTACCAAGATTCTATCTCAAAATTACAGAAGTAAAGCTGGAGACACAGCTTATTGTGAAGGCTTGGGGTTCACGCTCTGATGTGGGGGGGGGGGGCGGTGAGCATAACCCATAACCTCAGAGCTTCCCATGGCCTCTCCCTCTAGAGCCAGCCACTCCTTCCTGGTTCCAGCCTCCCAGTTATTCTCCTTTGTCTTCTGACTGTTTTAAAGTTGTCCCTTTCAGGGATAAGTTTATTCGAATTCAAGGCTAGCTCAGTCTGACAATTTTTAGTTTGCATAAGGTAAGGGTCTGCCTCAGGTCTCTTCCGTAAGGATGTTACATGGGTAGGAACAGTTTATTGACCTCTGCATCCTTTCCCTTCAGTCTGCAGTGCGTTTTCTCCTTGGGTGTTTTTTTTTTTTTTGGACTCTTCTGCTCCATTAATTTGTCTATGTTGCTGGCACATTTCCATAACATTCTAGCAAGTCCTGATAGCTAGTAACAAATGCTCTCCTGACCAAGTGTTTCCTCAGGTTCATCTTGGCTGCTGTCCTTTTGCTCTTGCAGATGCATTTTAAAACTAATTTTTCAGGTTTCGTGTGTGTGTGTGTGTGTCTGTCTCTCTGTCTGTCTGTCTGTGTCTGTCCACACGCACTGATGGGAAGTCCTAGTGCATGCTAAGCAAGCATCATACCGCTGACCCCAGTGGGCTAGAGGTGTAGGTCAGTGGTAGAACGCAAGGCATAGGTTCAATCTCCATGACCTTCCCAAACAAAAAAGATGGATCATTTTGTTACAGGAGAGAAAGAAAGACAGTTTTTTGAAATAATATTACTTAGGAAAACGAATTTTTCTCAAATTCTCTTTTCCACTTGACTTCAAGAACTTAATTTCTAAGCTGTTGCTTATAACATACAGCATAAACATATTCTCTCTAGCAGCTCCCTTGCACATCTTCATATATATAAGTAAACAAAACCCTCCAGGAATGGAGATACAAAGCAGCGGGAATGTGCTCGCCTAGTGTGCATGTGATGCCTTGGGTTCTGTTTCTAGCAGGAAAAAAAACTCAGAAAGAACCTGGAGGTAGAGCTCAGCAGCAGGGTGCCAGCCTCACTTTCGAGAGGCCCTGGCTTCAGTGTGCAGTGCCACAAGAAAACAAAAAGTAATTCCCTTCCTACCCTTGATTTCCATTCTTAAGGATTGAGATTTTCTTGAGTATCAAAGCAACTGCTGGTGCCAGATCCACGAACAGTAGTCAAGAATGGCAGTCAGTCAGGGTGTGGTGGCACAGGCCTGTAATCCCAGCACTCAGGCGGCAGGAGGACCACCATAAGTTCAAGGCCAGCCTGGGCTGCATAGTGAGTTCAAGGCCAAGGTGAACTGCATAGCAAGACCCTGTATAAGAAAAAAAAAAAAAAAAGAACAATTAGATGTCACCTGTTAGAACAGCCTGTGGGGAGGGTGAAGCTAGCAGAGGTTAGATGACTGGTTTGTGTTCAGGAGACCCAGAGTCAAGAGTTGATCTGGTCACTGAACCTTGTAAAGGCCCTCTGAAGCTTTCATTGAGGCTAAGGCTCTTGGAAACTTGGGTACCCCTTGCTTTTGAGTCCAGTCTTCCACTTTTAGGATCGTAGATTTCCATGATCAGGAGGGCAGCTTTAAGCCCATGTGTGTTTGAGAGAGTGTGTTTGGTACTAAGGATTGAACCAAGGCCCTTGCATATGCTTGCTGAGCACCCTACCACTTAGCTACATCCCCAGCCCTTTGTAAAATTATTTTATTTTGAAACAGGTTCTCCCTAGGTTGTACCATCTGGGCACAAATTTCCCACCCTCCTGCCTCAGCTTCTGAGAGTGCTGGGATTACAGGCACATACTACTGTGCGTGACGAGTTACTTCTATCTCATGATCTTCTCACCCATTTCCCAGAATTAGCTGTTTTTAATTCTTTCAACAAATTCTTTTGGTATTTCCATCTAAATGTCTAAATGACATGTGTATGTTACTACTTCTTGACTTGGAGGTTCAGTCATTGGACAGCTTTCCCAGCACTAAAGGGTCTTGTTGGTTGGTATAGTTAGTCTGTCACTAATTCCATAACCACTGGAACACTCTTCCAGTGTTTCTGAGAAGAGAAGGCCACGGGCAGGTGTGGCGTGAGCAGTGTCCTGGTGGCACGGGCCAGGTCCCCACCACAGAAACTGGCTCCCATCTGGCTTCTGTGGTTCTGGGGATGGAATCCAGGGCTTTGTGCATGTGCTCTGCCCCTTGTGCTCTGCCCCTTGAGATCCGTAGCTGCATCTCCGGTCTCTCCTATGGGCCTCCTTAAGTACCAGCAGTGTCCTATAACTCAGGAGTTCTGTAGCTCTTAGACAAAAGACACAGTGTGTAATTCAAGCTGAAGTAACTTTTTGTGATAAGGTCTCATCTCAGTCTGGCCCCCTGTAAGTATGCCACTGAGTGGCTGCCAAATTGCAGACCCCACAATCCTGCTGCATGACACACTGTCACTCCCATACTCCCTCAGGGCAGGCTCAAATCACAGCGCAGTGCCTTTCCCAGAGCCTCAGCTGGCCTGAGCGTAACCTGAGCTGACGTGTGATGCGTTTCAGCTACCTGACCTACATCAAGCTGTCAACAGCCATCAAGAGAAACGAGAACATGGCTAAAGGTCTACAGAAGGCTCTGCTGCAGCAGCCGCCGGAGGATGACAGCAAGCGCTCCCCCAGACCCCAGGACCTGATCCGGCTCTATGACATCATTCTGCAGGTGACCTGGGGACTGTACTTTACCAGTGTGGGACACAAAATGACTGACTGCACAAAGCAGCAGGGCCGTGACGGCCAAGAGCAATTAGTAACTGGACGGAAGACAGGTTTTGTGCCAGCTCTTCAGTCTGTGACACCCATATGTCAGACACGTTAAATTCTTTTGAAGCACAAAGATAGCAAACCCACAGCTATTCAAGAACACTTCTCTCTGTGAGCTGCTCTTCCAGTAGCCGGGCTAGTGGTATAGGCCTGTGGGCACAGCTATGCACAAGGCTGAGGGAGGAGAATCACTTGAGCCCATGGATTTGAGAGCAGCCTGAGCTAGGTAGGCCCAGTCCCAAAAAAATCCTTTCTAGGCGCTGTGGAGCATCCAAAGACCCGAGTCCACACTGCCTTCGCCTCCTGAGAGTCAGTCAAGCAGTAGTAGGATTGCTATACCCACACAAGCACACACATGCGCGCATTGTCTGTGCTGCTGCTGAGTGGGTGAGCAACTCTTAAATAGAACTCCAGAGCTGGACAGAACCTTCTGGCTGAGATGCTCCAAAGAGTTTGTGAAGGTGGCTGGGATATGAGCTGAGTATTAAAGGAAAAGAGGTTGTCGGTATCGGAGAGGAGCAGAGCGGGCGCCAGGAGAGCTGCCGCCACTCCTGCTGCAAGGCTTCGCCCCATTGCTCTGAGGCAGACTTCCCTGCTCTTTTTTTTTTTTTTTTTTTTTTGTCTTTTTCCTTTTTATCGGTACCAGGGATCGAACTCACGACTGCCTGCTTGCAAGGCAGGTGCTTACGCCGCTGAGCTAAACCCCCAGCCCCTCTTCCCTGCTCTTTAACTGCAACTGCTCTTACAGGGCAGGCCTACTCATGAATGTTCTGTTTGCGTCTCCTATACAGAATCTGGTGGAGTTACTGCAGCTTCCTGGCTTAGAGGAGGACAGAGCTTTCCAAAAAGAGATAGGCCTCAAGACCCTGGTGTTCAAGGCTTACAGGTAACATCCTGAGAGGGCCAGGCTCTCCTCTGCTGCCAGCGGTCCTGTACGCTTTGGGCCCTGGAGTTGCCAGCCCTGACCGTGTGGCTGCCTCACCTGGAGTGGACAGTGCTTAGCCCAGTGTGTTTGTGGGAAATCCCGTCCTGTGATTGCAGCGAGTAGGATCCAGTGTTCCTTGTTCGTTCTTTGGATGGGCCGGAGGAGTCAGACAGCGCACATTAAGCTCGGCCTCCTTTTCTTCCCCCTCTTCTCCAGTGGAAAGGTGACAGCACTAGGAAGGATGTTATTACAGAGCCAGAGTGGCTAATTCAGGAAGCCTGACCTGACCTGGGCTAACGCTAAGACACCTCAGGTCCTTAAGCAAATCACGGTGACTCGGAGCGGGCTGGATGGCAGATGGAGTCTGCACTGAAGGGCAGCACAGCCTCGGGTGTACACACCTTTGTTGTCAGGCCTGCTGTTCATGTGGCCCCTCCTGTCCTGTCAGGTCAGTGGTGAGCCTGGTGTGCTGTCACAGCCTGTGTGAAGGTGCTGGCCTCTGTCTCCATCCTTCCAAAGAACAAAAACAGTCCAGAAGTACTCAGGCTTCTTTGAGCCCAGTAGAAGAAATTCAGTGAGGAAAAACTTTCCTTGGTTTTGTTTTTTAAAAAGACAGGAACAGAGATGATGCTATATAGATGTGTAGATGGTGGCGGATGGAATTCATATTTGAGCCAAACACTCCCAGGCCTCTTGCTGTCCCCGTCCTCCATTTGGGAACTGCCCCTTTGGGCAATCCAGCCGGCTAAGCGAAAGGTGGTGCTGTGTGTTGGACCTGCACGACCGTCTCCAGCCGTTGGGAAGGACCTGCATGTTAGCCCTGGGAACCCGAACCTTCCAGTAACGTGGGCTCCTGTGCAGTCAGCCTGAGCTAAGAATCCTGTTTTCAAACTCGAGTTGGTGGTGTACACCCAGATTCCCTGCATTCCAGGAGACTGAGGCAGGAAGATTGCAAGTTCACACCCAAGCTGGGCCACTTAGTGAATTAGCGAGATCCTATCTCAAAATTAAAAAAAAAAAAAAAAAAACAGGGCCAGGTAGATATAGCTCAATAGCATAGCTCCTGCCTGGCAAGCACAAGGTCCTGAGTTCAATTCCTGAAACCAAAAATAAATGAATAAATTAAGTCAAAAAATACGTCAGAAACATTTGAAAAGGCTGAGGTTGTAGTTTAGTATGAAGACCCTGGGTTCAATCCCTAGTACTACAAAAGAAAAATCCTGTTCCCAAGGACACAGAATGAACGCACGTGCACACAGTCGCACTTAACTCTGCAGTTTGCACCTTGTCTCCAGGTTTTGTACCTACAGATTCAGCCAACTGTAGATCAAAAATAATTTTTGTTTGCCTTTTTCTTTTTTTTTTTTTTCCTTAATTGGTACTGGGGATCGAACCCACAACCACAGGTTTGTAAGGCAGGTGCTTATGCTGCTGAGCTAAATCCCCAGCATATCAAAAATAATTTTAAAAAAAATTATACCTGGGGGCTGGGGGTTTAGCTCAGTGGCATAAGTACCTGCCTTGCAAGCAGGCGGTCATGAATTCGATCCCCAGTACCGATAAAAAAATGAAAAAGACAAAAAAAAAATTATACCTGGAAAAAAGATACTGTTCCCAAATGGAAAATTCGGCCTAAGCTGCAGAGAAAGCCGTGGTCTTGGGCAGTTGTTGCTTTAGAATATTGTGGCTCTTCTCCCTCCCCATCAGGTGTTTTTTCATTGCTCAGTCCTACGTGTTGGTGAAAAAGTGGAGCGAAGCCCTTGTCCTGTATGACCGAGTCCTGAAATACGCAAACGAAGTGAATTCTGACTCGGGAGCTTTCAAGAACAGCTTGAAGGTAAGCCCAGCTCGCTGCCGGTGGTCAGCCCCAGGAAGCTGTGTAGGGAGCAAGGGCTGTGCCTGCAGGGCTGGACCCAGGCCTGCTTCTCGGAAGAGTCACCTGGGGTTGCCCTTAGCTGCAGACTGTGTGACTAATGCCTTCTAGCTGCTGTGGATTTGGGTGGGCAAAACAAAACACTGAAGTTGACTTGGCTGCAACTGCCAGGCAAGACATTTTAAAAATGGGTGTTTACATCCCACTCCAAGAGCTCGTCGTTCTGATTGGTAGCATCTGGAATGGACATTGGGATATTTTTAGAGTCCTCAGCGATTAAAGCAAGAGCCAGTCTCAGTCAGACTGCACGCCAGAGCCTGTGTATAAGTCCAAAAGCAGCCCCAGGGCTGGGTGCAACTCAGCGTCACAGCACGCACAGAGCCCTGGTTTTGCTTTCCAGCAGCACAAAGAGCCCAAGAGGCCTAGAGTACAGATGGAGGGTAGGAAGGGGACAGGTGTGGGGCAGAGGGTGGGTTGAGAGTGGTGGCACCCTGCAATGGGAGGCCATTCTGACACAGCTACAAAACGGTATTGTGGGCTGGGGATTTCGCTCAGCGGCATAAGCGCCTTCCTTGCAAGTGTGCGGTCATGAGTTCGATCCCTAGTACCGATAAAAACGAAAAAGACAAAAAAAAAAAAAAAAAAAAAACAGTATGGTGGTTCATCTCAGGAGAGAAAACATTTGCCAAGTGGGAGACAAAGCAAAGAGCCAGACTCCACCCACAGGAAAACCAGGGATGTGGCAGTCCTGCCACACTTTATGTGACCAGCACCTCTCCGTGCTCCAGGAGTCTTACCCGCCGCATGAGAGGACAGACCACTGCAAGAGCGTCATGCTGCTTAAATTGCCAATTAAACTGCCTAGGACAGTGCCTGGCATGTGATACACTTAGAGCGCATAATTTATAGGTCCAGATGTTACTGTCACTTAAGTCTTGGTATAGCTTTTGCTGCTTGAAACAGGCTGGGTTTTTTGTTGTTTTATTTAATTAGAAGTATATGAAGAATCCAGAATCCTCTGAAAGTCCCAGTGGATCCCTCCTCCAGCTTAGTGAGGGAGGCAGGGGGCTCCTACCTGGCGCTGCCCACTCTGAGCATGAGTTCTTGGACTTGTTGCAGGACCTACCTGATGTGCAAGAGCTCATCACCCAAGTGCGGTCAGAGAAGTGCTCCCTGCAAGCCGCTGCCATCCTGGGTGAGCCTCTGCCTGGTCTTGGCTGGGTGTGGGTCCCGTGTCCCGTCCCGTCGTCCGTTCCCCCCCCCCCCGCTCCCTTTCCCCCCCATCCCCTTCATCGCCACCCCACCTCCCTCTTACTGTTCTGAGGCTGAAAGAGGTTGCTCGTGCTAACCTTGCAGGTTTTCATCTTCCTGGCCTTTATCTCTGCCCCGTGAGGCCCTACATTGTACAGTGTAGCTGTATGGTGACATTCAGGCATTTAGAGAAACATTGTCACATGTCCCTTTTCCCTCTACTACCTTCCCTGGGCTGATGCTGCTGCACTTAGAATTTATTGCTATTTACACCACTTCTAGCAAAATTGGGACTTAGGAGAGAGAGGATTTTAGTCATTAAGATTTAAAAGGTGTGTGTGTGTGTGTGATGGGCTTCATTTATAACTACAGCATGCAAGGTCCCTGTTCTTTTTCTTTTTTTTTTTATTGGTACCAAGGATCGAACTCACAACTGCCTGCTTGCAAGGCAGGTGCTTATGCCGCTGAGCTAAATCCCCAGCCCCCAAGGTCCCTGTTCTTACTGAATTTTTCTGAAATTTTCAGATGCAAATGATGCTCATCAAACAGAGACTTCCTCCCAAGTGAAGGACAATAAGGTACATACAGTTGTGGCTCTGGAGAGAGAGAGCAGTGTTAGTGGCTCTAGGACTGCAGTGGCAAACCTCTTAGAGCTTTCAGTGACATATGCAGTCACTGTGCACACATGCCATGCATTCACCACCATTGTTCTTGAGTTAGGTGCTCACAATAAAAGGGCAGAGGGCCCTTGATTTCTGTTTCCCTCCCTTCTTGTCCTCAGAGATCAGCAAGCTCCCTGTGTAGTTAGGGGTCTGGATCACCCTAGAAAAGAAGGTAGAAGAAATGGTGGCTGTGCAGAGTGGCACCACTGAGTCAGAGGCCTTGCCTGAATGTTCAGCTGCCTGCGTCCTCTGGTGCCCCCAGGGTGTAGGGTGGGGACTGATGCCCTCGTGGCAGGAGGCTGTGGGACTGAGTGAGCTGGGTGCTCAGGCATAGCGATCGTGCCACCAGGTATGCAGGGGATTAATACCTCTGCTTTGACTTCCAGCCCCTGGTTGAACGGTTTGACACCTTTTGCCTGGACCCGTCTCTCGTCACCAAGCAAGCCAGCCTCGTGCACTTCCCACCTGGGTTCCAGCCAGTTCCTTGCAAGCCTTTGTTCTTCGACCTGGCCCTCAACCATGTGGCCTTCCCGCCCCTTGAGGACAAGTTGGAGCAGAAGACCAAAAGCGGTCTCACTGGATACATCAAGGGCATCTTTGGATTCAGGAGCTAACCAGGCTCTTTCTCTGGCGAAGAGAGTCTGACTTCAGCTGTATCATGACGAAGCCCCAGCGAGTTCCATGCTATTAAAATCCAGGTCTGCATTGGCCCAGGGTGGGAGTGCAGCACCTTTAGCCCTGTGTTCCTATATCTTGTGTTTGTGCACTTACATTCTTAGCCCACGTGTGAGAATGGCACCTGGCGTCTTTGGGACCCTGTGTCTGCTCATTGTGTCTCCTATACCTCTGGGGCACCACTGCTGCCTGGTGCCCAGTGAACCAGGACCAATTACTGTGGTCCATGGTACATTAAGGGCTCCATGCAAAGCACAGTGGGACCTTGGAATGTCTGTCCTGTGTCCTCGGTACCATGGATTTGGAAGGGACTCGCTCTTGCTGTAAGCATCCAGGAGCCCTGGAAGTGTTGTCCGTGACAAGCGTACATTGGCGGTGTCACTTCAGAGTTACAGTCAGCCTTATCCCTTCATCTCCAGGTAAACAGTTTCCGAACAAGCAGAGAGCTCTATTTTTAGAAGAAATATGTTACACACAAAAATTATGAAACCAAATCTTTTATTAAAAGGCAAAGATGATGGAGACTGTGCCTGTTTTTTACACCCAGCCTCACGCCCAGCCCAGTTCTCCCACAGGACCTGGGTGAGTGACTCCGTGAGGTCAGGTGCACCCTGACTCCTTGGCAGCCGAGTGTGCTTGCGGCCGGATGCAAGAGGTGGTGGAGGCACTGTTTAAGAGTTCTGTGATGTTTAGATGCCATCGCATTTTAATCTTCCTTACCCTTTTACTTTTTTACTCAGTCATCCTATTTTAATTTCTGCTATGGCATCAGTAATGGATGCCACAAAGGCAATGTAAGAAAGAAGGAATAAAAGTGCTTTAAACATGCAGTGTACCTGACACCTTGATTCCCTTTGGAAATCAAAGGTCGCTTATCCCATATCAGAGACGAGACGTGGGCTGGGGAGTGTACCTGCAAGGCAGCCGGTAGGGGAGGCCGGGGACTGTAGGAAGAGTGGCCGCACGGTGGCCTTATTAGAGGACTGGAGAACTTGGGGATAGGAGTTGGGGTTGAGCTCCTCAGGAGGCCGATCTCTTTCCTGCGTGCAGGTGTGTGTGCGTGCGGTACGGAAGGTCCAACCCGGGGCCCTGGTTGGTACTGAGCCGCCGAGCCGCTGCCTGCTCTTGATTCTTTATTTGAAAGTTTCTGTATGTGTGCCACAGGGCTTCCTCCTCCTCTCCCTATGGAGATGCGCAGACACTGACCTCAGGTCGAGTCTGGCTTTGCTCCAGCAGGATCATGGCCCTCGGGGTCTGGGTTGCACTGGGGTTTCATGTTCCCACTCCCCTACTCCCAGTGCTTTGAGGCCCTGCATCTCCCAGTACCCATTCTCTGCCATGGCCAAGCTCGTGCTCTGGCTTCTGGGGCACCTCTGTGCCTTGCACCTCGGTCCACCACATTGTGAGGGGACAGGCTGTGCCTGGCTCCTTGCGAGGTTTTCCACTGTCCTGCTCTGCCTCTGTCCAGCCCCTTGTGCCCATTCAAGGGCAGCCTCCGTGTAGCCCAGGCCTTCAAGGGAAGGGACTACATTCTCTTCACTGTCATCCCTGGGGCAGTGCTCATTTTGTGCACATTAGTATCATTAACTACACAAAAAGCTAATTGATCACAGAATTCTAAACAGGCTGTTGCTGTTTGCAACCTAGAAAAGGTTGGAACACTCAGAGGCCTAGGAAAATAGGCCTTTACTAAAGATGGCAAAAAATGTGTTCTGATTTTTTTTTACAACACTTGTTGCTACAGAGGAGATTTCACTGTAAAATTGATGGGTGCTCCAAAGCAAAGAGAAATTGGAAGTTGCCAGAATCCTGACAGCCACAACTGGAAGAACCTATAACCTGTGGGCCTGAGGGGTTATGGTCGCTCATGTGATGAGTGCCAGAGTTCTGCAGAGCCGGGGAAGGAACTGCGGTGGGGACACGCCCTGGGGCAGGCCGGGAGGCTGGCTTCCTGGGGCACACGGGAAATCCAGCCCTGATCTCGTGATGCTGCCTGTACCACCAACACCGAGCAGTCTCCGCAAGTGTCACCTTAGCAGTATAATTTAAAGAAAGGGACAAGGAGTGATCAAACAATACAGTGAAGATGGAAATTTTAAAATTTATTACAGGAAACGACATTGCCGTTAACACCCTCTGAGAATCCTCCACCTCTTATTGAACACGCTTCTCCCACTGTTCTTGCTGTGCTCTGAGGCAGCTCTGGAAGTCCTCTTTCAGGTTTATGAGGTACAATCGGGCATATGTGAGCAAAGCAAGTACAGTGTGTCCTCGGCCACTTTACCCACCAGCCCTGGCACTGGGTGAGAACTGGCTCTTCCTCAAAAGCCCGTGAAAGGAAATGTCTGCTCAGGACTTTCAGGAAGCCACGACACCATAACTAAAGACGCTAATGTGGGTTTTTGTTTTTTTGTTTTGTTTTGGTACCGGGAATCAAACTCACAACCTCGTACTTGGTAGGCAGGCATTTGAGCCACCAAGCTAAATCCCTGACCCTTAAAGACACAAGTGAAAGGCTGCTTCAGAAAATGGAAATCAGGATGGGACCAGTGCCTCTGAAGTAAGAGGGTAATCAATTTTTTAAATTAAATGCACTTTTTCTATCAAACCTCATACAGGCTGAAAGTGTAATCTCAGATGGGACGCTTGCGAGGCTCTTTGGAAGCTGGTAGTGTACCGTGGTCTCAGCCTGCTGTCTGCATGGCTTCTGCCCTGTGGACAGGCTTCTCCTGTTCGCTCTCACTGCCCCGTCAGAGGCCATCTACTGAGCAGTTCCCAGCTGTTGCTGAGATGCAGAGAACGTTCAGGCAGCTGGAGGGGAGCCGGGAATTGGGCCCAGGGCCTTCATATTGAGGTACAGCTCCAGTCCTTTTAAAAAATGTTAATTTCCCAGACTCTGCTGGAATTTAGGATGCTCCTGCCTCAGCCTCACCGAATGCTGGGATTACAGGTTTGTGCCACCAGGCCCAGCTATGCTCTCTTGTTCAATCTGTAGTTAAACACATTATTTCCTTTAAGATGAACTTTTCCCAGCAATCCAGTGATAGGAAGCAGTGCTTTTAGCTCTAGCTATCTTAGGGAATTAGGGGTGGTTGTCTGCCACCCCCACAGCCCCAAAAGAGTAGGAAGGGGAGAAGCAGGACTCCAGGATCCCCCAAGTGCCAGTATCCCTGCCCACACTTGCTGGCCTGTGGTCCTGCCCAGCCGACCCAACCATGAGCTCCTCTGCCTCGCCTACAGAACCTGCGGCATTCATTGCTTCAGCTGCCTGGGAAGGCGGGGCTGCAAGCATGTCCTCACTGCAGCCTGACAGTGAGGAGGGTCTCCCCGGATGGCTGGGCCCAGCAGCCAGCCTCAGTGAGCTGGTTGGTAAACACCATCCAGAGAGGTCCTCGCCCCGAGCCGGCCTCCATGCTTGCCTTCTACCCAAGACAAGCTGTGGGGTAGCAGGTAGCAGCTGGTGTGTTCACCTCTCCAGCAGGCCAACCCTCAGCCCCGAAGACGCCTGTCAGCTGTGCCTTTGTGTAGTATCTGACTGCTTTATGAATGAACCGTTTTCTTCCTCAGACCAGGGCAGACAGCGCACCAGCTTCGCCACAGCCAGCTCGGCTTTCTCCAGCTGCCATGCTGAGCTGTCACCTTGTCTTAGATACCGTCATTTAGCTGTTGCTGTCAGACCTGAACTTCTGCACAATAGAGACACACTTCGCCAAACCTGGTGATTACGATCTGTCCTATTAGAGGCCCAGAGCCCAGCCCAAGGGCAATTTGGGATGACCTGGAGGCCTAGTGGCTCCTGAGCAGAACTGGGCGGCTCAGACTCTGAAAGGCAGGATGACTACGCTTGGTGGTTCTCTGGCAGGGCCCTGTCCTGCCCAGGTCCCACCAGGGGAGCTGTGGCTGCCTGCTGTGGCCCAAGCCCAGATAAGGGGAACTTTATAGGGAGGGTCAGATACCCAGAAAACTTCCCGGGGTCAACACTGGGCTCTGGTCATTTTGCACAGGGTTGTCAATACAGGCAAGATTGGGTGTGCTTGGAGTTTTTCAGATGGTGCTTCGGGCTCCTCCCTGTGAAAGGCCCCAAAGGTACACCCAGCACCCTTTCCTCCCTGACACTTAGGCTGGGCAAGCTCTGTCGCCCTCTGCTTCCTTCTCTCTGGGTACACCTTCAGCACTTGGCATTTCTTCATTATCAGACTCATTGGGTAGGGCTGGGGATTTAGCTCAGTGACATAAGCACCTGCCTTGCAAGCAGGCGGTCATGAGTTCAATCCCCGGTACCGATAAAAAAGAAAAAAAAAAAAAAAATCAGACTCATTGGGTAGATTCACTGCCAAGAGAGCCTCCTCGCAACAGCCCTCCAGATTCCTGGGGTTGCAGCCTGTACCCCAAGCCCACAGCTTGGCCCATGGAAGGAAGTACCTGTCTCTGACTGCCCTCACCGCTTTCCAGCCTCCCTAGGCCTCGCTGGGGAAGGCCTTTCTGCTGTTGGTGGCCCCGGAGGGTAAAGGAGGGGAGGTTGTTGCTCAGCCTCAGTCCAAGGGTCTGATGGTGAGCTGTTGAACAAACAGAGGGCAATTTTCTGAGACAGCAGAGCTGCCCTCACCAAGGAGCAGTTTACGCTTTCAGGACGAAAAGAATCAATTACCACCATTTGCTTCAGTGGGCCAGACAGGCTCCTGGCTGCTGGAGAAGAAAGTGGTGCCCAGGTGCTCAAGCATGGGCCATGTGGCCCCGCTAGCTGTGTGCCTGAATGTGGGCAGTCAGCCTGGTCTGTTCGCTCCCGTAGACCTCAGCACACATGGGCTCTGCACGACCCAGTTGACCTCACGGTCACGGCCTGCGTCAGTTGACCTCAAACCTCTCAATCCACAGAGGAGCTGAAGCCAGGGCAGGTGAAGGGAAGGACAAGAAGTGAGGGCTTGGGGCTGGAGATTTAGCTCAGCGGCATAAACGCCTGCCTTGCAAGCAGGCAGTCGTGAGTTCGATTCCCGCTACCGATAAAAAGGAAAAAGACAAAAAAAAAAAAAAAAAAGAAGTGAGGGCTGCAAAGGGGCAAACGTGGCAGCCCAGTGCCTCAGGGAGCTGGCAGTCAGGGCTGCTCCTGGTCCAACTGCAGGGTCAGAGTGGAGCCCACAGAATGCTAAGCCATAAATACGAGCCTCACCAGCAGTTTTAAATTTCCTGGGAACCACAGTTTGATCTCTAATTTTTTTCCTCCCCCACCTTTTCCTTCCTAGTCTTACTATTTTGCAGTACTGGGGATTGAACACTGAGCTACAATCCCCAGCCTTTTTATTTTATATTTTTTTGGTACCAGGGGTCTAACTCATGAACTAGCACTTGTCAAGCAGGAGCTTAAGCCACTGAGCTAAATCCCCAGCCCAAATATTTTACAACCTCATCTGAGATGCCTTTTTGTTTTTTGGTGCTGGGGATCAAACTCATGATTGCATGCTTATGCCACTGAGCTAAATCTCCAGCCTCCCCAGCCTTTTAAAAAAATTTTATGTTTGAATCCCTCAGTTGCCCAGGCTGGGCTTGAACTTGCAATCTTCCTGTCTCAGCCTCCTAAAGTATTGGGACTACAGGTGAGGCCACTGTGCCCCCATATCATAACCACATTTTGAAAACTAAAAAGCAACAGGTGAAATTAAGTAATACATTTCATATATCTTTTTTTTTCTTTCTTTTTTTTTTTTTTTTTTATCAGTACCAGGGATCGAATTCACGACTGCCTGCTTGCAAGGCAGGCGCTTACGCCGCTGAGCTAAAACCCATTTCATATATCTTTTTAAAGTTTTTTTTAAGGAGAATAAAATCCAACAATACAAAACAAAATAAAGGCAATCAAAACAAAGCAGTGAAAGTGGTACAGAACTTCAAAATAGGACAACAGGAAATCAACCATGGCGACCGTAAGAGATCTTGTTGTCTTCACAATGGCTGTCCAATTTCTCAGACATAGCAAAATCAAGTAAAACAAAACAGAATAAAACCAATAAAAATAGAACATTGAATAAAACAAAACAATAAACAGAACAAAGCCAAACAGTGAGAACAATATGGATTTCAAAAACAAGACAGAAGGGGTTGGGGATTTAGCTCAGTGGCATAAGCGCCTTCCTTGCAAGCAGGCAGTCGTGAGTTCAATCCCTGGTACTGATAAAGAAGGAAAGCCCCATATTTGCCATATTGTATACTGTCATCCTCCTAATAGATGCTTAGACCACCAGCCTTAGTCCTGTAAAGTCAATCAAACAGTACAAGCACTTGTTTTTGTATCTGGGTTGCTATCAACTCAGCCTGTCCTCAGAGCCAGTGGTTGCTTGGTGGTGGTCGAGGTGGAGTCTTGATTCTCTGCCCACAGCCCGTTGGCTCTCAGAAAAAGCAATCTGGCTTGTCTTCCTGGGCCCCACCTGGTTTGCATGGTTTATGGGAAGATCAAACTAGCTGCTGCTGCTTCTCCTTCTCCTCCTTCTCCTTCTCCTTCTCCTTCTCCTTCATTTTGGAGACAGGTTCTCCCTATGCAATTCAGGCTACCTTGCCACCACACCCATCAAGATGTGCTCTGCCCCATTTCCTATATCTTAGGGTATGGAGAGCCCTCATGGCTTTGTCTCCATCTGGGAAGTTGATATTTGCAATCCCATGGAAAAAGTTATTGGAATTCCAATCAATTAACCCTCATCTACCACTTCTAGTGTAATGCACAGTGAGAATAAAGACACTAAGACATATTTATAGTTATGGGGATTCAGGGGCCCTAAATCCAACCAGGAAGAAGGTTCATTGGGAACAAAGGCCCCTACCCAGGACCCAACCCGGATTTTATTAATTCATAAAGAAGGAAGCGCCTTGCAGATGAGTGACTGTGAGAATGGCAGGAATCCATGAGTGCTCTGGGCTGGGCTAGGGAGGAGGCCCTAAAGCCCCTCTGCAGTGTGCAAAGAGAAGGGTGTGCAGAGAGACCGATCTGCGTAACTCAAGTGAGGTAGCATTTAACTTGGGGGCGGTGCCTCAGCTCTGATATGCAAACCTTTCAGGCCCTGGGAAGTCACTCAGTTGACAGCCCTGGAGTGCTGTCTCTTCATCCTGCCCATGTTTTTGGGAGTCAGAGTGCAGGAAAATCATTACCTAGTTTCAAAGATTACGCATCAGCACCTCAGCCGGCCCTATTTACATTGCTTAGAACCAGCTGAAGGGAGAAGGAAATGACCTGGCCAGTTCTGCACGTATCCGTGCATGGAGAGAGAGCCAAGTTTAGCCTGAGATAACTGCTCTTTGTTCAAGCAGAGTGGTCCAGGTGGTCCTCCACATCAAGGTACCCAAGATAGCAATATAAAAGTGAAAAATGAGACATTTTACATCATTGAGAGTAAGCAAGTCTCTTACATCCTGTGTGAATCTAACACATAAAATGCATCTCAGTTTGGTCCAGGTACCTTGAGATGCTCACAGCCATGTGTGATGAGCCTGTGGGATAACATGGGTCTCAGCAGAGTGACAGTCCCAGCCCAGGCTTCTAAATGGATGGGACATTCTTCCTTGTCCCCAGGACAGAAGATGAAACATGAAGACAACAACACTTTTTTTGTCCCTATCCAAGGGTCCCTGCCATATGGGCAGGAGCACCCCACAGTGGTGAGTCACCTTAGAGCCCAGGCTGCCCTCCTCTGTGGAGCCAGCCCCCCAGTGTGACCTGGCAGCCGACAGTCATGCCAAGGAGCAAGCTCTTGTTCTCCTTGCAGTGAATCATTTAGTCCTGGGTCTCGGCTTGGGAGAGCCCTGGAAGCACGCGTGTATTTCCAGGAGGCCTCCTGCAGCCACGGGGCAGAGCTCCCACAGACTAGACTTCTACTGGAGTTAGGACCTCCCTGTCCCCATCATGCCTACCTCTCATGGCCACCACCTCCAGGAAGCCTCTCCTCTCGGGCACCGTGTCACTCATCTTGCCTCGGAGCAGAGGTCATGTCCGGCTGCCTTGTTTCCTATTGCTGCTTGTTTAGGCAAGGCCCGCTGTGGCCCGCCCTGCCCCACTGCCACTGTCAGCCCCTCTCCTCAGGAATGGGGGACTCCCAGGCCACCAAGGGCAGCAGCTTGTGCCTGAGGCCTCTTCGGTCCCACTGGGCTCCATCTCCCCAGTCTGCCGGGACCTTTCCCGTAGGCCGGGCTGCATTCTGTCCTAGGCCGGCCAGGATGTCCTGGTGTGACTGTGTTCCCTCCACTTGCTCTCCTTCCAGCCCTCCTTCCCCCAAACTGTGTTGTTCTCAGAGCGAGTCCATGAGTGACTATCAGTGTAGAAAGGACTTTGGGGCTGGGCTGCTGAGCGCCTGGAAGGATTGGGGGGGGGGTCAGTCCCTTCCTCTAGATCCTGAGGCTCTAGTAGTACCAGGAGGTTGCCAGGCATCATGACACACACCTGTAATCTCTACTACTCTGGAGGCTGAGGCAGGAGGATGTCAAGTTTGAGCCAAGCGTGGACAACGTAGCAACTCAATGAGACTTTCTCTCAAAAATAAAAATAAATGGGACACAAGAATCCGCTCCAGCTGGAGATTTAGCTCAGTGGCGTAAGCACCTGCCTGGCGGGGCTGGAGGTTTAGCTCAGCGGCATAAGCACCTGCCTTGCAAGCAGGCGGTCTTGAGTTCCATCCCCGGTACCGATAAAAAGGAAAAAGACCAAAAAAAAAAAAAAAAAAAAAAAAAAAAAGCACCTGCCTGGCAAACATGAGGTCATAAGTTTGATCCCTGGTATCAAAAAAAAAAAAAAAAAAAAAAAAGAATTTAAAACAAGCAGGGGGCTGAGGGTTTAGCTCAGTGGCATAAGTATCTGGCAAGCACGAGGTCCTGAGTTTGATCCCCAGCACAAAATAAATAAATAAATAAGCAAATCCAGTAACATAGCTGGTTACAAAGTCAACACTCAAAAATCAATAGCCTTCCTATATACAAATAACAAACTCTCAGAGAGAGAAATCAGGTAGTAATACCTTTTACAATAGCATCCAAAAAATGAAACGTCAAAGGATGTAAAAAACTTCTACATTGAAAAAGGAAATTAGAGAGGATATTAGAAAATGGAGAGCTATCCCATGCTCTTGAGTAGGAAGAACCTATCTAGTGAAAATGGCCATACTTCTAAAATTGTTATACAGATTCGAGGCAATTCCAACCAAAATTCCAACAGCATATCTCACACAAATAGAGAAAGCAATAATAAAATTCATCTGGAGCCAGAAGAGACCTAGAATAGCAAAGACAATCCTGGGCAACAAGGACAGGACAGGTGGCATCACCAACCCTGATTTGAAATTAGCTCAGTGGCATAAGCACCTGCCTTGGAAGCAGGTGGTCGTGAGTTCGATCCCCAGTGCCGGTAAAAAGAAAAAAAAAAAAGTGTAAAAATAAAATGAAATTATACTGTAAAGTTACTGAGATAAAAACAGTGTGGAATTGGGGAAAAAAAAAAAAAAAAAACCAGACCCAAAGATCAAGGGAATAGATTAGAAGATGCAGAAACAACTGCAGACACACTCAGCCACCTCCTCTTTAACAAAGGTGCCAAACGCATTCACTGGAAGAAAGACAGCCTCTTTAATAAATGGTGTTGGAAAAACTGGCTCTACATATGCCAAAGATTAAAATTGGACCCATATCTATCTTTCTTCTTCTTCGTCTTCTTTTTTTTCTTCTTCTTCCTCTTCTTCTTCTCCTCCTCTTTCTCCTTTTGTTTTTTCTTGAAATAAATAAAATGGATTTGAAAAAAATAAATAAAATACGGATTTTAAAAAGGCAGTTGTGAATGTCCCTGGCGGCCCCATGGGAGTGGAGAGCAGGCCCCGGCCACACCTTTCCCAGCAGCTTTCTTAGGTGGGGACCAGCCTGATCGCAGGGCCTCTGTGCTGAGCTCCAGGGCTGGGCCTCTCCGCCAGCCTGTGCCTGCTTGTCCACCGGTGCCCGCCATCCCTCCCGCCCAGCTATTTCCCCACCCATCTGGGTGGGGTCTCTGTGCACGCCTCCTGAGATGAGGGCTCAGCAGGTCCAAGCCTCTGTGGGAGTCAGTCAGTTGCTAGGCGCCCCGCCTCTAGGCCATGCCCTTTCCTCCCAGACTGGTTATGCAGGAGCAGTGGGGCATGCGCAGCAGTCAGGCCCAGGCGGGAGCCCTCACCTGCAGGGAGGGGCCTTGCAGAAACTGCCTTCCCCTGGCAGCCCTGCAGTACCACAGCCTGGCCAGGCAGCCGCCGAGGACGCACACCGCCGTCTGCTGCCCTCCTGCCCTGCGGGGAGCCCAGCCTGAGCCGGCACCTGCCTTTACCACCATGTTCAAGGGGCTGAGCAAAGGCTCCCAGGGGAAGGGGTCCTCCAAGGACTCCTGGGCCAAGGGATCCCCCAAGAGCTCTCCAGCCAAAGGATCCCCCAAAGGCTCCCCCAGCAAGCACAGCCGGTGAGCGGGTGCCAGGGGATTGAGGAGCTGGGGTCTGGGTGGGGCAGGGACCCAGGTGTCCAGCCACCTGGAGGTGACATCTGAGACCGGCATTGGGTATCCCCAAGCCAAAGGGCCCGGGGGTGGATGCTCTCCCACCTCAGGAGCCTCTGGCCCAGGCTATGCTCCAGCCCTGGCAGGAAGCGGATGATGGCCATGGCTCCTGAGGGCCACTCCTGGAGGCCTCTCTGCAGGAGAGGTGGGGGGAGAGGCCCACAGGCTGCTGGACCTGGCTCTTGTCCAGGGCTCTGCTCTCAAGGCTCCGCTTGGCTGGGACCATCTTCAGCCTGGGTGAAGGTAGGCAGGCCCAGGAGGTGGAAGGTGAGAGGGAGGTGGCCGCTGTGACTCTGTTACCTCCACCCCAAGCAGTTTTCCCAAGTTCTCATCCTGGCCTGTGGCGGGTGGTAAGAGCTGGAGTTCCTTTGCACCGCGGTGTGGAGGGGGCGCCGTGGCTCTCTCTGCACACAGACCAGGCCGCCTTCTTCCAGCTTACGCCTTCAGCCTCTTGGCAGGAGGAGGTGACTGCCCACCCTTCTCGAGGGTGTCAGGGTGTCAAGATAAGAGCAGAGATGAAAGGCTGGGGTGGGGCGCCCATTACCCCGATAGGGATCAGGGTGCACACAGGCTGGGTTTCTGGGAAGACAGGAAAGACAGCAGTTAAGACTCTCACTGGAGTGACCTATCCTTTCCGGGTCACTTGAGACCAGCCCAGTCCAGGCAGGCTGCTGTGCCTGCTGCCCTGGGGCAGCTCCATCTGCAGCACCCCAGAGAGGGCTCCTGCTTCCCCGAGCACTCACAGTGGGTGGTGCTCCCTGTGAGTGCTCCCTGGTGCTGGAGATGCCACCGGAAACAGAACCTCCAGGCCCTGCCTTCGAGGTGCTCACCCTCTGCAGAACAAACTACCACCAAGTGCTGAGCACTAACTGCACTTGAGGCTTCCAACGGGCTCTGAAGAAGATACCAGTAAAACCCCACTTTGCTGGGTGTAGTGGTACACGTCTGTAATCCCAGCACTCTTGGTGGCTTAGGCAGGAGGATTGCTATGAGATTGAAGTGAGCCTAGACCACAAAGTGAGACCCTGTCTCAAAAACCCAAGATAAACCAAGCCCCATTTGATAAGTAAGAAACCTTAGGCACAGAGATGTGTCTGATTTGTCTGGCATTACCCAGCAGCGGTGATAGAGAAGGGCCAAACCCAGGACCTCTGGACCACAGTCCTTTTCAGACTGCTGTGTCTGTGCTGGCATCGGCCCCTGCCTGGGGATGCTGTCACTTGACCAAGTTTACTGCATCCTGAAGGCCCCCCTCTTCTAGAGCTGTGACCCTAACAGTACCATGCCCCTCAAGCTTGGACCACTTTGCCTTTTTTAGGTCTGCATGGCCCCCTCGACCCTCAGAGAGTGTGACCAACAGCAGCACTCCATGAGGGAAAAGAGTCCTGGGCTCATGCAGCAGCAGGCTCTGCACACCTCTGTCCCTGTGAGACCCAGGACGAGTCGGGCCCCATCTGGACTTCAGGTCCCTGAATCTGAATAGTGGGGTACCCCCTCTGTTTTTTATTTTTATTTATTTATTTGTCTTTTTCCTTTTTATCGGTACCAGGGATCAAACTCACAACTGCCTGCTTGCAAGGCAGGTGCTTATGCCACTGAGCTAAATCCCCAGCTGCTGTTTTTTATATTTTAATTTTTTTTTTTTTTTTTTTTGTCTTTTTCCTTTTTATCGGTACCAGGGATCGAACTCACGACTGCCTGCTTGCAAGGCAGGCGCTTATGCCGCTGAGCTAAATCCCCAGCCCCTGTTTTTTATATTTTGAGATAGTTTTGCTGTGTAGCCCAGGCTGGCCTCAAACTTGAGGCAATCCTCCTGCCTCAGCCTCCTGAGTGTTGGGATTACCGGTATGCACTACCACACCTGGCACCAAACCATCTTTTGATTCCTTCTCTAACACTGTGTGGCCTGACAAAGGCAAAGCTATTTGAGGGTGACGGGAGAGACCACCAGGGCAGGGGCTGCTCCGCCGCTCTCTGTCCCTGGCAGCTTTACCGCCTCTCCTGGGCCCAGCCAGCAGGCTCAGCCATTGGTGGCTGAGCTGTTGATTCACTGGCTCCTGGGGTCAGCCACCTGCCAGCCTGAGGAAGCAGAGCAGCTGGTCAGAGTGGGACTCACTGCTGGGCCAGCTGGCTGAGGCTGGGAGCCCAAGGCCATCTGTGCCACCTCATGACCCAACTCGGGAGGCTCACTTCCTGAACCCCAGTCCCAAGGCTGACTATCCAGGAGTCCAGGGCAGAGAGCCTGGTTGTGGGAGGAAGCGGATCCCTCTGGGTGGGGCACAAAGGGCCTCTCCCTGTGTGACCCTCTATGCTCTGCCACCTCCCAGGGCTGCCACACAGGAGCTGGCCTTGCTTATCTCCCGCATGCAAGCCAACGCTGACCAGGTGGAGAGGGACATCCTAGAGACCCAGAAGAGGCTGCAGCAGGTAAGGCGCAGGCAGCAGGGACGGGCCAGGTGGCATGGGAGGCCCAGTGTTGTATCTGGGTGTCCATGATGCTACAAGGGGCCAGTCACCCTGGTTCTTCATTGTCTGCTCCCCACACGCGGTGGGACAGAGCTTGGCCTTCCTTCTCGGCTCTGCTACTCCCTGCGTTGGGGCAGGAAGCGTGGCCTGGACTTCTGCACGCTTGCTACCTGCTTCACGATGCCGAGCCCTGGGCCTCGCGGGTCTGCGGTGGGCTGGGCTTGGGCTGGCGGCAGCAGCACATAGGGAGGATGGGGGCCCGGGCCTGGCGAGCCTCGGCGTCCCTTCCCCTAGGACCGGCTGAGCAGTGAGCAGAGCCAGGCTCTGCAGCACCAGCAGGAGACCGGCCGCAACCTGAAGGAGGCCGAGGTGCTGCTCAAAGATCTCTTCCTGGATGTGGACAAGGCCAAGCGCCTCCGGCACCCACAGGCCGAGGAGATTGAGAAAGAGTAAGTGGGCTGGGGCGCAGGACGGAGGCACGGAGGTCCCTGGAGGCCCATCCCTGATCCGCAGGTCAATCCTCTGGCAGCATCAAGCAGCTGCATGAGCGGGTGACCCAGGAGTGTGCCGATTACCGAGCCTTGTATGAGAAGATGGTGCTGCCGCCGGATGTGGAGCCCCGGGTCGACTGGGCCTGCGTGCTGGAGCAGAAACAGGTCAGGAGCACGTAACGGTGCAAGCTCAGTCACCACTGGTACAACCAGGAGCAGACCAGCAGCACAGCGCTCACCCCTGACCTGAGTCCAACCCTGGGGATGGGGTGGGGTCTGGGAAGGGAACAGGGGGCCGGCGGGGCAGTTAGGGAAGGCTTCCTGCAGGAGGAGGCCCGTGTGAGGTGGGGGCTTGGCTGGGTCAGAGGGAAGCCGGGAGAACATTCCAGAAGGAAGGACCTGTTGTCCCTTTGGGGAGCCCTAGGGAGTGATGAGATGTTGGTTTTTCTGGACCGTGGGTACAGTGGGCTCACGGGACACCCTAATGTTGAGGTGAGGGTTTGGGCCTTGCTGCTCCCCAGCAAAGGCGCTGTGCTGACAATGAAGGCCGGTGGTAGAGGAGGACTGCTCACCTGGCCCACTCGACTTCTCCTGATGGGATTGCTGGGAGGGCAGGCAGGGAGGCTCTGTAAGGATCTCTGGGCCCCTGCCTGGGTCCTTCAGGCAGGGCTGAGTGGCCTATTCTTCTGCAGAAGCAGATCAGCGAGGGCCAATACGGGCCAGGCATAGCGGACCTGGAGCAGCAGGTTGCTGAGCACAACATCCTGCAGAGGGAGATCGAGGCCTACGGGCAGCAGTTGCGAAGCCTTGTGGGGCCGGTGAGTCCACTCCAGCCCCAGGCCCCTTCCTCCCACTAGGCGTGGGCTGGACCGGCTGGACCGCTGGGGAGAGGGCACAGCTGGCCAGATGTAGGCTGCTAACTCCCTGCACCCTGCCTCTCATTGATCCTGTTTCTCTCCTGGTCGAGGCAGGACTTGGCCAACATCCGAGGCCAATACAGAGACCTACTGGTGAGCAAGAGGGGAGGAGGCTGGGTGCAGGATGGGCGGTGCCTTCCCAGCTGGACTTTAGGAGGCATCTGATGGGCGCCTCTTCCACCCCTTCCCTTTCTCCCCTCCCTGCGGCCCCCGGTCCGAGCACAGAAGGCGGCGTCGTGGCGCAAGCAGAGCCTGGGCAGCCTATACACGCACCTGCAGGCCTGCACGCGGCAGCTGAGCGTCCTGGCCGAGCAGCAGCGCCGCATCCTGCAGCAGGACTGGAGCGACCTCATGGCCGACCCCGCGGGCCTGAGGCTCGAGTACGAGGTCAGTGAGAGCGGCGAGGCGGCAGGGTGGCCAGTGCCGGCGTGGTGCTGACCGCTTCTTTGTCCCCATTCGTCCGCAGCACTTCAAGCAGTATGAGCTGCTGGGCCAGGAGCAGAGCGTGAACAAGCTGGAGGACGACAGCGAGCGCATGGTGGAGCTGGGCCACCCGGCTGCGGGGCCCATCCAGGTGCGCAGGTCCCGCCCTGCCCCAGAGCCAGCCAATCCGAGGGCTAGGGGGGCGTGGCGTGAGCGCCGGGCGCTGCACTTCGCAGGTGCATCAGGAGGCCCTGAAGATGGAGTGGCAGAATTTCCTGAATCTGTGCATCTGCCAGGAGAGCCACCTGCAGCACGTGGAAGACTACCGCAGGGTGAGCCTGCAGCCAGAGTGCTGGGGGGCCGGCAGTCCCCCGGTGGCATGCACAGGTGCCCACACCATGTACAGGACACCTACCATCCTAGGCTTCTGAAAAGAGCCCAACTGGCCATGATGGTGCACACCTGTAATCGCAGCCTTCTGGGAGGCTGAGGCAGGAAGATGGAAGATCACAAACTCAAGCCCTGGTTGGACAATTTAGCAGCCTAGCCAGACCCTCCAGGTCTAAAAAAAAAAAAAAAAAAAGATTGGGGATGTAGCTCAGCACAAAAGTCCTGGGTTTGGGTTAGGTGTGATGGCTGAAGCCTATAATCCCAGCACTCAGGGAGCCAAGGGGAAGGATAGGAATGAGTCAGGCCAGCCTGGGCTACACAGAGGTCCAAGACCAGCTTGGGCTATGTAGCAAGACCCTGTCTCAAAACAGAAAAAGAGGGCCGGGGATTTAGCTCAGTGGCTTAAGTGCCTGCCTGGCAAGCCTGAGGTTGTGAGTGCACTCCCCAGTACAAAAAAACAAAACAAAAACAAAAACAAAAACAAAAAACCCCAGAAAAACAAAAGACCTGGGTTCAGTGCCCGGGACCTGGGAGGAAAATGTTCTTGGAAATGGTAGAAAAATTAAAGGGGAAAAAATATCTAAAAAGTCTAGTTAGGGAAAGAATGATGAAAAAGGGCTGAGACATGCTGTTAGGCAATTAGATTCTCTTTATAGTTGTAATTTCCCCCCAAGGGTTTCAGACACTTTTGACAAATGCAGAGGAGCTCACTGGGAGTCATTACATGGTATTTTCCCAGTCACATATTTCTTGTGTCCTCCCTCCCTCCCTCCCTCTCTGCCTTCCTCCCTTTCTTCCCTTCCTTCCTTCCTTCCTTCCTTCCCTCCTTCCCTCCTTCCTTCCTTTTATACTGAGATTGGACCCAGGGTCTTGCACTTACTAAACAAGCTCTCTACCTCTGAGCTACAGCTCGGTCCTGTTTACATTTTGAGACAGTGCCTCACCACATTGCCCAGACTGGCTTCAAACTTGCCAGCTTCCTGCCTCAGGCTCCGGAGGAGCTGGGATTACAGATGGGCAGCCACCTGGCCTGTGTTTGCTTCTTCCAACACACTCCTCCTGGCTTCTCTGCAGCTGGAACGAGCACAGCCCAGTCTCCCCTGCCCCTGCCCCTGCCCCAGTGAGGACAGAGGGGCTGGAGGGAGACAGGCACGGGGGCCCGCACTGCACAGGAAGGACAAATCCAAGTGTGTGACACATTGAAGACCTACATTCAGTGAACCCAAAGCTCCCATTGGCAGCCCATGCCGTTGAAGAAGGTCTTACTGCCCAGGCAGATGTCACTGGGTTTTGTTCGACTGGCTGCACCCTAGCCTGGTTCAGGGTTAGCTTGGGTTACCATTAGGCTTGCGTCTGCGTTGAGCTGGTCTGCAGTGGCAGTGGCTCTACCTCTGACCACCCAGTGACCTCAGTTCCAGGAAGAGGCCAATGCAGTCAGCCAGACTCTGGCAAAGCTCAGTTCCAACTTGGACACCAAGTACAACACAGTTTCTGGGGACTCTGCCGGCCCTGTCACAGAACTGCTGCAACAGCTGGAGGTGAGACCTCCCCTCAGGCCCTCTGCAGTCACTTCTGGGAATCAGGCCTGCTTGTCTTCCCACGCCTCTCCTCTGCCTCCCTAGCTCCTTAGTCCTGCCCCAAATCCTGACATGGAGGAGTAGAAGGCTGCCCAGTTACCAGCGAGCCCCTGTTCTCTTTGGACCTTGGTTTGCTCCTATGGAGCATGACAAGGACGGCCTGGGAGAGCTTTGAGGCCCCTTTAGCCTGCACCCAACCCACACGTCTGCCCACCCAGGCCTCCAGGGAGGGGCTCCTCCAATTGCTGACTCAGAAACCTCCCTCAATGAAGCCCAGGCCCTGGTTCTCTTGGGAGGCAGATGCAAGGCAGGTGATCTCCTGTGCAGCCTGGCCTGAGCCCCCATTGCCTGGTCCCCCGCAGGCAGAGGAGAAGCAGCTGGCAGTGGCTGAGAAAGCCATTAGGGATCTGCAGCAGCGAAGCCAGGAGGTGGCCCCTCTGCCCCAGCGCAGGAACAAGCTGCAGCAGCCCCTGCGTGTGGACAGCATCTGCGACTGGGACTCAGGAGAAGTACAAGCTCTGCCTGCCCTGCCCCTGGGGCCTTAGCCAGGGCTCCCAACCCCAGCCCCCACCCCGCTCTGTTCCCCGCCCCTATGCTACTCCTTCCCCTGCCCAAGCTGACACGAGCCGCTCCTCATCGTCCAGGTGCAGCTGCTGAGAGGAGAGCGCTGTACACTGGTGGACAACACTGACCCATACACATGGGTTGTGCGGGGTCCCAGAGGGGAGACCAAGACTGCCCCAGCCACCTGCTTCTGCATCCCTGCACCAGACCCCAAAGCCATGGCCCAGGCCTCCAGGTGGGTCTCCCTAGGTATACTGGGGGCAGAAGGCAGGTTGTGACCTGGGCCAAGCGGTGTGGCACCCAGGACCACTGCCCATTGTCCCCTGTCCAAATGCGTATCCCCTGGCATAGTGACTACAGAAGGAGTGAGGAGGGATGTCCTTCTCTGATCTCATTCCAGACTGGTCACAGAGCTACAGGCCCTGAAACAGAAAGTGACTGCAGTGCAGAGCCGCCTGAAGGCCAGTCTCCTGGAGCCCTCATACCCGGAACAGCAGGGTACCTGGGCTCTGCGGGGGAAGTGAGGTTGTTGTGATAAGGAGGACCTAGCCACATATACCACTTCCGGGGACTGTGATAGGTGGCCTAGGAAGTGGGCCGGATTAGGGATGTCTGCCCTAGTGACTCCAGCTGCTGGGCTGGCAAGTCTTTGGAGCTATTGCTCCATGGGCTGGGCCCTGCCCAACCCTACCATGGGAACCTGAGAGGGTACACTGCAGGCCTGAGCCCTCACCAGCATTTCTGCTCCAGCTCCGGCTGGCTCAGCCCCAGCCAACCCACAGGCCCAGAAGCTGCTGACACAGATGACCGAGTTGGATGGGGACCTGGGGCAGATAGAGAAGCAGCTCCTGGCCTGGATCCGAACTCCACTAAACCGCACAGCGCCCCTGGATGACTTGGAGAGCCGCATCCACAGTCATGAGGTAGGGGGACCACCCTGCCTTGGGAGTACAGACAGATTATGGGAAGCTGAGGGAGGGCAGAGCAGCTAGTGAGACCCTAGTTGAAGGAGGGGAGTGGATGGCCCAAAGCTCAAACAAGAGGACCCCCAACCCTGGCTCTACCAACAGCCCCATCACCTCAGACCAGGCCCTACCCTCTCAGGGCCTCCTCCTCCCTAGAACAGGCAGGCAGGCCCCAGCTCATCAGGTTGTCCTGAGGTGGATGCCTAGGAGCTCCCGGGGAGCTTTGCGCAGAGGCCAGAGCAGAGAGGGTTTCTGGTGACTGGCCTGAGGGTTCCTGCAGCGTCCCAGGGACTATGCCTCATAGCTCAAGGGAGCAGCTTCCTGGAGAGGTGGCAGTGTGTGAGTGAATGTCACTGCCAAATAAGATTGTGTTCTCAACCTCCTAGTGGAAACCGCCCTCTGTGACATGCAGGGGCAGCATCTGGTTATCCTTCTAAGCCGGATGCTGTTCAAATACCTTTTATCACTTGTTAAAAAATTTTTTGAGCCGTGTTGGTCTCACTATGGTGCAACCTGTGATTTGTCTTCTACCATATAGTACAGATTTTGGAGGCAGTGGTTGTTGGGCTGAGGGTGGGGCACAAAGGGTGTGATGGGCTTCAGAGGGGCCCAAGAAGCCATTCCGGGATGGAGAAGAGCCAGCCCCACGCTCACTCTCCCACAGGCAGGATGCAGAGTGGCAAAGGGTTTACCGCTGCCCCTGGGCACAGCTGTCCTCAGTGCTGGCTGAGTCTGTCACACCCACACAGGTCCCTGGCTTCTGTTTGTGGTACTAGGGATTGAGCCCAAGCCCTTTGCACTGAGCTGCACCCCAGCTCTTTTTTTAATGCTTCACTTTCAGACAGGGTCTCCCTAAATTGCTAAATTGTCCAGCTGGGCTCAAACTTTTGATCCTACGTTAGCCTCCCAGGGTCCCTGTGCCCAGCTGGTCCTTGGGATTTGAAGTCACTGCACTTGGCATATGAATGGTGTTGGGTTGGGGGACCATGTAAACCCTAACCCACAGACGGGCGGGTGAAGGCAGTGATTCCAAGTGGATGCAGCCAGGGCTTAGGTCATTCGGTCCTGGATCAGCAGGGCTGCAAGTCTTGTGATGACGACAACAGGCAACTGTGTGCTGCGCTCACTGCCCAGAACCTGGTGCTCAGGACCTCATTTCATCCTCCCATCCGTCATTGTGCAGATGGAGAGATGAGGTCAGAGGTCAGCCTGCCTTGGCCATCCACACGGGGACTGGTGGAGCCAGGCCTGAGCTGAGCTTGCACCCACCACACTCTCCTGCCTCTGTGGGCACAGGGTTAGGTGGATGCTGAGCTCCCTGACTCCTGTCTCTCCCCAGGGCACGGCTCAGCGCCTGCAGAGCCTGGGAGGGGAGAAGGCGGAGGTCCAGCGGGCCTGTGAGGCATTCCTGTCTGTGCAGCCTGTGGGCCAGGCTGCCCTGCAGCTGCCTGTGCTCCTCAACAACGTTAAGAGCAAGTACAGCGATGCACAGGTTCTATGTAGCCTCTACAGAGAGAAGTGAGTGCTCCTTGAGTCTCTGGGTGGCAGCAGGGTGTGGCTAGGAGGTGTCTGACCCTTGTCTCCTTGGGGCAGAGCTAAGGCTGCTCTGGGTCTGGAGAGGCAGATCCAGGAAGCGGACAAGGTCATCCAGGGCTTTGAGTCTGCCCTGGTACAGGAGGTGCCCATATCCGACGACCTGGGAGCTCTGCAGGACAGGGTCAGCGAGCTGCAGGTAGGCGCTGGTGGGCCACTTCCTGGTGGGAGGCGGGCACAGCCTGGCCAAGTGTTGGGGGGGGCGGCTCCAGGGTGCACCTGGTGTCACTCTGAACCTTGAGTGTGCATAGCGCCTGTCCCCTTGTTCTGCAGCACCAGCGGCGGGAGCTGTTGGAACAGCAGGTCTGCGTGCTGGGGCTGCACCGCCAACTGAAGGCCACTGAGCATGCGTGTGGCGCCCTGCAGAACCACTTCGGGGAGTTCTGCGGAGACCTGCGGCGCCAGCAGCGCCAGGTACGGGCCCTCACCGACCGCTACCACGCTGTGGGGGACCAGCTGGACCTGCGGTGAGTGGCTAGGCCATCAGGCACATGGCAGGTCCCCACGATACAAGGACTGGGGTGAGGCATGGATGTGTGACACTAACCAAAGACTTCACCTCTTGGGAACTGTTTCTTCACCTTTAAAATGGGGTAATAAGCTGGCTTAGGTATGTATGCCTGTACTCTGGAGGCTGAGGCAGGAGTATCACACGGTCAAGCCCAAACTGGGCAAGTTATCAAGACCTTATGAATCTCAAAGTAAAAAGTAAAACAGAAGGCCTGGGATATAACTTATGGTAGAAGCCTCGGGTTCAATCCCCTGTGTCACAGAATAGTCAAATGAATTTTTAAAAACATATAGAATAACATGAGGTAATAATAATAGTGCTACCCTGAGTGGTTCCAAGCTATCCATGCCACTCCCCCAGTACCAGGAATTGATGAACCCAGGGCTTTTGCATTCATTACAGCCCCAGCCCTAAAAATTTTAAAACATTTTTCAAACAGAATCTTATTAAGTTGCCCATGCTTGGCTTGTATTTGGCATATTCCTGCCTCAGTCTCCCCAAGTGCTGGGATTACAGGCATGCACCACCATGCCAGCAGAATAGGGAATCTGTTCAGGCCTTCTGAGGAACATCCATCTGCCTCTTCTGTGCACCCCCACTTACCCCCAGTGGCAGCTCTCACCTGTGCTCTGGCCTTGTCCTCCTGCAGAGAGAAGACTGTGCAGGACGCCAGCCTCACCTACCAACAGTTCAAGAACTGCAAGGAAAACTTGAACACCTGGATGGAGCACCTGCCCCACAACCAGGTGGGGCCCAGCGATGGGCCCAGCCAGATCGCTTACAAGCTGCAAGCACAGAAGGTAAGGGACCAGGGCACTGGTGACCTGCCCCCAGCCAGCTCCACCTGCCCTACAGACGGCAGCCTGTGCACGCGTGCCCCCTAGTGGCCACGAGTCAAAAGCGCTCTAAGAGGCCTCAAACTTCGGCCAGGTGGAGTTCCAGCCACTGCTGCATCCTCTTCCTCATTCTTTTCAAGTCCCTGCTCTGTGCCAGCAATAAACAACAGCGGGAGGGCGAAGCCTCCAGTCTCAGGCAGCTCACAGTCCCTGGGCGGAAGCGGGTGCATCCCAGGACGGGACACTGATGAACATTTTGGGCCAAACCAGAGTGCTGTGGGCGCCCCCTGGTGGATCAAGCAGCGTGAAAGGAATAGAGCCCTGAACTGAAGCCCTGAGAAAAAAGATGAAGGGAAAGAAATGTGCCACTCCCACGCAGAGGGTACGGCAGTCAGGGTGAAAGAGGGGACCCTGGGGTGAGAGTGGCCAGATGAGGAATGGGCCATTCAGGACCTGCCAGGCCCAGGAAGGAGACTGGATTTTACTCTGCAGCTTTGGGCAGCCCTGTGGAGCATCCTCAGAGTAGTGTTTAAATTGATTCTAGCCGGGTGTGGGGCTCACGCCTGTAATCCCAGCACTCAGGAGGCTGAGGCAGAAGAGTCGTTGCGAGTTCGAGACCAGTCTAGGCTACAAAGTGAGCTCAAGGCCAGCCTGAACTGCAGAGCGAGACCCTGTCTCAAAAAGACAAAAAAAAAAAAAAAAAAAAAAAAAAAAGTTGGTTCTGAGCTGGGGGAGGTGGGCGTGTGCAGGTTTGTAATCTCAGCACTCTGGGAGGCTGAGGCAGGAAGATCACAAGTTTGAGTCCAGCCTGGACCAGTTAGCAACTTAGATAGACTCTGTTTAAAACAAAACTTTTTAGGGCTGGGACCGTTGCTCAACATGAAGTCTTTGAGTTTGGTTCCCAAGTACAGCAAAAATAAAGTTGGTTGCGAAGGAATGGGAATGCAGATGGGGGGTGGGGAACAGGGAAGAGAGGGACAGGGGCTGAGGATTGAGGGTGAAGTCCAGGTGAGGGAGGAACCAGGACCTCATCCCAGAACAATTACACTGGAATCTTGGGGTCAGAGCATCAGTATTTTTTTCTAAGCTCCCAGTCAAATCAAAGGGACAGCCAGGGTTAAGGACTATTGTGGTGGCTTCCCAAGGGTAACCCCAGGACCCCAGCATCAGTGTCACTGGGAACCTATCTGTGAGGCACCTTCTCATGTGCCACCCTAGACTGCTGAATCAGGCCGAGGTGGCCAGCAGATCCATGGTCTAACAAGCCCTTGTGGGTTCTGTTGTATACGACAGACAGCGCTCGAGCCACTGAGTCTGGTCAGAGTCCTGAGGGGCACCGAGCTCTGGAAAGGGGCTCTGCGGAGGAGGGGAGGCTAAGGGCAGAGAGGATGGTGTCAGGGAAAGCGGGGGCTTCCCGGTCCAGTCTGCCTTCTCCCTCTCTGCACTGGCTGCCTCTGGGTTGGAGGAGAGGCAGCGAGGCAGGATGAGGAGAGCCTTGCAGCCAGCCTGACCCTCACTTCCTGCCCAACAGAGGCTGATTCAGGAGATTCAGGGCCGGGAACGAGACAGAGCCACAGTGTCCCGGCTCTCCCGGGAGCTGCAGGCAGCTCTCCAGGTAAGGGCTTTCCCTCCATCTTTCTTCCTCATCTATCAGCCTCTCTCCCTTTCCTGGTTTTGCTCTTTGTTCCCAGCCTTCTCCCTCTGACTTCCAGCCTGTGCCTTTCCCCCTGTTCAGGACTACGAGCTGCAGGCAGACACCTACCGCTGCACCCTGGAGCCAGCCCTGGCAGTGTCAGCCCCCAAGAAGCCCCGAGTGACTCCCCTGCAGGACAGCATCCAGGCCCAGGTGAGACCAGACCAGCGAGGCTCAGTGTCCCTCAGCACCAGCTCTGCAGCCTCTAAACCAGGAGCTGACTCTGCCCTCTTTGTCCCTCTGTTCACCCTCTCCAGGAGAAGAACCTTACCAAGACCTACACTGAGGTCACAGCTGCCCAGCAGCAGCTGCTGCAGCAGCTGGAATTTGCCAGAAAGATGCTAGAGAAGGTACAGAAATGATGCCCACTCTGTTCCCCCAACAGCTGGCCTCACCTTTCTGCCCCTTCTCCTCCTCTGCAGCCTGCAGGCCCTGGGCAGGCTGGACTGCAGTCCTCTCCCCAGAGGCTCTTACAGGCTGCTTGCCGCCCCATCTTTCTGGCCAGTCACAGCGTAGCCACTGGGCAGTCCTCCAATGGGCACGAGACCTCTTATCCAGAGAGCAGAGAAAATCCCTAGAGTCTTTAGCCCCCGTGGTAACTGGCTAGAGCAGCAGCCAGGTGCTCTCCACAGTTCCTGGTGATTTGCCTGCCATACTCCAGTATCTCCTGGAGAAGGGTGGCGGCCCCACTGCTGCGAGTCTGGGGAAGGGAGAAGGGAAAGGTTTGGAAAGGAGAACTGGTCCTGTATACACTATCTAGTGTCTAGTCCTGCAGCCAAGCATCATGGCTTGGGTTTCTTAGGCATCTTAGGTCTTCAGCTCTCTCTCCCTGGACCTCTTGAGAGGTCTCAGGAGGCAAGGAATGGTCTGTGACCTCAAGAATGACATATAGAAAAATGGGGCTCCTGGTGGTGGCACACGCCTGTAATCCCAGCACTCCTGCTGAGGCAGGAGAACTACTATGAATTTGAGGCCAGTCTGAACTACATAGTGAGACCCGGTCTCTAAAAACCTAAATCAAAAAATAGAGCCAGGGATTTAGCTCAGCGGCATAAGCGCCTGCCTGGCAAGCGTGAGGTTGTCAGTTTGATCCTTGGTACCAAAAATACTACTACTACTAATAATAATAATTTAAAATTAAATAAAAGGATTGGAGACGTAGTTCAGTGTGAAGGCCTGGGGTTCTCTCCCCCGTTCCACAAAAGGAAAGAAAAGAAAAATGCAGCCATCTTTTCTTACTTCACCCTGCTACTCTCCCGTCTTTCTTTCGCTTTGCAGAAGGAGCTCAGTGAGGACATCCAGGTGACCCATGATGCAAAGCAGGGGTCTGTGGGCCCAGCCCAAGTAGGACAGGAGTCAGAAGCCTTGAAGTCCCAACTGGAGGAGGAGAGAAAGCGAGTGGCCCAGACACAGCGCCAGCTGGAGGAGCAGAGGCATCAGCTGCTACAGCTAAGGACCCAGAGGCCAGTGGAGAGGTTGGAGGAGAAGGAGGTGGTGGAGTTCTACCAGGACCCCCAGATGGAGGGGAATCTGTCCAGGGTGAAGTCCCAGGTAGAGGAGGAGACCAAGAGGTGGGCCCAGCTGCAGGCCAGCCTAGAGGTGGCAGCCCAGAAGGTCGTGCATCTGGAGAACAAGAGGAAGACCATGAAGCCCCACCTGCTGACCAAGGAGGTCACCCAGATTGAGAGGGACCCAGGCCTGGACAGCCAGGCAGCCCAGCTGAGAGGCAAGATCCATCAGCTGCGAGAGGAGAACGCTGTGGTCTTGGCCCAGGTGGAGGCTCTGAAGAAGGAGCTGCTGGCCCTTGAGCAGAAGGAGGCAAATGTGAAGCAGAAGGTCGTGGTCAAAGAGGTGGTCAAGGTGGAGAAGGACCTGGAGATGGTCAAGGCAGCCCAGGCCTTGAGGCTTCGGATCAAGGAGGATGCAGCGAGGAGAAAGGTGGTGGAAGAGGCCATGACCAAGCTACAGGCTCGCATCAAAGACCTGGAGCAGGCGATCAGCTTGGTGGAGCCCAAGGTCATCACAAAGGAGGTGAAGAAGCTGGAGCAGGACCCAGGCCTTCTCAGAGAGTCGGCCAGGCTGAAGACACTCCTGGAGGAAGAGAAGAACAAGAACACAGTGCTGGCCGGGGAGCTGAGGGAGCTGCAGGGCAGGTACGGCAGGGCAGAGAAGCAGAAGCCCAAGGTGCAGTTCCAGGAGCGAGTCAGCGAGATCTTTCAGGTAGACCCGGAGACGGAGCGGGAGATCGCACGGCTCCAAGCCAAGCTGCAGAAGACGGCTGGCAAGAGGAGCAGCGTGGAGAAGGAGGTGGAGAGGCTGCTGCCCGACCTGGAGCGCCTGCGGGCCCAGAAGCCCACAGTGGAGTACAAGGAGGTGACTCGGGAGGTGGTGAGGCACGAGAAGAACCCAGAGGTGCTGCGAGAGATTGACCGCCTCAAGGCCCAGCTCAACGAGCTGGTCAACAGCAGTGGGCGCCACCAGGAGCAGCTCATCCGGCTGCAGGGGGAGCGGGACGAGTGGAAGCGGGAGCGGGCCAAGGTGGAGACCAAGATGGTGAACAAAGAGGTGGTGCGCCGAGAGAAGGACCCAGTGCTGGAGAAGGAGGCTGAGTGGCTCCGCCAGGAGGTGCGAGGAGCAGTGCAGAAGAGGCGGGCTGCCGAGGCTGTGGTTTATGAGCTGCAGAACAAGTACCTGCTGCTGGAGAGGAGGAAGCCCGAGGAGAAGGTGGTAGTGCAGAAGGTGGTGGTCACCCAGAAGGACCGGAAGCTGCGTGAGGAGCACAGCCGGCTGAGCTGCAGCCTGGACGAGGAGGTGGGGCGGCGGCGGCAGCTGGAGCGCGAGGTGCAGCAGCTGTGCGCCAGCTTGGAGGAGAAGGAGAGCCTGCTCAGCTTCCAGGAGGAGTACAGCAGGAAGCTGGCTGCAGAGAAGGAGCTGCGACAGCTGACCTTGAGGATCCAGGAGCTGGAAAAGCGGCCTCCTGTAGTGCAGGAGAAGATCATCATGGAGGAAGTAGTCAAACTGGAGAAGGACCCAGATCTGGAGAGGTCCACGGAAGCCCTGAGACGAGACCTGGACCAAGAGAAGACACAGGTGATGGAGCTGCACCGGGAGTGCAAAAGCCTGCAGGTCCAGATTGACGTTCTCCAGAAAACCAAACTGCAGGAGAAAACCATCTACAAGGAAGTGATCAGAGTAGAGAAAGACCAGGTGCTGGAAGGCAAGCGGGCCCAAGTGTGGGAGATGCTCAATAAGGAGCGTGCGGCCCGCCAGGTCCAGGAGGAAGAGGTGTGGCGACTGCGGGAGCGGATTGACAGGGCAGAGGCGGTGAAGAGGACCTGGTCCCGGGAGGAAACCGAGCTTCAGAAGGCCCGGGACCAGGCTGCCCAGGACTGCGGGCAGCTGCAGCAGGAGCTGCGAGAGCTGGAGCTGCAAAAGCAGCAGAAGGTGCTGCAGCTGCAGGAGGAAGCAGAGATGCTCAGCCAGAAGATGGACAGCAAGCGGCAGCAGGACCAGGCACTCTCAGAGCTCGAGGCCTCCATCCTCCAAGAGAAGGACCTTATCTATCAGAAGGAGAGGACCCTCCGGGAGCTGCGTAACAAGGTGAGCCGGGAGGAGCTCAGCCAGGAGACCCAGACCCGGGAGACCAACCTCTCCACCAAGATCTGCATCTTGGAGCCTGAGACGGGGGACGACATGTCCCCTTATGAGGCTTATAAGAGGGGCATCATTGACCGAGGCCAGTACCTCCAGCTGCAGGAGCTGGAGTGCGACTGGGAGGAGGTCACCACCTCAGGCCCCTGTGGGGAGGAGTCCGTGCTCTTGGACCGAAAGAGCGGGAAGCAGTACTCCATCGAGGCCGCCCTCCACAGCCACCGCATCTCCAAGGAGGAGTACCACCTGTACAAGGCCGGCCGCCTCCCCATCTCTGAATTTGCCCTGCTCGTAGCAGGTGAATCAAAGCCCTGCTCCTCTCTCTCCATTGGCTGCATCATCTCCAAATCCCCACTCTGCTCTCCGGCTCCCCACAGCACCAGCTTCTTCTCCCCAAGCTTCTCTTTTGGGCTCGCAGATGACAGCTTCCCCATTGCCGGGGTCTATGACACAACCACAGACAACAAGTGCAGCATTAAAACGGCCATGGCCAAGAACCTGCTGGACCCCATCACAGGGCAGAAGCTGCTGGAGGCACAGGCGGCCACAGGTGGCATCGTGGACCTCCTCAGCCGTGAGCGCTGCTCCGTACACAAAGCCCTGGAGAGGGGACTCATCGAGAACACCTCCGTGCAGCGGCTGTTCAATGCCCAAAAGGCCTTCACTGGCATCGAGGACCCTGTCACCAAGAAGAGACTGTCGGTAGGTGAGGCCGTCCAGAAGGGCTGGATGCCCCAGGAGAGTGTCCTTCCGCACCTGCAGGCGCAGCACCTGACGGGGGGGCTCATCGACCCCAAGAGGACGGGCCGCATCCCTGTCCCTCAGGCCGTGCTCTTGGGAATGATCAGCGAAGAGCTGGCCCAGCTCCTGCAGGACGAGTCGGGCTATGAGAAGGATCTGAGGGACCCCATCTCCAAGGAGCGGCTGAGCTACAAGGAGGCCATGGGCCGCTGCCGCAGAGACCCCCTGAGTGGCCTGCTGCTCCTTCCGGCTGCCCTGGAGGGGTACCGCTGCTTCCGGGCGGCCTCCCCCACGCCACCGCACTCCTGTGTGCGCTGATGGGGACCGAGCACCCCCTCCCCAAAGCAACCTTGTGCCGGGCAGCGGGCCTTTCCTCTGTTAACCCACCACTGCCTTTTCACTTCAGTGTTTGTGGTGCTGGGCTCCCTCCTCTAACCCCGGTTCCCAACCCGCCCCAGACCAGCGGGTCAGCAGCTCAGTACCTCACTTCCACATCACACTTCCAATAAACGACTACTTCCAGACCTGCGTCTCCTCTATATCTGGGGATATACGACCGAGGAGCCTCGGGTCTGAACAGAGGGGCAGCCTTGCTTGGGTTGGGGAGCAGATGTGCCCAACCCAGTAGCCTGGGATGGGAGTTCTTGGAGGGCAGTGGTTCCTTATATTCCAGGCAGGGATGTGGTGAGGAGAGACTGAGGAAGAGCCCAGCCTCCCTACCCGCCCCGCCTGTTTCCTGCCCTCTCAGTTCAGGCGGGACTATTTCCAGGCCCTGCCCAGGTGTCCCCATGAAACCGACCACAGAATAATGCCAGAAAACCCAGTAACTTGTGCCAGTTTATTTCCCACTCATCAAGCGAAGCAAACCAATGTAAACGTATCTTGGGTGAGGGACAAATAACTTAGAACAGCTGCTGGTGTCCTGAGCTCTGCTGGGTCAGGAAATTGTCCCCAGGTCCCCTCTCTCTTATTTAAAGTGAAATTCTGAGCTGAATTCTCAACTGAATTTTAAGCAAACATTTTAAATCAAAAAAGACCAGCAGGGGGCATCCCTCCCTGAGCCCTAGCTCTGAAGATAAGGGCCTGGGGAGCAGCTCACCGGCAGCCCTGGTGGGCTTTCTGCCCTCAGCCTGACACCTGTTGTTCCAATGCCAAGGGATCAAGAATTTAATATCCCCTCCTACCTGGGGCATCTGCGCCCCTATTTGGAAATGGCACCATCAAAATCAACCAACTCAGGAACTCAGTAACCCACTGGCAGGGCCAAGTCAAACTCCTCGGCCTTCTGACAGCTGATGCAAAATTCCTTAGAGCTTTGCTTTCTGCCCAGATTTGTTCTCTCTTGGAAAGTTGGGTCCAGGTTCAACTGAGAGAGGATTTTTGGTTGTGGGTTTCAAATATTGTCAGTGGCAAAAACGCCCCAGCACACAGCGGCAGGATGCCCTGGCAGGCTCCATAGATGAGAAGTATGGATGGGCAGGGGCAGCCTTGGCTGAGATCCCTGGCTGGGGTCTACTGCAGGAGTTGCTGAGAAGAAAGGAGAAGGGAAGAGACTGGGTCCAGTGTAGCTGCTGAGGACAGCTGTGCCTCAAACCCAGACCTCCACGAGGCCTCTACTCTCCAGCTCTCAGTGGCATTCTTGGAATCTGGGGACGCAGGGTTCCTTTGGGTACAGCCCTGTGAGCCACCCAGTCTCCTTCAGGCTGCTGACGCCTAGTGGGTCCCCTCTGTTGCTGAGGGTTCCAGGCCCAGCCTGTCCTTTCCGTCTGTAAGCAGCCCCCAAACCTATCCAGGCAGCATGCTTGAGGTGAGCAGGAATCCAAAGGGCAGGGAGAGGAAAGGAGTAGCCAACATGGAAAGAGACCTGCTTTCTGCCTCGAGTTGCTAACCCAGGCAGGATGTGGAAGGGGCTTCTGGCAGGGAGTGGCCAGGGTGGAGGGGTGGGAGCCTTGCCTGGAAGTCCCTGCCGTCCCCCAGGCACTGGACCGGGAAAGGGTACCCACAGGTGCTAGAAGGCACGGGCAGGAGCGACTTCTTTTCCTCATTCCCACAGGAATGGCCTGGCCCTCACAATAGGAACCTGTGGCCTTGGCACGCGACTCTCACCTATCATGCCCCACAGAGCAGGACCCAGGGCAAGGACTGCTCAGGGCGGGTAAGGGCTGATTTAAGAACAGGGAAGGGCTGTACCTCTGTGACCACCCCAGTGCCTAGGCAGCACCTAGCAAGGCGGCTGAGTGCAAACCCCAGATGAGGGAATGAATGGGGAGTTGCAGGCTGTGGGTCACCCTGGGGGAAAGGGGCACCTACACTCCCAGCACTCACAAATCCAGCCTGATCTTCTTGAGGGCCACAAGCTGCCCAGTGTCCTTGTTCTTGGCCTTATACACCACCCCATAGGTGCTTTCTCCAATCTTCCCTACTTTCTGAACACATGCATGTCTGCAGAACTGCCCAGGAAACAGGTGCAGCCCGGGGCATTCATGCCTCTCACGCACCATCCCTGTTGCCCAGTTCCAACTCCCCGTAACACCTTGCCCAGCCCCTGTCCAGGCTCCCCAGCTCCCGGTCTCTCCTGTCTGCACCTCGTCCTGGTGAACCTGGCTCAAGACCAGGGCTGCCCCTTGCCCAGTCCCGCCCTACCTGGCCCTAGGCCTCTTGTCCAGTGCTTGGCTACGGAGTGTAGGAGAACCCAAACTTCTGCCAAACTCTGGCCTCAGCCCAGCCAAGTTCGTGTGCTGGGCGTAGAAGCCTTCCCAGAAGGGCTGCCCATGACTGACCGAGAGCAGAGAGTAGAGGTCAGGGGTCAGGAAGGGCTTTGAGAGCCACAGTCCTACCGCACACCACATAGTCAAGGCCCAGGACCTGGACTTACTCTGGCAATCCTCAGCCTTTTCTGAAGACAGAGCCTCAGCAGGGCAGCAACCCTGAGTTCTGGGCCTCCCACTAAGCCCCTAGGTATCCAGCACCCTCTCCTCAATCTCCCAGCCCAGGTTTCACCAGAAACGCTGGGCTATACGCAGCCTCTCTGCCAGGCCGGCTGCCTGCCTTACAGCTCCCCCTCCTGGGTCCTGACGGCGCTGCACCACACAAGGCAAGGCAGAGTCAGCCACAGACCTTTATTCATGAGGACCTTCTGGAACCTTCCATGATGCCCCAGAAGCACAGCCCTGGGGTCTGGAGCTCAGCTACCTGTAGCCACCTGTGTGGGGTGTGACACTGGCTCTCCAGGCTCTCATTTCTGGTACAATCCAAATTAGGCGCAGGGCTTTTTTTTTTTTTTCCTGTCTTTTTCCTTTTTATTGGTACCGGGGATCGAACTCACGACTGCCTGCTTGCAAGGCAGACACTTATGCCACTGAGCTAAACCTCCACCCTGAGGCAGGGCTTTATTAACTATCAGCCCTCTCTTTGGTTTCAGATGAGTGGCTGTCACTCGGGGAAGTGGCCACACTCGGCGGCGGCCGGTCAGCAGTTCTGGAGGTTCGGCTTCCGGAGCGGGGGTGTGTGTGGGGTGCCTGGTGCTGCTGTTTCCTACTGGCTGCTCCCCTGCTCGTGCTGGTACAGCCTCTGTTTCTGGATGGCTTGTTCCAACATATGCAGACTCATCCCCTCCACACAGGTCAGCACACGGGCCTTCACCACAGAGCCTCCATCTGAAAAACACAAACACCAGGCCTTTGTGCATGGTGGAGCACCTGCCATCCCAGCACTGGGAAGCACTGTGAGCTAGCGAGGCCAGCCTGGGCTACATACATACATACCCCATCTCAAAAAACAAAACAAAACAATAAAAACACTGAAAGACACAGACAGCACTGCACTAGCAGTAACAGAGCCACAGGAATGCTAGCAGTATACTCTACTGATGCTCTGGCTATTTCCCTGAGGGTTTCAGGGTTGCGCTTTGACAGCTAGCAGCAGAGCCAAGGAAGACATGACACTGGCAGTCCGTCTTCTTAGGCCTCAGAATGGTGACTCTGGACCTTCCCCCATGGCAGCACATATTGGGAAGGTGGAGGGCAGCCTGAAAATCCCACTTCTCCAGGGAGGGGCTCTCTACTTCCTGTCTTTACCACCTTCATTCCTTTGTCCCCTCAGTCCCAAGTGCAGGGTTGAGGAGGGGTCTCATCACCATCCTAGTTCTCTGTGCATTCCAAGGGAAGGACTTTCTTAGGACCACTGACATTGGAAATCGGGGCAATGAGGAACCTTTATTTTTTTTATTTGTTTTTTAATCAGTACTGGGGATCGAACTCATGACCAAGCACTTGCAAGGCAGGCACTTATGCCACTGAGCTAAATCCCTGCCCCCAAGGAACCTTTATTAAGATAGGGTCCCGGGGGCTGGGGATTTAGCTCAGCGGCATAAGCACCTGCCTTGCAAGCAGGCAGTCGTGAGTTCGATCCTTGGTACCAATAAAAAATGGAAAAAGACAAAAAAAAAAAAAAAAAAAAAAGACAGGGTCTCATGGGGCCAGGGGTTTAGCTCAGTGGTATAAGCACCTGCTTGCCAAGCAAAAGGCCATGAGGTCCATCCCTGGCACCAAAAACAAACAAACAAACAAACAAAAAAAACTGCAACAAAGATAGGGTCTCACTTGTAGTTCAGTCTGGATTTCAATTCATTATGTCGCTCAGGTTGGGCTCAAACTTGTGAGAATCCTCTTGTCTCAGCCTTTGGAGTGCTGAGATTACAGGCATGCTGGGGAACCTGGTTCAGTCATCCCTGGCTCTGATATCTGCTAAATCCAAAGTGCTGAGCTCCAAGCAAATTTCCCTTTGTAGGGATAATCACCCCACCCTTGGTGAGGGGTTTGGTGGAGTTCTAGCAGATAGAGTGATGACCTTATTTAAAATGTCAACCTCCAGGGAACAGAAAACAGGAAAGATCTATTTGGGTACAATGGTGCATGCCTATCATCCCAGCATTTCAGAGTCGGAGGCAGGAGGATCATTGAGAGTTTGAGGCTAGCCTGAGTTACAAAGTAAGTTCAAGGCCAGCCTGAACTGCATAACTAGACCCTGTTTCAAAGACAAAAAAAAAAAAAAAAAAAAAAAAAAATAACCCAACCAGGAAAAATATCTGGTGTTTGCAATAGAAAACAGGAAAGATTTTTCCCCCTACTCGTACGTTTTCTGGCATTTCAATGAATATACCCAATGCCCAAGGAACACTGTCCTGTTACCTTGCTAAGCAGTTTTGGGACAGAGGTTCTCTGGTTAAGATAATGGCTTCCTGTTAGTCTAGGCCATTTAGCAATTAAACATAGCCTGAAGTAGCATTCGGAGCATCAAAATGTTAGAGGTGGCATGGTTTAGAGAGCAGGGAGCATGTGAGAACATCTGGACCTACTACTTACCGTAGATTGTCAACTGTTATCCCTCAGGCCTCTTCTGGACAGTTGCTATCTATACCGATCAATTGAATGGTAATTTTTGCCTAATCTATACTTTGTCCCGAGAGGCCTCTGGGAAACAGATGCCCTGAAGAGTTTTTATCCCCCACTACTACTGACTCATTTTAGTTTCTTTTTGGGTTTGGGGTGGGGAAAGACAATGAAACTTTATTTTGAGACCAAACTACTAGGAAAATATATCACAGCAGACAGGCTGTGTTATCATTTCAATGAAATAAGCTGTTAACACAGCTCTCATCCAAAGGATAAGATGCACAAGGAACACTGTATGATACAAAGGTCCCAGGTGTGTACTCTGACCTTCCTGTTGCCAGGAGATTATCTCAGTAAGGCACTGTTAATTTTTTTTTTCTTTTTTTTTTGTCTTTTTCCTTTTTATCGGTACCGGGGATCGAACTCACGACTGCCTGCTTTCAAGGCAGGCACTTATGCCGCTGAGCTAAACCCCCAGCCCCAAGGCACTGTTAATTCAGGAGGCAAAGTAAGCCATGCCCAGTTTAGGCTGTTAGTCCATTCTGTTCTATGTAAACCAGTCTCTTCAAGTTCTTGATGGCTTGGAGGGTGGGAAAGAGATCTCTACTGCCAGGATAAGATCTTGCCACATGCAACTTAGGCCCTAAAACACCCATGGCTATCTTTAACTCAAACTTTCACACGGGTTTTTTGGGGGGTTTTCTCCATTTCACTTTCTAGCATCCAAACACAGAGGAACCAGGCTCTAGGGGCTGGTGAAGTATCTTCAACTTGCTGTCATCTTAGTTCCTTCATTCCTAAATTTTACTTAAAAGACTAAAATTCCCATGGAAATGAAAACAAACTTTTGTAAATGGGGAGGGGAGGAGGAGTTGAAAGGAGGGTAGGGGGATGGGGAAAGAAAGAATCAAGTTATGTCACGTGCAGGTACAAATTCTCTGTGATGAATGTGATCATTATGTATATCTGAAATGTACCAAAAGAATCTGCTTAAAGAAAAAAACCCTTCCCATTCTTCTTTTTATTGATTTTTGTCCTCAGCCCTAGTGGTCACTGGCAAAGGTTTTCATTTCCCAATGGATGAAAGGCTCCCTCATCTTTTTTTTTTTTTTTTTTTTTTTGGTCATACTGGAAGGGGTTGCATGTGGTTATCCACACACCTGGGCACACAGCTGCCCCGCATCTGTCTAGTTTCTCCAAAGCTTCTCAGTGCCTGTATCCTTCGAATCTTTGGTTCTGTCATTGCAATGTGTCCTGGAACTTTTCCAACTCCTTGGTCACCCAGGCCTGGGCTTGAGCTACAGGTGCATGCAGCACCCAGTGGACTTGTGCATGTGCTGCATAGACGCCTGCAGCCCTCACAAGAGTCGGCACCACACAGGAACGTGAGGCCCTGCACCTTCCTGATGTTCTCTCTCTCCACACTTTTTACCCAAAGAGTCAAATACAAAGAAAGTGCAGGAAATCTGTCCACACACTAAAGACCTAGAAAATCCAGCCGAGTGCCTGGATCCCATGGCAATATCTTGCATGAGTGGCTCACGCCTGTAATCCCAGCACTTGGGAGGCGGAGGCATGTGGATCATTGTGAGTTGAGGCCAGCCTGGGCTACAAAGTAAGCTCAAGGTAAGCCCAAACTGCACAGCAAGTCCCTGTCCCAAAAAGACAAAAAAAAATCTGAAACCTTATCCCATATTTAGCTGGCTTGTTAGGCGTAAGAATTCTAAAACCATGTCGTCTTCCTCAAAATAATACTAGCAATGCAGTGAGGTGAAATCCAGGGGAATTATATGACTTTGTCAAGCTGACAAATTCATCAAATAGGTCTGAGACAGGAGCTAACTTGTTTATCTTGACTTTCTTTGTTCTATTGTATGGAACCACTCAGACTACTTCAAAGCTCAGGGGCATCTAGGGACACCTGAGGACGTGACTTCACTGTCTAGCACAGGTGCACAGTGGGATACGGGTACTAACCATGACAGGTAAACACACGCACCGGTTACAGCGTCATGTAAACATGAGACAACACCCTGGGTAAGAATTATACACTAAAGATGCAGGCGGCTCTCTTCGCTCTCACTCTGGCTCTCTGTTCCTCTCCATGCTGCCTGCTGCTGTTGCTGGTATTTGCATATGTGTGTTCTTTAACCTGAGGTCCTGACCCAAGAAAATATCCCTTGGGCCCCTTGCCCCCCAAGCAGGCTGACATCTCAGGTCAACATTATCGCATCTATGGCAACATACTAAAAATGAAAACTGACAGCCAGGCACAGTGGTGCAGCACTCTGTAATCCCAGAACTCTGGGAGGTTGGTTGGGGCAGGAAATCTTAAACACAGCAGTTTTACTTGAAAGGCTTTTGACCCAGACCAGACACTGTAGCTGGTAAAGCCTCAGGCGGAACCAGACGAGTCATCACACCAAATGATAAGATTGTAGCACGTCCAAAAGATAAGAAGTATAAAACAAAAGAGGCCTTTATTCTGAGAATGCGGAGAGAGAAAACAAAAAAACCCCCGACCACGGAAGTCTGGCTTTCTTTCTGCCATCGCGTGGAGTGGGGGCATGTAAGTAGCCTAGGTTTAAGCTGGTGCCCTCGCGGCATTAGAGATGCACAGGTATCTTACTGGCACTCATTTGGTACCAGGGGCAAATTTCTAGGGGTGGGGAAGATAGAGCCACAGGTAAATTCCTAGGGGTGGGGGAGATGGAGCCCCTTGGTTCTGCCTCCAAGGCTTTTCCAGCTACAATGTCCAGCCTGGGCCAAAATCCCTTTCATTACTGTTTTAAAGTCTGGTCATGAAGATAATTCATTCAATGTGAGCAATAATTAATGGGACAGGAAGACCGATTTTTTGTGTTACTATGAGTCGGGTTTGATTTTCTTTTTTCTTTTCTTTTTTTTCTTTTTGGATCTCCCTTTTGAGACAGATTCTCACTATGTAGTTAACGCTGGCCTTGAACTTACTATGGAGCCTAGGCTGGCCTGGAACTCAAGGAGATCTCCCTGCCTCAGCCTCCCACAGGTGTGTGCCACCACTCCCAACTCCAATTTAACAATTTAGCAAGGCCTTGCCCCAAAACAAAAAAGACATGGGGATGTAGCTCACTGCAAGAGCCCTGTGTTCCATCCCCAGCATCACAAAACCAAAAGCGGCAACGAAAAAAAACACCAAACCCCTCCACATGGGAGCTATGGGTATAGCTCAGTGGCAGAGCACTTACTGGCCTAGCATTTGTGAGGTCTTGGGTTCCATCTTCATTGCTGAACAAGTGAAATCTCAAAATAGGACCCCAGGCAAATGTTTCTAAACTATGAGATAAACACATGAAAAAAAATATTTCTAAACTTCCTATGCAAAGATTTTCTTAGGAATTTCCTTAAATTTTGCAGAAATTTCTTTAAAGTATGACCAGCATTTTTTCCCTCACTGTAGCCTAGGGAAAGAAACCTAGACTTAAACTGCCGAATATGTAGCTTTTCCCTGTGTATGAGAAAGTTATCAAGTAGGGAAGTAAGCTTTGGAGCTATGACAGGAACAAGGAACAAAACAAGCACGGCTGCCTCTCTGCAGAAGCCCTGTGTGGGTCGGATGAGAGCAAACCCAGCACATGAAGAAGCACTTGAGGAATGGGGAGTGTGTGACACAGACAGACGGAACCATGGTCACTTAGGGGAATTTCTTTCTACAAAGATACGGAACCCCGGAGTGGGGGAACAGGCTGAGTTGCAAAATACAATCACAATGCAGAGGCAAGAGAAGGAGACTTGAAACTGTGACACAGGAAACACATGTCTTGGCTAGCATGTTTGTGAAACGCCCTGGTTGAGTAGATGTGACATAAATGACTTTTTTTTTTTTTCCAGTACTGGGGGTTAAACCCAGGATCACTGAGCTACATGCCAGCCCTTTTTATTTTGAGAAGGGGGCTCTCTAAGTCACTAAGCTGCTCAGGCTGACCTTAACTTGTGATCCTTCTCCCTCAGTCTCTCAAGACTGCTGAGATTATAAGCGTGCACCACCATGGTCGGTTTCGACTTTAAAAAAAAAACTTTAAAAAAATTTTTAGGGGCTGGGGATTTAGCTCAGTGGCATAAGTATCTGTGATGCTTTGCAAGCGGGCAGTCGTCAGTTTGATCCCCAGTACAAAAAAATTTTTTTTAAAAAGCCAGACAAGGCAGTGCACACCTGTAATCCCAGCACTCGGGAGGGTGAGGCAGGAGGACTGCCATGAGTTTAAGACCAGCTTGAACCACATAGTAAGACTCTGTCTCAAAAAACAAGCCTTCCATAGGATGAGTGACTTTTTTTCTTCCCAGATACTAAGGATTGAATCTAGGGCCTTCACACTGAGCTACATCCTCATCCCTGTTTATTGTTTTATATTGAGACAAAGTCTTTTTATTATTTATTTTGGTCTTTTTCATTTTTATCAGTACCGGGGATCGAACTCACAACCGCCTGCTTGCAAGGCAGGTGCTTATGCCGCTGAGCTAAATCCCCAGCCCCTGAGACAAAGTCTTGCTAAATTGCCTAGACTGGCTTCAAACTTGGAATCCTCTTGTCTCAGTCCCCCAGAGTGCTGGTATCACAGGCATGTGCCACCAGGCTGGCTAGATGGCAGTTTTAGGGCAGGCCTGTGCCACAGCCTAACGGTGCCCCTAGGAAAGAGGGATTGCTCTTGGGCTGGAGGGAAGCAGAGAGTGACTGTGGCTGTAGGTAGTTTTAGAAGCGGGGACTACTCCAGGCAGTATCAAGTTCAACAGCACTGTAAGAAGCAAGGTCATCTGCGAAGGACAGGGAGGTGAGGAAGTAGGGAGTTTTCTTTGTTTTTTGTCTTTTTCGTTTTTTATGGGTACCAGGGATCGAACTCATGACCGCACACTTCAAGGCAGGTGCTTATGCCTGCTGAGCTAAATTCCCAGCCTGGACGTAGGGAGTTTTATGCGCCAAATGAATGTCCCAGAGGCTGTCACAGAGCTGGGGAGGGAGCTGATGCAGAAGGGTTTTCAGGCCATGTAGAGTGCTAGCTTCAGCAGCACGGACACTGATATTCTCTGTAGTGTGGAGGGGCCCAGTGAGCTAAGAGACCCTACAATCATGATAGTCTGAGTCCACTGGGCATTGTGATCTTTCTGCACTCAGCAGTCCTGGGACCCAAGAAGGTGTGGCTGGGTTTCCCTGGTCAGGAATGATAGGAGGTGAGGGCTGAGGCCCAGCAGGCGGGAGAGAGGTGCTGGGCACTCATCCAGGGGTCCCAAGTCCACAGGGCTGGATAGGCTAAAGAACACGTGGAGGAAGCAAGTGAGAGGGCGGGGAAAAGTCAAGAGCAAACCATTGGCAGTGGAGGCAGAACCAGGTCGGTCCAAGGTACAGAGGGTGCAGGGGAAAAGTGAGGCAAAAGTGAATGGTGGTGTAACCAGCTGGCAGCAGGCACAAGAAGAGGGGTGTGGGGCACCACAGACCTGAAGAGCAGTCAGATCCAGGCCAACCCTGGGCTTTGCAAGGTGTGCAGCACCGAGAATCAAGACAAGCCTGCATGGCGGGACTGACGGGCCGGGGAAAAGCCAGGTCTATTTCAGAACAGCTAGGAAACAGAACAGTGACTGCTCCTGACATAAAGACACCAGGGCCTAGAGCTGTTAGATTTAAAAGTTATTCTGCGGGGGCTGGGGGTTTAGCTCAGCGGCATAAGCACCTGCCTTGCAAGCAGGCGGTCGTGAGTTCGATCCCCGGTACCGATAAAAATGAAAAAGACAAAAAAAAAAAAAAAAAAAAAAAAAAAAAAGTTATTCTGCGCTGACCACACATCATGCACTATATTTGTTTGGGATGTCATACTGCACCCCATGAAAATGAACAATTACCATGCATACATTTTGAGGGTTGAGGATGGAATCTAGGGCTTTCCCATTGACCTACATCCCCGGTGTGTATGTATGGATAGCTGTATTTAGAGACAACATGTTGCTTTATAACTTGGACTGGCCTGAACTCACTGTGTATCTCCGGCTGGCTCTGAACTCAATAGCAATCTTCCTGCTTCAGCCTCCCATGTGTTAGGATTACAGGTGTGCACCACCACTCCTGAGTTAATTATTATTTACAGACATGGCCTCACTGAATTAGTTTGCCCATCCTGGGCTCAAACTTTCAATCCTCCTGCCTCAGCCTCCCAGAGTGCTAGGATATAGGTATGCTTAGCTGTCTAGCAAAATTAAAAAAAAAAAAAAAAAAAAAAAAAAAACTTGAAAAAGGAGGAGGCAGACCAAGAAGAAGGAGAAAAAAAAAAAAAAAGGAAGTGGGAAGAGGGAGGAAGAGGAAAAAACCTCTAGATTAGAGAAACGCGTGCCCTGACCCCTCACTCCTGGACAGGAAACCCTCTGGAGTGAAGCCAACAGAGGAGGTCAGATGCAAGGCACTTAGCATATAGTTAGCACGGATTCACCTTATTAGTCTCTTAGCCTATTTTAGATGCTAAACTGTCGGGAAAGGTGACTTTAGTAGCCTCCCCTTTGTCTCAGAACTATCAAGCTGGACACAGACCAGGAAATGAAGGGCACTAATTGACTGTGCCCCATAGGATTCAGAACCTGGCTCAGGGAGCCGAAAGCAATCACACAGCGACCTGCAGCCAGAGGACAGGACACGGCACACGTGCCCCTCACAGCCTGCATGTTGGTCCTGTTGGTACCCTGCAATCTTGGTCCTGTAATTTTTTTGGCTAGGTATGAATGTTATGCTCATAACCATGGGGGAAAAGATCTAAAGGGAAAAGAAATTCAAAAACGATGGCCTGGGGTCCTGGGACTGGTTCTAGCTCTCGAGTCTGTGACAGAGCCAGCTCCAGCTCCACAGCGGACACGGCAGCCGGGCTGGAGCTCTAGAGCTCGCCCCAGAGCTGGCTCTTGCTTTACAGCAGAGGAATCAGCACCTGCTCCAGCCCTGGGCCTGATGTTGGTGCTGTTATTGCAGTCAGTGTCGGAACCGGCATAATAAGCCAACAGCTGCATGAGGCAGGGAAAGTCTAAAGGTTGACCGAAACCCTCCGAGTACTGGTCTGGCCAGGTGCCCAGGATGGAGGAACGGCATTTTTGAGTTGGTCCTGGGATCCGCTATCCTCACTGAAATAGGGACAGGGGTGAGCCCTATCTTTTGAAGAGCAGGTCTGGTAGCTGCTGGGTGCTGGTGAAGGCTCTAAGCACACAAGGTGACACGGGAAAAGGTCACCGTTCTGGAAGGTAAGCACCAGGTGCTCCACCAGCTTCCCAGATTCCCTGCCTTTGTGGTCCACACCTTGCAAGTTTCCAGAGATTCATGACCAACTCATTCTCACCCTGTAGTCCCAGCTCCTGAGGAGGCTGAGGCAGAAAGATGATGAGCTCAAGCAGACCCAGGCAACGTGGCAAGACCTCTGAGCCAGCCCTGCTCCTCGTCAGTACCGTGCTGCAGCTACACCTTGTGCAAGGCGACCGAGTAGAAGACTCTTGACCAGTGCCTTGCCAAGCCTCCTGTGTGGAGCTCACCAGGTGTGGAGCTCACCAGGTGTGGAGCTCACCAGGGGTGGAGCTCACCAGGGGTGGAGCTCACCAGGGGTGGAGCTCACCAGGGGTGGAGCTCACCAGGTGTGGAGCTCACCAGGTGTGGAGCTCACCAGGGGTGGAGCTCACCAGGGGTGGAGCTCACCAGGGGTGGAGCTCACCAGGGGTGGAGCTCACCAGGGGTGGAGCTCACCAGGGGTGGAGCTCACCAGGTGTGGAGCTCACCAGGGGTGGAGCTCACCAGGGGTGGAGCTCACCAGGTGTGGCAGGTCTGGGTCAAGGTGTATGACGCTGTGGAGCACCACAGGGCAGCTGGCAGGAACACAGACCCCTTGGCACATGGCACCCTACATGCTTCAGGGCCACTGAGGCTGCTCACATGCCTGCAGCCCAGTGGTCAGAAATGGCTTGGCGCTGCAAGGAAGGGGAGCACATCTGAGGAAAAACTTCTAAGTAGAATACCAACCTTATTAATTAACTTATTATTTATTTGCAATATTGGGAATTAAAGGCTAGGGATTTAGCTCAGTTTCATAAGTGCCTACCTAGCAAGCAAGAGGTCATGAGTTTGATCCCCAGTACCCAAAACAAAAAAACAAACAAACAACAACAAAAAAAACTAAGAATCAAACTCAGGGCCTCATAGTGAACTATTGTCAGAGGCCCTTACAAGCAGCTCTGAGCAGGATTTAAAATTAACTAACTGGTTTTCTGAGTCAACCTCCATGATCACTGGTCCTGGCTGAGGCCTGTGGTGGTCTGTAAAACCAGAGATACCTCAAAGGGCAAGATAAGGTTACAGCTGGTTACCTTGGCTGATAAGGTTACCTTGGCTCCTAAGGTAACCTTAATTAACACTAATTAAGTAGAGACTGCAGTTGTAGGCATCTCACTCCTGCAGTCTCACGCCCACCATAAATGTCCTCATGGAGATAAGTTGGTTCTCTTAAACTGGCTTAATTTACTATTTGGAGAAGTCTTTGAAGTGAGCCTAAGGTCCTGCTCAATTCCTACGCTTTCCTCAGTTTCCCCACTCTTTGTTTAGACCTAATAAATATGGGAGGTCCAGAGGCGTCTTTATCTTTTTTTTTTTTTTTTTTTTTGTATTTTTACCGGTACCAGAGATCGAACTCAGACCACAGGCTTGCAAGGCAGGCGCTTATGCCACTGAGCTAAATCCCCAGCCCCTAGGAGAAGTATTTATCTTAGCCCCAGAGTTTCGAAGTCGTTAAAGGGTTTTGATCCTCCTGGAGCCCTAAAATCATACCACTTGTCTCATTTAGTTAAGTCTTCTCTCTCTGTACATTCGTTTGGGAGATGGGGATCTAGGTCAGGATGCGATGAGCTACATCCGCAGCCCTTCTTGTTTTTATGTTTGTTTATTGATTGAGACAGGGTAGTTCAAGCTGGCCTTGAACTCACTATGTAGCCCAGGCTGGCCCCAAACTTGTGTCAATCATCCTGCCTCAGCCTTCCAAGCACTGAGGTTACAGGCGTGCACCGCACCCAGCTGACTTTTTATTTTGAGACAGGGTGTCATTAAATTACTCAGATTGGGTTCAAACTTATGCTCTTCCTGCTTCATCCTCCCAGAGTGTGACATTACAGGATGTGCCAGTGTACCTGGCAATCTTCCTTCTTTTATTTTAAAAGGGGGGGGGGGAGTTGTGTGGCACTATAATCCCAGTCCTCAGGAAAGTGCGGCAGGAGGATGGCAAGTGTGAGCCCAGTTTGGACCACTTAGCAATTTAGCAGTTTCATCCACACCTCTCCTGCTGCTGTACAACTCACTGCCCGAGGTGCTTTCTGGTTCCTGGAGCAGAGGACTGGCTGACCTTTGCCAAGGACTGCCAGCAGGCATGGTACCCTTGCCTCTATACCTGCCCTCCCAAATGCCACCTGTGACCCCAGGCCAGCCACTCAGCCAGTAGGTCTTGCCACTGCAGTCCTCTCCTTCTGCCCGTGGGCACCATGCTGTGACCTTTGCAAGGCCCCAGTCCCTCTAACTTCTCTTGGGCTGCACCAAAGAGTCCACTGTCGGGGCAAAGCAGAGAGCACTCTCTACCCAGTGGGTGAGGAACCCCTGTGACTGTTTCACCTCATGGCACTCTAAGTGCCCTTCACCACTGCTGGATGGGATCACATGAGATGGGGTTGGGGGAAGAAAGGAGGTTTGGGGGAGGCACAGGCTGAATGAATATTTGCATAGAAAGAAGAAAACGCTTATTGATTGGGGCAGAGCAATATTTATCTGTTGTAATGCTAGAGTTGGGTATTATATTAAAACCTTGTCACTACCACAAAAAAGTTTTACCCCCAATTTTCTTCCCATCAATAATCCTGCTGTTTACTCCAAACTCTGCTGCTATCCTGGTCAGCCAGCATAGGGGTCCCCAGCACTCCCAGGACCTCACTACCAGAGTGAGGGTTTTCTGGGGGCTTGGAGGATAGTCCAAGTGGAAGTCAGTGATTCTAGGTTCTGTGTGGAGTTAGTCCCTCCACCCTCCGCTTCCAAATCAGTTCTGTGAGCTTTGCGGCTTAGACCTCAACAAAACTTAACTTTTATTACAGCAAATCTAATTAATGTTCCCCTGGTGTGTGTTTGTTGATACCAAGGATCCAACTCATGACCTTGCACTTGCCAGGAAGGCACCTGTGCCACTGAGTTAAATCCTCAGCCCCCTGGTGTATTTCATCCAGATTTTTTTTAAAAAGTAGAAAAAAGAACAGTGACTTCCCGGGTGTGGTGGCATGCACCACATGTGATTCGAGCACTGGGAAGCTGAGGCAGGAAGATCACTGCAAGTTCAACCAGGCTTAGTGAGGCCCCACCTCAAAAAAAATAAATAAATAAAACACTGAGTTTTAGAAAGAATAGATGAGGTGGCTGGGGGGTTAGCTCAGTGGCACAAGCGCCTGCTTGCCAAGTATAAGGTTGTGACTTCAATCTCTGGTACAAAAAAAGAAAAAAAAAATGAGGAAATACTTTTTTTGAGACAGCATCTCACTATGCAGTTTACATTGGACTTGAACTTACTATATAGCCCAGTTGGCCTTGAACTCACTTCATAGCCTCAGACTGGCCTCAAACTTGCAGCAATCCTTCTGCCTCAGCCCCCAACTGCTAGGATTACAAGCATGTGCCCTGTTGCCCAGCTGAAACACAAATGTTGGTTTCCTTTAATCTAGCAATTCTACTTCAGTAAACTACACTGAAGAAATGATCAGAAGAAAGGGAAAGATTAGTGCAACCAAATGTTATCAGTAGCATTTGTTTGTTCAGAGAGTTGTTCCCTCTAACTGTAACAGTAATACATCTTCATTACAAAATGCTAAGAAAAGATAAAGAATCTCACAATTCTACTACCCAGAAAAAACGACTATAAACTTAAAATAATCTTTCCAACTTTTGTTCTTTATTTTTGCATTGAATACTGATTAAACTCAGGAACTCTGCACTGAGTTATACTCCCAATCCCTTTTTATTTTTTGAGACAGGGTCACTGAGTTATCTGGGCAAACCTCCTGCTTTTGCCTCCCAGAGTACCAGGATTACAGGCATGGGCCACCACACCTGGCCACAACACCACTTTTAATGCCTGCATAATACTCTACTGACTCAATGTAGCATATTTTCTTTAACTGATACATTAATCCTATAGCCATTAAATCTATATACAAACCAAGTATGGTAGCACACGTGTGATCCTAGCACTTGAGAGGCTGAGACAGGAGGATTGCTGTGAATTTGAGGCCAGCTCGGGTTACATAGTGTGATCAAAGCCAGCCTCAACTACCAAGGGAACAAAAACTTATGGAGGCAATATGCCAAATTAGAGTCATAAAGTTGTTGCTGGGTAGCATTACAGGTGGCTTTTTTGGGGGGGGTTCTCACATTCTTTAAATTCTCTGCAATGAGCATGTTTCCTTGACAACAGGGTGGGGGAAGTGTACAAGCTGGCTTATAAGCTTGTGCCTGACCAATGGGCGATGAAGATGAAAAGCAGAGACACAGAATTAGGGTAAAATGGGGAGAGTCAGAGGTCTCTTGTCTCCCTTTGATGAAGAACCCTGGATGACTAGCATACATGGCTTTATTCCCTTGGAGACAGGTAAAAGCAATTAGAGTTTCACAGCAGCCGTCTGCCTCCTACCATCCATGTTTTGTGTCCAGGTAAACAACAGGAGCTCTCTGCTTTGCCTTTTCCCTTGAGCCTCAGCACAGGTGCATGCTACCTTCTTTCCCGGTGCTCAAAGAGGTCAGTTAGGCCTTAATCTTCCTACCTGGCCTCCCACAGGAAGTTTACAGAATGAGAGAAAACAGCCTGGCATGCACACAAACCATGACAGGCCCTACTTGAGCAGAGAAAAGCTGTTACTCTATGGCACCTGCCTGACATCAAGGCCCAGCCAGTAGCGACAGCCAGAGAGGCAAAGAATGGAATTTCTCAGTATTTTGTGTGTGCACGCAAAACTAGGGGCAGTACCTACGCTTGCTCAGCCAGGCTGGAGACCCTGCCTTTAACTCTTTTTTCCCCCCTAGTGCAGTACAGGGCTTCAGCCCAGGGCCTCATGAGTGCTAAGCAAGTTATGGCAGCACCCAATGACACTCCAGGTGGCCAATGCCTTCAACTCTTAAAGCAAGACAGAATTTCCCAGACAACTTTTTTGTTGTTGTTGTTGTTTTGTTTTGAGACAGGGTCTAGTTCAGGCTAGCCTTGAACTCAGAGTGATGCTCCTGGCTCAGCCTTCCGAGTGCTGGGAGTGTACACACGCACCAGCACGCCCAGGCTTTCTGGACCACTTTTCTTCCTTCCTGTGCATTCTACGTCCTTTCCCCTGACTTCGTAATTTGTTATTCCAGCACTCAGGGCCTTGGATTAGGTGTCTGTGAAACATTAATTAAGGCTCAGATCCAGGGCCAGTGGGCAGAGTAAAAGATCAACTGCTCACTCCAGGCTTAGGTATGTGTCAGCCTTCAGAAATGAGAGGCTTCTCTTTCCTTTTTCTCACGTTCCCGTAGTGACCCTCTTCACTGTCCCTCTTTTTCATGTGGTACCACAGGGCAGGGACTTTGGGAATCTATCAGCCTGCTTCCCAAGCGTGCTTGCCCAGGGGGCTGGTGTGGCACGTTTGTGAACCCCTGAGGCCCCCAGAGATCAGAAGCCAGGCTGGCCCCCAGCTCCTGAGCACCTGGAAGACTGGGCCCCAGACCAGGCGGCGCAGGGAGTGTGGGCCACACTTACCATCCTGATGCTCGAGATCACCAAGGACCATGTACAGGGAGCCCACCTGGGCCTGGAAGGGTTCCACCAACTCAGTAGACACAAGAACCTGGTGCTGGTCAGATCCGTGCTGAGCCGTGAGGGTCACCCGGGACTGCGTCACGTCGTATAGGTGCAACCTGAGGCAGAGGAGACGTGGTCATCTCTGCACACAGCAAGAGCCACCACAAAGCTCAAGAGGTTTGAGGAGAACAATAAATCCATGGAAATCACGATAACCCTCAACCCAATCTGAGAAATAAAAGTAGAAGCAACAAATCAGAACAAATGCTTTCAGTCTACACTGGGAGCTGAGATAATTGTCTGTTAACTTTCTTCCCCTTGCTTTTAATTCTCTTACTGGTCTCTTGTTTGTTTTGTGTCATGGTGGCATGTGCCACCATACAGAGCCAGAAGTACTTAACTTTGTTGAGGTCCAAGTCCTCCGACACATCTCCTTCCCTCCCTCTCTCTCTCCTTCGTCTCCTCCTTCCCTTCCTTCTTTCTTTCCCTGTATTGGGTTGTTTTGTTTGTTTGTTTTTTGGGATTTTTTCCTTTGGCTTTTTTTTGAGACAGGGTTTCACTACATGGTTCAGGTTGGCCTTGAACTCACTTTATAGCTCAGGTTGGCCTCGAACTTGCAGTTTCCTGCCTCCCAAATGCCTAGATTACAGGCGTGGGTCACCACTCCTGGCTGTACTGGGGATTGAACCTAAGAACTTCACACTGAGCTACATTCTTAGACTTTTTTTTTTTGAGACACAGTCTTACACATTTGCTAGACTTCCCGGATGGGGTGTGAAGTTGTGATCCTCTTGCCAAAGCCTTCAAGAGTGCTACGGGGCAATAAGTATGCACCACCATCCCTGGCTTTTTCTTTCTTTCAGAGTGTTTGCTTTCTGTATCTCAGCTAAAAGACCTTTGCAGATTACAAGAATATCATGAAGATGTGCTCCTGTTTATACTTAAAAATGTAATATTTTATCTTACATATCTGTAATACATAGTAAGGCAGGAACAGGGTGTTTTGCTGCCTAAGACAACACCCAGTAGCCCCAACACCACCTGCTGAAATGACTATTCTTTCTCTACTGATTGCCAATTACATTATGGTACAGTCACGAGTCACTTAATGACAGCGACATGTTCTACAAAATGAAATCCCCAGGTGGCCTCATCACTGCAAACACTGTGCAGTACACCTAGGGAAATCTAAGTGGCCACCTATTGTATATTTATGTGGTGGGCCCATGGTTTACAGGACCCAATGCTACACTTCATGTCAATAGACTGAATACCGCAGGCAGTTGTTGTAGTACAATACAAAGAATTTGGGTATCTAAACAGATCCAGATATAGAAAAAGTCCAGTAAAAACTAGGTGACAGGACATTCTCAACTCCATTACAGTCTTACAGGATCACTACCACAGATGTGCTGCATCACTGACCAAAATGGCATGTGTACACGACTGCACAGCTACACAGTGAAATAAAGTGGACCTATTAAAAATGAGGATGTACCGGTGCTGCAGTGGCCCAGAGAGGACTAGTGGGATCAGCTTGGGCTAAGTCACACCCCTGTTCGGGACCCAATAGCCAGAGATGAAACTGTCCCAACCCTGTGACGTCCGCAAAGCAAAGGCTAAGTTGCTGAAAGCACTTGCCGGTTGACTGGCTCAGAGAAGAGCGGTTAGCCCACAGTCCCTGCATGCACCTCAGATAACAGCAAACTGGAGAGGGCAGCAAGCCCCCAGCCAGCACACTTCAGAAAAACCGTAAGTAATACAGAGAGGGCCTGAGACCTCCACCACACACCTGTCTGAAAGAAACCAGAAACATGACAAGAGAAAAAAACAAAACAAAAACAAAAAAAAACCTCCAGCCGCTGACCTTGGGAAAATAAGCCCAGGAGAGGTAAATACAGAAGAGAACCCATACAGCAATCATGCAATATTGGCCACAACATCAGCGGACAGAAAGAAATACTTTCGTGACCTCATAGACGAACTTAAAACTGAAATCCTAATCCAAGTGAGGCAAGATATAAAAAGATTAATAAAAGAAATGCTAAGCCCCTCTCAGGAAGACACAGATGGAAGAATGGAGGAACCCAGAAAAGGAAGAGAAACCTTTGGTGAAGAATATAAACAAAATTTAGAATACATGAAACAGATCCAAAGAGATTACCAGGAAATTAAAAACTCCATTGAAAGCTGGCAAAATGCCTTGACAGAAACTAAAGTTAGTCTTTCAAAACTTGAAGATAGATTTGCAATGTGTGATCATGAAAGAAAAGACCTTTTAAAAATAACAAGGAACCAGGAAGTAACAATTCAAAGGCTAGAAGACAACAAGAGGATCTATAACTTAAGAATAAAAAATGTGAGCAAAGAAGCAGGAGTAACCACAAATGAATTACAAAGACTATTCACAGAAATAATTAAGGAAAACTTCCCAAGCATAGGAAAAAGAAATTATATCCAGATAAATGAGGCATACAGAACTCCAACCAGCTAGAACCTAAACAGATCTATACCTACACATAATAATCAAGATCCCAGAAGTCCACCACAAGAACAGAATATTAAAAGTGGTCAGAGAAAAGAAGCAGATCACCTACAAAGGAAAAATCATCAAAATAACGACAGACTTATCAACACAAATTATCAAGTCAAGAAGAGCCTGGGGGGCAATAGTCCAAGCCCTGAAAGAAAATAACCTCCAACCCAGATTGATGTACCATGAAAAACTCTCTCTCAAAATTATGGAGAAATGAGATATTTCCAAGACAAGGAGGAACTGTGGGAGTTCATGGCCACCAATCTAACCCTACAAAAAATACTGAAGGACATTCTAGAGAGAGAGAGAAAAAAAATACCAGGATTCCAGCAACAGTGGCAGAGACGCCTCAACGAACAGGGCAGACAGTGGAATGAAGGAGAAAAGTGGACAAATAATAGCCGAAAAATAGAATAGCACAGATGAGTCAGAGAAGGTGGGCTATAATCTCTAATATAGGTAGCCCTGATACACTAACAAAAAGAAACACAGGCAGAGTAGATTAGGAGGCAGGACCCATCGAGATGCTCTGAATAGGAAATATACTCAACCTCAAAGAGGGTTAATAAACTGAAAGTCAAATATGAGAAAACGATGCTGTATGTGACAGGGAACCAGAGAGAAATAGGGACAACTCGTCCAGCAGCGGCAGATAGGCTGGAGAGTCATTACACTTTTGTGCAGTGGAGAACTACGCAGCTATAAGGAAGGAAAACCTTGTGGCTTTAGTAAGTAAAGGAGTACAGCTCAAGATCAAGCTCGGGGGTAAAAAGGTTCAGCACCACTCAGATAGATAACGGTTTGACCCCCTAATTTAAAAACTTAAAGGAGCTAGAGAGACCCAAAATATACAAAGCATCCTAAGAAAGGGAAAGGTGAGGAATTGCCTAAAAAAAGCGGGCAGGGGCATTGTTAATAGTGTATCAGGATTTAGAATTAGTCTTATTGCTCTGTTTAGTTTGATTTTATTTTGCTCCGGTCTGTCTACTCATACTAGATTTGAGGGCACAGACAGCTATCCCAAAAATAGCAGGCTAGGGGTTGGGGATTTAGCTCAGGTGGCATAAACACCTGCGTTGCAAGCGTGTGGTTGTGAGTTCAATCCCTGGTACCGATAAAAAAAAAAATAGCAGGCTATATGACAGTAACTATCCTTAATTTCCTATTAAATTAAAGTGAAGCCCTGTATTACTTACATTGTCTTACTATGACTGATCTTGAAGCTAGTTTGTTAGACCTTGATCTTGAAGCTAGTTTGACCGCTGTTTTGCCTTGACTGATTTCATTTGAATTTGATATGCTTGATAGTATCAAGTCTAAGAGTAGAGGCACCTACTTTGAAGATGACAAGATGTAATAAGATACTCATTATGATTTGATTATTAACTGTTTTTGAAGTCCTACAATGTCTCTAAAGTTGTTTTTTTATTAAAATAGCTATGTAATGCTATGTTCTATTATATTATGTTTGATGATGTGGACAATTCTATTGAAAATAACAAGAGAAAGCATAATAACTACTGTAGATCACCTAATATAGTGGTTTTATATGTCTTTTTCATTTCATGTTTTTCTAGGAATTTGTTTTGTTGTCTTGTTTTGATCTGTTTTTCCCTATAATACAGAAAGGACAGATACACATGTAGAGATTCACACATGGGGTGAATTTCTAAACGGTTTATGGGAACAGACTATATAATGCATGATGTAAGGAACAGATACTCTGAAGAAGAAGAGACACTAAGATACCCAGTGCTAATTCTGTAGCATTATGATATAAAATCTACCAACACTATCATTCACTGTCGAGAGTGATATTAGTCTAGCCCCTTATGTTCAATTTCAGCATACATAAAGATAAGGACAGGTACTACCAATAGAATGAGAGACATTATGGTAGTCATTATTGACTTCCCCAATGTCAGGTCTTGAAGACCTAAAAAGCCTTCATCATCCTGTTATGATTAGATTAGTTCTATAATGTTCAGTATATATTCAATGTATGTGAAGATGGGGACAACTATTTGGAAGAAAATAAGATAGACAGTGAAGATCTCCAGTGAACTTGCTTCGAAATTCATGTTTCTTAAAATTGTTTCCTTATGATCTGTTTCATTCTGTTTTGTTATGTTTAATTTTATCCTCTTTAAAATAAAAAAAATTTTTAAAATGAGGACGTAAAAAATAAATAAATAAAAATGAGGACACGGACCTACACATTTGGCATGGAAGGGGGTCTACCATTCACAATTAACTAAGAAAATAGTTGGGTCTTTGCTGGGCATGGCGGTACACACCGGGAACCTAGAACTCAAAATAGGGAGGCACAGGCAGATGGATGGTTTGCTGGGAATTCTAGGCCAGCCTGAACTACACAGCAAAATTGTGTCTCAGAAACAAATTAAACAAATAAACAACACCAAAAGAGAATAGAAATGGTACAGGATAGAGCTGGGGTAAACTCCGTGGTAGAATGCTTGGCTGGCATGAGGGTTTTCTTTTTTCTTTTCTTTTTTTTTTTTTTTTTTTTTTTTTTTTTTTTTTGTCTTTTTCCTTTTTATCGTACTGGGGATCGAACTCACAACTGCCTGCTTGCAAGCCAGGCGCTTATGCCGCTGAGCTAAATCCCCAGCCCCTGGCATGAGGGTTTGATCCTCAGCCCACAAAAAGGAAAATGCCGCCCAGTAATACAATAGAATTTCACATAGATTAGAACAGGTCCCTCTGTGTTTCTCCAAGGTGGTCCTGGTGATTCCTTCTTCCAGAGGTTCACTTGGACAGCGCCCACTATGCAGAATGAGGCTGACCTCCATAATCAGGAGGAGCCTACGGAAATGACAGAGATGACTTCTGAAGCCAGGACATAATATGCACTGTGTCTTCTACAGTGCTCTGTCTCTGGGACAAGCTGCTGGGGTACAGGACTCAGGCAGCCCTGTGGAGAAACCATATTGCCTGAGGCTGAGCTGATTTTTTTTTTTAGATTTGGTCTCACGATGTAGTTCAGGCTGGCCTTGAACTCACTATGGAGCCCAGGCTGGCCTCATAACTACTCTGCAAGTGGATCATCTGGTCTCAGTCAAGTAACTGAAGGAATAAGCTGGATGATATTTCTGACCTCATGAGCCACCCTGAGCCAAACTCACCCAGCAAAGCCGACCCACACTGCAAGACATACACACACATACTTGCTGTCACTGGGAGGCACATATTTGGGTCAGCTTGCCACACTGCCATATATAATTCACACAGTACACATATGTACACATATCAAGCATGTGCACACTCACCTAGTTAGACACACATCTACATACACGTATAAAAAATTACACAAAGGTAACTGAAAAAGGAGCAGAGCTGGTCTAAATAATTGGATTACTGGAGATTTTTTGTTTTCTTTATTCCTTTGTGAATCATCTACTTTTTTTCTACACTGCATACATATTAATTTTTAGAATTTTTCATAATTAAAATTATAAAACTATTTTAAGCCAGGTGTGGCTGAGGCAGGAGAATCAGAAGCTTAACCTCAATTGGGCCATTTAGCAACTTAGAGCCTGTCCCAAAGTACAGAAATAGCCTGGGGATGTAGCTCATCATAAAGGCTCTGGGTTCAGCCCCCAATACTGCAAAGACACCCACTCTTACCTGCCAAATGTGCGCAGCGCGCCTCCCTCGGGAACATGACCAGTGGCAACCTCCCAGGGGAGGTAATAGATCCCAGGGCATGGAAGCATTGTTGGATTTTGTAACCATAGAATTGAGATGGGTTTCGAAGATTCCTGATAAACCAAGCAGACCACAAGATAGGTCAGTAGATGCACAAGACCAGTTACGGGTAGAAAACTAGTTCCAGCTTCGTGTGGTGGGCACACACCTGTCGTCCTAGCACTGAGGCAGGAGAGTTGCTGTGAGTTTGATCCAGCCTGGGCTACACAGTGAATTCAAGGCCAGCCTGACCTATAAAACGAGAGTCTCATCCCAATCACTGGACAAAGGAAAGGAAGATATACATTTATACAGCACACATATATATGAGAGGACAAAAAGCAAGGAACAAGTCCATATATAGGTCAAGCATGCATGTGTGAGTGTGAACCCTTCATAAGGCCATTTCTGCAGAGCAAAGGGGTGGGGGAAGTGACCAGGAGCCCATTTGGGGTGAGCACTGCTCACTCTAGAACTGACAGACTCAGTTGGACATCAGATGCCTGTAATTCCAGCTACTTGGGAAGCTGAGGCAGGACAGTTGCAAATTCAAGCCCAGCCTGGGTGATATAGCAACCTCATGAGAACTTGTGCCAAAACAGAAAATAAAAATTTGCTGACAATGTAGCTCAGAGTGAATGCCCTGGGTTCAATGTTTAATATCATAAAAAAAAAAGTCAAAACCAAAAACCCACTATGGGCTCAGGAGGCCTAGAAAAGAAAGGCTGCTGGCCCGGCAGGTACGTCCCAGGCCAGACTGTCTCTCTGCTGTTTGGTGGGACATGCTTCATGACCGAAGAGAAGAGGCAGAAGGCAGGGCCTGTGGAGTCACAGACAGGAAAACACACTGCTGCTCAGCGAATGGAGCCTGGGGCCGAGCCTTGAGGAAGAAATGAAGGAACTATTTCCCAGCAGTTTTCACTGAGCAGCCATCTACCAAGAAGCACGGCAATATTAAGACCCTGGGCGACCCAGCATGGTCAACGCAAAGCGTAAAATAAGCCATCCAGGGAAGCACCTGTGTAAGAGACACTCAAAAATAATGCCCCCCCTTTTTTCTTTTTTAAACAATTTATTCATTTTGGGGGGGCACCAAGGGTCAAACTCAGGACCTTGCACTTGCTAGGCAAGTGCTCCACCACTGAGCTAAATCCCCAACCCCTCTCCCCTTTTTACTGTCCCACAGTCATCCCTTACTTATCCACAATTTTTCCTGTATTAGGTTTTCTTTAAAATGTTAAAGTTGCCTGTACTCTTAGCATATATGAGGCTGAGGCAGAAGAACTGCTGCCAGTTCAAGGCCAGCCTGGGCTACATAGGGAGATGCTGTTTCAAAAGAAAAGAAAAAGTCGTTGGTTCGATTCCCAGTACCACAAGGAGAGAGCGAGAAGAGAAAGATGTTCAGAAGTGGGGATTCGGAGTCATTAATTATTCAGTGACAGAAGAGCCCTGAAGGTGATAACCTTAAACTATTTTTTTCAAATCCATATTATTTCAAAGAGAGGGAAAAAAACCCGAAATTTCACACATCAATCAAGGTATTTGTTTTTTTCTTTACAGTACTAGGGATCAAACCCAGAGGTGTTCTACCCCTGAGCTACACCCCAAGCCTCTTTTTATTTTTTATTATGAGACAGGGTCTCAGTTAATTACCCAGCTAGGCCTTGAATTTGTGATCCTCCCGCCTCAGCCTCCTAAGTCAGATCTTTGCAGAGGTAATCAAGTTAGTTTGAGGTCCTTAGGATACAAATCCAACAGGAGAATCTCAAGTTCCTGGTTTTAAAAAGGTGAAGAGGTTACAGCAGGGTAGCTTTGTGGCAGAGCATCACCTAGCCTGTAGAATCCTGATTCTATGTCTAGCACCACAAAAGTCAATCAATCTTCAAACAATACATTAAAATGGGAGAAGACACAGGACAAGACACAGGAAGGAGGCCACATGAAGATGAAAGCAGAGACCGCATGGTGTGAACACAAGTGAAGGATTCCAAAGAGCTGGGTGTGGTAAATGCCTGTAATTCCACCTGCTCGGGAAGCTGAGGCAGAACTATGGCAAGTCCAAGACCAAGACCATTTAGCAAGCAGTTATATCAAAATAACATTTTCACAGAGCAGGGACATGTTAATAGTAGAACGCTTGCCTAGCATACATGAGTCCTGGCTTTGACCCCAGTATTCAAAAAATGAATAAATGATTAACAATAAATAAATACAAAACCAAGGAGTGGTCACAAACTACTGGAAGCTAGGAGGGAGACTGGGCCGTGTCAAAAGGGCACTCTGATCTCAAACTTCCAGCCTCTGAACTGAGATGAAGCCTGCTATTTAAGCTACTTGACTGTAACATTTTGTTACAACAGATCTAGGAAACTAATACAACTGGAGGGGGTCTTAGACGAGGAGAAAAAATTATAGTAAAGGATAAAGGAGCTTACAGGACAATTGTAAAAACCATGAGAAGAGGCTGGCTGAGAAGGAGGATTGCTGTGAGTTTGAGGCCAGCCTACACTATAACAGCTGTCTCCAAAAAGTTTTTTTCAAAGAAAACAAAAAACGATACCATAAGGACATAGATAACAATGTTGGGACAGTGTTGATTGGTGGCTGTCCTGTAAGTGCCCCTTATTATTTGGAAATACACTGAAGCCTTTAACAAGTCAAAGAGCAGGGCTTCTGGAATGTTTTTTCACATGGTCCAGAAAGTGGGCCAGGGACATAGCTCAGCAACACAGCTCCTGCCTTGCAAGTGCAAGGTCCTAAGTTCAATTCCTGACACACACACACACACACACACAAAAAAAAAAAAAAAAAAAGGAAAGAAAAGAACACAGAGCTGAAGACAAAGCAGATAAGTAATAGGAACTGGTGAATCCAGGTGAAAGGTATGTTGATCCTGCTGTGGGCACTGCTATCCGCAAATGTGTGAGTAGAAAGCACCTCTAAACCTCTTCTGTTTAAGGCTGGGCACACTCACTATCATCATGACATCCATGGTGGCACAGGCCAAGATAATGACAGTTCCTCCTAAAGATATCAGTAGGTTTTATTATTGATTCTAGAACCAGGCAATATTGTATTCCTTAACACAGAATAAGTGTGGCATGCGTTGGGCAGAAGAGGCTGGGTTGTTTGGTTTTGGTTTTTTGTCTTTTTGAGACAGGGCCTCACTATATAGGTCAGGCTGGTCTCAAACTTGCACTGCTCCTCCTGCCTCAGCCTACTGAGTGCTAGGATTACAGGAGACTCCATCACATCTGACAATGCTGGTTTTATAGACACAAATGTGTCCAAAAAAGCAGAAACGATGCATAAGAAGTAATCAGTCACTTCCAAGTTAGTTTCCATGTAAGGTGGAAACGAGGAGACACACAATAGAAAAAGAAGCTATTGGTAAACTTTAGGTTACTACTTCTAAAGATAAATGGACCAAGAATGAGGGACTGAAGCTGAGGATTTCATCTGGACAATGGATTGGCCTGTGTAGGAAATCCGGCTGTTACCTTTCTCTCTCCTGATTTCTTAGATGGTCAGATAACAATTTAGTAAATCTTTGGTGACCTGAGGTGTTAGCATTTTGATCTTTAGTCTGGTCTGTTGAGCTCCTACACAGAAGCCTGGTCTAAAACAACTCCTTCCTAAATCAGGTAGGGGTGAATGTGTATCTATAATCATAGCACTTGAGTAGTTGAGACAGGAGGACCACTGTGAGTTTGAGGTCAGCCTGGGCTATAAAGTGAGACCCTGTCTCAAAAATAAATAAGTAAATAAAATAAAAAGATTCAGGGCTGGGGATTTAGCTCAGCGGCATAAGCGCCGCCTTGCAAGCAGGCAGTCATGAGTTCGATCCCTGGTACCGATAAAAAGGAAAAAGACAAAAAAAAAAAAAGTTAATATTTCATTTTTAATTTTTTTTGAGACAGGGTCTGGCTATGAACCCAGGTTGGCCTCAGCCAACCTCCCAAGTGCTGGGATGATGGGTATATGCCCTACTTGGGTTCACTTTTGTTGAGACAGAGTCTCAGGCTGGCCTCCAACTCTTAATCCTGCTCAACCTCCCAAGTGCTGGGATTGCAGGTGCACAGCACTAGATCCAGCTGATTTATTTTTGTCACTGCAGTTTATTAAATATTTAACACCAGTTAACTGGATTTGTTTAAAGTCTATGTTGTCCACTAGACTGTCAGCTCCATGAGGGCAGGGCGTCTGTCTCACTCCCTACTGTGTTCTCTGAGCCTAAAAGTGTTTGGGATATTATTGAATATTTATCTATTTATTTATGCATTTTTGAGACAGGGTCTTGCTATGTAGTCTAGGCTAGTCTTGAACTCACTATGTACTACAGGCTGACCTCAGACTTGCAGCAATACTCCTGCCTCAGCCTCCTGAGTACTGGAATTATAGGCATGTGCCACTACACCTGCTACATATTTATTAAATGGCAGCGGAGGTACACAAAGAAGAATGTGAACCCCAAAGCACCTACCTTCACACTTAGCTTGGACCCTCAGATCCAAAACCACACTTCATTGCCCATGTGGATGCCGCCAGAATTCCACCTTCATTATCATTTCTTAGCTCTCCTTGGACTATCCACTCAGGCAAAATGATTTGGGCATCAACACCTAGTCTGCCCACTAATACTTCCCTGTTCGTGATCAAAATTCAGAATCAAAAGACCAACTTCCAATTCTCAATAAATTGTGACGGTTCACCTCCATTCCAAGACATCACCAAAGCTTAGTATTTCCCCTTTGTCCGATAAGCAGTTTACTGGCTTTATGTTATCAATAGCTTGTGTCATTTGTATTTTGAGTGTCAGTGTATGTGTGTGGTACCTAGGTTAAACCTAGAACCTTAGCACTGAACTATCGCTTCAGCCCTTTTAATTTATTTATTTTTTCAGCTCTTTTGAGACAGGGTCTCATAAGTCACTAAATTGTCCCGGATGGGTTTGAATTTGCAATCTTCTTGCCTCAATCACAGTTCTGGGATTACCGTCATGAGTCAACACACCCAGCATGGAGTGCTACCTCTTTTTCATTGCTTCTCAGCCTTCTGGCTAAGATTAAATATAGAGTGCCAGCTTTTAAAAGACAGGAGAAATAAAATCCACAGGAAAGCAATTAAATAATGCTTTATTGCTTGAGGACATTAAAAATACCCACAATAAGACTTCCATGCCCAGATATATTAGAGCCTGAGACAAAAGAAAAACCAATAATGATCTTATTTTATTTAAAATTTTGTTAAAGTGCTCGCTTCGGCAGCACGTACACTACAATTCTGTTATTTTGGGTTTTTTTTTTTAATTCTGTTATTTTGTTCATCCGTGATTTTTAAATTTTTTTTTATTTTTTGCATTTAGAAAAAATAGGATGTCGCTCAGTGGTACAACACTTGTCTAGCATGCTGGAGGCCTCAGGTGCCACCCTCAGCATCATAAAAACAAGCTTGCATTTAAATATTATTAATCTTTTTTTTCTTTGGTACCAGGGATCCAACTCATGACCTCACGTTTGCCAAGCAGGCACTTATGCCGCTGAGCTAAATCCCCAGCCCCAATATTATAAATCTTGAGTATTTTTTTTAGCTCCCTTAAATTTTGTATCTGAGAGCCAGAGCTTAGGCAGCACAAGCGCAAGGTCATGAGTTAGTTTGATCTCTGGCTGAAAAAAAAAATGTGTCCTATGGAAATGCCTTGTTCATTTTGCCCTCTTCGCAGTACAGATACTGCAAAAAGGAACTAGGTATGCTGTTAGGATTTATAAAGGCCATTTAGGAAACAGTAAAGAAAAGACTGACATGCGACCTGCTGTATCTTTGTTATGGCATGAAGTCAAAAGGCAACTAAAATAAATAAATGGGATAAGTATTTTATTTAGAATTTTTTAGGAATAAGAACTTTAAAAAAGGGTTAGGGATGCAGCTCAGTGGTAGGAGTGCTTGCCTAGCATGCACAAGGCCCTCTGTTCAATACCCAGTACCACACACACACACACACACACATACACCCAATCTGCAAAAAGTTGCTGCCTCCAACGCTGGAGAACATTTATCGTCTTCCTGAGACAGGCCAGAAGAAATAAAAAGTAGGAAAGAAAGGAGACGAGGGAGTGGAGATTTTAAAACTGTACTTTTAAGAAACACTCAGCTTCGAGGTGAACTTTTTTCACTTGCTTCTAGAGGCTACGTAGCTTGCAAGCCACCCTTCCTTCTTTACAAAATACAGTGTTAAATTCCAAAGAGCCTTTTACAACAGCACTAGAACAGTCAAAATTGCCTTTCCCTCTGGCCCAGGAAGCAGCTGCGTTGGTTGATAGCATATCTCAACAGTGCATCTCGACTTAAAAGGCATATGGACAACCTGTACGGTAACAGTAACCTACCAGTTAAAATGCATTCTTAGACCATCTACTTTGAAAACATCCCTTTTAAATGTGCCATCTGCACTCCGATCTTTGAAAATTCTTTTCCGCCAGCCAGCAAATCCATAAACTTATTTTTAAAAGGTGAGATAAATTCTTTATTTCCAGCCTCGGGGACCTCACAGACCTAACCTGGTGCCATTGCCATACTAGGATTTTTTGGAATGTATACAATTATCGCTTTGATGATGACCATAATAGCACCTAAAAAAAGTTTGGATTCCAAAACTTTTCCTTCCAGTTTAGGAGGAAAAAAAAAAAAAGAGGAAGTCTGGATTCCAGGGACAGAAGGCTCAGAAAAGCACAGCTAGCTCTGTCAAATTAAATCCATCCCATCCCACAAACCCGAAAAATTTCTGCAGTTCCGCCCGTCCCCGCTGTCTATACCTTGGGCCACACGGACGTCCTAGTCTTTATTTTTTTTCCCCCTTTTCGGTATCGGGGATGCAGATACTGTGCCGCAGAGCTAAATCCCCAGCTCCCTTTTTTTCGGTTTTGTTGGTTTTTGCTACCAGAAATCGAACCCAGGACCTTGCACTTGCCAGGGAGGCGATCGCACCTCGGAGCCATATCCCAGGACGCCACAATCTTAACACTAAATAATGGACGCTCCACTCCCAGCGACCGCAGTCCCAGACCCTTTTTCTCCGATTTGGGAAGGTTCTGGGAGACCCTATGACGTCCTCCTAGTTACCCAAAAAACACGGGACCCTCAGAACTTGACCTTCGAATTCCACCCTCTCCGGTTTCCGGGGAGGGTCTAGCGCACGGACCGGGAAGCCTCGGGACACGCGAACCGCACAGCGCAGGCGCAGCCCCGCCTCAGCCTCACTGCGCTTCCTCATCCCCACCCGCCCGCCAACCTGTTCTGGGCGTCGACGGGGCCTCAATTCCCACTCAGTTTCCACGCGTGATCTCGTGGCGTGAGAGAGGCGGGATACCAAAAATCTCCCCCTCCCTCCCAGGACAATTTCTTGACCTTCTACCTGGTTTCCCAGGCAGCAGGGGATTCGTCCGCCCGTTGGGCGGCTCCGGCGGGCGCCTCCTCCGCCTCCCCCGTCTCCTCCGGGCCGGCCGGGGCGGCGGTCAATCACGCGCCGAGGAAGCCCGAAGGCGAAGGGGCGGGACTGGGCGAAGGGGGACGGGGCGGGGCCTCGCGGTGTCCTGGGACTGCTTTTCGGAGCCCCGACCGCGCTGGACCTGCAGACTTGCTCTGTCACCGCTGCCGCTTCCCTCGGCGTCGCCCACCCGAGCCGACGCCATGAACCCCGACCTGCGTAGGGAGCGGGCCGCTGCCACGTTCAACCCGGAGCTGATCACGCACCTTCTGGACGGCAGCCCTGAGAAGACCCGGCGCCGCCGAGAGATCGGTGAGGGCGGCGGTCCGCTTCTCTCCGCTCCCAAGCAGGGCCTGAGGTCTCCCCGATGGGGACTTGTGGTCTCCCTGCGACTTAAGGCCGCGTCTTCTCGCCCAGCATTAGGGGAACCAGGACCCCCACTTCCAGAGGCAGGCAGGGGTGGGGTATCGCCTTGCCCGAGAGGCGACTCTGATTGAAACGTGCTGTGAGCCAGGCAAGGTGACTGTGTGGCTTCTTAATGTTTTTTTGTTTTTGTTGTTTTTTAAACTCCTTTTCAGAAAACAAGATTCTTAGTGACCCAGACTTCCAGCATGAGAATCACAACTTCCTCACGCGCAGTGAGCGTTATGAGGCGGCTATCAAGAAGAGCGCTGTCATGGTGAAGAAGATGAGGGAATTTGGCATTGCGGACCCTGATGAAATCATGTGGTTTAAAAGGTAAGTATGGCTTAACACAACAAGTACTTTATGCCCAGATTTTGCATCTGAACCTACGATCTGTGAAGGCCTTTTGTCATCTTGTTTTCATCCCACTAGAAAGTTTGGCTTTTGTTTGTTTTGTTCTTGGCGTTTTGAGACAATCTATGTAGTCCAGCCTGACTTTGAACGCACCGTCCTTCTGCTTCAGCCTCTCGTGTACCCGGATTACAACAGGTGTACCCCTTGAAAGTGTTGTATGTGGAAAATAATGCGATGAGGTTTTTTTTATGGTACTGGGAATCGAACTCAGGACTTTGGACTTACCAGGCAGTTTGATTACTTTCGTATCTAAGCGTTTTAAGTGGGATGATGTATTTGTAGAATACTAATTATGATTGGAGATGCTGGTGTATTCATTCTCATTCTCCAAAAGTCAGTCTCAGGGATCTTACTTAAAAATTATTCTCGGGGCTGGGGATTTAGCTCAGCGGCATAAGCGCCTGCCTTGCAAGCAGGCTGTCGTGAGTTCGATCCCCGGTATGGGAAAAAAAAAATAGGAGGATGGATAAAACTGAAATCAAACTTAAGAGTGCATGTGAAATTCTCTTAAGAATCCAGCTCTGTTGGATATAATATCTGTGTAAATGTCTATTTTATTCATAAAAACCTGTATTGGTCCTAATTCTATGTCATTCTTTTCAGCACACCTATTTTTGTTGTTTTGGTTTTTAATTATACTACTTTAAGCTTTTTTTGTTTGTTTGTTTTGGCCTGTAGTCGTTTACATGTTTTCATGTTACCCTTCTTTTATTTCTGGGTATTTCCTCTATTGTGTTTCTGCATTTCAGAGGAACTCCCAATATTTTTGTCAACAAAAATTGAGGCAGAGGTGTGTGGCTCAGTGGTAAAGCACTTGCCTAGCAAGCACGAGGCTGTGGGTTCATTCCCAAGTGCTATAAAAAACATACTAAATTTTATGAAAGGAGTACTTTAAAGAACCAAGGTAAATGAAACATGTTAGAAATTCTGCCTCTGTGTATTAATGGTTATTCCTTCCTTACTGCATCTACTTTATCTGTTTTCAGCTTAACTTGGTTATTACTGCAAAGGTGAAATGGTGTACTCTGACCTTAAAACTTTGCTCAGTGTTCCATCCACTTCGATTATCAAAAATACTTATTTTTAGTGGCCCAAATCAGAGTACTCAGCAACTTCCAATGTTCATTTTTTTTCCGCTAAAGTATGTAACTGTGACTAGGGACATTGAGATAGAGTAAATCTTACTAGATTTGTGTTACCAAATGACCTGAGTTAGGTTTGTAAACTTGTAAAAATTAGTAAGAGTATATAGCTGCTTCAAGTGAAGTCAAAGAATAGGGAGGTGGATATTTTGGGGGGATTTTTAGTGGGTAAGGCATCTTATTTCCAAGTTAATTTAGATGATTTCTTAACCTGTGGTAATTCAAAGAACGCAACCAGACTTCACTAGAACAGAGCTCGTTATGTAAACTAAAGGTCTGTGGACTTCAACACAGTTATGGATTTGTTGTTTGTTACTTTTTACTATTGTTGTTTATAGTCCAGGCTAGCCTTGAATTCACTGTAGCTCACAAAAGCCTTGTACTCACTATTCTGCCTCACCCTCCCAAGTACTGGGAGTGCTGGAATTACAGGTATGTGCTGTCAGGTCCTGCCAGCCAGTTGTTTTGTGTACCATTTTTCGCTTGAAATATTAAAGTGCAAACTTTAATATACCCTTTGACACCCTTCCAAATGCCCTTAGGATGTGACAGGGAGCTCCATTAGAGGAGACTAAAAATCTTTGTAAGTACTGCAAGCCACCAAATCAGCCTCAAGCATATTATCCCATTAAAACTGTAAACTTATTGATTGTAACTCACATCAATGTTTTGTTTACCACTAAGAAAAAAGTATTAATCATGAGATGAGTTGGATTTCTTGAATGCTAAAATTGGGAGAAGAGTGCTAGAATTGATGAAATACAGTGATATTTCTAAGGATTTAGAGCATTTATTCTCTTTTTCATTCATTTCTCCTATCCTAAAATAATACAAGCCTATTTTGAAGTGAATTCAATGTTAGTAAAATACTTTTACAGTTCTTAAATTGGTGCTAGCTTCAGCAGCACATATCCTAAAGTTCTTAAATTGGATAGTAAAGAACTAGTCTCTTCAGCCTGTAACAGAGTGAGACCTTGCGGGTTATGGAATATAAAAGTTTTCCTAAACTTTGTGGTAATTTTGCCTTTTAACTATACTGTTTGATACGAAACTGTAAATGTTCTTAACAGTGCTTTGAAATTGTCATGAGGGTCAGTCATCATGCTTGATTATCTTTTTTAGGTTTTTAAAGCTGTTCTTTGGGAATAGTGGGCAGCTCAGTGAGTAAAGCACAGGGTTAGCATGCTTGAGATCCTAGACCATCAAACAAATGAATAAACAAAATATCCAGCCAGTAAAACAAACAGTATCAACAAAACCAGTTGCTTTAGATTGGGCGTAGAATTTTAAGTAAAAAAAAATTTTTTTTTTTTTTTTTGAGACAGGGTCTTGCTGTGTAGTTTAAGCTGGCCTTTGAAATCACTTTGTAACCTAGGCTGGTCTCAAACTCGCAGTGATCCTCCTGCTTCAGCCTTCTGAGTACTGGGATTACAGGTGTACACTACCATGCTTGGCTTACTTATTTATTCATATATTTATGAGACAAGGTCTCACTATATAATTCAGGCTGGCCTTAGACTTAGTATGTATTCTAGACTGACCTCAAACTCATGGGACTCCTGCCTCAGCCTCCCAAGTGTTGGGATTACAGGTATGTGCTACCACACCTGGCTTTGAGCATAGACTTTTAAAAGGAATTCTGGAGACTGGGGCAAGGCTGAGTGGTAGAACCTGTGTTTAACATGTGTAAGCCCCTGGGTTCAGTCCCCTGCACCAGAAAAAAATAAAGTCTGGGCTGGAAATGATTAGAGAGAGGAGGTAGCAAGTCCTGCTGCTGGTTTTTATGTAGTAAATGGTTTTTTACCAGAAGGCAGTTTCCATTTTCCTAACCATCCCCAGTGCTGTGAGGCAGCAACAGGTAATAGGTTTCTAGAGTAAGGCTGAGACCCTTTTCTTTTCTTTCCTTTAGACTACTTTTGGGCAATTTTGTGGAACCTGTGGGCCTCAATTACTCCATGTTTATTCCCACTTTGCTGAATCAGGGCACCACTGCTCAGCAAGAGAAATGGCTGCACCCATCCACTGGACTTCAGATAATTGGCACCTATGCCCAGACGGAAATGGGCCACGGTTAGTCCACATCTGAGGGTCTGTGGGTTACCCACCTCAGGACTTCAGGCAAAAGTGACTCCTGCTGTTTGATTTTTTTTTCCTACTGCTGCTACATGTTTGGGATTTTATCTTTAAATTGTTACATCAAAATTGAGTTTATCTTTTCTTCTGGGTCATAGCTCCATAAGTCAGTCCTGGACTGTGGCCTCTAACATCTTTCAAGGTTAATTCTTAAAGTAATTTATGATCATCACATATACCCCTTTTAACAAGTACTAAGCAGTTCAGAGAAATGGGATTTAAAGGTATCAAAGCACCCCATTATGTTGTTTTGTCTAATTAGTAAAGATCTTGTTGGAAATTTTCAGAGTTAATACCTTAGCAATCTCTGGAAATGCCTCTGTGCTTTATTGAAGTTAAAAGGGTGGACTTTAGTGGAGACAGGATGGTGGTAAGTAAATGTCATATTCTTTTCATTGCCCTTTAGTTTACAGTTTAGGAAAAATCTAACATTTCTTTTCATCTGACTCCAATCTTTTCGTACCCTTTTTTTTGAGACAAGGTTTTGCTATGTGGTTCAGGCTGGCCTTGAACCCACTTTGTAGCCCAAGCTGGCCTCAGACTTACTGCAATCCTCCTGCCTCAGCCTCCTGAGTGCTGGAATTGCAGGCATGTGCCCCCACACCCAGTTTGATACATTTTTTTTTTTTTTGCACACATTTGTATACTCTAAATCTTGGTTAAATTATTTCAAAATGCCCATCTACTTTTCAGTAAGCTTTGCTGTTCTTAATGTGAAATAGGTTTTGTTTTGTTTCCATTGGTAGGTTTTCTTTGAATTAGAGCTTCTTGGCCTTATTTTTACCAAAATAAGAGGAATTAAAAAAAAGAAAGAAAGAAGAAAGAGTTGCAAGAATCAGGAAAATTTTGTGTTTACTTGGGTACTTTTGACTTATTAATTGGTTGAAGAGAAGATGTTCTTTGTTATAACCTCCATGGGGACTGCAGATTCTTTTTATGGTCTTAACATTACAAATACCCAAGACCTAAGTGTCAGGTTGCCAGTACTAAAATTACAAACCTAGTTTCCTAAGGGAAGAAAGATAACACTCTTTATACAGTCTTGTCTCTTAGAATGTGTATATATTGTGTGGAAGCAGGGGAAGGTCCTTGTGTGCTTGTGTGTTTTGTAATCTTGATGGCTTTGTGGTATAGAACTCTTACTTTGTTTTAGGACTTATCATTGTAGATTTTATTTGATTAGTCATACAGCCCTCATAGGAGTCACAAGATATGAAATATCCTGCAGCTAATGGATCTATTCTACATAAATTTTTTATTGTCTGAGGTTAATTTCAGTGATGAGAAGGCATGAAAATTTGTAATTTAGTTGGAAAACGGAAGTGGGACTGAGATCAGGTATTGATTTAACCATAGTCATATTTGTTCATATTGTGTTAATCATTTGGGATATTTTCTTATTTGAACTCATTTTGTCTTAATCTCCATAATTTACTTTAAAGAACAATGTTGTATGGTTAAGTTTTGTTTCTTGCTGGAATTTTGTTCATTTGTATCGGTGTTCTTTGTGGACTTCTTTTCCATATAAGCCAGTTATTCAAGTGATTAATTTGTACTACCTTCTTCATTTTCATTTTTATCGGTACCGGGGATTGAACTCACGACCGCCTGCTTGCAAGGCAGGTGCTTATGCCGCTGAGCTAAAGCCCCAGCCCCAATTTGTACTACCTTATGAAGACTAGTCAGAAAGTCCTGCATTGGGGCATGGCAGTTCAGTCACCTGCAGAAAGTCTCAGTCACCAATTTTATCTCTGCCCTCTAGATGGATTCCCTTCTATAGAGACCAAGAGACCCTGACACCTGCTCAGTGGGTACAAGAGGGCTCTCCTTCCTGGTACTCTAGGGTTGAGAAGCAGCCTCTGGAAATTGATCCAGTGTCATCATTCTGACCACAAATTTCTTTAGATTACAAAGCAGAAGTATGTTTGTATTTCATAGGTATTGAGCATTTCAAGATCTGGCCATTTGGTAGGGATTCTTCTTGTTTTCTGTTACCGTGACTAGAAGATGGTGCAGGATCTTTGCCAATCCTCATCACTAATACATGAAACAAACTACCTCTCCTTCTTTGAAACTTGAAAAATGTGTAGGTAGTGAACTCAATTTTCTTTTCGTTTTTTTTTTTTTTTTTTTTTTTTGTATTTTTACTGGTACCAAGAACTCAGTTTTATAAGTCCTTAGTTTTTCTCTTTTTTTTTTTTTTGGTCTTTTTTCTTTTTTATCGGTACCAGGGATTGAACTCATGACCACACACTTGCAAGGCAGGCACTTATGCCACTGAGCTAAATCTCCAGCCCCTAGTCCTAAGTTTTTCTCTTCCTGCTGTTTCACGGTCCTGTGTTTCCATGTCAGGTACTCTTGTTGTCTTTTCAGTGGTTCCCTTCCTGTTGGACTCCCCTGAGACTTGCTTCTTGGTATTTAGATTGTCCATTTTTCTCACCATTACTGATAATACAAACTTCTTCACAAGACCTGTATTCTTTCTTTGGGGGCGGATAGTGGGTACCGGGGATCAAACTGAGAACTGTTTTATTTTGTTTTGTTTTTTGGTCTGTTTGAGACAGAGTCTCTCTGCAGTTCAGGTTGGCCAAGAGCTCACTTTGTAGCCTAGGCTGGTCTCGAACTCACAATGATTCTCTTGCCTCACCTCCCTATTGCTGGGATTACAGGCATGAACCACCACACCTGGCTGAGAACTGTATTCTTTTACTCAGAGTGACGCTCAGTGATGAAGCACTTGCCTAACATGCACTGGGCCCTGGTTTGAGCCTCAGTACCCCCCACCAAATACATATGCAGGTTATATGTTTGGAGTAGCTTTTTCAGAAATGAATTATTACAATGAAGGGCATTTATACTGTGTATTTTGCATAGTTGAAGAATGTAGTTGGCAAGTTCTTAATGTACTTGTGTTTCCATAGCCTCATCAACATGATCACTTTTATTTTTGCCACTTTAATACTGTACATACCTGAGAGAGTCAGGGTTAGATACCTAAGAATTGTGGTTTTAATTCTCCATTGTTTATAAGCCTGGTGATTTACTGTTTACATTTTCTGTGTATAAAAATGAGCTTTTCTCCTTTGAGTCCTGATTAAATATAATAGGAATTGGCTTTATATAATTATATTATTTTAATACAGTTTCTGTTACTTTTTTCTTTGTTAAACATTGTAGCCTTACATATTCAGCACGTCTTCTGAGTAGGTACAAATTTTCTTCCTCTCACAACTTGTATAATTTTTTTGTTTTCTTCTGTTTGTTATGTGTTTAATTCTTTGACTTGCATATGAAATGGAATGAAAATGACTCCTATGTGGTTTTTAGATTTTTAGTGGTCACTAACTAGTGACTTTTTTCCTGTTCAATGTATTTTTAAACCTGATAGCGTTATATCAAGATACGTATTTTTGTAGGTGAATTCTGCTTATTTTGCCTGCTTATTTTTGTAGGTGAGTTCTGATTTCAGTTTGCCAAGTTCCAAAAACTGCAGGAATTTTTAATCAGTGATATATTAAAGCCTTTTCTCTTTTTCCTGAGAAGTTTTGTCTTGTTTCATTTTACTTTTTGTGTATAGTACAAAGAATTGCACTCAGGGTACTCTACCACTGAGCTACATCCGCGGCCCTTTTTTATTTTGAGACAGGGTCTCACTAAGTTGCCCAGGTAATACTTGAACTTTGAAGCATCCCACCTCTGCCTCCTCCAGGTGTGTGTTATCTTTATTTAGTGCTGTCAATAAAGGATTAGATGTGTCTTTCCTGTTACATCTTTTAGTCATCCTCTATTCAGTATTTGTATGTTTCATAATTCGTTAATATCCTGAGCTGACTTTTAACACGTTTCAAATGTTTTGCTAGTTTTGTAAATTTACCTTTCTCTTTACTGGAATTTCCACATTAATGACCATGGTAATGGGAACTCAGTCGATTTTTTCCCCCTTACAACCTGCAGCTTTTCTCAGTTCATTTACTGTGACTGTTGTTTTGCGTTGATTTCCTAGGATTGTGATCATGCTATACACAAAGATGCTATTCTTGTTTTTTTATTTCTGATGTATTATTTATCTAATCATTTTCCTTTGTTGTTAGTCACTAACCTTTCTAGCCTTGTAGCTTGTAGAAGGGTAGACTGGAAAGGCCTTTTGATGTTAGCACTTAAAAAGAAATTGACTCTTAGTGCTTTACACAGTTATAATGTTAGTGCTTTGTAATTTTACAATACATTATTAAAAAGTAATATGTAATTATAGATATTCAACTTTTTATAACAAATACTTGGTTTAAGTAAAGAAAGTCTATCACTTTCTCCTTACAATATTTCTAAATTTTATCCACTCCTGAATAATCCTTACCTTAGTCACAACAGACATTTTTCTCCCCAAAACACTCTTCACTCTCAAAAATAGTTTCTGATTAGAGTAGTTTTCCCTTGTCCTGCCAAGTGTACTTTGTGGTGACCTTTAGTGTTTCTTCAAGCATACCACACAGACCGAAACCCTGCTGGGGCTGACCAGGGATCCCAAGAGGCCTTTTGTTCACCAGTGAGGTGAATTAACCTGTGATGGAATAGCCCCACACAAAAGCTCCCATATCCCAGGTTTTGGTGCTAGCACAAAAGGTTTTCCTTTCAGATCTTGGGCATATATTTATTTTTGTGGATAAGTAGTAACTGAACTAGGGCTTCATATATGCTAAGTAGGCATTCTACCATTGAGCTACACCTCTAAACCAATACTAGTGTTTTTTTAAAAATACATTTACGTATTTTGGTTTTGAAGTCAAAACTGGGTTTTTTTGTTGTTTGTTTGTTTGTTTTTATGGTGCTGGGAGTACAACTCAGGGTCTCAAAAATGTTAGGTCAATGTTGTATCACTGAGCTATGCTCCCAGCACAGCATTTTGCTGTTCTTTTGTTTTCTGAAATGGGTTTCTGCCATGTAATCCAGGCTGGTTTTGAGCTCTCTAGGTAGCCCAGGCTGGCCTAGAATTTGAAATCTTTGTTCCTTAGCCTTCCAAATACTAAGGTGTGCACCTCTGGTTTCAGCACTGGTCTTCTAAAAGCTGGGGACAGCTAGCATTCCTCTTCGTGAGTGAAAAAAGTCACTCTCTTATCCCATGAATGGGTTTTTAAATTTTTTTATTTTAAAATGATTTTAGATTTTTGGCAATTTGCAAAAATAGTATCAAGAGGTACTGTGAACCCTTCACCTGGTTTCCACAGGGGAAACAGCTTGCAGAACACATACCTCTGCTTGTCATGATGACACTCACCTTATAATCTCAGCACTCAGGAAGCTGAGGCAGGAGGATTGCTATGAATTTGGGGCCAGCCTGGGCTATGTGGTGAGTTTAAGGTCAACCTGGGCTACATAGCAAGACCCTGTCTCAAAAAAAAGAAGGATATGTACTTTGTAATTTTTTTGGTGAAGGTGGGACTCAAACTCACGACCTTGTGCTTACCAGGCAAGCACTTGAGCCACTGAGCTAAATTCCCAGCCCAGGATATATATTTTGATGCTTCCTAAATAGTGCTGGGTTTTTGGCATGTCCTTAGCCCATGGTGCACTTGCACAAAGTTTAGATGACAGGATTAAATGATGAGATTTTTGTCCTTGTTTTACCATTACCACTTTATTACAAAGGTACTTAAGACATCGCAGCTGTAATCCTTTGTAAAATGAGGGATTCACTGCAGTGGCACACACCTGGAATCCTAGTTAGTCAGGAGGCTGCGGTGGGAGGATCTCCAGTTTGTGGCCAGGTAGGGCGATTCAGTGAGTCTGGAAACAAAAACTACAAAAGCCTGGGCATGGTAGCTAAGGCCTGCACTGCCAGCATTCTGAAAGGCCGAAGCAAGAGGACTGCAAGATCCTGCCCAGCTTTGGCAACCTAGTGACTTAGTGAGACCTTGTCTCAAAGCAGAGGCTGAGGAGGTAGCTCAGTGTGAAGGTCCTCAGTGTTTCTCACACACACACACCCCAGAAAGTGGATTTAAGAGCAGAACAATCAGACAAGATCATGCGTGCTTGTAATCCCAGCAGTTCATAATGAGACCCCATCTTAAAATGATAAGATAATTTATCCTCATTACTAATACATAACAGAGAGCTTCTTATGCATGAATATGATTTATAATTGTGATCTTTGCTAGAAATGTGTCTTAATTTCTAAAATTACTAGGATGAAGAGCACTGTCAATTTTTGTATTAATTTGTTTCAGTATTGCATGGCTTAATATTTTACATGATGTATCTGAATAAAATGATCAGTTACATAAGAAATATGTATCTGTGTAGATCTGTGCTTGTTGTTTTGTGGGCAAAGAAAAAATATCCCAAATTGGAAGCGTTGCAGAATTATATCTAGGATTAACCTTAGTCTGAGGGATCATACTGTCATCCTGAGAGAACTGCTGTATTCCACAGTCTCCTTCCCATAAATACTCGTTCCACTTAAATCCTCTTGCATACAGCCTGTTTGAATTTTCTATTTCTTTCATTTAATTGCTAGGCTAAAGCCCTCCCTTATTCATGCAGCCTTTGTCTGCATCGGCTTTGGGATCAGCAGCTGACCCTGGTCTCCTCGCACCAAGTTAAGCTGGAAATGCAGAGAGTTATAAAGTAATACAGAAAGGGACAGTGCTCCATCCATGATAAAGTGCACATGAATACCTCATACTTACAGGTTTTTTTCTCCTTCCCTTTGCTCTGTCTTCTCAAATTGCTGATTTTCTCACACCTGGTGATGCTTCTCTCCCATGCCCGTCCTTGATATTTCTCCGAAGTTTTGTGCACCGAGGGCAGCCTGAGCCTTTGGATCTTCACTTGGGCATGTTCCTGCCCACCTTGCTTCAACAGGCCACCGCGGAGCAGCAGGAGCGCTTCTTCATGCCTGCCTGGAATTTGGAGATCACTGGCACTTATGCCCAGACAGAGATGGGTCATGGTACGGTGCATTTAGTCTTACCTTCTAGGTGGGCGGGCACCTACCAGCTGGGCAAGTATGTAGTGCTCACCATGTGCAAGTGGCACACCGGTGTACTGTGATCTGTTGAGATGAGCTGGGAGCATGGATGCTAGTTCAGGTGGTGGAAATTCAAGGTTGTTATCACAGTGTTTTGCTGATTATTTTTTTCATGGTTCTCATTCAGAAGGTCAAGAATGATAAGTTAGGCCATAAGTACCAAATGAGTTTTGCACTGACACGAGTTGTATAGCTTCTGTACACATAGATTTGAACCCATCTATTTTCTTCATTCCTGATTACTCTTGATACTGTGACTTACTTAAGGCAACAAGTAGCATATTATAGACAAAATGTGTAACATCTTGTGCCTGTTTGTATCTTGATTAAATTCACAAAAGTTTCTTTCCTTAAGTTTTTTAAAATTTTTGTCCTGGTGCTGGGCATCAAACCCCAAGCCTCATGCACGCTAGGCAAGTATTTTCCTAATTGAGCTATACCCAAGTCCTCAGGACAGTCCTGAAGGTGGCTTGGCCAGAGATTAGAAAGATTAAGGTAAGCTTGCCTGGCAAGCACAAGATCATGAGTTTGATCCCCAATACCAAATAAATAAATAAACAAACTATATTTTCAGGCATTTGGCTTTAAAGTCTTTATACCTAGCACCTCTTGCCACTTTCTGTCTGCTTTTCTTCATGAATCTAGAAAGGTTGTAGGTGGTAGCTATAGCTCTTAGTCATTAGTTCCCAAATTGGTGTTCTCTGTTTGTCAATCATCACTTCCGCCTTTTTTTCTGCTTTGAGGTTTCAGAAAATCTAGTGTGTATTCCTTTTGCCTCTTGCTCTTTAGTGCCATACAACTGCTTCTTAGGCCATGCTGAGTAGTATCTAGGGTTTTCACAGTACTAATCAGTTCAGTTGTGCGTTTGAAAACACTTTGCCTTTATCTGACCTGTTGAATGTCTTATCTTTTTCTGTAAAAGCTTCTTTGGTGTAAGGAATCTTAAGTGTCTTTTTTTTTATTTCTACTCTGGAGAAATTAGCCATTTCTGTCTCTCAACTTGGAAGTTTCTGAAGTTTGAAAGTTCTCAGTGATGTCTAACATTATCCAAGTAGTTTGGTAAAAGTTCCCCATCAGTATAACATTATCAGAGAGTAGCACCAACATCACTTCCTTTAAGACTAAAGAATTTTTGCATATTAATACAAGGATTTAAAGCAAAAGTCCCCTTTTAGCACCAGTGGACTCATGAAACCAGGCATTTTTCCTCATCACATTCACAAGCCAGCTAGGACTAAATTAGGACCTGGCGTTAGAAATTTGTGGGGTAAAATCGTTAGAAGAATTATAAAAAGTTACTTTTCTATGTTTTCTCTTACAATGAATACACCTTTATAAGTTTTAATTTTGCTCTCCAGCAATCATTCTGAAGAAATTCTCATTTACGGACGTCTTAACTAAAGTCTTTCCTATACATGATGTTATTCTTTTTTTTTTGTCTTTTTCCTCTTTATCGGTACCGGGGATTGAACTCATGACTGCCTGCTTGTAAGGCAGGCGCTTATGCCGATGAGCTAAATCCCCAGCCCCATACATGATGTTATTCTCAGTAGTACAGAACTGTGGGGTGTTGAGTTGGTGTAGTAAATATAGTTCATGTGACTTCAAATTGATACACTTGAAATTTAGAGATAATCTAAGCATAAAAGAACAATAAACATCCCTGTTGGGTTAATACGTTGTGATTTTAGGAAAATATGATTCTAGGCTGCCTTTATATTTTCCTTTGATCTAAATAAATGTTACAAAATCTAGGAATCAAATATAGGAATAAAAACCAGGGATTTAACTCAATGGCATAAGCGATTGCTTAGCAAGCACAAGGTCGTGAGTTCAATCCCCAGTATCCCCCTCAAAAAAAGTAACCTGTTAAAATTCAGTCAAATATAGGAATAAAATGTATATGGCACATTTTCAACCTATTGGGAAACTATTTGCTACTATAAAAAATTAAAGTATTGGGGCCTGGGATTTAGCTCAGTGGCATAGGTGCCTTCCTGGCAAGTGCAAGGTTTTGAGTTCAATCCCTGGCACACAAAAAAAAGTGTCTTTGTTGCCAGCCATTCACAGCTCATATACAAATGTATTGTTAGATTCTGTTTTTCTCTGAGATACTAGAGCTTAAGGGACTGGGCAGGACATTTTTACTTTGCATGTATTTTTTTCTCCATGTTATATCTAAGAAAAATATAATTTATTTCCTTAGGAACTCATCTTCGAGGCTTGGAAACCACTGCCACATATGATCCCAAAACCCAAGAATTCATTATCAACAGTCCTACGGTTACCTCCATTAAGTGGTGGCCTGGTGGGCGTAAGTAGATTTGGTAACATTTGTTGGTGTTGGATGTTTCACAAGTAAGAAATTGTATTTACATGTAAAGTGCATCATTTTGAAATAGAAATACTGGAGACTTAAACTGTTTTAAGCTATTTCACCTGTTCTGGTACATGTTACATATGTGTATGTGTGTGTGTTTTTATTTATTTATTTATTTAACTGATAGCATAGAAATGGTGGATATTTTATGCTTCTTTTCTCAAATTTTCATCAGATATTCCCATTATTACCATTCCTTTCACAGACCTCATTTAAAATAACAGTATTGGGGCTGGAGGTTTAGCTCAGCGGCATAAGCATCTGCCTTGCAAGCAGGCAGTCTTGAGTTCGATCCCTGGTACCGATAAAAAGGAAAAAGACAAAAAACAAAAAAAAAAATGAAATGCAATAACAATATTGAGCCAAGGATTTAACTCAGTGGCACAGCACCTGCCTGCCAAGTGCAAGGTTGTGAGTTTGATTCTTGGTGCCAAAAAAAAAAAAAAAAGTTTCCTATTCATCATTTTCATGTTGCCAAACATTTGAATAGTTTTTTTATTATAAATCATTCTGGGGGCTGGTGATTTAGCTCAGCGGCATAAGCACCTGCCTTGCAACCAGGCAGTCGTGAGTTCGATCCCCGGTACTAATAAAAAATGAAAAAGACCAAAAATAAAAATAAAAAAAAATCATTCTGACATGAAAATTTTTGGAATCTTCCCTTTTTTAAATTATTTATTTATTTTTAAAATCTTCTTTCATCAGGTTATTGTCATATATATTTCAGATGGAGTTAGTAATTAAAGTGATTTTATTGTGTATATATATATATATATATATATATATATATTTTTTTTTTTTTTTTTTTTTTTTTTTTGTCTTTTTCCTTTTTATCGGTACCGGGGATCGAACTCATGACTCCCTGCTTATAAGGCAGGCGCTTATGCCGCTGAGCTAAATCCCCAGCCCCTATTGTATATTTTTATTAATGCAACATTAATAAGAAATGCAACATTGATAAGAAAAAAACTAGCATACAAAAAATGATTAAGTGCAGCCTGGGGATTTAGCTCAGTGGCGTACCTGCCTGGCAAGTATGAGGTCGTGAGTTTGATCTCCAGTACCAAAAAAAAAAAAAAGTAACTGCATATGCTAACCAAAAAGCTATCCTGTACTGTAGAACTTTCTGCAATGATGGAAGTATTTTCTATTTTTGCTTTATTGTGTGGTTGACACTAGACAGGTATAGCTGTTGAATAGGTGAAATATTCCTGCTTGACTGGAGAACTGAACCTTTTACAGTATTTAGTCACAATTTAAATCTAAACACCACACGTGGGTATTGGCTGTGGTTTTGGACAGCACTGGCTTAAGGGACAAAAAGACAGTAAATTTAAATGAGTGGAGTTTTTTTGTCATTGCTTTCAGTATTGGTTTCTTTTGTTTGTTTATTTGTTTGTTTGGTGCCGGGGATCGAACTTATAACTACTTGCAAAGCAGGTGCTTATGCCCAGCCCCAGTATTGGTTTCTTTGGTCTTACTATGTAGTTCAGACTGGACTGAACTGCAGTCTCCCTGCCTCAGCCTTCCAAGTGTTTGGATTAGCAGTTTGTGCCACCATGCCCAGCTTCATAAGTTAGTGTTCTTATCATTACCCAAAATTTTTCTTTAAGTGGTAGAACAAACACTACAGCTAGCTTTTTAAAAATCACTTTGCCAAGATTCAATAAACTTCAGTAACTATGTGCTTAAGTGACTTGTTTCTAGGAGCTAGAGAAAGACTTGTCTTAGAAAAGTCTTTCCCGCTGGGCATGGTGGCTCACGCCTGTAATCGCAGCACTCGGGAGGCTGAGGTGGGAGGATCGCTGTGAGTTTGAGACCAACGTGGGCTACAAAGTGAGCTCAAGGCCAGCCTGAACTGCATAGCAAGACCCTGTCTCAAAAAAGACCAAAAAAAATTTTTTTTTCTTAAAAAGTCTTGCCCATACTATATTGCTCTAGCAATGTGCCTACTTTTTTTTTTTTTTTGGACTCAAACTCACGACCTTGTGCTTGCCGGGTAGGCACTGTGCCACTGAGCTATCTCTCTGGTCATAGCAACATGCTTTTGTCCACTCTTCTTTTTCTTCCTGTTAAAAATGGAGAAACATCTGCTCACCTCTTTATCCTGTTGTGTTTGATGTTGCAGTTGGGAAAACGTCAAATCATGCAATAGTTCTTGCCCAGCTCATTACTCAGGGGAAGTGCTATGGGTTACATGCCTTCATTGTACCTATTCGTGAAATAGGGACCCACAAGCCCTTGCCAGGTAAGGATTGTCATCTGATACTTTGTTAAAAATTAAACTAAGTATTTTCTCTGCAAAAAGTGTAAGGTGTTATACTGCATAGGAGGAGGGAAGGCCAAAATTCAAGAGCATAAGTATCTCATGTCTTTTCTGTCATCTCTGATAGGTATTACTGTGGGAGACATTGGTCCTAAATTTGGCTATGAAGAGATGGATAATGGCTACCTGAAGATGGACAACTATCGTATTCCCAGAGAAAACATGCTCATGAAATATGCCCAGGTATATTTAGACAGGGAACAGAAGCAGGATACCTGGAATGGGGTTGTGGTAGTTGGAATAGCCATGGGGCTGGAACAGTGTGTGTTTTTTAGGTGACAGTGTTTTTACTTCTGGGACTTCTTTTATTGCCATATTAAAATCAGAAGCAGTTGTCAGGGTAAAAAACATGACCTGGATCCACCTGTATTCTCAAGCTTTTACTGCCTCGGGACTGGGCAGTGAGAACCCAGGGTTTCTGACCAGTAGGTCGGAGTAGGGACTGAGAGTCAGCATGTCAAGACAGTCGGCTGTGTCATGCTGATGCTGCCATCCCAGGGGCCACGCTTGGAGAACTGCTAAACTGACACTATGCTTACATCAGGAGACATCAGTGCTGTCTTGTTCTTGCAGGTGAAGCCTGATGGCACATATGTGAAACCTGTGAGTAACAAGCTGACTTACGGGACCATGGTGTTTGTGAGGTCCTTCCTTGTGGGAGCAGCAGCTCAGTCTCTCTCCAAGGCATGCACCATTGCCATCCGATACAGCGCCGTGAGGCACCAGTCTGAAATCAAGCCAGGGTGAGCGTAGGGCCTGAGGGGGGCTCAGTGCCTGAGATTGGTGTTGACCTCATTCACATATCCATACTCTCAAGCATGGGTAGAGAAGACCCATTGCTGTTCAAAGTGAGCTTGGGTGCTACTGAAGGGGCTTCCTTTATTTAAGAGAAAAGATGGGAATAATAACCTGATCTCTTCCTCAGGCCTGCCAGGTAAGCACTGAGCTACAATTAGCCTATTTTTAACCTAAGAAAAAGAGCCAGGCATGTGGACTCATGTGTATACTGTAACCCCAGCACTCTGGGAGGCTAAGGCAGAAGGATCAAAAATTTAAACCCAGTCTAGGCAACTTCATGATATAGTGATCCACTGCCTCAAAATTAAGACATAAAAGGAAGAATTGAGGTGTAGCTTGGTGTGAATGCTCTGCTTTCAATCTTCCAGTGTAACCCTCTAAAAATAATAATAATAACTACTACTATAGTGTATGATGAAATTGATGTTAAACTTGATTCCCTTAAGGAGTCAAGAAAATGCAGGTAGAGTTGTAGCGCGGTGGTTAAGTGCTTGCCTAACACACATGGGAGTTTGATCAACACAGCAAAAAAAAAAGGAAAAGTTCAAAGCAAACTTTTGAAAATCTTTTTTTTTTTTTTTTAGACAGTTTCACTGTACAATTCAGGCTGGATTTAAACTCACAGCAGTCATACTGCCTCAGCCTCCTAAATGCTGAGATTACTGAGATTACAGGCATGCACCACCACACTGTTAATTCTTTTTTTTCTTTTTTGGTAAATTATTTGGTATGTTTGTTTGGGACCTGAAATGGAACTCAGGACCTTATGCATTCTGGGAAGGGGCTGCACTACTGAGCTAAATCCCCATCCCTGTTGGTTTTTTTTTTTTTTTTTTTTTTTTTTTTTATCGGTACTGGGGATCGAACTCACGACCACCTGCTTGCAAGGCAGGTGCTTATGCCACTGAGCTAAATCCCCAGCCCCTGGTTAATTTCTTTTTTTCTTTTTCTTTTTTTGGTACCAGGGATCAAACTCACAACCTCGCACTTGCCAAGCAGGCACTTATGCTGTTGAGCTAAATCTCCAGCCCCAATATTTGTTAATTCTTATTTCTAAAAATATTTATCACTAGCTGGGTGTGGTGGCACCCATTTGTAATCCCAGTTTTGGGAGATTTAGGCAGGAGGATCGCTGCAAATTCAAGGACAGCCTGGATTACACAGTGAGACTCTTTAAAAAAAAATGAGCCAGGTGTGGTGATACCCATCTGGTAATCCCAGCACTCTGAAAGGCAGAGACAAGAGAATCCCAAATTCAGGCCCACTCTGAGCAACTTAGTGATTTAGTGAGTTCTTAAAGTAATGAAGGCAGGGCCAGGGATTTAGCTCAGCCGCATAAGTGCCTGCCTTGCAAGCATGCAGTCTTGTGAGTTCAATCCCTGGTACCAAAAAAAAAAGACAAAGTAATGAAGGCCTCAGGGTATAGCTAAATATAGAAGCCCTGTGTTAAATCCTCAGTCCCCTTCTACACACACAGATTAAACATTGGGTTTTCTCTGAGCTTGTGGTCAAAGTCCATTTTATTCAGTCCTGTGGTGTGCTACTTTTTACTGTAGCATTTTTCTAAGGTTAAATAGCTTTAATTGGCTTTTTGGTTTTTTTTGTGTGTGTATGTGTTTTTGGGTTTTGTTTTGTTTGTTTCTTTTAGACAGGGTCTCACTATGTAATTCAGGCTGGCCTTCAATTTATTGTGTAGCCCAGGCTGGCTTTGAATTCTCTGTGATCCTCCTGCTATAGCCTCCCAAGTGCTAGGGTTACAGGCATGTGTCACCTAGCTCAGTTTAACTATGTGGGTAGGGGATTTAGCTCAGCAGCGCAGTGCCTGCCTGGCAAGTGTGAGGTTCTGAGTTTGATTTCTGATACACAAGAGAGAGAAAGAGGGTTTTAATGTGCAGTCCTGTCTGGTTTTGAACTTGTGATCCACCTGCCTGAGCTTCCCAAGTGCTAGGATTATAGATGTGCCCAACCGTACCCCATTCAGACAGGTTCTTATCCTCTTAGTCTCCCCATTTATAAAACAAGGATAATAATAGTTACCTAACATAGTTATCTCTATGAGAATTAAGTTAATATTTCAAAGGGCTTAGACTAAAACTTGGCATATAACAAGTTTTGTGTAAGCGTTTACTTATTGTGTCTTTTCCTATATGATTTAGTGAACCAGAACCACAGGTTTTGGATTTTCAAACACAGCAGTATAAGCTCTTTCCAATCCTGGCTACCGCCTACGCCTTCCAATTTGTAGGCAGTTATATGAAGGATACCTACCACCGGATTAATGAGAGCATTGGCCAGGGGGACCTGAGTGAACTGCCTGAGGTATGTGTTCAGTCTCATTTCCTTGGGGGCGTCCTTCTGCTTCATGCATGTACAACACCCAGAGGAAACTGCATGCTAAGATTTCTTTCAAAGAATTAGATATTGTTAGAATGTCCTGATTGAAAGTGGATCAGGTGTGAAGATTGGATTTGTTTTGTTTCTTCTTTTTTTTTTTTTTTGGTCTTTTTCCTTTTTATCGGTACCAGGGATCGAACTCACGACTGCCCGCTTACAAGGCAGGCACTTATGCCGCTGAGCTAAATCCCCAGCCCCTTTGTTTCATTTTTTGAGGCAGGGTCTCACTAAGTAGTTCAACCTGGGCTTGAACTTACGGCAGTCCTCTTGCGTCGGTGTCAGCCTCCTGAGTGCTGGGATTATGTGCTTGTACCACCATACCTGGCAAGACAGGATTTTTTTTTTGTCTTTTTCCTTTTTATCCGTACCGGGGATCGAACTCACGACTGCCTACTTTACAAGGCAGGCGCTTATGCCGCTGACCTAAATCCCCAGCCTCGCAAGACAGGATTTTTAACTGTGGATTTTAAAAAAAACAAAAGTATTGAAACATATGGTTCATTTGTCAGTCAGGGTAACATAAAAAATGGTGACTCTTTGCCAAGCAAAACAGCTTTGCAAGGAGTGTGGGCATGTTGCTGATTCAGGGCAGTTACAGGCCTGTGGCAGCAGTGTCATGTGCAGCAGCCAGTGGGAAGGACCAGTGCTGTCGGGAGAAGATGTATTCTTTCTCACAGGGACTTGGACCCCAAGCAGCACAGTTGTGCTCATAACCTGTGCGTGTCTCCTCAGCTGCATGCCCTCACTGCCGGTCTTAAGGCTTTCACCACCTGGACTGCAAATGCTGGTATTGAAGAGTGTCGACTGGCTTGCGGTGGGCACGGCTACTCTCACTGCAGTGGTATTCCAAACATTTATGTCACTTTCACACCAGCTTGTACTTTTGAAGGAGAAAACACTGTCATGATGCTACAGACAGCCAGGTGAGAATCAAGTTGTGCTTTCTCAGAGTCCCATTGCCGTGCTTCCTTACTGAATAGATGTCTGTCTGTCCTTGAAAAGCATAGTTCATCAGGTCCTGTTTTCATCAAGACTCACTGATTTGATTTTGTCAAATTAGCAAGTATGACATACCTGTCACATGGCCTATAGTCATTTCAGAGTAGAGTTACAAAAAGCATGTACCTGGTGATTTTTAGGTTCCTGATGAAAGTCTATGACCAAGTGCAATCAGGGAAGCTGGTGCATGGCCTGGTGTCCTACTTGAATGACCTGCCCAGTCAGCGCATCCAACCACAGCAAGTGGCGGTCTGGCCAACCGTGGTGGACATCAACAACCCTGACAGCCTGACAGAAATATACAAGCTTCGTGCAGCCAGGCGAGTTTGCCCTCGATGCTAGGAGCAGCAGCCTTGGGGGGATGGCTGGGTAGATGAGGAGGGTGCCACTGTGGATCATTTTGTCACATGTTTACTTTTCCTTCTCTTCTTAACAGGTTAATAGACATTGCTGCTAAAAGCCTTCAGGGTGAAATGAGTCACAGAAAGAGCAAGGAAGTAGCATGGAACCTCACTTCTGTTGGCCTGGTTCGAGCAACTGATGTCAGTGGGGTTCTCTCCCCTATTCCTGCCCTTGCCCTTGTTATTTCTTGGTCAGCGTGTCAGATCTGTCCCCAGGGCTCCTCACTGCTGTTCTTTTTTATCTAGGCACATTGCCACTATGTAGTAGTTAAGCTCTTTGCCGATAAACTCCTAAAAATTCAAGATAAAACCATCCAAGCCGTCTTAAGGAATTTGTTTCTCTTGTATTCTTTGTATGGAATTAGTCAGAAGGCAGGAGATTTTCTACAGGTCAGTATTTTTTTAAAGAAAATTAATTGCCATTATTTTATAGTCTTATGTATATTAATACCTGTCTGCATATGTATTTTTATTTACTTGTTTTTGTTCCTTTTTTTAGGGAAACATTATGACAGGGTCGCAGATTACTCAAGTAAACCAGCGTGTATTGGAGTTGCTTGCTGTAATCCGCCCTAATGCTGTTGCTTTGGTGGATGCATTTGATTATAAGGATATAACACTTGGCTCTGTTCTTGGCCGTTATGATGGGAATGTATATGAAAACTTGTTTGAATGGGCCAAGAAATCCCCACTGAACAAAACAGAGGTGAATAATAATCTTTCCATTTTCTTTTTTTTTTTTTAGTGGGGGGGCAGTGTTCCATTTCATTTCCTTTTGATTTGTTTTGTTCTGTTTTGTTTTTGAGTCAGGGCTTCACTACACGGTTCAGGCTGTTTTTGAACTCTGTAGCCCAAGCTGGCCTCAAATTCTTGGCAACTTTCCTGGATCAGCCTCCCAAGTGCTGGTTACAGGTGTGGGCCACCCACCACTACCTCTTTCACCTTCTCAAGCCTTCATTTACTCTTGCACTGCTAGGCATCCAGTCCCAGAGCCCCACACGCGTCAGGGGAGCTGTCTACCACTGACCATGCCCCTAGCCCACCTTAGTTCTTCATTTCAGTGAGACAGAAAAGGCCTCCAGAAAGCAGTTCTTCTGTAAAAGCCCCAGAAGCTCTGTGGCCACTTAATTGAAGCAACAGTTCAAAAAAGGAAGCTGGGTCATTCTACAGTAAGCGAGATTTTCATTTCCTTGATTTTTTTTTTTTTTTTTGACTGTGGGTTGATCCCAGAGCATTTCCACTGAACTACGTCCCCAGCCCTTTTTTAAAAGACTCTTTTTTGAGACAGGTTCTCACTACAACTGGGCTCAGTGCTGAAATTACAGGCATCTATCACCGTACTCAGCAAAGAAGTCTATTAATCAGCTTTCCCATCACTGGGGCAAAATACCCAACAGCTGCAATTTAAAGGAGCAGGAATTTATTTTGGCTCAGTTTTAGTGGGTGTGTTTAGTGGCTAGTCACTGTGTGGCAGTACATCATGGCAGAGGTCATAGACAAGAAGCAGAGAAAGGAGCCAGGGGCTTCCAGGTCACACCTACAGTGACTTGGCTTTTCTCCCCAAGCCCTGTCTCCTGACAGTTCATCCAGCTACTAAACTCATCAACGATGAATCCATTGATGATCATAAGCATCATAGGCACCCCAGGACCAGTGACCCTCCAAACACATGAGACTTTTAGGGGACATAACAGACTTACTAAAAACAACTGCAGCCTGCTACCTCAGCATTCAGGAGGTTGAGGCAGAAGGATTGCAAATTCAAGGCCAGTCTGGGCTGTACAGCAAGAACCTGTCTCCAAAAAAACAAGTACGCTCTTTTACACGGCCAGCTGCTTACCAGTATTTCCTCTCCCTTCCTGCAGGTCCACGAATCTTACCACAAGTACCTGAAGCCCCTGCAGTCCAAGCTCTGAAGTGCCATAAGGCCAAGTCTAACCTGCAAGGAGTAGCCGTATGTGGCTCCTGCTGCCTGATGTGCAAACCTGCACGGATGCTAGCAGATTCATATAGCGCAGAGCAAATGATAAATTCACCTTGTTCTCTTTTATTAAAAAAAAAAAAAAGCAGATTTCATAGATTAATTGAAAAAAGGATATGTTTTAAGTGCAATTAATACTGGAACCATTGTAAAACATTCAGAAAAAGTTTAGGAAACAGAGTGACATATTAAGGCTGCCAATCCTGGTAGGCCATGACTTTTGATAATTAGTGGAATTTAACTAACTCAGTGCTTAATTTTTTTTTCTGAGTACTTAAATTATTTTTACATTTTAATTGCTAATCACTGGCTGTATAAGCATTTGTGTTTTTGTTTTATTGGGTTTTTGCGGGGTGGGGGGTTGGTATCGGGGATTAAACTCACAACCTTGTGCTTGTCAAGCAGGCACTTACAGCACTGAGCTAAATCTCTGGCCTGTATAAGCCTTTTTAAGTAAAGGATTTTGGGGAAAAGGGATTGAGATATGTTCTCCCAGTGTAGTCCAGGCTGGCCTTGAACTCACAGGGATTCTCCTGCCTCAGCTTTAGGGATTATAGCTATGGGCCATCATCCCTTGCTCAAACAAAGGATTTTTTTGAGGAGGGCAGAACCCTTCTATGATTTCCTACAAAATAACCTACCACTCATTCCATGGGGCCTAGCTAAAACAACACTGAACAGGGGACTGGAAGAACTAATAGAAAACTCTGTGTGTGTGTGTCCACATTTGCAGCCTGCTTCCCTCCTATCTGGCTGTCATAGTGGAGTTTTCCAACAAGAGAATTTCTGCAGCACAGGCCCACAGGACCATTGTTTTGTTTAGTAGAATTACTCATTCAGGCGAGAGGCTGAGGCAGGAGGACCACTGTGAGTTTGAGGCCAGCCTGGGCTGCATAAGCAAATTCAAGACCCTACCTTAAAAACAAAAAATTTAAGAATTACTCATCCCTCTGAGAGATCTCCGGTTTGTCACTGTAATGACACTATAACTCCTTTGTCCTCTACTTGGGTAGCAACTTTATTTCTCTGGGGCCTCAAGTTGTGATGTTTGATTTCCTTTTTCTTTTGCCTTTTTCTGATACAAATAATGAACAGAGGAGGAAAAAAATCATTCCTTCTTATAAATACAGTAATTAAAAGGCGGGCCCTCAGCTGTGGCATTGCTGCAGTTTTGTCAACTTTATTAGCTAGATTTCCTAGGATAAGTCAGATTTCAAATATTTTTATCAGTTTGTTATAAGCCATTAAAATGTTTGGAGGTTACAAAGTATTTGACCTGAAAACTTAAAAAAAAAAACCACCTTTAACACACAGAAGTATGTGTTCTAGTTTGTGGTTCAGAAAATACAGTCTTAATACTGTAAATTGTACTGTTAATACTGTAGCTAAAAGATAAATGGAAGTTCCATAGATTGTTTCTTATTTAATGTCTGGCTTTGTATGGTTCCATGAGTTTTACCAGCACGGCTAAATTGTCCTTTCAGTTGAGATCTCACATACACAGTCATTTCTATTTTTAAAGAGTAAGGGCTGAAGATTTAGTTCAGTGGCACAAGCACATGCATGGCATGTGTAAGGTTGTGAGTTTAATCCCCAGTACCAAATAAAAGGACTAAAACACGTACCACTTAATGATTTATTTTTTTTATTTTTTGTGCCAGGGATTGAACCATACTTGTGCAAATGCTTGGGCTACTGAGCTAAACCCCTGGCATGAATTTTTTTTCTTAAAATCAATGCCAGACTTGTCACTTGATTTTTTTTTTTTTTTTGACCTGTTAACTACTTGTATCTGTGACATCTGCATCATCATGAAGCCCATTGCACTGGAATCAGCCCTGAAAATGTAGTACAATTCAGTGAAGACAGTTTCTGTTTAGCACTCACATAAAATCTATCCCAGGGATGTTGGTAACGTGAGACTTTGAGATCACAACGGAAGTGCTCTGTGCTCAGACAGGCTTAGTCTTTCCCCTTGGAGAACTGTTGATGGCATTAAGTTTGAAGATTGTCACTGCTTGTATATAGTAGTAGTTCAGAGTCTGAAAAAAATAATTCAAATCAATGACTTAATATTGATTGATCTGTTAAATGTGAAATTATTTCAAAATTAGTGTTTAGATATTGTACTTAGAGATGAATATTTGTGGGCAGAATCTCATGGTGTCTGAACTGAGTCACCTGATGAGGTACAGAGGTCTGGAATCTGTTGTAGCAGGTTTGAAGAGGTTGTAGACACTACAGAGCCACATGCGATCCAGCACCGTGAGATTTATTTAAAAACTAAATCTGACATTTGATACTAGTATTTTTATTAACAGTGGAATGTTTACTCTTGAACTTTGTTCATTGTAACCAGAGAATAAAGATAAAATAAAGCATACTGATTTGTACTTTTAAAAGATGTCACATGATTAAACATAAATTTAAGTCATGAAGGAATTTAAAATAGAGGTTTAACTATGGGAATCATAGAGATTCCTCAAAAACCTAAAACTAGGGGCTGGGGATTTAGCTCAGTGGCATAAGTGCCTGCCTTGCAAGCAGGGAGTCGTGAGTTTCATCCCTGGTACCGATAAAAAGGAAAAAGACAACAGAAACCTAAAACTAGAAATTCCATTCAACCAAGCTATTCCTCTTTACGCATCTTTCCCAAAAGAAAGATGACATACTTATAATGATATGTGCATGCCCTTGTTTGGTTTGTGTTTGGTTTTGTTGAGTCTTGCTGTGCAGTTCATGCTGGCCTCGAACTCATTATGTAGCCTAGGCTGAACTTGGACTCATAGCAATCCTCCCAAGTGCTGAGGTTACAGGTGTGCACCACCAATGCCCGCCAGATGGACCAGGGAAGAAGGGGAGGGATGGGATGAAGGAAGGAAGGAAGTGTGAGGTACACGGAGCAACACCACACAGGAAATATACACATGTAGGTAAACTTCATTAATAAAAATTTTAATGTTTTATTAGGTTTAAATTTTTTTAAAAAGGAAACCTTTCTGTAAGATAATACTGAGCCCTTTCAAAAACATGCTGTGAGTAGTGTACACTATTCTGAGTTTGAGCTTTGAACCTTGGCTAAGGTCAAGTGTATAATGGACAAAAGTTTAGTCTTCTTTCATGCACGACCAGTTATGTAGTCAGCTATATTTGAGTGTTTGGACTTAGTGACTTTAAAACAGTTTGTTCCAGCACCAGAGGGTCCTTGGTGTTCTTGCTTGTCTTTAGAGTGCTCGCTTCATTGCGGCAGTAACTGTTCACATGGTTTCTTGTAACACATTCCTAGAGGCATCTTAACAGCTCCCCAGACTACCATGGTAGGTCATAGTCTTCCTTGGGTTTCCTTCACTGTAGAGTTTGGCTGGAGATGTGCAGCTCCTTTATCCTGGAGTTCTCTGAGATCCGTAGTTCTTCAGACAGGTTCTCCTCCGAGGACCAAGGAAGTTGCATTCAGCTTGTCTTTGACATGAGCTCCAGCCCCAGCCATCCCTGCACACATGCCTCATCCTTCCCAGACGTTGGCACCTCCTAGGCCAGTCTTTCTATCCCGATCTACTCGGGCGTCTGGATGAGGGTGTGGTTGACGAGATGTAGATGCCGCACGTTCTCCACCAGTTACTCTTGAGTTGCGCCGCTGCAGGTCTGCGTGCACCAGGAAGTTGCCAACCTCCTTGGTGCTCTGGTGGGAACTGTAGGTGTGATGACCAGGAGCCGGCCTTGCTGGTGGCTTCCACCAGCACAGTCTTACAGAAGCTTGCACCTTGTTTTGTTTTGTTTCGCTTCGCTTCGCTTCTTGAGTCAAGGTCTGGTTGTGTAGTTAAGGCTGGTCTTGAACTCTGTGTAGCTCAGGTTGCTCTTGAATTCTTAGTAATCCTCCTGCCTCGGCCTCCTAAGTCCTGGGATTACAGGCCTGTGTCACCATACCCAGCTATTGTTTTAACTTTTTGAGACAAATACACACTGTACAATTCAGACTGGTCTAGAACTTACTATGTAGTGCAGCCTGGCCTCCAACTTGCAGGGATCCTCCTGCCTCAGCCTCCCGAGTACTGGCATTACAGGTGTGTACCACCATTCCTGGCTCCGTCCTACAGCTGATAACATCTTCCTCCACCCAAGCTGGCTCAGAAGTGTCTGCCTCATCTGCCCACTCTTGTCACTGACATTTGCACCTCTATGGAAAGAACCACCCCCACCAAGAAGGGTCCTCTGGGTGTGCTGTCTATGTGTCCCATGAAGACAGCCCTGTCCCTGCCATTACCCATGCCCATTTGGATGCAGCTGCTGCCAGGTCCATTCTGTGGCAGCACTAGCATTTATCAAGCTATGGATGCTCTGACCCTGGTTCTTAAATCATGGAGCCCAACACTACGCACCCACGTGTGCAGAGGATCTCAGGGCCATGCACCCCCAGGACAGCACCGCCATCCTGGCCTCAGAGGCATTTCCTGTGCACCGTACTTCTCAGCTCAGCCTCAAACACTGGGATCCTCCCAGGCCGTGTGGGGAGGCAGCACCTCTGAGAGGCCCATCAGAGGATCCTTGCTGCGCCCCAGGACCTGGCACTGCTGGCATGGACCCGTGGGCAGAGCTGCTAGGCTGGCTGAAGGCATGGGGAATAAAGATGGCAGCCAGATGATCATACCAGTGAAAAACTGATCTGGTCCATGAGTGTGTCAGACTGAAAGGTTAGCTGGTTGATCTATAGTTTTAACTCGGCACTCTTAGACCCATGGGAATCCTAACGGACATCGTCTTATCCACCCTACCCAAGGCAACCACAGAGTCACTGGGTACTCTGGGTCTCCCCGTGTTATTTCAGCTCTTGTCCTCCAGTCAGTAGCAAACAAGTTAGTATCTTTTAATACAATAGTGTGATTTACAGGGCCAGGGATTTAGCTCAGTGGCACAGTACATTCCTGGCAAACATGAAGTCCTGAGTTTGAATCATAGTACTGAGAGGCCTGGATTTAATGCTCAGCCTCTACCACCATAACAGTGTGACTACAGCCTTGAGTAGGAACCCACCCTGAATCTCCAGTGGCATTGCTCCAATTATGGGTTTTCTGTTCCCAACAAAACAACTGGCTGAGCTGTCCTATAGCAGATGTCAGCCAAATGTGTGCATCTCAGCCAGGCATGGCAGCACAAACCAGTAATCCTAGCACTCAGGAAGCTGAAGCAGAGGGATCCCTGAGTTCAAGGCCCAACCATCACCATCCCTTGCTCCGGCCACCCCTGGCGAGGTACTCTGATGGGTTGGCACGGCCATGAAGAGAGGTGAAGATACATAGGAGCAGGGGCGAGACTGAGAAGGGATCTGAAAAGAGAGCCACGAGGAAAGCAGCCAGCCAGGAGACCGAGAGTGCACAGCCTGCACCAGTGTTGGGAAGCAGGCGATGGCCCAGCGGGGGCTGAGACACCTCACTTGTTGCGGTTGCCAGGATACAAAGCTGATGGCCACTTTTTTCCTTGGGCATTAGCAGTATTTTATATTTTTTATTTTTTTAGCAGTATTTTAATTTGAGTGGTAACTACTGCTTTACATTGACAATACAGAATTGTAACAATATGACAAAAAGTTTGGGGCTGGGGAGGTAGTCAGCACTACAAGCACCTGCCCGCCAAGCGCAAGGTCCTGAGTTGGATTCCAGGTACCAAATATCTCCCTCATGCTCTCAAGTCACATTAATCACTCACTCACTCTTCCCATATATGGTGACAATGGGAGAATTCCTTATTCCTATAATTTGTGGCGTTCTCTTCTCAGATCCTGGACGACAAACCAGTGTTGTCTTACAGTTCCTTAAAAAGAAGTACAATTTCTCAGGGCTGGGGATTTAGCTCAGCGGCATAAGTGCCTGCCTTGCAAGCAGGCAGTCGTGAGTTTGATGCCTGGTACTGATAAAAATGAAAAAGACAAAAAAAAAAAAAAAGTACAATTTCTCAATGTACCCATGGGAGTGTTTTCTATTTGGCTTTTCTCTCTCTTTTGTTTCATTTTGTTTTTTGAAGCAGTCTTGCTATGGAATTGATCCTAGGATTACAGATCTAGAAGTTATACACCCAGCTGAATTGTTTCTCTGTCTGTTTCTCTCTTTCTCTCTGTCTCTCTGTCTCCCTCCCCTTACCCCCTCTGATCTGGGGATTGAATGAATCCAGAACTTTGCCGGCAAAGACCCTGTCACTGCCCTCCCCTCCCCTACACCCCACACACCCCTTTTGGTCCCTTTTTGCTGTGTGCCTACCACAGCTGACTTCCCTCCCCACATTTTGCCTCTGTTTTTGATCCTGGTGATCCTCTGACATTCTCGTGGGGGGGGGATACCTTGGATATGCCGCAGAGGGAGTTCTTTCTTCCTTCTCACCAACAGCTTCTCCTCTGGGAGGGCGGACCTCAGTGCCACCAGCCTGGTCAACAGCCATCCATCCTCCTCTGCCATCGTCAGTAAAGCTCAGCTTGCATCTAAGGTCACACCCTGGGCCTGGCCATCAAAGAGCTCCTCTGTGCCCATCCCACCTCCCATCCTGGTTGGCAGCCACTGACCCAGAGGGTGAACTCCAGGCACCCACTGGCCATACAAGTCCTGCTGCTGGGGGTGGACACCCAAGAGTTAGGGAGCAGTCTTCCCAACCCCTCCAGGCCCCGCCCTCAGACAGCCTGGGCTTCCAGATCAGCTCTTCCCCCACAGCATCGAGAATCTGTCGGGGATCCCCTTGTCCCAGAAAGGTGCGTGTGCCCCCGCCTGGTGTTGTCTAACCGCTCAGCTCACCCAGCCCAAAGCCCCACCCTCCCTTTTGCTCTGCTGAGTGTGTACTGCATCGCTTGCTGCCTATTCTGCAGCCACCAGTGCCCCTGGGGTGTTAGTTACCTGCTTAAGGACACAGAGCGGTGGGAGCAAAGTCAGAAAGTATGCTGGCAGCCGGGCATGGTGGCTCACGCCTGTAATCCCAGCACTTGGGAGGCTGAGGCAGGAGGATCGTTGTGAGTTCGACCAGCAAAGTGAGCTGAAGGCCAGCCTGAACTGCATAGTGAGACCCTGCCTCAAAAAGACAAAAAAAAAAAAGTATGCTGGGGACACCTGGTACCCAAGCTCACATCCTCTCCACTCAATAACTGTAATATCACCAACTGAATCCCTGTCCCCTGGATGAAATAGGCTAAGCCCATCGCCTTAGTAAACTAAGGGCTCAGTGTTGCCATCCTTGGTTTAAAATAAAGTTCAGTGTGTCCCAAGTTCCTTAAATAACAATTCAGGTGTCATGGGCAAGGGCACCCTGGCTCCTGCTCTTTTCTGCCCTTCTTGGCAGAGGGAGGCCGTTGGGAGGTGGCCTTGATCCTGTGCTGGGATATCTGTGTTCTCTGCAGCGGGAAAGGAGATCCTGACCGGTACCAAGTCCATTTCAGCAGAGGCTGCCAGGCGGCGCTCACGGGCTCTGGCCCTACAGGGGCGCCACCTGCTGGCAGCTGCTGCAGAGCGCAGCAGCCTGTCGCTGAACTCCCTGAGCGAGGCTGAGGATGCCAGGCCACCCAGCCCCACGCTGCAGCGTGCAGCCAGCGAGGACAACCTGTCCAGCAGCACGGGCCTACTCACGGGCCGCTCCCACCCCATGGTCAAGTGCCCACTAAAGATGGACCCTTCGGACATGATTTAGGAGCCCTACCTGGAACCAGCTATTCTGCCCTTGAGACTGAAGGGGGGGAAGTGGGAATGGGAAACAGAGGTAGGCAGATGGGAATCACGTGGGAACAGGAGCTCAGATGCTCAGGGCTCCTGAGACCCAGAAGCTGGGGCGGGGGTGCCAGACCCAGGCATGGTTTCATTGTCAGACGTGGGTAAGCCCGAGGCACAGCCTCCCACCCTGCACACAACACTATTGCCAAAAACCTGGCAGTGGGGTGTGGAGCCATAAGCAGAGCTCGCTCCTGGGCCACACCTGGGGCGAGGGTATGTTGGATCACTGGAGAGGGGCCAACGGGCCTTTACATCTGGGTTTGCCACTTTGCGATGGCTTTTCCCTCTTCTTTTTTAATAATAAAATCCCATTTGTGTTTCATGGTTGTGTTGGAAACTAGGCCTCATCTAAATGTGGGACAACAGCTGTGACTAATTCGGCCGGCTCCCTTCCGCCTCCCTGAGGTGCTCTGCTCTCCCCAGGCTGGGGACAGGGGTTCTGGCCAGATCCAAGGCCCCTCCCCAGGAAACGCAGGGCTAGAGCAAGGTTCAGTTTATGCCCCATCCCAGCCACCTTCACATTCGCCAAAGACCCCTTCCAGGGGAGAGGCCCCAGCCTGGGGGTGACACCCTCAGAAAACCTGCAGCACAGAGGAGGTAGCCAGACCCTGGAGATCAGGGCTCAGAAATGACCAGCTAAATCCCTCAGCTGCAAGCTGAGCAAACTCCTGCCAGAGGCAGGTACCCTGGTGCCCCAGTTAGTAGCCCACAGACCATTTGCTTTTACCTGTCCTGCTCCAAGTGGGGTGGGGGCTCTCAGGGAAAAACTCAGTGAAGGCCAGGGAACCCCCAAACTTGTGGGATGTCCTGGAGTCCTCTTCCGTGGAGGCTGGTTGGTTCATGCAACCGTTCACCTCTCTGAGCTTCTGCCAACAATGATGGTGCATGCTTGTGCATCCCAGTACTCTGGAAGGCTGAAGCAGGATGGGCACAAATTCATGATTAGCCTGGAAAAGTCAGCAATTTGGCAAGTTTTCATCTCAAAATAAAAATGGGATAGGGTGGGATTTAGCTTAGTGAGAGGGCTTTGAGCTCAACTCTGAGTATTGCAGAGTTTCTGTGTCTCCCTTTAAAAACTTTTTCCCATTGATTTAATTAGGGTGTGAATTTAGGTGCATGTGGTCTATAAATTCACTAATCTCTTTTAATACATAGAGGATATGCTTGGAGCTATATAAACTGTCTTCAAGCAGTAGTAGTTTCTACAGCTAGAGAGAAGAGCTCTGCTCAAACAATGATTATTCTGACATTGTTTTTGTTCTTTTTTGTGTGTGTGTACTAGGGATCAAACTCATGAACTCACACTTGTCAGGCAGGTGCTGTGCCACTGAGCTAAATCCCCAGCCCAAGACTTGAATATTCTTTTTTTGTCTTTTTCATTTTTATTGGTACTGGGGATCGAACTCATGACCGCCTGCTTGCAAGGCAGGTGCTTATGCCGCTGAGCTAAATCCCCAGCCCCAGATTTGAATATTCTTAAAGGATTTCACTACTCAGGAAATTAATGCAAGGAAGTCTCAGCTGATTGCTTACTATTGCATTCTTGTAGGATTAGAACAAGTCATACTGACAAAAATGACTTTTTATTTAAAAATATTGACAGTGGGGTTTTGCTTTTAGCTGTCTATACTTCAGTGGATTTTTCAGTACCTCTTCCTGTGATGGTATACATAGAAATATATAAGGAACCTTGTTTTCAGAGTTAAAAGCCATTTGTTCATGGTTGAAAATTAGCAAATTTCCAGATTCTAGAGTGTTGTGGTTTGGTTTGGCCTTCAATATTAAGTGGGCCATCGTCAAGAAAATAAGGAAAACTGTGACTTGTTTTAAGACTCCCAAATCAAAATAGTTTTGCTATAATACTGTTGAATGTTTCATAGATTATTTTCAGGTTGTACATGTGATACTTCTAATTGGTATCTTCTAATTTAATTTCCAATTGCTATGGATTCTAAATAAGCAGTATTCTTTGGAGTAACTGCTTTGTAGCTAAGTCTGGCTTTTACCTGACAAGATCCATTCAGCATGTATTACCCAGCTCTGACTTGACTCTCCTGCGGCGATGGGAGTGGGAACAGGAGACAGCCAGGGCCAGAGAATGTGAATCACTGTTGGGTAAGAATGGCCTGCCACCAAAAGCCGGTAGTCTGAGGATCTACTTGGAGGATAACAATATGCAACTATGGAGGATTTTCTTTTTGTCTTGTTTTTTTTTTAAAGAGTAGAATATATTTATTGAGAGAAAGAAAGCTTCTGTCTGAGAGAGATGGAAGGAGTCCCAAGTGGGTTGCCCTCTTCTGTCTTGTTTCTGAAATCCAATATTGTTCTCATTGTTTTGTTTTGCTCATTCCATTGTTTTGTTTTTATTCCACGTTCTGTTTTAATTCGTTTTATTTGGTTCTGTTTTGTTAAATTTTATGATGTCTGATGGTATGGGCAGCAATTTTGATTTCTACTGTGGTACTTTGGTAGCAGTTGTTGATATCCCATTATTCTGTTTTGAAGTACTGTATTACTTTCACTGTTTTGTTGGATTGGCTTTATTCTGTTTTATTTTGTTTGGTTTTATTCTCTTTATTTTTAAATTTTATTTATTTATTTTTGAGACAGGGTCTTGCTATGCAGTTCAGGCTGACCTTCACTTCACTTTGTAGCCCAGGCTGGTCTCAAATTTGCATTGATCCTCCTGCCCAGTGCAGCGATTACAAGCATGCGCCAGCACACCTGGGTTTATTCTGGAAAGGAGAGGAAAGGAAAGGAAAGGAAAGGAAAGGAAAGGAAAGGAAAGGAAGAAAGAAAGAAAAGAAAAGAAAAAGAAAGAAAGAAAGAAAGAAGGAAGGGAAGGAAGGAAGGAAGGAAGGAAGGAAGGCAGGCAGGCAGGCAGGCAGGCAGGCAGGCAGGCCTGCCTGCCAGCACTGTTTGGCCTAAGGCCAAGCCAAACCATTAACCCTATTTCCCTTTGTGAAATTGAGTATCTTTAATAAACTAATAAGCACACACACACACAAAAGCTGAGATGTTGTGGGGTGATGGTTGGCCGTCATTTCAGCTGGACACTGAAACAAGACCACTGAACAAGAAAGTTGCAGTCACTTTCCCCAAGCTTTGGGTATGGGATACGCAATAATTATGAATTCCCTACAACCTTCCAATATTAACAAATCTTTCAAGTCCCCGACCACGCCACGAATTGCCTTGAAGAGCCTAAGAGGAACTCTACGTCCCTACCCCATTCTCAGCAAGCCCAGTTACCCTGAGAGACGCTCAGGTAGCTCCAGGCAACGCGCCAGATGAGCGGGTGTCGCCGAGCTCGCCGGGAAGTGTGGCTTTTCCACCGACTCCCCAGAGTCTCTGACGGAGGGTGAGCGCGCCACGGACTACAGCTCCCAGAATACATCGCGCCACCTTCTCGAGAGGCCGCGACTACGAAGTGGGCGGTGGGGTCGACTACGAAGTGGGCGGTGGGGTCGGAGGAGTAGGATCTGCGGAGGAACGCAGAGAAACTCTTCGGCTTTGGGTGGTTGGTACCGATCTTGGCCACCAAGCCTCCCAGGGGACGGCGCATAATGGGAATTGGAAGAGCTGTAAGGACCACAGCCTGTGCTGCGGGCCAGATCGCTTAACGCGCGAGGTGCGATACACAGAGGGGCACAGTCTCGGAAAGACTGGGAATTCTGGGAAGGACGGTGGCCTAGGGCTGGGCTCGCGATTTTAAAAAACGACCGCCTGTAGTTGGGTGAGTAGATGGGGAGACTGAGGCGTCATTATCCTGGGGCCCCATGAGCTTTACTAACCGCTGCTAGAAAATGCCCATCGTATGGAAAGCCGAGACATGGTGGGAAGGAGATGGAGAAGTTCCTCGATGTACCTTAAGCCAGAACCCGTTTGCACTTGCGGGTCGCCGAAGTTGCCATTGCAGAGAAAGAGAAGCAAACATTTTGAGAGGCCTCTGTCTGTAACCCCCAGATAAACGTTGCATTCTAATAACAGGATAGGCCAAACCTTCGAGATAGAGATGACTGCATCTGGCTCCTTTCTTCCAAGGCTGGCAGAAGGTGGGTTTTGGTGTAAAGAGGAGAGAGCTAGTTTTGAGGAGTACTGTTCCAAGTGGAGGAAGCCCTGTTTATGGGCTACTGTGAAGGGAACGGTTTCCACCAGGGAAAGTTGTGTCAAGGAGTAACCAGAGGTCACACCCACTCCCGTAGGCTGAAACCTGTCCGAAAGTAGTCTTGAGTGCTGCCTGGGAAGGGTTTTGGCCACAGTGCCAGGTACCCAGCGTCTTTCTGAAAGGCCCGAAAGGAAATGCCCACCACTGCATTTGAATTACTGGAGAAGCTAGAGAAAGTCCATTAAATTATCCAGAGCTTTGACTTCTCATCAGAATCTCTCCCCTCTATGGAATTTTTAATTTATGGAAATAGATTTTGACTTCTTCAAACAGGTGAAGTGAGCGAAGGTTTGATAACCCTGGGAGCCAAGCATTGTTAAGATGCACCTTTGCCTTCTCCCTTCCCATCTCCCCATCTCTTAGTCTTTCTCTTCTCTTCGTTAGGGAAGATGAGCCTGCTGTGGTCAAAATTCGTATGATCCGGACAGTGCCGTGAAGGAAATGCGTGCAGCCCCAGCACTTTGAGATGGTAGGCAGAATAGGGAGTGATACGTGTGGAAATGTAAACACCGCCCTTCACCCTACTCCTGGTCCCCAGAGGTCTTGATTGCATGGAATACTTTGGGGACTTGGTGACAAGGACCAAGATGTGGTTCCCAGAGAAGACTGCATGGAAAGTAGCAGGGCTTTTTCTCAGCCTCCTAATGTACTGCTGGGAGTACATAAAGGACCTCGGTCTCTAAGTGCTATTGGTGCGCTATCTTGTGGTGACCTGGCAAGAGACAGTACAATTCATTCTGCATTTCCCATTTCAACACATGATCACCATTTGATTTTGTTAATGTGATTTATTTTTCCTATTTTAGGCATTAAAAACCAAGAAGAGCTTGAAAGGTGAGTGGAAGGATGAAACATTACCCTTAAGCCAAATATATATCTTTTTCTTCTTTGGTTCCAAAATAATTTAGACTTATCTTAAGTGTTTCTGTTGAGGAGCTGGTGTAGCCTCATGGGAGAGCACTTGGCTTTGAGAACTGGATTCCATTCCCAAAAAAAAAAAAAAATTCTTGTTGAGAGTCTTGCTGTTTCTCATAAATCTATGGGGAGCCTTCTCTCATAAATCTGAGGGACCTTGGTATGAGCTACCTTTTGATCTTCAGAAAAATTCAAAAATAAGTTAAAATGGAGTTTTAGAAAAACCTTTCTCTCTGGGTGTGGTGGCACATGGAGCTCCAGCACTTAGGAGGCTGAGGCAGGAGGATCATTGCAAGTTTGAGACCAGTCTGGGCTACAGAGTGAGCTCAAGGCCAGCCGGAACTACATAGCAAGACCTGTCTCAGAAAAAGACAAAAAAAAAAAGGGAAGGCCTTCTCATTGGATTCTGTATTATTTGGGGGGGGGTGTTTCTATATCTTGAAGTATATGATTGTGATTAATTAGCTTGGTAAAGACAGAAATGAGAGAACCATCTGTATCTATATTTAGGTTCCCCCAATGTGGCCAGTGAGGAGTCCATTCAGTGCAATGGTTTGGATTTCAGATGAATACAAAAAGGCTTCAGTATGGAAGCCTAGAAATCTTGGTCACTTTGTTGTTGTTGTTGTTCTGAGACAGGGTCTCACTGTGTAGTTCAGGCTGGCCTTGAACTCACTGTATCCGCTAAATGCTTTTGGTGCTCCATTTTATGATGACCTGGGAAGAGACAATACAATTCACTCTGCATTTTCCATTTCAATGCATGTTCACCATTTGATTTTGTTAATGTGATTTATTTTTCCTATTTTAGGCATTAAAAGCCTAAGGCATTTTAGGCATTAAAAACCCTAAGTAAGCACTGTATCCCCAGTCTGGCTTCTGACTCACAGCAGTCCTCCTGCCTCAGCCTCCCAAGTGCTGGACTTACAAGCATGTACCACTACACCCTGCGTGCATAGTTTTTTAAAGAACTACACTAGGCTCTTTCAGAGTCTGGAAAACTGGTTACTGGCTAGTGTGTTGTGGGGAAGGCAGGAAGAAAGGAGATTCCACTGAAACTTTGCTGTCATGTTGGGAGCATTGTTTTACATTTCTATCTTAGGTGGTTCATTTTTGTTTTTTTGTTTTACCTTAGATATTTCAACAGGGCTCATTGCCAGAGAGTTAGAAAACATCTCCTGGTCAATGAAGGCGTAGCTGAGCCTAAGGCTTAACATCTTTGAACTCTGAAGCCCTTAGGGTGTGTCAAGATTTGAGCTGTATAAGCGCTGTTTTCCTCCTGAGATTATGACAGCCCTTTCTGTTCCAGGCTCCATTGATAACGTCCTTGGTGACCTCCTAGGTGAAGACAGTAAGTGCTTCTTCTCCCATATCCCCTGATCTAGTCCTGTTCTTTAACAATTAATTAATTAATTAATTAAAGGCATGGTGGTGGACATTTGTAATCCCAGCACTCCGGCAGGAAGATCACAAATTCTAGCCCAATCTGGACAGTTTAGTGAGACCTTGTTTCAAAAAATTTTTAAAAAAGCTTGAGGATGTATCTCAGAGTAAAGGCCCTGAGTTCAATCCCCAATCCCACCACCACCAGGAAATTGAGGTATAATTCACATGTCAGTTGGTGGGCGTTGTCATGTGGTGGACATTGTCCAAAATCCTAGCACTCTTGAAGCTGACGTAGTGGGGATCACAAGTAGGATGCCAGCCAGGGCTGTGTGGTGAGTTCAAGCCTGAGCTCTACAGGAGGCTCCTTCTCAAAAACAAAAGGAAACAAAAAATTGTTTAAATTAGACCAGGTAAAGAATGGCTGTTATCAAGAAATCAACTAATAACAAATGCTGGAGGGGCTGTGGGGAAAAAGGAACCCTTCTCCACTGTTGGTGGGAGTGCACACTGGTACAACGATTGTGGAAATTCCTCAATAAACTAGGACTAGAGGTCCCATTTACCCCAGCTATTTCCCTTTTGGTTATCTTCCCAAAAGAATTAAAAATATCATACCACAGCGATATGTATGCACCCATGTTTATAGTAGAACAATTTGTAATAACTGGATCTTGGAAACAACCTCAATACCCATAGACTGAGGGATGGATCACATAAGGACAAACTGGAGACATAGGTAAATGGATACAACTTGAGACCATACTCATAAGTGAAATAAATTTGAAATGTATGGACATCATGTTGCTTTCCTAGTGGGAGAAGCTGAAAGAAACAACATATGTGTGTATGTATGTATATAAAAAATAGTTGAGATAGTTACGTTGCTGATTTTCTGAGTTCCCTGAAGAGAAAGATTTGTACTGGTACTCTGACAATCAAATGCAAATGTCTTGTGCTCTGGGTGAATGCTTTAGGGATGATAATCTGCAATGTGTGTACTGTTGTTGCCCCCTGATTATGTGTTTTGAAATTTTGTTTCAGTTTTTTTCTTCTCTTTGAAATAAAATGGATGGGGTTGGGGATTTAGCTCAGCGGCATAAGCACCTGCCTTGCAAGCAGGCGGTTGTGAGTTCGATCCCCGGTACCGATAAAAATGAAAAAGACAAAAAAAAAAAAAAAAAAAGAAAGAAAGAAATAAAATGGATTTGGAAAAAAAAAAACAAAAAAAAGCTGGGTGTGGCATCCCATGGCTATAATCTTAGCACTTGGGAGGCCAAGGCTGGTGGATTGCTGTATGTTTGAAGCCAACCTGGACTACAAAGTCAAGGCCGTTCTGAACTACATAGTGAAACTGCCTCAAAAAGACAGAAGAAAGAAAGGAAAAATAAAATTCACATATCTTAACATTTGCTCTTTTAAAGTGGTGTGCATTTCTTTTGGGAGTCTGAGGCAGGATTGTTGTGAACTTTAGGCAAGCCTGGATTCCATAATGAGTTCAAGGCCAGCCTGAACTACATTCAAGGCCTGTCTCAAAAGAACAAAATAAAGTGTGCAATCCAGTGAAATTTAGAATAAACACTATTCTCTGCATCTTTCCCCTAACCTCTAATCTCAAGCAACCATTTGTTTCCCGTCTGTTGTGGAATGGCCTATTATGAGCTTTTTTTGTCTTTTTGAGACAGGGTCTTGCTACACAGTTCAGGCTGGCCTTCAGCTCACTCTGTAGCCTAGGCTTGTCTCAAACTTGCAGCAGTCCTCCTGCCTCAGCCTCTCCAGTGCTGGAATTAGAGGCATACGGCACCATACCTGGCTCTAGGGCATTTTATTTTTTATTTTATTTTATTTTTTTATTTTTTGGTACTGGGGATCAGATCACAACCACATGCTTGTAAGGCAGACAGGTGTTTATGCCGCTGAGCTAAATCCCCGGTCCTAGGGCATTTTATATAACATGGAATCATACAGTATCTGATGTTTATATCTAGCTTCTTTCATGGAGCACAGTGTCACCAAAATTCATCGATACTCTAGCGTGAATCAGTGTCTCATTCTTTTTTGTGGCTAGGTAATATCCTGTTGTGTGGCTGTATCGTATTTTAACTTGTTCATTAAGTGATGGACATTTGAAGTACTTTTGGATTTTGGCTGTTATTAGTAATACTCTCAGGAAATTTTTTTTTTTTTTTTTGTCTTTTTCATTTTTATCGGTACCAGGGATCGAACTCACGACTGCCTGCTTGCAAGGCAGGCACTTATGCTGCTGAACTAAATCCCCAGCCCCTACTCTCAGGAAAATTTGTGTGGACATCTTTTCAGGTCTTTTGGATATGAGCTAGATGTAGAATATCTGGACCATACAGTTACTCTGTTTAACTTTTTTGAGAAACCTCCAAATTGTTCCTCACAGCAGCAATATCTTTAATGTCCCCACCAGTAATGCAAAATGTGTTGATTTCTCCACATTCTTGCTAATACTTCTCCATCTTTTTTTGGTACCAGGAATTGAACTCCGGACTTTGCCAGGCAGGCACCCTGCCACTGAGCTATATCCCTGCTCCACCCCCTTCTTTGCCCTGTCCATCTTTTTGGTTATGGCTGTCCGTATGAATGTGTCTCACTTGTTGTGCATTTGTCACAGTGACTGGATCCTTTTTTTTGGTTGTTGGGGATCAAGCTCACAATCTTACACTCGCCATTCGAACACTTAGGTAAATCCCCGACTTATTGGGCATTTCTTTAATGACTGACGGGATTGAGCATCTTTTCACATATTGATTTTGCATATATATAATACAAATGCTCTTTGGTTCTGAGACAGGGTCTTGCTCAGTTGCCCAGGCTGGACTCAGACTTGTAACTTTATTTTGTGGTACCAGGAATCAAAGTCAGGACCTTGGACTTGCAGGCAGACGCTCATGCCACTGAGCTACATCCCTGTCTCAAACTTGCAACTTTTACGGGTAGCTGAGTTAGATAGAATTAATATACAGTCAGAGAGAGATCAGGTCCTTGAGGAAGTCAGCACAGAAAAATAAAAACCTGAAAATTGTAGCAAGAGACAAATCAGAAGAGCGCCAGGCCTTAGAATGAAAAAGCAGCCATCAGGCAGGCAGGCAGGCAGGCAGGCAGGCAGTTGTGTGCCTGGAGATAAGCAGCAACTTGGGATTATACTGTAATTACCACCATCTGGCCCAGTAAGTCCAGATAGGTATCAGATGCCAGGCCGGTGACCAGGACACCTGGCTCCCTCCCTTGGTAGAAATGCTTTGTTCTCTCTGCGTAACTCACTGCCCTGTTGGATCGGTATTCGCTAAGTGGCTGTGTGTGTAACCCTGTAGGTAGGCTGTAGTTTGACCCCATTGTGCCTGCATTGTGACCCCTGACAAAGGGTCTCAGTGGCCACTCCTTTGAGGACCTCTCCTGGAAATCCGAAGCTATTCTCTCCTTTTTTCCAATAAAACCATCCTAACTTCTCCCTTGGTTTGCAACTTCATTCCTGGATGTTGTGGGACCACAAACTCGGCACATTTGACATCTAACCGGTCAGGAGTGCTATTTTTCCTGGGTAGTATCTTCAGGAATGCCTCAGATTCCCAGAATATTAAGATTACAGGCATGCGCTACCACACCCAGCTCTATTTGTATAGCTTTGGAGGAATATTTATTCAGACCCCTTGCCCGTCTTAACTGGGCTATTTGGCATTTTCTCATTGAATATTGTGGCTACTGCCCCTTGTCCTGCGTCCATGTTGCTGTACTGAGGAGCATGGCTCCAGGGTCAGGCCAAGCTCTCCAGGGACAGCCAGGCTTAGGTTTCTTCCTTATGCCAGTGAGAACCCACAAAGCATAGGCTCATAGATTCTACCCCACCTTCTTCATTTGGCATTCGTTGGCACCTGGGCTGACTTCCTGGCAATGCTCCAACTCCATCTTCATTCAGGCTTCTCAGGGGCTAATGTTGGAAACTCCTGGTGTCCCTAGAAGGTGAGGGGGACTGCTAGGTGGGGGACTCCATATCCCTTGCATCTCTACTGTGGTTGTCTGGAGTTAAGTGACACCTTTGGGCGGGGCATGGTGGTCATGCCTGTAATGCCAGCACTTAGGAGGCTGAGGCAGGAGGGTCATTGCAAGTTGCAGACCAGGCTGGGCTACAAAGTGAGCTCAAGGCCAGCCTGAACTGAATAGTGAAACCTCATCTCAAAAAGACAAAAAAAAAGTGACATCCTTGATTTTCTTTTTTCCAGCAGTACTCCCTGAGAAGCCTGTTGAACCAGTTCCTTACAATAGAGATGCCCCAGGTGTGCCTCAGAAGCTTGCTTCTTCAAAGCCTAGAGGAAGGTAAACATTGGTTGCCCTGAAGACCCAGGGCCATTTCAGTGCAATGTTCTGCCCCTCCCACTTGGTAGTGCCCACTAGCAATGTCAGGAATTTCCACACCTTCCCTCCATTTCCAGTTACTGAAGGGGTCCAGGAAAATGGAAGGAGATCCGACTTGGAGGTCAGAAGACTCTAGTCCTACATCTGTGACTTGGGCGATTACGTTCCTTTAACTTTAAGATAAGGAAGTCAAGTGGGACATGTCTGTGATCCTGGCACTCAGGAGACAGGAGGATAGCTGTGGGTTCAAGGCTAGCCTGGGCCCCATAGAGAGTTTGAGGTTAGCCTACACTGTGTAGCGAGAGACTGTCTCAGACCACATCTACACACACACACACACACACACACACACACACACACACACACACACACACACACACCAGTAAGGGAACCGGTCCAGATCTGGTAATTTTCAAATTATGTTTGTTCTCCCTATAGAAGATGATAAAGGAGGAGCTTTGTGATGTTTAGAGCAATTACTTGTCTTCTTATCTTTTAACAGTGATTGATTTTGTTTATTTGTTTTGAGACAGGGTCTTGCTATGTAATGCAGACTGGCCTTGAACTCACTGATGTGGCCCAGGCTGGCCTCAAACTCACAGCGATCCTTCTGCCTCAGCCTCCTGAGTGCTGGGATTACAGGCTTGCTCCCCCATGCCTAGCTTGCTAGGTTGATGTTTTGAGACAGGGCCTTGTTATGTCATCCAGGCTGACCTCAAATTTGAAATCCTCCTGGCTTAGTCTGCAAAGTCTGTTTTAGAGCAAAGCAGTACTCATTGGATGCCTTGCGGACTCAAAGCTAAGAACACTGGCCACTGTACTTGCTAAAATTTATCTATTTTAGATAATAGACTGGGGTTAACCCAGGATCTTCACGATAAACTACCTATGTTAACTATCGATCTACTTTGAGATACCTCACTAAATTACCTAGGTGGAACTCAAACTTGTGATCCTCCCACATTACTAGGATAGGCATGTGTCGCTGCTCCCAAATACCAGTGTATTTTTAGGCAGCCTGGGAAATTCTTTTTAGCATATCTGTCTTCCTGAAGAAGTACCTCTAGGGCTGGGGATTTAGCTCAGTAGCACAGGTGCCTGCCTGGCAAGTGCGAGGTCATGAGTTCAATCCCCAGTACCAAAAAAAAAAGTACCTCCAAGTTCCTTTCAACCCTTTAAGCCACTGTTTTTTAACAGTGGTGGTGCTGAAATGGAACACAGGACCTCGCACATGCTAAATATGTGCTCTGTTTCTGAGCTACACCCCTAGCCCCTTAGGTTTCATTTTCTAGGGTCATCCGGTACTCTCAGCATGAGGACTGGTCTCTGTTCTAATCCTTTACAGGTCCTTCCAGGAAGATGAAGACGTCAACACTCTGGGAGGCGTGGCAGGAGGTGACGCTGAGGTGAGTCCAACCCATTTCCCGATTCTCAGCTTTTGGACTTAACCTCAGGAAAATCAAGATTGGTGTGGTGGCCAATAGGCTGCTCACAGAAGTGTTTAGAAGCCTGCAAAGTCCTTTTATTCTTGAAGCAAAGCAGTGCTAAGGGATGCCACATAGACACAAGGCAGTATCTGCCTCCTTTTCCCAGAATGATGAGCTAGACAGTAGAATATTGTCCCTTCCCATGAGAAATTCCACACCATCTGCTCCTGTGATTGGAAAATAGCCTAACATGGGTTCTGTGGTGAACGTCATCTCTCCATTTGGGAGGGATGGGTCTCCATAACTGGGTGGATGTGACTTTGTACCACAGCTCCTGGGTAGAGATGGGGAGAGGTCCTGTTATGGCCATTGGCTGAGCTCTGCCTCTCTGGCCACATGCTCTTACAGAAGCAAGGTGATGGGGCTGGAGTGGTGAGCAATACTGGGCCTGACTACTGTGCCTCTTATCTCTCGCCTCTGTGTCCAACCGCCTGTGGACTTAGGTTTCCGACATCTCAGATCCAGACCCACAGGACTTGCTACAGGCCATAAAGGTAGGGAGAGAGCTTTGTAATTCTCAGGACTAGGGCTGGATGAACCTTTGATATTTTTATTAAGACTTCATCTTCCTGTAAATCTTCCTTTTCATCTTGGGTTTCTGAGGTCTTCCTATAATGAGCACAGAGCTCACCCTGAGCTGTTTCCCTTCTACCCACTCTAGGTATAAATCTTTTTTCCTGCTACCTGGAGACAGAAAGTCTTGCTATAGTCCTCTGGTGAAATGGGACCAGTCCCCTCCTAGGGAATTACCTAGTTGGTCCCCGCTACCCCTGCACCATCTAAAGGGACAGAATGAGATGCCTTCCCTTCTTAGCTCCAGCTTCAGGCTCTTTAACCTCAGTCTGAAATCTTTCTCCCGCAGGCCACCCAGCCATGACCCAAGGCACGCATGACCCACACAATTGCTTTGACACAATTTTGGAAGCCAGTTTTGAGTCTCTCATTCTAGAATCATGAGCCAAGCCTGGACTGGCCTCAGACTCACAGTGACCCTCCTGCCTCTGCTTCCCGAGTGCTGGGGTTACTGGTGTGCACTCCTACATCTGACTCCCACCCCACTCTGGTTCCATTTTCATTCCCAAAGCACCATTTTTCTCAGTTTCCTTTGTTTCTCATCATTCTGCCCCTGGCTGTCTGCGCAGCTGGAGGTTCTCCTCCCTGCTGAAGAATCATCTTCACATTACTGCAGTGAAGGAGCCGACGTAACAAGAGAAAATGTTATATTATTCGAGCTCACAGGTTTTGTTTTGTTCTGTTTTGTTTTTTGGTACTGGGGATCTAACTCACAACCTTGCACTTGCCACACAGGCACTTAGGCCACTGAGCTAAGTCCCCGGCCCCATTTTTTTTTCTCTACGAGGAATTGAACTCAGGACCTTGCACTCATCAGGCAGGCCCTTGTGCCACTTGAGCTCTATCCCTGGCTCCAAGCTCACAGTTTCAGAGGTTCAAGGCCCAAGATGAGGTTGGGGTGGGGACTGCCTGATCTCTGGGAAGGTGGCAGATGGTGCCACAACCTGACCTGTTTTCCCTTGAGGAGGGTGACAGCTGGTGGCACATCATGGCAGAAGCATGTAGAGCAGCAGGTGGTTAGGTCCTGAACCACAGCAGAGAAAAGGAATGGGCGCAGTCACATAGCTCCCTTCCAGGGTAGGGCCTCCAGGGACGGAGACCCCACACATTCCACACAGCTGCTTCCAGCAGCACCCCAGGCCAAGCCTTTCCACATGGTCCGCGGGGTCCCTGGCTCCTTCCCAGGCGTCGCGCTCAGCCCTTCTTGCTGCTCTAGGATCTGGACGACATGGATGCTGATCTCTTTGGTTTGAAGAAATCTCCAGCCTCTGACAGAAGAGCAGCCAAGGGTTCTAGGAAGGAAGAGCTGCCCCACAATCCCAAACCTGCTGGCAAGTTAGCAGTCAGGGAGCAAGGTGAGTGGCAGAGAGTGCCTCAGGCCCCCGAGGGGCCTTGGGATCGCAGAAGCTGCTCAGAAAGAAAAGATGCTCACTGTGGATAGTTGCTGAAGGAGCTTTTTGAGTTAAAAGGGAAATTTGGGCTGGAGGGGTTGTAGTTCTGTGGTAGAGTACCCTTCTAGAGTACATGAAGGCCTGGAGCACAAAGACAACAATAATTTTTTTTTCTAAAATGAAAGTTTTTATTTAAAAAAAATCTGTGGGGGATGATACAAAGAAATAAAAATATAAAAGAAGGGAAATGTACAGTTTTGAAAATCAGAATGACATGTGTATATGTATTTCTAAAAGTACTAACATCAGGTATCAATTCATTAAGGTATTAAATTTCATTTTATGATGTAACAGTTCTTTTTTTTTTTTTTACTGGTACCGGGTATCGAACTCACAACTGCCTGCTCACAAGGCAGATGTTTATGCTGCTGAGCTAAATCCCCAGCCCCAACAGTTCTCTTCAAAAGGCTGATATTCTAGTACACAAATTAACAGCAATGATTTTTTTGCTTTAAATTTGTTTATTTCTTTGTTTGGTTTGGTACTGGGGATTGAACTCACAACTTCCTGCTTGCCAGGCAGGTGTTTATGCTGCTGAGCTAAATCCCTGGTATAACAATGATTTTTTTTACTTTTTTTTTTTTTTTTTTTTTGTCTTTTTCCTTTTTATTGGTACCGGGGATTGAACTCACGACTGCCTGCTTGCAAGGCAGGCACTTAATGCCGCTGAGCTAAATGCCCAACCCACAACAATGATTTTTAAAAAGGAAAATTTGATGGTAGCCTGTCCATCTCCCAAACCTGTGGTTGTTTGGAGCGATTCAGACAAAGGGGCGGGTGTGGCTCCCACCACGCTTGTCGGAAGTATGGGTGAGAACTGGTGGGTTGGGACCCTCCGTGGCTGTGCCCACATCCTTGAGCCTCAGCTTTCTAGGATGAAGTCCTCATCATCCAGGGCCCCCAGTCCAACGTGTAGAGAAGGAGCTTAGACCAGGAAAGACCAGGTCCGGGCTGCTTTCTCTGTTCTTCCTGCAAGGGACACCAGTCCCACCAGAAAGCTTTCTCACTCTCCCTGTAGTTTTGGGCATCAGCACAGGAGGTATTTTATTTTTTTATTTTTTTTATTTTTATCGGTACCAGGAATCGAACTCACAACCACCTGCTTGCAAGGCAGGTGCTTATGCCACTGAGCTAAATTCCCAGCCCCTGCACAGGAGGTGTTCTTTCGGAGGTACCAGAGATTGCCCGGTCCTGCCTCTGGGACACTCCATGTGTTTGTTTGTTTGCTAGCTTGTTTGTGGAACTATGGATTGAACCAAGGGGTTGTGCACTGAACTGCATCCCTGGCCTTTTTATTTTGAGACAGGTCTTGCTAAGACACAAAGTTACCCAGGCTGGGCTCAGATGGGGACACTATGATTTGACAGTCGTCTTCCCTGCCTGTCTGGGGACAAGTTATTGTGTGTATCAAAGGAGGAACAGAGAGCTTCTGCCTCAGTTGAGTTCCTCAGGAATTCTGCAGGAGTTCTAGTGATGTATTGAGGAGCCTAGAGCACAGAGAGCGACCCTTTCCCTTCACAACGTGTAAATGGTTTTCTCCTCCTCTGACGCCTCAGGGGTGTTCCAGGAGCACATGGGCCAACAGAGTCAGGAGGCCCTAGGGTTCTTCCAGCTCCCTCCTCGTGCCCAGCCTCAGCCCTGTCCCAGCATCCCCTGCCACAGCCCCACCCCACCCCATGTGTGCTGGGGGGCTCAGTTAAGCTCAGTGATATCGGCCACAGCGTTGGGCCTTGTTTCCTGAACAAAGTGCCACAGTCTGACTTCTGCTCTCCCCTCTGGTGGTGAGACCTGAAAGACCCATTAGCAAGACTTCTCTCTGATGATGAGGAAGGAATCGTCAAGAATCCTCCAGTGACAGAGAGTAAAACAGCTTCCGATAAGAACCCCAGCACAGTCAGAGATCCAGGTAGGGTAGAGCACTTTTGGGTTTTTTGTATTGGGAATCGAACTCAGGACCTTGTGCTTGCCAGGCAGATAGATGCCTGTGCTGCTAAGGGGTAGGGTGACTTGTTCCTCATTCTGGGAGAGACTCTGCACACAGCAGACAGCAGATAGGGCAGAGTCCTCAGCTGGACAGGACCACAGGTTTCAGGCCTAGGACCAAGAGCTGATCAGTTTCTGGGGGCAGAGAGGTGGGCGCATGGGCCTGGGAGTGGGCTAGGGGCCTAGAGTCCCAAGGGCAGACCTATGCCCCCTGCCCCACTGGAGACTCAGGGTTGCAGAGAGGCCTGTTCAGTCATGGTGGAGGGTAAGAAGGCCACAGGCACAGGACCTTAGTTCTGTCTTTTAGGTATGACTGTTCCTCTAACTCCTGGGGACACCCCCATCCGAAAGAAAGATGAATTGCTATTTGATGACGGGGATGACATCATGGCCACCCTGGGGTTTGGAGACAGCCCCAGCACAGAGAGGAGGCAGACGGGAGACCAGTAAGGATCTGTGTGGGTGGGGGTCCCTGGCCAGGCTGCTGCCGCAGGTCCAGGGAAATATTCAAGGGTGGGTCCTGCAGGGGCCATTTGGGAGCCCTGTGTAGTCACCTACTCCTTCCTCACCTCCCGTCCTGCAGGGAAGGGCCCTGGTCTGCTCGCTCCAAGTTGGATGAGCTTCTGGGTCGAGGCACAGCCACCAAACTCCTAGCCCGCCCAGGAACTGGGGAACACAGGGAGTTCAAGCTAGACAAGAAGTACCAGAGGTCACAGGGTGAGAAGGATGGTCCAGGACTGGAGGGCAGAGGAGGGGGCTCTCACCGAGGTTTTTACAACAGGTAACAAGAAATAACTTCATGTCATGGCACACACATTACATCTGTAACTGCAGCGGAGGTGCCGTGAGATCACTTACCCTTACCCCACCCAGCACCTGCTTGCTCTGTATAGCTGCTTTTGATGTATGAATACACTTGTCACCACTTGTCAAGTTAGCTTAGCTTAGTTTCTCAGCACTGAGAATTGAACCCAGGGCCTTGCATTGAGAGGACATCCCCAGCCCTTTATTTATTTATTTATTTATTTATTTATTTTGTATTTTGAGACAAGATGTAAATTTCCCAGTTGCCAAAGCTTTCTGTTTTCCTGCCTCAGCCTCCTAAAGTCCTGAGATTACAGCCATGCCCCACCATGCCCAGCTCAGCGTAGTTTCTTGACCCTGTGAGAGAGAGCAGGTCACAGTTGGAAAACATGCCCTTGGCCCAGTGTTTCTCACAGCATTGCTCTACTCACCATTGTGTAGGGATTTGTTCTGTGACACACAGCCCACTGGGCTTGGCCTTAGAGGGGGCAAACCCTGGCCAGTTCGTTTTGCTGGCTGATCCTGCGTAGCCCCAGTGATCCCTCTAGGGCAGCCCTACCTTAGCTTCTCTCCTGTGTCAGCTGCTGGTTCAGCATTTCTAGACAGAATCCTTCAGGGGCAAAAGTCGGTCTTCCCAGGGCTGAATACTCACCAGTGGAGGAGCACCTGCCTAGCATGTAACAGGCCTCTTGTTCCATCCCCAGCACTGCCAAAAAAGGAAAAGTTTGGTTCCCTTGTGCCAGATTCTAGAAACAGTCATAGACCCCTTCACTTTCAGACAAAGAAGACAGCTGGGATGATGAAGTCCTCACCTTTGGGGCCTACCAGCCCACCCTGGGCTCCTCTGAGGGCCGGCAGTCCCGCCGACAGTCTGTCAGGTGAGCAGGGCCTGCAGGGAGCTGGGCCTTCGAGACGGGCTGGCCACTGGGAAGACAGGTCCCCACAGCCCACATCCCACCTGACAGCCTTGTGTGGAGCTCCAGGCGCTGGTGCTGAGCACTGCAGAAGAGGGAGGCTCCCCAGAGTCCAGGCTCCCACGGGACACTGAGCCCAGATTCTGCCCTGGCTAGCAGTCCCAGGTTCCCCCCGGGACCGCTGTAAGGTAGATGCTCTGCGTGGAGCCAGAAGGGCCGTGCTATCATTTGGTCTCGGACTAGTGAGTCCATGAACCTGTGGCAGTGGCGGTTGTAGTCTGTTCCTCGTGAGGCTGCTGGTGGAGCTGCTCAGGCCTTCCTGACACTCTGCTCCTCCCGGTTTGCAACAATAGTCAGCGATGAAATTTTCTGAATTTGGAGTTTTTCTCCCAGCATATAGTTTGAACTGTATCTTGAGGTGATTCACGCTTAGGGAAAAATTGTCTGTTTTCATTTGTTTTTCATACATATTTTTTAACATCATGATCTAATTTTATTTATATTTCTGTGAGTACCAGGGATCAAACTCAGGACCTCGCACTTGCCAGGCAGGTGCTATGCTGCTGAGCTATGTCTCCAGCCCCTGTTTCGTTGTCTTTGAGACAAGAGTCTTGCTATGCTATTTAGGTTAATGTTGAACTCAGTATGTAACTGAGGTTGGCCTTGAACTTGTGATTCTTGTGCCTCAGCCTCCCAGCACGTGCCACCACACCTGGCTGTTTCTGTTTTTACTCTTTTGAGACAGGGTCTCACTGTGTAGCCCAGGTTAGTTTTGAGCACACTATGTGGCCCAGGCTGGCCTTGAACTCACAGCAATCCTCCTGCCTCCTAGCCTCCCAAGTGCTGGGATTACAGATGTATACCACCATGCTCGGCTTTATCCAAGATCAGCAGTCAGCCCTGAAGACATCAGCTGTGATAGCCTGTCTTTCCACCTAAATACTTCTCTTCCACATAGATACTATTTCTAGAACATTTTTTTTCCATTGGTGCTAGATTGAAACTAAGGCCTGTCCTCGGTTTCCAAACACATATTGCACCACTGAGCAGCATCCCCTGCCCCTCAGTCCCAGAACCTAAACCTTGGAGCCTCCAGCCCCTGACTGTCGGAAGTGGCTATGTAAATGAGCTGGAAACAAACAGGCTTGTGGGAAACTTTAACACCACTTGATCTAACTGATGTTCTCTGGACCCATATGCCCAAGGCTGTGACTTGACGCTATGCTCTTTGTGGGCACAGTCACCCCTGATTTGTGTGGTAGCAGTCAAAATGTCTCTATTTCTAGGTGTTCTGTAGATAGCACACCACCTGCCACTGCCCTTTCACCCGAGCTGGTCTGAGAGCCACTGCTCGTTGGGCCTCAGGCTGACCGTGCAGCCTGAGGGCATCATGGACTTCGGTCTGTGTGCCTCAGGCACAGAGGGAAAGGCTAGCAGGCGGCTGTGGGCACAGTGGCCTCCCCTGTCTGACACCTTTCGTTTTGTCTTGAAGCAGGTTCTTACCAGAAGGTGGCTCAGACCCCAAGGGAGAGCTGGGCTCCAAGTGGAGCCCTTCAGCCGCTTCTAGCCCCATCCACCCCAGAAGGGGAGGAGCTGAGTGGTTGGGCCTTAAGGATGAAGACTTGGACCTGCTGCCTCCCTGTCCCACCCAAGAGGCCCAAGGAGGAGACTTGGTGATCTGTACACCTCCCGTGAGCCAGCGTGCGACCCCATGCCTGCAGCCTGATCCTCCTCAGCGGCTCTCCTCAGGGACAAAGCTACCAGCTGAGGGTGCCATGTCCCCTGTCAAATCCAGCCAAGCTGCCAAGCTGGAAGCATCCAAAGAGGAAGAGGAAGAGGAAGAGGACTGGCTGAGCCATGTCTTATCTCAGAAGAAGTCCCAGGGTCTGGCCAGAGCGGAGCGCACTGGGGCCTATAAGACCATAGCAGGCTCTGCCCCTTCTGGCAGGTATGGGCTTGGGCTGCTGTGTGAGTGGAGAGAAAGAGCCAGGACCATCAGCTTTGCTACCCTTTCTCTTGAGCACAGCAGGGAGAGGACAGGGCACCCTGTTTTTGAGCTGGGCCCCTGTCCTCAGAGCCCTCAGGCTGGCAGAGAAACCCAGTGTGCACACTGGTGTTTCTGTCACCCAAGCTAGAGTGTGAGCTGAGGTTCCCCTGTGCTTCCAGGGATGTTTGAGAAGACACAGTGGCTGAGGAGCAGCTCCTGGGAGCCACAGAATGGCAGTGCAGTGGACCCGTAAGGGCAGGAGCACAGGCAGAAGGGACCAGCTAAAGGGGTCAGCAAGGCTGAGGTCCAGAGGAAGTAGTGAACTGCCATGCAGTCAACTGAGAGGAGGAGACTTGATGGCTTCTGTGAGGCCAGAGACATCAGCATGTCCTGGAGTTGGTGTGGTGGGAGGTTCACTTTGCCTTAAAGCCAAGGGAAAAGCTCAGACCCAAACACACAGAAATCACAGAAAAGAGAGTGGTTTCAGAGGTGGCCGCCCTGGGCAGCTGAGAAGAGCAGCAGTGCAGGCCCAAACAAAGCCAAGTGGACCCAGACAGGACTTTAAATTTGACATGCCTCCTGTCACTCTATAGACACATGTCACAGTGGACAGTGAGGCGGGAATAGGTCCTGCAAGGGAAAGGTAGCCACAGGCCCTAGGAGCTGAGACTTGGGAGAATTCCCCAAGTTGGTGGCAGGAACAGCAAGGCCGAGGGAAGCAGGGAGGGGCAAGGGGAACCCTGCAGGCTCCATTCTGTGAGCTTGTCTAGGGCTGGCTTCAGCCTAATCTGGGCCTCCTGTGGCCTCCATCTTTAACGTGGACTGTCCACAGCCAACTTGGTGCCAGCATTCAGGAACTCGAGCAGGCAGCTGCTACAAGGACCTTAGGAGGAGCAGCAGCGCAAGAAGCACTGGCCACCAGGCCTGATGCTGCAGGGTATGTCTGGCCCCAGGGCTGAGAGAATGAGTGGGGAGGGGGGCGCTGCCAGGCTCCCACTCCCAGAGGCAGGCACCCCCAGATTGCTGGCTGGCCTTTTTATATTTGCTATCTCTGTCAGGCCCACTGATGACAGAGCTCTTGGAGGCTGTGTCCCCTTTACCAGCTGGGTCCTGTACTTCTAGTAAACTATTAGCCACTGGGCCTTTTTACCCAGTCATTTAAACCTAAAATTTCCCTTTCCCCTGGCGAGACCACTCCTGCTCTCTCTGCATTCTACACAGAACACTGTTCAACTGGCTGCCTTGTCCTTTGTCCCCAGGTCCCCCACAAGTTACAGCCAGCCTGCCTTGGCCCTCTCTGCGGGTGACCTCAAGAGGAGAGCAGCCTCTGGAGATCCTTTTTACGATGGTTTGTTTTCTGCTTTGTTTGGGGCTGGATGAGAAAGAGGTACCTAGATCTCCTTTGGGGCTTGTATTGGTCAGCTTTTCAGCATCATGAGCAAACACTTGAGAAAAAAACTTTAAAAGGAAGCAAGGTTATATGATTCAGAGGGTCCAGTGCATGGTGAGGCAGCACATCATGATGGGGTCACATCATGGTGGGGACCCATGGTGGACAGCACGTGCTGAAGCAGAGCAGCTCAGCTCATGGCGTGCAGGAGGCAGAGAAGAGGAGAGAGAAATCTGCTCTGGTCAACGTGAGTGGGCTTCCCCCTACTCAACCCCTACTCATGCCCTCCTGCTGTATGATGCTGCCCCCACTGAGTCAGTACCGTCCCATCTCTGAAAATACCTTCACAGCCGCATCCAGCGGTGTGCAGTATTGATTTTCTGGGTGCTCCTTAATCCAGCCAAGTTTACAGCCAAAGTTAACATCACAGATCCCCAAAAGATGAGCTCCCATACACACAGGCCCGGAGCCTGGGCTCACCTGAGCTTCTCTCTCATTTCTGTGCTTCTCTGCTGTTGACTTTTCAGAGCCTGCATCTCATTTCCCAAGCTCCCAGGAACCCCCAGGGCTCCCTGTGCCTGTCCAGGTAGGGAGGGGAATAAACAGGAATAGGTCTTGGCCCCAGGGAACAACTCTCCTCGCTCAGAGGCAACTTCAGAGTGGGACATGATAACCTGCCATGCCTGATGTGACAGCAGCCAGCTTACCCTAATGTCTCCCAGCCATGCCCTCCTGAAGTTTTAGCCTCCTGACTTCAGGGAGAGTGGGTGTGACCAGGCCAGCATCAGCAGGGTTTTTGGAGGTAACAGCTAGGCAGGGGCTGCTCCAGACTGCTATTCCATCTGGAAAGCCTCTCCCACCCCTGCCGTCCTGCCATAGCCTCTCCAGTTCTGTCACCTGAGTTGGGAGAGTGGCACACAAGATCAGGTCCCTGGGAGATGGTGGGTGAAGGCAGCTTAGGGAACCAGCATAGTCTCAGCATGTGGTCTTCAGACCTGACAGGCCAGTATCAGAAGCTTTTGTGAGCAGCTAACCATGACTGCTGCTTTTCTCCAGAGCTGGAGGCCCCACTGGGGAAAATGTGGAGCAGGAGGGAGGTTGATTCACTTTCATGACCAGAGCTTAAAGTGACGGCACTGCTAGGGCTGGGAATTTAACTCAACAGCATAAGCACCTGCCTTGCAAGCGTGTGGTCGTGAGTTCGATCCCTGGTACCGATTTAAAAAAAAAAAGATTTTTAAAAGTGACGGCATTGCATTTACAGCCACAGATAAGGGACAAGGCCATGCAATCCCATGAGCAGAGAGCCAGGAAGTAGCCAAGTTCACTTACATACTGCCCTACAGTGGCTTTTGTTTTCTTCCATAGTCTGTGGTCCCAGAGTCTCTAGTGCAAAATCTGCTGCCTAGTACAGGATACCACAAGCCATTCTTGGCAGCCCAGGCACAGCTTCAGAGCAACACTGGCCCGTTGCAGGCTGAGCTGCTACAGAGCCAGGCCCAGCTGGCAGAGCTGGAGACCCAGGTGAGGGCCTCAGGGCACCTGGCGGTGGGGGCTGGAGACAGTGGGCAGTGCAGATGTGGAGAGACCCTGCACCTGAGCTACACTGTGCCTCCACTGCACCTAGGTGCGGAAGCTGGAGCTGGAGCGGGCCCAGCACAAGATGCTGCTCCAGAGTTTGCAGCAGCAGCACCAGGCAGACCTGGAGCTCATCGAGAGTGCACACAGGTACCCACCCTCATCGTGCTCATGGGCTGCATCAGGGCTGGCTTGGATCTCCTCTGAGCTGTAAGACCACAATGACATGCTCTAGGAGATCCTTTAGGGAGGCATTGTTTGAGCAGAAGCCGCATCAAGATGCTAGAGTCATCATATCAGCAACGGGAGGAGCGGCTCCGGAGAGAGAATGAGGAACTATCAGCTCGGTATCTGTCACACTGCTGTGAGGCTGAGCAAGCCCGAGCTGAGCTCACAGCCCAGCACCAGCGCCAATTGGCAGCGGCTGAGCACGAAAAAGACCAGCATATGGAGCGACTCCGGGACCTGCAGTGGTGAGAACAGACTCGGACTGTGGGAGGGGAACCAGCTGTCAAGGATCTACCAAAGGCGAATGGTGCCCATGAAAACCAGGCCGTAGCTCTACAGTCTTAGCCCAGGGCTCCCGCCCTCTCTCTCCCCTCAAGGCGAGGACCGAGGATTGACCCCACTGACCTATTTTCCCTCTGCTGAAGCCAGAGGTGGCTTATACAGAGCTCAGGGGCCCCCTAGCCATCCGGGCAGAGCTTGCCAGCAAGAAAGCACCCCAGGGCCCAGCCAAACATAAGTTAATCCACTCTCCTGCTGACCCATGGAGTCTGTCAACCAGCTCCAGCTGGCAGAGGTGTGCCTGTTGGGCTGGTATGTTGATTGGTTACTTTTGAGGTGAGATTGAAATGAAAGATACCTGTAGACACTGGGAATAGAGAAGGCCCTTTAAGGCTGCCCAAATGGACAGACAAAAAGGGTTATTCACACAGCTTGCTTTCTTTTGTTTTTTGGAGAGCTTCTTTATTTTTGTTTTTTGAGACAGGGTCTCATTATATAGTTCAGGATGGCCTTAAACTCACTTATGTAGCTCAGGCTAGCCTCAAACGAATAGCAGTCCTCCTGCATCAGCCTCCCAAGTGCTGGGATTATGGGGGTGCAGCACCATGCCCAGCACACACAACTTTCTGTTTTCTGTGAAAAGTGCCCTTTACTGAGTAAGAGGACTCTTTGCTGTGTGTGGCACTGAAACTGAGAAAGGTAAGACAGTGCCTGGAGAGGTGGAAGAGGAAGCAGAGGAGCCCCTTGGAGAGCTGTGCCTTCTGTGAAGGGATGCCATGGTCTTTATATGGCCTTGCTCAGAAGGGCCCTGGGTCTCTTCCACTGCTTCCCACAGGGCGTCCATCCTGGAGATGCGCAAAGACCATGATGAGCAGCTGCAGCGGCTGAAGCTGCTGAAGGACCAAGAGATTGATGCCGTCACCAGTGCCACCTCCCACACACGGTTTGTGTGCCGACAACCCTGCCACCCAAGCCCAGGTCTGGACGTCCCCAGGACGAGGTGTTCCATCCTCTTGCAGGTCCCTGAATGGCATCATCGAGCAGATGGAGAAGTTCTCCAGCAGCCTGAACGTGCTGGCCTCCCGCGTGGAAGCCTCGCATCTCACTATGGCGCAGGAGCGGGAGCTGGGCGTCCGGCAGCAGGACAAGCAGCTGCGAGGTACACCCTATCTCCCATCTCCCATAGCCAGGCCCCCTCGGTGGAAAGGAGGGCAAAATGTCTATGCGCCTTCCCCAGTGCTACAGGAGCGGCTGGGCCAGCAGCAGCGGGACATGGAGGAAGAGCGTGGCCGTCTGCAGGAGGTCATCGGGAAGATGGAGGCACACCTGAGTGAGCAGAGCCGGCTCCTAGAGCAGGTGTGCTGCCTCTCCTTACGGTCAGTGCCCTGCTGCTCCGTCCCACTCTTGCCTGGCCTTAGCACTGCCCAGGCGGGCTGTCTACCACCTGCTCCTCGGTCCCCAGCCACGTGGCCACTCTCCATAGTCTTCCCACCGTCAGCTGCACCTCCCTTTCCCCCTTCGATCTGTGACATGGGGACAGACACTCCACTAAATGTCACTTTACCTCCATAACTATGACACACGACACGTGTTTAACTTCTTACATATCATTCATCTTTCATGCATAAGAACCTTATTACATATATTTTGGCCTTGCACTTACCAGGCAGGCATTTGTGCTGCTGACCTACATCCCCAGCCAAGCCTTATTTTAAGAAGAGTACCCTTCGCACTGTTATAATAATGTTACATTAAAAAAAATTAAAATAGGCCAGGCATGGTGGTGTACACCTGTAATCCCAGCACTCAGGAGGCTGAGGCAGGAGGATCATTGCGAGTTGGAGACCAGCCTGGGCTACAAAGTGAGCTCAAGGCCAGTGTGAACCACATGGTGAGACCCTGTCTCAAAAAAAAAAAAAAAAAAGTATATATATATGAAACAATAAAGAAAATTAAAATTACCACTAGGCAGAGATATTCATGGACAGTGATATCCCATGGCCATTCCAACCTAGATACAGATGCTTTTCTATCATGACCACATCTGCATACTCTGACTGGAGCTGTCGAGCACCTCTTCAGGCCAGGCAGTCGGCGTCCTACTTTCTGTCTGCATGTACCCTGAGCCCCAAGCACAGTGATGAGTTCTCCTGTGCTCCTCTGCTTGGCTGATGTGTGACAGGCAGCAGAGCCCCAGAGTTGGTGATTTAGGAAGGGATGTGACTGTCCTTTGCACTAGCCATGATGTAGCTGGAGACCCCTGAGCCCAGGCCAGGTCTCTCAGGTACCTCCAACTTCGCTCAGGAGTTGTAGATAGGTTTGCACAGCTCCTTGAGGACCAGCCATGCCAGCTCCAGCATCAGGAGCTGGCCCTGAGCCCTGCCGTGTACCCTGCAGGAACGCTGGCGAGTGAACGCGGAGCGGTCCAAGGCAGAGTCCATGCAGCGTGCCCTGGAGGAGCAGAGGAAGGTGATGGTCCAGCAGATCACCATGGAGAGGGAGGAGCTGGAAAGGGTCAAGGTGAGTCCAGCACCACATCCATTGCTGACCCCAGCACAATGCACAGGGACACTCACACCATGCACCTGCCCTCGAATCCAGAGTGCCTTGCTGGAGGAGCAGAAGTCAGTCATGCATAAGTGTGGGGAGGAGCAGCGGCGCCTAGCCGTGGAGTGGGCAGAGTTCTCCACGCAGCAGAAGCTGAGTAAAGAGCGAGCAGAGCGTGAGATGGAACGAGCACTGCAGGTGGACACCCAGCGGGAGGGCACCATCATCAGCCTGGCCAAGGTAGGACCCAGTGCCTCCAGGACAGCCCCAGTTTTTCTGGGAGCATCAGCTTCCAGGCCTAGAAATTTCAGTGGTACCTCGATTCGCACTCAATCCTCTCCATGATTCTGGTTGCAAACCAAAGTGGAGGAGAACTGAATCAGATTCTTTCATGAGGTCACATTGAACCTAACCACAGAGTCTGTCAGTACCCATCCCACTTGGTTTGCCAACAGAACTGTGGAGAAAATCAAGTTTGTGAACTGAAGTACCACTGTAAGGTCACTGCAATAAGAATACAGGAACCAGCTGGGCTTGGTGGCACAGCCTGTAATCCCAGCTCCTCACGAAATTGAAGGAGAAGGATCGCAAAGTCAATGACCAGCTGGGCTGTTTAATGAGACCATGTTTCAAGCTGCGTGCTGGAGTGCTTACCTAGCTCGCTTAGGTCCTGGGGTCAATCTTTAGGATCCAAAAAGAATTAAAACAGTGGTTCCCTCATTGCAATAACTTCTTTGCATTGTTTAAGGCAGTTCTTGCACATTTCCCTCAGTCTACATTGGTTCTCATAACAGACATTTTTGGTTTGGTTTGGTTGTTTTGTTTTGTTTTGAGACCGGGTCTCACTACATAGTTCTGGCTGGCCCTGCACTCACTATGAAGCCAGCAGTGGATTTGAACTGATGGCCATGGTGATCTTTCTGTCTCAGTCTCCCCAGTGCTGGGATTTCAGGCGTGTGCCACCATGCCTGGCATGACAGGCATTTTAGAGACATGGTGGGGCTAGAGAGTAGCTCAGTGGTAGAGCACTTGCCTAGCATGCTTGGGGCCCTGGTTCAATCCCTAGTACCACAAAAAAAAAAGAAAGAAAGAAAGAAACTGCAGTTCAGAAATAGGCCTGCAGTGGTTACACTGCTGTGAGGATCACCTGACCTGGCCCCAGGCCTGGGACCCATTCTGGAAGCCACTGCCCCTCCGAGAGGCAGGACAGGCAGGGCGACCTTATAGGTTTTGCACCGAGTCTGGGACAGCCCCCAGGAGGCGAGACAAAGGTTGTGCCTTCCCTAGGAGCGGGCAGAACTGAAGGTCAGGGCCAGCGAACTCCGGGTCAAGGAGAAGCAGTTGGCAACTGAGAGGGAAGCGGTGGAGCGGGAGCGGCAAGAGCTGCAGCTGGAGAAGGAGAATGTTAAGGCCACAGCCCTGAGCCTGCAGCTGCGAGCTGAGGAAGTGGAGCACTTGAGCGAGGTACGGCTGGACAGGTCCAGGGCTTGGGCCACCAAGTGACCCCACCTATTCCTAATCCAGCAGGCTCCTTGCAGGTGGCCTCCAAGAAGTACAAGGAAGGCGAGCTTGCACTGCACAAGGCCCGACAGATGCAGTCCGAGCAGCAGGCCAGGCTGCAGGTCCTGCAGAGGCAGCAGGAGCGGCTTCGGCAGCAGGAAGAGCATGTGCACCAGGTACCCCACCCCCACCACCCCAGCCCCTGTGCCCACTGCCAGCTGCTGAGTCCTGTCTTGGGTTGGGTGTAGGAACACCTGAGTCTGGCCCAGCAGAGGCTACAGCTCGACCATGTGCGACAGGACCTGCCTTGCTGCCCCTCAGAGCTTTCTCCCAGGGCCCAGGGCCCAGCGCACTCCAGCCTTCGTGGTAAGTGGCTCCAGGAGAAAGAACAGCTCAGCTGGCCCACCTCAGGGCTTCAGGCGGACTCAGCAGGGCCTCCAGCCATTTGAGTTAGGAGCAGCTGGGTGTCCCCACCCCACCCCCTCCCCGTACTGGGAATCAAACTCAGAACCTTGCACTTGCCAGGCAGGCATTTACGCCCCTGAGCTACATCCCTGGCTCAGGCAGCTGTTTTGTTTTGTTTGTCGTTTTGAGACAGGGTCTCACTATGCAGCTCCGGCTGGCCTTAAGCTGACTTTGTAGTCTAGGCTGGTCTTGAAACAATCTTCCTACCTTAGCCTTCCGAGTGCTGGGATTACAGAGGTGAGCCACCAGCTAGGCAGCTGAATTTTAAAGTTACCATGTTACTGCGTGCAGTTGTGTGTGCACGCGTGCATGTACAGACGAGCACATAGCACTGGGGATGAAACCTCAGAGCATTCTACCACTAAGCGACATGCTCAGGACCCTCTCCCTCTCTGTATTTGTTAACTGGAGATAGGGTCTCAGTACTAAGCTACCCAGGGTGGGTTAAACTTGGAATCTTCCTGCCCTGAAAGATGTATAATACCAACCCCGCATCTTGTTAGTGTTTCTGTTTTGTTTTGTCTTTTTATAGTGGGGATTGAACTCAGAGTCTTTATGCCTACCTACTTCTCTAGACCTGTTTTTATTTTGAGAGAGTCTAGTGTGCTAGGCATGTAATCATACAGGCTGGTAATCCTAGCACTCAGGAGGCTGAGACAGGAGGATTACTGCAAATTCAAGGCCAGCCTGGACTACACAGTGAGTTCAAAGCCAGCCTAAACTACATAGAGAAACCCTGTCTCAAAAAGACAAAAAAGTAAAACACATTATGGTGTCTAATATTTTGTTTACTTATTTATTTTCCAGTACTGAAGACTGAACCCAGGGCCTTCACACTGAGCTATATTCCCAGTCTTTTTTTTCTTGTTTTGAGACAGGCTTTCACTAAGTTCCCCAGGCTCAAACGAATGCTTCTCCTGTCTTAGCCTCCTGGAATATGCTACCACACCTGGCTTAGTGTATAAGGTTGTTTTGTCTTATTTTATTTATTTATTTTGGTTTTCTGAGATAGGGTGTTGTCATGCAGTTCAGGCTTGCCTGTTGTCTTGGACTCACTATGTATTCCAGGCTTGCCTCAAACTCACAGCAGTCCTCCTGCCTCAGCCTCCCACATGCTGGGATTATAGGCTTGCTCTACCACACTGGTTTGTGGGAGGACCGAAGTGGGGGAAGCAGCCGTGCTGCCTGGTTTCCGACCACACCCTACCCCGGCTTCTTCCTCATAGCTTCCTCCACCTACGTGGCTCCTGCCCTCTCTTCCCATCAGCACAGCCAGCTCTTGGCCAGCCCTGGCCCTGCACACCTTCTTGCCAAGCTGGTCCTGCTGAAACACACAGCGGAGCAGGTGAGCATGTCCCTGGACTCAGGTCACTCTGGTCACACTTGCAGAGTCCTTCCAGCTCAGGGCAGAGGCAGCAAGGCTGGGAGAAGACAGACTGCTTAGTGCGTAATTCCTGAGACCTCTGCCTTAGGCCAGGTTCCCGACAAAGCACCTGGCAAAAGTCCTCTGCATCACACTGCAAGTGACCACTGGTAATAGTGACAGCGGCTGTCACTCAGCGTGTCCTGTATGCTCAGCTCAGTGCCAGTGGCTTTATATGCCTCGTAAGCTTCACTTGGACATAAGGAAACTGAGGCTTAGAGACAGAATGATGTGCTGCTAAGTGGCCCTTGGAGGACAGATCACGGCCATCTCATTCCTTACCTGGCCGCTTTGTGCTCCCTGCTGCCTCCCAGAGTCAGGGAGTAGGTAGGGAGGGTGCCCAGTTAGGGCTGGCCAAGCAGGATCTAGGTCCCCTCTCAGTGCAGAGAGCTGTGAGCTGGTATCTGAATCTGCCTGGCAGGACCGGGACTTCCTGGAGAATGAACAGTTCTTCCTGGAGGCTCTGAAGAAGGCACCCTACAATCTGCCCTCCCACTCGGCCTAAGATTGGCAGCTATGCCCTCAGTGCGGTGCGAAGACCCAGCAGCTCCCACAAACCCCCAGCTCTCAGTGAGGTGTGCACTAAGGCTGGCACTGCCCAGGCACTTACAGGGCTTCACAGAGACAGGGTGCCAGCGTATTGTCCACAAGAGCTGCAGCTCATGCCTCAGACTCAGGGGTGGGGCAGGAGGCCAGGCAATCTAGGGGTCCAAGGAGGCAGGGCCCCCCAGCCCGACAGCTGTACACCCTGCCCTGATCTGCAGTGGGTCTCTGTGCCTGGGCCTCATCCATGGTGGGGCCTTTTCTCCAGGGATGCTGTAGGCAGACTTCCATCCCTACCCAGCAGGGACACAGAATAGCCTTCTGGGTGGCCTGGTGGGGACAGGGAAGGTGCTATGCCCAACCAGAGTCCTCTACACAGTGTGCTGGATTCCTGGGATTCAGTCCCTCAAACTCGCTTCTCTCCCTGGTTACACAAGGTCCACCCCTCATTTCCACACTGCCCAAGTCGCCACCTGGGCTCCACCATCATCCACGCACCATCAGGGAAGGGAGCAGAGCTATGGGCAGTGGTGAGTGTGGGAGGGACAGAGCAGGAAGCCAGCCCCAGCCTCTGTCCCAGGCGGGAGGAAGGTAGTGATGGGAACCTGTGAGGGGCCACTGACACCCAGGCTGCTGTTGGTTGCGTGCCTTTGCCATCTGCCATGTGCAGGCTCTGTGCCAAGTCCAGTAGAGAGCGGTTGGGAAAGGGGGCAGGGGGCTAGTGAGCAGGAGGACAGAAGAGAAGTGCCCTGTGGGTGGGATAGAAGTGGCACCATTTGTATCTCTGCCCTTCAGAAGAGCTCTCCGAGGGACCTTATTTATTTGCCAACAGTTCACAGCTCTGGTGTCCGATATATTAAACTGCTATATTCTTTTTGTATTCCCGTTTTTTGGTTTTGTTTTGTTTTTGTGGTGCTGGAGATCAAACCCTAGGCCTTGTGTGTGCTGGGCAAGTGCTCTGCCACGGCGCTGTCCCCAGCCCCTCACTGAAGAGCTTTGCAAACCACATTTGCATTTATGAAAACCCACTGTGGCTGGAGGGTGGGGACAGAGGAAGGATTAGAAGATTGTTTGCAAGGGACAAAAGGCGGGACTATCCCCAGCACAGTGGTGAGCTGTCACACAAAAGTGCTCCCTCGGCACCCAGTGCTGGACATGGGTCAGAAAGGAAGATGCTTGGGATGGGGATTTAGCTCAGGGGCATAAAGCCCCTGCCTTGCAACCGTGTGGTCATGATTTGGATCCTTGTTACTGATTTAAAAAAAAAAAGGAAGAAAGATGCATGACAAGGTAGGAAGGGTCAAGGAGGACCCACAGCTGTGTGGCTGCATAGTGTTGCTACCAGTGAGGAGCTACTGCCCGTAGGACGGCCAAGCAGAGACATCCCACTGATACTTGGTGATGACACTTTCCTTATCTCTGTCACCACGGGCACTAAGATGTGACAGGAAGCCCGATTATCCCCTTACATTGCCTCTCTCCAGACTGGATACCTGCTTTTTCTCCTTAAAAATTGTAACAACTCACGGTCATGCTTCTTTCAGTTACTTTCAGAGCAATCTTAGTAGAAAGTAATAAAGAAAACATTGGTACCCAGTTCCAAGGCTCATTTGTATATACTGTTTGCTTCAAGTTGATCCACAAATCAAGCATGGGTCTTTCAAAGGGCAGCACTGCAAAGGCCCTGTGCCTAGGGGCTTTGTGGACCTGGACCTCAAGTAAACACCAGGCCTTCCCACCTCTGCCTGGATACCATGTGTCATAAGCTGTAGAAGGGCTAGGCTGGGGTGGCCTTAGAGACATACAGAAGAGCATCCAGCAACAAAAGTAAAACAGTAAAAGGAACCACGAGGTAAACGCAGTCCAGTTCTTACATACTGCTCATGCAGCAAGAATTGCACAGTAAACAGCAGCTCTTTAGGGGCAGGACTGGCCTGGCCGCTGCTGGCCTGTGGCCTCCTCATGCCTTACCAGAGAGCAGTGTGCAGCGGGTGGATTAGAGGTGATGAGAGGTTTAGCTTTTTGGCTGTATGGTCACCTCCTACTGAATGGAGAGATGCTAATTCTTCGGTGCCAGAGCAACTGACCCTGCCCACAGCTTCATCTCAGGGTGTCAGGGAAGGCATCTGGGTCAGATCATTTCTGTGGCCCATTCCCTGGGCCACAGAGGGAAGTGTAGAAAGCATAAGTGACCACGTGTGCAATGGTCCTGTGGCCTGAGGAACTGGGTGTGCAGAGGAAATGGTGGTCTGCTGCGCTAGGCTCATATTCTAGGGCAGAGCGTGGGGGCTGGGCAGAAGAGGATGGGAATCACTTGGGCTCACCTTGTTAGAAATGGATTCCGAGGACAATGCAGATCCATAAAAGACACAATCTGCTCCCATGTCCTTAACCAGGTCCCTGCTGCTGCTGTGTGGTTAGCGGCAAACTGCAGATGATGGAGAAGAGCTACACTTATACCAGGGCCAGTACTATGTTAATTCAGATCTAACAACCCTGGTATTACTTTTTTTTGAGGGGCAGGGTCCTGCAAGTGAGAGAACTACAAGGGTAACAGGATGGAAGGTCACAATCTGGAATTTAAATCCAAGCATTTAGAGTCCAGAATCCGAGTGCGGACTCCACTCCTTCCCGTCCCTCACCCCTGGTTTGCACGGCCGGGAGCTCAGGATGTCTCACTCACGGTGCAGCGACCCATAGACACACAGACCCGTCCCGGTTCTGGGCGCTCCCGGGCTGTTCACCCCCTGGTGCCCGTACGTCGCTCTGGCCAGCCCCGCACCAGGCACTTGCTGATCCCGCGGCCCGGCCCGCGCAGGCGGAAGGCGCTGAGGCCCCGGAAGGAGGAGTCCAGGGCTCAGGCGCTGCCGCAGCCACCTCTCGGGGTCCTCGCGGCGGCGGGCCGGGGAAGATGGCGGCGCCCTGGTGGCGAGCCGTGCTATGCAGGAGTCGGGGATGGCGAAGCTTCAGCACCTCGGGTGAGGGATCCGGGGCCCCGGGAGCTCTTAGTCCCCTGTCTGAGACAGGCCGCGCCCCTGGGGATCGGATCGGAGCCACCGTAACCCCCCTCTCTGCGCGCAGCTGCCCGGTGCCGCCGGACGCCCCCGCTGGGGCCGATGCCCAACCAGGACATCGACGTGAGCAACCTGGAGCGGCTAGAGAAATACCGGAGCTTCGACCGCTACCGGCGCCGAGCGGAGGAGGAGGCGCGGGCCCCGCACTGGTGGCGAACCTACCAGGAACATTTTGGGGAGAAGACAGGTGCAGAGCGTCGGGAGCCGGAGCTGTGGGCATCCGGCACGGATTTTGGGTCGGAGGCCGCTGGCGGCACGCTCCCCCCCACCAGCGAGCGAGCCTGGCGGGCGCTCTTGCGCGCCTGGGGCCTGGGAGGGTTAGGGTTAGGGTTAGGGTTAGGGTTCGGGTTCCCTAACCCTAACCGTAACCCTAACCCTCCGTGCCCTGTTGGCCAAGTAGACCTGCAACGAGTTTCACACGTTTTGCGCTCACCAGGCAGGCACTTATGCCACTGAGCTAAACCCCCGGCCTCCAGCTTCTGAAATGCATATTTCTAAGCTCCTTTCCTGACAGCTTCCCCATTCCTCATTGGTCCCCCTTTGTGTTCCTTAAGGACTCTGCACCCATATCCCTGGCCATGCTGTGTCTAGCTGCCTTTTTTCGCCTTTCCGCGGATCATAAACACTCAGCAGTTGGGGATTCTGATAGTCTTGCTCACCTTTGGGTCCTTGCACGCTCAGTGCCTGGCACCATGTGTCCTTTGTTAAGTGAAATTAAAGCTCTGAGCAAGGTGACTCAAGAAAGGATGCAGGGTTTAAGGAACGTACCAAGTACATCCATTTTTATGTGGAGTGTGGTGGTTTTCACATGTAACCCCAGGAGATTCACCATGAGTTTGAGGCCATCCTAAACTACATAGTGAGACCTTGTCTCAAAAAACAACAAAATGAACCAGGTGTGATGGTGTACTTCTGTAGTCCCAGCACTCAGGAGGCTGAGGCAGCAGGATCATTGCAAATTCCTGACCAGCCTGGACTGTGTAGTAAGACCCTGTCTCAAAAAAAAAAAAAAAAAAGACATAAAAAAATAAAACCGTAGGTGTAGGGGCTGGGGATTTAGCTCAGCAGCATCAGTGCCTGCCTTGCAAGCAGGCAGTCGTGAGTTCAATCCCTAGTACCAATAAAAAGGAAAAAGACAAAAAAAAAAAAAAAAAAAATTGACAGCCAGGGATTTAGCTCAGTGGCTCAAGTGCTTGCCTGATAAACACAAAGTTGTGAGTTCAATCCTGGTACCAAACCAAAAAAAAAAAAAAGAAGAAGAAATTCTTGTTCAGGGCTGGGGATTTAGTCAGCGGCATAAGCACCTACCTTGCAAGCAGGCAGTCATGAGTTCGATCCCCGGTACCGATAAAAAGGAAAAAGACCAAAAAAAAACCGTAGGTGTGTGTGTCCATAGCTAGCTGCAATCCTACTTGTAATTAGAATGATCCTATTTCTCGATTTCCCATGCCTTAAAAAAGATAGTGTGGCATGGTTTAGGAAACTCCAAAACCACCTTTCCTTATGTGTGATTTGCTAACAGCAGGGCTCTCTTCAGATGTGGGGGCCGACTGTAGAGTCTCTTTCTTTTATGAATCAAAGGGAAATAAATCTCCAGCAGCAGACCTAGAGGGCTGGATAGGGACAGCTTAACCCAGCGAATCAATCCTGCTTTCAATGCATCTTCCTTCCCCAGACCCTAAAGACAAAATTGACATCGGGCTGCCTCCACCCAAGATCTGCCGAGCGCAGAGGCTGCTGGAACGCAAACGAATCCGCCAGGAGCTTCGAGCCAGCGTGGAGGAGGAACGCGCAGCCCGCCTCCGCACAGGTAGGCCTCCAAGGAGGGGCGCCTCTCCGTCCCTGTCCCCACTCTGCATCCGACTTCTCGTTCCTTTCTAGCCAGTGTTTCTCTTGAGGCTGTGCGTGAGGAATGGGAAAGGACCTGTGGCCCCTACCACAAGCAGCGACTGGCTGAGTATTGCGGCTTGTACAGAGACCTGTTCCATGGTGCCACTTTCGTGCCCTGGGTTCCCCTGCGCGTGGCCTATGCTGTGAATGAGGTGGACCTGATGCCTGTGTACTATGGCAATGAAGTGACTCCCACCGAGGTAGGTGCTACTCTGTCCTTTTCCCTGCCTTGTTGATCCACATTGCAGTGTCACAGACATGGCCCAGGTTTAGGTTTCCTGGAAAATCAAACATGAGAGTTACAGATACAGTAACATGAAACATAGGAGAAAGAAGATCCATTTTTGCATGTTCCTGGGACTGCTCACTGGTTTTGGAGGGACTTTCCAGGCTCTGTCCCTTGGTACATGGTCCATTTTATGGTTCAGATTTTAGAACAGGCAGCTCTACAGGTCCCTCCTGGCAGCATCTCTTGGCCTGTGTACTTCTGTGAGGGGCTGTCAGGGGCCGCCTGAGACTCCAGCTCTCAGGAAAGGCATTCTGTTCACAGAGGCTTGTCTGTCCCTGCTGGGGGTGGCAGCTTGCCTGTTCTCTTTCCACCAGGCTTCCCAGGCCCCAGAGGTGACCTATGAGGCAGACAAGGACTCCATGTGGACACTGCTTCTCGCCAACCTGGGTAGGTGTCTGAGACCCTCCCAGCCTCCTGCCTCTTCCTCCCCTGAGCCAGGAAGCCGAGGAGGGCAGGGCGTAGCGCTCCAGTTCCTCCTCCTTCCACAGAGGGTCTGTGGGGCCAGTGGTCAGGGTGTGTTTCCATGCAGATGGACACCTGCGGGACCCAGATGCCGAGTACCTCCACTGGCTGGTGTGAGTATCTGGTGGGACAGAGCAAGGGTGTACAGAGACCCCGGAACCTTGCAAGGGGATGCATCATAGACTGACCATGGGATTGATTTTTGTTTTGAGACAGGGTCTCACTATGTAGTGCAGGTTGGCATTGAACTCATTTATGTAGCCCAGGCTGGTCTCAAACTCATGGGGCTCCTGACTCGACCTCCCAAGTACTAGGATTATAGGTGTGCACCAGTTTGCCTGGCTTAGACCATGGGATTCCGCACTAGCCTCTCAGCCCAGGCAGTGACCCTTCCCCTGTGCCTGGTGGTGCGGCCCTGTGATCCAGCGTACACTTGGCAGGTGCAGAAGAGGGCAGTGGGCCTCAGCTGGTCCGTACATGTAACACTAGGATGAACTGCTGTGTGTCTTCCTACCCTGAGGGGTGCTAGGACAGAGGGATGAGGACTGGGAGAGGCCACCAGCAGCTGTGACATCCCCAAACCCTTTTCAGGAAGTCCAACATGGGCTGCCCTTTTTTCTCAATGGCTTTGGTTCTGAGCATCAGGCAGCAGCAGAGGTCAGGCAGGTGCCCCCAACTTTGGGACTTGGAGGTAACTGAAGCCAGGAGCTGGGAGACTGGTTCCTGTCATTGTTATTCAGCAGTAGGTATCTACCTGTGCAGCTTGAGTGGCCACACCAGTACCATGCTGGGCAGACTCTCCCTGGTAAGACCCCAGAGTTCTAAGAAAAGATAAAAGCGACCAGCGGTGATCCAGCTTTCCAGCCTGAGTGGCAGGGCACACCCAAGTCCTGGGGCCAGGCAGAGAAGTTGTGTGGCCAAGCTGTATCCTGCCAGTCCAGAGCCCTAGTCCTTGCCTCTGAGCCCCTTTGCTCCCTGCACCTGTTTGCAGGACATTTGTGGGGGTTACAGAGCTTATCCTGTGTGAATCTGTCCCCTCAGGGAAGGACTTTACCCTCACAGGCCAGAGATGCCCTTGGCACCTCCCTCCTGTGGCAATTAATAGATTCTTGCCTTCTACCAGAACCAACATCCCAGGTAATAGCGTGGCTGAAGGACAGGAGACGTGTCCCTACCTGCCCCCCTTCCCTGCCCAAGGCTCCGGTTTCCACCGCTTCGCCTTCCTGCTCTTCAAGCAGGACAAGCCCATCGACTTCTCCAAGGATACTCGCCCCTCACCCTGGTAATCGTTAGGCCAGTTCCCCGGCCCTGTTCTCTCTCGTGACCTAGGTCTTGAGACTGGCGGGAAAGACTTCCAGTATTGATGACGAGGGTGGGAGAGGGCAGAGTTCGGTCACCCCCTCTGAATTCCCAGCTGTCCCCATCTTCTGACAGCTACCAGCTGGCCCAGAGGACCTTCCACACCTTTGATTTCTACAAGAAACACCAGGAAGCCATGACTCCTGCTGGCCTGGCCTTCTTCCAGTGCCGCTGGGATGACTCTGTCACCTATACCTTCCACCAGCTTCTGGGTAAGGGAAGGGGGGTCTAGGAAGTGGGGGGATAGTGCCCAGCTGGACCCCGCCAGGGACAGGCAAGGAGTCTGTCCTATCCCTGGGCCTTCACTCTTGCAGACATGCGGGAGCCCGTGTTTGAGTTTGTCCGGCCGCCCGCTTACCACCCAAAGCAGAAGCGCTTCCCCCACCGGCAGCCCCTGCGCTACCTGGACCGGTACAGGGACAGTCATGAGCCTGCCTATGGCATCTACTGAGGCACCGTGGTATTGCCCCTCCAGAGGGCCTCTCTCTGAGGTCTGTGCCTTGCCTGAGGTAGCCCGACCCACCGTGAGCCCCTCCTGTCAGGCCCAGGTCTTGGAATGAAGGACACTGCCGTGGGGGCAGGTAGAGAGGTGTGAATAAAGATTTCTGCTATCTCTGGACTGAGTCTGCATCCCAGGAATAGCAGAAAGCACCAGAAGGGGGCTGCCTCCCAGTCCTCTGCCACCCTCCCCGTCCCCCCAGGCAGTCGGGCCCTGCCCTGTGATCCAGTGGCTGAAGAGGATGAGGCCTGCTGGTCTCCTAAGCTCCTTCAAGAGATTGCTCAGAGCCGCTGCACAGCTCTGTGCTGAGCGCTTGCATGGCGTGGCGTGCGCCAGGCCTTGCCCTTGATGCACAACAACAAAGAATAAAAAATAAAAGACACCTGTGTGCTGGCAGGCTGCATCCTGTCCCGTTCCCCCCAACACACACACACGCACACGCGCGCGCACACACACACACACACACACACACACACACACACGCCTTGGATGAGCAGCCCTGACTGCTCACAGAGACTTCAGATATAATCACCCCTCGGCCAGGATGCCCTGACCCCCACTGGGTAGTTGTGTTTCTCCCCCCACATGAAGGCCACTGGTAGCAGGTGACAGGGAGATCTGTCATGTTTTCCAGAATTCAGGGCACTTCACAGACAACACAGTGCTTACGGCATTGTAGGGAGAAGCTGCCCTGGCCACATCACCTGGCCAGACACTGCCTGGAGGCCGGGTACTGCTCAGAGCCCCTTTGACTGCTCAGTGGAGGGGAGGGATATCCAAGTTACTCCAGCCCAGGGACTCATCTCAAGGGAGTCGCATAAGAAGGGGAGCTAGGCTGGGGATTTAGCTCAGCGGCATGAGCGCCTGCCTTGCAAGCAGGCAGTCAGTTCAATCCCTGGTCCCAGTAAAAAAGAAAAAGACAAAAAAAAAAAAAGAAAGGGAGCTGAATGTATTGGTGTCTGTTAAAGAGGGTTTACTGGTGAGGTGGCCTGGTCCTCTAATCCCAGCTAGGGAAGCTGAGGCAAAAGGACCAGGTCAGCTTGGGCAACAGCAGGAGACCCTGACTCAGGAAAGAGGTGGGGAAACTTCCACTGTTAATAGTTTTCTCTCTTGGTAACCAGAAACTTCCAATTTGTTGACTTCAGAAGAACCAAAAGTATGCATAAGCCAGAGACATACCCCAATTTGGAGAGTTCCTGAAACCCACCTCCAGGAAGAAGTGCAACAGAGCACCTGGGGTCAGGAGAGGACTTTTATGGAGTACCCTCCCCACGGGCAGCAGTTAGTTGCAGGAAGGCCATTCAGAGAAGCCACCAGATAGCTCTAGGTGCCCACATGCCCAGTGGGGTTCCTAAACCTCTGGTGGTTTGTTTTTGTTTTGTCCCTGACAACCTCACTATGAAGCCTTGGCTGGCCCTGAACTCCTGATCCTCCTTCTACCCTCCCCCCAAACTTTGGGATTACAGGCATAGGCCACCATGCCCAACCTGCAAGGCTCTGGCCTCCAGAGGCCAAGGCCCTATCCCAGCAAGAGCCAGGCTGAGGGCCTAAGCAAGCAGGATGAAGGTGCCAGGGGTGTCCTGGGCACTTGCAGGCAGCAGGTCAGCGGACATGGGAGCAGGGCCACCCCAGGCCTGCAAGCACCAATGAGCCTCTGGGCGGGGCCCTGGCTCCTTCCGCGACAGTCCGGCCCTCGCAGTCACCCGCCCCGCCCGCTGCCTCCGCCATGGCTGCAAAGCTCATGGAGGACAAGCTGACCTGTTCCATCTGCCTAAGCCTCTACCAGGACCCGGTGACGCTGCCTTGTGGTCACAGCTTCTGCGCAGCCTGCATTCGGAGCTCGCGGCGCTGCTGCGAGGCCTGCCCTGACTGCCGCGAGCCCTTCTCCGAAGGCGCCGGCGAGCCACGCCGCAATGTGGCGCTCAGCGGGGTGTTGGAGGCGCTGCATCTCGATCCCCCGGAGCCCGGCCCCGAACCTCGTACCGCCACACGCTGTCCCCGCCACGGTCGGCCGCTCGAGCTCTTCTGCCGCACCCAGGGCCACTGTGTGTGCAGCGCGTGCACCGTGCACGACTGCCGCCTCCACGAGCTGGCGCTGTTGGACGTGGAGCGCCGGGAGCGAGAGGTGACACTACCGGGCGGGGCGCCTCTCCGCAGGGAATGTCGTGGGCAGGGGCGACATGAGCTTCCGGGGTCCAGGAACCCATGCTTAGTGCTGAGACTCGAGGGTCTATCCATACGACTGGGGTAACCAGCCCACCAGTGTCCAGCGTTGCAGGAGTGCTCCCGGCCCCCCGGGTGAAAGCAAAGCCCAGGTATTGGGCAGTGCTGGCGGCTGAAAAGCAGTAGGTGCCCCTGAGGGTTCCTCATCAATAAATTGCGGGGGCGGTGGGGAGGTGCGTATTGGCAGAGACGTCAGCTGTGATCTCTGCCCTGAGAGACTTAAAGATCGCCGTGAGGAGTCAGTGAACCCAAATGGGTTGCAATATGCAGTAAAGAAAGCGTGCAACACTTTAAGAGACAACAGAGTGATCCTGCTTGGAGGGCAGGTAAGACAGAAGGATCTGAGGAAGTGGCCAAGTGGCAGCGTGGGCTGCTCAGATGGGAAGGAAAGGACAGGCCTGCTGGGGGCAGATGGGTGAGGATCTGGAGCAGATCCTTCAGTCAGCAGGGCCGGACCAGGAAGGGCCTGTGGGCCATGTGAGGAGCTGGCTCTTCCTCCTGGGGAGTCCCTGGGGTCCATTGCAGGTTTGGTCAGGACAGTAAGTTAACAGAGAGTCCACTTCTCTGAGGCCATTTCCTCGTGGTAGTTGTGGTCACTACCTCACAGTGCTGTTGGGTGGAGCAGAAGCCAGTAGTGAGGCCTTAGGAGGAGATCAAGTCCTCAGGTGGCCAGGGTCAGGGCTGCTAGCATCAGCCAGGTCTGACCTCTCATGAGGGCACACTGCATCCTCAAGAGATTTAGGGCACAAGCAGGTATGGCCCCCTGCTTCGCCTTGCCTGTTTGTCAGAGGCTCTGGGTCATCACCCCTCCTTCCCCGCAGGGTGACCTGAGCCAGCATTATGCTTCCTGCTTGTTGACTGGGGAGCTGGAGGAGAGATTGTGGCCCGGCTCGCTCAGCCTGAAGGCAGTAATAGGGCTAGAAGTTGGATCTTTTTTTTTTTTTTTTTTTGTCTTTTTGCGTTTTATCGGTACCGGGGATCAAACTCACGGCTGCCTGCTTGCAAGGCAGGCACTTATGCCGCTGAGCTAAATCCCCAGCCCAAGAAGTTGGATCTTTAGCTCTCTGGGTCTCCTGCTTAGTTCTGGCTTTGTGCTGAGGCTGCTGGCCTAGTTGATAGCATCTGAAGAAACTTCAGAGTCAATCCTGTCCTTTTTTTTGTTGCTCAACCCCTGGGTGGGCCCTGCAGGCTCAGCTGAGAGCCAAGCTGGAGGTCACCCAGCAGCAGGCCACTCAGGCCAACGTCCAACTCCAAGAGCTGCAGCAGCAAAGGAGCCAGATCCAGGTACTGGGCCTGTCGGTCACCCCACCACATCTCACTGCCCTCAGGATGCCCCTGAGACACAGGCTGTAGGTATGAGCCGCTATCTTGAAAATGCTTCCTTGGGGGCTGGGGATTTAGCTCAGTGGCATAAGCGCCTGCCTTGCAAGTGCGCAGCTGTGAGTTTTTTCCCTGGTACCAACTAAAAAAAAAAGAAAAATTGCTTCCTGGCAGCAGAAAGTGAGGGCCCCAGCAGTAAGCCCAGCCCCAGAGAGCAAAGGTTCCAGGGACCCTGGCTCCCCACATCCCACCCCTTAGTCCAGTACATAGCCCCGGCCTGCCTTGGTGTGGTGCAGGGCCTGGCCACCCTGAGGCCCCTCCTGCGCCACACAGAACTCGGCCTGCACCATGCGCTCAGTGGTCTCCGGAAAGTTCAGCAGCCTGCTGCAAGCCCTGGAGTTGCTTCGGATCTCAGCACTCAGAGACATTGAAACAGCTGAGACCCGGGTGCTGGCACCAGCCCTGGACAAGGAGCAGCAGTTGCAGGGCCACCTGGAGGCCCTGGCTCAATATGGCAAGAGGGTCCAGGAGCTCCTGGAGCAGGTGGATGACCAGACTTTCTTCCAGGTACCAGGCCTTGGGTGGTGGGCTGGGGCCTCGTTTCTATCCTCGTGCACCCGCTTAACGTCTCCATCCCTGGGGCTCAGGAATTGCAGCAGCTCTCTGAGCCCCCGGAACCCTTTGGGCCACTGACTCCTCTGCAATGGGACGAAGATCAACAGCTGGGCAACCTGAAGGACTTAGTGAGAGAGCTGTGTGGCCTCCTCCTGGAAGAGGCGTCCCCTCCCGAGGCACCAGCCAAGACTGCCAACACGAACCCCGTGGGTGAGGCTGACCTCAAGTCTTCCTTGTCCTTTTGGGCCTGGCTGGGGAAAAAATAGGATGGGACTCATTCCCACTCCCCTAACCCTGTCTTGTTCCCCAGAGGCCCCAGATCCCCTGGTACAGGTCCCAAGCGTGGTGTGTCCACTGCGGAGGAAACTCTGGCAGAGTAAGGAGGTCCAGTGCCTATGTGTACCTGTGCATGTGTGAGTACGTGTGTACACCTGCCTGTGTGTATACACGTGTACGCTGGGACAGGGAGTGCTGTGTCTGTGCTGTCCGTGGTTTCTGTTCCATGGCCCTTTCTGTACACACCTGTAGCAGGACATTCTGGTCCATGTCTGCCCCGAAGCAGCCAGCATAGAGTGTCAAACTGCAGGTTTGGGATTTTTTTGTGTGTGTGTGTCCATTTTTTGTCTTTTTTGAGACAGGGTCTCTCTGTGCAGTTCAGGCTGGCCTTGAGCTCACTTTGTAGCCCAGGCTGGCCTCAGTCTTGCAAAGATGTTCCTCCTTAGCCTCCCAACTGCTGGGATGACAGGCTTGTGCCACCACACCCAGTTTAAACTACAGGTTCAAAAGCTGGGCATGGTGGCACATACCTATCATCTTAGCACTCTGAGAGGCTGAGAGAAGGAGGACTGAAAGTTTGAATTCAGCCTGAGCAATCTACCAATGTAGTGTGACCCTGTGTTAAAAAACAAAACGGGGCTGGTGTATAGCTGAATGCAAAGGCCCTGTGGTCACTTTGCCAAAGGGGAAAAAAGAGATGACGTTAAGACATGTGACATCTAAGAAGAAGAAGAAAGACTACCTGAGAGCCATCAATATTTTTCCGTTGATTACCAAGTTCGTTTATCTCTCTGGGCCTCAGTTTTTGTCCTCTACACCAATGAGGATTCCACCCCAATGTCACAGTGAGGTTGGAACGTGTGCCCTGCTCACCCTCTATGCCTGGGCAGTGGACCTGTGGTTGCTCTCTCCCTTCTGTGGACGGGTTGCCTACTTCTGCCCATCTCTCCTCAATAGATTATCGAAATCTGACCTTTGATCCAGATAGCGCCAACCACCACTTCCACCTGTCCTGCCAGGGCCAGCGGGTGACGCACCGTCGCCAGTCTCAGGGCCCAGCCCAGCCGGGCAGCTTCAAGCTCTGGCAGGTGCAGTGTGCCCAGAGCTTCCAGAAGGGGCACCACTACTGGGAGGTGCACATCTCCAACCATTCAGTGACTCTGGGAGTCGCCTACCCAGACCTGCCTCGACAGAAGCTGGGCACCAACACGGACAACATTGGCCAAGAGTCCTGCTCCTGGGGCTTTTGCATCCAAGAGGACAGTGTCCTGGCCCGGCACAATGGGGACACCCAGCGCCTCCCCAGGGTGTCTGCACGGCTCCTGGGCATGGATTTGGACCTGGCCCGTGGCTGCCTCACCTTCTACAGCCTGGAGCCGCAGGTCCAGCTCCTGCACACCTTCCACGCCCTCTTCAGCCGGCCCCTCTACCCTGTCTTTTGGCTCCTGGAGGGCAGGACCCTCACCTTGTGCCATCAGCGTGGGGCCCAGCTCCCTCCAGCGCTGCAGGAAGAAGCCTCAGTGCCCAGCTGAGGAAGCTGTGGGGCAGCGCTTTGGGCTGACAGGCACATTATGCCCGTGTGCCCAAGAGCTGCCCAGCCTGGCCTGGGATATAGTGATTCAAAGAGAAATATTCTAATGACGGTCAGAGGACTCACGGTGTTCGAAGGAATGACTCCTGGCCTCTTTTCTTTGTTGCATGTGTTTTTCTTGTATGGTACCAGGGATTGAACCCTAGGCCTTTGGCCTTTGCAGTGACCTACAACCCCAGTCTTTTTTTTTTTTTTTTTTTTTTTTTTGAGACAGAGTCTTCCTAAGTGCTAAATTGTCCAGGTGAATTGTCCTGCCTCAGCCTCCTGGAGCGCTGGGATTACAGGTGTGTGCCACCAGTCTCAGCTGGCCTCTATGGTTTTTGTTTTTACACTGTAAACATGTACAGTTTATCTTCCATCAAATGTATCTCAATAAAACTGTAGAAAATGAAGTGAACTTAAATAAGGGGGAAGAAGTGATGGTCTCAGATCCAGCATGTGTTCTCTCCCACTCACCCAAATTCCTCGCTCGCCAGCCCTGGGTTCCTCCTCCTCTGGCTTCCTATCTAGCTCCCACAGACAGGCTGAAGGGCACCAGTCTGCAGGCATGGAGCAACCATGAGGGACATGTCCCAGGAGGCTGTGAGCTCAGGTGGACCTCAGAGGATCGCAGCAAATATAGAAAGGACAGGCAGGGTCTTGGTTGGGCAGACATTATGTCCTGGAGCGTGGGGTCAAGACTGGATGAGGCCTGGAACCACAGCTCATGGGTCCCCAGGTGGAGCATATTGTCAGCAGGTGGTCTTGCTGGTGCACAGTGACCTCCATTGACTCAGAGAGGGAGTGGGGATGACCCATACCTGTAATCCTGGCATTTGGGAAGCTGAAGCTGGAGGATCACTGAGCTCAAGGCCAACCTGGGCTGCATAATCCAGTTCAAATCCAGTCTGAACTACATAGTGAGACCTTGTCTCAAAAAAAAAAAAAAAAAAAAAAAAAAAACAACAGGGGCTGGGAGTTTAGCTCAGCAGCATAAGCATCTGCCTTGCAAGTGCGTGGTTAAGAGTTTGATCCCTGGTACTGATAAAAAAAAAAAATATTTACCACTATTGGACATTTAAGGTATTTTTGGGTAGCCATGCTCTGTGGGCATATCTGTAATCCTAGCATTCAGGTGGCTAGAGCAGGAGGAACTATCTAGCAAGACTCTGTCTCAAACCAATATATATATATGTATATATATAAAACATTGGCATGATGAGTATTTTGGAGCAGAAAGCCTTGGACATATTTATGGTTGTGTACTTTTTTTTTTTTTTTTTTTTTGATAAAGGGTCACACTTTGCAATTCAGGCTGGCCTTGAACTTGCTTATGTAGCCCAGGCTGGCCTAGAACTCACCATGATCCTCCTGCCTCAGCCTCCCGAATGCTAGGATTACAGGCATGTGCCACCACGCTCGGCTCTATGGTTATATACTTAACCTAAATTCCTAAAGTAGAATTATTTGTCAGGAAACAGTGAACATTTGAATTTTTTTAAATTTTCTTTTACTTGTTTCTGTAATACTAGGAGTTGCACCTGGGGCCTCCACACCAGGCTATATCTACAACCCTTTTTATTTGTTATTTCAAGACAGGGTTTCACTAAGTTTTCCTGGTAGGAATTGAATTTGTGGTGGATCCTCCCTGTCTCAGCCTTCCAGAGTGCTGAGAATATAGGCATGTACCATCCTACTGGCTGCTCCTACCGTTCTAAAAGCAGGTCACAGAGAGCAGTAGGAGTGGGAGCCCTGTGTCTCCCAGAAGCTCTTGCCCCATCTACACCACCCTCTCTGATGGATGCATCATCTCCGCTAGGCCAGTTGCACTGGTGTTAGAGTAAAAAGGGCACCAAGACAGTGACACAGGAACATGCTTGAGTCACCTGTGGGTATCACTGGCTTCTCCGCCCCATACACTGGCGCTCCTCCCTGCCTTCTGGACCTGGGGAATGGATATTTGAGACAGGAGGGAGAGAGGATTTAAACGAGAGGGCCCTGTGGGCCAGAGGGGTTGGAGGGAGCTGGACTAGAGGCCAGGCGGGCGAGGGCCAGGGAAGACAGGGGTTTGATCTTTTCCAGGCGGGAAAGGGGACAGAATGGTAATTGGGAAGTGTGCTGCGGTGACCTCAGACAGGCTGTTCAGAGACCTGAAGCCAGCACTTTCGATTCTCAGGGTCCCTAAACCAGGAATGGAGCCTGAACAGAGACCCTGGCAGATGCTCAGCAGCCTACTTTGGGAAGCGCCAGTGTACTGACTTTCCAGGCCCAAAGCCAGCAGGCATGCTGGCACAGGCCTGGATTTCCAGCATTCTGGGAAGCTGAAGCAGGAGGGTTCCAAGTCGAGCCCAGCCTGAGCCACCCAGTGCAAATGCCCTGGATTTGATCCCTGGTACTAGGGGAAAAAAATAAGTACAGAGGGGCTTGGGATTTAGCTCAGTGGCATAAGCACCTGCCTTGCAAGCAGGTGGTCGTGAGTTCAATCCCTGGTACCAATAAAAATGAAAAAGACAAAAAAAAAAAAAAAAAAAAAAAAAAGTACAAGGAAAGGAAGGCCTGAGACTCAGGACAGGAGGAACTGATCGCCAGAGGGAAATGATGAAACCCTGGAACAGGAGCACAAATGTCTATGAAACTGCTCAAGGGGGGACTGGGGATTTAGCTCAGCGGCATAAGTGCCTGCCTAGCAAGCAGGCAGTAGTGAGTTCGATCCCCGGTACCGATAAAAAGGAAAAAGATAAAAAAAAAAAAAATTAAAAAAAAAGAAACTGCTCAAGGCTCCTAGGCATGTGATTCAGCGATGTCATAAAAACCCTTAAGAGCCAAAGCAGGTCACCACTGCAGAGCAGAAGCCTGAAGCACATGGGTCTGCTGTCTCCTATTTTTTGTCATACTCCTGGAATTGTTTACTCCTTAACCTAATGTATTAATTTGATATAAATACAAACTCCCCGCCCCCTTTTTTTCAGTATCAAGGATGAAATCCAGGGCTTTCACACTGAGCTACATCTCCACATTTTGTTATTTGTTTTGTTTTGCTGTTTGTTTTGAGTCAGGATTTCACTAAGATGCTAAACTGCCCAGGCTGGGCTGGGCTTGCTGTCCTCCTGCCTCAGCCTCTTGAGTGATGGGATTACAAGGGCTCACCACCACACCACACCACACCACACCAGGATTGGCTTGGTTTTGTTTCTTTTTGACACAACTATGAACAGGTTCTGGCAAAGCTCAGAAGTTGCCTTTGTCCCTAGGAACTGCTGCATTTCAGAAAGACTGCAGACTCCAGGTAGCAGCTGTGAGACTGTGGTTATGGGAGTGAACTATTATTAAGACGCCAGCGTCCTTCAGGGCATGGAGCTTCACATCGGCAGAGCTACTTGGGAGACAGAGGCAAGAGGGTCACTTGAGGCCCTGAGTTTGAGACTGGTGTGGCCCATATGGAGAGACCTCAAGGAAAGAAGGAAGGAAGGAAGGAAGGAAGGAAGGAAGGAAGGAAGGAAGGAAGGAAGGCTGGGCTGCGGGTTCAAGGCCCATCTGAACACATAGCCAAGAATCTGGCTCAAAACACCAGAAAGAAGCCAAATGTGGTGGTGCATGCCTGTAATTCCAGCTCTCTTAGAGGCTGAGGCAAGAGGATCAAAGTGCGTTCAAGGCCGAGGATTTAGCTCAGTGGCATAAAAGTGCCTGCCTTGCGGGCGTGCCATCGTGAGTTCGATCCCCAGTACCAAAAGCAAAAACACAAAGTGAGTTCAAGGCCAGCCTGGGCTGCATAAGCAAGTTCAAAGCCAATCTGTTCTACACACTGAGACCCTGTCTCAAAAACACCAAAAAGAAAAGAAAAACCAAAATGAAGGGGAAAAAAAGAAGGGGTGGGAGATGAGGGGTGGGGAGGCACCACCACCCTGACAGCATATTCCCATGCTTTCCCCTTGGGGGAGCAAATCTTTCTGAGTGGAGCATTGGCAGAACAGGTCTCTAGGTACCCCTCAGTTTGAGAGCACCCCCTTCAGAGCCAGGCAGATCTATGGTGTCAGCAAACCCAAGTGCCCGGCTGCCAAATCAGAGTGGGGTGGAGTTGGGCCCCTGGTCTCCCACTGGACCCTTCTTGGGTCAGGCGTGCCCAAGGCTCCCCGGGAAACCGGTGCCTAGAACTCATCTGCCCTCCTGCCAAGCTGGGTGCGCTCAGGCCGCTCCCTCTGCTGCTCCTTTGGTCCCCTCTCAGCCACCCAAGCCCTAGCAGCCTGCCTGTGACAGCCCAGCGCAAATGTCCCTGGTGTAATCCCCAACCTTTCAGTTCCACGTTGTAGCATTTACCGTGTCTGCTTTACATAATCCCCAGCCTCCTCCGTAATTCCCATACAGGGATTGGACCTCTCTTTTGGCACTTTTTTCCTGAGGGAGAGGTGAGTGAGTCCTCACAGAACTCATGTTAACTCTATCTTTCCTTTTTTCTTTTTACATTTTTTTCTTTCTTCCTTCCTTCCTTTCTTTCTTTCTTTCTTTTTTTTTTTTTTTTTTTTTTTTGTACCAGGGATCAAACTCATGACCTCGAGCTTGCCAGACAGGCACTTGTGCCCTGAGCTAAATCCCCAGCCCTAATTTTTTAAAAATTTCTGAGACAGGGTCTCACTATGTATTCCAGGCTGGCTTTGAGCTCACTATGTAGCCCAGGCTGGCCTCCAACTCACAGAGATTCTCCTGCCTCAGCCTCCCAGTGTTGGATAACAGGTATGCACCACCACACCCAGCTTTTTCCTCTTTTGGCAGTATTGGAGATTGAACCCAGTCCCTTTGCACTGAGCTACATTCCCAGCCCTTTATTTTTTATTTTAAGAGAGTCTCACTGAGTCTCTAAATTGCCCAGGCTGGGCTCAAACTCTCAGTCCTCCTGCCTCAGTCTTGGGACTTTTGTCAAAATCTTACCCCACAAGGGTTAAGGGAATGGGGCTTTCAGAGATGACAAGATCATGAGAGTGGAGCCCTCATCGATGAGACTGGTAACTTATATGGGGACCCCAGACAGCTCACCAGCCCTCTTTCTACCACATGAAAACACAAGGTGAGGTGAGCCATTTGCCCAGCAAGGGGCCCTCGCCAACACAGGCCGAGCCACTAATCTCAGCTCCCACCCTCCAAAAGGAGATATCACCCAGCCTCTGCTCTGGGTCACAGTGGCGGAGACTGCAGCAAGGGTTATTCTCTGCAGGCCAAGCTCCCCAGGACACTGGTGCCTGTGTCACTCCCACAGAAGAGCTCCACCCCCATCACCCACAAAGCCTCATATGGATGGATGGACAGATGGACAGATGGATGGACAGCTGAGCTCAGGGGAGAGGCAGCAAGAAACACAGGCTGGGGCCTGGGAAGGGTTTGAAGGGCAGAGCCCGATGTGTGCACAGGAAGTAGGGCTGGGGAAAATCCCCTGCCTTCCTGTGGACAGGGGAGTAAGAGATTCCTCCGAGAGGGGAAACTGACAAGGGCCAGGCTTTAGCCAACATCCTCAGCTGAGGGACGCAGTCCCTTAGGAATGCTGGATAATACCAAGTGACAGTTTTGATTGTCACAACTGAGTGGCACTCCTAGCACCAAATGGGTGGGCCCATGGGTGACACTCACCATCCAACATCCCCCAATCCAGCTGCCCAACAAAGGGAACCTGAAAACCATTGGATTGTACACTTTATTTTTTTTTTGTCTTTTTCTTTTTTATTGGTACCGGGGATCGAACTCACGACCACCTGCTTGCAAGGCAGGTGCTTATGCCACCGAGCTAAATCCCCAGCCCCAATTGTACGCTTTATTTATTCATTAACAGATTTATTTGCAGCACTGAAAACGGAGGCCAGGGGTATTCTACTACTAGCTACATTCAAGCTTTTATATTCTGAGACAGTCTTGCTAAGTTGCCCATCCTGCACTCAAACTTGTAACCCTCTTGTCTCACCCCCTCAGAGTGCTGGGATCATAGCCACGGAGGCCTGCACCTGACTGGATAGAATACTTTAAATGCTCAAATTGTATGGTAGTGAATTAATATTCATAAAGCTGCTTTAAAAAAAAAAAAACTTTCCAGCAGGGCATGGTGGTGCATACCTGTAATCCCTGTATTTGGGAGGCTGAGGCAGGAGGATCACTGCAAGTTCGAGACCAGCCTGCGCTACTAAGTGATCTCAAGGTTAGCCTGAACTGCATAGTGAGACTCTGTCTCAAAATTAAATAAATTAATTAATTAACTTTTAAAAAGCCTTCCAGGCTGAGGATACAACTCAGTAGTAGAGCACTTGCCTAACAGGTATGAGGCCCTGGGCCAGGAGTTCTATCGGCCATAGCGGTTTGCAACTGTAATCTCAGCACCTCAAGAGGCTGAGGCAGAAATATCATTGCAAGTTCAAGGCCAGCCTGCACCACATAGTGAGACCCTATCTCAAAAAAAAAAAAATGGCTAGAGATTGTGGCTCAGGGCAATGGCCCTGCCTTGTACCCCTGGTACCCTACATGTGCTCACACATACATTTGCACACACAAGCGAGGAAGTTTGGGCTACGAGTGCGACTCAGTAGCAGTTCATGTGCTTAGCTTTTGCAAGGCCCTGTATTCTATTCCCAACACACACCAAAAAAAGTCTGACACAGAGCAGAGGGCATGTGACAACAGAGACAGATACTGGAGTAGTGTATATACACCCCAAGGAATACCAGGATTTGCCAGCCAACAGCAGAAGCTGGGGGGCAGGCCTGGGACAGATTCCCCCTCATCTCTTCCCGCAGGACACACCTCTACGGACACCTCGATTTCAGTTCTGGATTCCTGTACCATGAGAATATGATCCTCACTTATTTTTGCAGCACTGAGAATGGAACACAGGGCCTTGCACAGCCCGGACAGTGATCTACTGCTGGGCCACATTCCCGGTCTGGACCTTTGTTCCTTCTATACCACCCAGGTTTTACTACTCTTAAAGCACCTGGTTTGTGTCAGGCACTAATTAAGGTCCCCTTCCTGTGGCAGATCCTGATGTGAACAGACCCTGAGGTCTCCTGGAGAGGTCCTCCTGCCCAGCACCTCCCACCCTCCCACCTATCCCTTCCCACCCCAGGGTCTCACCTGTCGCTGAGAGGCGAGCCCTGGAGGACCTGGGCACCTCCTCTCTGTGTTGTCCCCGTCCCCGTACCTCGTCCTGAGGAGGCCCTGCCATCGTCTCCATCCCCACAATCTCCATCAATCTGCACCTCCCAGAGGGCAGAGAGCCAAGTGACAGGTGCTGACTGCTAATGCAGATGCCCTGGGGTTAAGCGATGACCGAGATGGACTCTGTAGCCCTCCAGCAGTTCCCATGCCAGTGCACAGAGACGACAGGACAGCGTGAAGCTCCTGCTCAGCCTACCCAGGATGTCTCCAAAGGGGTTACCACCGCCCATCTGGAGAGAGGCGGGTAAGTCACATGGCTTCTCTGGCCTCCATAGCTGCCTCAAAACAGCCTGAGTTTCTAGAGATGGGTCACCTCAGGGTATGGCACCTGGGAGGCATTTATTAGATCTGAGTGTTCTTTCTTTCTTTCCAGGGAAGCTGTCAGGGGCTTGGCACAGTATCCTTACAAAGTATACATTTTTTTTTTCCAAGAAGGGTTCCACTATGTTACCTGGGCTGGCCTTGACTCTCTGGGTTCAAGGGATCCTCGTTACACAGCCTCCAGAATAGTGGAGACTATGGGCACATGCCCAGTGATCCTCCTGCCTCAGCCTTCTGAGTGCTGAGATTACAGATGTGCACCATTATAACTGGCTCAAAAAACTTTATAGTAGCTTTAAAGTTACAGAAAAGCTATGTCAAGAATACCAAGTCCCTATATATCCTACACCTGATTCTCTCTTTAGTTAACATCTTAGATTCTATGGTAATTAGTGAAAAAAATGAAAGAATGAACCCAGACTTGGTGGCATGGGCTTGTAATTACTGCACTCTGGGAGGCCAAGGCAGGAGACACAAATTTGGGCCCAGCGTGGCCAACCTGAAGATTCAGTGAAATCCTGTCTCAAAATAATTTTCGTAGTGTATATTGGCACATTCCTATAATCTCAGCACTTCGGAGGCCAAGGCAAGGAGCACTGCTGCAAATTCAAGTCTACATAGCAAATGCAGTCTCAAAAAAAATTTTTTTTTAAAGGTTAAATCCCCAGAATCACAAAAAAGGGGGGGGAGGGGTAGGCGGCTTTGAGGAGGTACTCATCAGGTATTTTGGAGACACAGGATTGATCTGATGTTTTTCTCATCAGGCAGGAGTTGTACGTTTGAGGGAGGAAGACATCACATGAGAGGCCGAGCTATTGCTGTGATTTATCACTGTCGATGCTGACCTTGACCACCCTGGGTAGTGTTGTTAGTCCTGCTCCTCTGTTAAGCGGTTCTTGTATTTCCTTCCCGTCCCAGTGCACAGATGCCGCATGAGGAGTGGAAATTAGCTCCAACTTGGAGAACCTACAATGGGAAATGTGTCTGTTCTACCCTCACTGGTTCATTTATTCAGTTACTTATTACTACCACCATGGACTCACAGTTACAAACCAGTAGTTCTCTCTCTCTCTCTGGTAGTATTAAGGATTAAACTCAGTCTTTTAAACAATCTCGGTCTTTTTTTTTCATCTTACATTTTGAGCCAGGGTCTTGCAAAGTGGCCCTGGCTGGGCTGGAATTTTTGAGACCCCTACTCAGTCTCCCGGAGTGCTGAGATTACAAGCACCATGCTTGGCTCCCAGCCCTTTTTTACTGAGACAAAGGCGCTCTCTAAATTAGGCTGGCCTTGAAATTTCCATCTTTCTGCCTCAGTCTCCCAAATTGCTGGGATGATGGCCACACACCCCAGGAATTCAACCTTGCTGAGTATAACTTGCAATAAGACATACTATAGCCAGGAGTGATGGTGCATGCTGTAATCCCAGCCCTCAGGAGGCCGAGGCAGGAATATCACTGCAAGTTCGAGGCCAGCCTGGGCTACATAATGAACTGAAGGCAAAAAAGACATACCGTTTAGTGTATGCACTTAGGCAAGTCTTAACCACTGCCTCTTCTTGGGGAGCCCCAGTGTTTGTCTAGGTGCACCACAGGTGCGGGGGAGTGTTCGAGGACCGGAACTGCATTCCTCGGATCTGGCACTCGGAGCATGACATAACTTCCCATTTCAGGTCTAGAAAAGCCCAAGTTCCCCGCCAGGGCTAAATAGAGTCGCTAAGGGGCAAAAACAGACACACATCAGCAATTATTTCCTCTGAGTAAGCGGCTCAGGAACTTTGCTAACTGTGCCAGTGAGGGGTCTGGAGTGCAAGGTGCCGCCTGTAGTGACACAGTCGCCCGCCAGCCCTCCGGAGCCCAGGCCATGCCAGGAGTGGGGGTTGGAGGGTGAACTCCCTCCCAGCCTCCCGCCTGGGCGCCCCTGGCTTTCTTGCCCTGGCCTCCTTCTTTGCACACTGGCAGCGCGGACTGAGGCACCCAGGATCCCCTCGGAGTTGCGCAGGGCTGCTACGCTGGGGGCGGGCCGCGCCGAGGCCGGAGGCGGAGGGGGTCGGACCCTTGGCTTCAGCCCCAGGGGGCGGTGCAGGGCGCGAGCGGTCTGGGTCCCTCCCAGGCGCACGCAGAACAGGCGACGCCCGGGGCCGCGGAGTCATGGACGGCAGCGGGCCCTTCGGCTGCCCCATCTGCCTGGAGCCGCTCCGGGAGCCGGTGACGCTGCCCTGCGGCCACAACTTCTGCCTCGCCTGCCTGGGCGCGCTCTGGCCGCACCGCAGCGCGGGAGGCGCGGGTGGCTCCGGAGGGGCAGCCCGCTGCCCGCTGTGCCAGGAGCCCTTCCCCGACGGCCTGCAGCTCCGCAAGAACCACACGCTGTCCGAGTTGCTGCAGCTCCGCCACGGATCCGGACCCGGGCCTATGCCCACCCCGGCTCCCACCCCGGCCCGGTGCCCAACGCCGGAGCCCTCGGCGCCCAGCGCGCCGCCCAGCGCCACGGAGCCGTCGGCCCCCAGCGCGCCCCCGTCCTGGGCGCCAGCAGAGGAGCCCGTGCACTGCGACGCGTGCCCGGAGGGCGCGGCCCTGCCCGCCGCGCTCTCCTGCCTCACCTGCCTCGCGTCCTTCTGCCCCGCGCACCTGGGCCCGCATGAGCGCAGTCCCGCGCTGCGCGGGCACCGCCTGGTGCCGCCGCTGCGCAGGCTGGAGGAGAGCCTGTGCCCGCGTCACCTGCGGCCTCTGGAGCGCTACTGTCGCGCCGAACGCTTGTGCCTGTGTGAGGCCTGCGCTGCCCAGGAACACCGCGGCCACGAGCTCGTGTCGCTGGAGCAGGAGCGCGCGCTTCAGGAGGTGGGGAGCGGGATCCTGGGAGGCCGGGTAGCCCCTGCCCTTCTGGGCTCGGGTCTTAATTTTCTCCTCTCCCTGAGGAGCTTTGCAGTCCTTCCAGTGTCATCTCCTCTTGGAGGTGGAGATGGAAAGAGTGGGAAGGAGGGACCAGTGACAAGCCCTAAAGGACAGGAAGGGCAGGCAGGGGACACCGGGGGTCTTTGGGGTGCAAGGCAGGCGGAAGCTGTTTTAGGTCCTCCAGCCTGGCTGTGTGGGCTGGAATCTGCTGCATCCCAAAACCTAGCTGATGTGATGGGCGCAGTTCTGATTTGCCCTGGGTGGAGGCAGCCGTTTTGGATGGGTGTGGCCCATGACAGGAGTGCCACCGGCAGTGGGGCTGGGCACATAGATCCTCAGTGTTCTGCCTTCTGGGCTGTGGTGGGAACATGTGCGCGGTCCACTACCTCCTCCCCCAGTTTCCTTTGGCCTGCAGCCTAGTGTTGGCGCCTCTGGCCTTGGGATTTTCCGTCTCTCCTGCCTGGAGCAGTGACTCATAACACCCAGGGGATTTGCCCGGAATCCCCTTTTTTCAGGCTTGGACTGGGGACACAGAATTTTTGGGAACAGCGATCCCTTCCTGTGCTTTTCACCTTCATAACCTCTTACTCTCTCTTACTCCACTGGAGGAAATTCTCAAAGAAATCTGAGCAAAATTGGGATCCACAGATGGCCCCCTGGGGCCGGGCTGGTGGAGGGGAGGCAGGTGAACACAATTAGCCTGGCCTCTCACCAGGAATTCATCCAGGAATGGCACAGCCCGGGCAGCCCGGGCTCTAGACACCTCAGGCATGATATAGGACATCATGGCCACACTGACCCCTTGGTCATCCCTCCATTCTCCCCGGCAAGTCCCAGGACCCTGGCACAGGGCTGGGGCGTCTGCCAGCCGCCACACTCAGGGAGGATGTTGCCCGCAGGCTGAACAGCCCAAAGTCCTGAGCGCTGTGGAGGACCGCATGGATGAGCTGGCTGCTGGCATCGCACAGTCCCGACGCACGGTGGCCCTCATCAAGGTCAGACGCTCCCCCAACTGCCGGTGCATCTCTTCAGGGGCCTGGCAGTGTGAGCTCAGCAGAATGCGGTACTCACTGAGCACTAGCATCTCCCTGGTCTGCCAGATCCAGGACGGGCTCGGCTTGGCCCCTCTGTCCCCTGAAGAGGACACCTGGATGCCTGGCCTCTGAGAAGAATGGGGCCAAAGGCCAGGCTTGTTCTTTACCCCACATTGGTGCCTCCATTACACCTGTGCAGAGTGCAGCTGTGGCAGAGAGGGAGCGAGTAAGCCAGCTGTTTGCTGAGGCTGTGGCCACCCTGCAGAGCTTCCAGAAGGAGGTGCTGGGCTTCATTGAGGAGGGTGAGGTCCTCATGCTGGGTCGCTCCCAGGGAGACCTTCGGCGACAAGAGGAACAGCGCAGCCGCTTGAGCAGGGCCCGCCAGAGCCTCAGTCAGGTCCCTGAGGCGGACTCCGTCAGCTTCCTGCAGGTGAGAGCAACATGTGGGCCACGGAGGGAGCAGAAGGGGAGAGGATGAAGGGAGGCGGTGATGCCCAGCCTGCTGGGGTTGTCTGCCATCCTGGTGGTGCTGTCCCTTCCAGCCAGGAAGAGCTGTGGCAAGCAGAGCTTTAATGGGTACTTGTCTGGTACAGGAGTTTCTGGCACTACGGCTGGCCCTGGAGGAGGGGTGCGGCCCTGGGCCCAGCCCCCCAAGGGAGCTCAGCTTCACCAAGTCATCCCAAGCTGTCCGGGCAGTGAGAGACGTGCTGGCCTCAGCCTGTGCCAGCCAGTGGGAGCAGCTGCGGGAACAGGGTGGTGACCAGGATGGACTGCAAAAGCTGGGCTCAGAAGGTACCTGCTCCCCAGATGACTCACTCATCCTCCTCCAGGCTCCCCACACAGGCCCCCGGGCCTGGCGTCCATCCAGGGGTAAAAAAAAGAAACTGCTTGGCACCACCCTGTGATGAACAGACTGCTCTTTAGCCACAGCCAGGAGGGCAGAGGAGACTCTTCCTAGCCCACTGTCCTGCTTTACAGGGGCCGAAGTCCAGTGGGCAAGGGGGGAAAGCCACGGAACTCAGGCAGCAGCATGCATGGGAACACAGGGTGCTATACTTGGGTGTGTGCCTGTTTCCAGGTAACTCTGGGATTTGGAGGAAAGAGAGGGGCAAGAATTGCAGTCACAGGTTTAGGAGCAGGCATGGTGCCCAGCAGCCTGGCCATGGGCAGTCTAGGGAGATATTTTCCCACCATGTCCCTCTGCAGCTGATGCCGAGTCTCAGGACCCCGATAGCACCAACCTCCTGCAGAGTGACGCACCCAGGGACTATTTCCTCAAGTGTAAGTGCATATGGAGAGCCCTCCTGCACCCATGGAGGCTGCTCAGGCTCAGGCTGCTCAAAGGTGCTAGAGGGATCCTGGGGTGGCAGAGTCATTGCAGGGGTGGTCTCCAGTTGAGGTGTGCTGTTGCAAAGGAGGGGCCCCGTTTGGGGGAGGTGAGCACCTTTGGGGGACTGTTCCATCTGAGCTGGTTCTGAGCTCGCGTCTCTCCTTCCATTTGTGTGGTCAGTTGCCTATATCGTGGACTTGGACAGTGATACAGCAGACAAGTTCTTGCAGCTGTTTGGAACCAAAGGTGTCAAAAGGGTACTGTGTCCCATCAACTACCCCGAGTCACCTACCCGCTTCACCCATTGCGAGCAGGTGCTGGGTGAAGGCGCCATGGACAGAGGCACCTATTACTGGGAGGTAGAGATCATCGAGGGCTGGGTCAGCATGGGGGTCATGGCCGAAGGCTTCTCCCCACAAGAGCCCTATGACCGGGGCCGGCTGGGTCGCAACGCGCATTCCTGCTGCCTGCAGTGGAATGGACGCAACTTCTCTGTCTGGTTCCACGGGCTGGAAGCGGCCCTGCCCCACAACTTCTCGCCCACAGTTGGGATCTGCCTGGAGTACGCCGACCGTGCCCTGGCCTTCTATACTGTGCACGATGGCAAGATGAGCCTCCTGCGGCGGCTGAAGGCATCTCGGCCACGCCGGAGCGGCGCCTTGGCCTCCCCCACTGACCCCTTCCAGAGCCGCCTGGACAGCCACTTTGCAGGGCTGTTCACCCACAGGCTCAAGCCTGCCTTCTTCCTGGAGAGTGTGGATGCCCATGTACAGATTGGACCTCTCAAGAAGTCCTGTATAACTGTGCTGAAGAGGAGGTGATGCAGGCCGGCCACCTCCTGCAGCCACCCTGGTGTGCGTAGGCTTGCGTCTGGGTTCCATCTTGTCCCCAAGGAAGGCATCAGCCTTAGAGTCCACACAAAAGGCCTCCACCTGGCTCTCAGGGAGGAGGCCCCCCCACCAAACCTTGTTTTGGGGAGAGTGAATTTAAGCTGGGACAGATCCAACCCTCTCCTTTTCTAGGTTTCTAGAACAATGCCTGGCACACAATAGGTGCGCAATAAACATTTGTTGAGTGAAGGATCCCTTTTTCACCCCTTTCCCTAGCCACCAAGAATTCAGACTCCTTAACTTTCTTTTTTCCTTTTTTTCTGAACTCAAGGCCTTTGCACTGAGCTACATTTTTAGTGCTTTTATTTTGGGACAAGGTCTTGCTAAGTTGCTCGGGTTGGGTTTGAATTTGAGAGCTCAGCCCCCCAGAGCACTGGGATTGTAGACATGGGCCACGTTGCCCAGCTTCTCAGCTTTGCAGGGCTGGCAGGTGGGAAAAGTCTCTCACCTAGGAGAAGGGGACTGAAACAGGGTGCCTCAAGGGACTTCCGCTCCCTGATTCTCGGCAGGGTAGACAGAAGTGGGTTCTCCCATAGGGTCCAGCCACAGGGCCCTGGTGTTGTCCTGGTTGCCCCAGTGTTTGCTTTGAATGGCCTGGCTCCCGCTGCTGTTTTCATGCCTGAGCCCACAGCCAGTTCTGGGCCCGCCTTTTGCTGGCTGTGCCCAGAATTAAACATAGACTTCAAGCCCCAAGAGCAGGGCAGGACCCCTGGGTGTGGCCAAGGAAGCTGGAGACCTGGGCTTCCTTCGCATACGCCATCTCAGCCTATGGAGAGACACAGCCAAGACCATCCCAGGGTGTGGCTGGAGCCCAGCACAGTGTCCTCAGTCCGCCAGCTGTGTGCCTCCACAGTGCTGGTTCTCCAGCTGGGCTCCCGGGACCCTGTGCTGCAGGAGAGCCTCTGGCTGGCTTTCAAGAGTTGCCCTCTCAGCCTGGGTTACAAATGAACTCAAGACCAGGCTGAACTGCGGAGCAAGACCCTGTCTCAAAGAGAGAAAAAAAGTTGCCCTTTGCTGCCCCCAATTCTCCTGCCCAGCCTGCATTGCCCCTGAGTCCAGCCGAGCTGCCTGCTTGGGTTCTCCATGGTCCAGATGTACCCTGAGTAGATCCAGAGGGCAAGCAGCAGAGAGGCTTCCTAGCCGCCAGCCAAGGTCAGAGGGGACAATGGGTGAGTTATGCAGCCAGACAGCAAGGCCATACAAGTCCTGCCCCAGCCGCCTCCCTCAGCAGCTAAAAATATCCCCTCCCGCAGAGCAGGCCTGGGCCCTAGCAGCCAGGATGTTGTTTTTCCAGGTGGGGCCTCCCTGATCCTGGGGCTTTGTGTTCTGAACCCGTTCCTGTGGCAGCCACAGGTCCCAAGGTTCAGGTCACTCTCCAAGGCAGTAAGTGGGAAGCTGCTCCACCAGCGGGGGCCAAGAGGGCTTCCTAGACCCCTTCCCCACCAGCTGCCACCTCCCACCATCCAGCCCAGCCCTAGGCCACCCGCCCTGTCCCATCTCCCCCACCTTGGCACCCCACATGCTGCCCTTTTGGAGCCCTCTGCTCCCTGACCTGAAGGAAGTTCTGACATGTCAGGACACAGGAGCTTGACAGCCAAGGGCCTGCCTAGCTGATCACATTAATGGCCACAGCCTCACAGGGTGCCACTTACAGAGTGACTTCTAGCTCAAGACTGTCTGGCATGGGACTGTGAAAACCAGTGTCTCTGTTTGTTTGTTTGTTTTGATACAGGGTCTCCCCAGTCCAGGCTGGTCTCGAATTCAGCAGTCCTCCTGCCTCAGCCTCCCAAGTGTTGAAATTTAGGCATACGCCACCATACGTGGTTCCTTCAACATTTTCATCAGAGAATATGTTGTGTTTCTTTCAAGATTGCTTGAAAAAGAAAGATGGTTTAAAAAAAAAATGTTAGAGAACCATAGATCTAGTTGGGATGTTGCCATTAATAGGTAGAAAAGCTTAGGCCAAGAGGTGGGAAGGAGCCCACTGAGCTGCCCAACCCAAGATGCCATGGCAGAGGTGTGCTCTGCACTTGGAGACGTCTAAACACACATGTGCTCACAGCCCTGCTTCCCAGCCTCCCAACCTGTGTGAGACCTGTTCTCAGCCAGCCTCAGTTCCCACGCTGCAAGCCTGGCAGGGCTGCCCGAGGGTCTGCGGACTCAGACACTCCCACTGCCAGAGCCCCCAGCAGTCCCAGACAACTGCAGCTGAGGGGTGGAGGCTGGGGTTATGGTGCTGCAAGCTGAATACAGTTCCTTGGGGCCAGGCTCGGAGCCAGCCTCCACTTGAGCTCTGTGTCTGTGGGAAAACAAGCTGCAGAGCTCTCAACAACTGGCTGAGAAATGGCCTCAGCACTGTTCCCCTGTAGGCAGCCACAGAGGTCCTGCAGCCTTCACTGCCCAGGGCCTCCCCAAGCTCTAGGAGGCAAGAGGCCCATTGTCCTCTCCTGGCCCTCCTCTGTGCCTTCCCAAGTCCCAAGGAACACTCCTCTCCTCCCAGGCAGAGAGGGTGAGGCTGACCTGAGGCTGGACCAAGATCATTTGAAGTTGTCTCTATTGGGCTCAAGCTTGTTTTTTGTCCCAGGCAAGGAAAGAGCATCGCACTGCAAGGTCAGTGTCCCGTTCAGCCCCACACCCAGCACGTACTGCCCGTATTCATGGTCTGGAACACAAGACTGGGCCCTTTCTGAGCCAGGCAGCAGGGCTGGGGCCATGCTGGGGGTACAGTGCTTGTCAAGCCTGTAAGAAGTTCAGTGTCTTTACCAAAAGTCCTTTAGAAAAGGGACAACAGACGGAGCTCATGCCACCGACACAGGCTCAGCAGTAGACAGAGCTAGGCCAGGAGCAGGCAGGCAATAGTCTTTGGCAATTTGTGTACCTTAAATAACATTAAAAATCTGAATTTTACTTCATAATATCTCTGATTCGCTTTAATATAAAAACAATGGTTTCTTGTTTTTTGGAGAATGGTTTTTTGTTTTTTGTTTTGTTCAGACAAGGTCTTCCTACATAATTCAGGCTGGCCTTGAAATCACTATGCAGCCTGGGCTGGCCTCAAACTAAGCGATCCTCCTGCCTTAGCCTCCTGTGTTCTGGGATATAGGCATGTGCACAGTGCCTGGCTTGGAGAACTGTTTTATCCACAAATTCTGTGTAGCTCAGTCGTAGAGTGTGTGCATAGTATACACTCAACCCTGGGTTTAATTCCTACCACTAAAAAAAACCAAAACAAAACAGGGGGCTGGGATTTAGCTCAGCGGCATAAGCACCTGCTTTGCAAGCCCATGATCATGAGTTCCATCCCTGGTACTGATAAAAAAAAAAAATGGTGGAATCAAGAAATTCTTAAGTAAGAATTCTACCTGAGCCACTTTCTTCTTCTTCTTCTTCTTTTTTTTTTTTTTTTTTGTCTTTTTCCTTTTTATCGGTACCAGGGATTAAACTCACAACTGCCTGCTTGCAAGACAGGCGCTTATGCCGCTAAGCTAAAATCCCCAACCCCAAGAGCTGCTTTCTAACTGTGCCTTTGAGCAACCAACTCAAAGCGTCTCTGTACCTCACCCTTGGAGGATCTCTCCCCAGCTTCATCCTGTAAGGAGTCCCTCAGCCCTGGCTCCACAGTGTTGGGCTGGCCCATCATCAGGGTGACCCCACCTCTCTCTGGCTTGGGAGGCAGGGATGTGGGAACAGACAACAGGCTTTGTGTAAACATTTCTGCAGCAGGAGTCACTCAAAACAGACCTCACAGCTCCGTCTGGGGCAGTCAAACTTGGTGGAGCCTGGAGGTCTGGGCTGGGAACCTCAGGGTGGGGCTCATCTCCATGGCAACCAAAAACAGCCACAGTGGTGCCTTGGCCCTGTCTCCTGCTAAAGGAACAGGGAATTTGTGTGCTCAATACCCACGGCCAAAAAAGGGCCTGCCCTGAAATAGCTCACATCCATATCACCAGCACTTCACATGTTATCTGCAACCCAGCCCTAACTCAACCAACAGCACATGGCAGAAAGTCAAGGAGTACCAAGTCCTTTCTTTCTCTCAGCTTATTTAGAAGATGACAATTAGCCAGGCCTGGTGGCACATGCCTGAAGCAGGAGGATTGCTGTGGCTTTGAGACCAGCCTGAGCTACAAAGTGAATTTAAGACCAGCCGGAACTCCATAGTAAGACCTTGTCTCCAAAAGACCAGGACCAAAAAAAAGACAATTGGCTAAGTGAAAAAAATTCAGCATATCGAGCACGTATCTGTTACGTATACTCAGGTACAGGAAATATCTGGTTTAGTATTTTTCCAAAGTTAAATAAATAAAATTCAACCTCAGGCGTGTTGTGGTGGGGGGTCCTCCTTTTTAGTAGGATAGTGCTCTGAGGTTTACATGGTGCCTGGAGGATGGCAGAACTTCTGATTTTTTTGTCCCCCAGGGCCACTGCTGAGGTGCCCCACTGTAGGAGCTCAATCACAGCTTACCTCAGTCAAGGCCACACTCTCCTGGGCCAAGCAAGCTTTCAGGGTAGTACCAAGCTAGTCTTTCAGCTCCAGACCCACAGCAGTAGTTTTTCTTAGAGCCTTGTAGCAAAACATCCAGCAGCAGATGCTTAAACAATCCAAACATGTTGTCTCCCAGTGTTGGAGGCCAGGCGTCCAAAACCAAGGTGTCACCAGGATTCTCTCTGGAGGCTGTGGGAAAGAAACTATCCCCGTACCATCCCCAACAGCTGGCAACTCGCAGCCCTTGGCTTGCAGCTTTTGCTGTGTTCTTGGGAGGGTTCCCTGTGTGCCTGAGTCCGGGTTTTATAAGGACCCCAGTCATACTGAACACAGAATTAGGGCCCACTCTAACCTAAAGGCCCCATCTTAACTTTGTCTTTAATAGCCCTACTTCCAAATAAGGTCACATTGTGAGGTACCCGGGGTTAGGACTTCCACATATGAATTTGGGGGAGAGGACACCGCTCAGGCCTCACCACCCTCCCACTACATCTATGCTTGCCCCTTGTCCACCATGCATTGCTTCCTGCCATGCTCTGCCTATAGGGCTGCTAGTAAAGCCTGCCAAGCAGGGCCAAGAGCTATGGCTTAGGTCGTCCTGCTGCCCCACCTGAGCTTCCCCAGACACTGTGGTACCAGCCGCATCCAGTTTCTGCTTCTCAGCAGAACCCACAAAGACCCCAGCATAGGCTGGGGTTACCCGCGTGTGCCACCTCCCCTGGCTGCCATGTAAACACTTGCTTGCTCACCCTTTCAGTTACCTAGTTATCTTACAGCAGTATGTCCAACCATGTATTTAGTCGATTCTGCATCATAAGCTCTCTCTGCTCAAAGAGCTCATATGGTTTCTGTCTCCTAACCAAATCCTTTAGCACACCCCAAACCACAGCTTAGGCACCCATCAGGGCCAAATCACTCCAGGGATAGTTGTGTGGGAACAGGGCGGTACCCTTGACCATCAGAAAAGTCCCCGAACTCTGTTCTGCACGGGGGCTTTGGAAAGCACTCCTTCCCTCCCCGGGCCAGCACGTTCGCCCCTTCTAGCCCCAGCTGCACACGACAGGCCTTGCCTACCAACTTGGCTCTTAAGTATCTACCAACTTCTGCGCTCAGCCATCTCTGAAAGCAGATTGTTAGAGCACTCAGGAGACACCTGGGCACCTGATGGAGAAAAGAAAAACAACAAAAAAGACCTCTCATCTTCTGAGTCCCCTACTGGTGTCAGGTAGTTTCTTTGAAAAGGCTCACCAAACAGAAGTATTCTAGGTCCTGCTTGTCTCGAACAAAGAACCAGACGAGCGGCAACAGTGTCAAAAGTTTATTTGAGAATGTGGGGTAAGGGAAGAACCAGCTCTGCAGGGCAAACTAAATCAAAGCGAGAAAAGTATAAAAAGTAAAAATCAAAGCGCTACTGTGAGGGCCTCGGTGAGGAGTCACGATGGCCAGCTCTTGGTGGTATCTGGTCTTCTTTATGCGCGTCCGCGTCTGGTGGGAGCACGTCTGCGCGCAACAAGTTCTATGTAAGGGCTCCTGAGACTCATTTGGCCTCTGATCTTGGTCTGACAGGCCCCACCTCCCATATCACTAGGAGGGGAACAGCAAAGTGAAAACCTCCGACCTAAGACAACTGTCCTCCCACACACAGGCGGAGGATGACCTAAATTGCACTTCCGGGGGAACCATATGCATGCTCTGGGTGTTGGGTGAACCCTGGGTCCTTGCTCAGCTCCACCCTTTCTTTTTCTCACTGAGTTCCATCCCATCCTAACACTTGTTTGAGTTTCAGGAACATGGATTAAAAAACAAGCAAACAAACAGCAACAACAACAACAAAAAAACCCACTAGGGTTTAAGCATTCAGTTCAGGCTGGTTTTGAGCACACAGTGATTTTCTCGCCTGTAATCCACATGCTTAGAGAGCTGGAGGATTGTTATGAATTCAAGCTGAGCCTAGGCTACATAGAGAGGTATGTATTCCAGTTTAGAATACATAACAAGACTCTCTCAAAAAACCAAAAATAAATAAATAAATAAATTTGAAAAAGGAGAAAGAAAAATTATTCCAACCTGATCTGGGCAAACTGTTTTTCTTTCTTTTTTTTTTTTTTTTTGTACCAGGGATCCAACTCACAACCTTGCACTTGCCAGGCAGGTGCTTGTACCACTGAGCTAAATCCCCAGATCCTATTTTTCTTCCTTGTTTTGTTTTGTTTTTTTGTCTTTTTCCTTTTTTATCGGTATCGGGGATCAAACTCACGACTGCCTGCTTGCAAGGCAGGTGCTTATGCCGCTGAGCTAAATCTCCAGCCCCCCCTTGTTTTGTTTTTTGTTGTTAAAATTCAGTCTCTTGGGGAAAACAGCATTTGTGATAAAATGTCTAAATACTTTTTAAATAAACCTAGATTAAAATTTTTCTGGGAACTCAGTGACCCACCCATCCAGCTGTCACTGATGAGAAGCTCAGCCACTCCTGGCCTGAAGGCAGCTCTCTGACAGCTCTCTCTTCCTGAAAAATGTCCCTTTCAAGAGGCAGTCTCCCAATGGGGCCTTTTCTTCGCCTGCAGGATTACAGTGAGACAGGAAGATTTCCTCCAGCAGCACAGTAAGGGATTCAGAGGGCCGGCTTTGCTTCCATCTCATCAGCAGGGACACCAAATGCAGATAGCAGAGGAGCTGCAGGTCGCCCACCCATCCAGAAGGAAGAACAGGGAGTGCCTGGTCCACTGTGTGCGCCAAAGCGGTCCATGGGAACAAGGTCAGCTCTGCAGGGGTTGCCGGGATTAGAAACCCCAGGGATTAACCAGGATGGGTGGGAGTCACCAGGGCATGGCCTGGTACCGAGGCTCGCTACATCTAGGGTGGGAACTGTCAATGGCTAGGACAGCAGCCCTCTGCTAAAAGAGGGGGTCTATGTGTCATGTCACAACCACCCTGCGACCTGGAGAACTGCTTTTCTACTTCGGTCTAACCGGACTTTTACTTTTAGTCCCAAATAGATTTTCATCTTTCATTTCACTTTTTAAAAAATTTTATTTAAAGAAAGACAAAACAAAACGGAAAACGGATGGAAATAGTACATACTTTCAAAGAAAAAAATAAACAATAATTAATCACTTGTTGATGTTTATGATAGAACTGTGGGGGACTGGTGGTGGCTGAAAAGATAAGAAGTGTGAAATATAAATGACCTTTATTTTGAGAATGCGGGGAGAGACACCCCGACCCCCCGGGGCACGCCATCTCCACCCCAGGGTCTGCGATCTCTCCGTGGAACACGTGGAGTGAGGCACATAAGTAGCCTCGGCCTGGGGTGGAACCTAAGGGGGCATTAGGGATGCACAGGTAGCCCAATGGTCTTTGTTTGGCGCCAGAGGTAGATCCCTAGGGGAGGGGGAGATGGAGCTCCTTGGTTCTGGCTGAGGCTTTACCAGCTACAGTATCCAGCCTGGGCCCAAACCCTTTCAGTTTACATATTGTCCTCTTACAAATAATTGTTCAAGGTACAAAAGTGGAACATATAAATGGGAATTCAAACAAGGAGACTGCAAATAGTTCTGTTCAACTGTCTAATAAAAACTTGGTAATATGGCTATCAATCTTATACACTTAAATATATACACATTTATCCATATCTTCATTTATGTTGAGATTAAATAAACTAAAGCAGACTAAAATTGCTCTGAACAAAGATTAATAGTATTGATAGATTTCATATCATGACACTCTGACTGGAATCAGCACTGGGTACTGTAGTGCCTTTTTTTCCTTCAAAGCATTTGTTCATTTCATCACGTGTCATAAGATCAGTTCTCGTAAACTGTTTATAGGTTTTACGCAAGCATGAGTCTTAACATATATTTCTATCCTTTCTACATTAGAGGGAGAAACAGAACAAAGCAGGACAGAACAAAACATATTCCTATAGATACCTAAAACTAAAAAGACATATAAAACTGCTGTTCAAGGAGTTCTACCATGGTTAGTGTTGTCTCTTGTTATCATCAATAGATTTGGCTATATCATCAGATAAAGTATAATTGAATATATCAGTACCTAATAGTATTAACAGAAAAACAACTTTGTAGATAGTGTTGAACTACAAAAACAGGTAGTAATCAAATCAGAATGGGTATTGTAGTAAATCATTGTCATTTTCAGTATAGTCTGTATTCTCTGACTTGATACTATCAACCTAACAGTTTTGAATAAAATCTGTCAATAACAAGCAGCAATCAAATCAGATTTAACTAAGATCAGTCATGATATAACAGTATAAGTTATACAGGGATCCAGATTAAGTTAATAGAAAATTAAAGATGATTACTGTGCTATATCCTGATATTTTTAGGACAGCTTGTCTGTGCCTTAAATCTAGTGCTTGTATACGAACTGGGACAGAATAAGTTCTATCTAAGCACAGTGGGGCGAGTGTCATGGGTTTTTATTCCTGATACACTACTAGCAATATCTTCTGCTGTCTTTTTTAAGATTATTCCTCTCCTTTCATTCCCCCAGGGTGTACTGAGTATTTTGGGGTCTCCGCAACACTCTCTCTTTTATACTGGGGGGCAACCTGCTATTTACCTAAGTGTTTCCAAACTTTCTCACTCCTAGACTTGATCTCTAGTTGTATTTCTTTACCTATTAAAGCCTGTCTTTCCAACCTATCCATAAATACTGGCCCAGTTGCCCTTACTCTCTGGTTCCCCATCACATAGAGTTCTGTGTTCTCATATTTGATTTTGGCCCATATACCCTTCTTCAGGTTAATTATATTTCCTATAAAGAGCATCTCGGTGGATCCTACCACTTGATCCACTTTTTTTCCTTAATTTAGTGTATCTTTCACTTTTAAATTTATGTGGCAGGGCACACACCTATAGTCCCATCTATTAGGGAAACTGAGGGAGCTGGCTTGTTTAAGACCAGAAATTCACACCAGCTGTGGGCTAATTTTTTTGGTACCGGGAATCTACAATTTTTTTAAAAATTGAAAATTACCAGGCATAGTGGTAGATGCCTGTAATCCCAGCACTTGAGAGAGCTACCATGAGTTCTCTTCCAGGCTAAACTACACAGAGAGATGTGCTAGTGCATGCTGTTATTCCAGCACCACTCTGGAAGGCTGAAGCAGGAGGATCCCAAGTTTGAGCTCAGTCTGGACAATTTAGCATCTTATTGAGACCTTGACTCAAAACAAAGGTAAAGAGGACTGTAGATGTAGCTCAGTGCAAAGGCCCTGGGTTCAACCCCCAGTAATATACACAAAAAGGCAGGCAGGCAGGCAGACAGACAGACAAGGAAGGAAGGAAGGAGCCACCACAGAGGACACCATTTGCCAACCTTTATAATTCATGGCATACCTAGAAAGAGATTAATTGTTCAGCACAAATGATATCTGTCTGGCTCACTGGGACAAACAGATGAGGCCTCCTTAAGTCAGGAGGGACCTGTTCAGCACTCCCCACCTCACCTGTGTACCCACACCACTTCTGAGCACACCATTCTAGGAGCTCCAGCCTAGAGAATCTAGAAATCGCTGCTAGGCAGAAATAAATCATTATGGGGACTGGGGATTTAGCTCAGTGGTGTAAACACCTACCTTGCAAGCAGGCAGTCGTGAGTTCGATCCCCGGTACCAATAAAAACAAAAAAGACCAAAAAAAAAAAAAAAAAAAAAAAAAAAAAAAAAAAGACAAGGTCTTGCTATGCAGTTCAGGCTGGCCTTGAGCTCACTACATAGCCCAGGCTGCTTCCAAACACTCAGTGATCCTCCTGCCTCAGCTTCCTAAATACTGGGATTGCAGGCATGTGCCACCATGCCGTTTTCTTTCTTTCTTTCTTTCTTTCTTTCTTTTTAACCTTTAATTATTTATTTTTGTTTGTTTGTCTTTTTGAGATAGGGTATCAGGATGCAGTTCAGGCTGGCCTTGTATTCACTGTGTAGCCCAAACTGGCCTTGAACTCACAGCAATCCTTCTGCCTCAGCCTCCCAAGAGTTGGGATTACAAGCCCATGGCTGGGCTTCTCTTTCTTTTCTAAAGTTTATTATTAATATTTAAAGTTGTAAAGTGTCGATGTCCGCTCCCGGCCGGCAGGAAGGACACACGACAAAGTCTGGTAGTGGACAACCTTTTCTTTTTATTTTTCTTCTCCGTACAGCCTGCCCTGGGTTCTCCCAGCTGAAGCCTCCTCTGGTCCGCTCCCCGCGGCTCCTTTTGTGCTTCAGTCTGCCCCAAAGCCTCTACCGGTCCGCTCTCCGCGGCTCCTTTTGGGCTTTTACTTCTGGGCTTCTACCTGGCTTCTTCTCCCGCCCAGGGGTGGCACCGGTATATATACGGGTACAGTGTCCAATCATGTTAAAGTAAGCAAGGCAAGCTGATTGGCTAACATCATCAGTTGCCAGGCAGACTATATTGTTGAGCGGGTTGTTTACGCGGTAAGCAGGAAACTAACATATTCGATGGGAGGGGTAATCTACCTCAGGCTTTGCTCTTTACCACAGGCCGCACGTCCGCCGCGCAAGGCGAGCTATCACAGACGCGGCTCCCAACATCTCCCCCTATTTTATTTTTTATGAATGTGCGCATCGTAGCCCTTCCTGGACTGGGTGCAGAGGCTTATGCCCTATGTGTAGGTCCACCGTAGGTCCTTGGCTTAGACCCTGGTTGGCCATGCCATGGTCTGCCAAGGCCCTGAGGCCCTCGTCCTTTTTCTAGGGCCAGGCACAAACTGGACGGAACCTGGATGCACACAAGCTTGCACTCATTTCCTCTCCGTAAAGAAATCCCCTCGGAGAGAAATTTAGACCTGGGCAGCATCTAACAGTCCAGCGGCTTACGTGCAGGATGGGGTAGGGCCTGACTTAGGTCGAGTCGTGCTGGGGAGGCACGCTCTTACCCGTCATTGACTCACCTACCCTGCTGTGTATTGTCACCTTATGGAGGAGAATGAGGGATGCCCGCCATATCTAGACTCGGTCGTGGGCCAATTGAGCAAGCCATGCATATGCCTGAGGATCTTCTTGTCCATTTCGGGCTACCGCTATTTCTATTCATCTTATTGGTTGGTCTGTGATGGATCTCCAGTAGGGCAGGTCTGATCTTTAGTCGAGGGCTTTGTTGCCCGTGTCAGTCTCTCCGGTATCCACAGTGGTTCTCGTCCCGGTTCCTGTGGGAAAACACAAACCGCGCCTCGGTTCCAGCTGACTACCGGATCCGGGCCCATCCATTGTCATGCCATAGATAACCGCGCCTTTGGAGGCAGGCCTTGGCTTACTCCCCCTTTTTGTTTTTTATTTTTTATTTTTTATTTTTATCTTTTTCGTTTTTTTTTTTTTTTTTTTTATTGGTACCAGGGATCGAACTGGCGATTGCCTGCTTACAAGGCAGGCGCTTATGCCGCTAAGCTAAATCCCCAGCCCCCGTTTCCTCGACCGGCGTTTTTCTCAGCCTGCTCGGCAGAGTAGCCGCCCATGAAAATCATAGGACGGCGGTCGCGACAGAGTGGAACGGGGCGTCACTTCCTGTGCCGGCTGAGAGAAGGGAGGGTTCCCTGTAGAGGCCTCTCGGTGGGGAGCCGCTTCTGGAGAAGAGCTCCAGGGCGGAGCGGATGGCTCTCTATCTCCTCCCCGCCAGAGAGCGCCGGGGAACTGGGTCTGGTCATCAGCGTGCCGACCTTCTCCCATAAGCATTTCCTTGTTCCACCCCCGGTTTCCCCGATTGGCGTTTCTCTCAGCCTGCTCTGCAGAGAACTCTGCGTACCAGGCTCGCCAATCCAGGTAACTGCCCGAGGGCAGACACGCCTTTGCCAGCTGAATCCAGTCCGCGGGGGTGAGGGGCCCAGAAGACAGATTCTCCAGCATGGCAATGGTGTAAGGCGCAGTCGGCCCAAAGGTTGTAACTGCATTTTTAAGTTCTCTAATCTGCTTTATCTCAAAAGGCTCCCATACATTGCGTCCCTGGCCCATAGCTACTTGTACAGGAAACATCCCGTAGGGGCCACTATCTATCCCAGGTGGATGTACCTCATGAGACAAGCGTCCCCCCTGCCAAAGCCACCTGTAAAAATACCGACCCGCCGGCGGCGGAGCATAAGACAGCGGCCGTGATTGGGCGGAAAATGGGGGCCCGTGCATCACTTCCTGTTCTGGCGAAAGGGGAGAGAGCTCCCAGGCGGCCGCCTCGTGGCGAGGAATCGCCTCCGGAAACGGCCCCCAAGGTGGGGCGGAAGGCTTCGCCTCCCTCTCGCGCCGGGGAGTGCTCAGGAGCTCTCTACTCCTCCGCAGACCAGGTTGAGCAGAGCGCAATTCGCGGGGCAACGCTGGAAAAGAACCCTGCGACTCCTTATTGAGCGATTTAGGCTCCTGACAGCTGGTCTCTTTGGCCTCCTTGCCATTCAGCTTTCCCTCGTCCTCGGAGTCAGACGACTCCGAGGCTAGAGCCCCGTCCTCCTCCTTAGCATCCTTGTTCCCCTTGACGGACCCCTCTCGGGAGCTCCCTGACTGGGCCTGCTCAGATACCCTGCGTACTTTTGTAAGCTCTTGAGAGCTTTCTCCACAACCACCCTCGCTCTTAGTGTTGCTACCTAACATGTTTCCCATCTTTTAATATGTTACTCACCGCGTGAGGCCCAAGGAATCCGCCACTTACGCGTGAGCCTGAGGGGAGTCTAAAAGCCCTGTAGGTGCGCGCCACCCAGAGCCCAGGCTTATCCCCAACTCACCTGTCTCGCAGCTCTGTACTGGAGCGTTGTCCACTTCCACGTCTCGGGGGTGATCAGTCCCCGGGCGGGCCTCCAAATGTCGATGTCCGCTCCCGGCCGGCAGGAAGGACACACAACAAAGTCTGGTAGTGGACAACCTTTTCTTTTTATTTTTCTTCTCCGTACAGCCTGCCCTGGGTTCTCCCAGCTGAAGCCTCCTCTGGTCCGCTCCCCGCGGCTCCTTTTGTGCTTCAGTCTGCCCCAAAGCCTCTACCGGTCCGCTCTCCGCGGCTCCTTTTGGGCTTTTACTTCTGGGCTTCTACCTGGCTTCTTCTTCCGCCCAGGGGTGGCACCGGTATATATACGGGTACAGTGTCCAATCATGTTAAAGTAAGCAAGGCAAGCTGATTGGCTAACATCATCAGTTGCCAGGCAGACTATATTGTTGAGCGGGTTGTTTACGCGGTAAGCAGGAAACTAACATATTCGATGGGAGGGGTAATCTACCTCAGGCTTTGCTCTTTACCACAGGCCGCACGTCCGCCGCGCAAGGCGAGCTATCACAGACGCGGCTCCCAACAGTAAAGCCAGCCGTGGTGGCACACACCTGTAATTCTGGCACTCAGGAGGTTGAAGCAGGAGGATTGCTATGAATTTGAGGCCAGCCTGGGCTATATAGTCTAGCTGCCTACAAAGCAAAAGTATGTCTCTCTCTCTCACACACACAAAATGTAAACTAAGAAATCATAAACAAGGTAAAAACAAAATAAAGATAGTTTTATGCAGGTGGAAAATAGATTTACAAATTGAGAAATGGGACTCAGTTAGATGGAACTTGACTTCTGACAAAGAAAACAATGCTTGGTCTTTTATCAACTCTAGCTGTTGGAAACTGATGCAGGAAGTGGTCCTGTATTATGTTGGCCCAGTGGGATGTCCAGATAAAAAGCAAAACTGGTCACTGCTAGGATTATTTCCAAAAGATGAAAAATATTTCCAAAAGATGAGAAGTATAAAATAAAAAGTGGCCTTTATTCTGAGAACATGGAGAGAGATGACCAGCACCCCCACCGCTGGCGTCCGGCGATCTCTCCAGCAGACACGTGGCGTAGGGGTATGAAAGTAGCCTTGGTTTGGGGTGGAACCTAAGGCGGGCATTAGGGATGCACAGGTAGCCCACTGGTCCTAGGTTTGGCGCCATATGTAAATTTCCAGGGGCAGGAAGATGACATCACAGGTAACTCCTAGGGGCAGGAAAGATAGGGGCTTCCTGCTTCCGGTTGAGGCTTTCCTGGCTACAGTGTCCTGTCTGGGCCAAAACCCTTTCATATCCCATCTTATGATTATTATAATGAAAAGGGGTGAAGATTTCTCTCTTTAACTACTTCCTGCTGGCAGAGGATGCTGTACTGGAGCCTAGGGGAGTCGACGGGATGAAGGTTGATGCCCAGGTAGACGCTGGTGCCAGGTGTTTTAGCCAGGACAACTTCACTGGTGAATGCACATATATCAGATTGGAAAAACAAAGAAACAAGATGTTATGAGGAGACATGGCATTGTCATATTTAAGGACCCAGATGAGGTAGAGGGAAAGGTGCCTTTGATTTAGACATGTTCCATGGTAAGGCAGAATTCTGAAAATTAAATGTGGGATTAGGAGGAATGATGTTATGAGAAATGATTACTCCCCCATCTGAAAGCATAAAAGTTAAGAGGTAGGTCGGTAAGGCTTGTCTCTGGTATGCATGATGTTGGAGTCTGTAGGCAATACTGTTAAAGAGTTCTGCTGTAAAAATGATCATTAATAGAATGTAAGAAATTAGGAACCAAAGTGGATAACAAAACATGACTTAGCCTGTTAACTGTGGCTGCGAGGCCTTCGTGAAACAGAGATGGGTGGGTGACAGAAGATGAGATGACTACTCAGAATGATCAGATTTAGGGCTTGAGTGATGCGAAACCAGAATGGCAGTCTAGCAACTTTGATTTAGGCAAGGGTCGCTGTAACCTGTTTGTATTAGCAGTTTACCTGGTTGTGGGAAAGGCTTTTATGTATCCTGAAAAAGTATAAACAAAGTGAGAAGACAAAATGTATCTGTCAGTCTTGACCAGGGTTGTCTGACAAATTGGTGAACAAGAAAGGAAGTGGGTGGCCTTAAATCAATGAGGAGAGGTCCACCAGTGACAACAGGTGGAAGCTGTTGAGGCCTCAGTGTGTCTAAGTCAGGCTGTATAAAAGGCATTTTAAGATTTAGGACTGGGACCTGCACAAAATAGGCCCTGTTTGTAAATGGCATAGGTTGACCATCAATACCCCATCATAGAGATTGAGGACGTAATAAAGCAGCCTGAAAACTCAGGAAGAACTCTGTATATATGGCCTTATGTCCACAAATATAGAGAATTGTCTTACCTGAGACTTTAGTGCGACTTGGACTCTGAGACGGATACCTAAAAAGGGGGCTGTTGTTGCCCTGAACCCCCTCAGTCTTTGGCAGCAATTTTTTTTCAGCAATGAATCTGGCAGTGTCGATATTTCCTGTGAGGGCTAGAAGTTAGGATGGCTTACCCATGCTTTGGTGGCTAGGACAGCCCAGCAGCCCTGGAGTAAGGTCTCAAAGAACACCAGGATGGGGCATTTTGTTGCCCAATGTCTTCTGCTGCATTTGAGTGTGGTCCATGGGGGGGGGGCAGGCAGCTCTGCCTTCTGCAGGTTTACTTGCCTCAGAACTCCAATTGTCACAAGTGTTAAAAATATGAAAAAACATATTAAGATCTCTCTAAGGTTTGAAGGTCAAGTTTTGCCTTTTTGTTTGGGATTTGGACTATAGTAGAATTAAGTAAGTATGCAGGAGTTTAATATTGGCATTTTAGATTAGAGAGCAGGCTTTATCTGGATGGCACATCACTTTTTTATAGGATGACATGTAGAATTAACCAAAAAAGCTTTAGTCTGCCCAAAAAGGCTTAAATGGAAACATTTTGCAGGAAAGGTTTAGCAATCTTATGAATAAATCTATCAAAACTGATCTAATACTGTCAAATTTTGAACACATTTACTTTTTAAAGTTGTTATTTGCAGTAGTATGAACCAAGACAAATAAAATAAAATTTTGAAGAAAACCCTTGTCTTGAAATAGAGCTAGTGATTCCCAGCAAAAAGGAATTTAATAACCTTAGTTGTTAAACAGGAGATTGGTGAAGGTTTTGATTGATAAACAAGGCTGGTAAAATTATCAGGTGGCAAAAAAAAATTATCAGGTGGCCAGTAACTTTGATTAAATGGTTTGAGAATTGTAATAAAAAAGCATCTTTTGAGTGGAGCCGAATTGTACAAAAAGCATGCCTGAGCGGAGCCACTGAGCTGCTGTTTTGCGGAACGCCGACAGAGCACCCCCAGCGTGGGGGTGGGGCAAGTGCCAGGACCTAGTGTGCAGGGGCGGGCTGGGACTGCCACCGGAAACGTGTAAGGTGGCAGCGGCAGTGACGACGGCGCACGGGGGAGGGAGGGGCTGGGACGGCACATGGGGGAGGGGCTGGGAGGCGGCCCAACACAGCGCGTGAAGCTGGAACTGCTCGTGGGGCATGAGAGTTAAAAAGCCAATTTAGGAACACAGCTGGGTTTTGATTAGCCTCCTGGACCTGTATTAAAAGTTTGTTATAGTTAGTATGCTTGTCCTGCTCTGGTACAACTATAGGCCCAGGGTCATTATCAGCTGTGTTTACCTCATGTCTGTGATTAGCTTCTTTTTGAGCTGCTTGCCACAGCTGATTTTGTTCTTGTGAGCTGAGAGTGGTATTTAGAATCACATAAACATCCTTAAAATGTAAGTCATAACAATTAGTAATAAATTTAAATTGCCTGATATAATTCTGTGGGTCAACAGAGAAGCTACCTAATTTATGGGCAGTCTGAGATAGATCAGAAAGGGGAAAAGGCACATGGATGTTAACAAGCCCCTCGGGGCGAACTTGCTCCCAAAGTGCTAGCAGAGCCTGAGGAGAAGATTCCAGAGCAGAGGGCCATTGGGCAGCCATCTGTCCAGTAGACGTGTGTGAGCAATCATCTGTAGAGGGCCTACAGAGCTGCTGCTGGTCACCCTGGGAAACACAGGCAGATGGCGTCTCACCGTGTGCCTTGCAGCGAGAGGACTGCTGTTAGCAGCACAGTGAAGCCTCATGTGCACTGCAACAGGGCGGCTGTTGCAGTTCACAAGAGGAGCCACAAGGAGGCGCCTGTTGACAGTGAGGGTCCTGGGAACATGGCGGCGCCCTGTCACGTGACCCAAAACATGGCAGTGCCCTGTCGCCATGTGACCCTCCTGAACTGGCGGTGCCATGCCACATGGCAGAGGGTTGCAACATGGCAACTGTTCCCGGCGCAAGCTGGAACAATCACGCGGCTTGCTGGAAGGACATAGCGACTGAGACCTAGTGTGGTGGGCAGGTGGTGAGAATGCTGTAGGGGATAGAGAATTCTCAGGAGAAGAAATCGGAGACTTTGAGGAAGCACTAACAGAGTGCTTAGAGTTGCTGGGAGAGTTATGGGTCCCGGAAGGTGGAGAGAGAGATAATTGCACAGCAGGAGGTATCTGTGATGCATTGGGACCAGGACTGCTGAGAGAATCAGGCATAGGGGGAAGGGAGAGCGGTCCAGCGGGAGGTAACGGCAGGGAACGAGTTTGGGGGTAGGCAGGAGGCAGCCGGGAAAACACAGGAGGGCAGGACGGAAAAGTTTGTGGCAGAGTAGAGTTAGCTAAAAGTATCTGAACGGGAGCACAAGACTTAATGAGAGATGGGCATGTTCTCAGAACAAGAAAGGCCTGAACATAAGGGAGTTCTAAAAACTTGTCGCCAGTCTGACAGAAATCATACAGGTTTCTGAGAATGCAGGGGTCAAATGTTCCTTCTTTGGGCCAACACTTGCCGATAAGCAGGTAGGTTGGCCAGACCTCCTGACAGTAAAAAGTTAATTGTTGAGTTTTTATGGTACTTTTAATTTTTAGAGTATGTAAATTGGAAATTAGGCATTGTAAAGGCATCTTTTGGGAGTTAGAAAATACGTTCCCCATGACTGATTCAGGCAAGAAAAAAGCCGGTGGTTCAGAACAAGCCGTCACTCATTTGTGGCACCACGCGGTGGCTATGGTTCCAAAAACTCGTATATTCCAGTCATCAATCACTGAGAGATTTACAAGTGGAGCCCACGTGAGTCAGTAACAGTTTTGCCCATGAAAGCGCGAGGCTTTAAGGGAAGTGAGGCAGTCCTTTCAGTGTGGGCGGTCCCAAAAATCTCTGCTTTGGGCTATCCAAACCCAAAGAACATGAGAGATTTTATAGAGTGTGGACACAGGTTTGCCCAGAAAGAACCCTGCCCTGGGCTGTCCTAAGGACATGAAAATGCACAGACCCACGTGAACGGGGAGAACAGTCGACTGGGGCTGCCCAGTGCCAAAAGTTCCCCGGGGAGTGCTCACCTGAAATCAATCTGGCCGATGCTGAGTGCAGGCGGCTGGCAACAAGGACGTCTCCGGAGAGGAAAAAGCTCGGAATTAATCCAGGATTTTATCTGGTTATTGGCTAGGGGACTCAACTGGGTGTGTCCCAGGAGTCAATCGCCTGCTGATCGAGTCACGGCACCAAATGCTAGGATTATTTCCAAAAGATGAGAAGTATAAAATAAAAAGCGGCCTTTATTCTGAGAACATGGAGAGAGATGACCAGCACCCCCCACTGCTGGCGACTGGCGATCTGTCCGGCAGACACATGGCATGGGGGTATGTAAATAGCCTCGGTTTGGGGTGGAACCTAAGGCAGGCATTAGGGATGCACAGGTAGCCCATTGGTCCTAGGTTTGGTGCCATATGTAAATTTCCAGGGGTGGGAAGATGGTGTCACAGGTAACTTCCTAGGTGCAGGGGAGATAGGGGTTTCCTGCTTCTGGTTGAGGCTTTCCTGACTACAGTGTCCTGTCTGGGCCAAAACACTTTCAGTCACTTCAGGAATTTCTCAAACTTTGCAAGGTATTGTTAGATCCTGAAAAATCGTTCCTTCTGGCTGACATGACATCCGTGTGAGAACCTTTCTTCTGTCAGTATATCTGTGAGGCACAGGAAGGGATTTTTTGCTCTTTTAAATAAACAAAAACATTCTGCCAACATTTTGACTTTGGTTAAAGTGCACATAGCAAAAAATGAAACTGTTCAAAAGATTACACAAACCCCTCTTGGTAGTATGTGCCTGTAATCCCAGTACTTCGTGGGATTAAACAGTCGAGCAGTTTAAACCAGATGCTGTCTCAAAATTAAAAAGCAGCCGGGTGTGATGGTGCACACCTGTAATTCTAGCCCCAAGAAGGCCAAGACAGGAGGATCATTTGAGATCTGCCTGGATTACAAAGTGAGCTCAAGGCCAGCCTAAATTGCATATGAGACCCTGTCTCAAAAAAACAAGTTAATTAAATTAAATTAAAAAGTAGCTGGGTGGGCCAGGAGTTTAGCTCAGCGACTCAAGCTCTTGTCTGATAAGTGCAAGGTCCTGAGTTCAATCCCCGGTATAAAATAAAAGAAAGAAAGTAGCTAGGCACAGTGGTGTATGCTTGTAATTCTGGCACTCAGGTGAATGAGGCAAGAGGACTGCTGTGAATTTGAGGCCAGCCTGGACTACGCAGTGAATTCAAGGCCAGTCTGAAATACGTAGTGTGTCTCTGTCTCAAAAAACAAAAGCAAACTAAAATAAAGTAAAAAATGAGCTGTCTCAAAAAAGAAAAACTATACAGTGGCCCCCAAGTCACCAGCCCACCCCAAGTTCCCAGACCTGTACCTTAAAAGGGTAACATTAGGGGGCTGGGGATTTAGCTCAGCGGCATAAGCGCCTGCCTTGCAAGCAGGCAGTTGTGAGTTTGATCCCTGGTACCAATAAAAAGGAAAAAGACCAAAAAAAAAAAAAAAAAGGGTAACATTGGGCTGGGTTGTAGCTTAGCTGTATAGTACTTGCCTGGCAAGAATGAGGGCCTGGGTTCAATTCCCAGTACAAAAAAAAAAAAAAAAAAAAAAAAGGATAATGTCATATAAATTTCTGGTAGATCTTTCTCAAATATTTTTTGTTTTGCTTGTTTGGTCTTTTTTTAAAGTTTTTTTTGTGTGTGTGTGATACTAGGGATTAAACTCACAACCTCATGTTTGCCAGGCAGGCGCTTATGCCACTAAGCTAAATCCCTGGCTTGTTTGGTCTTTTTGAGATAGGTCTCACTGTGCAGTTCAGGCTGGCCTTGGGCTCACTTTGTAGCCCAGACTGGACTTGAACTTGCAACGCTCCTCTTGCCTCAGCTTTCCAACTCCTGGAAGTACAGCAGTGCGTCACCAAGCCCGACAACACATCCTAACAATTCAAGTCAGCATGTCATTCGATTTTTTTTTTTTTAATGAGGCACAGACTACTTGTGCCAACATTAATCTAACCTCTGCCCGGGGGGTAGATTTCACTGCGTTCATCCTTAATCCATCGCGAAGTCCAATATGATCTTGTGAACAATTTCACCATAATCTTTTTTCAGTGCAGCAATTTTTCTTTTCTCATGGAGAAAATCTTCCTCAAATGCAAAGTCATGGACCCAGGCTGTAGCTCAGCAGCACAGTGCGTACCTGGCAAGCAGTGAGACCCTGAGTTCCATTCCCAGTACCAAAAAAAAAAGCTAAGTCATGCAGGTGGGAGGGGAGGTTGGCTACCACGTGTCAGGAAATCAAACTCTGATCCCTTAAAATTAAAATTAATGACACAGAACAGTCGCCTGGGGAATAAACACTCCCACAATCTCCCTGAAAGATTCACCTAGGGGCTAGAGCAAGTTTAGGTAACAGTTGTGCTGGAGGTGCCAGGCGCTGAATCACGTGTTGAAAAGAACCAGCCCAGCCCTGCTTTGAAACTCATATTATCTGGCTGCTGATCTCTCACTTTGCTTGGTTTCCTTCAGTTTTTCCAGACTGAACGACTGCTCCCTGCAGGGTGGCCGAACCGGTTCCCGGCCTAACATTTTAGAGGGAACAGCGCCACCACGAGACTATTTTCGGTAGAGGCAGGTAGGTGGCCGCCCTCTCTAGGACTCCAAGGAGGGCGGGCGCAGAGGTAGGAATACCCGGCCAAGGCTTTGGACCCCAGAGAGGTTCTCGCAGCCCACCGGGAGAATCCGGGTTTAAAGGAGTAGCAGTGTGCTCGCTTCTGCAGCACATACACTGAAAGGGTGGCAGTTTGCTCTCACTCGGCCATCCATTACGCTCTGGGAAGCACTGGGTCCTTGGCTCATTTACAGGCCTGTACTGACTACCCCAGGCTGGGACAGAGCCACATACATACAGTCCCGCACTCCAACCCCGCAAGAATATTTCTATCACGTGAGTAACTGTTCAGCATTCCACACACCAAATTTAGGTTACAGTCTGCGGGGCCTTTAGGATTAACGCGGGTGTGAAGAGCTGTTTATTTCTGTTTCAAGAGGTGGAGTGGCGGTGTCAAACTCGTCCAAAAGACTAGAAGTTCCAAAATGCATCTTTTCCCCCAGGGTTGGGAGCGGCTGAAATTGTGGGAGCATGACTTGCTGAGAATTGTAGTCCTCAACTTATTTGTGATGCAAGATGAACTGGGGGAAGGGGAGAGGGAGTAAACTATTATCACGTGATACTCGGGAGCAAGTGGTTGGCCCAGCGTCCATACAGGAGTTATGATTGGCTGGCTGAAATAAGAACGACGCCATTAGGGGCTGGCTGAAGAGGAGCGCAGGCGCACTGCGTTGCGAATCTCGGGACCCCTTTCGGAGAAACCATGGCGCTTAACAAGAATCACTCGGAGGGCGGCGGAGTGATCGTCAACAACACAGAGAGGTGAAAACACTGCGGAAGGATCCTAGAGAACCATAGGACTGGTGTTTGGAGTGTAGGTGGTGGGCTGCGGGCGGTGGGCTGTGGGAATAAACATTGCAGAGACAGTTGATGAAGCGCAGGTGGGTAGGGGTAACGGCCGGGCTGGGCTGGAGGGTGGTGGGTGGGTCGTGGGGGGAGGCGGGGATTCCGCCATCAGCTGGGGGATGGAGCTGATTGACTGTTGGCTGTGCTCGGTGTTTGGGGCGAGTGGTTTTAGATCCTTAGATTCCCTGATTTTAAGGCTTGAGGAGGGGATTTCAACAAAAATAATTGCCATTTATCGGATGTTTACTATGTTTTTACTACGCGGCAGCCGCTGCGACCCTTCCACTTTTTTTTTTTTTTTTTTGGTCTTTTTCCTTTTTATCGGTACCGGGGATCGAACTCACGACTGCCTGCTTTCAAGGCAGGCGCTTATGCCGCTTAGCTAAACCCCCAGCTCCGACCCTTCCACTTTAATACAGCAATCCTGTGGCAGAAATTATTATACACATTTCCGGATAGGGGATGTGAGGCCCAGGAGATTACAGAGATGTGAATCACAAAGACGTGAATTCCAGGAAAGGAGTCCCAAAGTCAGCTTAGCTACCTCTATACAGCCGTCCAGTAGATTCCAGAATCACAAGTGAAAGACAGGTCCCAGAAATAAAATTAAATAGCTAACACTGGTCAATTCCTAACTCCCTAACGTTCCTGGGAAGAGTGTGGGTCCTTTGGGAAGCTTAGTCTGTTGCCCTTCTCGCTCCCCATCCCCCCCACACACACCTTTTTGTGTGCTTTGGTTTTGGTTTTGTTTGCTCTGTAAGACAAGGTCTCTGCTATGTAGTTTAGGCAGTCCTTGAACTCACTATGGAGCCCAAGCTGACCTGAAACTCAAAGCCATCCTCCTGCCTCAGCTTTCTGAGTGCTGGTATTACAGGCGGAGGCCACCACACCCTGAGTATTGGGTTATTCTCCAGAACAGTGGTCTCTCAGTTAAAAGTACTTTCCGCTTCTCCCTCCACTCTCTACCCCTAGTGCATTCTGTCCTTGCTCACTTCTTGGGCGTACCGGCCAGTCCTAGGTTGAGCTATGCCATCTCTCAATTGCTTTTTGAAGGCAAAGGAACTTAGGAAGAACTTAATCCTCAAGGAAGACATGGTAGAGTGAAGAGTTGTGGCCCTAGCCTGTGTCCTGTCACTTGGGAATGCTTGAGGAGTTGGAGGAAAAGGAAGGCCCAGGCTGCCTCAGGTCTCAGAATACTGTCTGCATCTTCCCTGCGTGCTCTGATGGACTCAGCCTATTCCTGAGTCTCCTCTTTCCTGTGCTGCCCCATTTACTGGGCTGTCTCTCTTTCTCACTCTCCCCAGTCAAGAAAGTCGTGATATTTGGGAGGGGGAAGAGGATAGTGAATGGAACAAAGTGCAGTGGACTTTTTTTTTATCCTGTAATCAGAGAAGCGTCACATTGCTGTTTTGCTGCATCTGTGAGTGAGAACCAGTTCCTGGGCCTGGGGAAATGCTTTGGATGCCATTTAGTACCATCTCTTGGGACTATTTTCCTTTTTCTCTTAGTGAGACTTTTCTGGGACAAGAATCTTACCCTGCTGCTGGGTCTCTTCTTTGGCTCAGGGCTCAGTGCTATTAAATAAAAGTCTCCGTCTTTTAAGAAGTGCTTCAGCTGGGAGTGAAGGTACACGCCTGTAATCCTAGCACTTGAGAGGTTGAGGCAAGAGGATCGCCATGAGTTCAAGGCCCACCTAAATTACAGTGAGACTCTATCTCAGGGGAAAAAAAAAAGCTGCAGTCTCATTTCTTTTCAGAAAGTTTTGTTCACAGCAATTAAAACTTAAGTCCAGAGTTTAGATTTTGGTACTTAAAATAGTGAATGTCAACCATGTGCAGTAATATACTCTTGTAATCCTAGTACTCTGGGAGATTAGGCAGGAGAATCTTAAATTCACACCCATCCCAAACCATCCAGGTGCGTAGTGAGACCTACTCTTAAAAATAGAAAAAGGCTAGATGAAGATACTGGGTTCAGTCAGTCCTTAGAAAGAGAGACAGACAGAGACAGAGATGCACAGAATGTGCCAAGCCAGCCAGCCATGCCTTCCAGCACTCTTGAGGCCGAGGCAGGAGGACTGCCACAAGTTCAAGGCCAGCCTGGACTGCGTAGTGGTACCCTGTCTCAAAACAAAAAGCAACAACAAAAAAGAAGAAAGAAGGTAGTTAAAAATAAAGGAAGGAAAGAAAAGAGAAGTATAACAGTGTGATGGCTTGTGTGTGTAACTCTAGGTACTTGGGAGGCTGAGTAGTAGAATCACAAGTTTGAGGCAAGCCTGGGCAACCTTCTGAGACACTGTTTTGAAATTAAAAGGACTACGGGCCTGGGGATTTAGCTCAGCGGCATAAGCGCCTGCCTCACAAGCAGGCATTCGTGAGTTCGATCCCCGGAACTGAAAAAAAGAAAAAGACAAAAGAAATTAAAAGGACTGGTGGGTGTGGTGGCCCACACTTGTAATCCCAGCACTTGGGAGGCTGAGGCAGGATTGTGAATGAGGCCAGCCTGAACGTAGCAAGACCCTGTCTCAAAAGAAAATAAATAAAATGGACTGGGGATGTAGCTGTCAACACTTCTAGTTCAGTATGTGGTGGAGGGGGTAGAAGATGGAACCCAAGTAGTCTAAGCCACCTCAAGGGTTGAGGTTGTCTCCAGGAGCCCTGCGTTACGCTGTGGTGCTGGTTACAGCCTTCCATGACTGCATTAATGGCCGCCTCACTATCCTGTGGAGTCTGTGCTGAGCAACTTTGCCCGTGTATCTCCATCCGCCTCAGTGCCTTTCCGCTTTCCTCACTGCAGCATCCTGATGTCCTATGATCATGTGGAACTTACATTCAGTGACATGAAGAATGTGCCAGAAGCCTTCAAAGGGACCAAGAAAGGTACCGTGTACCTTACCCCTTACCGGGTGAGTTGCCCAGCAACAAAAAACAAATGGTGATTGGAGGGTCACATGTGTCTCGTGGCCTCTGAACTCTGGTGAATGTGAGTGCCTTGCGCTGCCTGTTTGTCACATGCTCCTGTCTCTGAAACCACAGAGCGCTTTGTGCAGCTGAGCTGACTGCCGAGCAGTAAATCAATGTGAATTTCAGAGCTGCTGCCACAGAGCTCTCTAGAGTTGGATGGAGCTGCCAGGATGACTCCGGCCTGGCATCTCCTGGGAGGCCTGTGTAGATGTCCAGAGTGATAAATATAAACAGGGTACCATGGCTTGCCTGTGGCCTCTAAACTGGGCAGAGCACCTGGCAGAACCCCATAGAGTGGGAAATGCTGGACTGCAGCATGAGCCTTGCCCATGGGGCTGGGGATTTAGCTCAGCGGCATAAGCACCTGCCTTGCAAGCAGGCAGTCGTGAGTTCGATCCCTGGTACCAATTAAAAAAAAGAAGAAAAGAATGAGCCTTGCCCAAGAGCCGGCCACAAGGACTCTAAGAATGCAATGTGAATGGTGTCTCAGAAAAGGGTCATTGCCTGTGACTGCACCCTGGTGACACCTGCAGAACTGGAGCACATCTTTGTGTTTCCATCACCACAGTGGGCAGATACAGTAACTCCCAAACCCGGTTCTGGGAACTTAAGTTCCCCTGTTCAGTTAGATGGAGCTGACCAGTAGTTTTGAAACCGCACCCTTCCCCTCCGTCCCCCTCCCCCTCCAGGCACATAGAGCGGGGGAGGGGAGGGCTCTTGCTGTTGGGCAGCTGTTGGGAAGGTCAGGTGGCCACAAAGGTTGAAGCCACACCCATCCTTGGCTAGTCCCTGGGGAGCCTCCCATGCCTACAGCCCTGCCCCCCCCCCTGCTCGACCTGCCCCCACTTCCTTTTCCCAGGCACCTCAAGCCCCAACTTACAAATACTGGAGGGGAAAACTTTGACAGATGTGTAAGGCTTACCATCTGCTTACACAAGAATCTGACTTAGGAACAATGCTCCAGGAATGAAACCCATTATGAAACTTGTTCATAAGCTGGGGACTTCCTATATTGTGGCACCCCACATCTGCCGCCTCCTCCACCACTTAGCAGCAGTCTGTCCTGCTCAGGGTCAGTGGCTGGTACCTTCCTGTGAATTCCTGAGGCTACACTGGGCCGCTTTCCCAGCTCTCCCTGGGAGTGTGTGGTGCAGAGTGCCTGGGCCTCCCGGCCATGGTGTGAGCTGCCAGACTCATGGCGTGTAGGAAGTGGGTAGGAAGCAATAGCCCAGTAGGCTGTGGTTCTGGCACAGATGGTCCTCGTCTTCTCCCCACAGGTCATCTTTCTGTCCAAGGGCAAGGATGCCATGCAGTCCTTCATGATGCCGTTTTATCTGATGAAGGACTGTGAGATCAAGCAGCCTGTGTTTGGTGCAAACTATATCAAGGGAACCGTGAAGGCTGAAGCAGGAGGTTGGTGATGGGAGGAGAGGAACACACGTGGGCTTCCAAGGAGATGCTCTGGGTGCCTCTGACTGCACCTGGGGGCCATCATCTTAGATACTCATTGCCTTCACTTTGTCTCCTTCCCAGCTCTGTATTAATCTTTAAGGAAAACACCTTAGCTGGGTATAGTGGTTCACATCTGTAATGCTAGCACTGAGGGAGGCTGAGGCAGATGGATCAAGTTTGAGTCTCTCCTGGGCAGCTTGGCAAGACCCTGTCTCAGAAAGTAAAGAAAATGTAAAAATCATGTAACTCAGTGGTAGAGTCCCCCTAAATTAAAATCCTCACTACCACAAGAAAACTAGAGCTGGACAGAGGAATACAAAAGACTGCAGGTGTAGCTCAGTGCTGGAGCCCTTGCCCAACGTGAGGCCCTTCATCCAGTCCCTAGTAGCACAGGAAAAGGGCAAGTTGGACAGTCAGCAGCACTGAACACATGGGTTTTTGTTGTCAGGAACTGGGAAATGCTGGGATTAATGTTGGCAACACAGCCACCTCTTCAGAAAATGAAGTCTGTGGAATGACTGAGAACTAGTTGTTGTTACGCTCTGGGCAGTGTGCACAGGTTTTAGATGTGGGGAAGAGCTGTGTCCTGTTCCCAGGACAAGGCAGCTTGCACACTCAGCCAGGCCCACGCTGCTCACTGTCAGGTGCCTCTTGGTTCCCCTTTAAGGCTGAAACCAAGCTGGGAGAGGTGGGGTCTGTCTTTGGCCCCCTCAATGAGATGTCTGCCCTGAGCTGGGACATTCACTATTGCCAACCTTGCTTGCTCCTAGAAAGCTGCCGAGTGCTCGTTGGGGGTGGAGAGACCCTCAATCAGTGTTGGCTGTGAAGCCAAACCAAGCTGCCTTTGTGCCTGTGCGCTTACTGGGCTGAGGTCAGGAGGGTAATCTTGTTTCAAGAAGCCACTGTTCTAAGGGTGACAGCACAGCAGAGCCAGGCCAGTCTGCAGCACCAGGCAGTCTGTGAGTGACAGGTCTAAGAAACAGCCACGGGAAAAAGGCAGAAGTCCCAGCCTTTTCCCACTGGTCTCTAGGGGCGCTGGAGAGGACACAGGCCATCACTTTGGACATAACTTGTCTTCTTTTCCTGTGCTGTTCATTCACTGTCCTTACCCCTTCTCAGGTGGCTGGGAAGGATCTGCCTCTTACAAGTTGACCTTCACAACAGGGGGTGCCATTGAGTTCGGACAGCGCATGCTCCAGGTGGCATCACAAGGTATCTAGGCTCTAAAAATTACGTACAAGGCCACGGTGAATGTGTGGGGGTTTTATTTGACCTCGCCCCCTTTGATTTTGTTTTGTAAGCACCAGGAGTATCTGCAGTCCAGCCAACCAGGGTTGGGCGCTGGGGAGAAAGCCCAAGGTTATTGTGCAGTCTTTTTTTTTTTTTTTTTTTTTACCGGTACCAGGGATCGAACTCACGACCAGGCGCTTGCAAGGCAGGTGCTTATGCTGCTGAGCTAAATCCCCAGCCCCTATTGTGCACTCTTATACTTCCAAGCCTGGGCTTCCTCTGCCTTGAGCAGGTGTACAGTAAGCTGACACAGTGCTTTGGACGCAACATTTTACTGTGACCTTATAAACACAAAAAACCTAACTCCTAAACGGTGTCAAACAACCATTTAAACTCCCGAGCAATTCACTCTGTCCCCTAACCCCCATCCCCGCACCTTCCTGCCACCATGTTGTTCACCTGCTCCCTCTGCCCAGCTCTGTCCCCATCCTGCATCCTTTCCCTTTGCCTCATCCCTGCCTGAGGCAGACCCAAGTGTTCCGGGGGAATAAAGTGGTGGGAGGGCACGTCTAGGGGCACAGTCCAGTCGTGGGACCTGGCACCTCCCCTGGGTTGTCCACCCTCCCCCAGCTCCAAGACAGGTGACACTCAGAGCCATCTCTCTCGCCCCTTGTACTTATAGCTTCCAGAGGTGAAGCCCTCAGTGGAGCCTATGGGTACCCTTACATGCCCAGCGGGGCCTATGTTTTTCCCCCACCAGTCGCCAATGGAATGTACCTTTGCCCTCCTGGCTACCCCTATCCACCGCCCCCACCTGGTGAGTGTGTCCTTTGCTCCCCACCCTTTCCCTTACCCACTGACCACCCCTTCCAGGCAGGGGATGCAACGGGAAGGCCTGTATTTTTACCACTTCAGAAATAACAGATGCTGTAGAGGCTTGGAAGGTGCCCCAAGGAGCTAGAGGGGGCAGCTTCTGGGAGGTGGCCTTCTCAGGGGCAAGGCCTGCTGCTCACTGAGTCCCTGTCACCCTTATGAAGCAGAGTTCTATCCAGGACCTCCCATGATGGATGGAGCCATGGGATACGTGCAGCCCCCACCACCACCCTATCCCGGACCCATGGAGCCCCCGGTCAGCAGCCCCGATGTTCCCTCCACTCCTGCAGGTGAGGCCCCTGGACTGTCGGCAGTCCTTCGGGACCATCCCTCTCCTCCCCAGGGCCTTGCAGAGAGCCTCAGAGACTGGCTAGAGGCCACTAGAACCCAGCGGACCCCCTGGCTGAGAGATCACCCCAAGAGACAAGCAGGGTAGTGGGCTAGGGGTAGGGAGGTAGATTCCATCCTGTGTGTCCCTTTGCTAGTGACGTGCTTCCCTGTGTCTCAGTCTTATCATCTCTAAAGAGGTGATTACAGGACCACCTGGTGGGATTGTGCTGTAGGTAAGACATATAAAGGGACTAGAAGGGACAGTGCCAGGATAAGGCTGGTGCTCAGGAAACTGCTTTTGCTGCTGGACTGGCTCAGCAGTGTTGGGACTGGGGCTCACGGGGCTAGAAGAGGGAGGAACTGCTGACACCTGTCCTGTGTTTGCTCCCATAGCTGAGGCCAAGGCCGCAGAGGCAGCTGCCAGTGCCTATTACAATCCGGGGAACCCACACAATGTCTACATGCCCACGGTGAGTGGGAGCTTGCCGCCCTCAACCACATGGGCTGGGAGTCGGGGAGACAGCAGTGTGTTCCAAACCTCCTAACTTGCTCTTTCCTCCTTCTTTAGAGCCAGCCTCCACCACCCCCCTACTACCCCCCAGAAGATAAGAAGACCCAGTAGACTCCGCCCAGCTCCCTGCCTTCCATTCTCATGGCTCTTTCCTACCCTTCCTCTGTGGGACTGGCTGCACCTGCGCTGGGGGATGGGCGGGGCCTTGTGCTTCCCCAGGGCTGATGATAAACAGTGACCAGGAAGTAGCTTTTTTGGGAAGTGTGGAGCGGCGCCCCAGCCTCTCCGCCACTGCCATGGCTTCCTCACCGTCTTGGGTTGTCAGGAGCACAGAGTGTCCTGTGGTTCCTGTCCTATGCTCCTTCCCACCCGAGGGAAGATCACCTCTGGTCACCTCTTCCACCACAGTCCAGCCCCAACAGTCTGGTAGCAATTCTGGACTCAGCCTTGTGAGCTTCATGAAACCAGCCATGTGTGTCTCCCGCCTATTTTTTTGCCAGGGCTTGCTGACATTCCTCCTGCTGGTCTGTGGCTGACCTTGAGCCGCTGTCCTGACACACCCATAGCCCACATTCCATTTGGCCAGGCCCAGCCTCCAGTCATGTCCACCCCCCTCCCCTGTTCTTGGGCATTCTGTTGCCACCTGTGGCTTCGAGGGCTTTACTGTGTAGCGGGAGTTGGGTGGCATCAGGGCACAGACTCCTGCAGCCAAGAAGGAATCCCCTGTGCTCTCTGCTAGTGATTCTGAAATTTGGTTTCCCGCTTATCTCCTTTCCATCTACACGAGGCTTCCTGTCAGGAGCCGTAGAGTGCATGTCTGTCCCATCATCTGGGGGCCGCAGGGCAGGCTGGGAACCAGGGCCCCACCCTGTGTGCTGACCCCTCGAAATGACAGGTCCTTCAGCCTTTTCTTCCTGGACGCAGGGCCTTTAACTTCCCATGTCCCCAGATGCACGAAGATTTGTTCTTGATCGTCTCCTGGACGGGCCACGAAGTGAGGAGATGGTTATTTAAAGAGATTATCTATTTATTTGACAAAAATTTAGTTAATATATTAATGTGAAATAAACCCTGTTTGCACCTTGATTTGTTTGCTAAAACTGTGAAATAGTAAAAATGAAGTAATGACTCTGCCTGTGTATGGTGACTGGTGTGCTCTCTGAGTTGTGGAGGCCGTTCCTTCTCCAAGAGCTGCGTATCCTCACAGCCCATTTGGTGCTCCCCTTACCACGGAGGCCCCAGCCCCTGGCTGGAGGCAGACCCAGTCTTGAGTCCCCAGTATGCCAGTCCCCATTTCCTGCTGACTCTAGGTAGGGACCCTGGCCCTAGGCTTAGGCTGGGAGTCGGAGGGACATGGGTTAGGACCCTAAGAGGTCACCATTGGGCAGCCCAGCTGGGACATCAGTGTGGTATAGGCCACTAAATTTTTTTTTTTTTTTTTTTTTTTGGTCTTTTTCGTTTTTATCGGTACCAGGGATCGAACTCACGACTGCCTGCTTGCAAGGCAGGCATTTATGCCGCTGAGCTAAATCCCTAGCCCCTAGGCCACTAAATTGTGTGCCCTCCTACCTGCCTGCCCACGGACCTGGAGGTCACAGAAGGGTGGGGAACAGTCAGAGCCCAGGGCCAGCCTGGGCCCCGCCTACAGCCCAGGTTAAGCAGGTCAAGGAGCTCTGGGGAAGCTTAGTGCCGAAGTGTCTGTTTTCCTGTCCATTGAGGGCTGTGCCCCGGAGAGATGGGTTGTATGGCCTCTCCTACCCACCCAGGAGCTCCCAGGGTTTGGCCGAGTCCTGACACTAGTGTTTGAAGGAGTGTTCTGACCAGTCAGTGAGGCAGTAGCCACAGGGCTGTCCATGGCCAGCACAGCTAGATCCTGTCATGTCCATGGAATGTCACCTGTGGGGTGGAGCAGGCCCAGCCTGCTAGGAAATGCCTCTCAGGAATCCCCTGAGCCCGCCCCATGCTGCCCAGGCCTGGGAACCATTCAAAGAAGCCTGGCAAGAGAGCTCCACGGGTACAGGTCAGCTCCCCCAATGCAACATGTGGGCTGGGCAGGACAGGGCAGGGCAGGGCCAGGCACTGCGCCTACAGGAACACTGCATCCTCCTGGGTTCTCTGTGGGCCCCACCCTCCAACAGGGCCCACTTTCAGCTCCAGCCTGAGGAGGATCCTGGAAGGATCCCAGCCCAAGGAAAGGGCAGGGGACTTGGGAGGCAGCTGCTTCAAGGCGGTGACATCCTGACTCTTCCATCCCCCAGCCCCACCTCCCTCCCACCCTCCACTGTCTGCCAGCAGAGGGTGGCAGTCTCAGGGCTCTTTTTGCATCATTCTGTGGCTTTGCTGTCTTCACCCTGAAATAACAGGGCTGCAGAGGGAAGGGCAGAGCCAGCCACCATGGCCACTCGCCTCTCCCGCCCCCAGCAGCGCCCTCCTCTCTTGCGCCAAGCCATCAAGATAAGGCGCCGCAAGGTTCAAGACCTGCAGGATCCCCTGGCCCAAATGACTCAGGAGGTAGGAGTGGTCTTAGTAGGAAGAAGAGCCAGCCCTGGGAGGCCTTAGTATTGGGGTGCAGGAAGCTGGCTGTCATCACCTATCTGGTGACCTAGCCTCTCTAGGCAGAACCCTCTGGGTGGGCAGAGGAGGTCTGCCATGTTCTCCGAGCTACTGTACGCCTCTCTGGTTGGGATTTGAGCCTTTTTAACTCCTCTTCTCGGTGCCCTGACTCCTATGCCCTACTTCCCCAGCTCCCAAGGCACCAGTTCTGTGAGGCAGGGTATCCCTCCTGCCCAGAGACCCCCTGAGTCGCCCTAGGCTGCTGGGCACCTCTCCAAGTATCTCCTCCAGGCATCTACCGCAGCTGCTGGGCCTCACTTCCGCTGCTGGGGTGAGGAGCAGGCGGCCCAGCCGATAAGCAGTGCTGTTTCCTCTGGGGAAGGAAGAGAGAGTGGGGGCAGGTGGTAGAGGGCCTTTGCCGCTGGGCCAGCTGGGTGTCCATGGACCTCAGCCGAAGCAGGCCAGGGAATGAGCAGCACAGTCCAGGGACCAGCCCTCCAGGAGGCCTGCTGTGGGAACAGGTGTGGCACATGGGTGGGAATGGAGGCTGGGGCAGCCCTGCCCTACGCCTGGGCCTTCCTATCTAAGGGAGCAGGCTTCCAAGGATACCTGGTCTTTCCATCTTGCTCCCCAGGTCAACCCTGCATCCTACCACTTCTCCCCCAAGGAGGTAAGAGTCTGAGTGATGGGGGGTCACAAGGGTGGGGGCATCAGGTCTGTATCTTCCTGAAAGCCCCTCAGCCACTGGCCAGGGCTGATGGCAGTGCACCGGAGGAGGAGAGATGTGCTTCTGAGCCTCAGCCTCCTCCACCGCGTGAGTGGTGCTTGCCCTCACTCTGGGTATGCACTGTTGGTGCCAGGGGTGGCTGTGCTGGTGGGGTTCCTGGGGTGACTGACCCTGTGGTGTTGCAGCGGGACCTACTCTATGAGGAAGTGCTCTACACTGTCCTATACCGCCTGGGGCAGCCAGAGCCCAACCATGTGGTGGAGGCCTCTGAGCTGCTACAATACCTGCAGGAGGTGAGCTCAGCCCCTACCCCACCACCTTCCTTCAACCTGGACTCAGAGCCCTCCCTTCCTGGTCCAGCTGCCCACCGTCTGCCTCCCTATCAGGCCTTCCAGGTGCAGCCTGAGGAACACAAGCGCATGCTGCAGCAGGCCAAGGAGCTGGAGGTAGCATGGGCCCAGGGGCGGGAGCTGCCCAGGAGCAATGGGGGACCTGGAAAACCCAGCCCTCTTGGGGACTCAGGCCACACTCTCCCACTCCTCTAGAAGCCAATATTTTGTCTGAAGGCAACAATAAAGCAAGCCAAGGGCATCCTGGGTAAAGATGTCAGTGGTGAGTATGGCCCATACTCTGAGGGGCTTCTTGCTGGCTCCTCCTCCTCCTCATTGCTCTGACCCTTGTGAGCAATCCCCATCTTCCTGCATCCCCCCAGGCCTGGCCTCAGTGCTTGACCTCAGTGCTTGGCATCTGGGCCGGAAGGGGTCCCCGTGCAGGTTTCCTGTCCTCTCAGCTCTGGGAGGGAGGTGGGACTAATAAAGGGTCTTGGCTAACTCCTTGGTGCCTCCTCTTCCCTCCTTTCAGGACTCAGTGACCCCTACTGCCTGCTGGGCATCGAGCAGGGGGTGAGCATGCCAGGGGGCAGCCCAGGGTCCCGGCGTCGGCAGAAGGCTGTGGTGAGGTACACCATCCCCGAGGAGCAGACCCACCGCACGCAGGTCATCAGCCAGACGCTCAACCCCGTCTGGGATGAGACCTTCATCCTGTACGTGGCCCCACCCCATATGTCCCGTTGGGGCTCCCCTGGGTGTCCGTCTCCCCAGTCAGTGAGATCAGTTGGTCTTCGTGGTTCATGGGAAGGGGCTTGGCCCTAGCTCACGAGGCAGGCTAGGCAGACAGTAGGCTATACAGGACAGATCAATGACATAAATGCTTTGCATGCTGGTGGAGCGAAGAGAGTCAGGTCCCTCTTGATGAATGAAGGGGCCACCTGAACCCTTACCCTGAAAAATGGAGGGATGCAGGTTGGGAGGGGAGGAGAAGGTGTGACAAGTGGCCTGAGACTACACAGTGGGTGGTACTGGAGATGTCAGTTTGAGAGGACAAGGACTCCAGGCTGAGGTCCTTGTGGGCCAGGGTTGGTGTGGGTGTCCTACAAGCACCTCCAACCCTAGAAGGGCCTCTACCACACCCTCTCCTCCCTGCAGGGAGTTTGAGGACATAACAAATGCAAGCTTTCACCTGGACATGTGGTGAGTGACTCGGAGCTGCTGAGGCTGAATACAGGTGCAGGGCTGCATCGTGGCCCAGGCACAATTCATCTGAGGGCTGAGGGCGAGGAGATACCTCAGGGGGCAAGCTAGGCCACAGTTGAGGCCCCTGGAGACTTTCTGGATAGTTTTCCTTAATTAGCATTATCTGTTGCTCTGAGGGGTCCTTGAGCCCCTCCCAAGATCCTGCTCAGGTTTTCCTCCCTTGTCCTCTCAGCTCCTTGCTTGTTCTGATTAAATACGAGCTGCCAGGGTCAGTCTGCTGGCTGGCTAGTAGAGTTACCAGCTCTGCCAAGGATCTCACTCCTCCTGCAGCCCTAAAAACCATGCCAGGTGTCTCATTCCTTTGAGCCCTTGCCATGCACCCATTTGGGAGATGGGGGGGGGTCTAGGTACAGACCCAAACAAGGGAAGGCAAGGGGCCAGAGTTGCCGGCTATGGTGGTGCATACCTGTAATCCCAACTCTTGGGAAGCTGAGGCAGGAGGATCGCTAAGACTTTGAGAACAGCCTGGGCTGCATAGTGAGATCCTATATCCAGAGAGAGAGGGAGGGAGGGAGGGAGGGAGAAAGGAGCCAGGAGTGACAACAGCAGAGCCTCCTCCCTGAAAGGATCAGAGGCACCCTCATTTGCTCAATCCTGTGATCCACCAGGGACATGGATACTGTGGAGTCTGTCCGACAGAAGCTTGGGGAGCTTACAGATTTGCATGGGCTTCGAAGGTGGGTGCCCTGGGGCTCACAGGAAAGGAGGGGCTCCTTCTGCCCTCTGACAGCGTACGCACCAGATGCTGGGCTATAGGTTCATCACTAGGGCCTGAGTGCCATAGACCAGGGGGAGGGGCAGATTCCAGCCTGCTTCCTCAGGTACTTCCCCCTCACTAACTGTACCTGAAACAGGATCTTCAAGGAGGCTCGGAAAGACAAAGGCCAAGATGACTTTCTGGGCAATGTGGTTCTGAGGCTGCAGGTGAGAAGGCTGGGAAGTGATAAGGGCTCTGGGAAGGCTTGGGCTGCCCCAGCAGAGCCTGGCACCCCCAGCCCCGACTATGTGAGGGTGTCTCCTGCCTGCCAGGACCTGCACTGCCGAGAAGACCAGTGGTACCCCCTGGAGCCCCGCACTGAGACCTACCCAGACCGTGGCTGGTGCCACCTCCAGTTCCAGCTCATTCACAAGCGGGTAGGACTGTGTCTTGCTTCCTCAGTGGGCAGGGTGGGGAGGACTGGCCGTCCACTCTACTCACAGCTATGCTGGCCTCTTTACAGAGGGCCACTGCAGCCAGCCGCTCCCAGCCCAGCTATACGGTACACCTCCACCTTCTGCAGCAGCTCGTGTCCCACGAGGTCACCCAGCACAAGGTACTTCCCTCTCCAAATTGGGAGCCACCAAGGCTGTCTGTCAGAGCCTGACGCCCTTCCACTCTTCCCTCAGGTAGGCAGTACCTCTTGGGATGGGTCGCTGAGTCCCCAGGCCACCACCATCCTCTTTCTCCATGCTATGCAAAAGGACCTGTCTGACTTCCACCAGTCCTTGGCGTGAGTGCACAGCCCTGCATGGAGCCCCTGGGGATTGTAGGTGGATGCCAGCCTCTACCACTTTATCTGCCCACCTATGGGTTGGCAGTCTGATCCTTTGAAGAGTGTTCTTTGGAGCAAACTCTATTTTGTTTTATTTATTTATTTATTTATGTAGATACTGAGAATCAAACTCAGGACCTCACACTTGCCCAGGCTGGCACTGTACCACTGAGCTATATTCCTGGCCTTCCAAACTGTTTTAAGATTTGAATCAGTTGCCAACTTTTAAAACTCCAGAAAGGGGGCTGGGGATTTAGCTCAGCGGCATAAGCACCTGCCTTGCAAGCAGGCGGTCGTAAGTTCGATCCCTGGTACCGATAAAAATAAAAAAGACAAAAAAACAAACAAACAAAAAAACTCCAGAAAGATAGGTGTGGTGGTCCTGGCCCATAATCTCAAAACTCGAGAGGGTCGGGCTGGGGATTTAGCTCAGCAGCATAAGCACCTGCCTTGCAAGCAGGTGGTCGTGAGTTCGATCCCCAGTGCCGATAAAAATGAAAAAGACAAAAAAAAAAACAAAAACAAAAACAAAAAAACTCGAGAGGGTGAGGCAGGAGGATTGCTGTGAGTTTGAGGCCAGCCTGGGCTAGAAAGTGAGTTCAAGAACAGGCTAAATCATATAGTGAGACCCTGTTTTTTTTTTGTTGTTGTTGTTTGTTTGTTTTTGTTTTATTTTTGTGGTACTGGGGATCGAACTCATGACCTCATGCTTGCCTGGCAGGCACTTATGCCACTGAGCTAAATCCCCAGCCCCTGAGACCCTGTCTTAAAAATAAGAAAAAAAACAACACTCATCTCCAGCTGCTCATGTAACCAAAGCACTGGGATTTCAAGGTTGGCCAGATCAGAGCAGCAGAACCACCTCTGTCCAGCCCAGTTGCCATCGACCCATTTCCTTGTATCTTCCAAGTCCTGAGCATTTGAGTTTGCTCCCTGGCCTAACTGTACCCCATTTCCCTGTGTCATAGCCTCCAAGTCAGCAAATGAACAAACTTTAACTGTCCTTGAAAAATGTGTACTGAATGCCTGTCAGGTCCCCTAGGCCAGGCTCAGTGCTAGGAATACCAGGAAATCAGTGTTGGCCAAAGGAAGGAAGGACAGAATAATGTGCCTGGCTTGAAGCTGAGCATTTGGGAGGCAGAAGGAGGGCAACTTTAGGTGGCGCTGCTGAAGCTGAGGGTGGGGTCAGAAGAGGCTGCAGACTCTGGATAGAGAGAGAGGCCCTTAGAGCCCTAGCACTTGGTGCAGGGGGCAGCAGCGGTGTCCAGTACCTCTGCCAGTTCCTGAATTGCTCTTCTTCCCTGCCCTCCATGCTCTTTACTTGAGCCTTGTCCAGCTCAACTGTTGGATCTCTGAATCTGCTATTTTCAAATGAAGCAGGAAATTCTAAAGTTGTGAAATTACAAATAGCCAAATTTAAGACATAGGTTCAGGGTATAGAGGTATAGAGGTACAGGTCTTTAATACCAGCACTTTGGAGGACCTTTCTTTTTCTTTTTCTTTCTTTCCTTTTTTTTTTTTTTTTTGGTACTGGGGATTGAACTCAGGACCTTATGCTTGCCAAGCAGGTACTTGTGTACTGAGTGTCTGTCAGGTCCCCTGGGCCATGCTCAGTGCTGGGAGCTAAACTCCCAGCCCAATCCCAGCACTTTGGGAAGCTGAGGTAGGAGAATCCAAAGTTCATGCCCAGACTAGACAATTTGCAAGACCCTGTCTCAAAAGAGAAGTGGGTGGGGGTGGTGGGCAGAGAGACAGAGATATGATTTAGAAAACATCTATGGAGACAAAATCCTGTGGGGCACAGCAGCCACTAGATTGTGGAGCAGGGGAAATGCGGTCTCTTTGCTGGGCCTGGCTGAGGGCTTCCTGTCCCTGCAGGCAGTGGTTGGCCTACAGCCACCTCTACCAGAAGCTGGAGTTCCCTAGTAGCTGCCTCCTGCACCCCATCACCAGCATTGAGTACCAGTGGATCCAGGGCCGGCTCAAGACAGAACAGGTAGGTGTGGGAGTAGGTGGGGTGAGGGGTGTTGGGCAGGTAGGGCTCAGGGAGAAACAGGAACTGGGACCTGGGAGCCCATAAGCAGTCCTGCCTTGAGGTTTCTTCCTTACTGCAGCTGGAGGAGCTGACCCTTTCGTTCACCTCCCTGCTGGCCTACGGCCTCTCTCTCATCCGGAAGTTTCGCTCCGTCTTCCCCCTCTCTGTGTCTGACTCCCCAGCCCGGCTGCAGTCTCTCCTCAGGTTGGTGGCTCTGGTTCTGCTTCCACGGAAGGTCAGGGCTGAGTGCTCAGCTGGGACCCTGAAGGGATGGGGAGCTCAGTGGAGAGCAATGGGGAGTATAGCTGCAGGCATTGGGACACAGCCCTCTGTCACCCAGAGTCCTGGTGCAGATGTGCAAGATGAAGGCCTTTGGAGAACTGTGCCAGGACACCGCCCCACTGCCCCAGCTGGTGACAGAGGCCCTGCAGGTATGGCATCTGGCCTGGGGTAGGGGGCATGTGCCTAGGCCCAGTAACCCCTCCCTGCTCACCGCCTCTCTGCTTTCAGACTGGCACAGTTGAATGGTTTCACCTGAAGCAGCAGCACCATCAGCCCATGGTGCAGGTAGGAACTGGAGCAAGGGGATGGGTAGTGGGGTGCCCTGCTGTGTGACCCTGCTCAGCCCACCTATGTCCTTGTCAGGGCATGCTGGAGGCAGGCAAGGCCTTGCTCAGCCTGGTACAAGATGTCTTGGGTGACCTGCACCAATGCCAGCGCACATGGAATAAGATCTTCTACAAGTGAGCAGACTCAGGTCAGGGGTATTGGGCCTTCCCGGGACCCTGGTGTACACTCCTGGGTCACACGCACTGCCTCTCCCCCAGTGCCCTCAAGATTGACCTCTTCTCCACGGCTTTCCTGAAACTGCAGTGGCTGGTGAGGCACTTGACCATTCCCAGGCCACCCACTCTGGCCAGCTCCTCAGCCCTGCCCACCAGCCCTTTCCTTATAGGTGGCCAAGCGGGTACAGGACCACACATCAGCCGTGGGCAGCCCTGTGTCTCCAGAGATGGGCGAGAATCTGTTCCAGCTCTACATCAGCCTCAAGGAGCTCTACCAGCTGGGCTCAGCCTCTTTAGACAGGTGGGCTATGCTTGCCTATGGGTGGGCTGCCTCTGGTCATCCCCAGGCTGAGCCCCAGCTCTCCGCAGGGATGGAGTCCTGGCCTTGGATGGTTTTCACCACTGGTTCCAGCCAGCCATCCCTTCCTGGCTGCAGAAGACATACAGCGTGGCACTGGAGCGAGTACAGCGTGCTGTGCAGATGGACAAGGTGGGGGCAGGAACCTGGGGCCCAGCAGAAGCTGGTAACCCAGCTATGGACATCCTCCCCGCCCCCGCTGCACGCTTCATGCCAAACACTGTTTGCTGATATCCTGGGGTGAACTGTGGCTTCCTTGGCCTACAGATTCTGCAGGGTGGGGGATCTGGGCAGAGCATTGCCTGTGCTCCCTGCAGTCTTCTGCCCAGCTCTTTGCTTGGTAGTAGGGGACAGATTTGTCCTTGCCCCAGCTCCCCTTTCTAAGAGCTCCTCCTTTCTCCCAGCTGGTGCCCCTGGGTGAACTGACCAAGCACAGCACATCAGCTGTGGATCTATCCACCTGCTTTGCCCAGATCAGTCACACCGCCCGGCAGCTGGACTGGCCGGATCCAGAGGTGGCTTTCATGATTACTGTCAAATTCGTGGAGGTGCAGCATCTTTTCCACCTTTTTAGTACTACCTCACTATGACCTCACCCCATTTCTCCCAGGCGCGCTCCCATTAAGAGCCTCCCAAGACCATATCCTAAATGCCCCAAAGTCACTGAGATTCCTGTGCCCTGGTTCCCCGTCTATACTTCCCAGAGCCCCAGCCATTCACCAGTTCTCCTGTCCACCCTCCCCAGGACACCTGCCGACTGGCCCTGGTGTACTGCAGCCTTATAAAGGCCCGGGCCCGCACGCTCTCTGCAGGCCAGAAAGACCAGGGTCAGGCAGCCGACATGGTAAAGTGGTGGAGCCAAGCACTGGAGGCTGGCTGGGGTGGGTGTGGCGCCTTCTATCCCTGGTTCTGTTCAGGAAGCCCCATGTCCCTCTGCCTGTGCCTGTCTCCAGCTGTGTGTGGTGGTGAATGACATGGAGCAGCTGCGGCTGGTGATTGGCAAGCTGCCCTCCCAGCTGGCATGGGAGGCCCTGGAGCGGCGGGTGGGAACCGTGCTGGATCAGGGACAGCTGCAGAACACACTACACACCCAGTTGCAGAGCGCGTTGGCTGGGCTGGGCCATGAGATCCGCACCGGGGTCCAGACTCTGGCTGAGCAGGTACATTGTTGCACCCTGGCCCCCAGTGGGTCCTGGGTTGATGTACCTTTCCCAATTCTCTCATTTAAACTCAGGCCCCAAGTGAACCCTCCTGCGTTCCTTCTCATTCCCTGGCTTTCACCCATCTATCCTTTTGTGTCCTCAGTTGGAGGTGGGCATTGCCAAGCACATCCAGAAACTTGTGGATGTCAAAGAGTCAGTGCTCCCTGAAGACGTGAGTGACTTCTGCTTTCTGACCTTTGCTGCCCTGCCAGCTCTGTTGGGTCCAGGGATGGGAAGGAGGCCCAAGGTGGTCAGATCCTAAGGGTTTAGGGGTGTCAGAGATTACTCCCTTAGGGCAAGGCATGCTGCCTCTGGACCTAGTTTTCTTTCTAGATGCTCAGTGGGGCAGGCTGGGTCTCGCATGGTCTCCCAGCCCTGGTGGTCAGGTGGGGCAGCCACCAGAAGGCTTAGGCTTTGCAGATCAGCTGCCTGGGAACACATCCTTCTCAGCCTCTTCTTGTTCTGTTGTCCTGTCTACATGGGCAGTCATGGGCCTTAGTCTCCTCCTCTGAGAGCTTGGTATACCTGAGTTGTTAGTTCATCAGCTGTTCAGTGAGCATCCACTTTATGCCAGGCACTGATTTAAGCACTGAGGATAGCTCCATGAACAACATGACAAAATTCCTGCTTTTTAGAGCTTCCATTCTAGTGTGTGTGTGTGTGGGGGGGGATATGTGGGGATACGTGTGTGGGGAAAAAACTGAGTATATGTAATTGTAGTCTTACTTATATCTGCACCTGTAAATATACATACAGATAGGTATGCACTGTGCACTTTTTTTTTTTTTTTTTTTGGTACCGGGGGTCAAACTCACGACCTTGTGCTTGCCAGGCAGACGCTTATGCAGGTGAGCTAAATCCCTAGCACACACTGTACACTCTTAGGAGTGCTGGGGAGTGTCAGGTATTGTATTTTTAAGTAGTGCCTGAGGAAGGCCTTATTCAGAGGGTAACAGCTGAGTCAAGATCTACTGGAAGCAAGAGAAAGAGAGCCTTGAGGATTTCTGGGGAAAGATTACTTCTGGCAGAAGAAACGGGAAGCACTGTGGCAGGTTCACAGTTTTAGAGGTGTGGCCAGATAGGCATCACCGACTGTGTACACCAAGCTACGGTGCTCTTCCCTCTCCCAGGGCCAGGGCCAGGGCCAGGGGTTGGGGCTGGGGCCAAACGGACACGAGCCAACTGCACCCCTCACCAACCTCCCCAGGCCATTCTGCCCTTGATGAAGTTCCTGGAGGTGAAGCTCTGCTACATGAACACCAACCTGGTACAAGAGAACTTTAGCAGGTGCGTTGCAGTCCCTGGCCTATGGTGCACCTACTCTCCAAGGCTCCCGTTCCAGCCTCCATGGCCTCCTTGTCCATGGGGGGCCATGATGTGAATACTTTTCAGTCACCTCCCTTAGAGAGTACAACCAGTTTGTGTTTAAATGCTTACTTCCAGCCTGCGTGTGTGGTGCACACCTGTAATCCTAGCACTCAGGAAGCTGAGGCAAGAGGATTTTTGCAAGTTCGAGACCAGCCTGGGCTACAAAGAGAGCTCAAGGCCAGCCTGAACCGCATAGTGAGACCCTGTCTCAAAAAGACAAAAAAAAAAAAAAAAAAAAAAAAAAAGGCGTGCTTCCAGAGGCAGGAGCTTGCTACCTCCTGAGCCTGCTCATTTCACACTGCCCAGGTTGGAACATGCCGCAGTCCTGGGCAGGGACAACCCCCTCCCCGCCTTTTTTTGTGCCAACTACCAGACTGTACTCGACATATGTTAAATCTCAGACCATTGTCAAAACTGTTTTATTGTCCCTATAAATAAGGTATCAGATGCTTATCCATGTAGTTGGTTTTGATGCTATACATTTTGATATTCTCCCTTTGATGGTGATTCTGGCCCGTGTTCTCACCTGTGTCACCTTTTGTGTTTTGTTGGTCCCTGGTCCTCTTAAGGAGCTCCTTCACTGAGACAGACATGCTAGAGAAGGCTTTGCCCTCTGCCCCTGCTCCCTTTTCCCTCAGGAGACCAGCCTTCCCTCCCTTTGCCATCTACCTGCCCTGGCCACTATGGAGCAGGTGGGGGTGTGGGTAGGTCAGTGCTGGGCCTGGGTTCCCAAGGCCTCATTTCTGTGTCTTTGCTTCCTCCTTCTCCACTGCCTCATCCTATGTCTGATACCCCTTTGCCCGCGACCAGCCTTCTGACCCTGCTTTGGACCCACACACTCACAGTGCTGGTGGAAGTGACTGCCTCCCAGCGCAGCTCGACCCTGGCCTCTGGCAGGCTGAAGGTGGCCCTGGAGGTAAGTAATGCCAAGCATAGGGACAGCCACCCTGGGGAGGCTCCCTGGGCTCACCTCTGATGTCTTCCCAGAATCTGGAGATCTGCTTCCATGCTGAGGGCTGTGGCCTACCCTTCGAGGCCCTGCACACGGCCACCTTCCAGGTAGGGGTCTTGATGCACTCCCTAGTGGAAGGCCAGGAGGCTGGCCTTTGGCATTCACCTGGTCCTAGGCCAGCCACATAATTTGTAGGGCCCAGTATAAAATGAAAAAGTGGCTCCTCTGCCAGGTGTGGTGGCTCATCCTTGTAATCCTAGCACTCAGGAAGGTGAGATAGGATTCCCTTGAGTTTGGGGCCAACCTGGGCTACATAGTAATTTCAAGGGCAACCTGACCTACATGTCTATACCCTCTCAAAAGACAAACAAGAAAGCAAACAAAAAAGGCATCCCCTTATTCAAAGATTACTCCAGCCTTAAGATACCACAGCAGAGCATTACCTAGTTTGGACTCTGCAAAGCACTAGGGCTCTGTGCCCTCGGCACTGCTGAGTCTATCCTGGCCTATAGTCCCACAACACTAGCACTTTCCTTTCAAAGCTGTGTCTCAGCCTCTGCTGTGAGCCATGGCAGGGCTGGCTGCTTAGGTGTGAAGGTTTAGGAGTCTGCTTGACTGCCATTCCAGGCTCTGCAGAGGGACCTGGAGCTGCAGGCAGCCTCCAGCCAGGAGCTCATCCGGAAGTACTTCTGCAGCCGCATCCAGCAGCAAGTGAGGCTCCCCATCCTCTTCCACATTAACCATGGCCTGACTGTGTTTTGTATCCCAGCTGAACTTGTATATGCTCCCCACACCCAGGCAGAAACTACCTCGGAGCAACTAGGTGCTGTCACGGTCAAGGCTTCCTACCACTCCTCTGAGCAGAAGCTCTATGTGGAGCTGCTCAGTGCCTCTAATCTGCTGCCCATGGACTCCAACGGTGAGTGGAGGCTGCCACTGGCCACTGTGTGCACTCTCCCTGGACCTGGGTGGAGGACTGGCAGCTGTGCGCACTTCCTTGGTTACCAGGAGGGGCACAGCTTGGGTGAAGGGCTGGGTAAACTGAACTAGGTCCCTTCCCGGGGCTATCTGCCAGGCTCCAGCGACCCCTTTGTTCAGCTGACCTTGGAGCCCAGGCATGAATTCCCTGAACTGGCTCCCCGAGAGACCCAAAAACATAAGAAGGATCTTCACCCGCTCTTTGATGAGACCTTTGAATTGTGAGTCCTCACTTTTGTCTTGCTTCCCTTCCCTGAAACCCCATCAAGGTACCTATGAGACTACCACATAGGGTCCAGGAGAAGGGTTATGTGGGGCAAGTGTGCTTCCCTTGCCAGGAGTGGGCTCCCAGATGTTTGGATTCAGAAGCTTCCAGGAAAGGGTTCTGTCTTAAAGTCCTTGGGGGCCTCTCTCTGTTGCCAAAAACAGATGGGCCTGGGGCCCATAGGACCCCTGATTTAAAGCATCAGCCCATCGTTGAAGCAGGTGTGACACAAGGCTGAGATGTGCCACATTGGGAGCTTTGTGATGGCTCTATCAACAAGGGGGTGACCTGCATGTTGGTGAGCAGATGCCTGAGCCCGATTCTGTCCCTGCTAGCCTGGTGCCTGCAGAGCCATGCCAGAAGGACGGGGCATGCCTCCTGCTCACTGTGCTGGACCACGATACGCTGGGGGCCAATGACCTGGAAGGAGAGGCCTTCCTGCCACTATGTACGGTGCCTGGGCTGAGTGGCTGCGAGGAGCCCAGTGAGGCGCCACAGACCCGTCTGCCCCTCACATACCCCGCGCCTGACGGTAGGTCTGACTCCAAGGCAGGGAAGGGATGGGCCCCCAGGAAGTTCAGGCAGGGCCCAGAGCAATGAATGCCTCCTTGGGCAATGGAAGCCCCTGGACAGTGCCATCGCTCTGCTGCTGAGTAGTCTGGGAAATCTCTTGCTCTGATGGTGACCAGTGAAAAGCAAGCTCAGTGAAATCATCTGACTTTCCTGGTAGGGAGGTCACAAGGAGCTTACCTGAAGAGAGGGACCTAGATCTCGGAGCAGAGGACAGAAACATTGCTGAGACACTCCCTCGGCCTGCTGACAGGAATAGGCTGCAAGTTTCTGTACATATGAGCCAGTTCTAAGCATTTATATAGTAACTTAAAATTTCTTAGGTCCACCAACTAGGCAGGCACAATTTTTTTTTTTTGCATGCCTGGGATCAAACTTATAACCTTGTGCTTGCCAGACAAGCACTTAGACCACTGAGCTAAATCCCTGGCCCCTAAAAGGTCAGCACTTGGCAGGTATTATTTAATCAGTGCTATTTTATAGGCCCTTATGCAACACAGAGTTAGCTAGCTAGCTTCAGGTCTCATCTTAAAAGGGAGAAGCATGACTAATTCCAGCACTAGAGGCTCAGGCAGGAGGACTGCTGGTTCAAAACCAGCCTGGGGTACTCCGCAAGTCCAAGGGTATCTAGGATTACTATGCACTAGATCTCAAAGAACAAAAAAAATAGCCAGGTGTGGTGACACATGCTTAGAATGCTAGCACTAGACCACTAACATAGGAGGAATGTTGAGTTTGATGTTGGCCTGAGCTACACAGCAAGACTGACTCAAAACAAAACCCAAAAGCATAAAATTGGCTCTCATGGTAACTTGCTCTTTTGTACAACGTGCTTATTTTTCTTTTACTTGGCTTACACTTGATCCTCAGGGCCTATTTCTTTTCTTACCTTTAATAAATGTAAAAAACCTTAAAAAAATACGGGCCAGGCATAATGGTACATGTCTATAATTCCAACTCTCTGGGACGATAAGGCAGGAAGAGTCCAAGTTTCAGGCTAGGCTGACCAATTTAGCAGTTTAGGCTGTGCAAAGGCCCTGGGTTCAACTCCTAGTAGATTAAAGTCAGTATTTCAGGCACTTCTGGCCTCACATCTGTCCAGATGTGAGCTTGTCTGGTCTGCCATAGCTTTCCTTCCATGGTGGTAAGACAGGGATAGATGGGCCAGTGTGGTACCCTCCCTCCCAGGCATGCCTCTTCCCCCAAATCTGATCTTCAAACCCTTCTCTCCCCAGGAGACCCAATCCTGCAGCTGTTGGAGAGTCGGAAGGGTGATCGTGAGGCCCAAGCCTTTGTGAGACTGCGGCGGCAACGAGCTAAACAGGCCTCACAGCATGCCCCAAGACCAGGGCAGTAATGGTGGTGGCTGGACAATGGGCCGGCCCCTAGTGGAGTCCTGGAAGGCTGGAGTCCTCCCTGTGCAGTGCAGGGAGCCCCAGCAGTTGGAACACCCAGGGTCCAGACCCCTTCTGAGCTCTTGCCCAAGCGTGGGACCACAGGGCAGCACAGCAATATTTATACTCTTCATCCCTCCCTTTTGAGTCCTGGCCTCAGCTCTCTGCCACATCCCAGCATGCAATGGATGTGTAACATCCACCCTTTCTCCATCCTGGAAAACTGCTCTGGTGGGGTGGAGTCTTGGGTCATCAATTCCCACTGGGGTTGGGGACCAGGTGGCTGGCTCTGGAACTGGGGGTACCCTGAGGCAAAAGGGAAATTTAAACAAGATGAGGTGCCTGCTGCCCTGTGGGACAAGAGTGGCTATTACCAGAGGACAGGAGAGAGGGTGGTCTGGCTGTGTCTGTTGAGAATGCTTCCTCCTTCCTTGGACAGTTCCTGCCAGCTGGAAATCTCTCTTTTTTTTTTTTTTTTTTTTTGTTTTTGGACTTGAACTTGTGCTTGCGAGGCAGATACTTGTGCTGCTAAGTTACATCCCTGGCACCACCTAAATATTTTCTTAGCACAAATGTTTTTAAAAATCCATGTACCTCTTTGAAAGTCTTCTGTTGGCCTAAGGTGGGCACTGGAAGGCTTGTCAGGTCATTTAGCCTTTTCTATAGCCAGAAAGAGACCATGAGCTTACCCCATGTGGTACCCCCCAAGTTGTAAGCAGAGAGGTGGGTACGGGATATCTTGCCAGAGGCCCAGGATAGAAGAGTGGGTATGAACAGTGTTCAGCCATGGGCTCTGAGCAGGCCACCTGATATGCAGCAGGCTATCAGTCACTGTGGTCTTTGGCAGGGCTGCCCTGTGACTGAGCGCCTGCCCTGGACAGCAGGGGCATGGCCCTGCCTGTGAGTACCCTGTACACTGGGAAGCACCTGGTCTTTCTGGCTGCAATCCTGGTGGAGTCACTTAACTTCAGTCTACATAAGCAGCTGGAGAGGGGAGGGGTACAGCTCTGGCTGAGGCCCTGCAGGGCCATTTGCTAGGGGTGTTTCTTTCATTCCAGCACATAGCCCAGTAGAAGGCAGGGCAAGGTGAAGCAGGAAACTTCCATACCATCCTCCTCCTCTTTTTTTTTCTTTTTTATCGGTACCAGGGATCGAACTCACAACTATACACCTGCAAGGCAGGGGCTTATGCCACTGAGCTAAACCCCCAGCCCCTGTCTCTTTATGCCTTAATGCAAACCATCCCTATGGGAAGGCCCTGTCTGTTCCCGTAAGAAGGAAAGGGCTTTACCACTCACAGCTGAAGACAGACCTCTAAACAAAAGTCACAGGGCCTAGGAGGTTAGTGTCCAAGGCTAATGCTCCAACAGGTGCAGGTCAGAGGGCACATGAGCTGCTTCTGGGCCCAGGCCACTGCAGTTAAGCAGTCTGTGGTGGAGGCAGGGCGCCTGTCCACCTCCCAGTCTGCAAGGCTCCCTTGGGGGCCCACCTACTATATAAATGCACTGCCAAAGCAAGTTCATGGTTTATTTCCAATAGGTTTGTTCTATTGATTTTTGCATTTTTGTAAAAAAGAAGTTTTCACTTGATTCACTGAAAGCCCTTTCGTGCTGAGCCCAAAAGGGGGATGGGCCAGGGCAGACCCTTCGAAGCCCTCTCAGGCCCACCTAGCCCCAGTGCAGGGAGTGAGGTTGCATCCTTCAGCCTGCATCACCCTCCCATCCCTGCTGCATCTCTCTGTATAGAACAATTTTTAAAATTGAGCTAAGACACAATGTACATCAGACAGGCACACACACACATGCACACAGGCGTCTGCCCAGTACGGGCAGGACGACAGCTGCACCCAGAGAGTACCAAGGAATGCATATGGAGCCCTCCTGCCAAGGAGGGCAGGGCCTGTGCCCACCTTGGTCCTCAGGCCACACCCCTCCCCAACAATTGCCCTGCTAGCTGCCAGAGGGAAGGGTGGACGACACCGTGGCCACACCAGAAAGGGGATGGGCAGGGAAGGGCAGTGTCGGCCTGGTAGGTATCCCTGGGGCCAGAAGGCTGTTCTGGGGAATCCAGGAGGGAAAAACTGAGGGGGACCCAGGCCTCAAGAACCTGAGGGATACAACAGGACCTTGCCCCTCCAGGGACTCCGAGGGTCCAGGTGCAGGAGTGGGCTTCAGCCCGCCAGCCCCTGCAATTGTCATTAAGACTAAACCCAGGTTTGGTAAGCCCAGGAGCTGGGCTGGCTTAGAACTCCAGTACAGCCTCAGGCCTCCCTGAGGCCCCCCACTGCTGGGAGGAAGGTATGCTGGGGGGCACCTGGGTCTTCCACAGCTTCCTGCAGGCCCCAGGCTGGAGAGGCAGAGGGCATAGGCCCTGCCCTAAAGGCTTCTCTCCCCTCAGCCACCTCTAGCTTCCCAACCACCCCCCCCTCAGGCCCCATCAAAAAGTTAAAAATAGTTAGTTCCTACATAAAAAAAGAGACAGAAACATTCTCTGCCAAGGCCAGTGGGAGAAGGAAGGACTTTGTGTCTGAGTAGGGAGCGGGCAAGGGAGGACTGCAAAATAGTCTTTTCTTTAAAAAGTGCTTGGTAAGTCTGTTTTAAAGTGTGTGTCTATATCTATGTACAGATATACACACAGACACTGTGCACACGCTGGCCACCACGCACACCTGAACACAAATGTATACATGTACATAATCATATACATATACATACATACATTATATATATATATATGTGTGTGTGTGTGTGTATATATATATATATATATACACACATATATATGTATATACATATATATATATAAAATATACATATATATGTATATACATATATATATATAAAATATACTTTTAAAAGTCCTAGATGAGAGGTCTGGGCCTGGCGGGCCAGTCCTGTAGTGTCACGACTGGAGGGCATGGGCCCGACTGGGCTGACAGACAGGGCACTCACTGCCTTCAGCACAGAGCTCACACAGCACAGCATGTTGGCACGGCAGCACTGCCCGAGTCTGTTCCTGACACTTAAGGCATTTCACCGACTGCATGTGGAAAACAGCCTGCAGGAAAAGGGATAGAGTGGTCACAAGTGCGGTTTCTGCTGCTAGCTTGGCACACCAAGGGAGCATGGAGCTCCCAATTCTCACTTCACCTCCCCAGGAAGAAACTGACACACAGAAATCAACAGTGTGCTCCAGGACCCTGCTAGCAGAGGGCAGTGTCAGGATCCAGCCTGGGGGGTTCAGGCCCCTGACCCCTGTTCTCCCCAGCAATAGCCTGGTGGTAACACCAGGTGGGGCAGTGTGCTGGCTGCAGGTTCCCATCTGTCAGGGCTTTATCTGGTACCTTTGTTAAGACCTGTTTCATTTAATCTTGTAGTGACCTTAGGTCCCCAGGTGAGAAAAGTGAGGCACGGAGAGGGACTATCACATGCCAAGGGGCCTGGCTGTCTAGTAAAGAGAGAAATGCTCCTTCCACAAGTCATATACTACCCTGGGGGCCCACAGGGAACCTGGAATGCAGACGGGGAAGCCTCAGTACCTGAGCCAGTCTGGAATGTGTGCAGGCGTGTAGACAGAGCTACACAGGGCCCAGGCACATCAATAAGCTTAGGTCAAGGGCACAAGGAGTGGGTGCTGCGGCTCCTGCCTCCCAAGGGGCCTGTCTTCCTCACCCTCTCCCAGCAGACTGGCATGGTGAATGCTGGTCCAGTGGTAGGCAGAGCTCTCAGGAGTACAGCTGCCCCCAGAGCAGCCTGGGTTGGGTCTGGTCAGGGTCTGAGTGCTGGGTGAGGTTAACACGCCCAGTGCAACCTGACCTTCGGGGCTGACCTTGTCCACTTGCTCCAGGTGGGCCCGCAGCTGTTTCTGGAGGGAGTAGAGGGTGGAGAGTGAGAGTGCCTCCAGGTCGGAAAAGGTGGGCAGGGCCTGGGAATCAGACCCTGCGTGGAGCCGCTCCAGCTCTTCTTGGAGCTTCTTCACCCGCACCTCCAATGCATCCCGTTGCTCCCGGGCCAGCTCACACTCCGCACCTGCAGCACTGGCCCTTTCACTGGCCTCCTCTGCCTCCTTCTTCCAGGCATCACAAGCCTGTGGGCCCAACACACAGTGCCTCATCACAATGACCCCCTGTCCCCCCAGAGCGCATCTCTAGGAACCTGTGTAGGCTAAGCTGGCTGTGGAACTGCTGGGAAGCTGGGTTGGCGACGGTCTGGGGAGGGGACAGGGAAGAGGCTGATGCTGCCTGCAGAGTGGAGAGGTCTCAGGACCTACAGAAGACCCCCGCTCTGTGAACAAGGAAGAGGAAGGGTCTAATTACATCTTGGCTAGCACCCCCAGGGGCAGCTGAGTGATGGCTAGACAGAGTCAGTCCATCTTAGAACCTAGAACCTGCAACCTGGAAAGTGGGGACATCAAGAGAAGGTGGACCTGCAGTTAGGGCTACAACAAGCATCTTCTGGAGGGAGCTCCAGGCCTGTGACACCAGCTGCCCCAGTATCCCAACTGGCAAGGCCAGTCCTCCCACAGGGAAGAAGGCAAACAAAGGCTTCTGCTCTGTTCTTTAAGCCCCTACTTGCCTCCCCATGCCACTCTGGATAGGATAGGCATGGACTGGGTGCCACCAGGTGCCAGGGATACCATGGGCGTGGTGCCCTGTACCTGCTTGGCCTGTTTCCAGGACTCCTCCCACCGCTTGATGGTGCCATTGGCTTCCTCAAGCTCCTGACGTAACCGTGCCAGCTCAGCAGCCCCAGGCCCTGAGAGGAAGGCAGGGGAGGTGCCTGGGGAGAAGCTTCCAGAGGCAAAATGTTCCCAGATGCTGCTGTTCATTCCATTCAGACCTGTGTGGAGGTGGGGTAGGGAACATCAACTGTTCAGGACCCGCGGCTTTCCTGGAGCTGGCTGCCCATGGAGCAGATGTTTGAGGACTCATGAGGCTGGAGCATTCTGCAGGGACATTCTGGATGTTCCCTGGGCTGAGCTGGACATAAACTTGTCACATGCTAATTAGCAGCTGCCACTGAAAGTTATTCCTACGTGTAAAATAAAGTTCTCATTTCTGGCCTCAGAGGAGGACTCAGAAGTACTTCATGGGAGAATAGCCCGAAGGCTCCTGCTGGTGGCAATTTGTGACAGTGACTTCACAGTTCAGCTGTGAAGCCTGACTGGAAGAAGCAGAAGCAAAGTCATAGGCCAGCCCTTCACACATAGGATGGCTGAAGTGGGAGGAGCTAGGGAGCTCTGGGCAGCCCCGCACCATGTCCTAAAGATGAGGACACTGAATACGCTAAGAGTCACAACGATGAGGGACAGGAGCAGGTTCCACATGGGTGCTTGATGCCAAAGGCTTTTTTCACAAGCAAAGCTGCCTATCCTCCTGCTCACATAGTCAGTAGTGAGGTACACCTCTCCGGCCTCCAGGGCACCTGGTCAAAACTTCAGCTTAGTTCCTGTCTGATCGGGAGGCCTAGCATCCTCAGTCTTTTTAGCCTCTGAATAGCGGCTGTAGAGGCAACTGCTGCTCACTGAGAGGCTGCGCCAAATGCTTTGTACCTTCACTACCTCAAGGACACTACCCCAGCTCCCATGAGAAGATGAGCCCCTGGCTGTGGTGTTAGAGCCTGGAGGTCTCATGTAGGGACCACTGGGATCCCAGCCCCCACTGTTCTAATGCTGGGCTAGGCAACCAGTCTTCTGGGCTCGATTTGGGTTATCTATCTGGTGGCTTTGCCTGCCAGAAGGAGTACCCCAGGCCTGGAGTGGGTCTGTACCAACTTCCCCCACCCTGGTTTGTGTGCACAGCCTCTTGGAGTCCTGGGTGACTGTACCAGATTTTACTTTATTTTTGGGTGTCAGGGATGGAGCCTTGTGCATGCTAGGCAATCACTCGCCTATTAAGGAGCTGTCCCTCTCCCCAACTGGGCTCAAACTGCACTGAAGACAATCTCCAGACCTGGGCAGCTCTTGAGACCACCACTTCTTTCTGCCCTGACCTGTCCTAGCACTTCCTTATGGTGTTTCATTTCACCCCACCACAGCGCCCACTTCATGTATAGGAAACAGGCAGTGAGGCCCAGTTCTTGGTCGAGTCACAAAGGCAGGGGTGGCGGAGTCTCCCAGCCCAAAGTCTAACCTCTATCCCAGGTTCCCTCCCCAGTCTCCCCTTCTTACCCAAGGATCCATGTGATGCTGAGGTGCCCAAAAATGTGTTTTCTGATTGGCTCAGGTGGCCCTGAGGCTGCTGTAGGAAGTGTGAAGAGAGGCTGACAGGAGGAGATGGGGAAGCTGAGTGAAAGGAGGCAGAGCTGCCCAAGGAGCCAGGGATGTTCACAGGTGCAGAGCTCTGCAGCAAGCTGCCGCCTGCAAGAGGTCCCAAAGGGAACTGGTGAGGCCAAGCAAGCCCCCCCGCAACAGAGAGCACCCCCCGAGCCACCCTGTCCACCCCTGCCTAATACCAATTGTGATGCTGCCGGGATGGGGCACTGTGCTGTTATCAAAAGTTTTCTCCAGGGCAGCCACCCCGAACTCATTCAGGTCCAGGTCATCCAAGGCAGACTCTAGGCACAGAGAGATACAGATGTGGGCTTCCCCTAGCCACAGCTCTGGGCTCCAGGGCTCCCATGACTCTCATCTTCTGCCCCACTGCACCTCTGCTTGGGTGCTCCCTCTGCCGCACTGATCCTGTAAGCTGTCTGCCTAGTTCAAGCCAAGTATCTCTCCTTCCTGAGGCTGCCTCGGATACCCCAGATAGAATCAGGTTTCAATCCGTTTGCCTGACGGAGGTGTTGTAGGCTATCTCACCCTGAGTTTGCTGGGAGTGGGCAGGTCACTCCGGCCTCTGTGGTCAGTGCATACTGGATCCTTGACAAATGCGATGCCCCCCTGAACTGACCGGGGTAGGGGGCCAGGAGCAGGAACAGATCCCAATCCCACATCACAATCTGTCTCCTTAGAGGGCCTGCCTTAGCATTAGGCATGAAGTAGGAAGTCATAAATGAGTCCTAAAAGAAATGGGCACTGACACTGTGATGCTGGGAATTGAACCCAGGGCCTCCCATATGCTAAGCATGTACTCTGTCCCTGAGAGCCCTGGGACCCCGATTCCTAGTACAGAGCACTCTGAGGACAGTTGTGTAGGATGCTCACTGCACAAGGACACCTAGTAACAGAATGAATGGGGTAGGACTCCAAATCTTGGAGTGAGACTGTAATTATGAAGACTGGAATCATATGGAAGAGTTCCCAGAGCTAGTCTTTTTCCCTCTAGGGCTAGTCTTGACTTTATACTTTGTGTTTCTTGTTTCCTTATTTTTTAAGCTTTTTTTTTTTTTTTTGAGACAAGGTCTCGCTATGCAATTCAGGCTGGCCTGGAGCTCACTTTGTAGCCCAGGCTAGTCTCAAACTTGCAACAATCCTCCTGCCTCAGCCTCCTAAGTGCTGAGCCTGTAAGCGTGAGCCACCACACCCGGTTTTATTTTTTAAGCTTTTTAGTGGTATTGGGGATTGAACCCTGGCCCCTTGCACTGGGGTACATCCTCAAATCCCCTCTTTCTGTTCTTCTGTTTTGAGATTGGGTCTCACTAAGTTACCAAATTACCAAGGCTGAGCTTCCATTTGTAGTCCTCTTGCCTCAGCTTCCCAAAGTGCAAGGATTATAGACACATGCCACCATGCCCATCTGGTTGTTTTACTGTTTGTTCATTTTCTTCACTCATAGGGTTGTACCTTGGACTTTACAGTAAGCTACATCCTTTCCTCACCCCTTTTTTGGAGAGGTCTTGTAGTGAGGTATGGTAGCACACTCCTATAATTCTAACACTCTAGGAGACTGAAAGCAGGAGGATCCTGAGTTCAAAACCTGCCCAGACTACACAGTAAGACTTTGTCTCAAAAAAACAAAACAGCAAGGGCTGGGGATTTAGCTCAGCGGCAAAAGCACCTGCCTTGCAAGCAGTTCGATCCCCGGTACCAATAAAAATGAAAAAGACAAAAAAAACCCCACCAGGTGTGGTGGCACATGTAATTCCAGAACTGGGAGGTTGAGGCAGGATTGCCATGAGTTCAAGGCCAGCCTAGGGTACATAATGAATTCACAGCTACCCTGAACTACACAGGGAGACCTTGTCTCAAAAAATCCAAAACAAAACAGATGTCAGAGACAGGATCTCGCTAAATTGCCCAGACTGGGCTCAGACTTGCAATTTTCATGCCTCAGCCTCCTGAGCAGCTGAGAGATTACAGGTTTGCAATCCATCTATTCTCCTTTAGCTCAAAGAGCCCACAGTGCCTACTCTAAAGTGGTACACTGATCGGCATCTATGTCACAGGCCTGGTGTCCCTGCCTCCAGGCCCGATCCCAGGTTCACACATGCCTACCCTGATTACCTATGACCGACTCTACCGTGTCGCTGGTGGGATAGAAGGGAAGAGCATTTGCGTTCATGCCGGGGGTGCTGCTGGTGCCTGCAGGGCTGGGGGGAGTAGCTGCCAGGCTGGAGGTAATACTGGAAGAGATGCTTGAGGTCAGGGGGCTTCCCACAGGGAGGATTCCCAGCACGTCCTGCAATGAAAGTTAGGAGAGGCAATGGGTGGCCTGCCTGAGGAGTCATGGCTAGAAGCTAGGGGACAGGCTGATGAAGACCAGAGATGGGGATTAGGCCATGGGCCACTCCAGCCCTATGCTGAGACCCAGAAAGCCACTTGCCCCTACCAGTGCAGTGGGGAAAGGGAGTGGTGTGGTGGTCCCTGGCAGTGTGATGCTGTCCAAACACCTCTGACTGACATGTGAGCTCCCAGGCCTAATCCCCACCCTTTGGATCTAGTCAACTTAGTCAACCCCCAGCTCCCTACAGCCTGCTGAGGTTCCGGGCCTGTCCTGCATGACAGATGCCAGGATGGAAGCAAGAAACCAAGAGCTCTGTACCTGTTTAGGCTGAAGCAGAGGCTGCTCTTGACTCCTGGGCTCCAGTGAGTGGGGCTTTAGTTTGGTCTGAGAGAGAGAAGTTAGGAAGGAGGTGAGTGTAGTGCTAGGTAACTCCTAATGCAGGAATCCACCTGGCTCTGCCACAGACCACCCTGGCTGAGGGACCAGGAAGCAGATGGTGACAGACACTGTCAACTGTCATGCAACCCCCACCCGCCACTCCTTCCCCCTACTCTAAGCAGGGAGCTGCTCCTCTCTTCCAGATAACCCTATGCCTCAGATAAGCCCAGATTTCTCTCCATGCCCAATCAGGGGCCTCTGTCCTGCTCACCTAGACCTTGTCATTCCATCAAGGCAACAGAGGGAAGACAAAGAACTGCATTCTGATGGGAATACTGGTCTGCTACTGACTGGCTCTGTGGCCTTTGGGAAGCTGTGCAGTCTCTTGAGCCTTCCTGTCCTCAGCCAGGAAACAGGACAACATTACTCACTGCTCAGTCCTACAGAGGCCAAGGACAAGGAGTCCCGGCTCCCAGGAGGACCTTTCACAGCAGGACCAGGCCTTTCCTCTAAGCTCCTCTCACCTCATGCAGAAGGGGCAGCTCACTGGGCTTAGGTAGTCTCTGAAGCGCTGCTCATCCCTTACCTGGCATTTGAAATTTTTCAGGTACTCAGCTCCCACCTGATCTTCCCTCTCGAAGCCAGGGGCCTTCTTATAGCTGCCAGGGGCAAGGCTGGATTCCCCAGGGAAGACCAGGCCCTCCAGGTTTGTAGGCTTCCTGCTGGGGCCTGGTGGGGAGCCACAGAGGTTGGATGGGCTGCCCAGGCTGCTGCTCCTGCAGAGGAGCTGCAGGAAAGAATGGGACCTGGTGAGCATGACACAAGCTGGGGCCTGGCCCACTCTCCATCCCTGCCTCAAAAGGAGTTTTCAAAAAGGAGCCTGATTCCATTTTCAAATATCACTGGGGAACAGCAAGGACCCTGAGCCTTCTTCGGGTTTGGCAGGGAGGTAAAAGAGAAGGGTCTGTCCCAGGATGATCAACATGGGACCTGAAGAGACAACTCTGCCCCAAATATGACACAGGATATCCCTGGGGCAGGAAAGGCAAAACCCTTTAGCTTAAGGACAAACACCAGGGCTTCTCCCCAAACACAGGCTGAGGGGTCTGGGGTACACCCACTCCCCAGGACAGGCACGTACAGCACTGAGGTCAGGGGCATGCGGGCTGGAGGGGCTCACAGGCACCGAGTCTCCGGCAGCAGATGGCATGTACAAGACGGGACCTGGCTGGGTGGGGCTCGATACAGTTGAGGAAGACTGCAGGTCGTCACTTAGGGGTGGCTCTGCAAGAGGGGTGCAGGGTCAGCCAGCTTAGTGCCTCTAAAAATGTTCCTGGCTATCTTTCAAAGGAGACCATGTACCCCCAGAACTTAACAAGAAGGTTCCCACATTATTTCAATTGACACTGCATGCTATGTACTTACTATGTGCCAGTACTTTGCATTAACTGTGAATCTCAACGGGGATGAAAAAACACACATCATGGACTTTATTCTTATCTTTTTTTTTTTTTTGTGGTATTGGGCATTGAATCCAAGGCCTTCTAAGCTACATTCCCAGCCATTAAAATTTTTTGAGATTGATTCCATGAAGTTGCTAATTGCATAGACTGGGCTCAAACTTCCAATGCTCCTGCCTCAGTCTTTTAGAGTGCTATGGCTTCCATTGTACAGAGAAGAAAAACAAAGGCTGAGTCAGGAGGGATGCACAGGCCTATAAATCCAGCACTTGGGAGGCTGAGGCAAGAGGATTACTGCAGGTTCAAGGCCAGCCAGAGCTACATAGTGAGTTCAAGGCCAGCCTGAACTACACAGAAAAACAAGAACAAGGTTCAGAAAAGTCAGTTAAATCTTCTAAGGTTAGCTGGGCATGATGGCATACACCTGTAACCCCAGCACTCAAGAGACTGAGGCAGGAGGATCACCATGAGTTTGAGGCCACACTGAACTATACAGAGAGCCTCAACCTCAAAAAAACAAAAATCCAAAAATAAAAAAAATAAAAATAAAAAACCTACCAAGGTGACAGAACTGACAGACAGGACGGAACTTGGAGCTGGTTCTATCCAACTCCACAGCCTGAGCTACTTTAATCACTGCTCTGTGCTGTCTCAGCCAGATGGTCCCAGTGCCTCCTGCAGGGCTATCTCTGTACCCTGGGTATACTTCCTGTTCCAAGGGCTTTGGGTTAGTTTTTGTTTGTTTATTTATTTATTTAGAGGCCTTTGGCTTATTTAATCTCAAAGATAAGACTAAGTCTGGAAACAGGTTAAGGCAGCCAGAGCAGCGGCCTACAGTGGGAACAGATGTCCACCCCAGTTTCCTGTAAGACTGAAGGGCTGGGTTTGGAGTATGACACTGAAATATGGAGTCCTGTGCTGTGCAAGTGGCTCCCAAACACTTGAAATGGGCTGGTCTGAATGGAAGGATGCTGTGGGTATTGACATATATATCAGATCTCTGAGACTTAGTATAAAGAAAGGTAAAATATAGGGGCTGGTGATTTAGCTTAGCAGCATAAGTGCCTGTCTTGCAAGCGTGCAGCCATGAGTTCGATCCCTGGTACTGATAGTTAAAAAAAAAAAAAAAAAAAGAAAGGTAAAATATCTCAGCCAGGGGTAGTGTTTCCAGATTTAGTCTTATCTTTGTTCAAGGCATGCCTACAATACACAGGGAGACCATGTCTTAAGCAAACAAACAGGTAAAATATCTTGATAATTTTTGTATGTAAAAATATGAATAACAATTTATATATATGAAACTAAAAACATAAAAAATAGGTTAATGTTATTGACTTGGTCTGGCTTTTTTTTTTTTTTTTTTTTCTGTCTTTTTCATTTTTATCGGTACCGGGGATCGAACTCTCGACCACCTGCTTGCAAGGCAGGTGCTTATGCCGCTGAGCTAAATCCCCAGCCCCTGGGATTTTTTTTTTTTTTTTTTTTTTTTTTTTTAGATAGGATCTCATTGTGTCATTCGTGTCTGGCAGGTTTGTTCTTTGTTTTTAAACACTGGGATTCGAACTCATGACCTCATGCTTGCCAGACAGGTGCTTATGCTGCTTAGCTAAATCCCCTGCCCCTCTTGTTTGTTTTTGAGGCAGGGTCCTGCTATGCAGTTCCAGCTCTTGTTTCAGCCTCCAGAGTGCTGGGATTATAGGTTTGTGCCACCACGCCTAGCCTTTTTTTTAGTATGTTACTAGAAACTTTAAAGTGATAGAGACTGCATTTTATTTATTTTTCATCTATTTATGAAAAAGCCTTAATTAGAAAGTAAGGAAAAATGGTAAGAGGCTATAACTTAGAGAATTGACAAATGTCAGGCAGGTCCTTAAGAAAGGAAAATAAGAAAAAACAGTAAAGGACTCCCTTTTGAGCAACTAGAGGGAACATATGCTGATGAAGGAGACCAGACCAGCTCCCACACTTTGTTTACATTGGAAAGCTCCACTCCAGAGGCCTGAGCAGAGTGCAGTAGGGAGGAGCTCCATGTTGCATGAGTGATGTCTGCTACTGGTGCCATGAGGTGGCTGGTGGGATCTGGCATGTTGGCTATGGAAGGCATGGTACCTTACCTTGTCTTTCCTATGAGTTCCTAACCAAGAAGGGAGACCCTGAAGTCTCTACCTCCTGACCTTGGAAACACCAGGGCATCGAGTTCAGTAGTAAAATCTACCAGCTTCAGACTAACCACTGGCCATTCCCCAGGTTATGCCTTGGCAGAGGTTAGGGGAGAGAAGAGCACACTGCCCAGGCCAATGGGAACAGCTTACGTTCTACGTGGGCAAAGGCGCAGAAAGGTCCTCGGGGACAGCTGCCTGACTGCTGCATGTCGTTGCACTTGGTGGATTTGTAGATCTGGAAGGGGCAGAGCAGAGTGGAGCTGGTCAGGCTCATTGTGAAAGTGCAGGCTACTTTTTCTTTATCAAGGGTGAGCCAGGCCTTTCTCACCTGTCCATACTTTCCACTGCACTCCCCTAAGTCTCTACCAACCTCCAATCTTTTTTTTACAGTGCTGGGATCAAACCAAGGGCCATATTTGTGGTAGACATGTGCTCTGCTACTGAGCTATCCCCCCCCGCCCCCAGTGACTTACTCAAACTACTTCTTTTTTTGGTGGGGTGTTGTTTTTTTGTTTTGTTTTTTTTTCAGTTCCAGGAATCAAACTCAGGACCTTGTGCTTGCAAGGCAGATACTTTGCCACTGAGCTATGTCCCTGGCCCTCAAACTACTTATTTCAAACTCCTGAGGAAGCCCTTTACCACTGCCACCCCTACCAACACCTTCCATTTTTGGGTCACAGATCCAACCAGCCCTCATCAAGAGGTCTGTTCTGCTCGCAGTCTTGATGGGGGCTCTGCCTCCAGTGTACCCTTTGGGCATTCAGCCAGTCAGGTAGTACATGGTTGCCCTCAATCTGAACTGGCGTGGACTGAACTTTCTGCCCTGGTGTCTGCATTCACATGGGACTGTCTCTGTTCATCTATTTCAGGAGTCCTGGCTTCCATGCAATCAGAGACAGAAGCATCTATGCCCTTTGCATACTGTATAAGACAAAGGCTCTGTCCTAGGACAGGATAGCTGGGAGGGCTTTATTTTTAAAAATTTGGTATTGGGGTGGGGTTGGGGGTATAGTTCAGTGCCATAGCACTTACCTACCATGACTGGAGGCCCTGGGTTTGATCTCCTGTACCACATACACACACAAAAATCCTAGTGTTTCTGGATTTTAAGCACCATGAGTAGCAATGCAAAATCCAAACTGGCCAGACCACTACGCCCAACATATACCCCCCTTGCCAGGTGGCTTAGGGAACTAACTAGAAGCAAAGCGTTGTGAGGGAAGATGGATTCAGAATGAGAGGTTGTACTCTGAGGGGCACAGGATACCTCTAGGCATGCTCCATCAACCTCTCTTCCAGGATGGTGCCAACATTTGCTCTTACCCTCCTTGTCTCTCTTCTTGCTTCCCAAAGAGGATATGTTAAACAATCCCACAGTCTAAGCCCCTTATCTAAGTGCCCACCTCTGGATGGAACTGCTGCTCCGTGCGTGTGTGGCAATATTGGCAGGCATCTCCATTCTCACACTTGCCAGGGTCTCCCCACTCATCCCCATGTTTGACGTTTGGACATGGAGACGACCTGGCCAAAAGAGGGGAGGGGATTGTCAGCTGGAGGCAAGAGGATGACATCAGGGCCTACAGGGTATTACCTGGATCCCTGCTCAGGGCCCTTCTCTGGTTTCCCAGCCTCATAGGGGAAGGGACCAAAATAAAAAGACTAGCTGCAGCTTGGGGACCTCACTGGGCCAGAGCTGTTTCTCTGGCTACATCACCATGGAAGACACTGTTTTGCTCCCCTTAGCCAAGCAACTAACCCACACCAGCCCATGGAGAGTTAGGCACAGACACAGCTATACTTTCCACAGCACAGCCTGGCTCTGTTCTAGCGCATATCCTATAGGATCAGAACTGAACTGACCACTGAGTCTGTCTGGTTAGAGTCCTCATCATGCAGGAGCTGGGCCATGTTCCCACCATGCAGCCATCCTGACTGGTCCCTCCCCTTATACCTGGGCCCTGTGATCCCACAATCCCCAGGGCTGGACTCCCCGTCCCCCTGAAAGCCATGGTGGGAGGATCCTCAGGCATGATCTCGTCCCTGCCATTCCTCCCTCCCATGACTGGCCTCCTAGTGCCAAAGGACCTGTATTTGTGCTTCCGGGGGCTCCGCCGCCGGTCCTTGCTGTTGTGGTAGTAGGGACAGGCATAGCCCTGGCGGCACAGCCGTGGGGGCTTCTTGCACGGCTCCGTCTTATAGTTCCCCAGCACATAAGCGGTTTCTGCACAGGAGTCCAGAGGGCAGGGTCAGGGAGTGGAGGTGGAGCATCCCAAAAACAGCAGGAGCAGAGTGACAGGAAGGCAAGGAGAAGCCACTGGGAAGGGGTCCTGGAGTGGAGGGTCTCATGAAAGCCATAAGCAGGGCCATCTCCTTACAGGTAATGGACATGCTAAGGAGGCCAAAGCCACAGCTGAGAGCCCAAGGCAGGATGTTACCCCTCACTGGCGATACAGTTCCCAGGGCTAGAAGGGCACCAGTGGAAAACACATGCATGTATACTCATAAGTGTACAAATGTACACATGTGAAAGCCTGGGGGGATTTTGGGATCACAGTGTATCTGGGAAATCTTCTCTACAAGTGTCTTTTGAATGATGGCATGAAGTGAGATGAGGGCTGGGTGTTTCCCAGATGGTGCCTTCAGTTGGAGAAAGCAGTAGGCCATTGTGAGCCAATTCCTTAGGGCAGCTACGGGCAGGAGAGGGGAGAAGGGAGAGGGGAGACATCTGACTGGAGACAGCATGGCCATTTTTGTGGCCACTTGTACCTTGCCATCGAGGCTCCTCACTGAGGATTTTTTCTATCATGGCGTGGCTCGCAGCCCCAGCCGACTGGCCCTCTATGCTGCCCTCTACTGTGGTCTGGCCATTCTGTAAGGCTTCCATGGCCTGGAGCTCCCTGGAAGGAGAGGACAGGACAGAGGGTGGGGAGGAGGCATGAGAGAGCAGAAACAGAGTGCCACTCCTTTGTTGCAGCTATCAGCAGCAGCCTCCAGGCCCCTGCCCCAGTCCAGCAACCAGCCCACCTGATGTCGTAGACAGGGGAGCGGAGGTCATGGGGTCCGTGAGCAAAAGCGCAGTGCAGGCCGTTTTTGGTACAGTTGCCTTTTGAGTCGGTCTCGTGGATGCAGATTCCAGTTTTATAGTATCGAAGGTGATACCTGCGCTCGGTGTCCCCTGTGGTCCTGTGCAGAAATGGGCACCTGCAACATGGCAGTGGAGCTCACTTAATTGTGACCATGCAGTCTGGGATGTTTCCCTCAACCCTGCCCTTCACCACTGCTGACGGGCTGTCGCCATGACTTCAGGCTGTCAACAAGAATTCAGTAATCTAGGAAAGCAGTGACAACCCCTCTGGGCACCATAGCCTCTGGCCCTGGCATTCCTGTACTGTCTGCAGGGTGGCTCCAGAGAAGCATCTAAAGGGACAATTCTGCTCAGAATGGGGTCTTCAAAGAAGCAATCAACCCCCACCAAACTTCAACACAGCCCCTCATGCGCTGAGTGCTTCAACAGGCTGGGGGAAGGGTTAGCAAGACGTGCTCTCTGAGGAGGAGCTGGTGCAAGGGTGGTTTGGCATGCTACACCTCCATAGTGCCTCCATCACCCCCTATAAGGTTGAAACAAATGACAAGCAGGGCTAGTGAATGTTTCCTCTTCAAGATGTTGCCAGGTTTGCCACTACTGTTGCCCATTTTCTCTAGAGATTTGCAGAAAAACAGAATCAGCAAATGAGGGATGTGGTGAGGCTCAGTCTTTTTTTTTTTTTTTTTTTTGATTTTTACTGGTACTAGGGATCGAACTCACGACCACAGGCTTGCAAGGCAGGCGCTTATGCCGCTGAGCTAAATCCCCAGCCCCAGAGGCTCAGTCTTTTTAAATTAAAGGTCCCCAATCTTTTTTGGCACCAGGGATCAGTTTTGTGGAAGACAATTTTTCCACAGACAGCTGTGTGCTATAAGTTTCTTTTATTAGTGTATGTTTGAGATACACAATAATTACATTCCTTAGAGTTAGCATTACCATGCAGCTCCATCTCGGGTCATAAGACACTGAGCTCTCATAAGGGGCACCCAACCTGGGTCCCCTGCATGGGCAGTTCAACAGGTTCACGTATCCATGAGAACCTAATGCCACTGCTGGTCTGCCCAGAGGCAGAGGGCAGGTGGTAACATGAGTGATGGAGACAGGTGGTAAACACAGATTAAGCTTTGCTTTCTCACCTGCTGCTCACCTCCTTTCAGGGAGGATGAAAGAAGCCCTAAGGAGACATCTTGGTTTATATTTGGTCTCTTAGAACTAAGGCTTGTTTTGAGTTTCCTTAAAGTACAGAAAGGAAAATGGACTCCACCATACTCATAAGACTGCATATTCAAGATGGTGAGGTTTGTGCCAATAGAAAGGTGAGTGGGGCTGCAGCTAGTCCCCTCCCAAAGTACCCTCTGGCTAGCTCCCTGGAGCCTGCCTGACCCAGGAGACTGGGACCCCAGGGAGCAGGATGGACACTCACTCGTCTCCCTCCGGGCAGAGGCCTGTAGCCTCGTCGTACTTGGTGCAGTAGACGTCAGGACTGTAGTTGAAGGTGCCGTCCCGACGACGGATGGACCGGCGGCGACGCTGGTTCACAAAGTGCCAGTGGAAGCAGGTATAGGGCCGATGCTGTGTGCATTTGTGTTGTACAAAAAGTGGGCACTGTTCTGTGCGGAACTCCTTCAGGTACCTGCAAAGACAGTCCATGTGGGAAGGCCAGGAATGGAGAGTGAAGTTCCTTGCTTCCCAGCATGAAGTTAGCCACTGAATCTCCTGAGGGCCATGGTCTAACGTGCCAGATTCACTATGACACTAGGAAAGGCCAGGGCTAAGGTTGGCATTCAGACTACTATCTAGGTCCCAAGCCAGCCTGAAAGGCAGGAGCCATGAGTCCAAGGGCCCTGTGCAGTCAGCTGTCTGACATAGTCAGCTGTGGAGACTATAAGGGTTGCCAGGCCAAACTACTCATCACAGGAAAAAAAAGTATCTACTGTGCCCTGGAGCTCCCTGGAAGGAGAGGACAGGACAGAGGGTGGGGAGGAGGCATCAGAGAGCAGAAACAGAGTGCCATTCCTTCGTTGCAGCTATCAGCAGCAGCCTCCAGGCCCCTGCCCCAGTTCAGCACCCAGCCCACCTCATGTCGTAGATAGGGGAGTAGAGGTCATGGGGTCCGTGAGCAAAAGTGCAGTGCAGACTACACAAGAGTAGCCTCTCTTAAAGTCTGCAAGTCCCTAAAGGCTTCCCTTGTCCCCATGAGCAGGGATGGCACTGAGTGCTAAAGAGAGAAATCTACAGACAAGCACTTAAGGGGGCCAGTGCTTTGGGGCTGAAAGCCATTGCATTAGGTATTTGTCTGGTGTACAATTGACTCTCTGTCCCAGAGACATCTGCTAGTACTACCTGGGCAGGGGTTTAGGAATGAGTTCACAGAGACCCATTTCCAAGCTTAGCCAAGTGACCTAGTACATGTGCCATGGGGGTCGTTTGTATCACTGAAAGCACTGAAAAGGTTAGCCATCACTGGTGTAAGCTGTCCCTAGCAGTCTCACAAAAGGACTTGCAGCAGCTGTGGTGTACAGTGTCCAGGCCTCTCTCCTTTTCCTGCATGTAATAGCCAATGCACCCTCTAACATCCTCTTCCACATACTAAACCAGAGAGGTCCAGGTCCACATACTCCCTGACAGAACACACTACCTTTCTGTGTCCAGGGTGGAACTCATAGACAGAAGGGACCTGCCAGGGGGATGGGTAATCAACAGTTATTTTTATTTATTTTTCTAAGGCTAACACTGCAGGCAACAAATGGTTGCAGAAGGCTCAGAAGTTGTGTCTAGAAGGGTGTGTAACAGAGGCAATCTGATCTGAAGGGCACAGGAAAAAAGACTCCTGCCCACCTCCCTTCAGTCTTATTACTTTAGCTGTAAAGAAGGGTAGGGAGGCAGGCCAAAGGCTAGGACAGATCCAACAGCCCTTCTCTACTACTAATGCAAAGTACTAAAAAAATCTTTCCAGTCCTAAAATGCAGTGGAGTGTCTGAGTGTGTGGAGAGGGACGGGGGTGGTGGTGGTGGTGGTATAGTACACCATGCACCCTAGGGAGCACAGATGAAGCATTAAAGGGAAGTGAAGGCTCCAGTCCTAAGCAGTCCTAAGCAATGGTGACCCTCAGAAGGAGTAGGTTGTTGTCTTTAGAAAGCTTGTATTTTTTTTTTTAATCGGTACTGGGGATCAAACTCACTGCCTGCTTGCAAGGCAGGTGCTTATGCTGCTGAGCTAAATTCCCAGTGAAGCTCATATTTTCTTTCTTTTTTTTTTAAAATCAGTACCGGGGATCGAACTCACGACTGCTTGCTTGCAAGGCAGGTACTTATGCTGCTGAGCTAAATACCCAGCCCCAAAGCTCATATTTTCATGAAAGACACACACAAAGAACAGAGTTAACCACAGGTGGAAGGGGTTACCAAGAGGTTTGCTCAGAATACCTTAGAAACCCAAAAGGATTCTTTTTTTTTTTTTTAATCAGTACCGGGGATCAAACTCACGACTACCTGCTTGCAAGGCAGGCGCTTATGCCTCTGAGCTAAATCCCCAGCCCCATGTGCCAATGAATGAAGAGTTTGGGGAAGGGTGTTTTACACAAAGGAAATATACAGGCTCAGAAACAAAGACTGTCTACTCCTAAGCCTCTGTGAGATGTGAGTGGAGAACTGGAAAAAAAAGAGATGCAGAGTACATGAGGCAAATTTCAGGGCTATTAGGAATGTATCAGCTCTGGACCCCAGGCACATTAGAAATTTAGGAGGCTCCCTATGACCTGATATTCTTCTGGTTCTTTTGGCATTTGAACAACAGGTCTTTCTTCCTGGCTATAGTTAAAGAGAAAAGCCATGCCCTCATGCTGCATTGAAGTACTGAGCTCAGTCACTGAGCTGAGGCACCCATTCTGCAAACTACTAAGCCAATACTCCTCTCCTGAGGAGAACGTATTCTTCCTGCCTCTTAAGTAGGAAATAGGAAGAAGAGGAATATTCATGAAGGGAGGAAGCTGAGCCTGAAGAGTCAGGAACAGAGACATAAGGAGTGCTTAGGACTGTAAAATGAAACACAGGACACCTGCTAAACTGGGCTTTCAGCTAAACAATGAATTACTGTCTAGCATTAACACATTTACAATGAGACTGTGATTCATGTCTTGATTCCAGGAGGCACTGATTTGAAATTGCTTCAATAGTCTGATGTTACATGGTTAATCTGTATATGTTTTTTTGTTAATGCAAAACACTAAAACAAAAAGTCATTGTTTCGTGTTGTTTTTTTTTCTTTATAGACAAGATCTTGCTCTGTGACTCAGGCTGGCCTCAAACCTGCAATGATCCGCTAGTCTCAGCTTCTTGAGTGCTGGGGTTATAGGCATGCACCATCAAGACCAGGAAAAAGTCACTGTTATTTCACGGCTACATTATTATTAAGCTCAGTGATATATTTTTATTTTATTATTCCTTTGTTGTTGCTTTCTTGGTAGAATCCATTTATACTTTTTTTTTTTAATCGGTACTGGGGATCGAACTCACAACCGCCTGCTTGCAAGGCAGGTGCTTATTCCCAAGGAATAGAATGGAGAAAAGAAAAGAAAAAAAAAAAAAAAAAAGACAGGTGCTTATGCCGCTGAGCTAAATCCCCAGCCCCCACCATTTATACTTTTTAAAATTAATTTTATGTGCCAAGGATTGAGCTCAACGGCATAAGCGCCTACCTGGCACAAGCTTGAGGTCCTGAGTTTAATCCCTGGTACAAAAAATTTTTTTTAAATTTTATTAGTAAAAAGGCCAATAAACAGTGATTAGATCAGCCAGGAGTGGTGGCACATGATTTTAATCCCAGCTCTTAAGAGGCTGACGCAGAAAGAGCACTTGACTTCAGAGATAGCCTAGGCTACATAGTGAGTTCAAGACTGGTCTAATCTATGTGGTGAGAACCTGTCTCAAAAAATAATAAAGAATGAGTGCCTGCTTGACAAGCACGAAGTCGTGAGTTCAATGTCTGGTTTAATAATAATAATAATGATGATGATGATGATGATGATGATGAAAAGTGACCACCGTCATGCATATACCACTGGTGACTCAAACCAGTAGTATGTCCTACATATCACATGAGATATATAAACAAATAATCCACTGCTCATCTATAATTCCAATCTGGTTGACATATACCCTATATTAGGGTTTGAACCAAGGACCTCAAATGCTAGGCAAGTGCTCTGTCACTGAGCTAGTACCTAATCCATTTTGCCCAGCTACCATCCTGCACTATTTGTGCTGCACAGTGCTCATTATTATCCGCAGGCCCTGGGGTAATAACATACTGAGCAAGTGTGTACCACTTGAGTTACCGCCCATCCCTTTTTATTATCATGGAGACTGGGTCTCACTAAGTTGTTCAGGCTGGCTTCAAACTCACCATCCTCCAAACTCAATTTCCTGAGTAGTGAGGGTTATAGGCATGTGCCATGCTAGGTGAGAGTAATCAACCTTTTGATAATACCACCTCTGTGAAGCCTTCTTTGACTTTTACTTATTTCCTTACCTCCACCAGTTACTGGTATCATCCTCTAAATTTTTACAGCACTTTCTTTAGATGAATTTTTTTTCCAGGATTAGGATTGACCCCACAGCCTCAGGCATGCTAGGCAAGCACTCTACTGCTAAACTATATCCTCAGTCCTTTAAATTAGGTTATATGAAATTTAAATTCAACCACTTGCACTAAACTAAGAGATAAGTGAGGGATTAACAAATTGTATAAATCACATCACTCTTTTTTTGGGGGGGAGGTCTTTTTCCTTTTTATCGATACCAGGGATTGAACTCACAACTGCCTGCTTGCAAGGCAGGCACTTATGCCGCTGAGCTAAATCCCCAGCCCCCAATCACATCACTCTTGAGGTATGACATAAAGTGCTGAACTGTGCCTAACTGGATTTCCAATTAATTTTTCAACCCTGTTCCAGGCTGCCTCAGTTGGGTGTGGTGGGGGACACCTGTAATCCTAGCACTCAGGTAGCTGAGGCAGGAGGACTGCTTGAATTTGAGGGCATTTTGGGCTACACAGTGAGTTCAAGGCCAGCCTGAATTATGTAACAAGACCCTGTCTCAAAAAAAAACAAAAATAAACCAAGGTGTGGCACAATATATATATGAATCTTTGTGGTTTTGTTTTTTGGCACTGGGAGTCAAACTCATGACCTCAGGTGTGTCAACATTTTTTTGTGTGTGTCTTTTTCCTTTTTATTGGTACCGGGGATTGAACTCATGACTGCCTGCTTGCAAGGCAGGCGCTTATGCCGCTGAGCTAAATCTCCAGCCCCAGGTGTGTCAACATTAATCAGGTGTTTTGTTTTGTTCTCTTCCAGATCGAAGTGTAAAGAAAATTAAACATTTTGAAAAGATAGAACAGTATTAGCTATGATTATTAGAAAAACTGAGTATATTTAAATTTAGAGTCAGTTAAGAGTCAGGATAAAGTAGCTGATGGTTTACTACCCAGTTCTCTACTGCCTCTAGAACACTGTTAAGGTTTTGGTTGACTGCCTCCTCTTCAGCCACTGACCTCTTCCCTTCCCTCTTCCCCTCCCCCGACCATCTCTAGAGCAGGCATCAGAAAACTTTTCCTAAAGGACCAGATCATTCAATATAATGATAATAACTATTATAATACAGAACTAATAAAAACTGACTTCTTTGGGGAATGAAATTTTGCAAAGTTAGGAGAACCTTTTCATTAAAAATAATTATAAAATTCCACCACTTGATTCTGAAACAAGATTTTACGTATTTCATCTATGAAAATATCTCTTCACAGACAGGTTCTGCCAAGTCCTGTTATCAGTCCACAAACATCTGATATTGAACATAGTCATATTACATGACATTCATGAATTTTTATTAGTCTTAATTTCTCTTTTAATCATTTCCAGTTGAAGGTTTGGTGTAAACTCAATTGAAATAAATGGATTTCAAATATAGAAATTTCTTCTGCATTCACATCAAGGCATAAAATTGTTGCTAGCCCTAATCAGCTAAAAAACACTACTTGGGAAGTGTTTTGATGGTAAACATGTAGGCATAGAGAACTTGCACCTGTATTCTTTTTTTTTTTGCAGTATCAGGGTCGAACTCAGGACCTTGAGCTTGCCAGGCAGGTGCTTACACTGAGCTAAATCCCTTGTATTCATTTTTGACAGTACCAAAATTGTGAAGGCAACTTGATATATTGATGCAAGCATTACTTTTGACAAAATGACTACTGCAGCATAAAGTTTGTCATAACTGGCCAGGCATGGTGGCTTACCCCTGTAATCCCAGCACTTGGGAGGCTGAGGCAAGAGGACTGTTGCAAATTCGAAACCAGCTGGGCTACAGAGTGAGCTCAAGGCCAGCCTGAACTGCACAGTGAGACTTTATCTCAAAAAGACAAAAAAATAAAAAATAAAAATGTCTTTGATTCTAAGAATAAACATAAACAGAACAGTAACATTTGTTGACTCAAAAAGACCCAAGGGGGACTGGTGATATAACTCACTGTTACAGTACTACTTGCCAATCATGCATGGGACCCAAAATGTGCTCAGCCCAAAAAGAGAAACAGAGACAGACAGAGACTGAGAGACACGAGAGAGAATTTGCCTTGTTTAGCAAGCAGAGTACACATGAAGTATTCCTGCCTGGTGCTGACCTAGCTATGTAGTCCTGAACGGCCTTGTATTGATGACTCTTGTAGCTCAACCTCCTGATTGCTTACAGGTGTGTGCCACACATCCCTTTTATTTATTTACTTTTTTGTTTTACTGAGGATCAAACCTAGGACCTTGCCCTTGATAACCGAGCACTCTAACAATAAGCCCTGACCTCAGGACCATTTGTACTATTTTCTGACTAATGATATCTACAATGACCTCATCATTTTGAGATACTGTTCTTGATTAAAGACTAACACTCTTGTGTAAGTCTGCTTCCTATAGACACATTTTTTTTTCCTAGCTAAAATTGGTCGAACACAAGCAATGAAGGCAATGTCAATAACTTTTCTTGCACATGAGCCACTTGGAGACTTACTTGAGTTGTGGCTTCGTTTCCATTTTTTATTTCTGTGGAGAAATTCTACATGGTGAAAAGCTCCCTGTGTGTGTGTGGCTTAAACCCAGTGTCTCACACATGGTAGGAATGTACTCTAGCACTAAGCTACACCCACAGCCCCTTTTATTTTTCCTGTTGAGACACGGGCTCCATAAACTGCCAGGCTGGACTCAAGTTTGTGATATCGCCTGCCTTACGCTCCCAAGTAGCTGGGATTATAGGCATATGCTACCCTATTTTTCTAATTTTTCTGACCATTTCTTTTGAATGAGTTGGGAATAATGTGATGAATGTTTGATCTGGTCATCATGAATTCTCTCAGCATAATTATCTGTTTTTACATGCTTTGCTCTGAACTCCACAACAAAATAATTTATACTACACTGTGCCTTAAAAGCATGATATTTGGGGCTGGATGTGATGGCCCATGTGTCATTTCAGCCCTTAGGTGCTGAGGCAGGAGGACCATTGCAAATTTGGGACCAGTCTGGGAAGCAGAGTGAGTTCAAGGACAGCTTGATACACTGTCTCAAAAAGCAAAACAACAACAAAAATTATTATATTCCAGAATGATGGCTCACACCTATAATTTCAGGTTTTGGTTTTTTTGTATCAGGAATCAAACTTAGGACCTCACGCTTGCCAGGCAGGTACCGTGCTGCTGAGTTATTTCTGTCCCCGTGATAGGGGACAGAAACAGGAAGATCACAAGTGTGAGCTCCACCAGGGACACTATCTCAAAATAAAAAATAGCTAAAGGTGTGGTTCAGTGTGAAGGCCCTGGATTCAATGCCCAGTAGTACAATCCCTACCCCAAAACTGTATGACATCCCACACTCATTTTTCTGTTCATCTCTTGTGTTGACACGAAAGATGTGCACCAGGAATAAAAGATAAATAAACTGTTGTGGAATGCTAACCCAGGAAGCACAGGAAACGAAGTCCAACAATGCCCTGAGAGGGACACGCAGAATCTCTGTTGCCATTTCCTGCTACACTGTGATGTATAGCCTGAGATGATGTTGGTTTCAAATAAGGCTTTACTGATGAATTCTTTTAAATTCATAATTTTCTTTTCTTTTCTTTTCTTTTCTTTTTTTTTTTTTTGTCTTTTTCATTTTTATCGGTACCGGGGATTGAACTCACGACTGCCTGCTTTCAAGGCAGGCGCTTATGCCGCTGAGCTAAACCCCCAGCCCCTAAATTCATAATTTTCTTGTCGTGAAATATTCTTTTTTAACTCTGTCTCAAAAAACAAAATAAATGAAGAAAAAAAACCCATACCTTGCTTGACTTATCCATTACCCTGCCATAAATCTCCAGCTGAAGATTTATGGCGGGGATTAATCAAGATGAGTCTGGGCTCTACCTGCTCACACTGTCAGCGGTGACAACAGAGACATGCCTTGAAGTGGGCTTTTTCTTTTCATTTTTTCCTTGATTGTTCTTATTTTTATATGAGTATGAGCACTGTGTCTAGTCTTTATTGTTCTACTGTTGTTTTTACTCCTTTCTTGTCTCTTTCACCAGTTTCCCAAAATTTGCATAATCTTCCTTTGTCATCCTTGCTTCTAGTCTTTTCCTTTTCTTTTACTTCTCTATATTTCCCCCATCCTCCTTTCAAATGTCTTTCCAAGCATAAAATGGCCATACCAAGGGCACATTTACTGTATACAATTTCCTGGTTTGTTTTAGGTTTTGTTATATCACTACAAATATAGTTTATACATTGCCATGCCTATAATGCCAGGATGTGGGAGGCTAAGGCCAGCTTGGGCTACATAAGTGAGTTCAAGGCCAGCTTGTTTCTAGAGAGAGACAGAGAGAGAGACAGAAACAGAGAGAGAGACACAGGGAGAAAGAGATACACAGGGGATTAAAAATTCCACTGAAGAGCCAGGCATGGTAATACACGCCTGTAATCTCAACATTTGGAAGGTTAAGCAGAAAGATTGTGGAGAGTTCCTGACCAGCCTGGGTAATGAAGTGAGTTCAAGACTGTAGGGAGCGGTTTTAAATAGCTGCTGCTGCCCTGCCCCTCCTGCCTGAGGGCATTTTGTGTGTCAGCCTACATTTCCCATGATCCTCCCCTTGCCTGCAATGCACATGACAAGCAAACTTCCTGTTTCAGCCTGCCTACATTACCCATAATCCTCTCCTGCTTACATCATATATCCGGATATGATGATGACCTATCAGATTAAGCCTTCTTCCTGCCTATGGCCCGCCCCCACCCTATATAAGTTGTAACCATTTTAAAAATAAACGAGACTCGATTGGAATCTCATCCTGTCTCCATCTCTCTTTTCTCTTGTCCTGCCCCCATCCCCGATCCCCTCTCCAGGTTGAGACCCATAGATTGGTCCGCAGGCCGGATCAAGTGGTGACCACGAAGGGACCTCACCTGGCACGAGGGATAACGACGTGGGACCGTTCACAGGAGTAAAGCGCTGGCCAGCGTGACTGATTCAAGGACATTGTTCCTGTGATCTGTGCAGACGGCCACCTTACGTCTCGCCTGAATCATGGTAGGTGAACGGCATTAACATGGGACAAGCACTCAGTGAGCACGAATTGTTCGTGACTGGCCTCAGGGAGGCTCTCAAGATTAGAGGGATCAAGGTTAAGACAAAAAAACTAATAAAGTACTTTCAGTTCATACATTCAGTGTGTCCATGGTTCCCCCTAGAGGGTACAATTAATTTAAACAGGTAAAATAGAGTAGGAGATGCTCTCAAGGACTATTATAAAGTTTTTGGTCCAAAAAAGGTTCCTGTAACTGCTTTTTCATATTGAACTTTAATCTCTGAGCTGCTGGCACAACGTCACGCAGATCCCCAGCTTGCGGAGACGCTTGCCCAGGGTGAGGCTGCGTTAGCTGCCTCCTGCAATTGTACTCCGCCACCACCAGTCTTATCTAAGGCACCCAGCCCTCCCAGCTCTGTTGTCCTTGAGATCCCGGAGCCTATTCAAGATGGCGATGTGCCGACACTCCCTTTGTCTGGAGACCACGAGGGTCCTCAAAATGGCGCCGCCACGGCCCCTCCTCCATACCGCCCTATTTACCCTGACCTTTCCAGTGGCCAGGAAGTTGATTGGTCACAATTAGCAGAAGAGGCTGCCCAAAGCCATCCCCACCGGGATTTATGGCCCTCTTCCCAAGGGCACTCGTGGGTTAATTCTTGGACGCGGCAGCACAATATTAAAAGGGTTACAAGTTGTTCCAGGAGTCATAGATAACGACTATACTGGCGAAATTGTTGTCATGGCATCCTCTATCTCTGGCCTAGTTTCCATTAGCCAAGGACAACGTATTGCTCAGTTGGTGCTGCTGCCTTTAGTTCAAACTTCTAATGCAGCTGTGGCTTCCTACAGGGGAAATTCTTCCCTTGGATCCTCAGATATATATTGGGCTCAATTCATTTCCAAAGATAAACCCCTTATGTCTTTATTGCTTAATGGGAAAAGTTTCTCAGGGCTCATAGATACAGGTGCTGATGTAACAGTCATTAGAAAGGAGGACTGGCCTCCCACATGGCCCTTAGAAACCACTATGATGCATTTACAAGGGATTGGACAATCTAAAAATCCACAACGTAGTGCCAGTCTACTTACCTAGAAAGATAGTGAGAACAATCAGGGGCACATACAGCCCTATATTGTAGAGGGGCTGCCCCTTAACTTGTGGGGCAGAGATTTGCTAACTCAAATGGGAATGATGATGGGCAGTCCCAATGCTGTAGTCACCAAACAAATGCTCACTCAGGGCTTCCTTCCTAATCAAGGTTTAGGCAAACGAGGCTCAGGCATTAAAGTGCCTATTTCCCCAACTCCAAACCCCTCTAAAGCAGGCCTAGGCCATTTTCAATAGGGGTCATTGACCTTCCTGCGGCCCATGCAAAAGAGATTACTTGGTTATCAGACAAACCTGTTTGGGTCGATCAGTGGCCCCTTACCTCTGAAAAGCTTGCAGCCGCACAGCAGCTAGTGCAGGACCAGTTAGATGCAGGCCACATTGTCCCCAGTGATTCCCCTTGGAACACACCCATCTTTGTTATTCGAAAAAAGTCAGGGAAATGGAGGCTGCTACAAGACCTTAGGGCAGTAAATAAGACCATGGTCTTAATGGGACATCTGCAGCCAGGACTCCCTTCACCCAGTGCCATTCCTCTGGGATTTTTTAAAATTGTCATTGATCTTAAAGATTGCTTTTTTTCTATTCCCTTACATCCAAATCCAAAATACAATCAGCCCACTACAGATCCTGTTACTACTGTTCAAATAACTACAGTAAGTCCCTCAGCCATAACAGTTTCTCAAGCTCCGCTACACCAGACAGATCATGTACCTGCCCCTCAATATTCACATTCTAACCTATTCAGTTTGATTTAAGGAGCATACATGGCTTTAAATCATACCCAACCTGATCTCACCCAATCATGTTGGTTATGCTTGGCTGCTCCTCCCCCATATTATGAAGGAAAGGCCCTCAATTTAACCTTTATCAGTTCTTCTAGCTCATCTGCCTGTGACTGGAACAATCACCACAAGCTGACTCTCCCTGATGTCTCAGGTAGAGAAACTTGTCTTGGGGATTCCAGCCGTCCACCAGCACTGGCAGCACAACTCTGTGCCCAGCTTCATTCCAAATTCAAGCCAAATAATTACCTCATTCCACCCCCAGGAACGTCTTGGGCCTGCAATTTTGGCCTATCACCCTGTATAGCAACTGCTGTTTTTAACAAGTCTACAGATTTTTGTGTTCTTGTACAGGTTCTTCCACGCATAACCTTCCACCCAGGAGACTACTACCTCCAGGCATCGCAGACCGGCTATATATCTAAGAGAGAACCTGTGACATTCACCTTAGCTGTGTTACTAGGGTTAGGAGTAGCAACGGGAATAGGGACAGGGACCACAGCTCTAGTGTTGGGAGATAAGCATCTAGCTCAATTACAGGCAGCAGTAGATCAGGATTTAAAAGAAATAGAAGCATCTGTGACAGCTCTACAGGCGTCCCTGACGTCTCTATCTGAGGTAGTCCTGCAAAATAAAAGAGGACTAGACCTCCTGTTTATGAAGGAGGGTGGCTTATGTGCAGCCCTCAAGGAAGAGTGTTGTTTTTATGCTGACCACTCGGGAGTAGTCAAAGAGTCCATGAGTAAACTGAGAGAGCACCTCGAAGAGAGAGAAAAGGAGTGCATCGGAGCAACCACCTTCTCCTCCATGTGGGAGGATCTCTCCCCTTACATTGCCCCCCTCTTGGGACCCCTTGCTGTTGCTGCTTACTGTAGGACTTTGTGTTTTCCAGAGGATCATAACACTCATTAATAACATTAATAACAAGGTTGACACATTTATGGCAAAGCCCATTCAGGTATATTACCATCGGTTGGAAATGGCAGAACAACAAACTTATCGGGAAAATTCACCCACTGACGGCCCACATGATGCTGTGGCCCAGACGCCCTGAGGCACTGGACAGGCAGTCAGAGACGGGCAACTAGGACACATATGTAATGCCAATCAGCCACCTAAGACAGGTCCAGGACCAACAGCTGTCCTGCAGGCCCATGACGGGTAAGGCTCGATTGGGTTCATATGAGGAGTCCTTGACCCAAGGCAGGCGCTGTCCTCCCAGGGCCTGCCATGTTCCAAAAAATATATATAATAATAAGGGAGGAGATGTAGGGAGCGGTTTTAAATAGCTGCTGCTGCCCTGCCCCTCCTGCCTGAGGGCATTTTGTGTGTCAGCCTACATTTCCCATGATCCTCCCCTTGCCTGCAATGCACATGACAAGCAAACTTCCTGTTTCAGCCTGCCTACATTACCCATAATCCTCTCCTGCTTACATCATATATCCGGATATGATGATGACCTATCAGATTAAGCCTTCTTCCTGCCTATGGCCCGCCCCCACCCTATATAAGTTGTAACCATTTTAAAAATAAACGAGACTCGATTGGAATCTCATCCTGTCTCCATCTCTCTTTTCTCTTGTCCTGCCCCCATCCCCGATCCCCTCTCCAGGTTGAGACCCATAGATTGGTCCGCAGGCCGGATCACAAGACCAGCCCAAACTGCATAGCAAGACACTGTCTCAAAAAGACAAACAAACAAACAAACAAAAAAAAAAACCCAACTATGCCAAGGATATAATATTTGTCAATATTCCAGACATTTAGCACAAGAACAGAAGGAAAGTCCATCTGAATCACAACAGACTTCTTAATACAAACCCTCAAGTCAAGGAGAATTTGGAGTGAAGTATTTCAAATCCTCTAAGAAAACAATCTCCAAAGCAGATGGAGGTACCCCACAAAACCATCTTTCCAAATTGATTGAGAAGCTGGATGTGGTGGCACACACCTGTAATCCTAGTACTTAGGTTGAGGCAGAAGGATCAATGCAAATCTGAGGCCAGCTGAGCTACAAAGTGAGTTCAGGGCCAATTTTAGTTGCATAGTGAAACCCTATCTCAAAAAGACAAAAAAAAAAAAAAAAAAGGAGAAAAAAGGTACTTTCATGACAAAGAACACCTGAAGAAATTCATGACTACCAAACCAGCACTCCAAAAGGTTCTGAGGTACATTCTAGAAAGTGATAATGAGGAATACAACTCCACAAACCCCAACAAAATGAACCCAACAGGCAAGCTAAATAGTTAAACAGAGTGAGGGAAAAGGGAACCAACAAAAGGAAAATAACGTATCAGTTATAACTTTCAATGTAAATGGTGTCACTCAGAAGAAGGAGATGGGCAGAATGGATCAAGAAGTAAAATCCAACAATATACTGCATATAAGAAACACAGTAATGCAAAAAGAAATACATAGACTGAAAGTCAAAAGATGGAACACAATACTTCATGCAACAGGAACCTAGAAAAAAGTAGGAGGAGCTATCTATTTGCAGACAAAGTGGATTTCAAGGCAAGACTGATTAAGAGAGACAAAGGTGCATTATATCCTTGTAAAGGGAAAAATCCAGGAGGAAAAAACAATTGCAGAGCTAGGGATTTAGCTCAGCGACAGAAGTGCCCACCTTGCAAGCACGCAGTTGTGAGTTCGAGCCCTGGTACCAATAAAAAAAAAAAATTAGGGGCAGGGGATTTAGCTCAGCGGCATAAGCACCTGCCCTGCAAGCAGGCAGTCATGAGTTCGATCCCTGGTACCCATAAAAACGAAACACACACACACACACACATACACACACACAAAAGAATATATGCACCAAATACCAGCATACTTGATTATGCAAACCTAATTTTAAGAGTCATAAAAAAATTAAGTAAGCACTAATACAATTATAATGGGGGAACCCCACTGTCACAAATTAATAAATCAGTTAGACAAAACATCAACAAAGAAACACTAGAACTGAGCCCCCAATTTTTTTTTTTTTTGAGGTAAGTTCTCACTACATACAACAGGTTGTCCTTAAACTAGCTTATATAGCTTAGGCTGGCCTCAAACTCTTTAACAATACTCCTGCGTCATTTTCTTGAGTGCTGGCATAACAGATGTGTGCCACAATGGCTGGGCTCAAACTCAACTTTTGAATAAACGGACTAGATGGCCAGAGTGTTCCATCCCACAACATCAAAATATACATTCTTCTCAGTTACACACAACACGTTGCCCAAAACAAACCACATACTAGCTGATAAAACATGCTTAAGTTAATACAAAGGAAGTGAAATTATCCCATGCATGTTATTAGACCACAGTGCAATGAAATTGGAAATCACTGGCAAAAGAAACCATAAAAACTGCATTAACGCATGGAAATATTTTAAATGACACCCTTTTCAACAACCAATGGGTCGCAGATGATATTAAAGAATTAGTTTCTATAATTAAACAATAATGCAGGCACATCATACATACATACAAAATTTATGGAATGCAATGAAAGCAGTTTGACAAGGGAAATTTATAGTAGTGAATTCCCACATCAGAAAAACATAACAAGCTCAAATAAAACACCTAATGTTGAACCTCAAGCTCTAAAAAAAAGACCAAGTCCAGTTCAAAGCTCAAATGAGGGAAAAAAATTATAAAGAGCAGAAACTAATGCAATGGAGAGTAAGAAAACATACAAAGAACCAATGAATCAAAAGAAGATTAAATAAAACGAACAACCCTCAGCTACTCTCATTTTAAAAAAAAAACGCAAAGACCCAAATTCATGCCACTAGGAATGAAAAGGATGAAATCATAACAGATCAATACCTACTTTGAGAACTTGCACCCTAATAAGACAGAAAACACGGAAGAAATGAATCCATTCCTAGATACATCTGAATTACCAAAGCTGAATTAAGAAGATATAAAAATTCTAAATAACCTAGTATCAGTCAATGAAATTGAAGCTATAATTAAAAACCTACCAACAATATTAAAACAGAAACACTAAATCTGTTGGAAGACAAATTGGGTAGAAACCTTGAAGACATAGGGGTAGGTAGAAAATTCATGAACAGGACTCAAACCGCACGGGAAATACTTCCCAGAATCAATAACTGGGACCACTTCTTATTAAAAGCTTCTGCATGTCAAAAGAAATCTCCAGCATAGTGAGAAGAAAACCCACAAACTGGGAAAAGATTTAAGTGAACTCTCTCTCAGACAAGGGACTCTTGTCTAAAACACATAAAGAATTAAAAAAAACTCAGACCGCCAAAATTCAAAGATCCAATCCAAAAATGGGCATCTGAGATGAATTCGCACTTCTCAGATGAAGAAATACAAATGGCAAATAAATACATGAAAAAATGTTCATCATCATTGGTCATTAGAGAAATGCAAATTAAAACCACACTGAGATACCATCTCACTCCTGAAAGAATGGCCAGGATCAAAGGAACTCTCCTGCACTGTTGGTGGGAGTGTAGACTGGTACAACCTTTGTGGAGGTCAGTCTGGAGATTTCTCAAAAAGCTGGGATTGGAAGTCCCATTTATTCCAACTATTCCACTTCTAGGCATATTCCCAGAAGAACTGAAAGCATCATACCACAGTGATATATGTGCACCTATGTTTATAGCAGCACAATTTGTAATCGCCAGATCTTGGAAACAACCCAAGTGTCCATCAACTGAGGAATGGATAAAAAAGTTGTATTTCTATACAATGGAGCATTACTCAGCTATAAAGAAGGATCACATTGAGATATTTATCAATAAATGGGCGCAGCTTGAGACCATACTCATAAGTGAAATAAATCAATCTCGCATGTGTGAATACCGAATAGTTTCCCTAATGTAAGTAATGATTCAAATATATAAAAGTATGTGGTAATCATGATTCCCCATTATGTGGCCTTGAAGCCTTATAAAGTTTTCACTTATTAATTGGAAAGGCTTTATTCTGGGCTTCTTGATATGGAAATATTTGAAGCTATAGTATATGCAGTTATATTCAAATATTTCAAGGAAAAAGACACTATGGTAGTAGTATTATTAAGTCGGGTTATTTGGTGGTGAAGCACTAGGTTGCTGAAACAGTCATGCTTTGACTTGTATTGTTATGTTGTTATGTCCTCTTTTATCTCAATCTCTCCCTTATTCATTAAAAAAATTATTTAGTTATTTTTTATGGTTTTTTTAATTAAGGGGAAAAATTAAAAAATTAGCAGGATATATTATAGTAACTTTTTTTGATTTCCTATTAACTTGATTTGAAGTCTTATAATACTCCCACTATCTTGTTTTGACTGATTAGACTCTGTTCTGTTCTGAATGATAGTATCAAGTTTGAGGGTATAGGCAACTACTTTGAAGGCAATAAGATTCACTAAGATGCCCATTCTGGTTTGACTATTATCTCCTTTGGAAGTCCTGTTATGTTTACAATGTTTAAGTTTTATTGGTCTTGTTCTCTACTGTTTTGTTCAATTTTATAATACCTGATGAGATAGACAATTCTTTTTAAGGAAGCAAGAGGCATTATGGTAACCATTGTTGATAACCTTGTACTCTGTTTTTACATCATGTACTATGTCTATCCTTGGTTTTGACTGACAGCTTTGTTTTGCTATATTTGACTTTATTCTCTTCCAAAAAAAAAAAAAAAAGTAATAAGAACTAAGGAGTAATAAAACCCAAAATGTGTAAATTTTGTTGTAAAAAAGAGAGAGAAAAAAAGTGCTCTAAAGGATACGACTGCAAGTGTGTTTAGTGGTGTTAAATAGCTGACCATAATTAATGTTTTTGGTTGGATCATTGAACACAACTGTTTGTAGTCTCTCTATTTGAATGTTCACTTTGTATGCTTTGATACTGTGACTTGAGCAACTCTAAGATGATAATGTGTAATCTATTAACTGGTGATTTCTTACTGGTTTTTTTTTTTTTTTGTAGTTCTGTATTACTTGTACCCTTACACCGCTTTGTTTTTTCTCTTTTTCCTTTTAAATAAAATTTAAAAAATAAATAAATAAAAAGATGGGGGGGGAACCTACCAACATGGGCCAGGGATTTAGCTCAGTGGCACAAGTGCCTGCCTGGCAAGCTCAAGGTCATGAGTTCGATCCCGGGTACAAAAAAAAAAAAAAACAAACCCAAGAAAGGTCAGGTCCTGACAGATTCAGTAAGAAATTCAGAGAATACCTAATGCTACTACTTCTCAAATTCTTTAATGAAATTGAAAAGGAAGCAATATTCCCAAATTCACCCTGGGAACCAAGCATTACCCTAATACCAAAACTAGAGAAGGGGGCTGGGGATTTAGCTCAGCAGCAGAAGCACCTGCCTGGCAAATGTGAGGTCGTGAGTGCAATTCCCCGGTACAAAAAACAAAAACAAAAACCTAGAGAAGAATCCAACCAAAAAAAAGAACTATAGGCCAATCTCTCTAATGAACACAGATGCAAAAATCCTCAACAAGATACTGGCAAACAGAATGCAACAAATCATCAAGAAGATTATTCACCATGACCAAGTAGCAGCAATGGTTCAACATGTGCAAATCAATAAATGTAACACACACAATGAAGCCTAGGACAAAAACCGTATGATCATCTCAATAGATGTAGAAAAAGCATCTGACAAAGTCCAATATCCATTCATGATAAAAACCTACAGAAAACTGGCATAGAGCCGGGGTTTAGCTCAACTGCACAAGCACTTGCCTGGCAAGCGTACAGTCCTGAGTTAGATCTCCAGTCAAAAGAGGAAATTGGAATAAATGATCTTTATCTCAATCTAATAAACATTATCTATGACCAACTAACAACCAACATGATACTAAATGGATAAAAAAGCTTTCACTCTAAAATCAGAAACAAGAGAAGGATGTCTAATATCATCACTCTATTCAACATAGTTCTGGAAATATTAGCCAGAAAAATTAGATAAAAGAAAGAAATAAAAGAATTAAGAATAGGAAAGGAAGAAGTTAAATTATTATTCACAGATGATATGATACTCTACACAGAAAACCCCAAAAACTGAAACAAAAACTGCCAGATTTAATAACCAAATTCAGTAGCATAGCTGAATACAATGTCAACACTAAAAAACAATAGCCTTCCTGAACAAACAACAAACTCACTGAGAGAAAAACTAGGGAAGCACCACCTTTCACAATGGCATCCAAACACTGAAATACCTAGAGATCAATCTTATGAAGGAAGTAAAAGATCTTTACATTGAAAACTGCAGTACTCTTAAAAAAAACGGAAGAAGATATCAGAAAATGAAAAGGTATTCCTTGTTCTTGGGAAGAAGAACCAATGTAGTGAAAACGGCCATATTTCCAAAATTGTTACACAAATTTAATACACTCCTGATCAAAATACTATTAGCATACCTCACAGAACTAGAAAACACAGGGCTGGGGATACAGCTCAGAGGCATAAAAGCCTGCCTGGCAACCATGAGATTATGAGTTTGGTCCCTGCCACCGCCCTCCCCCCTCCAAAAAAAAAAAAGAACTAGAAAAAACATTCCTTAAATTCATTTGGAATTAGAAGAGACAAGAATAGCAACAGAAATTCTGGGCAACAGAGGCAAAGCAGTGGGGATCACACTAATTATACTACAACATTATTGTGATAAAAAGAGTACAGTACTGGCATAAAAAACAGACCTGAGGATTAACAGAACAGATTAGAAGATGCAGAATCAACTTCAAACATACTCAGCTAACTTATCATTGACAAAGGAACCAAACGTCTTCACTGGAAGACAGACAGCCTCTTTAAGAAATGGAGCTTTACTGGCTGGGGATTCAGCTCAGTGGCGTAAGCGCCATAAGCTCAGAGCCATAAGCACCTGCCTGGCAAGCATGAGGTTGTGAGTTTGATTCCCCATGCCACGGGGAAAAAAAAAAGTTCCCAAGTGGAATAAACTGCACACACACGTTTAAATACCACACTGTTTCTCTGGTATGATAAACCAAAAGTGTAAATAAGGACCAAAGTACAGGGAACTGGGAAGACAATGTTCAAACGGAAAGGGTAAAAAGAAGAGCAGGAAACAAGGAAGGAAGAAGGGATAAGAAAAGAAGAAAGGAAAAATGGACACAAAGCTTTTGTAATTAAGGAAGGGAGAAAGGAGCTGAAGACAGGGGACAGGAATGGGGAAAAAATGTATCATATAGAAGTTAAAAAAAAAAAAGTAAAAAAATGTATCATATAGAGGTACAAATTCCCTATGATGAGTCATTAGCCAGGCATCCTGCCACATGTGTATAATCCTAGCACTAGTAAGGCTGAGGCAGGAGGATCGCAAGTTCCAGGCCAGTCTGAACTGCAGAGTGAAACCCTGTCTGTCTGTCTTGTCTGTTTCTCTCTCTCTATATATATATATATTCAGCCTGGCCTTGAACTCACTTTGTAGCCCAGGTTGGCCTCGAACTTGGTACTCCTGCCTCAGCCTCCCCAGTGCTGGGATTACTGTGTGTGTGTGGTACTGGAGACTGAACCCAAGGTCTTCACATTGAGCTACATTCGCAGCCCTTTCTATTCTTTGAGACAGGGTCTCACTAAATCATAAACTTCCCGCTTCGGTCTCCCAGAATACTGGAATTACAGGCATGAGCCACCACACACTAGAAAGTGTAAAGTCATTATTCATAGCTTCTAAGTCATGAGCACATGAAGGAAGAAATACAGTTTGCTGGCCTCTGCTCTGAAAACTGGTACTCCCCAACATGTCACACTTCCATGCTTTAGATCACTTCCTCTCTGCAGATCAACTAACCTTTTATCTTTTTCTTCACTTGTTCTCCCTTGCCCTGAGGGGTCCTTGGAATGCCTGCCTAATGCTGTTAGTTATGCCCCTCCTGATCCTAGCACACTGTGTGAACAGAGCTGCTCTGGCCCTACCACAGTTGATTCTGACTGCTTCACAGGCAGTCAGGTCTGTTCATCTTTGTACCCCTGTACAAAACCAACCAATAACAGGTTCTTGTGACATGTGAAGGGAAAGCAAAACGCAACCCAAATGGCACAAGCCTGGTACACAGCAGCTCCACACTAACCCAGCAAAACACACAGATGTATCTCTAAGCGCTCCTGGCAATTAAACCAGAAACTTTCCATCCCCAACACTATAAAAGAAAAATATAAAAGAAAAGAAAAAAAATTGTAGTATGGTAACTGCTCTGTAACATACATTCTGCCTGGCTTTGTTCCTCACCTGAACTCGGAGGCCTGCAGCCCCACATGCAGAGCAGAGAAGCAATCAGTGGGAATGCAGCCCCTCCACGGAGCTGCTGCTGGCAGTGTGGAGACCACTACAGATACATTAAATTCTTTATTCTGTTTCCTCCAATGAGGGGTATTATGATGACTGTCTGGCAAAAGATGTATTAAGCAAAAGAGAAAACGAAAGTATGTACGTGCACTACCATTAGGTTAACTGTAAAAAGAAAAGGGAGAGGGAAACAGTCATACAATGTTATTTGGTATGGGGGTTATCTTGCCTTTTCTTTACTAGAATTGTGATTAATTACATTCATTCATTCATTTTATACTCTACTCCCTTCCATAAACTGCTTTTAAAATTCAAAGGTAGAAACTTGTCAGGAAAGAAATCCACAATGCTAATGACAACTTGGCAGGGAATCTATCCTGATCCAAAACTGAAGCAAAAGTACTTATAAATGTCACTAAATTAAGACTTGAACTATCACTGGGTGTAGTGGCACACACCTCTAATCCAGCACTTAGCAGACTGAGGCAAGAGGGTCACTGCAAATTGAGCCCAGTCTAGGCTGCAGAGTACAAGGCCAGCATGACTACACAGTAAGACCTTGTCTTACTTTTTTCTTTCTTTTTTTGGGGGGGAGGCAGGGTTTCATTATGTAACACAGGCCAGCCTTGAATGTCTTATGTAATCCAGGCTGTCTTTCAACTGATGAGAGTCCATCTGCCTCAGCCTCCTGTGTGCTGGGATTACAGGCATACTCCACCACGCCCACCTGAAATCCTTTTTTAAAAAAAGAAAAAGAAGTAAACTGTGGGAAATTTTTGTAAATTGAATGAATACTTAAATGCCATCCTATGGGCCAGGGATATAGCTCAGTGGCACAGTGCCTGACTGGCAAGTGCAAGGTCGTGAGTTCCATCCCTTGTACCAAAAAACTAAATCAATAAATAAAATAAAATGAATGCCATCATATTATTTATAATTTATAAAATCTGAGACACAGCAAAATATCTGATAAAAGAGGCAAACAGATAAGGCAGTGTGGAGAACGAAGAAACCAACAGGAAGGCATGGTCCTGCAACGCAGTATGTGTGCAAGACTTGGAGATGTGCAACGTTCAGCAAGGTATGGGTCCAACAAAAAGGGCAACAACGCGGCAAGAGATAAAATCACTCGGATGCCCCTCAGCCTGGAGGACAAGGGTCATGGGCTTTAAAGATGAAGGGGCCACTAAGGAAGTCCGTTTCCAAGGAGTGGGGAGCCCTGCCCAGGCAGTGGTTGCTACGTGCAAGCCTCACATGGCGGCTGGTAGAGATCTGCAGGGTGACAGACCTGCCCATTTCCCTAATAAGCCAATGTATATGTGTATAACAGCTAATTTTATAAAGTAAAATCTCTTTGTTTTGAGACAGTGTAAATAGCTCAGGCTAACTTAGGACCTGCTATGTACACCAGGTTGACTTTGAACTCATCATCCTGCCTCACTGAATCTCATCCTTTTAAACAAATGTATACAGGCCTTACATGAAAATGAAATCTTTAAACACAAGAAATGGCCCTCTTGGGCTGGGGATTTAGCTCAGTGGTACAGCACCTGCTTGGCAAGCGTGCAGTCCCGAGTTCAATTCACAGTACCCCCAAAAAATGAAGGAGAAAAAGGAAAAGAAATAGTCTTGATGGTAAACATTCTTTACTAGAATCCAACCATCATATAATAGGATTCTACCTACGGAAAGGAAAAAACAAAACCCTAGTTGTTGTGAAAAGTTGTATTATAGTAACCAAAGACTCAATTCCTGTAATACTTATCAACTGGGGGCACACATCTACAATTCCAGCTACTCAGGAAACTGAGGCAGGAAGACTGCAGATTTGAGGTCAGTTTGTACAACTTAGTTAGACCCAGGTCCTGTCTCATAATAAAACATTAAAAGAACTAAACCAGGTGTGGTAGGACACACCTGTAATCTTGGCGCTCAAGAGGCTGAGGTAGGAGGATTACTGTGTGACTTTGAATTATAGAGAGATCCTGTCCCCAAAAAATAAAAACAAACATTAAAAATGCTGAGAATGTAGTTGAGTGGTAGAATACCCTTGGATTCATTCCCAATACAGCTATATTTAAAAAATCCCACACACACACTTTGGTTTTTTGGAGCCAGAGTCTCTGTAATTCAGGCTGGCCTTGATCTCATTATGCAGACCAGGCTGGCCTCAAATTCAGGGCAATCCTCCCAAGTCCTAAAATACAGATGTGCACCACCATGCCCAGCCACTACTAAATAAAAAATATTTTTTTTACTAAGTAAATTTTTTTTTTAATTTTTTATCTTTTTCGTTTTTATCGGTACCAGGGATCAAACTCACGACCGCACACTTGCAAGGCAGGCACTTATGCCGCTGAACTAAATCCCCAGCCCCTACTAAGTAAATTTTTAAAGTTAGCCATCCTGAACTAAATAGTGAGACTCTCAAAAAAACAAAACAAAAAACCTAAAATTGGTGGCAAGTAAACAATTGGGCCACTCTACAGTGTTAAACAGCTATAGACTCTTGACTACTTATTGCAGGCTGGCTTTGAACTCATAATCCTCCACACTTGGCTAGAACTCTAGTCTTCTGAAGTGTCCCTACGTAGAACATTCCCTGGCATAAAGAGTAGGCTGTCTAGACAGTATTCAGGCAAATGTCTAGTGAATCTGAATGTATCTGAACTGTAAGGCAGCCTTTGATTCCATAACTGACCCTCAGCCAAAGAGTAGATACAGTAAAATCTTAGGGCCTGGAGGAACCTCTTAGATATAATCCTACTGCACACAGACCCCCAGGAACCCATAAGACCAGTGCCACAAAAAAGCAAGCAAGTAAACAAACAAACAGTGCCATAAACACTTAATGAAATCATAGTTTTAAAGCAGCAGAGTTCAAAGAGAAAAGTCAGCACCTCCCAAGAATCAGCCATGCTGGGACTGGGAGGACCCAACAAGAAGCCAATTAGCCAGCCTTTCTGGTAAGCAGGGTCCAGGAAGAGAAGTCAGATAGCTCCTCCCATGAGCCTACTGGTGCCAGGCTGAGAACCAAACTCCCCCACCCTCCTGCCCCCATAAACCACCAGGGTTAGGAGGACAGGTGGAGTTGATAGCAACTAAGGTACATAAAGCAACTAAGTGCTTGTATTGTTCGGTTGATTTTGCAGCCTTGGGGCCAGCGGTCTAGGCATCTCTTGGGAGGATGACAGTATGCAGGGAAGCAAGTATGGGGGACTTCCTTCTATCTTGTCTTTGAAATCCAATATTGTTCTCATTGTTTTGCTTTGATTAATTGTTTTTGCTTTACTCAGCGTTCTGTCTTGATTGGTTTTATTCTGTTTTGTTTATGGTTTGAATTTGCTATACCTAATGGAATGGATAACTATAGTGAAGATAACACAATATACTACATTAGCTATTGCTGTTTTTCTGGTACCTGCTTTGAAGTTCTGTATCAATTTTGCTAATTTGTTTTGATTGGCTTTGTTCTGTTCTGTTTTGTTGGATTTTACTATCTTTAAAATAAAAAAAAAAAGAAATATAAAAATATATAAAGTAGGGGAGTTCTCAATGGCCAATTATTTCAGTCTACTTTTCAATGATGTTTAATGCAAAGATCTAATACTTGTGCACCATTCTGGCCCTAAGACCTAACATCTATGAAAGCATTAATGCTGATACACAACTTATTCTCAAGACCCTGATTCCTTCTTTCTATGATTGTCCCCTCACCCTAAGGAGCCTAGAGCTGGTGAAAGTTCATGTAAGGATCATTCATATCACTGATGGAAAATGTGTCAGGAGTCATAGAAACCCTAGTCATGCTTCCAAAAATAGACTACACTTTGGCTTTATTTCAGGTTTTTGTTGCACATACTCTGAAATAATTTCCAATTTTATGAACATTTTGGTACACAAATTTATCTTTTTTTTTTTTTTTTTTGTCTTTTTCGTTTTTATCGGTACCAGGGATCAAATTCACAACTGCCTGCTTGCAAGGCAGGCACTTATGCCGCTGAGCTAAATCCCCAGCCCCGGTACACAAATTTAAATTCACATTATTTTGTACACTGTTCTGTGCAGCAAAATATTTGGCCTTATAAGAGTGAGTCAGCAGCTGCACAGGGTGATGCATGCCTATAACCCCAGCACTCAGGAGGCTGAGGCAAGAGAACAGGTATGAGTTTGAGGCCAGCGTGGGCTATAAAGAGTTCAAGGCCAGACTGAACTGCATAGTGAGACCCTGTCTCAAAATTAAAAGAGGACAGAAGATGTAACTTGGTGTAAAGGTCCTAGATTCAGTCCTTAGTAGTGGAAAACAATTTACAGATAGGAAGAAGATAGTGAGTTAGTATAAGACATATACCCTCCAAGATCCCAGCAACCTGACAGAGACTGCAGAGACAGGTGCAACAGAGGGCCACGACCTACAGACAATGCTGCCCCACATGTACTTGGAAATGAAGATTCTGGTGGAGGTGTAGCTAAAGAAGGCATTTAATTAAGGTTACTGAAAGAGGGAATAATGTGACTGAAATAGTTACTTGGGCCTGGCTCCAAAATTTGGTAGAAATAGCATTCACATTATGCTAAGTCTCAGGTACTGCTTTAAGCACTTTACATGTATTAACTCACCAAATTCTCGGGGCTGGAGATTTAGCTCAGCAGCATAAGCGCCTGCCTTGCAAGCAGGCAGTTTTGAGTCTGATCCCCAGTACTGATAAAAAGGAAAAAGACAAAAAAACAAGAACTCACCAAATTCTCCTAAGAACCACATAAGGCAAAGTACTGTCACTATGCTCAAGAACCTAACATAGAGACAGGAAGTTACTTGTCCAAGGTCCCATGGACAGCAAGCAGCAGCCCTGGGCCTCACCCCCAAGTAGTGTATAATTATGGAGCCAGTCTTTCCAACTAGCATGCTGATAACTGCTTTTCCTAACTGAGCTGCAGGAAAAACAGGACTAGCAAATAAGCACCAGTCACTTTCTAGAAGCTCCGTCACAGAGAGTTTCTGATGAGCCACAATTACAGTATCATAAAACAAGTTACTAAAATAAAGATGCTAACTTCTACTATGCTTTACTGAATATTTAATATTATACTCTTACTTGAGTAGAAAATCTAGGTCAGTTTTTAGTAGAAAATGCAAATACTGGTCTAAATGTGTTTAGAGGTTTTTTTGTTTGTTTGTTTTGGAGGGGAGAACATGGCGGACAGATAGCAGCAGCTACGGAGGCTCTCTGAAAGACCCAGCTTAGGATTCAGGAATGGTGCAGAGTAAGGAATCATAAGCAAGGAGATATGCCCTGCTGACCCAAGAACAAACTGGGCTGAGAGAAACCAACTGGGAATGCAATCCTGGTGCTATAACAGGAACAGAAAAGCCTCAGTGTGGAAGCTGGAGCCTGTGCCATTGGAAGCCACGATTTGGGTTTCCTGCAGCCACTGCTGCGTCTACATCGGCTCAGCAGGGAGAGAGACAGGTGAAAGCTCTGAGAACCCGAATCAGTGAACGGAGTTGAAAACAGGACGGGTGAGTGAGAGAAACTGGGACTCTTCCACAGTCTAGGAGACTCCAATAGAGGACATTCTGGGACCGGGCAGACTTGCGGGAACAGGGTGCTGCAGTGACTTCAGTCACGTAAACCCCTCTCAAGCGGGATTGGTGAGCAGTGCCTAGCCTACTTGACGCTAATGGCTGAGACCCAGTAGGCTAGCACAGCCCAGGTCCCAGCTGAAGGTGACCTGGAGGGGCGGGGCAGGCCCCGCATAGGCTGCCTGGTCTGCAACTTTCTGCTGCGCTGCGGTGGGCAGGAACACCTAGCCGGTGCAATTCAATCAGACTGTGGCCTACAGGGAAGGAAGCTGGGCCTCCTATATACGCTTGCATATATAAGGAACAAAGAATATGGGAAGAAGCAGCAACAAGAAAGGGTCCTCAGCCCCCAATCCTGAGAAAGAAGCAATAGCAGACACGGCACCAATAGACATAAAGCGCTATCTCGAGAGCCTCATAGACAAGTTCAGGAATGAAGTTAATAACGACCTGAAGCTAGACATAAGCAGAATAGTTAGAGAAATGCTAAGCACCACCCAAGAAAAAACAGATAGTGAAATGGAAGAACAGAAAAAGAGGGGAGAATTGTTTAATGGAGAAAATAGAGAAAGCATAGAATACGTGAAGCAGGTTCAAAGAGACTACCAGGAAACTAAAAAGTCTATTGAAAACTGGCATAACAGCTTGAAAGAAACTAAGGACAGATTATCTGAACTGGAGGGCAGATTTGTAATATGGGGGCATGAAATGAAAAACTTCTTAAAAATAACAAAGAAACAAACAGCAATAATACAGAAATAATCCAGGAGAATTTTCCTAATTTAGCAAAAGGTAAAGATACTCAGTTGTATGAAGCATACAGGACCCCAGCCACCTACAACCCAAACACAGCAACACCCAGGCATATAATTAAAATTCCAGAAATCCAATATAAGAACAGAGTATTAAAAGCTGTCAGAGACAAGAAACAGATCACTTACAAGGGAACACCGATCAGAATTACAGCAGACTTCTTGGCACAAACCATCAAATCACAAAGAGTGTGGGGGGAAATAATTCAAGCTTTGAAAGATAATAATCTCCAGCCAAGATTGATATATCCTGCACAACTATCCCTGGAAATTGATGGAAAAACAAGGTGCTTCCAGGATAAAGAGGAACTAGGGGAATATGCAACCACTAATTCAACTCTACAGAGAATACTGCAGGATATTCTAAAAAAGAAAAATACGAAGAATACAGAAATAGTGGCAGAGAGGCCACAATGAATGGAGCAGAAAACAAAATGAAGACAAACCTGACAACCAATGACAGAAAAAGAGCTCAACAGAAATGAGGCAGAGAAGACTGGATGATAGGAACAGCTATTTTGGAGAAAATGATGTCTTAATAGGTAATACTGATTTAGTATTATCTTGTTTTGAAGTCTCATCAAGCTTTTGTTCTTCTGTCTCCATTGGTCTAAACAGGTTGTATCTTATTGGATTTTATTATATATGATGGTATAAGCAAAAACTTTTATAGACAAGGAGATTATACACAAACCATTGTTCATTCTCTGTTAGTTGATTCTAAATACCCTGTAATACTGTCATTCTCTTAAATGGTTTTACATTGTTTGATATATTTGATGCTACAGTATACGAAGTTATACTCAAAGATTTCAAGGAAAGAGACAATATGGTAACTACTTTTACGTTGGGATTTTCTTGTGGTGAAACATTATTTTGCTTAAATGGTTATGTTTTGATCTACGCTGTTTTGTTGTTATGCCCTCTTTTATCTCAATCTCCATTTTATTATTTACTTTTTAAATTTTTATCCTTTTAATTAAGGGAAAAATAAATTTAAAAAAGCAGGATATATTATAGTAACCCACTTTGACTTTCCATTATCTTGATTTAAAGCCCTGTATTACTCTCACCATCTTGTTTTGACTGATGTTCCTCTATTCTGTTTTGCTTGATAGTACCAGGTTCGAAAGTTTAGGCAACAGCTGTGAAGATAGTGTGATTCATTATGACGCCCATTCTGGTTGACTATTATCTACTTTTGAAGACCTATAATGTCTCCAATGTTTTGGTTTTGTTCTTTACTGTTTTGTTCAATTTTATTATAACTGATGATATAGGCAATTCTATTAGAGATAGCGGGAGGCATTATGGGAAGCATTGTTGATCACCTTGTATTATGCTTTTACATTATCTATTATGTCCACCCTTTTGATTTGACTGACTCTGTTCTGTTACGTCACATTTGGTTCCAACTCTCTTCCAAAAAAGTAATAAGAACTGTGGGAGCAACAAAACCCAAAATGTGTAATTGTCATTGTACAAAAGAGAGGAAAAGAAAGTGCTCTAAACGATATAACTGCATGTATATTTAAGTGTATAAGATAGATAATGATATTACTGAGTTTTGTTGGATCATTGAAGAGAACTGTTTGCAGTCTCACTGTTGGAATGTCCACTTCATAAGCTTTAATTTTGTAACTTGAACAATTATTTCTAAGATGACAATATGTAATCCATTAACTACTGATTTCGTACTGTTTATTTTTTTCTGTGAATCTGTATAACTTGTACCCTTTCTCTACTTTTTTTTTCTTTTTCTCCTTAAATAAAATTAAAAAAAAAAAAAAAAAAGAAAGAAAGAAAAAGTTTGTTTGTTTTGAGACAGGGTCTCACTATGTAGTTCAGGACAGTCTTGAACTCACTGTATAGCCCAGGCTGGCCTCAAACTCTCAGCAACCCTCCTACCTCAGCCTCTCAAGTGCTGGTATTAATGGTGTGTGCCAACGTGCCTAGCTTATCATCATCTTAAATGCCTAAAACACACGGCCTGTCCTTAAGAAATGCCCGTGTTAGCAGCACAACTCACAATAGCTGAACCTTAGAAGTTGCCTGCTTATATATCAACATGGCAGGGAAAGTTAAAGGGCATTAACATAAAAACCCACTTAGTATATAAAAATACACTAACATAAGGACTCACACACACACACACATATATATATGTCTATGCATATTTTATTAGTCTTGCCATATTAATGCATTAAAGCACACCCATACCTTTTTTACTAACTCAGCCTTGAATGTAACTCTGCTGTAATCTCCCAAGATAAGCACCTGGACAGCACAAAGAGACCTCAGTAAGTGTTTAGCCAAGACTGTATAAACAGGCAAGGAAGGGGCAGTGACCAAATCAGGGGTCTCAGAACCCAAAATAGCCAATCAAGTTACAGCAATTCTCAAAGGGAATGGTCCCTTTCTCACCATGTCATAAAAGAGGCTTATAACAGAGACCCCAATGCCAGCTCTGGGCTCCCTGCCATACTCTGACAAGGTAGCTACCTGCCTACTTATTTTCTCTCCTTTCCCAATAAAGCGATTTTGAATCTCCATTTCTCTTCACTTCCCAATAAAGTGAGTTTGTATCTCCTTCTGGGAAAAAAAAAGAAATGCCCATGTTAGGTTAAATCAGCTAGTAGCTGAAAAACTAGCTTTGTTACATTTTAGCAGGACAGCAACCTTCTTTGCTACCACCCCACAAATTTAATTCATAAAAAAAAAAGTAATTCATTCTGGGGGAACTAACCACTTTTTTTTTTATCAGTACCGGGGATCGAACTCACGACCGCCTGCTTGCAAGGCAGGTGCTTATGCCGCTGAGCTAAATCCCCAGTCCCTAAATAACCACTTTTGTGTTCCTTCCAAAAAGATGGCTATGGTTCTATTCATCACCTGATGCAGAGTTCAAAAAAACAAAATTTTGCCAGACCCTTCTGTTTGCAAAACCAAACTGTTTACACACAAAAAGCTATCTGGAAGTACCACTATAAATCTAATTTGCCTTGCAAAGGTACAGAGGAAAATCTGTTTGTTCCTTGTAACAGCTGTTAATTTAGACACAATTCAAAATACAACCACCAACAACTCAGAGTCTCAAGCTTACTGCAAGTATAGGCTTCTTATCTTAAAAGCTTCTACAGAATTATGAGGGTGCATTCACCTAGAATGGATACACATGGACACAGTCACTAGGCAAGTGGGGAAGAGAGCATCAGAAAGCTTTGTACAAACCACAGGTGAAATTCCCCACATGGATCAAATAACCTGAGACCTAGCAAGAAGTTAACATACAGGGGCTGGAGATTTAGCTCAGCGGCATAAGTACCTGCCTTGCAAGCAGGCGGTCGTGAGTTCGATCCCCGGTACCGATAAAAATGAAAAAGACAAAAAAAAAAAAAAAGAAAAAAAAAAAAAGAAGTTAACATACTTGGTCTCTATAGTTATAGGACCTTATTACGCACAATTCTTTAATAATTTTTTTAAAAGATGTAATTCATACAATCTAAATAGTACAATTCTTTAATAATTTTTTTTATAAGGGGCTGGGGATTTAGCTCAGCAGCATAAGCACTTGCCTTGCAAGCAGGCAGTCATGAGTTCGATCCCCGGTACCGATTAAAAAAAAAAGTTATAAAAAAATAATGTTTTTTTTTTACAAAGTTAAGATATAATTCATATAACCTAAATAGTACTTCAATGTGTACATTGTAGGGGCTGGGGATTTAGTTCAGCAGCATAAGTGCCTGCCTTGCAAGCGTGTGGTCTTGAGTTCGATCTCTGGTACCAAAAAAAAGTGTACACTGTAGGGGCCGGGCACTTAGCTCATCGGCATAAGCACCTGTCTTGCAAGTGCAATGTCGCAAGTTCGATCCCCCGGTACCAACAAAAAGGAATATAAAGTATGGAGTTTTTAAATCTATTCCCTATAGTAACTGGTGATTGTAATCAATCTTCAACGTTTCAAAGTGTACATTGTGGAGATTTTCATTATTTTACCACGTATTATCAACACAGTCCATTTCTACATTTCTGTCCCAACGTTATTTCCATACCTACTATTGCATGCACTGATTTTATCCACACTTTCTATATAGACGCCTCTACTATCCAGGCAGGTATTTTAAGATGGCTGGCAGTGGTGAACCTATACAGTATCTATATGGTGAGAAAACAAGAAAGCTACATTGTTCAGAAGAATACAAATCCAAAGCCAGGCATGGTGGCTCACGCCTGTAATCCCAGCACTTGGGAGGCTGAGGCAGGAGAATCGTTGTGAGTTCAAGACCAGCCTGGGCTACAAAGTGAGCTCAAGGCCAGCCTGAACTGCATAGAGAGACCCTGTCTCAGAAAGACAAAAAAGGAATACAAATCCCAAATTAATAACAATTATTTAATATCCATCATCACATAGCACATTACTTTGCCCTAAATTTATCCAAGATGTTAAAAAAGAAGACAGTCTATCAAGAAGATTAGCCATACTGTCCAGAGGCACAATTTCAAAGTATCAAAGATGCAAACAGATAATGGACAAATCTGCTTTAGTACCAAACATAACTGGATTCTAAACAAAAGAACCTTAATCACTGAGCAAACATGACCCAGTTTGGGAAAATGATTTCTAGGCCAGTCCACTATTACAGTAATGTAGTGGCAACCTTACTTTCACCTCTCTTCCAACCTGGAGTCTGTCTTAGTGGAAATGGCAACCTTAGATAAAGGCCTGGCAGGAAAGCCTGCAGGTGTGTGCTTCTCAGGCTGCTGCAGGGTGTAAGAACTTCAGTGTGCTCATGACTTCTGAGTTCTAAGACACACATAAGAGACCTCACCTTAAGGCATCAAAGTGTTGGCAGCAGGAAGTATATTGCTTTTGTGTACTTATCTGGGGTGCTATTTCCAGAAGAACTTCTTTATAGTGTGCCCAAAATGGATTGCTCTAAATTGCTCTCAAGAGCTGTCCTGCTGCCCTCACCAATGTCAGTCTTTGCAGGATGATAGAAACCACCAGGTAAAGCAGACATATATGGATTGTGGGGAAGCCTTCTTTAGAACCTAACATAGCTCAATTACAACAAAATAAAAACTATTCCTTTTTATCGGTACGGGGGATCGAACTCACGACTGACTGCCTGCTTTACAAAGCTTATGCCGCTGAGCTAAATCCCCAGCCTCCAATCAGTCCAAACTTAACATAATGCCTATCTAGACATGGTTATAACATATGCTTTTTTTTTTTTACTTTTTTGAGACAGCGTCTCAATGCAGTTCAGGCAAACCTTGAGCTCACTTTGTAGCCCAGGCTGGTCTCGAACTCGAAGCGATCCTCCTGCCTCAACCTCCTAAGTGCTGGGATTACAGGTAGGAGCCACCACGGCCGGCCGGCTCCATGACGTATGTTTTATCCTCTACCTTCTACAACAAATCACCCAACTGTCACAACTTTCACTAAACTAGAATTTAATTTTTCTTTAACATGAGGGTTTTAGTCTAGCAGAGTGGTATACATTTGTAATTCCAGCACTCAGGAGACTGAGGCAGGAGGATCAATGCAAGTCTGAAGCTATGTTGGGCTATGTAACCAGTTCCAGCCAGCATGAATCGCCAGTGAGACAGTCTTAAAAAATAAATAAACTGGGGGCTGGGGAGTCAGAGACATAAGTACCTGCCTTGCAAGCAGGCAGTTGTGAGTTCGATCCCTGGTACCGATAAAAAGGAAAAACTCAAATAAATACATAAATAAACAAACAAACAAACCTACCCACAAAACATGAGGGTTTTATGAAGTTGAGAATCAACTGTAATGCAAAGACTCCAAAATAGGAAGCTAGGAATTTAGCTCAGTGGCTCAAGTGCTTGTCCTATAAACACAAGGTCATGAGTTTGATCTCTGGTACCAAAAAACAAAAACACCAAAGAATCCAAAATAGACTTGTCTCTGAGACATAGTTTCTCTTAAGGCAGTCAAAATAATAGGGGAAAGAAACCTAAATATTTTAGATGGGTAGTGTTTTGCTCTGTGACATTTCAAATACTTTTTCTAGCCCAGGTATGTCTTTAAGATACACAATACTTGCCAAGCACGGTGGTCCACATCTGTAATCCGAGCAGGTGGCAGAGGCAGCATGTCTACAATTTAGAGGCCAGCCTGGGTTTCACAGTGAATTCAAGGCCAGCCTGAACTACACAGCAAGATTCTTGTCAAAAGAAGATACTTATCAACTATATATATATTTATATATATATATATATATATATATATTTTTTTTTTTTTTTTTTTGCAAACAGGGTCTCGCTATGTATGTCCTGCCTGGCCTCGAACTCCTGGTGATCCTCCTGCCTCAGCCTTCCACGTGCTAGGATTACAGGCTGGCACCACCATGCCTAGCCTCATCTATACATTTATTAACTAACCTTAGTTGGGTGTGGTGACACATGCCTGTAATCCCAGCATTTGGGAGGCTGAGGCAGGAGGACTGCTGAGTTAGGCCAGCCTGAGCTACAAAGTGAGTTCAAGGCCAGCCTGAACTACCAGTAAAGCCCCGTTTCAAAAGGTCACACACACACAAAAATTAATTTTAAAAATCCAAAAACAAAGTTAACCTTTTTTTTTTTTTTTTTTTTTTTTCTCTTTTTCCTTTTTATCGGTACCTGGGATCAAACTCACAACTGCTTATGCCTCTGAGCTAAATCTCCAGCCCCCCACTAATCTTTTAGATACATTTTGGACTGTATTTGCTACAAAATTTTCCATTCTTTAATCTATTTTTATAAAACTCTTCAAATATATAAGACAGACTAATCAACAAAGCTGGTTTAGTTTTAGAAAATGGAAAAAAAAAAAAAAAAAAGCAAATGACCTAGCATTTATAGGTCATGAGTTCCCTGTAATTGAAAGAGTATTGAGTATTGATACATTTTCTTTCTTTAGACAGGGTCTCGCTATGCAGTTTGGGCTGGCCTTGCACTCACTCTGTAGCCCAGGCTGGTCTTGCACTTGCAATGATCCTCTCAGTCTCCCAACTGCTGGGATTACAGGCGTGTGCCACTAGCTTGATATATTTTCATTTTACTAAAAAGACAAAAAAAAAAAAAAAAAAATTTCATTTTACTGAGATTTAGAAAAAATTTTGATATAACTTTTTTTTTTGTCAAGAGTTTCACTATATAGTTCAGACTGGCCTTGAACTCGAGGTAATCCTCTATCTCAGCCTCCAGACTTTTGGGTTTAGAGGTGTGCACCCAATTTAACATTATTTTTCTTTTTTTTTTTGATTTTTCATTTTTATCGGTACCAGGGATCGAACTCACAACTGCCTGCTTTCAAAGCAGGCGCTTATTCCACTGAGCTAAATCCCCAGCCTAACATAATTTTTCTATAAGCTTGTACTCAAACCTGGCATAACAACCTGTTAGACCAATTTACTGAAAGGATTATGTTAGTCTCTCTTAATGTAAGATTACTTAACAGTTCACTAAAAAGAGAGCCAGGCATGGTGGTATACACCTGTAATCCCAGCACTTACGAGGCTGAGGCAAGAGATCACCACATATTCAAGGCTCGCCTAGTATAGAGAGTGAGTTTAAGGCCAACCTACACTACAATGCGAGACTGTTGCAAAAAAAACAAAAAAATAAAAGAGAGAAAATAATTATTCTTCAAATGGTGTTATAATCTTGGCATAAAAAAGGATAGGTTCAAAATGCCATACAAGAATAAAGGACAGTCAGACATAGTGATGCATGCCTGTAATCCCTGTACTCTGGAGGCTGAGGCAGTAGAATCACTATGAGTTTAAGGTCAGCCTGGGCTACACAGTTCAAAACCAGCCTGAACCACATAGCAAGACCTTTTCTCAAAAAAAAAAAAAAAAAAAAAAAAAAGGTCGGGGGCTGTGGATTTAGCTCAAGCACCTGCCTTGCAAGCAGGTGGTTGTGAGTTCGATCCCCAGGACTGGAAAAAAAGAAAAAAAAAAAAGTCAAGTTAGTGCTCAGTGCCTCTAATCCCAGCATCTTGGGAGGCTAAAGCAGGAAGACAAGTTTGTGGCCAGACATGGCAAGACCCCCATCTCCAAAAAATAAAAGACAACATTGCTGTTATGATTAATGAGACTCAATTTTTTAGTGTAAATCCTCTGGATTACTACAAAAACTATAATTTATATAGATTACACATGTGGGGCTGGGAATTTAGCTCAATGGCATAAATGCCTGCCGGGCAAGCATGAGGTTGTGTGTTTGATCCTCAGTACCAAAAACAAAAAAAAAAAAAAACAGCAACAAAAGTGCATTCACAGTATGCATTAATTTCAAATATCAGGTATATATCACATCAGCACCTGAGATGTAGCTGAGAGATGGAGTACTTGCCTAGAATCTGCAAGCCCCATGGTTCAATCCTTAGTGTAATCAACAATTAATGTTTAAGAAACTTTTAAAAGGCAAAAAGCTGGCAAGCATCTCTCAGGAGGGTGAGCCAAAAGGATTGTCAAGTACGGATGAGACTCACCTGGGCAATTTGGTGAGACCTTGCCTCAAAATAAAATTTAAAAAGCAAGGGCTGAGCAGGCAGCATCCCAGCACTTGGGAGGCTGAGGCAGGAGGATTGCTGCAATTTTGAAGTCAGCCTGGGCTACAAAGTGAGTTCAAGGCCAGCCAGAACCATACAGTGAAACCCTACCCCCCCCCCAAAAAAAGCAAGAGCTGAAGGGTTCGAGTCCTGGTTTTTAAGAAAAAAAAAGTGGGGGGAGGCTGGATGAGTTAAGCATTCCTTGGATTCAATTCCCAGCACTAAAGCAATAAAAGTGAGATCAATTCAGTATTTTCAATATATAAGCCCATATTCAGCTTAAAGCAAATTTTGGAAATTCATGCTGCAGGGGAGAAAAAAAAAAGGTAAACCGGATGTGGTGGTACATGCCTATAATCCCAGCACGCAGGAGGCAGAAGCAAGAGGACCACCATGAGTTCCAGGTCACCCTGGGCTACATAGTGAGCTCAGGACTTGCCTCAATTACACAGCAAGACCCTGTTTCAGGAGAAAAAAAAAAGCAAGGCAGTTAAGGAGTTTACAGCAAATACAGTATTAAAACATGTTCCTGTGGCGGAGTCCTTAAAAGCAACAACTAAATTCATCTAAAAAAGAAAAGAATTGGATGTGATGCCATACTCCTGGAATTCCAGCACTCAAGAAGTTGAGGCAGGATTGTTGTGAGTTCAAGGCCAGCCTGAAGTACACAGCAACACCCTGTCTCAAAAATCAAACTAATAAAAAAGAAAGAAAAATGAATAAAAAAGCCAAGCATGATGGCATATGGCTATAATCCCAGCACTTGGGAGGCTGAGATTGAAATATCACCACAGGTTCAAGGCCACTAGGAAACAAGGTAAGTCTGAAGTACACAGCAAGATCCCATCTCAAAAACAAACAAAAGGTCAAGTGTGAGGATATACTTCTATAACCTCAGAACTTAGGAGGCTAAGGCAAGAGGGGAGGAGAATTTTAAAAATTCAGTCACCAGCTTTGACAATATAGGGAAACCCTGTCTCAAAAACTGTAGAATGGGGGCCTGGGGATTTAGCTCAGCGGCATAAGCACCTGCCTTGCAAGCAGGCAGTCGTGAGTTCGATCCCTGGTACCGATAAAAATGAAAAAGACAAAAAAAAAAAAAAAAATGTAGAATGGGCTAGGGATGTAGCAAAGGACTACCTGCAATACCACAAGAGACAGAAAATTAAAAAAAGAAAAAGAGTCACCAATCACCAATACACTAGTGCCATCATCTGTGCCCTTGTGCTCCCTGCAATGAGACCTAGATGACAAGGGCATAACATATTTGAAATCACAGCTTCTGAAGGTTCAGTCTACCAAGAAAAACAAATGATTTCTCTCCACTGATTTCCAATGATTCCTCAAGAGCAAAATCCTACTGATAGGTGCCTAGCTCACAAAGAACGGGAAGACAGACTTCAAACAAATGAGAATGAAAAGGACAGAGTCAGATATGGACACGTATACACGTGTTCACTTATTTCTTCTGTGAATTACAAAATGATCAGAAAGTCCTTCTAGGGGCTGGGGATTTAGCTCAGCGGCATAAACGCCTGCCTTGCAAGCAGGCAGTCGTGAGTTCGATTCCCGGTACCGATAAAAAGGAAAAAGACAAAAAAAAAAAAAAAAAACAAACAGAAAGTCATTCTAATATAAATTTAAGAGTAACTCCGTTAACAACATAGAGATGAGTTGCTTGAGATGTGTTTGTTATCTTCCTATAAAAAAAAAAAAAAGATCTGAACAACCAGATTATAAAGAAATTCTGAGTACAGTAAAGTTTGCAGATCTGCAAATCAAGACCACACGATTGCCTGGTCATGCAATTCAAATGATGAATATTGTCTGAGGTAAGACCATCTCAACAACTGCAAGAGAGCCCTGCAGAAAGAACTTTCATTAAAAAAAAAAAAAAAAAAATCATCAAAGCTAAGGACAGCACTTGCCTACCATGCTTGGAGCCCTGGGTTCAATGTTCAGCACAGCAAAAACTAAAAAGCAGTAAGCAGTGCATAATGGCACACAGCAAAAATTAAAAAGCAGTAAGCAGTGCATAATGGCACACACCAGTAATCCCAGCATTCAGCAAATCCAGGATGACTGGAAATTCAAGGCCAGCCTGGGCTACATAGTGAGTTCAAAGCTAGCTGAACTATATACTAAGCCTTACCTCAAAAAAACAGGTAGCTGAATAAATAAAAAGTAGTAGCAAAACAATGCCCATTTGCAGAAAGTTACCCTCACACTGCTGTCAAAAAACTCAGATGATTTCAACCAACACTAGAGAATCCCACACTTACTCTTCCTATAACCTAGGTCCCCCAGTCCCATTAGTTTCCCAAAAGATCTTATCTCTAGAGTGAAAAGCAAGCGCCCCTATCTACTCTTGAGTTTCCTCCACTCCCGACAAATGATTTCTGCTCTAGACTCTCTGAACTTGAACTGTCCAATCCCTCACCACTCAGGAGCCTATATGAATGCCAGGCTCTTCTAAAGAGCATCAGGAAGAACTGAAACTTTGGTTCAACCGGAGGATCCGTCTGTGACTCCCTCTCTTAGCACCTAGCACAAGGCCGTGTTTAATGCGCCTTGAGGGGAACCGAAGGGCACACACAGACGCGTGCAGAATTCCAGGCTCGCACCTCGCTGGCCCCTCATCACCCTTTTGGGCAGGGCGCTGTCAGACGCTTGGGCCTGCACCGTCGGGGTCCCAGGCTCAGGCTGATCCCGTGCAGCCTGCAAGGGGCGGTTCAGTCTCTTGCATGTTTACCTACGACTGCTTAAGTGAATTCCAGCCAAGGTGGTCCTCGCGGACACCTATGGATCTTTGGAACACAAAGGCCGTCCGTACAGCCATATGGAGTCTCGTAACTTCTCATACATCGCCATTCACAGGCGACTCTCGGGCTGGCCCCGGAGAGACTCGTCTCGGTGGTGTTGTGGACTTAGCTGCCCCAGGGCTTCTGGCACCGTGACTTTTGAGTCTGACAAACAAGTCAGGCCTCTAAGGCCTGGCTTGAGAAGTGTGCACTCCGCATCCGAGCTCCCGCCTTTCCTGCTCGGAGGCTGGGACCAAGTTTCCCGCCCTGCGGCCCAAGCACAGGTCCGCAGCAGTTAGAGGCGGATGGGGCCCGTCCCAGCAGGTTGGAACCGGTCTGGGCCGGGCCGGAGGAACAAGGGGGGGGGAGGGAGAGGCCGCCTCGCGCTCTCCTGCACGCGTGACTCACGCTGGCCGCTGACGTCAGGCGTGCGCGCGCGGCGGGGGGGGGCGCTCTACGTACGTGTAGTGCTGCGGTTTCTCGGGCTGTGCCTGCAGCACCTGAGCGGTAGCGGCCGGGGGCGCCGAGGAAGCTGCGGAGCCGGCGGGCCCGGGGCCCTTCGACATGGTCCTGTCTTCCTGCCTCTTCGCCGCTCCCCTTTTATTATTCAGTCTGCGCGGTCCGCGGCTAGGACTCAGTGCGCTTGCGCCGCGCCACGAAAACGTGAAGACCCCCCGCACGAGGGCAAGGGTTGCTGGGAGTTGCGGTCCTCCGCGCCGTTGAAATTTTACCGTCGGCAGAGGCTTGCTGCCAGAGGACGAGACCACACTACCCAAGAGGCCTTGCGGATAATGTCCCGGATTCTGAGGCTCCGCGATGGCTTCTGGGAATTGCAGTCCGAGCATGCTCCCTTTACATTCGCGTTTTCAGTTTCCGAAGGCAGACTTCCCTTGTTACTGTGAAGCCGCTGGAGGAAAAGGGATCCAGAACTCTTGAGGTCCTAGTGACTTCTGCAAAACAGTTCCAAATATAATTTCACTGAAATAAATACCTTACCTCCATACTCAGTGCAGCTTTGGCACGGTTGTAATACTAGCTCAAGCGGTGCACCTCGCAGGCTTTAAGACTTATTGTCAGTTATTAGCTCTGGGCCTTTGTACTTCAGGCACCTGGAGTTGGCTAACATCATCCTCATCGCTGCAGTACAGCTAACCTGACAAGGGAAACCTGATGCTGGAGTCAGTTTGAGAAACCTTTGCTAAGGAAAATCTATGCTAAGCAAGAGGCCCCACGCCTTTGCCAGACACTACTGATACCTGCAACTGGACGGCTTGGGTCCCTTCCCACCTAAACACCTGACCTGACTAAGTTGTTTCCAGTCCATTAAGGACCAATGGTGAATGTAATCTGTCCAGAACAGCCTTACAGGTCCACTAGCAAGTTGCAGGGATGTTAAACGTATTAAGAGTGAGAAAAGGACTGGGTTTGAGTAGTGGGTGTACATTATAAACCACTCTAGTTTTGGACCCAGACTCTATTTGGGAAAATGTTTTCCCCCTTATACTCCTACCAGGGAGGCATAGTTGTTTTTTGTAAAATAAACCAGTTGCAGACTAGGTATGGTGGTGCATACCTATAATCTCAGCACTCAAGAGGCTGAGGCAGGAGGATAGCTGAGAGTTTAAGGCCAGCCTGACCTGCATAGTGAGACAATTAAAAATAAATAAATACATACATAAAAAGTAGGGCAGAGGTGGGGACATAGCTCAGCAGCACAGTGCATACCTGGCAAGCCTAAGGTCCTGAGTCCAAGTCCCAGTACCAAAAACCAAAAAAAAGTTCATAATGAATAACATTTGTCAACTAACTTTGTTTTAGGTATTAAATCTATTTAAAATCCATTGTTTTAAAGAGCAATGGGGGCTGGGGATTTAGCTCAGTGGCACAAGCATCTTCCTGGCAAGTGCAAGGTCTTGAGTTCGATCCCTGGTACCAAAAAATAAAAATTCAAAGCCAGGTGTAGTGGCTCACGCCTGTAATCCCAAAACTCGGGAGGCTAAGGCAGTAGCATCGTTGCAAATTCAAGACTAGGCTGGGCTATACAGTGAGCTCAAAGCTAGTTTGAACAGCATAGTGAGATAAGACCCTGTCTCAAAAAGACAATAAAATTAAAAATTAAAATTAACTAAACAGTGATTGGCATTTTATTAAATGAGATTATGTTAGGTAATGAAGGTCTCATTAAAAAGCATTCTGATGGGGGCCAGGGATTTAGCTCGGCAATGTACGCGCTCACCTGGCAAGTGCGAATTCCATTCCCAGTACCAAAAAAAAAAAAAAAAAAAAAGCATTCTGAGCCCGGTGTGGTGGTGCACAACTGTAACCCCAGCACTGAGGAGGCTGAGGCAGGAGGATCACTGTGCATTTGAGTCCAGTTTAGGCTACACAGCAAGACTCTGTCTCAAAAAATAATAATAATTCTCAATAACCTTAGGGATGAAGGAGAGTAAGACAAGCGGAACATTTTTACTATTAAAGAGTGACTCATATTTCTTTATTCTTTAGTTCAGAATAATTTCACACACGAAGCTAGATTGTCAGCTTAAAAAGGTGAGAAACTGGTCTTTCCTAAGCAGGCCAAATCCATCCTTTAGCCACTAGGTTCCTCTGAGGATGAAAAATCGCAAAGAACAAAATTATTGCTTTGTGGGAGTATGGGTGCATACTGCTTTAAATCTGATTAAACCGGGGCTGGAGGTTTAGTTCAGCGGCATAAGCGCCTGCCTTGCAAGCAGGCAGTCCTGAGTTCGATCCCCAGTACCAATAAAAAGGAAAAAAACAAACAAAAAAAATCTGATTAAATCCACATACTTGGTTTGTATGTTGGCCTGAAACACCTGAGTGTGCTCTCACTGCAGAACTATAGTCTACAGCACTAGATTTTAAATAATAGATGTATAACATGAGCTTTAGAATAAGGGTATACTGGTAGAATTAGGAGATACAAGCCAAACTGATTAACTTACAAAAGAAGAAACTGAAACCCAGAGAAGTAATAACTTTCAGAAAGTTACTCAGCAAATTGGTGACAGAACAGGAATTAGGATAGTAACCTCTATGCTGCATCACATTTACTGTTTTTGGGTTTTGTGTTTGTTTTTGTTTGCAGTGTGAAGGGTTGAAGTCAGATCCTCTCTGATCAGACTAGGCAAGCCTTCCATCAGTGTCAAACTCCCAGCTGTGTTTGCTAGGGTTTTTATTGTATTGTATAGAAATTTTCAGTTCTTCCCCACTTCCTGCATTGTTTTTCCTCTCCTATGCCAGTTTAGAAAAAAAGAAAAGCTTGTATGACTACCAGGTAAAATGGGGAGACCATTTCCACTAATTATCCTAAAACAAACAAGTGTACATCCATACGTTGTTTATCCTAGAGCAGGTGTTTTATTTTTTTGGTCTTTTACAAAGGGCAAAACTGAGTGGAGTAACTGTCCCTCCTCCTAAGAGAGAGGAAAATGACAAGGCTCTGAATTTCCTAGAAAATCTGTGAAACACAAAGTGAATGTGTGCATGCCTGCGTGTGCCAGCAGTCAGTTCAGGAGCTCATTCCTCCTTCAGGCCAGTGAATTGTCAAAAAAGAGGATGAGACTAAAAAGAAAAAAAAAAACAAAAAAAAAAAAGAGGATGAGACTGAGGAAGGTAGTAGAAGCTTAGTCTGTAACTCCTCTACTTGGGAGACTGACAGAAGGACTGAAAGTGTAAAGTGTGGACAACTTAGGAGATGTATGTATCTCAGTGATAGAATACTCAGGGTTTAATTCCCAGTAATGGGAATGGGTTGGGTGAGGACAGCAAGATATACTAGGGTACTAGTATCTAGTATCATTTGACAATCTCCTATGTAAATCTAAGTAGTTTGCCATTTTTTTTTCTCTTTTCTGGTACCGGGGATCGAACTCACGACCGCCTGCTTGCAAGGTAGGTGCTTATGCCGCTAAGCTAAATCCCCAGCCCTCCCCCCCCGGCTTTTTTTTTTAGTCTGTCATTTTTTAACTTTTCACATTTTGAGGACCGACCAGTAGCCTGGATCTTGCACTCTCCCTAGGATAGGAGTGAAATAATTGTTTCTCTACCCTTATGTCTCACTATGCAATTCAGCTGGTCTTGACCTCACTTAGTAGCCCAGGGGCGTCTCAACTTTGCAAAGGTCTTTCCTGCCTCAGCCTCCCAAAATGCTGGGATTACAAGTGTGTACCACCACACCTGGCTCCACCCCAATCTTTGAGCAGAAGCCACAAATTAAAGTTTGTTAAGTTATTATATGGGGGCCTGGGGATGTAGCTCAGTGGTAGAGCACTTGCTTAGCATGCAGGAAGCCCTGGGTAATACTCCATATTATAAAATAAAGAAAGGGGAGCCAGGCATGGTGGCATGTGCCTGTAATCCCAGCACTTGGGAGGCTGAGGCAAGAGGATCATGCAAATTTGAAACCACCTTGGGCTCAAAGTGAGCTCAAGGCCACCATGAACTGCATAGTGAGACCCTGTCTCAAAAAAAAGACAAAAGAAAATAAAAAAAGGGAATTTAGCACCAAAGGTGGGACCAAAAATGCTTCTGCCATAGCTACTTTTTCAAATTATCCATTTTTTTCTGCACTGTTGATACCAAACCTTTGGTGTGGCAAGTAAATATTGATATATTTGTACTTAGGTACAGTAACTTAGTTGAAATCTTATTTGCCTAGTTCTACTTTTTAATAATTTAAAATACTTAATGAATCATATGAGTCATAGCTATCAAGCATAGTGCCCAAGGCTCTCGATCTTTTTTCTGAGCTTTCTTTGGCTGGTTTAATATTTTATTTTATTATTCCTTAAGGCTGGTTTGATATTTTTATTATTGTTATTGTTTTTATGAGACAGGGTCTTGCTATTCGGTTCTGGCTGGACCTGGGCTCACTTTGTAGCCCAGGTTGGTCTCAAATTTGCAAATATCTGCCTGCCTCAGCCTCCCACGTGCTGGGATTATAGGAGTGCATCACCATGCCTATTTTTTTTTTTTTTTTTGTCTTTTTCATTTTTATTGGTACCAGGGATCGAACTCACAACTGCCTGCTTGCAAGGCAGGCACTTATGCCGCTGAGCTAAATCTCCAGCCCCCCATTCCTGGTTTTGATATTTTATATATTTGAAGCATCTAGAGAATTGACTACAAACTGACCAAGACATTTATTTAGGCAAAGCCAGGCATGGTGGTGCACATCTGTTATCTCAGTATTTGTGAGGCTGAGACAGGAGTATCGCCAAAAGTTTGAGGCCAGCCTGGGCTACATAGTGGCCAGCCTAAACTGCACAGTAAGACTCTACCTCAAAATAAAAAACCAAAGCAAACAAACGTTTATTTAGACAAAGATAGTATCATTTTCAAGTATGAAAATGTTTCTTTTCAGAAGTAATGCCTGACAGGTATACCATCAAACCCAAAGATACATATTTAATTATCTTTTGCTTATTCTTTATGGATGTATAAATAATATAGTCAGACAATTCCGTTTCCGACTGTAATTCTTCCATTGAGTTGAATTACCTAATTTAAGACATAGTTGACAAGTAAGTTACCTCTCATTTTGTACTGTATATTGAAATCACAAAACATTTTGTGGCAGCAAAATGTTACTTCTGAGATCAATTATTCACATTTGTTTCTTTGTAGCTAGTACCCTTCCCCCCACCAAACAAAAGAACTACACGTTGGTTTAAAAAGTAAATGTATGCTATATAAGAACTTAACAATATAGCATGATTTACTAAATTCTCACACTATGTACTTAAAAATCAAAATGTGATGAAAAATAAATAGGCCAAGATGCTTTCTGTCCAGTTCAGTTTAGGTAGCCTCTCCTGCCTTGCATTAGCTTGCTACAAATAAATTTAAGCTCCTGCCCACCCAGACTTTCTTAAATTCTGATAGGGACCAGTGCAATTCATTTGCATTGACTTTCTATTGTAGAGCTTTGGAACCAAGGGAAGGATCCAAACATAGCTCTATTTTATCCAATCAGAAGAGCTGCTTAGTGCTAAACTCTGATTCGCCCATTCTTCTTTGCATCCATCCAATCGTGAGGCAACTTTAACAGCCAATCAGCAGCCTAAACATTCGCCAATCAGAGAACGGGGCCGAAGCACGGCCTTTGTGTCGGGGGATGTCAGCGCGTCGGCGAAAGCTCAACCAATAGAAAAAGTCGTTGGTGTATGCAAATCAGTGTCCTATGACGCAGATACGCAGCGTGAAGCGTGAGTATAAAAACGGAGGCGTCGGGGGGTTTGGATCGCAGAGCAGTTTAGTCGTTCGTTGGAGGGTTTTCCTGTTCTTGGTGACTGCGGCTGTTGCTTGAACGCCGGTGCGGCGGTCGGAAAAACAACCTGCGACTTCAGCATTGGGTAAGTGTTTCCAGTTTTCCATATGACTTAAGTCTGGTCGGCCGTTGATGCTATGGGTCGCGGCCGTTGGAAGTCAATTGTTGGGTGGCACGGCAGCTCCTGGGGTGGCTAGCTCGGGTGTAAGGTCAGAAGGTTTCCCCTTGGGCTTGGTTCCGGAATCGCGTCTCCCGGTGGTGATTCAGAGGTCCCGACGCCAGGTTTCGGGCACCTGGGCCTCCGCCCGTCGAGAGAGGGAAGTGACTCCTCCCTACACTCCCCCCTCCCCGGGGAGGCTGTTGCTCTTTGCAGCCTGAGTCATTAGAGGAGGGGAGGAGGCAGTGGCCCTCGGCCATCTGCCACCGAGAGGTGGGGCACGAAGAGGCGGGAGGGCAGAGGCGCGGTGCTCTTTTCCGCACCACCCCCAAAGGCGACGGAGGAGAGCTGGGCTGGAAGAGCTTCGCGGCCTTTATCTTCGCGGTTGTGTGTTTTAGGTAAAAGAAAATGGCTCGAACCAAGCAGACTGCGCGTAAGTCCACTGGTGGGAAAGCCCCCCGAAAACAGCTGGCCACTAAAGCTGCCAGGAAAAGCGCTCCCTCTACCGGCGGGGTGAAGAAACCTCATCGCTACAGGTAGGCAAAACAGAAGGGAAACAATGACTTGGCGATGGCCAGCATTGTGTCCTAGCGCCCGAGCCTCATGGTGTCATTTTATATCCTCTCTTTCAGGCCTGGAACCGTGGCGCTTCGAGAGATTCGTCGCTACCAGAAATCGACTGAGCTTCTCATTCGGAAGCTACCTTTTCAGAGATTGGTGAGAGAGATTGCCCAGGATTTCAAGACCGACTTGAGGTTTCAGAGTGCAGCTATTGGTGCTCTGCAGGTAAGGGGACAAACAAGATTTTGCAAATGGGAGGGGGCGCTGCTGGTGTGGATTCTCCGATGGGGTTAATGGTGTGGCTCTTGTCCTCAACAGGAGGCTAGTGAAGCATACCTGGTGGGCTTATTTGAAGATACTAATCTGTGTGCCATTCACGCCAAGAGAGTCACCATCATGCCCAAAGACATCCAGTTGGCCCGCCGGATACGGGGAGAGAGAGCTTAAGTGAAGGCAATTTTTATGGTGTTTTGTAGTAAATTCTGTAAAATACTTTGGTTTAATTTGTGACTTTTTTTGTAAGAAATTGTTTATAATATGTTGCATTTGTACTTAAGTCATTCCATCTTTCACTCAGGATGAATGCGAAAAGTGACTGTTCCCAGACCTCAGTGATGTGAGCACTGTTGCTCAGGAGTGACAAGTTGCTAATATGCAGAAGGGATGGGTGATATTTCTTGCTTCTCATGATGCATGTTTCTGTATGTTAATGACTTGTTGGGTAGCTATTAAGGTACTAGAATTGATAAATGTGTACAGGGTCCTTTTGCAATAAAACTGGTTATGACTTGATCCAAGTGTTTAACAATTGGGGCTGTTAAGTCTCACCATACATCACTGTGATAGAATGTGGGCTTTTTCAAGGGTGAAGATACAAGTCTTAACCACAGTGTAACTTGCAGTTTCCTAAAAAAGAAAAAAAAATAAACCTGGCAGCTATAGAATACACTATGTGCATTTATAATAGCTATTTTATATATTGTAGTGTCAACATTTTTAAATTAAATGTTTTACATTCACAAGTGGTGGGGAGTCTTGTCATTAAGGTGTGTGTAATTTAGAGTCCAGTTGGTTTTCTCCTAACTAGACTGCTCTTGTTTTCTATATAGTAGTAAAATGCTATGTGTATACCTTGCATAAGTCCTCATTCTACCACATTAACCCTCTAGCTGATATTGCGGACACTAACTGGGGGATTTTGTTTATAAGGGCTCTAGAATAACAAGTTACTCACACCAGCATCATCTGTTACTAATATTCTAGTTCAGCTTTTCATTGTGTTGTGGTTGGTTGCATAATTAGGTTTTTCTGATCCTTCTGAGAGGAAAACAATACCAAGGTTCATTTTTTTTTTTCCTTGTGGAGTTAGTGTGAACTTGCTATGGGAGAGGAGGAGCATACTGCTTCAGTGTATTGGACCTCTGCCAGTTAAGATGGTGTTGGGTTAGGTCACATCTGGTTACTGTCCTGGGAAAAATCCCTTTTATAGAGCTAGCCTTCCAAGGGGTTTTTTAATTCATCATATTTGAAGTTTTTAGGTCGATTATGTATGTTGACTAAATTTACAAATAAAACTTCTTTATTCAACAAAGTGTCAAAAACCTAAATTGAATGTACAAAGCTTTAATACATTCATTATGTAGGTTCTATATATTCTAATGTTTGAGTAGAGGTTATTTCAGCTTTTGTGTGGTAGACAAAAGAACCATTTACTTTTAAAAAATCAAGCATGTAAACAGAAATGTGATGAGCTCTAGGGTGTAGCCCTGTGGTAGTGCTTGCTCAGCATGCAGAAGGCTGTGATGCTGCTACATTTGCAGTGGGCTTATGACAAAATGTACAGTATTAGTGTCGTACCCCCCCCCCGTAGTGTTAAGCAGCTAGGAGAAAAATTTAAGGTCTCAGGTTAAAATATAAGGTCGGTATTATGCACCTGAGCTTGGAGCCTTGGAAATTTTTACACAAATTAACACAGGCCTGTAGATGTTGAATTTATACTTGGAACATGATGAATATAAGGAGTACCAGATACCAAAACTTCACCTCCATAGCTATGAAACTGAATTCTTGCCCTAAAAGTTTCATATTCAAGGTGCTTAAAAGGTGAGACAGGAGGTGATGAGCATCTATGTGAGGTGTTGCAGGTGGGATCCAGTTCATAGAAGGTCGGTTAGAATCATCCAGAATACACTTGGCAGAGAATTTCCCTAAGTTGTGTGCTTTGAACAAGATTGAAATTCTATGTACTTGGGATGTACCATGAGTCTGACAGTATCTTAGGAACAGCTGTGCGATTAGTGTTAACTACTGGTAACAAAAGTGGGAGATGCTACTGGATGTATACTCTCCATCTGCAGCCCAGAAGCTGCTTAAATAGTGCAACATAGGGTACCACACTTCCCTTGTACACTTAACCCAGAAGACAAATATCTTTTGGTTCTAGGAAGCTGTCCATACAGGATATTCCTGGGTAAGGGCAATGGACCGGAGTCTGTGAGAAGGAAAGTAAGAGATGGAGCTGATGAAGGTATCCTGTGCCCTTGATGGATGAGACAATAAAGTTTATGAAGTTTTGAGATTTTCTTATCTTGTTGATGGTTTTCATTTGATGTCTTTTAAACAAAGCTTGGAAAGGTTTAGAGAGCCTTGCTTTCATGGTGGGTGTGGGGAGGACACTTGAAAACTGAAGGTAGGCAGATGATACTTTTTTTGAAGGGGTATGGGATTGAACCCATGGGATGCTAATCTGCTATTTAGGGAGATAGTCTTGCTAACTCCCAGACTGGCCTTGAAGTTACCTTATCTGACTTCAGCCTACTGAAAATAGCTAGGGTTACAGTCCACCACACCCAGCTAGACTTTTTGCCATGACCTCAGATGGATCATTGGGTGTCAGCCCAACCCAGGGTTACATTTCCAGCCCACTGTGAATTTTGAGACAGGTTTTGTAAAGTCGGCAAATTAGCCACGCTGGCTTTGAGTTTGGGATCTTTCTGCCTCAGGCTCCAAGAGTGCTCGGTTTACAGCCCTGTGCTATTTTTTTTTTGTTTGTTTGAGATCCTCTCCCTCTGTAGTTTACGCTTTGGCAATTCTGCCTTCACCTCTGCTGAATGTTCAAGTTACAGATGTCCAGCTGTATGTAGGCCTCTGTAGCTTCCTCATTTTTGCCATAGTTTGCCCAGGCCATTTGTTTTTGTGGAATAGTACCTATGATAATGGCCCAGTTTGGCAATTATGTAGTCATCCTGCATACTCATAGCATTAAGATGTGTGGGGGAAACCTGTTGAATTGTTTTAAGAACAGATTGTGGGGAATTAGGCAGAATTTTAAGGTGTGTGTATGTCTTTCCCAGAGTATTCAGTATTGTGCATCTGTAATTCCTGCAGTCTTGGAGGCTGAGGCAGGAGGATGGCAAGTTTGAGCTGGGCAATTTAGTGACTCAAAGGCTGGAGATAAACTGCTCAGTGTGGAGGCCCTGCCCTGGGTTCAATCCTCGTTGCTTGTTTAGACCATTTTAAATCTTGTAATCCCAGCACTTGGGAGGCTGAGCCAGGAAGATTGCTGCCAGTTCAAATCCAGTCTGAGCTACAAAGTAAGTTCAAGGACAGCCTAATCTGCATAGCCAAATGCTGTCTCAAAGAGAGAATATATATATTTTGCAGTGAAAAAAGAACTGAGCTTGGTGGCAAATGTATGTAATCCGGGGCTGGGGATTTAGCTCCGTGGCATAAGCACCTGCCTTGCAAGCAGGCGGTCATGAGTTTGATCCCAGGTACCAATAAAAAAAAAAAAAAAAAGTATGTAATCCTAGCACTGGAGGCAGGGTCAGGATTACCACCAGTTCCACATCAGCCTGAACTACACAGCAAGACCCTACCTCAAAAGATCACGAAGGACAGACGAAGGACAGGGATTTAGCTCAGCAGGACAAGTGCCTGTCTGACAAGCACAGGTTCATGAGTTTGATCTCCAGTACCAAAAAAAAAAAAATTAAGATCTAGTTTATCTATGAAGCCATCTGTGTATCCACAGTTGGTTCTCCGATGAAGCCAGCTGGGGGATTTTACGTAGAAATGGGACCTAGGTGGTGAGTAAATGCGTAATAGGAGACAGGAGGGTGAAAAGGGCAGAGAAACGCGGGCCGTGAGCACCACTTCGCCTGAGGTGGGCCTGGTTTCTGGTAACAACTTCAAGGCAACCATGGCCTTTTGCCACCTTCCTGAGGCGACAGGCTCAGCTGTGACTTGAGGATGTTTGGCACCTTGAGCTGTCCGTTAGCAGACCCTTACTGGTCCTGGCCTAGGAACTACCTGCCAAAGTTTGGGAAAACACCTGGAAGAGCCAGCAGAGACCACCACATTATTTAGAGCTTTCCATGCTGCTCCCAAGACTGATCTCTGCTCAGGTGTGGTGGTGCCCACAGTTTTAATCCCAGCACTCAGGAGGCTGAGGCAAGAGAATCAGCCTGCACTACATACCAAGACCCAGTCTCCAAGAAAAAGCCTCGTCTCGGCTGCCCCCCTGGCCAGTGTCAGAATGTATAAAGAAAGAGCTAAGTTTACTGGCCAAACAAAATGTGCTATTTTCTACGTTCCGTTTGCTGGATCTTTCCCTAGTTTCCCCAAAATGGTCTTTGCTGCTGTTCTTCATACCTGGCTTCTTACACAGACTGCTTCCTGTGTGGAACTAGGCATCTGGGCTGGGGTTTGAGAGCGGTCAGGAAGTAGTTCCTTCACTCAGGCACTGGCAGGTAAGGCTGCAAAGGGAGGAACACAGCAAAGCACGATTGTCTACCGTTGATCAACAAGAGACCCAGAGGCCAGCCCTTTATTTTCTGCAAATCTGACACCTGAGCCTTAGGACTGTGGCCATTCTAGCAGGCACAGAATGATTTTCACCCTCTTCTGCAGCTCAGGGGCCAGTTGTGTATGTAACATTTTCTGGTCTTCTCACCAAAGAAATCGCACCCTGCCCACTTACCTGAGGCATCAGCTAAGCCTCACTTAGGCCCTCTCAGCAACCACCTTCCTCACCTCAGTGGTGCCACTTGACTTGTTCTGTGCAGCCATTGCTCAGAAATGCCCTCAAGGATGTCACCAGTTGAGACCATTTCATACAGCTAAGCTTTGCTTTTTTTTTTTTTTTTTTTTTTTTGTTACTGGGAATTGAACTCAGGGCCTTGTGCTTGCCAGGCTTTGCTTCAGATCAGTAGCATTAGCACAAGCAGCTGGCCTTCTACCTACCTTCTCAGGGACAGAGGAAAGGAGAAACAGCTAGGTGCCTGTTTATGTTTTGTTTTGTTTTGGTCTTTTTTGAGGCAGGGTTTCACTATGTAGTTCAGGTTGGCTTTGAACTTACTTTGTAGTTCAGGCTGGCCTTGAACTTCTGATGATCCTCCTGCCTCAGTCTCCTGAGTGCTGGGATTATAAGCATGTACCATGATGCCTGTGTGTGTTTGTTTTGTACTAGGAATTGAATTTAGGACTTTAGGCTTACCAGGCTTACCACTGTGCCACTGAGCTATATCCTCAGCCCTTGCACATGTTAGTCTAAATCCCGAAGCAACACTCCTAGGAAGAAGGCTGAAGATGCCCTACCAAACACGCTGGTCCACGTGGCTAGCTTTTCAGTGTTTTGTTTTTCTTCCTTTCTTTTTTGGCAGTACTGGGGCTGGAACCCAAGGCCTCATGCATGCTAGACAAGTGTTCTACCACTGAGTATATCCCCAGCCCTTTTATAAAATTTGAGACTGGCTGGCCTCAATCTTGTGTTCCTGCTAGCTGAGTAGCAGGGATGACAGATGTGGACCACGAGGCCTGACTTTTGTGGTCCAAAGACTGGGATATGAGAAAGCCGGCAGCAGGTTTAGGCACAGGGGGCGTGGCTTTAATTGTAAACTCTGGTTGTGCTGTGACAAACAGGAGAGATGGCATCCTCCCACTTTCTTGGGAGACTCCTGCTCCCTTGGTCCAGGGACTGCCCAGCAACCCCCGGCAGCCCCCACCAGACACCACCATTATTCCCAAGCAAAGAGCCACAGAACTTCCATGATGAACCTCAGCCTGTCCTGGCCCTTACCTGGTCACCATGTTTAACGTCTCGCAGGATCACTCTTACAGTTCAGATACACCGAGGGGCTGCGCTTCGCTGCTTGCCCTGACTAGTGTCCCATCCCCACCCCAGTCTACCTCTTTGCCCTTCCACATGGAGGAAACCAAGAGGTTCTGCAGTTTTCTCCTGCAGAAGCAAGAGAAGGTAGCTTCATTGAGGTTGTAGCTCTCAGAGGCATTAGAAAGCCTCATAAGATTTGGAAAGGGATGCAAAGAGGAAGGGACATGGGAACCAGGGTGTCTCATCCAGGACACTGCAGTTCTAGAAACATACAGTGGGATAGAGGTAGGCAGGAAGGCTGAGAAAAGATTTTTGCTATATAGTTTAGGCTGGCCTTGGACACACTGCACATCCCAGACTGCCCTTGAACTTGTGGCCACTCTTTTGCCTCAATTTCCAGCACTGGTGACAAGAAGACCCTGGGAAGAAAAGGGGACTGGGCTGCAGGTTTAGGGCATGTGGTTCTTATTTTTATTTTTTAACAGGAGCCCTGGGATTTACCTCAAATCCTTGTGATCTTCCCACCTCCTCTGGTGGCATACTGCACTACAGGATTTTCCCACAAGCTCCTTGCTACTTAGCACTAAGCCATCACACAGATGGGATAGGCTGGCTTGAGCCCAAGGCCTGGGCACATGGCCCCAGTGTCCTGCTTTGGAGCATAGTCCTCTCCCTTCCTAGCTCCCTGCCTTCAGCTCAGCTCAGTACTGTCCACGTCCAGTGGCCTGAGACCTGGGCAGCTTCAGTCTCAACTGCAGCATTCTGGCTATGCTGCAGTCCTGAGCTATAAGCCATATCTCATAAGTCTGGATTTGCCCTGGCCACCAATAGGGTGATCGTCAGCCTAGAGGACAAGTACTTCACAGAGAGAGTGGGGCCACTAAATAGAGAGACAGAACCTGCAGGGGTTTTTTTGAGCAGGGACTCTGAGGCCACAGAAATCTGGGATTCTAGAGACAGCAACAGTCTTGCCTGCCCGTAAGTCATGTCTGGTATATACAGCAGAGGTTCAGGCTGGTTTGCTGACCAAACCGAATGGGCCTGGAAGCCCATAGTACAGCTGGCCAGCTCTCTTCTGGCATGAGTGCAGAGGTTCATTCTAGTCCCCAGAAGCTTTGGGTATTGGCCTGGCCTCCAAGTGAGGAATGTCCCACATAGGAAATGGGGCTCCAGGAGTCTGGGAGAAAATCCGTACCCTCTATCCTTCACTGAGAAGAGATTGAACTTTGAATCTTGACTTTTTAATTTATTTTTATTTAAAGATAGAGTCTTGGGACTGAGGGTTTAGTTCAGTGTCTCAAGTGCCTCCAGGTGAGGCCGTGAGTTTGATCCCTGGTGGCAGTGGCGAGGGAAGAGTCTTGGTGTGTAGCTCAGGCTGTCCTTGAACTCACTGTATAGCCCAGCATTAAAGTTTTGATCCTCCTTTCAGCCTACTAAATGCTGGGATTACAAACACGGCCCTCACCTGGCCCCAGATGTTGGTTGTTTGGGGTAGGAAAGTGTTGAGACAAGATTTTGCTATGTAGCTCAGGATGGATTTGAATTTACTATATAGCCTAAGGCTGGCCTAAAATTTACAGCAATCCATGTGCTTGCTTCAGCAGCACATATGCAAGTTTATGGCAATCCTCTTGCCTCAGCCTCCGGAGTGCTGGGATTGAACATGTGCACCACTACATTTGGCAGATCTTGGCCCTTTTCAGGCAGTCTTGCAGAGCAGAGTCTACATCACTTCAGGGTTTGAATGAGGACAGGGTGGCAGCTAAGCGAACAGGCTCAGCTGGTCATGATGGCACCTCAGTGCTTGGGAGGCTAAGGCAGGAAGATCCCCATGAGTTTGAGGTCAGCCTACCCCAGCTTGGACTCCATAGGGAGACTCTGTCTCAAAAAACAAAACAAAAGCCAAGCATGGTGGCACATGCCTACAGCACTAGGGGGTTTGGGAGGTTGAGGAAGGAGGATTGCTATGAGTTCAAGGCCAGCCTGGGCTACAAAGTGGACAGCAAGACGCTGCCTCAAAAAGACAAAAAACAAAAACACTAAAAAACAAAAACAAAAAGGATATAGGGCCACGGGTTTAGCTCAGTGGTGTAAATACCTGCCTTGCAAGCATGAGTTTGTGAGTTCAGTCCCCGGTACAAAATAGAAAAAAGGATATAGCTTAGTAGTACAAATGCCTGCCTGGCAAATGCAAGGTCCTCGGTTTGATTCCTGATACAAAACAAAACAAAACCAACTAGGCTCAAGGTCAGACAGACCAACTTCTAAAGCCCAAAGATCAGCTCTTCCATTTGGACATGTCCCTTAATTTCTTTATCTGTAAAATAGGAATAACAAAAGTGCTCATTTAGTATATTTATAAGGGTTGGGGCTGGGGATTTAGCTCAGCGGCATAAGCGCCTGCCTTGCAAGCAGGCAGTCGTGAGTTCGATCCCTGGTACTGATAAAAAGGAAAAAGACAAAAAAAAAAGTATATTTATAAGGGCTTAATGAACAATCTGTCCAAAACTCAGATTCAGTAAATTCTTTTTTTTTTTTTTTTTTTTTGGCTTTTCTCCTGCAGCCCTAAAGACCATGTTGTATGTCTCATTACTTTGAGCCTTCGCCGTGCACCCGTTTGGGGGGTTGGGGTTCTAGATACAGATCCCAGCAGGTAACGTGGCTGGGATCAGTGGTGTGCCCATCCTGGGCAGCATGTCCCTGTGGCGTGTTACTGAGAACTCTGTAATGATATCACAGCCTCATGTGATTATTGGTACCTGTCTCATGCTGACACAAGCAAGTTTCTTTTTTCTCATTTTTATTTTTATTAGCACATGTTTGCAGTACGTTGTGATTACATTCATCATGGGAAGTCAACACATGTATAGACCATATCTTAGTTTTTTTCAGATCCTCTCCCCTTTCCTTCACCTCTAAGCAAGTTTGTTGGTCAGCAGAACAAAGGACAGACTTTGGTGTGTAATAACCCCATTAAGGTGCCACATCTCTCCAATCCTGTGACATGGAACCAGGAAATGGGAAGGAGGGTTGAAGGTTGAAGCCAGTTTAAAAATGTATTTCCTGTAGCAAGTAGACAGGATTCAAAAGACAGGGCTGGGCATTTGTTTGTTTGTTTGTTTTGTCTTTTTTGTTTTTATTGGTACTGGGGATTGAACTCACAACTGCCTGCTTATGCCACTGAGCTAAATCCCCAGCCTAGGGCTGGGCATTGTGATGCACACCTATAATCCCCTTTACTAGGGAGCCTGAGGCAGGAGGGTCACTGAGGAGTTTGAATGCAGCCTGGATTACACAGCAAGACTGTATCAAAACAAACATCTGGGCATGGTGGTGCACACCTATAATCCTAGCAGGGAAGAGGCTGAGGCAGGAGGATCGCCTTGAGTTGGAGGCCAGCCTGGGTAACATAGTGAGTGTAAATCCAATCTGGATTACAAAGAGAGACCCTGTTTTAAAACAACACAACAAACAAACAAGTGTAGAGTGGGCCAGGTATCGTGGCATTAGTCTGTAATTCCAGCACACTGGGAGGCAGGCAAAAGGATTAGTGAGAATTTGTCTCAAAATAAAAAAATACTAAGATGTTAAGATGTAGCTCTGTGCAAAGGTTCTGTCTTCATTTAGCGGAAGGTTGGGCTTGTAGTGCTTGCCTAGTCTGCTGAAACCCTGTGATTTTGTTGTTGCTGTTTGTTTGGTGGTAGTGCTGGGAATTGAACTCAGCACCTTGCACTTGCTATATAAGTTTTGTGCCTCTGAGCTATATCCCCAGCCCAAAACCCTGGGTTTGATTTTCAGTACAAAAAAAAAAAAAAAAAAAAAAAAAGAGCTAGGTGTGGTGGCTCAACGCCTCAGCAGATGATGCTAATAAGGAAAACTATCCAGAAAGTCTCTAGGAGGCCTCAGCCTATCTTGCCCCCTGAGGTGTCTCCTATTCTCAGTTCAATCCCAGCACTTGGGAGGCTGAGGAGGATCACTGCAAATTCGAGACTAGCCTGGGCTACAAAGTGAGCTCAAGGCCAGCCTGAACTGCACAGTGAGACCCTGTCTCAAAAAGACAAAAAAAAAAAAAAAAAAAAAAAAAGAATGAAAAAAAGAAAAAGTAAACACATCTACCAGATAAAAAAACAGCGTTTCAGAGTCCTTCTGGTATAAATAGGAGCACTTCCTCTATGGCTAAATTGAGTTTCCTTTTAAAGAAAAAACTGAAACTGTCATCAGGCTGGGTCTGAGAAGTTCCTGAAGCTGAGATTGGGAACTTAGCTCACCCTACCTCAGAGCCATATAAAGGGTGAACATGGGGGCTGGGGATTTAGCTCAATGGCATAAGTGCCTGCCTGGCAAGTGTGAGGTCATGAGTTCTAGCCCTGGTACCAAAAAAAAAAAAAAAAAAAAAAAGGTGAGCATGGATGCAGCAGATGTTTTCCATTCGTATGAAAGCATGGCTGTGAAGTAAGAGCATGGGGCTCACAGTGGTCGCAGCTCCATGCTCTTCTCTGTCAGAGCTCTACCCTTCAGTCTAAATGCTCGCCTCTGTTAGAAGTCAGATTTGTGGCTGGGTCAGCCCCCTGACTAGGTGGTTGGAGCTGAGTCTTTTTATCTTTCTGGCCAATTGCACACAGGAGAGTCCAGTGATGCTCACTGAATTAATGAATGATGGATAGTAAACATTTATTCTGAGCTCTTGAGTTCCAGGTGCTGGTTTGGGCACTCTGCGAAGAGTATTTTATCAAATTCTTTTTTCAGTAGCCAGTTGTGGAGGAATCTGCAAGGTAAGAAACTGAGGCTCAGAGAAGTTGCCATTGCCCTGAGATCACCAAGTACTAAGAGTGAAGGTTTGGGCTCAAGACTGTTAGATGCAAACATGGGTAAAGAAGATATACAGCCCAAGGTGGTGGCACATGCCTGTAATCCCAGTACTCAGGAGGCTGAGGCAGGATGATCACTGTGAGTTTGAGACTAGCTAGAACTACACAGTAAGATCATGTCTCCAAAAAAAAAAAAAAAAAAAAAGAATGGTGCCTTGGAAGAGAGATGGTTTGCAAGTTTCATTCTATTTCAGTCAGCCCCAGGGGGTATTCAGACCTTATTTTGTTTTGCCTTTGACTATACCAAAAACTGCTCTACTGATAATCTGCTGCTGAAGGAACAGGCTGTCAGATGAAATTTGGAATGTTTTTTGAGACAGGGTCTGACTATGCAGGCCAGGATGACCTCAGACTCACAACAATCCTCCTGCCTCAATCTTCCAAGTGCTGGGATTATAGACAAGTGCTGCCACGCTGGGTCTTCTTTTTTGTCATTTCTGTGGATTGAACCCAGGGGACTGAACATGCTAAGCAAATGTTCCCCCACTGTGCTGCACCTCCTCTGGCTCTACTACCATTGTTTTAACCAGTAGTACTTGGTTTTATTGAGATGTAATACACATGACATGCAGTTCCCCTTTTAATTAACTAATTAACTTTGTCCCAGGAGTTGAACCCAGAGCCTCAGGAATGCTAAGCACATAATTTATCACTGAGCGTCATCACCCACTCCTTTTATTTTTTATTGTAATTTATTTATTTTTGTGTTTTTGAGACAAAGTTTCACTATGCAGTTCAGGTTGGGCTTGAACACACTTTGTGGCCCAGCCTGGTCTCAAACTCCCAGCAATCCTCCCACTTCTGCTTCCTGAGTGCTGGGGTTACAGGCATGTGCCACCAAGCCTGGCATTTTTTCTTGTTTTTTTTGAGACAGGGTCTCTCTATGTAGTTCAGGCTGGCCTTGAATTCACTACGTAGTCCAGGGCTGGTCTCAGCCTCTCAAATGCTGGGATTACAAAAATGCACCACAACACCCACTCTTCTTAAATTTACTAAACTGCCCCAATTTGACCTTCAGTTTACAGTTCTTTGACCTTAATCTCTTGCATAGTTGAGATTACCGGGATGTGCCACTGAATGCTCCTGCCTCAGTGCTGGGATTATAGGCGTGTACCACCACCCTAGCAAAGGGTGGCTAAGACAGGTTGAGTAGAGGGCAGAACAGGGAGTCTTCCTCTTTTGAAGTTCAACCCAGGACTTCAAGTATCCTCGGCAAGTCTGCTATTATATTTTTTTATATTTGACTTAAACTTTTTTAATTACTTAAATTTTTGAGCCAAGTTCTCTCTATGTAGGTCAGGCTCATCTTTTTTCTTTTTCTTTCTTTTTTTTAAATCGGTACCGGGAATCAAACTCACGACCACGCACTTGTAAGGCAGGTGCTTAGGTTGAGCTAAAACCCCCGGCCCCTGGTCAGGCTCTTAAATGCACTATGTAGCCTAGAAAAGTCTCGAACTCGCAGCCAATTTCTTGCGTTCCCCTCTGGAATGCTGGGATTACAGGGAAGTGACACCACACTGAGCTCAAGGTCATAGTCTTCATTTACCTTACAAAAGGCTGATCTTCTAGTTTTCACAACTCCCCTCTCTTTTTTATTGGTGGTGCTGAGGATCGAACCTTGTACATGCAAGGCGAGAGCTCTAGCACTGAGCCACATCCCCAGCCCCCCTCCTCCTTTAAATGTGGGGTTGGGGATCAAAGCCTGGGCCATAGTCTTCAACAGAGCGCCCATTGGTTCTCCCCAAAAACCAGAGAAGTGGACATCACTGGGACACAGGACCCCATGTGGGGTCACCTTTGATGACTCACCGCCCGCACCCTGCGGGCAGCTCAGCGCACGGACGCCCCCGGCGGGTGGCCCCGCCCCAAGCATCCCGCTGCTGCGCGCACCCGAGGCAGCGGCCCCGCCCCCAGCATCCAGCCCGCGGAGCGTAGAGCTGCAGACCAGCGTCATGGCTGCTTCTGCCCCTCCGCGGTTGGAGGAGCTGCTGGCTGAGGCCCGGCGGGCCTTCCGGGAGGAGTTCGGGGCCAACCCCGAGCTGGCGGTGTCGGCGCCGGGCCGCGTCAACCTGATCGGGGAGCACACAGACTACAACCAGGGCCTGGTGCTGCCCATGGTAAGTGAGGGGCCCGCGGTCGCCGGCCGCGCGGGGAAGGGCAGGCGACAACGTGTGGGGGACCTTGGTACGCACCGGCTTGCGCGTGCGAAGAGAGGACGCCCCTGCGTCCCAGCCCGTCCGCTGCGGGCTGCTGATCCTCGCCCCCTACCTGGGACGGGGTATCCCTCCCATGTGCAATCGGGACCTTTGGCCTCTAGAGTTCCCACCGCAGACTTTGGTCCCAGACAGTTTATTTACAGAGGAAGGAAGAGATCCAGAGAAGAGTAGGGACCTGCTTATGATCTATCTCAAAGCTGGTTCTTGGTGTGTTGCCTTCCAGCGCTCAATCGGGTGCTTTCAACCCCACCTCTCCTCTTGGGAAATGAACTGCGGCACAGTTGAGGCCACCACGTAATGGGAAGGCATGGGCTTCCTGGGTCTTGTTTTCCTGTCGAGCTAGCTTGCTATCACCCTAGGCCCATAGGAGAGCAGAGTCCAGGTTTGCAGTGGCCTGCAGCACGCCCCACCTCCAGAGAGTTAAGGGCAGAGCTTCAAGCTCTAAGCCCCCAGAGCCCCTGTAGCACTCTTCTGGAGTAGAGCTTATTCCCTTCAAGTTGAGCTCCTTCCCCCAAAGTCCCATCGTCTATCCCCAGCAGCAAAGCCTTGGCAGAAGGCACCTCTGGAGGGGCCTAGTCCTTTCAGCTGGTCTGATACTCTGTCTCTCCTGCCAGGCACTGGAGCTCGTGACCCTGCTGGTGGGCAGCCCTCGAACAGATGGGCTTGTTTCTCTTCTCACCACTTCTAAGGATGCTGATGAGCCTCAGCGGCTACAGTTTCCACTGCCCACAGCTCAAAGGTTACTGGAGCCTGGAACTCCCCACTGGGCAAACTATGTAAAGGGTGTGATTCAGCACTACCCAGGTATGGCACGCAGGGCCTGATCAAGTTCATGACATCAATTTGTATGATATGCCATAGGGAAGATTTGCAGGGTGGTGCATGCTGTTGTACAGATGAGGATACTGATGCCCCAAAGGGTTTCCAGAACTTGACTTGGGTTTCTCTTTACACAAGTGAAGGCGCCAGGATTCAGACCCCAGCTTGCTGGCCTTCAGAACCCTAAATCAGGAGGACTACTAGGAAGGCTGCCCCAGCACTTGCAGGGGTGGGAGGATGGAGGGTGGTAGGCTTCTTGGCCCCAGCAGGTTGGTGGTGGCCTCTGACAGTTGAGACACATGGTCTGGAAGCAGCTGCCAGGTAGTTGTCTCCCTTCCTGCTGGGCTCTGGGCCCTGGCCCCCTCCCTCTAGTCCAGGTAGCCATCACCATTCTTTTTTTTTTTTTTTTATCAGTACCAGGGATCGAACTCACGACTGCCTGCTTGCAAGGCAGGCGCTTATGCCGCTGAGCTAAATCCCCAGCCCCTGCCATCACCATTCTTGTCTTGCAGCTTCTCCTCTCCCTGGCTTCAATGCAGTGGTGGTCAGCTCAGTGCCCCTAGGCGGTGGGCTGTCCAGCTCCGCATCACTGGAAGTGGCCACGTATACCTTTCTCCAGCAGCTCTGCCCAGGTACCGCCTAGGCCCTGCCCCTGACCTGGCCTGCTTTCCTGAGATCTCTTTGTAATCTTTGAGTTCTTCCCATTCTGGCTGGGGCGGTGGAGTGACATTGGGGCTACTGCTACTCCCACGTGGTCAACCTGTGTGCCACCTCCTGGGCCCTAGCTTCCCCACCTCACCCTGTACCGCAGACTCGGGGGCAGTAGCTGCCCGGGCCCATGTGTGTCAGCGGGCAGAGCACAGCTTCGCAGGGGTGCCCTGTGGTATCATGGACCAGCTCATCGCTCTGCTGGGGCAGAAAGGCCACGCGCTGCTCATTGACTGCAGGTCAGGGGCTCCCCTTGTACTTTTCCACCTCACACTAAGGAGCTCCTGGGTGGAATGTGCCCACCACCTGGCCTGGCGAGCAGACCCTTGGCCCTGTCACTTCTTCACCTTTTAACTCCACTTCAGGTCTCTGGAGACAAGCCTGGTGCCTCTGTCAGACCCCAAGCTGGCCGTGCTGATCACTAACTCCAATGTTCGCCATTCCCTGGGCTCCAGCGAGTACCCCTTGCGACGCCGCCAGTGTGAAGAAGTGGCCCGGGCACTGGGCAAGGAGAGCCTTCGGGAGGTGCAGCTGGAGGAGCTCGAGGGTGAGTTGGACTCTTTCTTGGAGATGGCTGGACTTCCTGCTGGGTAGCTATGACCCTGCTGCCTGCACCTGAGATCTAGGGCCATTCCCCATGCTCTGCCCGCTTTTTCCCAAATACTGCAAATTTAGGGCTCTGATCTCAGCAGAGCTGTTTAAGATCTTTTTATTTTTGTGGTATTGGATGTCAAACTCAGGGCCTTATACACCCCAGGCAAGTACTCTATCACTGAGCTGTACATCCTGTCCTGCTTGAACTCTTCTAAGACTGCATCTTGGTGGCTTCTTGAGAGGAGTATTATGTCCCACTCACCTCGAAAGCCCCATTAGTTGAGAGTTGCTTACACTGCCTTTCATGGAGGCCCCTCCACCCCGTGCCAGCCCCCTGTGGAGAGCTCTTTGCATTGTCCCCCACAGTCCTCCCAGAGCCCCAAGTGATGGGATGACGCACCTGTCCCACAAGCAGTGGGGAAGGGAGGCCCTAGAGAGGAGCTCGTTAGAGCCAGGCCTGAGGTCACTCCACAGCCCCCCTTGCAGGGCTCCCTTCACTGAATAGAAGCTGTCCACTAACCCACCAGGGCCACTGCCCACATCCCCAGGCCCACCGGCAGTGGTGGACAAGGCTGCTGACTCCTGTTCCTCCCTAGCGGGCAGAGAGCTGGTGAGCAAGGAGGGCTTCCGGCGGGCGCGGCACGTGGTAGGTGAGATCCAGCGCACAGCCCAGGCAGCGGCTGCCCTGAGCCGTAAGGACTACAGAGCCTTTGGTCGCCTCATGGTGGAGAGTCACCACTCCCTCAGGTAAGGCTGCCTGGGATGCCCCACATCTCCCAGGCATGGGTGGGTCCTGCACCCATCCCTCCTGTGTCCTCTCGTTAGAGATGACTACGAGGTGAGCTGCCCTGAGCTGGACCAACTGGTTGAAGCTGCACTGTCTGTCCCTGGGGTTTATGGCAGTCGTATGACCGGTGGCGGCTTTGGTGGCTGCACAGTGACCCTGCTGGAGGCTTCTGTTGCTTCCCGTGCCATGCAGCACATACAGGTGGGTGAGCATCAGCCTTGGGAAGGCAGGAGAGGTGGTTCTGGAGGCACCGTCACCTACTCAGATCTTCCTGCCTGTCCCCCAGGAGCAATACAGTGGGACAGCCACCTTCTACCTCTCTCAGGCTGCCGATGGAGCCAAGGTGCTGCGCTTGTGATGGCTCAACTGGTGTAGCAGGCTATTCTGCTTTGCCTCTGGTGCCCACTTTCTGCAGCTTGGGTGCTCAATAAACTTGTGCCTTTGACCTGGACTCTGCCTGCCTCTAGAAGTGGGTGTACACTCAGGGCCAGCAAAGGGGATTGTCAGAGTTGCCTCTGTCCTTGGGCTGGCACCTTGCAAGAGAACGCAAAGGACAAAGCCAGGCAGTAGCAAGATCTTTTATTAAGTGCAGAACAAATGCTGGGGCCTTGTGCTGGTCCAAGCTCTTTGGTTACAAATGGGTCTGGGCTGAGGGCCAAGAGGGACAGCCTGAAGAGTCTCCCAGGACCTCTGCGCCTTCATGCCTCCCAGAGAACACCTGCCCCTGCTCTGTGGTAAGCGTGTGGGTAGGCTGGGCCCCTGGGTTCTTAAGGGGTTGCAGCTAAACGTGAGCTGGGAAGAGAAGGCAGGAAAGGGCCCAGGTTTCCAAAGGCATTGCTGGGATTTGGGATCAGGTTTGGAAGAACTGTTGGTCCACTTGGGAGCTGAGGGTTCCACTGGTGGTCAGCATCTGGCTCACAAACTCCTGGGTCACATGCCGGGTGAGGGAGCCACCTACCTCCAGGTGCTGGGACCCCAGGGTCAGTCCATCTATGGGGAAGGCAGTTAGGAGGATCCTGCCCACCTCTGTGCTCTCTGGACCCACAATCCCCTGCCCCTGTGACTCACCCACTACGAAGGGTTCTGTGCTGCTGCTGTGGGTGGTGGTGATGCTGCTGTACTCGCCTTGCAGTGGAGTCTGGAAGAGCCCAGCATGGCCACCCAGCTGTGGGAAGGGACCTGGAACAGGCAGATTAGCCAGTCAGGGCATGGCGGGAGAAGGCATGGCCAGAGAAAGTGGAAGTGCAGAAGGGGAGCAGCCTACCTCTATCCTGGGACTCAATGGTGATGATGCCCTCACGCTCTGGCCCAAAGCCCTCGGTGGTCCTTGCCTGCACCTTGAACTTGTAGGGCACGTTCTCGCTGAGGCCGGGCACCATCAGTCGGCTTTCCAGGTTGTCTCCATCCACCCGGAATGTGGTGGCTGGCCCTGTACAGGGATGCCTTCAGCCTTGATGTCCCCTTCTCTATCCCCCTCCCTATGACCACCCTGTCCCCAGAAGCAGGCAGCACCTCCTCCTTGAGCCAGCTCACAGGTCACCAGGTAGCCCAGGATATCTCCATTGGGCCGCCGGGGCCGCTCCCAGCTCAGCTGCAGCGAATCAGGACTCAGGGCGGTGAACACCAGTGGGCCTGGGGCACTGGGGGTGCTCAAGGTGAAGGCAGAACCTGGAGGGCAGCAGAGGGAGGCTGTCATTGTGGTTGTACTTGATGGGCATGATGGTCTCAGCATGGGAGCAGCCTGCTTACCTGGCAGAGGGCAGAGTGGGCTCTGTGGGTGCACCTGGGACTCAATCGTGATGACACCTTCGCGCTCCCGGCCCCAGCCCTCCTGGCTCTGGGCCCGCACTCGGAACATGTATGAGTGGTTGGGCAGGAGGTCTTCTACAACCACTGAAGTTTGGCCAGGGTTTGGGATGCTGAGTCGATGCAGCTCACCTGGTGGGTGGGGTGAGGGCAGGATGTAGAGCAGCTTCCCTGGCCTCCCTTCCCTGTGGTCTCAGGTTATGACATTACAGGTGGGTCTGCCTGGATATATGCCACTTCTGGTTCCTCAGGCCAGCCCTGGGTCCATAAGGCTTTATTAGACATAACCTGATAGGGAATGCTGAGAAACCTGGGGAGATGGGTGAGGCTCAGAAGACAAGATTGTAGCTGGTGGTGTGGTTGCAAACACTTGTGATCCCAGCACTCAGGAGGCTGAGGCAGGATCACCTAGAATTCAAGACCACCCTGGACTAGTCTCAAAACCTAATTAAAACAAAAAGCGGGGCTGGAGATTTAGCTCAGCGGCATAAGCACCTGCCTTGCAAGCAGGCAGTCGTGAGTTCGATCCCCAGTACCAATAAAAAGGAAAAAGACATAAAGTAAATAAAATAAAACAAAAAGGAAGGGGAGGGAGTGGGGAGTAGCATGGTAGGAGAAGCCTCAGAGAGGTTGGGTGGGGCCTTTCATGCTTGAGGGACCCAGGTGGATTCAGCCCAGGTGCCTGTGTCTCCAAGGGGCAACCCCTGCAGCTGGCAGCAGCCCTGCCTCACCGCCGTTCAGCAGCTGGTATTCCACGCTGTAGCCCAGCAGCACCCGCTCACACTGCGGCTCTTGCCAGCTCACTTTCAGAGACCTGGGTCCCAGGGCTGAGAACACCAGTCGGGTGGGAGTGTCAGGCACACCCACAGCTGCACGGGAATCTGGAGGAGGAGGCTGCAGTCAGTCTGAGGGGCAGGGGCTGGGGTTCCTGGGTGCAGACAGCTCTACCCCAGCCTCCTTTGCTTGCCTGGCCTGGCCCGTCTCAGTACACAGCCTGCTGGCGGGGCTGCTCGCTCACCCTGCAGCACTGTCTGAGCCACCCAGCACCGTCCTCGGTAGAGGCTGGGCCCAGCCTGAGGTGCTGAGAGAGCGAGCACCAAGGGCCTGCTGACCCTAACCCCTGCCCCTTCCGGCTGGCCCTCTCCTTGCTCCTGCCCAGCCCCCCACCCCAGCATGGCAGAGGCTGCATTAGGCATGGGCACTGATGAGGACAGACAGTGGTTAGTTCCTGGGGATGGGGCTGTGAATGGATTAAGGATGAGTGCTGGCTGGGCTGGCTGTGACGGGTGGCTGGGCAATGTGGAGCGTGGTAGAGGGCAGCAGTGAGGATACAAGATGATGGCCATCCCTGTACTACCTGAGCCCCAGGAGGGTGCTGCTGGCCACCCAGCCAGGATTATGGAATCTCGAAAGCCCCTGGAGGTGGAGGCCCCTTTCATCTGAGCCCGACTCCAGGACCCAAGGGCCCAGGACAGCGGAAGCCTGCTCCTCCCTTCTTCCCAGATGGGAGGGAGGCCTAGGGCAGGACAAAATAAGTGTGAGGGGGCAGGGAGTTCAAGGCTGAGTGTGCGGTGGTGAACAGTGGGTGTGGAGGGCCACGTGGTAGAGGGGAGGAAGGCCGGTGGGTGAGGTGGGGTTGCTGGAAGTCACTCACCCTGGGAGGACAGGGACGTGAGAGTGGAATAGTCCCGGGGTAGCGTGCCGGAGCGTGAGTGCTCTGTGCGCGTCAGTGAGTGGTAGTCCCTTGTGAGGGTGGAGGATGTGCTCAGCACACGGTGGGGCAGATGTGGGCTCAGGTGGGTGCCATAGGCGGCATTGGCCACCGTCATCCTGTGCAGGGAGTTGGCACTGCCGGGAAAGACACAGTCCATGCGGCCATTCACCAGGTGCTCTGTAGGGGAGAGACTGGTCAGACAGACCTGCATTGGCCCTGGGCCTTCTGCCTGGCGGACCCTGAGGTACCCTGACCTCTCAGGAACCTTGGAGTGAACACAGCAAGGCTCCCTCCAACTGTCAGTGGGAAGGCCTTGTGTCCTCTGGTTCCACATGGGAACTAGACAGCAGCTGGGGGACCTATCTGCATCAGCCCAGCCTTGAGGGGAGTCCAGAACCTACCCCTGGACACAGCAGACTGCTCTGGGATGCAACCCCAGCCTGTACTGTGGCACAAAGCCAGTCTCTATCATCACTCTATCACTGAGCTACATCCCCTACCCCACCTCTTCTTTTTGAGATTCAATCTTGCTTATAGCCCAGGTGGGATTCAAACTTGAGGTCATCTTGCCTCAGCCTCCCTCAGTGCTGTAATCAGATGCACCACCACACCCTCAAGGCTGCTGAAGTTGTATGCCTCCAGTGAGGTCACTGTCCAATCCTGACTCCTTGGGTTCTGGAGGCCTGCTTGGTGCTGTTACAGGGCCCTGGCCTCTCAGGATACCCTGATGGACAGCCTGCCCAAGTGGGGCACCGGGGTAACGGGTGAGCCTTAGGCGGGCGATCACCTCTGGGGTGCCTGGGCATTGCCTCGCGGGCCCAGCTGCCACCCTCCCCGTCCGCGACCCCCGTGGCGCTGCAGCCGTCGTCGTCAGAGCGCCCGCTGCTGGCTGACAGGCGCGGGATAAGCTCCGGGGGCAGCCGCCACGTGATTCGACGCAGGTCCAGCTCCTCCCCCAGCAGGGGCTCGAACTTCCAGCTGCCGCCTTGGGAACAACGAAGGACGGCGTTGTCCTCCCAGCTCTCTGGTGAGTCGGGGCCCCGGGGACCGGAGAGACAAGAGACCCTCACCCACTTCAGGCCTTGCAGATAACCAAGCGCAACTGTGGCCACAGTCCAGGGAGAAAGGCCCAGCACTTTCCTGGCCTTTCCTTTTGTGTTTTGCTTGTTCAGCAGATTACCAAGTCTCTGTCTGCCTGCAAGGACAGCTCCGGAAGCGCCAGGAGCAACTGAGCTGGAGCTGCCGGTCCTTAGGAGGCTCAGACCCATACTCAGGACACACACGCACACACACACAAATGCGCGCTCGCGCAGAGAAGAGCAAAAGTGCAAATGATAAACATGCTCGGGAGGATTTTCCACTCCAGGCGTCGTGGTGGCGTCATATTTTACAGGTTAGAAAGCTGAAACACAAACACACACACACACACAGCACAGAGAAACTGAGTCCTGTAGTGTGCCACAGTGAAGCCAGTAATAAACCTGCGTACTCAGGCATCCCACCTTGCATACCGCCTTGCTGGGGAATCAATCAGGAGGCACAGAGCCAACTGTCAGGCACAGAGTCACTGCCTCATCTGCTCCTCGGCTGCTTGAGCTGGCCTGTGGAGGCTGCCTGAGTGTCTTGACTCCAAGGCACAGCTAGGGAACTTTCAAGTCCAGTGCTCACGAGCTCAGGTACGTTGCGTGTGTGGACCTGTGTTCATCTGCTTCCAGCAGATGTCCACCTGTCCTCACGCATGGACATGTGGGACTGCCTGTGGTCACTTTGGCTTTGTCCCCTCTGTGTCTGAGGCTGAGAGGGATTCCTTGCCTTGAGATCCATGCCCGGCAGCTGCCAGCCCCTTAGGTCTCTGGCCACTAGGGACATCCCTCTGTGTGTTGTTCTCTCGTGGAACTTACTCACCAGTGTCATCCGAGACGCTAGGCCTCTGGCTGCCAGCCGGGGAGCGAAGAACGTCGTCGCTGTACATGAGGAAGCTTTCGTAGTCTTCCCCTCCCTGGGCATCCACAATGGGGATGTCTGGGATGATGGGAACTGAGAGGGGGAGAGGTGAGCCAGTGGCCTCGGTGCCTCCGCCCCGCCCCTGCGTTGCCCATCACCGTCTACTACTCACTAGACATGGGCCGTTTGGGCTGGGTGGCCAGGTTAATGATGGCCTCACGCTCAGGGCCCCAGCCTGCCCCATTTCGGGCCTTCACCGTGTATCGGTAGGGCTGGGATTCTCGAAGGTTCTCAATGAGCAGCATCCGGTTCTTGGGGCTGTCCACCAGCACCTTCTTCATGGGCCCAATGGGTCCTGGGGGAGAGAGAGTGCTTCAGAGGGGTGACTCAGGTTCTAGCCTTGCCCTAACCCCACCCCTGACCTAGCAGGGCTGCTCTGCTTATACCTGGAGATAACAGGAAGCCAGCTGGGAACTCCTGCCACCTGCCCAGCCCTTACAGCCTAAGTGTGACTGCTGCCAGCAGTAAAACTTGGCAAAGAACTTGCCACATTAGTGCCGGGGCTAGCGCTAGGTGCATGGTGGCTCCACCCTGACATCTACTGATCAACAAGTGGTCCTGCATCCAAGGTGCCTCCGGGACAAGGACCTTCCCACCCAGTGCTCAGGGAGACAGCCTAGCCCCAAATGCCGTGCTGAGGCAGCAGTGGAGGCATTGATGACTGCCCCACGCTGGCCTTATACTGTGGGGACAGGAGTTAGGGTGGGAAGGGGGTTCAGGGCTGGCTGACAGGCTGGGGGTGCTGCTCACTACAGGCCATGACAGGCCTCAGCAGGAGGAGCCATGGCTAGGACATCAGTGATGACCTTTCACTGGGCCACAAGTTATTCCTGGGGTCAAATGGCATTCAGGGGGGACTTGCCAACTGTGGTCCATAAACATAAGTAAAGCCCAAGTTGGAGGTGTTATACAGCTGTTGAGAAGCTATGATGGAATGGTTAGTAAAAAGTAACCAGGCACTCCTAAAAGCCCTGCTGTCCTCTGCTCTGTGAGATCACCATGTTGGGGTCCACAGTGATGTGAGGGGGACAGCGCTCCACCCCTGGGACTGAGTGCGTGGGAGTCCCTTACCAGGTGAGATCTCCACAGCTGCGGGACTCATCTCACCTGGCCTCCCTCCCAGGACTGGGAGAAAAATAACAGCCTTGCTAAGGCTGCCTCGTAAAATGTATGAAGTGTCCTGAAAAATGTTTATCTCAAATTCACAGTGTGCCCTGTTCTTGTGACACAAGGAGTTAAGCTCAGGGCCTTAGATATGTTAGACCTGAGCTCTACTACTGAGCTACATCCCCAGCCCTGGATTTTTTTTTTCATATTTTTTGGTGGTTGGGGGGATATTTTTTCCAGCCCTGGATTTTGAACCCAGAGCATTTTTACTGAGCTACATTCATCAGACCTTTTTTTATTTTGTGTTTTTGTCCAGGCTGGGCTTGAAGTTGGTGATTCTCCTGCCTCCTGGAGTGCTAGGATCACAGGTGTGGACCAAATGCCCAGCCCATCCTGTATTTTGTTTGATTTGGGGACCGCATCTTGCTTCATTGACCAGGCTGGTCTCAAATTCTTAGGCTCAAGTGATCCTCCTTGCTCCATCCTGTTTTTTCATTTGTTAACCCTGGCAGCTGTGCTCTAGCTCTAAGAGAACTGCAATGATGAACCACCCTGATTCCTGGCATGGGAAGGACAGCTGGGGCTGTCATCTCCGTGTGCCCTGTATAACCCTCACTGACATAAAGCTTCACAATGCCTTAGGCCTCCTGCTGACCAGGAGGATGGGACTCCAGTGCCCAGGAGTGACCTGGGGCTCCAGACAGGCTCTCTGGCCCTTTCCTGCAGGGCGACTGCCCCGGGGCTGGGAAGGGCCCCTTCCTTACGGTTGTCTTCATTCACCAGGCCGTAGCAGACTTCATAGGCTGTGATCTCGCCATTGGTCTCAGCCGGCTCAGCCCAGCTCAGCTGGGTCACCGTGGAAGAGACGACATTGAAGGCCAGACGCCCGGGCTCGCTGGGTACTGGGGAGAGCCGGAAGGGACACTGTCAGTGGCAGGGGCAGGACCTCACAGGGCAGGCCTGGGAGGCAGGGGCACACTGGGGATGAATGGAAGAACAGGAGGAGGCCTCACCTTCTTGGTGGGTGCGGCAGGACACCAGGGAGCTGTAGGGCCCCTCGCCTTGTGCCCCATAGGCGCACACCTTCATCTCATAGTCGCAGTATGGGTACAGGTTGGTGAGCTCTACTGAGGGAACCTTGCTGTCCAGCAGGTGGGCTTCAGACTCAGAGTCGCCCTGGATCCAGTATTTCACCTGCGTCGGAGCAGGGGGACCGGTCAGTGGGGAGTGGCAAGCACCAGGTCCACTCACCCCTCCACTTCTCCTTTGTTGTACTGTCCCCGTGGCATAGGTGGAACAGAGGCTTTTGGGTTTGTACATAGAGCTGAGGTAGGACAAGGAGGTCTCCTTGCGGGGATGGAGTGGGGTTCTTTCCAGGAAGGAGAAAAAATGTCTGAAATACTCAAGAATGGTCTTCTTCCCTGGGCACATACCGGGTTTCCTTCTGCTTGCCTGTGCTTAGACCTACTGGTTCCAAGTGTGCCCTCCTCCGTCAGGGCCCGCCTCTCCCGTGGGTACTGAGTGCTTGACCTCCCTGTCCACCCATGATGGCTCATGGCCCCCGCCTTACCCTGTACCCCATTGGTGTGCCAGGTGGGGGCAGCCAGTTGAAATGGATCCTCCGGGACCCAGCAGCCTTGGCATTGGGGTTTTGTGGGGCACCCAGGTCCCCAAGGGGAGGTGGCGATGATGACAGCTTCTGACTAACGAGGTTCCGGTCCACTTCATCTAGTGCAGTGATGGTGAACCTCTTAGAACTTCCAGATACAAATGGCCTGCAGTGGCATGCAGGCCACAGGTTCACCACCACTGATGTGGAGAGTTACGGCAGTGTGGTCAGCCAGCTCTGAGTCCAGTCACCACCATCAGAGACTCCGTTCACACTCTGAGTCCCCTCACCCAGAGACGGAACTGGGCCCTGGCCAGCAGCTTCTCTGAAGAGGGTGGGCGCGGAGAAATGAGAAGGCCCTCTTTCTCCCTTGGTAGCCAAAAGCGTGTTCTGCACAGGACCTGTGTGTGCTGGTTTCTCCCCTCTTCCCATCAGGCCTGCCCTGGGAGGGAAGCTCCAGACACTGGCACGCTGGGAGCTAACACTGAGAAGTACTAATATCCAGGAATGCATGCCTGAGGTCAAAGGACAGGGGCCCAGTAGGACTCAGCCTCTGAGTGAGCACAGGGTTGTCAGCTAAAGCACAGTTACCTTTGAACTTCAATAAACAACAAATAGGGTTGTTCTAGGATAAGTGTGCCTCATATGGCAAGAGCAGGCTCATTTGACCACATTTACTGTGTATGTGAAATTCACAGCATGCCCGTCCCAAGCTTGTGCTTGCATCTGGCAGCTCCAGCTGAGAAGCCCCAGCCTCCCGCTCTATGCACTGTGCCCACCTCAGGCTCTGCCCACCTTGGTCCCCGATGACGATGGTGGCAGTGTGGTGTTGGCCCAGGCGGGCCCCAAACTTGGGGTTGCTGAGTTGGATGTGGAAACGGCGGATCTGGTGGCCCCGCAGGAGGGAGTCCATTTCCTGTAGCTCCAGGAGCTTCACCTGCAGCTCTTTCCGGGTCTCCCCAGGTTGGAACAGCAGCTCACCCTCCACTGGGATGTAGTCCTTTGATAGAAAGGGTTGGGGTCAGACTAGGGCTGGGGAGGAGGTGGCACTGAGTTAGGGCTTCCCAAGTCAGGCATGGTAACACATGCCTATAATTCCAGTACTTGGGAGGCTGAGGCAGGAGGACTGCTGCAAATTTGAGGCTAGCCTGGGCTTCATAGAGAGTTCAAGTCCAGCCTGGACTACATAGCAAGACTGTTTCAAAAAGCCAAAGGCCCACGAAGGGATGAAGAGTCATGGGCACAACCCACATGATACCCAGAGTCCATTTCAGACTGTCACATGTAGTGAAAAAAATGGTTCATGTTAGCATTTTCTGGAAGCCAAGCCTTTTATTGTTGTTGTTGTTATTATTATTATTGCACTACTGGGGAATGAAGCCAAGTTCTTCCCACTAAGCGTCGGCCTTTCGCCCTTGTTTATTTTTTTGAGACAGGATCTTGCTAAGTTTTACCCAGGCTGGGCTCAAACTTGAAATCCTCCTGCTTCAGCATCCTCAATGCTCAGCTTCAGCTGAGATTTGGGGCTGGGGATTTAGCTCAGCGGCATAAGCTCCTGCCTTGCAAGCAGGCAGTCATGAGTTTGATCCCTGGTACCCGTTAAAAAAAAAATTTTAAAAATCACCAGAGTGCTGAGATTACAGGCATGCATCACCACACCTGGCCATTATGATTATTGTTGTTATTTTGGTTATTTGATACAATGTCCCTGTCTAGGCTGGCCTTGAGCTTATTATGTAGTCCAGACTGTCCTTCAACATGCAATCTTCCTGCCTCAGCTTCCCAAGTGCTGGAATTACAGGAATGTACCACCATGTCCAGCTAAGCACTTTAAATATTAGCTCACTTAATCTTCACAGGTGTTATGAGGCAGAAGTATTACTGTTCCATTTTACAGACGAGAAAACCAACCTCTGCAGGGCATTAAGGAACTTGGCCAAATTCATATAGGTTATTGTAGCACAACCAGGATTTGAACAAGGGCGGAGATGCTGGGATGTCCCACAGAGTTCCACACAGGCAGCCCTGGGCAGATTGGATTTGCAGGGGAATCTGTCTCCATACTGTGGCTCTGAAATCTGTGGTCCTGCCCAGCTCCAGTGCCTACTTGCTGGGTGGGAAGACTCCATCTAGTTAGATTTCTTCTTGGAATATCCCGGAGCTTGCTTGGTTTTCTAAAATGTGGGCGTGCACGTGTGCGGGTGCACGTGTATGTGTATGCATGTATGTGTGTGGTTATCGACTACAAATGGGAGGAAAAGGCCTTCACACAGGTGACCACGAGGTGGCGCTTCAAACCAACATTTTAGTTCTGGGCACTAGCAGCGTGGAGGTCTACCCCAGCGTGGGAAGGGAGGGGGCCACAGGGAGAAGAGGCTGCCTGCCAGTGACTGATTTGGACACTTAAAAATGTTAACCTTGAGAAAGACAAAGCCAGAGCACTGTTCTAGGTCAAAGGAGATAAAGGCACAGGACAACAAAATGCAGCTCTAGAACGCTGATTGATTCCCTGGAGACATGCATGTGCCTGAATCAGTGCTTTGAACCAGTTATCCTCAGTGTGAAACTTTTTCAGTCTGGTTCTTCTGTGCAGCTACAGTGTGGAAATGAGTGAGCAGAAGGGCTTTGTGGTGGTGGCAAACCTATGACCTAAGTACTACAGCAGACTTTTTTTTTTTTTTTGTACCAGGGATCAAACTTTCAACCTTGTGCTTGCCAGGCAGGCACTTATGCCACTGAGCTAAATCTCCTGCCCATGTCTTTTTTTTGGGGAACAGGATTTTACTATGTAGTCCAAACTGGCCTTAAATTTGCAGTGATCTGCCTGCCTCAGCCTCCCAAGTGCTGGGATTACAGGCACACACCTATAATTTTTTTTTGAGACAGGGTCTCACTATGAGCTCACTATGTAGTACAGGCTAGCCTCAAATTAGTGGCAATATTCTTGCCTCGGCCTCCTGAGTGCTGGGATTATAGGCATGTGCCACCACACCCAGGTAGCTATCATTTTGAATAGTTCAAAAAACTAACAACTCCCATCGCTATGTGTATGTGTATTATCTATATAGATATAAAGTCATAGATGTCTGTGTAATCTATTTATATAGATATTTATATGCAGTTTCTCACAATATTCTCACAAATACTAAAAATTTGTGAATCTTTGTAAAAGATAAATGGATGCTAGTTTTGTTTTCCCATGTTTCTTTTAGCTTTGTTTTTAATTTTTAATTTATTACCAACACTTAAAAACTAAAATCATTGATATAAAAAATTTTCAAAAAATGTTGAAGATTAGCTGAGTGTGTTGGCAAGTGCCTGTAATACCAGCACTTGTGGGAGGCTGAAACAGGAGGATTGTTGAGAGTTTGAGACCAGCCTGGGTTACCAAGTGAGCTCAAGTGAGACTGTGTATCAAAAAGACCCACCACCCCCAAAAAATGTTGAAGATTAAGCCAGGCATGGTGGCACACACCTGTAATTCCCCGCACTCGGGGGAGCTCAGGCAGGAGGACTACTGCCAGTTTGAGGCCAGCCTGGACTACAAAGTGAGTTCAAGATCAGCCTGAACTACACAGCAAGACCCTGTCTCCAAGAAAAAAAAAAAGCTGAAGATTTTAAAAATAAAATGCTAAGAAATAATACAGAAAATTTTTTTTTTTTTTTTTTTTTTTTTTTTTTGGACAAAGTCTCACTATGTAGTGCAGGCTGGCCTGGAACTCACTTATGTAGCCCAGGCTGATCTCAAACTCATGGTAATCCTCCTGCCTCAGCCTCCCAAGTGCCAGAATTACAGGCATGTACCTCCATGGCCAGCCTAAATATTTTTCTAAAAGTTAAGTACTCAAGTTTTGTTTTGTATTTGCAGGGACTGAACTCAGGGCCTCTTGCATGCTGGGCAAGTATTCTACCATTGAGCTACATTTTTGGAAAGCATAACAGGCATAATGAGGCATAATCAGTAGGACTGATGGACAAAAATGGACAAATGAGTCATTGGAATTTTTACTGGGAATATTGAAATAATGATGAGAATGCTTTCTAACAGAAACACAAAGTACAGAAAACGGGTATGGCCAGCGAGCCACCATGTCCGGCAATTTTAGTTTTTAAAAGTTGCAGCACCTGGGGCCAGAGGTTTAGCTCAGCAGCATAAGTGCCTGCCTGGCAAGCACAAGATCCTGAGTTCAATTCCCAGTAGCCCAGTACCAAAAGCTGGTAATAAATGCAGAATTAAAAACAAAACCAAAAACCCTACAGGCAAAATCAAGTATGTCGCTAGGTGTGCTTGTGCACACCTATAATCAAAAGGCTGAGGCAGGAGGACCGTTGCAAGTTTGGGACCAGCATGAGCTATAAAGTGAGCTCAAGTCCAGCCTGAACTACATAGGGAAGCCCTGTCTCAAAAAAACAAAAAACGGGGGCTGGGGGTTTAGCTCAGCGGCATAAGCGCCTGCCTTGTAAGCAGGCAGTCGTGAGTTCGATCCCTGGTACCGATAAAAATGAAAAAGACAAAAAAAAAAAAAAAAAAAAAAAAAAATACAAATAAAATAAAACAATAAAAAAAAAATCAAGTCTACCATCGGGTTTTGGTTCTTCCTGATGTGGGGCCTCTACAGTGATAGGATACCAGTTCTGGCTTCAGTAACCGTGCCTGGAAAGGCTGCTGGTCCAGGGGAAAACCAACAGTGACAGCTGGGAGGCCTAGGCCCAGGAGCTCTATGGTTCTGCCTCAGGAAGCCCGGGGCCACAGGATAGTGTGCAGAGGTCCACTTCTCCAGGAGAGGCTTGGCAGGTCTGGTATGTCCCAGACCATGGAGGGTGGACAGGAATGGACAGGTCTCTGGCCCATCCAGGAGGAAGCAGCTCTCTTGGCCTGAGTCCTTGGCACTGGGTCTCACCCAAGGTGTCACTGGCACTCCAGTGAGACCTCTTTTCCAAGGATGGCAGGGGCAGGTGGGCTTGTCTTTAGGAAGGACTCAGGCACCTGCCACATGAATTCTGCCCTATTGTGTGACCCTGGACTCCACCCCCATCCTTACCCGGTTGGCCTGTGCTGTGCTGTCCTGGGTGCGGTAGGAGACCTGGGACTTGCCGTTATCCAGGATGCGCCGGATGACAGGAATGTGGGCCACTTGATGGCTGTGGCTGACCGAGAACTTGGGTTGCTCAAAGGACACCACTCCACTGGCTGCAAGGAGCCAGGGTGTCAGTCGGCAGTCCTGGCCTCGTCCCCTCTCAGTTCCTACCCTTCTAGCCCAGCCCAGGAGACTCTAAGAGTTTCCTGGTTAACCCAGCTCTACCACTCTAAGAAGGGCAGAGGGACAAGACAGGAAAGTCTCCCAGCAAGAGTTGAAGGTTGGCAGAGGCAGACCCAAGATGGAGCCACCGTGAAACTCAGGGCCAAAGACAGAGCAGGCCCAGAGGGTCCCAGAGTTGGGTGGAGAGAAGGCTCAAGGGCCAAAGGGACTGCCAGGCATCTGGGCATCCATGGTGCAGGACCTCTGCCTCGCCTAAGCTCTTCTCTGCATGGAGGAATGGTGGGCTGCTTATGCCCACGCCAATCGGGTCTCTCACTGGGTACTTGGTGGGCGGTAGGCAGAGAGGTCCGTATCCAGTTTATAAGTGGAGGATCTAAGGTTATGGGGTTTAAGACCTGGCCTTGTCTGTATGGCCAGGTCCTGCTTCCAGTTGATGTATATCAGGGGGAACAAGGTGCGCAGAGCCCCCTTTTCTGCCTCCCTGCCAATGGCAACCCACCTTGCTCCTTGATGATGGTGATGTTTACCAAGCGCCGACCAAGGGTGGCAGTGCCCACAGGCACATCGATGGCCTCCACCAGCAGCTGCTTCTCGTCGTCGTCTTCAGGCCGGATGAAGAGAGGCACACGCACGTCCACCAGCTCCACACCCTCCTGGAATTCCACCATGCCTCGGGCATCTGTGGGGGGTCAGGCATGGGTCTCCAAGACACAGTGGAAGAGAAAGAGGACAATGCCGGGAGGCTGTCCACCTACCGTGCTCGGCAGTGAGGGTGTAGTAGCCAGGGGCCACCTTGAGCTCGTGGAAAGTCCCCTGCTCCACCTGCTTCTCTGTCAGCTTCAGCAGTGCCTGCTTGGCCGAGCGGGGTGCCATCAGCACCGTGTCCACGATGGTATGGTCCTGCCTGGGTTGAGAGGGCGGTCTGGGTGGAGGAGGTATCAGCCTGCCATTTTCCAGTGCCTGTCCCTCTTCCTATCGTCCTCTCCCCAGCAGGGATAAAACGTGAGATAGTAAGGTGCAGGGTCTTCAGAGCCAGGTGCTACCAGAGATTCCTGCTGGTTCTAGGACCCTCGCACAGCCTTGGCACCCTCATCTGGGAGACAGGCTCCCCTGAGCATTCCCCAGCGAGGGCTGGAATGTGAGAACTGAACATGGGACAGCAAAGATGCTGGGGTGGTGGCTGGATTTGGTGGTGTGGCCTGTAATCACAGCCCTTGGGAGGCTGAGGCAGAAGCACTGTGAGTTCAAGTCCAGCCTAAACTGCATAGGCAGAGCCTGTCTTAAAAAAAAAAAAAAATCCAAAAAACCCCCAAGCCTATTGGCTTCAAATCCAGGCTTTGTGTGCTTGGTTTTGTTTTGATGGTGATCAAACCAGAGTCCATGTGTGCCAGGCAAGTGCTGCTCCATGGAGCTGCACTCCAACCCACAGCTCTGGGTCAGAGTTGGTTTTTTTGTTTGTTTGCTGTTTTTGTGCTGGGGAATGAACCCAGAGGCTTCACATTGAGCTACATCTCCAGCCCTTAATTTTTAATATTTCTTTGTTTATTTTCTTTATTTTTTGTCTTTTTTATTTTTATGGGTACCGGGGATCGAACTCACGACCGCCTGCTTGCAAGGCAGGTGCTTATGCCGCTGAGCTAAATCCCCAGCCCCTATTTTTTTGGTTTTTTGAGACATGGTATCACTATACTGCAGGTTGGCCTTGAACTCACTATGTTTCCTATGCCGGCCTCAAACTCATGCCTCAGTCTCCCTCAGGGCTGAGAGGACAGGCATGCCCCACTGCACAAGGCTGGCGCTTGATCTTGATAGCTAGGTAACCTTGGACAAGTTACTTAATATGTCTAGGTTGCTGTTTCCTCACCTGTCAAATGGGAAAAGCAATGGTATCTCCCTCACAGGGTTGGGACCAAGCTAGCTGGGCAGGGTCCTTAGCATAGTGCCAGGCCCAGAGGGTGCTGGCTGAACCCCACCCTCTGATGTCTCCACGCTGCTGCTCTCCTGCAGGGGACCCTCCTCTCCAACTCTCCCACCAAAAGCCAGGGCTCAGGGGAGGAACTGGGCACGGAGCTGTGGGACTTGCCACCCAGTGTGAATGTCTCTGTTGGTGCGGGGTGGGTGTGGCCAGTAGGAGGGCAGGCACTGGCTGCCCAGGGGGTGCTTCTTGGGGAGTGTGTCCCTTCCATGTTTGTTGAGAGTGGTCCAAGGAAAGACTCTTGACATGACCCTCTCATCCTATAGGATGGAGGTGGGGTAGAGCTGGGCCAGCCAGGCAGGAGGCTGGGGCTGGGAGCAGGACGTGGGCCTCTCCCACCTGAGGATCTTCAACTCACTTTTTCCCGGCATTGGGCTGTTGTCTGTGGGGACAAAGAAGGCATTATGAGCCAGATGGTCCTTGCGATGGGAGCAGAATCTGCCTGGGACTTGAGCTTCTAAGGTTGCAGTGTGAGTAGCTGCCACCCAGCTCCGCAGACCCTGGCTGCCCCCACCCAACCCGGGGCACCATGGGACTCACCGGAACTTTGTCTGCTGGAGCTTGTGGTCCCCGGTGATGTGTCTGTACACCTCGTTCAACTGCCAAGCGAAGGGGGAGCATGGTGTGGCTGTCGGCTCCATTGGGCCAGCCCTGGGGCCAGGTCCAAAAGGCCCTTTGGCTGCCTGGGAAAGTCTAGGTCCCACAGCTGCTGCCCTCCAATCTCCCACCCCGCTGCCACTGCGCCCATCTCCTCAGCCCCAGCTCAGCCCGGGTCCTCACATTCTCTTCCACCTCCTGGCGCAGCTGGTCGCATTCTCGAGTGCCAGGCTTCAGCAGGTTCTCAGTGCAGAGGCGGGCAAGGCGTAGGGACAGCCCGTAGGGCACTAGGGGCAGGCAGGCGGGAGAGATGGATGTCATCAGCCCCCACACGGTGGTCCCCATAGAGTGTCCCTCCAGAAACCACATTAGGACAGGATGCGGGGGACAGCTGGCCACCTGGGTACAGCAGGCACAGCACATCCAGGCCTGAGGCTTGCAGGGCCATCAGGAAGGGGCAGAAGCGGCTTAACCCAACACACAGAGCAAACAGGGACAGTGGATCTCCATCTGGAACTGCCCCACCCTCACCCAGCTCTGTGGGATTGGTGCTGGCAGCATGGGTGGCAAAGCCGGGCCGCTGCACGTTGTTGGTGATCTTCCAGCGGACCATGTCACGCCCCTTGAGGTTCCCGTTGCGCAGCATGGGTGTGTCCAGATGGTCCGAGGCCATCAGGTTCTCCCGCAGCATGTAGTGGTCTTCCTTGAAGCCCACCATGTGGCCTGCGGGGAAGGGTCTTCAGCACAGGGCCCTCGGGAGACCTTACCCAGCCACGCTCAGGGCCCAACCCCACTGCCCCTCCCTGTGCCGGCCCATACCTCTGCTGCAGCAAGGGAGAAGTGCCAGGCAGGCCTAGGAGACAAGGGGGCAGGGTGAGGGCTGGGGTGGCAGCCCCTGCTAGACAGACTCCTCAGCCACCCCACCTTCCTGCAGCTTCATTACAGTCAAAGGCTCTGAGAAGTCTAGCAGAGAAGAAACCTGTTTCTCAAACCTATTTGAACATTATACAGTAAGAAGTTAATAGGAAAAAAAAACACCTATTTGAACACAGAACTCCCTTTGTATGCAACACGCGTGAATATTTTACCACCCTGGAGGTCAGCTCAGCAAGCAGCCTGTGTCCCTGCAATCCAGCCTCTGTGCTATGCATTCTCTGTGCTCTGTGCTCTGCAGTCTCTGTCTGACCTTCCAGCTAGGCCGTAAGCACCTGGCAGACAGCGTCTGCCTTCTCAGCTGCGGCTCCCAGGCCCTTGGCAGGAGAGTGGCCCCAGGAAGGGGCTCCTGAGGTCCAGTCTGCCGATGACTGATGGAGGGAGAAGCCAGGGTGAGAGGCACAAGAGCTGGGACCTCTTCATATATCTATCGCCTGTTCTTTGAGCCTCAGTTTCTCCATCTGTCACAGAGGAGCCACTGACCTCATAGGGTGACCGAGAGGGTAGAATGAAGTTGTGTAGATGCAGTGCTGTGACCACACAGAGAGCCACACTGAGCTGAGGGAAGAGTTGGACCCAGTAACAGAGATTGCTCTGCCACCTGGGGCTCGAGGATTCATAGGCGTCCTGGGAAATTCACAGATTTCGTCATCACTGCTGTCATTTCGGAGTGACATGGGGCCCAGGGCTGGATTAGCTCAGCCTTCTGGAGCCAAGATTAGGACAGGAAGAAGTAAGCCAGGGCTGAAAATGGTGTTTAGTAACCAGGTGTTGTGGCATATATATGCCCATAACACCAGCACTTTGAGAGGCTGAAGCAGGAGAATTGAAAGTTTGGGCCCAGCCTGGGCAACTGAGTAAGAGAACGTGTCTCAACCTAAAAACGGATTTTGAAACAGGCAGGGCCTGGTATTGTAACTCAGTGCAAAGGCCCTGGGTTCAATCTCCATTACTGAAAGAAAAAAAAAAAGTGCTCTAGTTCCTTTTGAGAACTTTCTCTAATTTAACTCAGGTAAATCCCTGGTTGGAGGAGAGGCTTTAGACTATCACTTTCTGAGGTCAGTTTTACTAGTTCTTGTTGCACAGAAGAGGAAGTGGAGGCCTGGGAAAATCGTATAAACTGCTTGAGGTCACACTATCGGGACCAGAATCCAGGCAGTCTCTCCCTGGACCCCAGGCTCAGCACGGCCCGTGGAGGGGAGTGAGCAGAGGGGAGGCCCCTGGGGCTCACCCTGCAGCAGGCACAGTATTTCCAGCAGAGCAGCAGCAGCAGCGGCAGGAGCGGCAGGAGGATGAGTAGGAGCCACCACAAGTTGAGGGGAGGGCAGTCTGGGGGGGAGAAAAGGAGGAAGCACCTGATCCCTCCGGGCTCTGCTAGCCAGCGGCTCCGAGGCTCCGAGGACCCACCGCACCCGCCACCAGCTCACCTTTCTTCCTGTGCACCAGAACGGTACTGTTGGGCCCAGGGACGCCGTCATCCTCCACAGTGTAGCTGTAGGTGCAGTCGTCATCCTCATCCCGGAAGGTGCAGTACTCCACCACCTCCTCTGCTGCATCCATAGATGGTCAGCAGCCACCCACCCAGGAGCCCCCAGAGCCTGCTCTGCCTAGGGCTGGCCTGGCAGAACCAGACCTGCAAATCCATTTCCCCCACTTCCCTGCCTGGGGCATCATCTGGAGTCTTGGTGTCTAGCCAGTGTGTCTCGCCTAGGGAAGGCTGTGCCCTGTCTGGGTCACATCCCTGCCCACATCAGCGAGGCCTTCCCCAGGCTCCTCTCCCTTACTCAGCTCTTTGCCAAACTGTGTGCTTACTGCCTCGGTTCTGTGCCTCTTGCCCAGACATTTTCTTGTGGTACAGGAGATTGAATTCAGGGATTTTATACAGAGCTATTTATATCCATAGCCTTTTGTATTTTTACTTTTTAGGTACCAGAGATTGAACTCAGGACTTTGTGCTTGCCAGGTAGGCACTTACGCTGCGGAGCTAAATCCCTAGCCCTCCACAACCATTTAAAAATTTTTGTTTTTAAATTTTGAGACAGGATCTCACTAAGTTGCCCAGGCTGACCTTGAACTTGGGATATGCCTGCCTCAGCCGCCCAGAGTGCTGAGATTGCAAGTGGACACCACCAGGCTTGCCCAGATTTTTTACCCCTTTACTGGGTCCAGTGTCTCCTCTCTGGATTCTGTGGCTCCTCCCTGTCCAGGATGTATAGGTAATGGTGGTATATGCCTGTAATCCTCTGTTCTCAGGAGGATGAGGCAGGAGGATCACTGCAAGTCTGAGGCCAGCCTGAGCTACACAATGATGGCATGTCTCAGGAAAAACAAAAAACAAAAAACAACCCCTAAAAAACCAGAATGTGTGATCTTGACTTGGATTTCGCATCTCCTTGCCAGAAGAGGGACACCTCTGCCTTGCCCTGATGATCTGTCACCCCGACCCCCCAGTTCTCAGCACTCGGCTCTGGGCTTTTGCCTTTACCTTTCTTAAGCTCATCCACTATCTTGATCTTGAAACTACACTCCTCACACCTGCGACCTTTCTTCTCCCCAGTGCCCCAGGCCTGGCACTGCACGCACGATCGCAGGTCTTCGCAGAGGCCCAGGCGGATCTGGGAGGGAAGGAGGGGCGGATGGGCACCGTGTCGAGCAGACCCACCACTCCCAGTCTCGCGTGCTCGGCCTCCTCCTCCACAGCACCCCTTAGCACCCCTTCCCATCCTGCCCTGGGCCTGGACTGCCATCCCCACTCCCCAGCGATTCTGGCCTCACCGCTGAGTAGTTGATCTCGCAGGTGGTGTCCGTGTAGAGTGACTGCTGGTTGCAGTGGCAGCGGCCACACTCGCAGTAGCCACGTCCATTACAGATGCCCTGGGCCAGGAGGGGTCACCAGTGAGCCAGTTGTGCCCATCCCTGCCTACTTCTTTCCTCTTGTTTCCTTTCCCCTCTGGTGCCCACACTGCCCGCCTCATGCCCATGCCTACCCCATTGCTGTCGATGCAGGTGGCATTGCTGAGGGGACAGTCACAACCCCAGCCTGTCCAATCAGGCTCACACACACACTGGCCCATGGAGCAACGTCCCCGGTCTGCAGGGAAGGGTAAGAGAGAGAGGAGAGCCACAATGGCACCTGCGAGTCCGGGCCAACCACCTGCTAGGGAGGGCTGGTGGAGCCAAGGCCAGGAGCCCTCTGCTCCCCACTCTCTCGGATCGTCTTCCCTCCTTCCCTCCATGCCTCCATCCTGCACTCAGCCTTCCCTGCTGGGGCCAAAGTGATCATCCAGAACACAAATCCAATCACATGGTCACCCTGTTTAAGAGCCTCTAATAGATCCTGGCTAATGCAGTGGGCAAGAAAAATTCACAAGTATTAGAAAGTATATATGAAAAAATACTGCCACTATTTTCAAATATCAGGAAAGTGTTTTTTGTTTATTTTGGTACCAGGAATTGAACTCAGGACCTCATGCTTGCCAGGCAGGTGTTATATCCCCAGCCCCTTTGATTTGATTTTTTGAGACAAGAGTCTCATTATGTAGTTTAGACTGGTCTTAGCCAGACGTGGTGGCTCATGCCTGTAATCCCAGCACTCAGGAGGCTGAGGCAGGAGGATCACCACAAGTTCAAGGTTCAAGGATTACATAGTAAGACCCTGTGTCAAACAAACCAACAAACAAAACCTACAAACAGTACATGATATTGAATCATCCATGACTCCTTTCGGTTCAACATTTAAAGCCCTGCCCTAAATTAGCACCTAGGTTCTTGCCCCGCCTCCTGCCCCAAGGGCATCTCCTTGCCCCTCCTCTCCCACACTTCCACTTGTGCCACGTATCTGTCTTTTTCCAGATGTGCCTGGTTCTCTCTTTGTCTGAACACATTCTGAGATGGACAATTGAGGAGAAGAGATGGTGGATAAAAATAAGATTGAAGGGAAAGATAGACAACAAGGCTTCAACCTCTGGTGTAAGTATACAGGGGAAGCTTAATAAGTCTTCCATGAGTGAATTTTCATTTATCCTGGTCTCTTCAAATCCCCATGCTTCTGTGTTCCTCCTACTTTCAGAGGTGCCCCCTGCCCAGCTCGGTAACCCTGGCCAGGCTGTGAGACCATGACTTGGGTGTTAGGCCAGGGTTAGGCCTTGTGGGGATCCAGAGGAGATCGTTAATTCCAGTGATGACAGCATCTTTGGAGAGAAGAAAGTTCACCTTGGGGCTGGGGATTTAGCTCAGCGGCATAAGCGCCTGCCTTGCAAGCAGGCAGTCGTGAGTTCGATCCCTGGTACCGATAAAAAGGAAAAAGACCAAAAAAAAAAAAAAAAAAAGAAAGTTCACCTTCTCATATACTTGCCAACCACAGAGGGTGGAGCTGGGTAGCCCCCATCCTGATGAGAAAACGGAGTGGAAAACGGGGGACAGGCACAGATCTGAGCAGCTGGGGGGAAGCTCAGGGGAGCAGGGCCTTAAAACAGGAGTGGGGGTTGGGAACGTAGCTCAGTGGTACAGCACTTGCCTGGCAAGCTTGGGACACTAGGCCCAGTCCCCAGGATGACACACAGACACATAGACACACACACACACACACACACACACACACACACACACACACACGCACACACACACGCACACACATACTCACACTGAAAAAAAAAAAAGCTATACTTAAAAAACAAAGCAGGAAGGGAACTGTGATGCTCACAGCGGCCTTGGGCATTGATGTCACAGACGAAGGAAGTGAGGTCCAGGTTGGGCAGGACTTAGAGGAGGCACTCACGGCAGTGGGAGCCACAGTGGGGGCGGTGTTTGGCCTGAACATGGGGCCCCTGACTCCTAGCCTTGCCCTCCAGCGTAGGTCCTTGTGGCCCCCAGCCCTGGCAGTGGATGTAAACTCACCATTGCAGAGAAACCCAGAGGTTCGGGGGCACTGGAAGTTGTCATACTCGCAGAAGTGACCCTCATAGCGGCCTTCACCATAGCACACGCAGCGCCCACACTGGCACTCGCCATGGCCAGAGCACGGCTTGTCCTCCCCATCCCTCACACAGGGCTGGGTGTCGCTCAGCAAGCCGGTGGAGCAGTTGCAGGTCTTGCCGATCCTGAGGAAGGAGCCAGTCACTACCCCTCAGCCCTGGAAGAGGCCTGGAGCTTTTACTGTCCCATTTTATAGATGAGGAACTGAGGCTCTCAGGGGGCTGAGGCAGGCCCAAGTCATGAGGACAGCAGTGGTTAAGCTAAGAGCCGAGCTCGGGGTCTGTTTCCCTGCTGAGTGTCTGTCCCTCCCTGCTGTTTATCTCCCTAGAGTCACAATAGACTACTCAGTGTCTCACACCCTTGTCTGTTCTAAGACAGGGTCTCACTATGCTGGATCCTTCTACCGCAGCCTCCTGAGTAGCTGTGAGTACAGGTGTGTGCCACCAGATCCGCCAGCGTCTTTAAAATTTTACTGGCCTGGCATGGTAGCACATACTAGTAATCCCAGCACTCAGGAGACTAAGGCAGGATCACCATGAGTTCATGGTCAGCCTAAACTACATGCTAAGTCTCTGGTTCAACAAAACAAAAACCAAAATCAAGAACACAAAATATGAAAGGCATCGCATGAAAGGCAGGTAAATCGCGCCCCCAACACCAAACTCCACCCTCAGCAGCTACCTCACCTCACCACAGACCTTGCCCAGAGACATTCAGACATCTATTGTTTACATGCAGATGCTCCTCATCCATGTACAATTAGAAAATAACAGTAAACTGACCATGCATTTAATACACCTAACCTGGCAAACATTATAGCCTAAATAAATGTCTGAATGTGAATTGCTTGGGCATCATCATAAATCAAAAAATCCTCCTGTCATTCCAGCACCAGGGAGGCTGAGGCAGGAGGATCATTGCAAGTTCAAGATCAACCTGGGCTACAAAGTAGCTCAAGGCCAGCCTGAACTGCATAGTCAGACCCTGTCTCAAAATAATAATAATTAAAATAAAATAAAAGCAACATGACCCCTTCCGTGACCCACCCCCCACCCCCAGCTGCTGCACGAGGTGCACCAGGGTCAGCACCTGCAGGAGAGCTCCTGACGCGGCTTCCCGCCCCCACTCACCAGCCCTCGTGGCACACACAGTGTCCACACATGAAGTCTCCTCTGTAGTTGCAGCGAGCTGACTGCACCTCTTTTTGCTGAAACAAGACCATAAATGGGGTGCGCGGAAAGAATGGACCACGGCTGCCAGGCACTTCTGCTGCCCTCTGTGCCTCACCACAGCCCACAGGTCAGCGCGTCCTCAGGAGGCTCTGCTTTGTCACGCAGGGCCCCAGGTACTTGGCTCAGCTTCTTCCTCTACCCAGTAGGGCCAAGTCATACCCGCTCGCAGGTGCACACGTCACAGATGATGCCCACGTCCATCCAGAGGCCATCAGAGAAGGAGGGCTTCAGGTGGATGTTGCCTGCCTGGTCCTCTCCTGCCAGCTGGCACACGTGGGTCCCGTCCACGTCCTCCACAGCCCGAAGCTGCACATCATATGTTCCCTGCAGGGATCCTGCCATCAGTCAAGGTACATCCTGCCCAGACTCCAGGGGCCACTGGAGCATGAAGTGTTTGGCCCGCAGGTTTCTGGGATAAGCCTGGGTCCCTGACCCCAGACACCCTGATAGCCCTTAGGGCAGAGGATGCCTTCCTCAGCAGTAGCGAAAACAAGAGCCTTCGCTGGCCCTGCAATGTTAGTTCACTCACTGCACTTAGCAGCCCCGCAGCTCGGCTGTCACTCATCTCACTACAGGGACACAGCTGTGGACGTGCAGGGATTGCACTGCAAACATCCAGGGGGCTGATCCAGGGGACTGGACCACAGGCCCGCCAGACCCCAGAGGACTCTGCCCCTCACAGAGCACTGTTCCCATGGTCCCATCCCACCGCCCAGCAGAGGCATACCACTTCCCCCCGCCGGATGTGGAAGGACCCGGTCTCTGTCTTCTGGAACATCTTGGAGGTGACCTCTGTCCGCAAGCCTCGGGGGCTGTCCAGGGCCCGGATGTCCAGGTTGGAGCGAATGCGCTAAAAGAGGGCAGATGATCAGTAATATGGGAGGGCCCGTTTCCCTACTCCCTACCTGTGGTGCCCACGGGGGGATATGTGTGGGTGGGTGTGGGCTCATGGTGTGCTGCTCAGGCTCTGAGGCATGGCCCAAGACCCTTCCCTTTTGGACTCTGGCCTCCTTCGCCCTCCTCCAGCAGGGTTCAAGCCCTGTGCCCACGAAGCCCTCACATTGAAGGCCTCCTGCAGCAGGTCCACGATGTTGGACGAATCCTCCTGCAGCACACCCAGTGAGGAGACAGGGAAGTATGTGTGGAGTTTCTGCAGAAGACCAGGCGTTGGGTTAAGCAGCTCCTTGAATCCCTGGGATCAGTCTGGGATCATCCCTACTTTCTAGGTGGTGAAACTGAGGTCTGGGACATGCCAGTGTGTTCCAGAGCTTGCCCTCTTAGCCCCCACCTGCTTGGGAATTGGGTTGAGGGGTGGGCATGTGATCTTCCCACCTGGACCCACACTCAGAGGCCCGAAAGTCTTGGGGAGGAAGGAGGGAGGGAAGCAGAGGAGGAAGAAAGGGACGATGGGGTCTCAGAGGCTCCCTGTGCTCTCTCCGGGGGGCCTGGGCTCCGCACCTCGTAGTAGCTGTAGGAGTAGTTGGTGACGGCAAAGATGGGGATAATGTTGTGTTTGGCGAGCAGGCGCACCAACGTTGGCACCGACGGGTAGTCTTGTGTCTTGTATTGGGTGTAGGTGCCTGTGGCATCCAGGTGGCACTTCTCGTCATTGCGGCTCATGATGCCGGCCAGCACGTTGGCACCGTCGGCCTCATAGTGAAAGGCTGACTCGGTGGAGAACACCAGCATGTGGGTGCTGTCGGGGCGCCAGCCAATGTCCCTCTGGAGAAGGCAAAGGGGCATGATGGTGAGCAGGCCACATGTACCCCAGTGTCATGGGTTGGGGGAGCAGGACCTGAGATAAAAAGTGCGTGTGACATCACGTGAGGGATAGGAGTGAGAGCCAGAAAGTAAGCAGTGACCGGTGGACGCAGTGTGTGGGGGTCATGCAAGACCCAAGCCAGGTTCATCGGATCTCCCCTTCCCCCAGCTCTCAGCCACCCTGCAAGGATATTTCAACAGCACGGTCAGCCCATATGGCCATCAACAGGTGAACAAAAGAGGCCAATGAAATGTGTTATTAAAAAATAAAATAAAAGATGATACAAAACAGGGAGGTGGACTTTTTGGAGAGGGAAAGAGATCTGGAATGGGAGAGATGGGAAGGAGAGGAGGGGAGGGGAAGTAAAACAGATTAAGATGCAATATGTATGTGTATGAATTCTGCCACATGTGTGTATTCATTATATATTACAGTCTAATAAAAGAATATTTTACCCGCAGAGGAAAATGCACAACACCACATTAAATAAAAAACTGCCTAAAATAGGTATAGCAATCTGTTAGAAAAATACATGGGGTGATTTTGAAAACTATAGGAGAAAATGCTCTGATGGTATTTAGTGCAAAAGAGAGAGAAAGAGAGAGAGAGAGAGAGAGAGAAAGAAAGAGAGAGACTGATTCAGAATACTGAGAAAGAAAGAGAGAGAGAGAGAGAGACTGATTCAGAATACTGAGAAAGAAAGAGAGAGAGAGAGAGACTGATTCAGAATACTGAGAAAGAAAGAGAGAGAGACTGATTCAGAATACTGAGAAAGAAAGAGAGAGAGAGAGAGAGACTGATTCAGAATACTGAGAAAGAAAGAGAGAGAGAGAGAGAGACTGATTCAGAATACTGAGAAAGAAAGAGAGAGAGAGAGAGAGACTGATTCAGAATACTGATCCCATGTGAAAAATAAGGAAAAGGAAACAAAGTATGCTGGCAGGATATGGAAGGAATGCTGTTTGATGGTGGTGAGATTATGGATGATTTCTGTTCTTTGTTTTCTAAATTGTCTGCGGGTAGAGGCTGTTTTCGAAATGAGAAAACTGACCCCCATATACGATCATCATTTTAGCTGCTAACACAGTTGAAGACTAGGCAGCTTATGGGACCTGGGAGATTGAATAGGAGCCTGGCCACTGAAGATGGCAGAGGTCCATGTCACCTCACTGCTAATATAAAAGGGGCCATGAAAATAAGTCAGTATAAATAAATAAATAAGGCTGTAACTGCTCAGGCCAGCACATCAAAAGCTGGATTTATGCTGCACACCTGTACATTCTGGGAGGCTGAGGCAAGAAGATCATAAATTTGCACTTAGAGAGACTCTATCTCAAAATAAAAAAAAAAAAAAACAAATAAATAAAAGGGGGGCTGGGGCTGTAGCTCAGTGCAAAGGCCCTGGGAAGAGCTAGGTGTGGTGGCACGGACCTGAATGCTGTAATTCTAGCATTCTGGAGAACCTAGACAGGAGAACTCATGTGAGTTTGAGGCCAGCCTGAAGTGCCTAGCAAAACCCTGTCTCAGGGGGAAAAAGCAGGCTCCGGATCAATCTCTAGAACTATAAACAAACCTGGATTGGAGTTGAAGTCCACTCAGAGGGTCTGAGTTTGTCTTAGGGAAGGAAGGCCACAGGCCCCTGGGCATCCCTTTGGGGACTTCTGAGCCTAGTGCCAAGGCAGCTATGCCCTTGCCATGAAGTAGCCTGGCTCAGGCTGGTAAGACCCTTGCAGCACTCACTGTGCACACAGCTGTCTGCAGGATGGCATCAAAGCCGCCTTCGGGGGCATCCAGGTTGCCTGAGATCCGCTCGCCCTGCAGCTTATCCCTGAACTCGTCCACATCCTGCGTCAAGCTGATGACATTCTTAAAGGAGAAGGGGGGGTCACTGTTGGGCCAGGGCTCCTTCAGCCTAGGCAGAGGTGGGAGAGAGAGAAAGAGTCAGTAAGGGGAAGAATCCACAGGCCTCAGTGCCCACCACTCATTTCAACCAGAGGGGAGCTCCAGGACCAGCTGCCCACCCTGCGCCCACCTGGTCACTCACTTCTCAGGCCTCATGTCCGTCTGAGGAACACTGACTTTGTCCACAAACTTGCCAAATCCAATCGTGTAGTCGCTGGTGAGCTGGCTCAGGACTGTGGCTAAAAGGGGTCAGCTGAGCCTCAGGACCTCTGCACAGACACAAGAGGCCCTGGGCTGGCTGGGGCGGGGTGGGGGAGAACAGCTGTCTCTTGTTAACACTTGGCAGGCAGGACATCAGTTCGCCCTCTCAGTAGGACTTGTCGATATTTACAGCTGAGGGAAACGGGACCCAGGGGAACTACAGTTAAGCAGCTAGCATTGGGGCACCTGGGGGACTAAGCCCAGCTCCATCTTCAGAGCTTTAAATGTTTGTGGCAGATTTAAAGAGTTGTGGCAGAGGTGCTCTCCTTCTCACAAGTCAGATGGGCGTGGTGTGCAGTGGTAAACTGGGACCGGCTAGGGCCCTCCTGGAGAATGGGTCCATATTCTGGGGGCTTGGATGTTCCCATCTTTCCTCGTAGGGTGGCTGCAGCCTCTTGGCCAAGCTAAGCTGGGCTCCCATCCCCACTGTGTTGTCCTCCATGCAGGCCCAGTCATACCCAGCTTCTGCCCCATCTGCTTGAGATTGTCCAGGTCATCAGACATGGAGTTGGAGAAGTCCATGAGGATGTACAGGTCCACGGGGCTCTCCAGGGGCTCAAATACCTCCAGCTGGAAGTGCCGTTCCTCGCCTGGCCGTAAGCGGACTTTCAGGGCCTGGGGGGACACCTGGCTGCGGCGCAGGGTGGTGTCAATCTGAGCCTCCTGTGTCCAGGAGAGAGAGACAACTGGCTGAGTGTCACTCTGGAGACCTGAGGGGACCCTTTCCATCGTGCCAAGCGGCCGTGTGGGTCTGGTAACCAGCCAGTCTCAGGTACAGGGCGCCCGGACCCCGACCTGCTTCAGGTACCTCTGTGATCTCAAAGCTGCTCTCCATGATCACCATACTCTCCAGGCGGCAGCCTGCAGCTAGCAACTCTGCCTGGGTGTTGCAGCGGCGCTCCTTGAACATCTGGCCAGAAGCAGACGGACTCAGTGGGGCAGGGACCATTTCCTGGCTGTCTCAGCCCTGGATTTATTTTTCCCCTATTTTGTGGTATGGATGTGGATGGGTGAGAATGCTGGGGGCTGAACCCAGTACCTTTGCAGTTAGCTACATTACTTGCCCTTTAATTTGGAATTCTGGCAGGGGGTGGGTGGCAGGTGGTTTGAGAAGCAGGCTCGATAGTTTAGGTTTGCCTCAAACTCATAGCAATCCTCCTGCCTCAGCCTCTTGAGTGCTGGCATGACAGACATAAACTACCATGCCCAGCCTTGTTCCTAGCCTTTAAAATTTTTTAAAAATTTTTTAAATGTTGAGACAAAGTTTTGCTAAATTGCTAAGTTATCTAGAGTGGGCTCAGACCTGAGATCCTCCTGCATCAGCTTTTAGGTGTGTATCATTGGCTCTCTACCCCCAGATATTCTGGATGCTTGCCTCTTCTCCACATCTACCTGACCCAAGCCTGGGATAAAGGAGTGGCAGGGTGGGGTTGGCCAGAGCCAGAGACGGGGGTGGTGAAGGGGTGTCCAGCCCATGGTGGCTCACCTCATCCATGCAGTAAGCACAGTCCTTGTCCACGCGGATACACTCGGTGCAGCTCTTCACCTGCGCGCTCCTGCAGCGGTTGGCTGTGGGCAGGAGGGGCAGATGCGTCACTGGGGATCATGCCCTTCCCTGTCCGAGAGAGGTGGGGGTTCTCTTCTTTCTCTTCTGATGATACAGAGGAGAGAACTGGCCTGTCCCAGGCAGCACAGCTAGGCACAAGCAAGCCGAGTCTTAAACACTCAAGTCTGGGGGGCAGGATGGAGGGCTGAGATGGCGGTGCTGGCCACGTGCTGGCTGAGACGCTCTTTCTTCCCCTTGCCACTAACTCCTCAGGTCTCGCAAATGTTCCCTCTTCCCAGGAGCCCAGGAGTTCAAGACCAGGCTGGGTGACATAGTGAGAGACAATTCATCTCAAAGACATAAATAAAGCTAGGCATGGTGGCACATACCTATAATCCCAGGATTTAGCAGGATGAGACAAGAGGATCATGGGTTCAAAGTCAGCACCTGGCCAGGGTACCCGGCCCTTTGTTTGTGCTTCCTGGCATAACTGCCAAGGGACTAATGTATCCTCTGAATCTCCACTGGGGTCAAGGGGTCTGTGTCTATCTTGTTCATCACCCAGTACAAGACTCAGCACACAGTAGGTCCTCAATAGGTGAATGAGGAAATACTCCAGTTTGCTCAGAGTGATGGGGTCCCCTTGGTTCTGATCAGTTAGAATTGCAGTGAGGCCTACTGTGTGCACTGATTGTACTGTGCATGGTTTCCTGGGCTCCAGGCAATGGGGCACTGGTCAGTTTTCACAGCAGCTCTAGTGAGGGAGGAAAAGCCCTTTCATGTTTCCCACCATGTCTGTTTTGAGCTGTCAGCACACTCTAACTGACAGGAAGATCTTGTTTTATTTTACTTAGGGTTTTTTTTTTTTTTTTTTTTTTGTCTTTTTCCTTTTTATCGGTACCAGGGATCGAACTCACGACTTGCAGTGCTTGCAAGGCAAGCACTTATGTCGCTGAGCTAAATCCCCAGCCCCCTATTTAGGTTTTTTTGAGATACGTCCTTACTAGGTAGCTCAGGTGTGTATGTGGTACCGGAAATGAACCCAGGGCCTTTACACTATGTCTCCAGCCCTTCTGTAATTTTTAGTTTGAGACATGGTCTCGCCAAGTCGCCCAGGGTAGGTTTGAACTTGTGATCCTCTTGCCTAAGTCTTCCAGTGTGCTGGGAATACAGGAGGCCACCGCCACACCCAGCTTTGTTTTTGAGATGAAGTCTGGCTGTGCTGCCCAGACTGGCCTCGAACTCCTGGGCTCAAGTAACCCTCCCACATCCTGAGCGGCTGGGGTTACAGTCACAAATCACCGCACCCAGCTGGAGAAGTAGGAGCTGGCTCCAGCATTTGCCAGCTGGGGACATTCAAACAGCAGGTGGCATGTCATCAGTCTCTTCTTCCAATTCCTATAAAACTTTCAGCTCCTCTGTGGCTGCCACAGTTGTTCCTCTGAGGTCTTGGCTCTCCAAGCAGGTCTCCTTTTCCCTCCTCCTCTAGCCTGCTCCCTTCCCTCTGATGGTCCACAGCCTCAACTGCTCCAGCCCTGGAGGTGTGCAGTAATCTTCTGTTGAGTGGCAGAGAGTCTGGGAAAGGTTGTGTGACAGCAATGCCTTGAAAACGGTGTCTCCATCCAGGGGGGCAGTGTATCACTGTGGACTTACCTGTGTTCCCTGGAAGGCTGACACTCAGCAGGGCTGCCAGCAGCACCCTGGCCCATGGGCTGGGAGGTGGCCACGCCATTCTCTTCCTCCTGCAGTACCAGAATCACAGATGCATGTCATCGCTACAGCTCTGGCTGGCGCCATGAGCTCATAGGGTCCCCAACAGCACCAGGGAGGAGATAAAACTATCCCAATGCACTGGCTCTGAGAGCTGGGGGAGGCATCGAGACCACTTTGCTGTGAGAGGCGGGGCCCAGGACGTGACTCCTGCCTCCTCCACTGTCCCTTCCCACCATTCCTGAGGGCCCTGTACACTTACACCCTTGGTCAGAGAGGCCCTCTCCAGCCTTTGAAAGCTCTGGGCTTCCAGCGTGCCCCATTGCCAGGTCTCTTGCACTGGTCTTCCAGAAGCAAAGCGGGATTTATTCTGCCGTTGCCCGTTAGACCCCAGTGGGTCTGAGTCAGGCTTGGTAGTCATAATAACACCCAACAGAGAGGCCACCTGGAGAGAAGCCTTGGCTCTGTCGCTCTGGCCACTTGCCCTTTTTAAAATCTTTTGAGACAGGGTCTTGCTTTGTAGCTTAGGCTGGTCTTGAACTCACTATGTGGCCCATGTTGACCTTGAACTCTTGGTGAGCCTCTTGCCTCAGCCTCCTGAGTGCCGGATCACAGGCATGTGCCACTGTTGTGCCTGGCTCTATTTGCTCTTTATGAGGGTACATGCCCTGAAGGAGAGGGGCTCTACTGCAATACCAAGGTCATGGAGACGGGGTGAGGGTCTCACTCACTACATTGGGCAGGCTCAGCACTGCCTACTGGCCCAGGAGGGTGGGGTCTGGGGCTCCTGCTCTTCCCCCTCCCTGCATGGATTCAGGGTTGGGTTTTCAGGAACTCTCAACAGTTTGGCCCAAAACACTCCACCCATTCACACGCACAGTGGTGCTGCCAGGATCCCCTGGTGGCCTTTGATTCATTTTTGAAAGATCTCAATTCATCAGTGACCTCCAGAAAAGGTCTGGGGACCCAGGAGGCCTTGAATAGATGGGTGGCCTGAAGCCTTGGCAAACAAAAAAGCTGACTAGTTGGGGCCTGCAGAGCAGCCAGCAAAGGTCAGAGTCGCACCTCTTTCTAGGGTCACCTCTCCTGAGGCTCAGACAATGCCATGCTCACTGGTCTTCTTCCTTGAGACCTTTCTCAGTCTCCTGCCCATGTGGTAAGGGCAGCCCCAGGACCTGGGGGCCAAGGTTCCCTGCAGTGCTGGAGAGGCTATGCTCAGATAAAGGGCTAGAGGCCACTGTCCCCCTCTCATCAAGACAGATACACAAGCACTCAGGAGGCTGAGGCAGGAAGGTCATTAGAAGTTTGAGACTAGCCTGGGCTACAAAAGTGAGCCCGAGGCCAGTTTAAATGCATAGTGAGACCCTGTCTCAAAAATCAAAAAAACAAAAACAAAATCAGACAGATACACAGAGCCACAGGCAGAGGCACCAGGGAGAAGCTATTCTACCAGGGCAGCGGCTTAGAAGGGAACCCTGAATCGGGCAAAGGAGGTTCCAGGGGAAATGACTTTCTGACTGCCTTGGGGCATAGGTACCACACCCACATGCTACACAATGCAGGCCGCAGACTCTGCCTCCCTTAGGCACCATTACCCAGGCAGGTATGGGCACTGGAGGGCTGGGCCCAGCCCTTACTGGGGCCCAGCCCTTACACCGGGCTGACATGGGGCCAGGACAACAATGTGTGCTTATTCTTTATGTACCAGATTGCTACCAAGTCCTGACAGAAACCCAGCGGGGACAGGCTGGCCTGTGCCCATTCCCAGACACAGGGTCAAGGCACAAAAGGCCGCAGGGCTTTCCCATTCTGCCCATCACAGGGAGTTGTGGAGGGGATCCAGGCGGTGCAGATCCAGCCTTGAACCTCTACTCAGAGGCTAGAGAATGGCACTTAGGGGGCTGGATAGGCACTTTGTATGTGTTTTTCTTTTTCCTTTTCTCAATTTGTGTTTAAAAAGCTTTAAACCAGGCACGGTGTTGCACTTCTGTAATCCCAGCACTCAGGAGGCTGAGGCAAGAGGATGATTGCAAGTTCAAGACCAGTCTGGGCTACAAAGTGAGCCCAAGGCCAGCTTGAACCGCACAGTGAGACCCTGTCCTAAAGAGACAAAGTGGGGAGTGGGGGGGGGGAGGCTGAGGATTTAGCTTAGTGGCACAAGCGCCTGTCTGGCAAGCACAAGGTCGTGAAAGATCCCACGTTTTTTGGACTATGTGGCTAAGCAGTGCACACACTCTCAGTTGTCCCAATCCCACCAGGTGGTTGGGACTTTTAAATTAGCTGGGACCCACTCCAGGGACGGGCTGGAGTATGATGGTCACCTTGAATGCTGTTACATGGCAGCATGCCCAGCCTTCCCCACAGGGACACCTCTGTGGGCACACACTACACACCCACTCACAGACAGGCATGAGCTCTCCTTCCTTCTAAACCCACATCTGCACTACTCCCGTCAGCTCTCTCCCCTCCTGCTCTTCTCCCCTGGGCTCATCCACAGGAAATACAGGCTGAGGAGACAGACACTCCTTCTCCATTCCTTCCCTCTGCTGTCCCCTCTCCTCTCTGTCCTCCAGAATGGAGACTCAGCCTTCAAACTCGGTTGAGGATTGAGACCACCACACCACCTGAGCTGGGTCCTAGGTTCTTGGGGTGTGGCCACCCTGCCTCTGGTGGCCATTTGGAACCTCCTGGGCCAGAATGACAGCCAGAGGCCCCTCAGGGGCTGTGGGGAAGAGGTTACCGCAGCAGCAGAGCCCTGGGGCGGTGTGTGAGGTCAAGAGAGCTTCCCAGGGGAAGGACAGGTGGCAGCTCTTGCTGGAAAGAAATCAGGGACTCTCCATTCCTCAGATGGACTGTGCTGTAACCACAGGCCCTGCTTAGCCCAGCAGTGAGGGCGTTTTCCTCCCAACCTGCTTTCAAACCTTAGAGGGGTGCAGCTCATTAGGCCTGCCAGGCGCCAGGCCTCAACTCGCTTCTCTGGAAAACTTGCCCAACAATCTCCTCTAGAGGGAAGATCTAACGGCCACCACCACCCTCCACTCCCTCTGCCCCTCTGCTCACATCTGCCCCGCTGAGGCCACCCGGGTGGCGTGGGGCACCTACCCTGGGCCACATGGGCGGAGGCAGGGGCCTGCTAGACTTCAGGAAGAGAAGGGGAGACAAAAATTAATTAGCTGGCTCTGGGCCTCCGGGCTGGGGGAGAGGACCCACTTTCCTGGCCTGCCCTGCAGCCCCCAGCATCGCGGCGGGCAAGCGCGACCTGCGCCCCCAGTCCTCCGCCCCGCGCCCCGGCTCCCCGCCCTGCCTGGCGCCCCGAGCCTCTCCTACCTCGCCGGGACTCGGCCCTGCGCGCCTGGCTGCGGCTGGACGGTCGGTCGGGGTGCGGCGCGCGCGGGCGGGACGGGACGGGCCGGAGGTCCGGAAGGCGGGCGGCGGCGGGCGGCGCCTTATGAGGCGGGCGCGCAGGTAGGACGGCGCGGTGAGTCAGGCCCGGCGCATTCCTGCGCGCTGCGCGCACCTGTCAGGACAGGAGCGGGGCGCCGCCGGCCGCCGGGCCCGCCCCCCGGAAAGGGCTGCGGCTCCACAGGCGCCGGCCCGCGCCCCCGCCGCGGCGCTGAGCCGGGGGAGGAGCCAGCCCCGGCCGCCGCCGGCCTCCCCGCTGCCCCGGGATTCCCGCCCGCGCACCCCCTCGGGCCGCGCAGTCCGGTGTCGGGCGGCCTCGCGCGGACCCCGCGCAGCGAGCCTAGCCAGGGCTGGCCGGGCCGCCGCATCCCCTCCTCCCCGCACCCGCACACGGTGGCTCCCAACCCGTCGGGGAACCGTGCTCTCAGGTCCTTGCTCTGCCTTCACCCGGTGCTCTCAGCTTCTCCTACCCTTCCTGTCCAGAGGCAGCGCTAAGCGAGGGCTGGGTCCTTAGCGCGTCCTTGAGCCAACTCCCGACGCCTCCTTAAAGAGGGGGTAACTATTGATTAAGAGGCTGGCACCGGTATGGGTTGTTACAGTTTTTAACAGGCTGCTTTGCAAACGTGACCCTTTCAAGTCGGACCTTTGTGGAGTCTCTCAAATGCTGCGGGCACCACTACCTGGGCAGCAAGGGCCAGGATTCAAGCCCAGCCTGACAAGGAGCTGGATTTTTTGGTCCTTAGTGTGTGGACAGATTTCCTACACTTTCTTTGTATTTGACTCTTTGGGCGATCATTATAAACAGTGCTATAAATTATATGTCCTGTATTGTCTTGTTCTTGTAAATCCCTGACTACAACACTAGGCTTGGGGCTGGGGGTTTAGCTTAGTGGCATAAGTGCCTGCTTGGCAAATGCGAGTTCAATCCCTAGTACCAAAAAAAAAAAAAAAACCAAAACAAAAACAAAACAAAACACTAGGCTTGAGCTTGTGATTTTCTGCCTCATTCTTGGAGAGTGCTGGGATTATAGGTGTGCACCACCACACCTGGCCCAGGAATATGTTTTAACCTCTAGCTCCCAGCACAGTTCCTGGCACATGGCAGATGTTCAATAAAAGTGTGGCTAAACTGAAAGGGCCTCTCCATCATATGGCCTCTCCAAGCCTTTGTGATCACAGCTGCAGTCAGATACACTCACTGCCAGCTCTTGACCTGACTGGAGTGCTCACTGAAGAGGTGTGAGCCTCGGTCCACTCCTGGCTGACCCAGTGACTGACAATACTCAGAGTGGCTCTATCTTGGGTTTGGGACACTGGGAGGAGTGCTGTGTGGCTGCAGCACTAAGGTAAGTGTGCGTGCCAGGCCAGCACAGTGCCTTGTGGACCTGAGCCACTCCAGCACGTGCCTGAGCTGCTTCATCCAGCTGCTCTGGAAAAGAGGATGACAGAGGTGGAGCTGCGAGGTTAGCTACACCCAGTCTGGCTGAAGGCCTGTGACTCCACCACCTTCCACTGGAGGCGGGGGTGGTGGTGGGGGCACATACACCCCACTGGTTGTGTTACCTTATCAGAGGACTCAAAGCTGGCATGGTCATACAGCATCTGGGCTACACAGTGAGCAAGACCTTGTCTCAAAACAAAAACAAAAACAAAAACAAAAGCAAACAAAACAAAAAAAGAGAGAGAGGACCCAAGTGCAGAGCTATCCAGGTCAGGCTGCCCAGACTGGACCTGTATTTGAAGAGATCCTCCTGCCAAAGCCTTTGTGTGTGTGTGGTTCTGAGAATTGAACTCAGGGCCTTGTGCATGCTAGGCAAGTACTCTACCTCTGAGCTACATCCTCAACCCCTGCCTCAGCCTCTTGAGTTCTGGGATTATAGGCCTTGTTGTACAATTTTTAATTTTGAATATTTTCACTTTTTTCAAACAAAAAATGTTGAAAGATTACAAAAATCATCTTTATTTTTGCCACTTAGATTTAAGAGTAACATTTTATCACACTTACTGTATTTATACATTTGCTATATGTTTAAGTTTTTAATTTCTTTTTAAATTGTATATATCCTAGCTGAGTGTGGTGGCTTGCACCTGTAATCCCAGCACTCAGGAGGCTGAGGCAGGAGGATCCTTTCAAGTTCAAGACCAGCCTAGGCTACAAAGTGAGCTCAAGGCCAGCTTGAACTGCACAGTGAGACCCTGTCTCAAAAAGACAAAAAAAAAAAAAAAAAAATTGTATGTATCCTGACATTTCATCCCTTAACACTCTAGTGTGTTGGGGCTGGGGATTTAGCTCAGTGGCATAAGCACCTGCCTTGCAAGCAGGCAGTCATGAGTTCGATCCCTGGTACCAATAAAAACTTACAAAAAAAAATAATAATCTAGAAGCCAGGTATGATGGCATGCTCGTGTAATCCTAGCATTTGGGAGGTTGATGGAGGTGGATCGTTGCAAATTTGAGACCAGCTTGGGCTACCAAGTGAGTCCAAGTCCAGCCTGAACTGTATAGTGAGATCCTGTCTTAGAAAGACACATCAGGGCTGGGGATTTAGCTCAGCGGCATAAGCGCCTTGCTTGCAAGTGTGCGGTCGTGAGTTTGATCCCTGGTACCGAAAAAGACAAAAAAAGAAAGAAAGAAAGACACACCCCCCCCCCACACACAGAAAAAAGCAATCTAGGGGGTCATAATGCTTTGCATCCTGCTCATTGTTCAGAAAATCCTGGCTGAATAGTTTTAGCACCCATTGGTGATCTTGACGTAAATCAATTTTTTTTTGTCTTTTTTTTTGAGACAGGGTCTCTATGCAGTTTGGGCAGGCCTTGAGCTCACTTTGTAGCCCAGGCTGGTCTCGATCCTCTTGCCTCAGCCTCCTGAGTGCTGGGATTACAGGCGTGAGCCACCACGCCCGGCTGTGAATCAATTTTTAATTTTATTATTATTATTTTGGTTTTTTGAGTTTTGTTATGTAGCTCAGGCTGGCTTCAAATTCAGTGATCTTCTTGGCTCAGCCTTCTGAGTACTAGGATTACAGGCATGTGCTACCATGCCTACACAAAAATTAATTTTTTTTTGATCTTTTTGAGACAGGGTTTCACTATGCAGTTCAGGTTGGTCTTGAACTCACTATGTATGTATACCAGGCTGGCTTGGAACTCTCAGTGATCCTCCTGCTTCAGCCTTCTTAGTGCTGGGATCACCAGGTGTACACCAGAATACCTGACTTCATTTAAAAAATTTCTTTCTTTTTTTTTTTTTTTTTGTCTTTTTCCTTTTTATCGGTACCGGGGATCGAAATCACGACTTCCTGCTTTCAAGGCAGGCGCTTATGCCGCTGAGCTAAACCCCCAGCCCCCCATTTAAAAAATTTCTAAAGGGAGGGGCTGGGGGTTTAGCTTAGCAGCACAGCACCTACCTGGCAAGTACAAGGTCAAGAGTTTGATCCCTGATACAAAAAAAAAAAAAAAAAAAAAAAAAAAAAAATCTAAGGATGTAGTTAATCATAGTAAGTAATTTATAATGTAGTACAAGACTTTTACAAGTTTTTATTCTGTACCCATTAAACAGCTTTCCATTTCACTCTTCCTGCAGTCTCTGGCAGCAACCCTTCTACTTTCTGCCTCATGAATTTTCCTTTTTGTTGTTGTTCCTTCAGTGAAGGGGAATGAAACCCAGGGCCTTGCATATGCTAGGCAAGTACTTTACTGAACTACATACATACCCCTATCTGGATCTTATAACTCTACACACCTCATATAAATGGAATCATGGGGCTGGGGATTTAGCTCAGCGGCATAAGCGCCTGCCTTGCAATCAGGCAGTCGTGAGTTCTATCCCCGGTACCGATAAAAAGGAAAAAGAAAAAAAAAAAAATGGAATCACACAGCATTTATCTCATTATTTACTTCACTTGGCATAATGTCTTTAGGGTCATCTGTGTTTAAGTGAGAGGATGTCTTTCTTTTAAGGCTGATATGTATATAGCACTCTTTGCTTACCTAGTTATATGTTAATGGACATTTAGATTGCTCCTACCTCTTGATTATTATGGGTAGTGTTGGTATGAACAGGGGTGTGCAAATAGCAATTTGAGATCCTGCCTTCAATCATTTTGGATTGAAGCAGCATTTCTGGGTCATTTGAAAGTTCTATTTTTAAATTTTTGGGAGTTACCATGTTGTTTTCCATACCAGTCGTCTCATTTGGCAATCACATCAACAGTGTACAAGGGAGAATTCTTTTAATTATCTATTCCATAATAAGAAGTTGATACATTATAATGGTGGCAAATAAACACTTTTCTTTTTTCAAACATCACTATAGATAATCTTTATTTACTCAATAGTTTACAGTATATGATTTTTTTAGCGGGGGGACCTGAAATCCCACTCAGGACCTCAGGCTTGCCAGGCAAGCACTGCATCACTGGGCTAAATCCTGGGCCCTCACACCCCCTCCCCTTTGGTTTTGGAAGCAGGGTCTCATGCTTGATCCACCTACCTCAAGTGCTAGAATTACATGCACCCAAATTTAAAAAGTTTGGTCAGTTGAAAAGTTCTTCTAAACAGCTCCATTGACCAGGTTACTTGTTAGCGTTCACTGTTTTCTGGAACAAATTTCTCTAGTCTCATTTATAGATCAGCCACTGCTCCAGTCCCATTCCTGTTGAGGGGGAGGGAGGTGTGTTGAGATCTGGGTGCTGTGTGTATGGATTGCTTCCATACCCTTTCAAAGTACATCTTATTTATTTTTTAAGTCATGAGTTCATGTTGGTATTTCCAGTTCAAATTTAACATTAGGGCCTTAGTGTAGTGTTGGGGATTGAACCCAGGGCCTTGCACTTGTGAGCCAACAGGCTCCACCTCTGCCATCTCAGCCCTTGTTTCTTTGATCATACTCTTGTATTGTTTCCCTCTATTACTTCTTTTCTCCCTTCCTTACACAAAATTGGCAGGGCTTGGTGCCTTTTTATTTAATCTCTCCTGAAGATCATTCCAAATGTGTCTGTGGAGATCTTCCCCATTTAGAGATTTGCAAACATGTTGAAAGCCAGGGATGGCCACACAGCCCTGTAACCCCAGCTACTTGGAAAGCTGAGGTAAGATCACTTGAGCCCAGGGCTTTGGAATTGGCCTTGGGAACAAAATGAGATTGTATGTCAAAAAATCAGGATGAAAAAAGTACAAAATGAGAGACACTAATGAGCTCCCTGTTCCTCTCATGGAGATCCAGCCTTGCCCTTTGGAATCAAGCCATAGAAGACCTGAGTGACCCAGTGACTTGGGACATGGCGGGTCAGCCTTGGGGTCCAGGGTGCACAACTTTGGGTGATGAGAAGCTGTCTTTCCATTCCTATCCTCTGATCACCTGAGTACTTATCTCATGCCAGGCCCTGGGCATTGTATCTTAGTACTGTTTTGTCTTTGCTTACAAGAAGACACTAGTGATGGCCAAGTCAAAAGGCAGTAACATGGTCTCTTAGAGGCAAGAGTGCTGAGGGTACTGGGAAAGGTGCAGATAACTGCTTGGGGGAGTCGGAAAGGGATCATGATTGAGAAGCCTATATCTGTAATCCCCTGTACTCTGGGAGGCTGAAGCAGGAGGAGCCCAACATAGGCAACTCAGATACTGTCTCAAAAAAAGAAAGAAAAGAAAGTTGGGGATATATAAGTCCTGAGTTCAATCCCTAGTACAGAAAGAAAAAAAAAAAAAAAGAGCTCCACACAGAAGGTACATGTGCAGAGGGGTGGTACAGTGAGGAAACAAATGAGAGAATATGGTGAGCAGACAGAGAATAGAGAGGCGATAAGCAGCTGGCCTCACATGCCCTGAAGTCTAGATCCTGCTAGGTTGTGCCACAGGTAAGAGCTGGGGGCAGGGTGGGCAGGTGACTGCTGCCTTCCACAGGTGTGGGAATGAGGCAGCACAAGAGGGAGGCAGGAGTGGTGTGCAGCACGGGGGAGACCCTAGCTGACTCGGGGGAATTAAGACATTGAGTCAGCTTCGAAATGAGCAGCTCTCTCCACTCAGGGCTCCCGCTCATGGCTCGCTCTTTGTTCCCCAGGCTCCACTGCTTGGTCATTACTGCTTCAGGCGGACACAGACAGCTCAGTGACCGGGCTGGGGGCCCCCAGGAGACAGCAAAGGGAGGCAGGGAAAGGCCTGCCTCAGTCTTCCGCTCCTATCATGCCGAAGAGCCTCCAGTCGGGGATGGGGTGTCCCTGGCTGTCACCAACTCCCATGATCCTGGCTAACTTTGTCATCTCTACAGTTTGCTTTTCTCTCCCATTCAAAACCAAAGACACTGGAAAGGCCAAGAGCAAACACTTGGAGAGTACTTCAGTTTAGAAGGCCTTTGTGTCAGCCAAGTCACTGGGCCCCTCAGGACTGCTTGTGAAACTGTTAATGTGATCTGACAGAGCTCACAGACCTCACAACTCTTTGTTTTTTTTTGAGACAGGGTCTTGCTATGTAGTTCAGCCTGGCTTTGAATTCATGGCAATCCTGTCTCAGCCTCTCAAGTGCTGGGATTACAGGTGTGTGCCACCACTCCCGGCAACAACTCATTTTCTTTTTTTTTTTTTTTTTGTCTTTTTCGTTTTTATCGGTACCAGGGATCGAACTCACGACCGCCTGCTTGTAAGGCAGGCGCTTATGCCACTGAGCTAAATCCTCAGCCCCACAACTCATTTTCAATAGGGATGCAGGCCAGAGGTGCTGACTGTACATTCACTGCTGCAGAGCTGCCTCCTGACCTGCGGCATCCTGGCCCACGGCAGGGCCCTTTTCAGAGATCCTTCTGGGAGTAAGTGAGCCATAGTTCCTTTCCCAGGGGTTGCAAAAATCCTACCAAGAGAAGGTGGCAAGTGAGACTCAACTTTTATTTAGGGAACCTTAGGACAGTCCGTCCCACTCCTCAGGTCATGCAGCAGTTCCAGGATGACCTCCTCAGTCCTTGCTGGCCCCATGGACGCAGTGCAGCCCTTCACGGCCCAACTTCCTTCTCTGACACTCAGTTCTTCCGCTGCAGTGCAAAGGCAGCTGTCAAAGAGCAAGAAAGGCAGGCTGGCTGATGGTGGGAAAGCTGTTTAGCCCAAGAGGAGTTCACTGGCCACTGATGTTGTCCAGGGGCTGCTGCCAGGCAGAGATAACAACAGAGGAAGGGTGGGGTAGCAGAAGCCCTCCCAGGAGTGGGGCCTTTATGTAAACAATGAGCTCTGCCTGGCCAAAGCAGGAGGTGATTCATCTCCCCCACTGGTTGGATCTGCAGGCTGCATCCACTGGGCAGTGAGGGACTGGGCAGCCTTGGCCAGGTGCCCACACTGCCTCCTCTCTCTGTGAGCTGGGGATCTCACCCTAATCCTTTGGTACCTGGTCCCATTTTAAAACTGTAGGTGTGTCTAAGAAGCTGTCTGGAGAGTGCTGCACTGGAGAGTGCTCACTGGAGATGTGGTTTCAGGATCAGGGCAGCAGACGCAGGAGCGAGATGTATCACCCTGTCCCTGGGCTACTACCTGCCCCTTCTAGGAGTCATACAGTGGGAATGATGTGACTTCCTGAGCCACCCCTCTGAGCACCTGACAGGGCTCTGTCACCTCACAGTCAATCCTGAGGCAATCCCAGCTGAGGAGGTGGAGGGGGCACCTGAGCTTCGTATCTGCCTGAAAAATGAGAGAGACCAGCATACCCAAGATGCCAGGATGTAAGAATATGGCACTTTAATGGGCAACTCCCCAAGTGGTGTGTGGATAGACTGTCCAGCGCACCCTGTGTCTCTTCTCTAATGCCCTTTTGGCGGGAATACCACATAGCAGCCCCTCTCAGGTGGCACCTCTGAGTCCTAAAATGTACAAAGTGATGCCTCCCAGTGGGCAGCAGTCCCTGGGCCACACAGTCTTGCCAAGTCCTGGTGCAGCCCCTGGTCACTGCTTGGCCTTCTTTACGATGGTGCCCACAGCAGAGATGACAGTGGTCTTGGAGCCACTGGCACTTGTGGTGACAGTGACGACGGCTGGCAGGGTGGCTGTGGTGGTGAGAATGGTGGGCTGTGCTATCGTTGTCACTGGGATAGCGGAGTCCCACTTGCTCTTCCTCTTTTGGGCATCTGGAGATAATGTAAGAGTAAGTCAGGCTCAGGACCAATCCAATAGTAGAAGCCCTCTCTCCCTACAAAATAGAAATGGAAGGGCCCTGGTGCAGGAAATCTCAGAGCGGCCAGTGTGCTAGAGCCACCTATGCTCCAAGGCTGGTTCTCACACTTAGGTTCTGAAAGAACACAGCAAGCACAGGCCCAGACCTGAGGGCACCTACACTCCAGGCAAGCCTGGGATACTCTCCCTCCATCTGGCGAGGCGGGAAAGCAGAACAGAGTTGGAGCTGGGACAAGCCGCCTTCTACCTGCGACAGCTGTGCTGGCAGTAGTAGTCGTCGTGGCCGTGGCATTGGTTGTGGTGCCTTTCTTGGTGCCTGTTACAAACTCAATCTGGAGAGAGAGAGAGAGAGAGAGAGACAGAGAGAGAGAGAGAGAGAGAGAGAGAGAGAATAAGACCATGGAAGAGCTGTGTGTCGGCTTCCTGTGCTATCCATCTGCTCCAGGGAGATAAGAGTTTGGCACTACATAAAGGAGGCATCGAAAATCACCTTGGCTATGAGAACCTGGGGGAGAGAGAGGTGCCTGAGAGAAGGCCAAAGGGGCTTTCGCTACTCTTCAGAGTTTTTCTAACGGATGTCAGATCCCTCTTGGCATCAAAGGCTCTTGCATATGCCCAGCACACCCTGCCAGCCTCCCAGCCTCCCATGCCCAGAACCAGTGGGGCAGGCCCCTCCTCCTCACACCCAGAAGGAGGCGGTGCCCGCCCACACAGTGGGGAAGGACACTCTGGTCCCCAGGCGCTGCAGACATGTCCCTGCAATAAGCCTAGGGTTTGGAAGGGAGAGGGAAAGAGAGAGAAGGGAGATTCAATTAAGGGATAAGAATGAGAAACCCGGATTACCCTCTCACACCAGCTCCCACATTCTTGGCCTGCCAGCCAAGGGCTCAAGGGCCATCAAGTCATCCAGGCCCTGCAACCCCTTATAGAGGGGTGAGCAGTTCTTAAGGGTTGCAGCAACTTTGAGGCAGGTCAGGCCTAACTAGAGGTGGGAGGGGCCAGTGTCCTGACGCCCAGCTTTTTCTCTCAGAGACACTGGTAACCAAGGCACAGCAATCAGAGAGTAACATTTGGCCTTGGAACCAGGATGATGCCCTTGAAAGATCCAGACCACACTACTTAGGGAAGAAGTGATGCTCAGGGTCTTATAGTGAGGGATCACCTGGCAACAGACACAGGGCCTCCAGGAAAGCACCCAGGCAGGTCAGTGAGGTTGGCTCTGCAGGCCAAGAAATGCAGACTGGAGCAGGCTACGGCCTCCATATGAGAAGGAAAGAGTTCCCTCCATTCAGGCCTGGGTGGCAAGGGAATGACAAATGGCCCATAAGAGTTAAAGCCACCTGAGCTCTGTTAACTGTGAGGGGAGGGGGCAGGAGAGTGAAAGCACAGGGCAATGAACTACAAGGACGCAGGAGTAGGAGATTCCTACAACCTACACCAGCGGCTGGGACACAGGAGCCAGGGCAGAGGCGACAGACGAGGCTGCTGAGAGCCTCTTCAGGTGATGCGGCGGGGAGCTTGGGACTCCTGACTCAGCCTGTAAGACCTGTGTACTCTAAACATCTGCCTTTTTTATCATGAGGTCTTCTGTCCGCCATCACTTACTTTGGTTCGTTCCTTTTTGGCCTTTTCCAATTTGTCCATTTCAATCTTCTGGGCCTTGGCTAGAGACAAGAGAAGCTGTTATGAGGGGCCCAGAGCAGCTGCGTGTGGAGGGAAGCTAGTCCCCCTAATCCTCTCACTGTCCTAAATCCTGTTTTGTTTTTTTTCCCCTGAGATAGGTTTCCTTATGCAGTTCAGGCTGGCCTTGAACTCACCATGATTGTCCTGCTTCAGGCTTCCAAGTACTGGGATTACGGGTGTACGCCACATGCTACCATGCCCAGTCCTGAGATTTTTAGGTGGGCCAAAGGCCCTAAAATGGGGTTAATGTCCTTTTGCAACAGGCAAAATGAAGTTCTAGCTCTTAGTCATCATAAAACAAGGCTTCCATTCAAGGGCCTGGGGGCTGGAAGTCCTGTTGGAAGGGCCAGGTGCTCCTGAGGTCCAGGGACTGCAAGCTCAATGAAGGCTGACTAGCTTCCTGCTGATCAAGAGAAGCTGAAATAGCCAGGCGTGGTGGTGCGCTCCTGTAATCCCAGAACTCGGGAGGTTGAGGCAGGAGGATCATTGCAAGTTTGAGACCAGCCTGGGCTACAAAGTGAGCTCAAGGTCAGCCAGAACTGCATAGCAAGACCCTGTCTCAAGAAGCCTCCCCTTCAAATAAATAAATAAAATAAAAAAAGAAAAGAAGCTGGAATTCCAGAATTTTACATAAAGTGTGGACAATTAATTCAAATTATGAGACAAAACTTGTGAGCCAGACAAAACATAAAAACCTATTGTCAGCAAGTCAGGTTGAGGCCAGCCTAGGCCACAAAGTGAGTTCAAGCCAGCCTGAACTGCAAAGTGAAACTCTGTCTCAAAAAGATTAGGAAACAAGCAAACAAACAAACAAACAGGAAAAACAACCCTAAATAAACAAGCAGACAAAAGAACAAGTCAGGATCTGGTCTTGACACTTGAGTTAAAAGTTAAGACCTGTTTGGTGTGTTGAAACATGCCTGTAATTCTAGCACTTGGGAGGTTGAAGCAAGTGGATCACTGCAAGTTTGGGGCCAGCCTGGACTCTGTCTCAAAACAAAGCAAAGTAAAACAGAACAGAATGACCAGGTTAGGACCCTGTGAAATTCCTTCCAGTTCTCCACACTGTGCTCAGAAAATGGGTACCCTCTGATAAGGCTTCCTCAACACAGTCTTCCTAGTTTTATGAGCAGGTCAAGTGGCCCTGTGGCCAAAGGCTTCCGTTTCCCTCTGGTGCCATAACTCTCAATACTGTACCCCGTTTTAATACTAGTCAGTGTTGGAATTACTGTTTCAAGCAGTGGACTTCTTTGCTACATTTAAGTTCTGTGTGTTAGGGTTAGGGTCTGTCTTGTTCAGCACTGAGTCACCAGTCTCTTGAATGTGGCCTGTGTAGAGGAAAATCTGACTGACTGGACAGACACACAACAGGATAGATGGGTGATGGACAGATGGACATGTGGGCAGAAGACAGGATACCTAACGCTTCATAGTACGAGTCCTCAGACCAGCCATGGGGGTCAAACATATCCTGAAAAAGAAAAGATTAAGCTGCTGTCAGTGGAGACCGTCTGGTGCTGAAGGAGTTCAGAGCCTCTCCGTGGACCTTCCTAGCCCAACCATCTCCACAGTGTCGGGGCTTAACTGTGTCCAGCTCTCTAGCCACAGCACAGACCCGAACACAGCAGTAATGAGGCATGTGCACAGCAAACCCGTGGCTGGCCGACAGGGCCAGGAAGCCCCTGGGCTCTCACTGGTCAGGCACCCAAGGTCAGGTCTGAATAGAGCTTGCGGTCTACAACCAGCAGTGCTGCTCCATGTACCTTGCTGGGGCTGTAGGCCAAATACAACAGAGCAAGCAAAGAGTCCCGGAGCCCCCATTACCCTCTGTCCTGTGCATCTGGCACACACCTTTGGGTAGTTGGTGCCTAGCTCATCAATGGCACAGAACTGGATCAGTTTCTCATAGATGCTGAAAAGAGAACAGCAAAAGCAGTGAGCAGGCCCTGATCTTATTGCTCCACAGCCCCAGAACCACCAGATCCTGGGGTTGAGATGAGTTGAAAGTAAGCCCAGCTCAATTGTCCCAAGCATGCTTCCTGACAGGAGGCCTGACCTTACTGCTTCTGGCTCTCCACCCTCCTGTGAGATGGAACAGTAGCTGGGGCCAGGATGGGGACAGGGTAAGGGATGGCCTAATCCAGGTATCTCTGGCCTCCAGACTACATGGCTGGGTTGGACCTACCATGCTCAAGTCCATATGAAGGGCAGGATAGGTCCTTGTTATCATATAATATGCTCTTCCTTGGTTATGTTAGTAGCTCAAGCACTGGACAGAGTTAAGACCCAGATATGAAGGGCAGGATAGGTCCTTGTTATCATATAATATGCTCTTCCTTGGTTATGTTAGTAGCTCAAGCACTGGACAGAGTTAAGATCCAGATACTGTTTGGTCCTTAAAAGTCAACCTATATGCAAAGCCAACTTTTTAGTTGGAAGAAGAACCTACACCCAGCCACTTCTAGGCCAAGTCCTTCATTGTACAAATGGGAAACTGAAGCCTCGAGAAGTATGCGTTAGAGCAGGCAGTGGCAGAACTCAACTGGACCTCCCTAGTTTGCCCAGGTCTTTCAACCACCACTGCATGAATGATTCATGCTTAGCTTGGACCCTTTTTTTTAAAACCGGTACCAGGGATTGATCTCATGACTGTGTGCTTGCAAGGCAGGCGCTTATGCTGCTGAGCTAAATCCCCAGCCCCTTAGCCTGGATCTTACTGGTGAGACTGACTGGTTAATGCAGCTGACTGCGTGTAGCAGGCATTTAGTATAAGGAAAAGCCTGCATGCTGGCCTCTTTGGATTTAGGTGGGATCATGGATGGGCCTCTCTTCACCATGGGGACTTACAGTCCCCTGTCTAGCATTAGCGATTCAACTCATCTGCAAGCTCATGAGAAACTCACCTGGGGTTCCGAAATTCTTTCTTCCTTTGGATGATGTAGTTCATGTCCATTCCTTCCTTTATCTTTCGCTCATAAAGCTTCTGGATCTTGTCCTACGAAGAGAAACAGAAAAGCATGCTCAAGGAAGCCCATTCATCCTTGCTCTGGTCTGTGGCATGAATCTAAGACCCTCTATGCCATTTGAAGCCTGACACCAGCCATGTTTTCTTCTCCCACCCAGTCTGACAGGAGTTGTGCGCAGGTAAGATAAGATAAAACAAGACTGGCCAGTTTTTGTAGCTGATTTTTCCTGACCTCCTTGAATAGTCAGTACAGTGAGCAGCAAAAAGGTCACGAGAGGGAAGCCATGGAGAAGACAAAAAACAAATTGGTTCCCAAATCACCTGGTTTTAAATTTCAACATGAAATGAAGTCCTCAGCAGAACTGTGAACCTCAAGAGATGGGAAGGGCTATGTTCTTCTGGAGGAAGGCAGGAGTAGAAGTTTTTAAAGCTGGCCCCCCAAACTTCCTAGAGTATCTTTTGTGGTGCCTCATGAATTGGCCAGGCAAGTGCTCTGCCACTGAGCTCACTGTGTCAAGGTAGAAGACAGGCTTTCTAATGCTTCATAGTAGGAATCCTCAAAGGTCATGATCAAAGTCAAAGATTAATGGCTCATTTCTCACCAAATCTCTATAGATCCCTGGCCTGGCTTTTGATTGGAAACAGAACCACCTGGCTAGGATCAAAGCTCACCTATTGTGGTGGCACAGGTGTCATTAAGAGCACCCTGCCCAGCATACAGAGATGATGCTTGTGGCTGACGACATTAGAGCTGCCTAGCATCAACAAAGAGGACTAAGACACCTAAGATCTCAGGGTAAAGCCACCTCTGAGAGTGGTTTTGCCCAGGAAGGTGGGTGGTGGCACAATTCTAGATCTACCTGTAGCTCCCCCAAGTCTCAGTGGCTGTTAAATATATAAATGCTTTAGAAGGGAAATATCTAGGGCACCTGTCACCTATAAGAGGAGGGAGATGGTGCTGGAAGTCCCCTGTGAAACCCCTAGGATGTATCAGAAGAGGTGGCCCACTATCTTTGTCAGAAAGCCAAATCTTTCTGCCCAGATGGGACTGAGGAAGCACCAAGAAGTCTGTAATATACTTAATTACCAGGGATGAGAGAAGCTGAGAATGCAAACTGTTTTTCTCAATGTTATCTCTTCAAGGCCTTATACAGTAGGCTCAGCAACTTGAGATAAATTCCTGTCTTAGCTGACTTGTCCAGGTTGCTAGGGGCATTGATCTGTTGTGTTACCTCAGGTGAATTGAACTGTTAACACAAACACCATGGTTTCTACCTCTCTGAGAACTAAAACGAAGAGATTTCCTAAACTTGAGGGCTGAGTGGCTGGTCATCTGGCTGGAGTTGTCTTCACAGGTTGACGCTTTTTGTCTGGCATGAAGTGACATGATCAGTATTAGGGCCTTCTGCTTACCTGTAAGTGATTTGAACACCTGCCTGGAGGTTCTGGTGGGATCTTGATTTCGTCAGGAGACATGTTCCGTACCCTTTCAGAAAAGGAGGCTGTTAAGAAGGACAGAACGATTCTGTATGTGAGGTTAAAACAAGAGAATGAAATGGACATAAATTAAAACATAAGCATTTAAAACGTTTTTAAGGAGGAACAAATGCTGTAAAAACAGTAAAACAGGGCATTCAGATATGGCCTCTTAGAGACAGTGTCACTTGAGTTGAGGTCAAACCACCAAAAGGAGCCAGTGATAGGCCAACCTGGAAGAAAAGAAATCCATGGAGAGAGCAAGATGTGAAGAATATGCTCTATGAGATCCCATGTGGAAGCAAAGAGCATGCTGAGCAATGTGCTGGGAAATGTCTGTGCAAGCAGCTGTGGGGTGGGGCCATGATCGAAGCATCTGTCAGTCCCAGTGGTGTAAAATCTGCTGTAGCCAGTTTTAAGCTACCCACGTGAAGTTCGGGAACAGAGGCTGCGAAGAGCTGTGCACACCTGGCTCACAGTTTGAGCAGCTTCGGTGTCCTCTGGGTAGTTCCTAATGGCTCCCCCAGCACACAGGAAGTCAGAGCTACTCAGTGCCATCCTCCTGGCCTCTCTATTCTACAGGAGAAACTGGGGTCAGGGTTCCCTAGGTTCCAGTCCCCAGAGTGTCCAAAACTATTTGTACACAAAGACACTCAAAAACTACCTGTTGGCTTTTAGGTTAAGGTCTTTTTATATGTTTTGTCTTTGGAGTGGTAGGAATAAAAACCCAGGGCCTGGCACGTGCTAAGAAAGCACCCTTATCACTGAGCTACACCCCCAATCCTACTGAGAATCTTTAAAAATAAACCAGTCAAATTTCTCTGAAGAGACTCACCTCATTTTGGGGAACAAAAAGGCTTGGTTCTGAAGAACCACAACCCCCAGGAGACAATCCACTGAGAAATTTGCCTCTGCCCACCCAATCCTCGCCCTCTTTCCCCACTCCCTTCTCTCTAGCCTCTGGCTACCCTGCTGACCGCAGAGTCCTGCTCAGGATCACTCAGACAATGTGCTGTTTGTTGCACTCTCTGAAACATTCTCTCATGAAAAGGACTATACAATGAGCAAACAGTGGGCAGAGCAGGGTAGGCAGGAGGAACAAACCACCACCAGTAATATTCAGCAAGTACTGAGGGGACCTACCATGTGCTAGGCCCCTCCACTCCAAGCAAACTCATTTCTTAGAGCAGTTCCTGTGGCTGAGTAGCTGCCTGATCTAGCAGTCTTTGTGGTCTATCTTCCCAAGGTGAGGTCAATGTAAAAAACAATAGTTTTTTGGAGTGCAGCCTTTCTATGTTGCCCAGGCTGGCTCAGAACTCCCAGTCTCAAGCAATCTTGTCTCAGCCTCCCCAGTAGCTGGGACAACAAAAGGTGTTCCTCTATGCCTGGTTTCAGTTAATGTTTTCTTAGCTACCTTGTTCTTCACTTAGTTTCACTATTACTAAGACACAGAGTTCTGAGCAGGGCTGAGGACAAGGCCTGCCAAACTTCATCCAGCTGCTACAGCCCCAGCCTGCATGCAAGTGGCAAACACACTGAGGCTGAAGGGGGCAGTCTCAGAACAGGACTCCACTGGAGCGCAGATTTACACTGTCAGTGGACTCTTATGGATACACCTCAGGGACAGAGCATCAGCCTGAGGGAGGGCAAGAGGACAGAGATTAAGTGACACTCAGATCAAAGGTCCCCACAGCAGCCCAAGAGCAGTGTCAGTCTGGGGACTACGTGCTCCTTTCTGGCGAGCACCTTCCTATTATCTCTTGACTCCTCAAGAGGAGGAGGGTGGAATTTAAGCTTCATCCTGACTTCCTCCTTCTTCCCAGCAACTGTGACACGGGCAGAATTTCTAGGTCTGAGCTCAAGCAGGCTGCAGAGGCCAGCTGAGAGTGGAAGCAACTGGGGAAAGCCGTTGCTTTGTATGTCATGGGCATGAGCAACATAAGCAAGGAGGCCTTGGCAGGCACTGGACACTTAAACAAGGAGGGTTAACTTGTTCCTTGGGCTGGAGAGAGTATGTATACATGTGACAAGGAGACAAAGAATGCCCTTTGGCATTTGCCAGGAAAGCCTTTTAGAAAAACAGGGTGTGACACGTTGCCATAGAAAACTCACTGCTGTCTGGGGTATAAACGGTAGAGAATATGGTAGCAGGCGGGAAACCCCTTCTGAGAAGTGGGCTAGAAACAACAGAATTCCTAGTAACTGACAATAAAGGGACACACCCTGGAGAATAAAAGCATATTATTTTCATTAAAAAAAAGTCAAGAGCCATTTCTCAGTGACCTTTTTCCTAAGTTCCAGAATGAATCCACTACAGATGATGTTAGTTCTACAGATGTTAGTTCTTTTTTTTTTTGTCTTTTTCATTTTTATCGGTACCGGGGATCGAACTCACGACTGCCTGCTTGCAAGGCAGGTGCTTATGCCGCTGAGCTAAATCCCCAGCCCCCTACAGATGTTAGTTTTACAGAGAGTGGCCAGAGGCTCAAACCATTTTCCTGGGAAATTTGTCCAGCAGTGCGTCCACAGCCATTCAGGAGCAGTGCCTGTGCGCATGGCTGCTGCCTGGGTTTGCACTTAGGACTGGAGAAGCCTACAGCGAACATGAGTCACCTGTGCACACCCACATCAGAAAACATCCACTGCTGCCAGATAGTAATCTGGGCAGGAGCAGCTGGTCTGTTGGTCTGGGACTGCAGAGACTGAGCATACTAGGAAGGACTGGGGTATGTGTGGAGGAATGCAGGATGCTGAGGGGCTGTAAGCAGGAGGCAATGGGAGTGTTTCCAGCTCAGGAGTTTCAGGGGGGTCCCATCTGGACTGTCACAACAGTGCCACCCTTCCAAGGGTGGGAAATCAGTGGAGCCTCCACAGGGCTCTGTCAGCTCTGTCAGGGACTACCACACTGGGGGCAAGGACAAGTGGGCCTCTCTACTCTCTTGGTTGCTCTTTTAAAGGCAGTACTATCCACGCATATGGATGCACTTCCCAAGCCAAGAGAACAAATTGAGTCTGTATTCCCAAAGAAGCCACTAAACAGAACTTCAGTTTAGGCAGAGGAGCTGACAAGCTTGACACCCTGGACAGAAGCTACTCTGGACTACACTAACAAGATGGCTTTTTTTTTTTTTTTTTTTTTGCCTTTTTTGAGACAGGGTCTCACTAGGTATTTTGGGCTGGTCTTGAACTTGCAACAATTCTCCTGCCTCAGCCTCCTGAGTGCTGGGATTCCAGATGTGCGCCACCACACAGGGCATGCAAAATGGATCTTTAAATTTTTTTCTTTTAGAGATGAGCAATTTTTCTTCTTGCTGAACACACAGCCAATATTCTCGCCTCTCCTCAGCTCAAAAGAAGTGATAAAGATGTAGATGCTGCCCCAAGAAGCTCAGAGGCCAGCTCTTTCACAAAAGAGAATGAGCTGAAGATGGCAGGAGGTGATAAAGCAAGTAGAGGGCTCTATTATCTATGCTCCTCCTCCCCCTATCCCTTACTACAAAAGACCCTTGGCTGGGGATTTAGCTCAGCGGCAAAAGCGCCTGCCTTGCAAGCAAGCAGTTGTGAGTTCGATCCCTGGTACCGATAAAAACAAAAAAAGACAAAAAAAAAAAAAAAAAAAAAAAAAAAAAGAAATATTAAAAGACCCTTAGCTGGGTGTGGTGCCGTATACCTACAATCACAGTATATGGGAGGCCAAGGCAGGAGGGTCTCATGAGTTCTACGAGTTCAAGGTCAGCTCAAGCTACATAGCAATACCTTGTCTTAAAAAACAAAAACAGGCCAGGGGTTTAGCTCAGCGGTGAAAGTGCCTGTTTGGCAAACTCGAGGTTATGAGTTCCATCCCCAGCACCAAAAAAATACCTGTGTCCTTTGTGGGTGAATGAATAAAAAACTGTGGTGCAGCCCTACAGTGCAATATTCTTTAGTAGTAAACAGAAAGAAACGATAGCTAGGCTCAAGGACCCAAGTGAATTTCAAAAGCACCACGTAAGTAAAGGAAGCCAGACAGGAAAACTTTGATTCCATTTCTGTCAGTGGTTCTCAGCTGGGGTGATTTTGCCCTTCTCGGGAATATTTTCTCATATCTGAGAGAGGAACGGAGAATGCTTCTGGCATTTTTAGAGAGCAATAATACTATTAAATATCCTATAATTCACATGATGGCCTGTACACAGGGAATGATCCGGCCCAAAGGGTCAACAGATTCTGATTTATATAAAATTCTATTACTTTTTTGTCTTTTTGAGACAGGGTTTCATTATGTAGTTTCAGTTGGCATTGAATTTACTTTGTACCCCAGGCTGGCCTCAAACTCGCATCAATCTTTCTGCGTCAGCCTCTTAAGAGTGCTGGCATTACAGGCATATGCCACCATGTCTGGTTTAATTTATATAAAAAGAACAGAACTTTTATGTAGAGAGTAGATGACTTTTGCCTGAGGTTGAGGGAAGAAACCACATACAGAGGTGGGTGAAGCAAAAAGGAAAACTTTAGAGATGGAAGTGTTCTGCCTCGTGATCATGATGGAGAAGACACAACTATACACACCTGCAAAATTCATCCAATAACACACTTAAAACCAGCAAATCTTACTCTGAAATTATACTTCAATAAAGCATTTTTATTTATGTATATATATTTTGGTACTTGAACTCCGACTTTCCACTTGCCAGGCAGGTGCTTGTGCTGCTAAGTTATATCCTGGGTCCTAAAGCTTTTTTAAATGTGGCGAGAGCTTTTTAAATGGTGGCACAGGGCTATAATCCCAAAACTTGAGAGGTTGAGGCAGGAGAATTGCTGTGAGTTTGTAGCCAACCTGGACTATACTGTGAGACCTTGTCTCAAGGGGAAAAAAATGTTGAGAGAAAAAGTGCCCAGTTGCCCATGGAAGACATGAGGCTGAGCTGGCTGAAGCCTACATCTGTTCCATTCCTTGTCGGGCACTGCTAGTGACAGTGGAGGGCAGCACTGTGTCAGCGCACCAACAGGCTGCTCTTTAACCCCAGTTGTGACATTTCTCAGTAGTAAGCAGCAGTCAGGTGGGGTGCAGAGGAGAGGAGGCCAAGACGTCTGCCCATAGATCCCCAGTAGCAATAGGCCACCGTCCTCCTAGCAGACACGTGTTTGGCTTCTTCTGCTCTTGAAGTCAACTACTGCATCCTTACTCTTATTACTACCTAAAGGACATGCACTGGAGTATAGGAAAACAATGGCTTTTATAGGATTTGAAATATTCGAATTCCATTCATTAAGGAGCCCAGGGACTAAGGCAGAATCCTGTGAAGGATGTAGGTTGCTTGGAGTTGTCATGCTTCCACTCAACCGTTTCTCAGAAGACAAAAAGGATTCCTAGATCTTTAGTAAGGGGTAATCACAATGGGATCCCACCTCCCTCTTCCAGCAAGAGTCCTACTTCAAGAAAAAAGACAAAAAAAAAAAAAAAAAAAAGAGTCCTACTTCAAGAAATGACAGGTAGGAGGGATTCTGGGGGAGCCCGTCTAGACTAAGGCTCTGGTCCTGATTTAGTGAGTCCTGAATGCCAAGACAGACACACAGGAGTGGGCTCTAGAGGTGTTCTTATGAAGTGGAACTAAAGCTGGAACTCACTTTGAAGATCAGAGGAACAGGCAAGGAGAGCAATAAAAACCACCATGGAGAGGGATGGCTGAGCCCAATGAGAGGACGCTTCCCCTGGGTCAGGCTTGTGGAGCCCTTTCAAAGTCCATGGCCAAATTAGAGACAAAGGGCTTTGTAAAAGGACAAGAGGCTGGGGGTGGCAAAGGACAGGGATGGCATGTGGTTTTCCAGAAATGGCTCTGTCCCTCCCAAGTCACCAAGGACTCCAGAAGCCGGGCTTCAGATGTGTTCCTGCACGGAGACAAAGAAGCCGCATGCTAACTCTACATGCTGAACAACACAAATATGTTAGAGGAGGGGGAGAGGGTACAAAGACAGAAGCCTGGCCCAGGGCACAAGGGGGAGGCGCAAAGGCCAAAATGAGTTCCCAGCTGACGGGAACTAAACTCCCGCCTGACAACACTGGCAATGGACCAAAAGCCCAAGAAAACCCACCATTCAATCTGATTTTCAAACAAAAACTTCCTTAGGGTCTCACCCAATCACCCTAGAAATGCCAAAGGTCCCGAGAAGAAGTATGAAGAAAGGACACACAGCGGAGAGAAGCCCAACACACAGAGGCTGGTGTGGCCCAAAGACAGCTTGCTCAGGGCAAGGCTTAAAGGTATGGCCCTGGGGATCCCAGGGGTACTTACCCACTAACTCCTGGGGATCTCGCTTCTCTACTTCTGTATTATCCTATCAAAGAGAGAAATACACAAGAAGTAAGATTGGGCTCCCGAGTCACAGTTGCTCTCTTCACTGAGACATCTGGGATTTTACAGAAGAGGGAAAAATGCTGCCAGCACACTAATGGTAAGCAGTGCCTAGGGGGCTCCTAGGAACCTAGCGCCTCCTACCCCTCTTCCCCCAGCACAGCAGCAGGTATCAGAGCCTCACACCAGTCTTCTGTCAACGGCCTCCAGCAGGAACCAGTACTGATACCAAGGAGACCAAAGGGCAGTGATGCTGCTAGGGGCCACCTGTGTAGCCTGTATCGTGCTTGTTGTTCCTGTGTCCAGACAGTCGGGTGGCCAGTGCCCTAGAGCACTATCCTCTGCCAGCACTGAGGAAGCAAGAGGGGGACCTCGTATTGCATCTGACTCTCAAGACTGAAGTGAGATTACCTGTTCCCGAGACTGTTTTCTTATGTTTAGTTTAAGCAAAAGAGGGGAGAATATAAAGATAAAGGAGTGCATGGAACTGCAAAGCATGCATATAGCACACCCCTAATAAGTGAAAAAAGAAAAAGGCACCCAGTTCAAAGTGGGCTCTCTCTGATCTTCTGATTTTTTTTTTTTTTTTGAGACAGGGTCTTCCTCTGTAATTTTGCGGCCCTTGACCATAGCCCAGGCTGGCCTTGAACTTGCAGCAGTCCTCCTGCCTCAGCCTCCCAAGTGATGAGATTATGGGCATGCACCACCATGCCTGGCTCTCTCTGAATTGACTCTACAACTCTTCCTCTGTTGTTCCAAATGTAAAATGGTCAAGAATACATCCGCTTCTCTAAAATCATTAGGATCAACGATCTCAAGTGCCATTTCAAACTAATGATCAAAACTGTAAAATCTAGGTTCATAGAAAGTTGTTGGATCTTATTTTCTGTCTCTCTGCTTGCTGAGGGAGGACATAAGACTAATAACTCTGCAACAAGATCTTCACAGAAAAATAGCCACAGAAATTTTGGTTCCACTTACATGAAAAAATGCTGCATCAAACATCTCAGGAGAGTGTGAGGAGTGTTATCAAATTCATGTCCAGTCATAGCAGGACTAGAAGTTCTTAGCCCCCTTCCCTGGAAAGTCCTTCCTAATCCTGAGGCCAAAATCCTCCATCTCTGCTGAACACTGCAGCTATTCATTCAAACTGCAAGGACATACTGTTGAAGCCAGGCTGCCTAGCAACTCATCCCTTTTGGCCTCTGCTCCCTGCCAATCAGGTGGGTAACATGGAGGTTTGTACTGGGCTGAGGTAGAGAGGGGTAGGAGGTGGGCCTGAAGGGCTGCCTAGTCAAGTTCAAGTTGGAGTCATAAATCAGTGATTCTATAGAGAGTACCAGTATCAGGGGACCAACAACAACCTCTTTGTAGCAGTGATTCTGAAAAACCCCATGTTAAAGAGCCAGTCAATGACAAACAGGGGATTGTAAACTTTCCTCCCATTTTGCCTCTAAGCAACTGTTTCCTGGGTGCTAGTTATGCGAAAGCATCAACTGAGTGTGGACTACTTTCCCCACAGCCAGGTGACTGGTCATATTGGAGATGGACCTATAAATCCTCTAAGGGTTCTACAGTCACTGCTCTCCAAGACCCTGTACCCTTTAAGCCCCCTTGATGGGCAAAAATGTGGGAACAGGCTCTACAGGCACTGAAATTTGTGTCTCTGTGTGTGTGCATACACTTTTCATTTTGAGGCAGGGTTTTGCTAAGCTGACCAAGCTGGCGTTGAATTTTTTTTTCTTTTTGAGACAGGGTCTCACTGTGTAGTTCAGGCTGGCCTCGAACTCACACCCCCTCCTATCTTAGCCTCCCAAGTGCTGGGATTACAGATGTGTGTCGCCACACTCAGCTATAGCCTTGAACTTGTGATCCTTTCTGAACTTGTTTCAGCCTCCTGAGTAGCTGGGACCTCAGGTCTACTGACATTCTATTTTTTTTTTTTTTGTATCAGGAATCAAACTCAGGACCTTGAGCTTGCCAGGCAGCTACTGTGCTGCTGAGCTACATCCCTGACTCTGCTGACATTCTAATCCAGTATTTATCCCAGCGTGACAAGAAGTTGGCCTCAGACATGTCAGGTCTCTTCATAGGGAAAAATATTTGTTACTTCAGGAGTTCCCAGGTACAGTAAGAGGCCAGACACTTCCTTGTGGTTTCTTAGAGCTTTTGTGGCCCTCGAGATGGAAGGGGGAAGGCTGCACATGGTGGGTGATTCCTGCATTTCACAAGGGCCTGGCTGGCTTAGTGGCGGCTGTTTAGTCAAATCTCTGGAAGAAAAGATATGATGGGGATAAAAAAAATCAGTCTTTTGCATTATGGCTTGGCTCTCCATGCCACCCAAATGAATCCTTCTACATGTATGTGCATACAAATTGGGTAGTTGCTTTCAACTTGCCAACTAAGTATCTTTGCTGGAAGGGTCTGGAGAACTAGTGAGAATCTCTGCCTCCTGCTGGTCACACTTGTCATGTATTAAAGGTATTTCTTCTGCCCAACCCCAATAAGCTAGGTGTGCGTCAGCTGAGCCCCAGGTGCTGTGTCACTGCACCAAGCTTCTCTTGAAGATGACAATCCAGTGCCCCTATTCCTCAGATGCTCACTCTCCCACAGGAGCCTCACTGTGACTGCCCTGCACAAGGGAAATAAGGAACTGAGTCTGCAATGGAGATGAACTCAACAACTCCCAGAAAAGCTCAGTGCCAAGATGACCACAGAGGACAGTGGAAAATACTCCATGGGTACGTCTCAGAGCCACCAATACCTAATAGGTCGCCTCTTTTCCAACCATCGACATTGACACCATAAGGACCTCTGCCACAAATGGCAAGGAAAAGAGAACTGAGGCAGGGGCTATGTCACACTAAAGACAAAGGATAGACAGGCATTCTTCTATGGGTCATGGTGGATACTAGGAACTTAGTATGAAAATGAATCAAGCCATCCATTACGGTTATCATGAAGCTAATGTAAAAAATATGAAAACGTAAGCAGACGAAAGAAAGGCTCCTATCATTAAATTGCTAGTAGTGTAAAAATAAATGTTACAAAACCTGCTCTTGTTAAGTCTCACCATGTTCCTAGATAGGCAGGAAGAAGGAAGAGGGTTATGAAGACACAAGTAAAAAGCAACAAGAAATCACTGTTCCTTTTTCTTTCCCCCAAAGCCATGTTATGAAACGCACAGGTGATTCCTGTCTTGACTTGTATAGATCCATCCCTCTGGCTTCTAGTTGGCAAAAATAATGAACTCAGCCTGAGCTCTATTTACCAGTCAACTGCGTCAGCCAGGATGCATGGAACCCACAGCCCCAGGACAAGGCGGCAACAGCATGCAGCCCTCAGGCCCAAGAGGTTCAGGGATCCTCACCCAGTCTCTGAGGAAGATGAAGTGTGGCCTGGGGAAGGAAAGGAGCTTTCCTTTTCTCCTTAGGAGAAAAGACAGGTAAAGCTCTCCAGTTCAAAGTCCAATTAAGGCCAAAAAAGGAAAAACAAAACAAAACCCAAATTCACAGCTTTCCAAAGAGGCCGAATTACAAACAAACAGGGGAAACAGACAGCAGGGCGGGTCAAAAATCCTAAGGGAGGCAAGGACTCCTCTTCCTCCACATCCTCCCCCACCTGCCTCTACCTGAGACTGAAGTACCTGCAGAAGGCTGGAGAATGGTCCCAGTGAACCTGCCGATTTGGTTCCTTAACTGTGGCTGTTAAGAATGCACCAACATGGCTGGAAGTGAGTGACAGGGGCCACACTGTTCTCAGGAATTACAGAACTTGGAATGTGGGTCCCCCTGCAGAGAACACAGAAGCCTAGCTGCCAATGGAGCTGGCTGGCAGAGGAACGAAGTGGCAAAAGTGTGGATTCATGGAACTGGGAGCTGCCCTTTGAGTTGGATTTGCTCAGCAGAGTGATAGCAGGTCTGCACTGAGAGAATGGGGCCTTGTTTATTTATATTTTGTACCAGGAATCGAACTCAGGACCTTGTGCTTGCCAGGCAGGTGCTGTGCCACTGAGCTATATCCCTGGAGGTTTATTTATAGCCAACAATGCTTTTAGTCCTTCCTGGAATCAGGCCTCCAGAACACACACAAGCTCCAGAGACAAACTTAAGACACAGAACTGATAGCATCTGGATTTTGCCAATCTACATGTTTTCTTCTTACTTTTAGGTATACAGAAAGCACTCTATACCTAAAAAGCAGGGCACAGGGAGTCTCTCTCAAGGCCAGGCACAAGCATGCAACTGACTGGATTTTTTCGATTGGATAATACACAGCAATGTGGTAAACTGATACCAACCAAACCTTTCGTTCTCAGACCTGTGACCGCTCACACATTATGAAGTCCTAACAGTATCTCACTTAATAAGCAGAGTAGCTACTTAAAAGTCAGTGTTTACCGAGGTCTCGAGGCTCTGCTGACTATTTTAGTTCTTTTCTCCCTTCTCCATACCAGCTTGCTACAATCCCTGGTCCCTGACTGTGCTTGCCTAGTAAACCCTGTGCAGATCCAGACCTCAGTCTGGAGAAGCTTCCCCTATGCCCAACTCCCTAGTCACTGGAGATTCACTGCCTTGCTTGGTGGTGTCATTTACTGCCTGGCATGGGCAGTGCCTGGCCAGAGAAGGTACTCAAACACTGAAATCTCTCTGTCTCATCAGTGTTTTTTCACTGCGTGCAACGTTTCACAGTTAATGGTAACCATAAAACTGAGCAGTATAATAAATAACTCTAAATCTTCAAACCTGTTTAACTCAGTTTTGACATGTGCATCACTGAAAACAGAAATAGGCAGCAGCAGATGAACTAAGAAAGGGGCTGGACTTGCAATAAAAAGGCCGAAGCTGGGATAGGCAGGAGGGACACTAATACTAAGTTAAGATCAATTTATTTATTTATTTTTGTCTTTTTTGAAACAGGGTCTCTATATGGTTCAGGCTGGCCATGTGCTCACTTTGTAGCCCAGGCTGGTTCTGAACCTGCAATGATCCACCTGCATCAACCTCCCGAGTGCTAGGATTATAGAAGTGTGCCACCATGCCCAGCTACTAAGAACAATTTAAAAACCAAATTCTTTGCTTTTCTTACCCTCCTTCAAACCTTTGGGCATGATGTGCCTAAAAACTTGGATAAAAAGATAGAACAAGGGGCTGGGGATTTAGCTCAGCGGCATAAGCGCCTGCCTTGCAAGCAGGCAGTCGTGAGTTTGATCCCCGGTACCGATAAAAACGAAAAAGACAAAAAAAAAAAAAAGATAGAACTAAGGCAGATGTGATAGCATTGTCCCAGCTACTTGGAAGGCTGAAATGGCTGAAATGAGAGGATCACTAGAGCCTGCAGGTAGAGGTTTGAAATCAGTTAGCCTAGCACTGCCACCAACACACACACACTCATGAATTACTGCACAGTTACCTTATTTATTCCACAGATAATTTACTGAGCACCTATTACATTCCACGCAATGGGCTAAGTCCTGGAGATAAAACACAAAAATTTAATCTAGGGGAACTATAGGTATTATTCTAACATCTTAATCAATGATCTCATATTTAATTTTCATGGTAGCCCTAGGAAACTATGCTCTGAACCACCAGACAACAACACTGCTGCTTCAGAACTGGCATGCCCTAAGTGGCATGCTATCCCCAGGAAGCCTTCTTGAGGATATCAATGTGACAATCACAAGCATGGTTGGAGGTATTGGAAGGAAAGTTATTGTACAGTGAAGTCATAGAACTCAGTGTAGTGTGAGAACATCCCCCCTCTCGTGGTCTAGTTGCTGCTCCTACCTGTAGAATAGCCTATCACCAGCTCATTTCCTTCAGTTGTATCCTGTGGGCCAGGACTGGGCCACTGCCATGGGCACACAGCCTGCTAAGGAATGGAAACACTGCACTTATCAGAAAAATGGGCGGAAGTCGGTGGAGCTGCCCTGGATGCACTGGAATTGCCTTTGCTCCCAGACAGCTTACCAACAGGAAGGCTCAGCTTCTAGCAGAAGGGTTAAACAAGCGTTTGCCAAGACAAAGTAAGCTAGCTCTAGAATTGGTGCTGCAGACTAATGAAAAGGCAGGGAGGGGGAAAGAAAATGGCCTCTTTCTCTAGCTGAAAAGTTTGGTTAAAATAAAGCAGTATGGTTCAGCTTGACTGAGAATATGCTGTCTCCTGAAATATGTTGCAATCAACCAGATTTCAACATAAATGCAAACAGATGGTCCAGAGCTCTTCCCAAAGGGGAGATTTTTGTTCTCTATTTCAAGTTTCACTTTACATTTGAATCATAACACCAAAGATTTTTTGTTTCTTGACAGCTGTAGAGGATGGTCAGGGCCATTTTACTCTCCTTCTCCAAATCTCTGGAGTTTTGGAGTGGGCACATCTGGGTGCGCAGTATGTACTGTATCAAGAATAAGAGTCAAATTCTTGGTGATGGGGCCCAGCCATACTTCATTTTCTCAAGGCTTCCCACAATGACAGTTTAATGCTTTAAGCTAGGAAGATAGAAATTTAAAGCCAGTCAAGGATAAAGGAGATAGCTCTACGATCTAAAAATGGCAAAGTGAAGTTAGTGAAACAACTCTACATGATCAGCATATTACAAAAGCATTATCCCATCAGAGAGTATCAACCTGAAGTATTAGGTTAGCACCATCAGGGCAAACATACCTGAGATATCTGAAAGCCAGCAACTGGTAATCATCTACATATTGGTAAGGAAGAGGAATTCACTATCCTTAGCATTAGAAGGAAAGCGAGTATGGATGGCTAGGGAAAAATTTACCTGAGTACAGCACTCTGGAGGATAAGGCAGGAGGGTGTCTGCGAGTTGGAGGCCAGCCTGACCTATATATTGATACTCTATCTCAAAAACCAAACCCCGGGGACTGGGCATTTAGCTCAGCGGCATAAGCACCTGCCTTGCAAGCAGGCGGTCATGAGTTCGATCCCCCGTACCGATTAAAAAAGTTAAAAAAAACAAAAACAAAAACAAAAAAACACACCACACCACACCAAACCAAACAAATTAGGAGCACAAAGGACTAAAATCCTGTAAAACTCAGAAATCACAAAGTAGCCTTTCAAAGAACATGGATTAAAGCGGAATGAAGATGGGACGTATTCAGTCTCCCAGGAGAGGCAGTTTTCTACATCATATAATTTCAAAAAGATGAGTCCTAGCTGGGGAAGGAGGAGCCTTGCCACACCTTGGTTAGCAATCCACAGCATCTGGCTTGAAAAGAAAGGGGTATGTTGGGGCTTGCATGGCAGATAGCGTAGACCAGGCACGCAGTGGATCCATCTCAGCTCCAGAAGCATAGGGAATGCAGTGGAGGTTCTGGAAGTTTCAGCTTCAGTCTACTTGGAACAAGTAAGGTAAAGAAAGCCCCTTTGGTGGTGTGGTAGAGCCAAGACAGGGATAGGTGAGGTTGTTTTTTCCCTTTGTGTGAGATCACAAATTCAAGCAATTATAGTGCTTCCACCTAAAGTGTTCAGCTTAAGATTTAGCAAGGCCTTCTTAGGGAGGCAGCAGGACAAAGCACCTGGTTGGATTTCTTTCACTTGGACAATAGGAGTGACTTTTGTGGTCTGTCTATGTGTCCTTTCAGATCAGGTCACTACACAGGCAGACCTCTAGGCCCCCTCTAGGTGGGTTTTCCTGAGCATATCCACTCCATAAAATTCTAGAAATTTCACTTCTGCAAGGACAGCCTTGTGTGTTAAAAAGAAAGCCATTCATGATGCTAACACCAGGTAAGTGCTAGATATTATCAGAGTCGCTAGATATTATCAGGGTCGGGTATTCTCAAAAGTTCAAAGATCACATTACAATTTCCAGTGAGAATAGGTGGTTCCCAGAACAGCGATGGTCAAGGGTCATTTCCCTCTTTGGTCCTGGGTAAGTAGCGCTGTAACTTTTTTCTCTAATCAGCACTCAACAGATTACAGGGCATGGGAGAAAGAATGTATAGTAGGAATAAGTGGAACACTAAACCAAGATGGAAGGGTCAAGCCTTCCTCCCATGCTGGAAACAGAACACGCTAAAACACTCATTATTTGAGTGTTACAATATCCTTACAGGGCAGACAATATTATGTTCATTTTGCAGACAGGTAAACTGAGGTAAAGTACAATGAAGAATACTTTGTATTGTAAGCAATGGCAATGCTAAAATTCAAACTAGCTGGGTATGTGGCTGACCATAATTTGACTACTTGAGAGGCTTAGGCAGGAGGACCACTGCAAACTTGAGGCCAGCCTTGACTATAAAGTGAGCTCAAAGCCAGCTGAATTATATAGTAAGACCCTGTTTCAAAAAACCAAAAAAGAAATTCAAACTGAAGCCTCTGTGGCTCCAAAGATCACTTCCCCAAGATGAGAGTCTGCAAACAGCAACAATTTCTGTAAAGGAAGCTAGTCAAACCAAGGATAAGCTAATATTGAAGAGTAAAGAGGGAAAACACTGTTTAGGAATGACTCTAGCTGGTCGCAGAGTAGAGCAGGTATTAGACTCTCGACTTAAGAAGCAGATGGCCAGATTTACTATCTTCCAGCTATGAGGATCAAGAAAACCACTCCCAAATCCATGAGGCCCCAGTGACTAATGCCTGAGTAGACCAGAGCGGAAGGGCTAGTCCTGAAGACTTAATCACTCAAACAGTGGGTGCTGTCACCGAAGTCAGCCTAGAAACTTCCTGGGACTCACAGAAGAAAAGCCACCAAAGCCTAAACCTCATTTAAGTACTTCTCTTTTCCTGGGTGAAGAACCAGGTAGATTTCCAGTGAGAGCTGGAGCTTCAAAGGACAGGTTATTTCTTCTCATCTTATATGAACACAGCAGGTTTCTGGTCCAATATATAATCTCACTGGACAGAAACCACATGCATGATGATATTTTACTCAATAACAACTATAAAAATGTATTCAGGTTAGGCTACTATAATGTATTCATTCTGACTTAACCTGTGAGGCTGACACAAATATGAGTTGGAGGGAACTGATGTGAAAAAGCACAATGCATTAAAGTCGGCATTATTACTAGAATAGGAGTTGGATCTCATGAAGGTTTTTCTTTTCTTTTTGAGACAGGGTTTTATAATGTAGTTCAGACTAGCCTTGAACTCACAGCCATGTATCCTCTTGCCTCAGCCTCCTGAGTGCTGGGATTACAGGTGTTTATAACTGTGCCTGGCTCCAAGGTTTTCCTTTTTAAAAAAGCATTCCACATTTGAAATATTTAGAAAACTTAACACTCCTAGCAAAAATACTACTTATACCAGCTTTACAAACATTTAACTCATATACCATACAATTCATACATACTTAATTTTAAATTATTTGCATCGTTCTGTTAATAGTAATACATTGAAGATGGAAACAAAAATGGATGCAAAGTATATATACCATTATTAACATAAAGATGAAAGAATGAACTGGGCCTGGTGGCACACAATTATTTCCAGTCGTACAAAAAGACCCATGGCTCCTATCTCATCCCATATCACCCCCCCACCCCCGTACTCGTACACCTAGAGTTCAAGCAGGAAAACTGTTCTGCAGAGACCCTGCAGGAGACTCTACCGTGTCTTTAGTTAAGTGGTCAATAAAGAAAACATTAAGACCACCATCTGTAGAGCTGCCTGCATACAGCTGCTGGAAGGGTTTTTTTTTGTCTTTTTTGAGACAGGGTCTCTCTATGCAGTTCAGGCTGGCCTTGGGCTCACTTTGTAGCCCAGGCTGGTCTTGAACTTGCAACAATCCTCTTCTCTTAGCCTCCCGAGTGCTGGGATTACAGGAGTGCACACCATACTTGGCCTCCTGGAAGTTCTAACATCAGTAGTGAATAACAAATTCCACCTCAGGAGTTTTCAATTTCTAGATCTTTGAATCTTGATACTTCAGAACATCAGAAATAATGAGGACTTGGAGGGAAGAGAATGAGGAACCACTGAGTCAGGTCTGCCTCATACAAACCCTTGTCTAGACCCAGTCAAGAATGCCCTGCCTAAAAACCCCAACTTATTTCAGGTTAGGTATGGACAGCCAGCAGAGGCCATGCAAGGGCTTAAACCGCACGCCACCCCAACCTTGAGTGATCTACCTAACCTGTGAGACAAGGCACCCCAGGCCGTCAGAGCACGTTTCACACGGTGACACACAGTATAAAACGTACGGGAAATGCAACACTAACTAACACCTGTCAGACACCACATACATTTACATACTTTTTCAAGTGACCACATTGTAAGGCTAGTAATGGTTAGTATTTGGGGCTAATTAATTATGAAACAAGACTGCTACGTATTTCTCTGGCATAGGGACTCTGAAAAACTACTGAGATACCAGTATGCTGAGAAAATGACTTGCAGGATGACGAGCTTACAATTAGACACAGTTATGCTGAAAAGACTGCTCACTGGTTCATTTCTTCCTGACAATCACCTTCACATATGTTATCTCACATTGCCATCTCAGCTACCCTACAAAGTAGGTATCATAGCCCTGACTTCACAGATGGGGCGGAGTAGACTGTAGGCTATGTAGGTTGAAGCCAAGCCAGGGTGCCACTCAAGTCTTCTGTCCACAGGACCACTAGCAGGCTTGAAGCTGTAAATTCTACATTTCTGTAGTCCTTTTGGCCTGTTAGAATGCCCTGCTCCAAAGTAGTAGGGATTAAATCCAGGCCCTCATGCAAGCAAGGCAAGAACACTTACCCCTCCCCCTACTTTTTAAAATTCTGAGAAAGGGTCTTGATAAGTTGAGCTGGGCCCAAACTTTTGATCCTTCTTGGCCTCTTGAGTAGCTAGGATCACATGCATCAGCCAATATGCCTGTTCTCCAACAATTTAAAAAATGTTTTTTTTTTTTTTAACCTTAAGGTCATACATGCCTTTAAAAAATGCCAGAACAGTTTTTCTCCAATTATGTTACCTCCTTAACCCAGACACTCTTTTTGTTTTTACAGATGCTTGCTCCTTGGGCCAGAAGGATTCTTTTCCCAAATCAGAGCTTAGACCACAAGACTTTAGGGAATCGGCTATCCCAGTCCTTCCTAGCCAACTCCAAATCATCAATCCCTATGCTTGTTTTCAAAGGAAGGGTGTGTCAGGGACAGTCAGTGAGTGGAAATATCTCCATCCACGGGAACTGTAGGAGTGGAGAAAAAAATAAACAAAGGAAAACATTCCAGGGCAACCAAGGTAAAATATGGACAGAGGAGAATGGCAAAGAGAAACACTCATATGCCAAGGGTAAACAATAAAGGGAACACTTGATTCACCAGGGATCCTTCAGGCGTCCCTTGCCTGAAGACAGGAGCTGCAGGACTGCAACTACTAGTCTGACTTTTTCTAGGACAGCAGTGCCACCTTCTGTTGAGGAACCAGAGCATATATGTAATGGACAGGCCGCTTCCTGAGGAAGTAAGACTAGAAACTTGCAGTTAGAGAAAAAGCAATCGAATGAAAGTGCTAAAGCTTCAGCAGCCTGTGGAACACTCAGCTGGCTCCGCTCTGAGCTCTCTTCCCATCTGCAGCAATCTGAGCACCCACAGAATTCAGTCCTTGCCACCCTAACTGGTTGACAAGACGTGAGACTCCTCATGCAAGTAAGTCCAGAGTTGTTCTCTTCTTCAAACCCCTAAATGGGGGATTTGCAATCATACATAATTCCAAACACTAGCAGGATAAAAATTAGGGCAATTTTCACAGTCTTGGCACTTTTTAAAGTCAGCAGATAATAACGTTTGGGAAAACTTGATCAAGCTTCTCCACTGTACCCAAGGACTTCTCCACTGTACTCTTTCCCAGAAGGTTCCCAGGGAACTCCTTAGGGGTTTAGTCCAAATTTATTTAGTAAATTTCTTTCCTGTTGGGGCTGGGGATTTAGCTCAGCATAAGCGCCTGCCTTGCAAGCAGGCAGTCCTGAGTTCGATCCCTGGTACCGATAAAAAGGAAAAAGACAAAAAAAAAAAAAAATTTTCTTTCCTGTCTTTTGTTTTTTGAGACAGAGCTTCACTATGTAGTCCAGGCTGGTCTTGAACTAACTCATGATCCTCCAGCCTCGGCCCCAGGAATGTTGGGATTATAGGTGTGTATCACCACACACAACCTGTAAGTTTCTTCTAGGGCACTTGCACTCAACTCACTTTTGGCCTGAGATGAAAAGTTCTTTATTATGTGAAGGCAAATGTCTACTGTGTAATTCTACGCACTGCTTCACATTCTGAGTCTGGGAGCCACCCCCTTTCCCTTTTAAATCTTCAAATATCAGAATGTGACCATCAGCTCTTTCCAAGCCTCTCTTCTGGTTCCTTTGCCTTTTCCTCACTGATATGGTTATAAACAAAGCAGCCCATTTAACTTAAGAATATCTTTGGTAAAGCAATTAAAATGACTAGTTTTATTAAATCTTGATTCTTGAGAACAAACCTCCTTTATATTAGGTGTGATGATATGAAAGATGTACATAAACACTTCTGCTGCACACCAAAGACTGAATGGCAGCCTTAAGGAAAAGGACCACTATGATTGTTTCCGTTGCAAACTGAAGTAGTTGCTCTCCAAGGAACACCTTCCCAGCCCCCGTAACTGGCAACTGAACCCAATGCTTTTGCACTAAGCTATGTTCCTAGCATCTTGGAACACCTTCTGTGTGTGCATGCACAAACACACGACTTGTGATTGAGCCAGGGCCTTCCCACTGAGCTATATTCCCAGTCCTTTTTTTATTTTGAGACAAGGTCTCAGTAGGTCATTAAATTGCCCACACTTCCAGAGTTCTGGGATTTGGACATCTCCATCACGACTGGCAAGGAACACTACCTACTTTTTATAAGAATGACTGAAAAACAGCCTTGTAATTTGAACCTGTGTATTTGGTAGATGCACATTTTCTCAAAAATGAAGTGTACCACTCCCAGGAAAACTCTGATAGTACTCCCTACTATAGCCCTGACTGGTTTTTAACACTTAATAGTTGTCTAATGAGAACAGTAATGTCACTAACAAATACAATGTTTTGAAGACCACGGGACTACATGTGTCAATGTTCAGGAAATCTGCTTTACTAAGGAAACCAATATTGCCTGATAACATAAAACCACTGGTGGGTAAAAGACTTGTTGGAAGTGTAATGCAAACCCATGGCTTTAGGACAAAAAGTTCAGATTAGGGTTTCACATTCCACACTGCAACTAACCTTTAGAAAACTACCACTTGTTGAGTTTTGATGAAGTATCACAAAAGAATAACTACTGTGAATTTCCTCCCTTCAACTACCTATCTGTGTAAATTTAGATTTTCTTCAAATAATTGGACCAAGCTGGATATAGTGGTACATGTCTACAATCCTAACTACCTTGGAAGCTGAAGCAGAAGGAACACAATTGAGGCCAGTCTTGGCAACTTACTGAGGCCTCGTCTCAAAGAATCTCACACAGGTTCAATTCCCAGTACTGCCAAAAACAAAACAAAAACAAAATATTTAACAAAAAAATGTGTCGTAACAGACTGAATTCAGAGCCATTATGTGAATCCAGCTGATTTTGATTAAGTGGCACATTAAAGAGACTCGGGGCTGGGGATTTAGCTCAGTGGCATAAGCACCTGCCTTGCAAGGAGGCAGTCGTGAGTTTGATCCCCGTTACCGATAAAAAGATAAAAAAAAAAAAAAAAAAAAAGACTACATTAAAGAGACTTGTAAAGGGTAAATCAATGCTCAGTACTAACATCCTTTTTTGTTTTGGAAAAAACTTTTTCAGAAAAATGTCATTTATCTTTACATGTGATGGGGTGATTTTTTTTTATTTTCAGACAAGTAAATATAATTTTTCCAGGCATGGTAGAACACACCTGTAACCCCAGCACTTGGGAGGCTAAGGCAGGAGGATGGCTGTAAGTTTGAGGTCAGCCTGGGCTATGCAGCGAGATCAAGGCCTGAACTACACAGTGAGACCCTGTCTCATAAAGCAAAACAATAAACAAACAAAATAATTTAAATTTTTCTCAGTTTTAACTTCTAAGAATAGTAAATATCAATAGATAAAAGTCAAAATTAACAAACATTCTTTGGGATTCTCAATTTATAATTGTGTAAATGAACAGTAGTACCTGCCTGTAATTCCGGCCACTTGTGAGCCTCAGGTGGGAGGATTATGAGTTCAAAGCCAGCCTAGGCAATTTACTGAGACCCTGTCTCAAAATAAAATAAAAAAGGAATGGGGCCAGGGATACAGCTAGCGGCACAAGCGCCTGTCTGGCAAGTGCAAGGTTTTGAGTTTGACTCCTGGTTAAAAAAAATAAAAAATAAAAAGGCAAGGATATAGTTCAGTAATAGAATGGTAACCCAGCATGTGCAAGGCCTACCTAGGCCTAATCCCCAGTGCTGGGGGAGCAGGTGTCAGAGGAAGGAAAAGCAAAGTAGAAGGGAAAATGCCACCTAGTGGAAAAAAGCTATGACAGCAACTTTCTTGCTAAACGAACCATACCTGTAACAAAGATCTACTCTAATAACATGTAATATCTTTAGAAACTTTATATGCTTGAGAAATTGTCAAATTAAAGGTTAGTAATTTTTTAGCTGGGCCTGGTGGCACACACCTGTAATCCCAGTACTACAGAAGCCGAGGCAGGAAGATCACTGCAAATTCAAGGCCAGCCTGGGCTACACAGTGAGTTCAAGTCCAGTCTGAAACACAAGGTGAGACTCTGTCTTAAAACAACAACAAAAGATTTAATCTTCAAATTAATCAATTAAAACTTAAATGTGCCAGAAAAGTTCTGCATGTGAGGTACAGGCTTCTACCAGAAACCCTGGGACGTAAACTCAGGCAAGAGGGAGCCAGGGCTACAGAATCACAGGAGACTCATGCTGCGGATTGCTTCTAGTCCTGGGGAAGACCATGGGGACTCTTCATGGTGATCTCTGGCATCCCAAGGGACTTGAATATATCTAAACTGGCAGCCTGTTTAAACCTTCTGTGTTTATCCTCTAAAAGAATTAAATAGTTACTTGGAGGGCTGGATTTTGTTATGACTTTTGAGGACTGCTTGACAGGAACAGCAATTATTACATGAAAACTTCCTTGCATATTGAGACTTGAAATTCAAATGACTGAATGAGGAACAAAAAAGCACATGGGTTAAGGGGGAGTGTGAATAACAAGTCTTTTTACCTTTGCTAGAAAGAGATGGCTGATCAGAAGACATATTCACAATCTTCTGAAGCCTGTCTCTTTCAGTTTTCCCCCTATTCTTTATTAGCTGCTCCCAGACAAACGGACATTTAAGCCAGAGGTTTTTCATGGTTCCCCCCCCCCCATAAATGCATGTCTTTCCTCAAGAATTCACTGTTGGGGCTGGTCCGATGGCAGTGGGTTATCAGAACTTATTAACATTAGTGTCACTAAAGTTGGTATACCACCCCCCCACTGCTAAATTTCACTGGCTTTAAAAAAAAAAAAAAATTCACTGTTGGCACCACAGCACTCTAGAAGGGATGACAATCAAGACATGCACCTCATACACTAAGCAACTCCTCCAGGTAGCCTTAAGCAAAAGCAGCAACTGTACACATGAAGGCTCCAGGTCCCACAATCCTGCTCTCTCCACAACTCGAGCTCTACCACTTGACTTGTTTTACACACGGGCTCTAAGTCCCACATGTCCCAAATCCCAGGACAAAAGAATACTACAACCACGACTGCTACACTATGGGTTTCACTTGATAGCCTGAGGAGAGTAGGACTATCTTTGAAGTAGGCCACAGGTCTGCCTGTACTCTCCTACCAGGAAAGTCTTAGAAGTTTGTAGGCCTGGAATTTTTAGTCTGCACAGAAAGTAGCTTGAATTTAATTTCTAGAGTTCACATTTTCTTTTTCTTGTATGCTAGTGTCAAATCATTCTGTTTTTCTCTCTGGTAGTGGTGGCTGACCCCAGGGATGCTCTATCATACCACTATTCCTTTTACTCTGAGACAGGGTCCTGCTAAGTTACTCAAGTGGGACTCAAACTTTTGACCCTCTTGTCTCGGACTCCAAAGTTCTGGGATTTCAGGCATGTGCCACTGTGCCAAGCTCCAAAACTTACTGTCTTGGTAAAATGCATTTTTATTTGAATCATCTGAATGTCTGCAACATAGTTGTATCAAACCACAGAAACAGTCCAAACGTGGAAAAGCCTACGCTGTATTTTCTTTCTTCTTTCTCTCTCTTTTTTTGTCTGAGATAGGGTCTTGCCATACAGTTCAGGCTGCCCTTAGGCTCACTTTGTACTCCAGGCTGGTCTTAAACAGCCTCCCAAATGCTGGGATTACAGGGGTGTGCCACCACACCCAGCTGTATTTTCAGACATGCCACTGGCCCGTCATATACATAGGTTCTGCATTTATGGTTAACTAACTGCTGACTGAAAATGTTAAAAAAAAAAAAAAAAATTGCAGCCAAGCATGGTGGCTAAGACCTATACTACCAGTACTCTGAAAGACTACGGCAGAAGAAATGCAAGTTAAGACCCTGTCTCAATTAAAAAAAAAAAAAAAAAAGTGCTGTGGAGGTAGCTCATGGGTTCCATGCCCAGTAACAACCTTCCTTAAAAAAAAAAAAAAAAAAAGAATCTACACAATACAGTATAACAATTACTTACAAAGCATTTTCACCATAGTAGGTATTATTAGATATTATAAATAACCTGGAAATGATTTAAAGTATATGGAAGGAGTTAGGCATATGTCTGGATCCCAGAATGGGGGGTAGGGGATGAGACATGAGGATTGCAGGTTCAAGCCAACCCTGGGTAATTTAGCAAGACTCTCTCTCTAATTAGAAAATAAAAAAGGACTAGAGATGGAGCTCAGTGTGAAAGCCCTTGTTTCTGTCCCTGGTAGCACCAAAAAAGAAATGAAAAGTATATAGGAGGATGTGTATAGGTTATATGCCAATACTGTGCCATTCTGTGTAAGGGAAGTGAGCAGCTGCAAATATTGGTGTTTACAGAAGATGGGACTATGGTGTCCTGGAACCAGTCACCACAGATATTGAGACTACTGTTTTAAGATTACAATCAGACATCATTTTCCTAAATCCACCAGCTCACCTTGAGGGCTGTAGTTTCAAAGCAGTTTTTCATTACAAAACTTGGACCCTGTTCTTCAGTCCCAGAGTGACTGGTTTAGCTTTTTTTAGTTTTACCCTGGAAAATGTTCACGTGGTCACATAGTATGTTAGTGGGACAGATCTTGACCAGACATGGGACTGAGCCAGAATGTTAAAACACCTTACTCACATCCAGCCACCCCACCACAGCCAACACCAAATACCTTTGGGTCATCAGTCTCAGGTTTTTCAGTCTCTGAATCGTCATCTTCCTACAAGACAAAGAATTTAGAGGATTAAGCTTAAAGAGTGGGCCTGCGGAGTCTCACATGCATATCTAGAGTTTGGAGCAAACAGCCATTTACCCAGCCAGGGCATCCCACCAGCAACCCCTCCCTATATCACAGGACCCAGAATTAGAGAAAGAGAAGGGGTAAAGGAGATGTTCTGAGCAAAACAAAAAAAAGCTACTCAGTCAATGGCCATTCCAATAGTACCACAGTCCATACCAATAAAAACACTTGAGGTTAGGGACCGGGGATTTAGCTCAGTGGCATAAGCGCCTGCATTGTAAGCAGGCAGTCGCGAGTTCGATCCCTGGTACCGATAAAAACGAAAAAGACAAAAAAAAAAAAAAAAAAAAAAAACACTTGAGGTGAAAAAAATCACATAAAAAGTAGAGAGAAGATCCAATCTGCTTCAGAAAAAAGACCAGACCACAGCATAAAACAGTATAGCACATTGTACTGAAGTATCAATTATTTAGAACTCTCCTTCACTGAGTTTCGAACGCACAAATACAACAGACTTGGACCTACCACTTAAGACACTGTTCAAAACATCAGTGCAATAAGTCACACACAGCTACACTTTAGCTCTTCAACTCAGTGGCACTGGCACTGATATGAACACAAAGTGGTCATCAAATGACCACCGCAAGTGACCCAGGAAAGGCGAAGCTAACGGTGAATCCCAACTGGGGTGGTTCTGCCTCCACCTGAGTGTTCATATATTGTTGATTCACCCAGCCTGTTCCTTAGCCAAATGAGGTCTGCCTGATTCAAAGTACCATGCAGCGAAGGCATTCTCTGAAGTGAGTCCACCACTCCACTAAACATTAATGTCACTGCAATAAAGCTCAATTAGATGCTGTACCATCTCCCCTCTTAGCTAGCTAAACCCACCTTACCTCTACCCCCTGCAGCACTCCCAATGCACAGAAGCCTTTAACTAAATGCCCAAGAAAAACTGATTTATTTGAAACTATTACTTTCAACAAAGTTACACTTCAACCCAAACATGACAGTACTCCAGATGTTAATATAAACACCATCAAAGAGATACAAACAGTATAATTTTGAGACTTAACTGCCCTCTAAAGTGCTATTGAAACAAAGGCTTTAGATGCAGTCTCGATTATCTTCTTAAAATGCAATCAGCCAAATAGAGATAGAGCTCAGCTGCATATAATCACATTTCAGAATGTCTGTATGGGATACGACGAGAGGATTTTACTAAAATATGAAATACAAGTTGGGTACAGTGGCATACACCTGTAATCCTAGCACTGAAGAGGCTGAGGAAGAAGGAATGTATCAAGTTCAAGGCCAGCCTGGGCTCCATTGAGTTCATGGACAGCCTAAAAACATAGTGAGATACTGTCTCAAAAACAAAACAAGCCAGGCATAGTGGTGCTTGCCTGTAATCTGAACACTCAGGAGGCTGAGGCAGGAGGATCACTGTGAGTTCGAGGTCAGCCTGGGCTACAAAGTGAGTTTAAGGCCAGCCTAAACTGAACAGAGAAACCCTGTTGCAAAAAGACAGAAAAAAAAGTTTAAATATAAAGAAAATTCTAGAAAGTCAAATATAGGAACAACATTTCAAAAATGCACACTATGCAAATGTATTAAATTATGGATACTAAAGCGGTATGTATGTACTTGAAAAAAGTGACGAAAAGACTTTTCTACAGAATTTCAGTCAACTCTGAATTAATAGCATTAAAGGGTAGGGCTGAAGGGATGAAAGTATCTCATGAAAGAACAAAAAATACATTTCTAAGCGTGGTATGGAATGCCTGTACTGCCAGCTAGGCAGGTGGCTAATTGAGACCCTGCCTCAAAATTTAAAAAAGGGCAGAATATGTAATCCAGTGGTTCAGCGCCTGTTTAACATACAGAAGGCCCTGGGTCTAAACCACCAGCACCAAAAACCCCAAAATATTTCTGTTTAATTTGGAACATCCCTCCCTCTCTTTGGTGCTGGGGATTGGATCCGGGGTCTTATGCTAGCAAAGAGCTCTATCACTGAGCTACATCCATAGCCCTAATCTGAAAAGCATTTTAATGTTAATTTTTACATATTAACATGTAATAAAATTTTCAAACATCATAAAATTCCCTGTGAGTGTTTCAATTAAAACTGTTGCACCTGGCCATGGTGGTGCACACCTGTAATTCCAGCACTCAGAAAGCTGAGGCAGGAAGATCACCATGAGTTTGAGGCCAGCCTGATTTTTCTTCAAACTTCTAACTTCTGCTGCTTAGATGATTATATAGCCTAAATCTTGTTAATAAGAACATAAATTCTACTTTATTTGTTACCGTCAACACCTACTTAACTTTGGGGAAGATTTGTGATCAAGAACCAGGCAACTCTGATAAAAGTGTCAAAAACAATGATAAGAATGAAGTTAAGAATGACCAAAGTGGATGAAAGAAAATAATTTTCCTTCTTTATCATTTTAATAAACCTAAGTATCTGAATGACCCCCAAGAAAGGTTGAAAATAATAGAGTTGATTGCAGATTTACATGAAAACACCAATAAGGATGAACATATTTACAAATGAAATAAACTATTTAAATCAGGAAAAGCAACATAAAACACCCACTGACATCTGGATAAATAAAATAGCCTACCATCTTGCCTTGCAAATTTCAACTTGAAAATTCATACAAAATGATTCAGGTGAAAAACAAATGCAATTTTCAAATATAGCAGAACTATTGATATTCAAGCCAAACAAATGAGGACAAGGGGTAAAATTAGTTATGAAATAGAATATTGTTGGCCCAGTTTTTTTTTTTTTTTTTTTTCCCTTTTTGAGACACAGTTTTTCTACACAGTTCAAATTGGCCTAAAACTCGCTTTGTAGCTCAGGTTGGCCTTGAACTCACAGCAATCCTCCTGCTTCAGCCTCCCAAAAGCTGGGATTACAGGTGTGTGCCACCACAGCCAGCTCTAAAAGCTTCTGGTAAATGAAATGGTGTTTTGAGCAGTTCTAAATTTGGGAGATTCACCTACCGACTGTTTGCTGTTCTCATCTTCCTCTTCCTCATAACCATCTTCATCACCTCCTATACGAGAAAAGTCATCCTCTCCATAGGCATCAGACACCAATCCACTTTTCTCTTCTGAAACAGAAAACAAGAAATGAAACAAAGACGTAAGAAAACTTTCCAGTGATCTGAGCAGTCAGAGTATTTCTGAAGATAAAAGCCGAACTTAAACCTCACATAAGTGACCATATGCCTAGATTCTGCCTTTTGGAAGGCCACATGTTAGTGGATAGAACTATCTGAACCAGCCATATTTATTATTTGTTTGTTTTTTGATACCAAGGATCAAACTCATGACTTCATGTTTGCCAGGCAGGCACTTGTGCTGCTGAGCTATATCTCTGCTGAGCTATATCCCTGGCCCTGGATAAAACTATTAAAAGAAAAGAGAAGAAGATAGATGTGTTGGTGTACACCTGTAACTGCAGCTTCTGGGAGGCTGAGGCAGGAGGATTAGAAGTTCAAGCCCAGATTGGGCAACGTAGTGAGACTATCTCAAATGTAAAAAATAAACAATAAAAAGGGCTGGGAATATAGCTCAGTGTGAAGGCTCTGGGTTCAATCCCCAGCATTGGATGGGTAGGGGCAGAAAAGAAAATCAAACATTAAATTTTTCTAGTGCTAGGAGTGTAACTCTGAGGTAAAGCACTTGTCTCATATGCATGAGGTCCTGGATTCAATTCCCTGCACTGAACTGATGAGAACAAGATAAAACAACAACAAAAAAACCCTGAAGTTGTCAGTCTCCTTATTACTCCAGCTGAATGATCTTTGAATGATCAAAGCATGTTGCTTGAACTCTCTCTCACACACATGCGCACTTGGGCACCTAGGAACTTACCTCTCCTAGGAGACAAAGACTACTCATTTTTATTCTGAACCCCTGCACTTTTCGGATGAGAAAACCTGAAGCCCAGACACATTACATAATGTGTTCTATTATCCCCCCCCCCCAAATCTCTTCTCATTCAAACATTGTCAGTCTTAGCAACAAGATTTCCATGGTTCTTTTTGGTTTGTATGTTTTTGAGGCATTGTTTCACTATGTAGTTTAGGCCGCCGTTGAATTCCTATGTAGTCCAAGCTGGGCTCGAAGTTGTAGCGAACTTCCTGCCACAGTCTCTCGAGTGCTGGGATTACAGGTGTGCGCCACCACACCTGGCTACCCATGGGCTTTTAAGATTCACAAAGTAACAAAATGACCTAAAAGCTTTAAATAACTCACAAAGGTCCACAGTCTATCCCACATATACAAAATTACTCACTTTGAAGAACAAACCAGAAGCTCTAAGATGTGTTTAGGGCGCATTCCAAATTAAAAGTTATCAATTTAATAAGACAAACTTTATCATCCATCACATATGTTCTACTCATCTCTCTTCCCTATCAAACAACTCGCCGAAGGGCCTAGGTAGCAACGTTGTAGTAGTGGATACCTATCCTCTAGTCCATCCCTCCACCCGGCCAATGTCCGGCGGCGAAGTTTCAGTAGAAGAGTAGAAACACAGGGAGAAGGCTCATTCTCATTACAAATCGTCTAACACTATATATAAGCCAAGACGACCTCGATTGCGCTTCGGGGCTCTGGGGCTCTATACTTGGGACACAATGAACATCACTTTCCCGGCACTACGATAAGGGAACATTATTCTGGGCAGATACTCGAGTCCTTTTTTCAGCTTTCCACTGGAGCCTCACCAGCTGCGCTGCCGACAGCTTCGACTCCAGCCTCGCCATCAGATTCAGGTTCTGAATCTTCCGCGTAAACTGCCAGAGACGACAGCACATTCCTCCTCCCCGCCATTTTATAACCCACAGACCCGGCGTGGCCCACACCTATGACTCAAAAAAATGACCTCTTCATGGAAAGGCAACTTCTTCCGGATCTCAGGAGGTCAAACGCCAAAGTGAAAGCCAATCAAAACGGCCGTTTCTGAGCTTGGCCCGCCTCTCCTGCCGCGCTAGCATACCGTCATCATTGCTCGACCAATAGAAGGTTGTCTAGGGTTTTTCTTTGACTGGAATTCTCAGGGGTTTGGTTTCTCAGTCGGAGTGTTGTGTAAGGGTCCTGCAGTAGTGGCAGAACCAGAGCACAGCAGCGCCTGGGCCTGAGCCCTTTCTTGGGCGGCCCGCGGCTCTGATAAATTTTGGGGGCAAAGAGAGGGAGTCTTCGGTGACGAAGGGAGAAAACTATCCGGGGCTCAAGAGGAAGGAGAGTAAAGGGATTGAGATCCCAGGGGGTCGGCGGGGAAGATGAATGGCCAGCGTGACCGCGTATAGATGTTGGACCTTAGAAAAATCAGGCCATGTTCTCCAAACCATTCCGAAGACATTGGGTGTTTCTTCTCGTGATCTGGTTTCCAACTGTGCCAGCCTATGACCTTGGATAGCGCAGTGTATTTATTTTCATTCAACGTGAAAGTGAAGCTACTAATCGCTTGGTAATATATTGCAAGAGGCCATTAATCTGCAGCTTTACTACTTGAAACAAATACATTGCGTAAGTGCAATGTGGCAGGTTTGTACTTAAAGAAGAAAAATTAAGCTGTATTCAAATAGCAAAACAGAGGGTTCTCGAGCCAGTCTTTCACTACCTTTAACGTTTGGCCTCTGCATTTCGCTAAGATGAGCACCCACCCTTCCACTCCCTCTGACCCCGAGCGGCGAGTCCGGAGCACGTTGAAGAAGGTCTTTGGGTTTGACTCTTTTAAGACGCCTTTACAGGAGAGGGCGACCATGGCTGTAGTAAAAGGTAACATTATCAGACCCACTGCCTTTAAGTTTTTGTTGGCTGTACCCTTGCACTGCGGCAGAACACCCTTCTTCCCACCTTCTCACCCTCGGTCCATAACTGGTTTTGGAAATCTTTTAGATTTGTCAACCAAAGCTTGCATTTTTAATTCTCGGTACCGAAGATTGAACCTAGGGTTTTCTCACTGAGCTAAAACCCCGCCCCCCGCCCTTCTTTTATTTTTTATTTTGAGACTGGGTCTAAGTTGCCAAGTTGCCCAAAGTGAGCTGGAACTTAAGATCTTCTCTCATACTCCCTGAGTGCTGTGATTACAGATGTGTGCTGTCAGGCCCGGCTAAACTTGCTGGGGTTTTTTCGTTTTGTTTCTGTTTTTTTCTTTTTGAGATGAGGGTCTCACTCTGCAGTTCATGCTGGCCTTGAACTCACTTTGTAGCTCAGGCTGGTTTCGAACTTGCAAGGATCCTCTTGCCTCAGCCTCTGGAGTGCTGGGATTTAAGGCATGCACCACCCCGCCTGGGTTAAACTTGGTATTTTAATGGCGGAATCACTCAGTTATTCTGGCTCTTACTTTTCACAGCAAGACCTACCAGTTGGCTTTGTAAAATGATATCTAGATTCCCATTTTTGTTTGTTTCTGTGGGGGTGGCAGTTAAAAAAATCTAATCTACCCATTGACCTAGGTAATCCCGTTAATGAAGATTGAGTGGTCTGGATCCCAGATAGGGAAAGAAGCAACAATATTTTAAATTCTCTTTTTTGGTACCGGGGGTCGAACTCATGACTGCACACTTGCAAGGCAGGTGCTTATGCTGCTGAGCTAAATCCTCAGCTCCAGCAACAATATTTTAAACTGGAGATGTAGTGACCAATGAAGATTGTTGTTCAGAAGGGAGCAGCAATATAATATTAGTGATACATTTATAAAAACAAAAGACCTCTAAGTGATGTCTTTGCATGTCTAGACAGATGTGCCCACTCTCTACCAGTATACTGCTTTCATGGCTGTTTCATTCAATCACCCACATCCCACAGACTCAGACTTGTTACTCATGTTTGTACTGCCAGTATCAGAAGTAGTTTGCACACATTTCTGAAACTCCCAGAATTCCTTTCCTTTTCATGCAAATGAGCAGAAGGAAATTAACATGATACTGAGACCTTCTCAAGTGCCAGACCCTGCCAGGCACTTTTCTTACACTTTAATTTTCAACAACTTTAATGAAAAGGCAAGAAGCAATGAGATGTTATCTTCTTGTATTTTTTGCAGGTGACAAGGATGTCTTTGTGTGTATGCCCACTGGGGCTGGAAAATCCCTTTGCTATCAGCTGCCTGCATTGTTGGCTAAAGGCATCACCATTGTAATCTCTCCTCTCCTTGCTTTGATTCAGGTGAGGGTTAGGGGAATGAAGATAATAGCCCAGAAAAGATGATGGGAAGGTTTTAAAAAAATCTTTATTTGGTCTTTGCCTTTCTTTTTTCTCTGATTTGTCTTTGTGACCCTCTGTGGTAGATGTCTGAATTGCCCAAAGTAGGTTTCTCCACTAATGCTTGTCAGTTTGTGGTTCATAAATGAGTCTTCTCTACTTTCATCACTTGACTTTCCTTTGCCCTTCTCTGTTGTTTTTTTTCCTAAAGAGTAGGAACAATATCTGTACATACACACTTGCTCTCATGTGTACACATGTGTGAACTCATGGTGTTAGAAGATGCAAGTGAATTGATAGCTAAATTGTTATGCAGAATTCCTGGTGACTTGTTTCATTTTAGAGAGCTGGTACAGAGAAACAGACATGAGAAATTGAGATCTTATTAACATCTGCTCTGCCTATATTTAGTGCCTGCAGATGGGCTTATAGAATTAGAATTGAGGAAGTACTGAGGGCTGATCAGACTCTCAGATACAGACAAATTTCAACATACAAAAGGGACCAGGAGAACTTTGCCTCTAGTGGGCTGACAGAACTAACTCTGCGGTTGACTGGCTTTTATTGGCTAGCAAGAAGCACAGAGAGGGGGATAACACTGGAATCAGATTTTCTCTAAACTCAAATGACTGTATTTTGAAAACTGTCCTCCACTGATGCTATCTTGCCTCACAAGTAACAGGTTACTAGCATTCCACATGGGGGCACAAGACCTTTGGATACTTGAAGCACTGACCTCAGGACTGTGTGTAGGGGGGTTGTCACATAGTTGGTCCCCCATAATCTATCACATAGCCTGGTTCCTAAAAAGGAGATATGGCCACGTGATTAAGACCTCAGAAAAAAAATGTAGACCGATGGAGAACAACAGAAATAGTGAATGCTAATTAGATCTTTAAGTTTTGCGCTAAAGTGCTTTATATACCACTTTTGAGATGTAAAGTTTCACTTAACTCTTATCACAAATCTTGTAGTTACTATTTTTGTAATAGGTTGTGAGAAAACTGAGTCTTGGGTTAAGAAACAGCCAGCATACCATGGCAGTTAGTGAGCAGAGGTAGATCCAGGTCTGGCTCAGGTCTGTCCTCTTAATTAACTACTTTACCTTCCATACAGAGAAGACATGTGGGAGGGTGGGAAGAGGATGTCTCATGACTGGGCAATCTCTCATGGAGTGGCAATGACATTTACCACTGGCTCTTGAGAGCTAATTATACCTCTCCCTGGGCCCACCCTCTTCTGTCCTCAGGATCAGGTGGACCATTTGCTGGCCCTGAAGGTACAAGTGAGTTCTTTGAGCTCGAAGACATCAGTGCAGGAAAAGAAGGAGCTGCTGTCAGACCTAGAGCGAGAAAAGCCACAGACCAAGCTTTTGTACATCACCCCAGAGATGGCTGCTTCCACCTCCTTTCAGCCCATCCTGAGCTCGCTTGTGTCCCGCCACCTGCTTTCTTACTTGGTGGTGGATGAAGCTCACTGTGTTTCCCAGTGGGGGCATGACTTCCGCCCTGACTACTTGCGTCTAGGTGCCCTGCGCTCCCGCCTGGTGCATGCCCCGTGTTTGGCTTTGACTGCCACAGCCACTCCACAGGTCCAGGAGGATGTGTTTGCCGCACTGCATCTGAAGCAACCAGTTGCCACTTTCAAGACTCCCTGCTTCCGGGCCAACCTTTTCTATGATGTGCAGTTCAAAGAACTGATTTCTGATCCTTATGGGAACCTGAGGGACTTCTGCCGTAAAGCTCTTGGACAGAAGACTGATAAAATGGTGAGGCATGAGGGCAGGGCACTGGCTGACTGGTGAGGTACAGTCTCACATAAATGTGATACTGGTTTTTGAAGACTGTTTTCTTAGCTTCCTTACCCAGGCTTCCTAAAACTTGTACACAAAGAGAATTGTACCTTTTGTTATCTGGTATTATCCTCTTCACTATGGACTTTTATCTTATATCTGTGTGTGAAAGGCTAGCAGGCAGTTTCTGTGTGTGAACCCTTTGGAGACCTGTATTGGGTTTTCAGAGCCAAGGCAGAGGAGTTAAAGAGGTTAGAGTTTAAGCTGCTTTGGTCCTGCTTTGTATAAAGTGGTAGAGTTCTTCTGAGTGACCTGCCTCAGAGGAGACTAGGAAGTTGACTGGAGAAAGCACAGAACTTCTTTTAAAACAAGCCATGCGGTAGTAGGCTGATTGTTTTCTCTCCTCACGTTTGTTTTCTCCCCACATCTCCCTGTTCAGTTGTCTGGCTGCGGCATTGTCTACTGCAGAACTAGAGAGGCTTGTGAACAGTTGGCCATAGAGCTCAGCAGCAGGGGTGTAAATGCCAAGGCTTATCATGCAGGTAAGGTCTCATGGTCCTTTTCACTCATGGAAGCCACTTAGTGGCCTTTTATGGAGCTGGATAATCAGGTGGCCCATTATCTTTTTCCAGGTACTCATGTAGAGTTAAAATGATTCACATAAATAAAAAAGGAGTCTAGCCGAATGAGGGCTAGAATGATAGTTGTAACTCCTGAATTCTTTTTCCCACTCTGTGCCCACCCAACAGCAAGTGATGAGTTTTTATAAACCTAAGTATTATAAAAGCCCAAGTTGAAAGAGCACAGGCTTTGGAGGCTAATGAACTTGAGTTTTAATATTGTCTTTAGGGGCTGGGAAATAGCTCAATGACACAAGCACCTGCTTGGCAAGTGCAAGGTCATGAGTGAGAGCTCCAGTACTCTCCCAAATTAACATTTACTGAGCTCTCTGTGTCTCACATTGGCTATTAGCTGAGGCTCCATGAGGGTAAGTGCCTAACCCAAGGTCATACAGCTGGGAAGAAATGGGCTCAGGGTGCATGTAAAGTGCCTCGCGTCAAATTTCATACAAACCCCAGAGGCTAAACTCACGGGAAATGTGAATTCCCTTTTCCACCTTTCCTTCCTTTCCAGGACTGAAGGCTTCTGATAGGACACAAGTGCAGAATGAATGGATGGAGGAAAAAGTCCCTGTCATTGTTGCAACCATCAGTTTTGGAATGGGAGTGGATAAAGCCAATGTCAGGTGAGCTCTAGTTCTTGCCTTATCTTTTGATTGGAGCCTGGCTCAAGCCTGTCTAGTGCTGCTGTGCATGAAGGACCATGTCCTCTTGTCTAGTGCCACAGGAGAGAGAGGCTCCAGAAGACAGTTCCTGTGTGGCTGCTCCCAGGTGGGCTGCACAGCACAGTTTTGCCATCCCCAAGAAAGGAGGCAGCAGCTGGGTGTGGTAGCATATGCCTATAATCCCAGCACTCACAGGACCTTGTCTCAAAAAACAAGGGGGTGGGACAGCAAAGATCTTATCACTGTTATCCTTCTGATACCCTATTGACAGTCTAGAAAAAGTGTGCTAGCACTGCTTTGGTAACTGTCATGCAGTCTTTTACCTTCAGCTGTGGTTTTGTCATGCTTCACAGTGACCCTAGGTAGGAATCTGTCAGTACACTACATTTGAAAGAGTATACATGATTCTATTTATTTATTTATTTATCTTTTTATTTATTTTCTTATTTATTTTGAGAAAAAGTCTCACTGTGTAGCTCAGGCTGGCCTTGTGTTCACTATGTGACTGAGGCTGGCCTTGAATTTGTGGCACTCCTCCTGTCTCAGCCTCCTGAGCACTGGAAGTACAAACATGGGCCATCGTGAGTAGCTAAGAATACAGACTTTGGAATCAGAGGTAAACCCTGGTCTGCTGTGACATTTTAGGGGCTGGCTTCAAAATCAGACACCTTTAGGCTCAAATCCTACCTTTGATATCCTATTACTGTGTGGCCTTATACAGCTGTCTGAGCCAGGCCTGGTGGTGCATGCCTGTAATCCTAGCATTTGGGAGGCTGAGGAGGGAGGACTGCTGTGAGTTCAAGGCCACCCTCAATTGTATATCGAGACTTCGTCTCAAAAACAAACAAACAAGCAGAAAAACAAGTGTACATCTCTGAATCTCAAGCTTGTCATCCATAGGATGGTCTTTTTTTTTAAGTCTAGTGTTTATTTCCCTGGGACCTTGGCTATATGTTTTTTGGGTTCTCCACATGTGCTGGAGTTACTCTCTGAACTCCTGCAGTGGTCTCTAATTGGGCAGCTCCATAGCAGGCAGACTTGCCATTGAGCCACAGGTACGTGAGCCAGCTCACTCCAGCATCTCTCTTCCTTGAGTGTTAGCCCCGCTGTGCTTGGCCACTCTGAAGAAAGCCCTGCTCTACTGAAATAGAATCGGTCCTTCACAGCACATTCAGCTCCTCATATCTTATACCATTTGTCATTTTGACACCTACAGGTTTGTTGCTCACTGGAATATTGCCAAGTCTATGGCTGGATACTACCAGGAGTCTGGCCGGGCTGGCAGGGATGGGAAGCCTTCTTGGTGCCGTCTATATTACTCTCGGATTGACCGGGACCAAGTCAGCTTCCTAATCAGGAAGGAAGTAGCAAAGCTCCAGGTAAGTCCTGGGCAGTAGAACCCTATCTGTCTGACTCTCCTGCTGTCCCATTGTTATGCATCTATTTTCTAGGGTAGATGGAGCTTGCAAGGTAGGAAGTGCAGGGTGCACAGGCGTCTAGAACAAGTCAGGCCTCACTTTTTTTGCAGCACTGGAGATTAAACTCAGGGTTTTTGCACTGAGCTCCTTAACCCCTGTTTTTGAGACAGGGTAAGACATGATGTCTTGAACGCCTATTGATCCTTCTGCCTTAGCCTCCCACAGTGCTGGGATTACAGGCATATGTTATTACTTGTAGCTGACTTATTTTCTTAGTAAATATTTAGATTATCTGAATATTGTCTTTTTTTGCTTTTTGAGATATGGTTTCACTATGCAGTTCAGACTGGCCTTGAATTTACTTTGTAGTCCAGGCTGGGCTAGCTCTCAAAAAGATCTTTCTGGGGCTGGGGATTTAGCTCAGTGGCGTAAGCGCCTGCCTTGTAAAGTCGTGTTCGATCCCTGGTACCAATAAAAAGGAAAAAGACAAAAAAAAAAAAAAAAAAAAGATCCTTCTGCTTCAGCCTCCAGAGTACTGGGATTACCATGCCTGGTTTGAATATTATCTTATATATACACTAATTTACATACTCAAGATCAATCCTGCCTTGTTTTAGAGAGCATTGTTGTGTATTTTCCCCTTGTTATACGTTGTGAAATATTTGGGGATTCAACCCAGGATGTCACACATGCTCAGCAAGTGCTCCACTGCTCAGCTATAACCCTAGCCCTTATTTTTGTTTTAATCTTTTAGAAAAGTTTGAAAAACTTATTAGTACACGTTTGCAGTACATAATGATTATATTTATCATGGAGACTTGGTACATGTACATACCACGGCTTATTTTTTTTTTTTTAATCGGTACTAGGGATTGAACTCACGACCGACTGTGCGCTTGCAAGGCAGGCGCTTACACCGCTGAGCTAAATCCCCAGCCCCAACCACAGCTTATTTTTTTCTCTCTAACTTTCTTTCCTCTTAAAACTTTCTGTGTGGGCTAGGGATATAGCTCAGCAGCATAGTGCCTGTCCAGCAAGCATGAGGTTGTAAGTTCAATTTCTGGTACAAAAAAAAAATTCTGTGTAAGGAAACATAAAATGAAAAAATGAGTCCATATTAGGGAGGATATTTGCCTTATGTATGATTTACTGGCTATTTAGAGGCTTCAATGGATAAATAAGAAAAAGTCAAAGAATAGGATGGTGGCACATGTTTGTAATCCCAGCTACTTGAGAGGTTAAGGGAGGAGGTATGCAAATTTGAGATTAGCCTGAGCAATTTAATGAGACTCTGACTCTAAAACAAAATGAAAAAGGGCTTGTAGTGTAGTATAGTATAGCTAGTGTCCAGCTTGGGTTCCATCTTCAGCACTGAAAAAAGAAGATAAACAGGCAAATAACCACATCATACAAGGTACGAATAGGCATTTCACGGAAGAAGAGACTATCAATAGAGGCTCACCCTCACTTAGATATCAGAGACATATACATTAGATAATGAGATATCTTTCCTACCTACAAAATTGGCAAAATTGCTCAACATATGTGTAATCATTGTGTTAAGAATGTGGAGACCATATACACTGATGTGCACTGTGTGGGAGGCCATGACAGGAGTATCATTTCAGGCCAACATGGGCAGCAGAGTAAGACAGTCTCAAAAATTTTTTTCTTAATAAGAAAATGTAGTTCAATGTGTAGTCTAGGAGAGATATTACTTTTATAATAAGTCAAAGCCCAGAAAGCTCTCTTCATTTTTTTTTTTTTTTCTTTTTGGTACCTGGGATTGAACTCACGACCTCTCTGCTTGCCAGGCAGACACTTATGCCCCTGAGCTAAATCCCCAGCCCAGAAAGTTCTATTTAAAAAAGAAATATTTTATGTTATATTTGTTATGTTGTATTATTGTTACTTCATTTTATTTTATTTTTTGGTACTGGGAATGGAACTCAGGACTTTGTGCTTGCCACTCAGGCGCTTCTACCACTAAGCTTTATTCCCAAACCAATATGTTATTTTTATTATATATATATATGCACACATATATATATATATATTTGTGTGTGTGTGTGTGTGTGTGTGTGTGTGTGTGTGTGTGTTTTGAGACATGGTCTTGCTTTGCAGTTCAGGCTGGACTCGCACTCATTTCATAGCCCAGGCTGGTCTTGAACTTGCAGGAGGATCCTCCTGCCTCAGCCTCCCAAATGCTGGATTACAGGCATGAGCCACCACGCCTGGCTCAATATTGTTTTTTTTGAGATTGAGTCTTCCCATATAGTTCAGACTGGCCTTGAACTCACTAGGTAGCCCAGGCTGGTCTCCAACTCATGATGATCCTCTTGCTGTGACCACACTCAGCTAGAAATCTTTTACTATATTAAAAAGTTTTAATATGTACAAATTATGTGCTTATGAAAAACTATATGATAAAACTAATAAAAAACAAAAAAATAGAGTTTTAGAGAAATATTTTAATGTACTTGAGAACAAAGACCTACCAATTGACGAGAAAAACCAAAGGATATGAGAAGCAGAGAATATGACAAGAGCACTCCCATGGCAGGTGCATAGATGCATACCTGGAATCCTAGCCACTGCAGAGATAGGAGGATCACAAGTTAAAGGTCAGCCTGGGTAACTAAGTAAGGGAGGCCTTGTCTCAAAATTTAAAAAGAAAAATTTTAAGGGATAGAGATTGTAGTTTAGTGTTTTCCAGGGTCAGTCCCTAGTACCCCAAGAAAAAAACAACAAAAAAACCTTATCTTAATGCATGTTGAAAATGCTGTAGTTAATAGTAATCAGATAAATGCACATTAAAGTACAATGCTTTGGTGTGCATGTGAACAACCTCTAGCATTTTGTCAGGAGAAACATGAAGTGTTGCTATTATTTTAAGGAAGGCAAGAACCAATTTAATAACTTTTGAAAAAAAATTTTTAAAAAATTTGAAGACAGGATTTCACTATGTAGCCCAGGCTGGCCTTGAACTCACAGTGATCCTCCTGCTTTAACCTCCCAAGTGCTGGGATTATGGGCATGCCCCACCATACCCAGATAATACCTTCTACCCCATTTTTAAAAATTATTATTTTTTGTAGTGGTGGATATAGAACTCAGTGTTTCAAACATGCTATGCAAATGCTCCACCACTAAACTGTGTCCCCAGCTCCCTATTACATTTTATTTTATTTTATTTATTTATTTATTTTTTTTTTTTGTCTTTTTCATTTTTATCGGTACCGGGGATCGAACTCACGACCGCGTGCTTGCAAGGCAGGTGCTTATGCCGCTGAGCTAAACCCCCAGCCCCCCTATTACATTTTTTTTTTTTTTTTTTTTTTTTTTTTGTCTTTTTCATTTTTACCGGTACCAGGGATCGAACTCACGACCGCCTGCTTGCAAGGCAGGTGCTTATGCCGCTGAGCTAAATCCCCAGCCCCCCCCTATTACATTTTAAAATGTAGGTGTATTTTGGTCCAGATATCTTATTTTTGAGATCAAACTTCATGAAATAAAAGTCACAATGTATAAGTTTATGTTGAGGAATTGTTTGGAAGAATGTTTATGGTCAGGGGAAATAAATAAGCTTGATGTCTATGAGAAGTGAGTGAAGAAATCATGGTACATTCTCATTATGGGATGAGAGGTATAAGTGAGGGCTGAGGAAGGATCCTATTGTATTTTTAAAAAATTTATGTTTATTACTATTTGACATTGTATATTTGCTTATTCTTTGTCTCTTTTATTGAAATGCAAGCTCCATGAATAGAGACCTTTTGTTTCCTGTGTCTGTAATGTCTAGATCAGTGTTAGGGATGTAACTAGTGCTTAATAAATAGTTGTTGAGTTGTTGTAGAAAAACTAGGACCAAATCAGATGGAAGACATGCAGGTGCCAAGGAGTTGGAAGGTAGTAACTCTATTACGCTAGTGGACTTGGAGAAACAGTTCCAAATTGCCAGCCCTGCCTTGGCATTAAACAGATACTTACATATGTTTTAGGCAGGGAATACGTATGAAAGGCTAATAGCGGGTTATTTTATAATTGGTTACATAGAATGGATAATATATTGTCAGGCAGATTTGTTCTAGGCTGAAGAATATTTCTTTTTTCTTTTTGTATCAGGGATTGAACTCATGACCTAGCATTTGCCAGGCAGGTGCTTATGCCACTAAGCTAAATCCCTGGCCCCTGAAGAATATTTCTTAAAAGATTAGGGGTTGGATGAATGGGTAGAATCAATCATTGTCTTTAACTGAGGCAGTCTCTCCTTGAAGCTAGTTAGCACAACGAAATGTACTTTCGAGCTATGTCTTTTACAAGTTGCAGCTGGTGTTGGAATGCCAAGGCTGGTTGATCTAAACAGGCTGGGCCTGCCTGTCCCATCCTCCACATAGTGTCAGCCTTATGAATTTTAAAATTTCCTTTATAAAGTGAGGAGTAAGTGATGAGTGGGGAGAGAAGTGGAAATGAAGGAGGATTCTGGAAATGAAGAAGAGTTTTGTGGACCAGAAATGATAGTTTGCCTTGACTTAAAGGAATGTTATTGTCTCTTTGATCTCAGTTTTAAGGTAGACAGAGAGATGATTTTGGTAGGATGATTGAAAAAAAGATATTTATTTGGGATTTGCTAACACAGTGAATTACAACAATGGACACTGGATTGACCATTGAGACAATTTCAGATCGCATGACATGAACATATAGAAAATGTCTGTGGAGAGAATACAGGTAATCTAGGAAGGATTGAGAATCAGGAGAACATCCGTTTTCTCCATTGTGCCACTGAGCTAAACCCCTGGCTCCCTGAAAATCTAAGTAAATGAGAAAAACAAAGTTGTACAAGAGGGACTGGGATTTAGCTCAGTGGCATAAGCACCTGCCTTGCAAGCAGGTGGTCATGAGTTCGATCCCTGGTACCAGGAGGAAAAAAAAAAAAACAAAGTTGTACAAGAGAGGATGTGCTCATAGAAAATGTAATTGTGGTACAACTGGAAGCAATGAAGACATAACCATGATGAGGAAAATGTTTTAACATGAAGTTGCAGCTTACAAATGTTGGGAGATGGTGGTAGAGGACATATGTGTATTTTTGAGTGTTAGAGGGGAATAGAGGGGTATCTGTGTGTGTGTTGTACTGGGAATTGAATCTAGGAAGTGCTGGGCTATATTTCCAATCTTTTTTATTGTATTTTGTGGGCAAGGTCTTGTTAAATTGCCTGGCTGGGCTGGGGATATAGCTCAGTGGCACAGTGCCTGCATGGCAAGCATAAGATCATGAGTTTGATCCCTGGTACCCAAAACAAATAAAAAAATTGCCTGGGCTGGCCTTGAATTTACAATCTTCCCACCTCAGCCTTCTGAATTGCTGGGATTACAGGCATGTACTGTGATGACTACTGGCTTGAGTCACTTTTTAAATGCAGAAAGACAGTAAATAATATTTCCGCAGTGTCTGTTGTCTTTTTTTTTTTTTTTTAACTGGGATCAAACTCATGACCTTGTGCCTGTTAGGCAGGCGCTTGTGCCACTGAGCTAAATCCCCAGCCCTGTTGCATTTTTTTAAAAGGAGATTTTGGCAAATAAAGGCCAGTGACGCATACCCAAAGCTCAGAGATAATCACTGTAACATTTTAGTGTATATCCTCCCATGTATATACATCTGTAAGGATACAGTACTCACTTGTATATTTACTATTATGAAATTAGGTCATATCATAGTATTTTGTGAATGATTAACCAAGGTCCTTTGCATGAGAATAACTTTAAGGAGATTTTTGGAAATAAAAACTTTCAAAACCAAGCTGGGGATTTTGATGTATAGTTAGGTTTGAAGGCACTGTTTAGTAAATGAATTTATTACTGTCCAATGTCGCTGCATTTTGTGGGAACAAGTTTAGTGCGAATCTATAAGACTTGCTAAGTGATCATTCATTGTCCCTCTCCAGGAAAAAAGAGGGAACAAATCTTTTGATAAAGCCACACTTTTGGCCTTCGATGCCCTGGTGACCTTCTGTGAAGCACAGGGGTAAGTCTTATTTTGAAAGTGGAGTAAAGTGTCAGATCATTTCTTCACCCAGCACACCATTACTTAAGCTGCTACCATAAGATAGCCCTTGGAGTACTAAGGGACCCCTACATGCAATGGGTCATTGTGTGGGGAGGCTGGAAGTCAATCTGTCTTCTTTAGACCCCTGAAATTCTGGCAGTGTGAGGATTTGTTTAGCATTTTGAGTGGTCTCCATCCTCCCACTCAACACTTTTCTGTGATGGCTGGCCTCATGAGTGACTTACTCTCAAGTAATGTTCCCAGTGGCCAGCTCTGAGCCATTGGCCCTGTGGTCATTATGTGCCTGTGAGCTGGTACTTCTGGGTTCACTTGAGTGTTACTCATTCTAACTCTGGGTCCAAACGGAAATGTGTGACCCAGTTACCTCTTGGGCAGCGGCACCAATTGCTTTGGAAAAATCAACATTTTTAACAAAATCTTAGCCTGCCCTCATGGAACCACTTAGCTCTCTTGTCTGCCTCTGTGGCAGTGGTACAAAGGCTATGGAAAGAGCCTGGTGGCTGCTCAGGGAGAGTCAGATTGTGGCTGGACACAGGGAATCATGGGTACTCTGTAAGGGACACCCAGGAGGACTCGGTATACTTTGGGCTATAGAGCACTCAGATTCATCCAATCACGTGTAACAATCCTGGGAGGAGATGGGCACAACTGAGTGCTCTAGACTTAAAGATGAATAAACTCGACTCCAGTCAGGAGCTCATAGTAGACAAAAGCTACTAACCTTTGAGCTCTTGATTTGCATGTGTAGTATTCATTTCATATACTTGAAGCATCTTGGGTTTTTTTTTTTTTTTTTTTTTTTTGTCCTTTTGAAACAGGGTCTCTCTATGCAGTTCAGGCTGGCCTTGAGCTCACTTTGTAGCCTAGGCTGGTCTCGAACTTGCAACGATCTTCCTGCCTCAGCCTCTCGAGTGCTGCGTCTTGGTTTTTTCAAGACTAGATTATTTTTTGGTGCTGTGGATAGAACCCAAGACCCTTTACATGCTAGGCAAGTGCTCTACTAGAACTCTGCCTCTACCCCAAGACTTGTGTTTTGGAGCAGGGTTCTGGGTATGTACATAGTACTAGTGTTTGACAGATGTTCTGGGTCCTTCTTTGGAAACCATGGAGGCACTTATTTGGGTCCTATTTTTGGGTTTGCATCTCCCTCCTACTCACTGATGAGTTTGGTTCAACCATTTCTAATTTGGCCTCTGTGGTAGGACTACACCCACCAAAAGTGGTGGGCTGTAGTGCCAGGCCCTTTTACCTATGGTTATTGCCACCACCAGAGCCCTTTACAGGGCCCTGGAACAGGGAGCTGCTAAATTTGACCTTTTCAGACTGCTTGAGCAGAGCTCTCATTTCTGGTGAAGAATGAAAGGACCAAGTGTCCTTGTTAATTGTCAAGAGTTTCCACTCCTGGGAAAAATCCTGTAGTTTCTGGTCTGGGGCTGCATTTGAGACTCTGGAGGATCAGAGCTTGTCAGGCAAGGGCATGACTCCTTCCTGGGGCTTCTGCTTTTTATTTCTTCTGTCCCATTCCAAGGAACTAGGACTTCTTAACACATCAGTGGGCCAGCTGGGGCCTCCCCCTGCCCTGTGTGCAACCTCATGCCTCCTATCTTGTTGGCAGTGTGTGAAAGTTCTGAACTCCAGGACTCCTAGAGACTTTTTTTATTTTGTTTTGATTTTTGAGATAAGGTCTCACTGTGTACTTTAAGCTGGTCTTGAACTCATTATGTAGCCCAAGCTAGCCTTAAATTTGTGGCTATCCTTCTGCCTTAGACTTCTGAGTGCTTGGAGTATAGGCATGTACCATGCCTAACTTGAAAGAGAATGTTTCATTACTGTGTAAATGGCACATAGTATGAAGAAAAAGTCCTTCTCCATCAGATATTTGCTTATTTTCTAAGAATAGTACTGGTTGGAGTTTGAGGTTGAGACAGCTGTTCCTGCCAGCTGTCCCTTAGGGCTGACACCTGGCATTGAGGTCAGTGGGGTGAGCTTGGCTGAGATGGGTACATTTCTAAAAGGAACAGTTTGTAGGGGTTCAGATGTCAGGACATGGAACTGGAGTATAGGGGATGGGTCTGAAACCAAGAAAAAAAGTACTTTAGATCCGTTAGAAATGAGGACACAGTGGTTTTTATTTGTCTCTGCACATAGCTACTGTCTTTGGGCAGCATCCATGAAAAAGCATTTTTACAACAGGGCTTTTTGCCTTGAAGTATTGTGAGAATAGTTTTTAGGCTTCAAGCAACCTCTTCCCAAGTGGCCTGGGCATTTTGAGATGCAAGAGCAGTTCTGTTTAGACCTGGGTTGAATTGTTGCCGGGAACTCTGGGTGGAGGAGCCCACCAGTGCTAACATCCTCCTGTTACTCATTTATGTGTTCATGTGCTCATCTGTTCATTTATACAGCTAACAAATACAGACTAATGTCTACTCTGTACCAGGTACACTGACCATGGAAATAGTGGTGAGCAGAAAGAGACCCCTGGGAGAGACAGATGCTTAGTGAATGATAATAATAAAAAAACGTATAGCCGGGCATGATGGTGTATGCCTGTAATCCTAGCATTTGGGAGTTTGAGGCAGAAGGATCACTTTGAATTCGAGGCCAATGTGGGCTCCAAAGTGGACTGAAGGCCAACCTGAGCTACACAGTAAGAACTTATCTCAAAGAAAAAACAAAACAAAACAAAACAAAACAAAACAGAAAAAACAGTACAGTTCTTCTTGAGAGGGCTTTGAAGGAAAGGTATATGATATTTTGAGATTGTGCTATACAGATGGCCCTATTCTAACCGAGAGGGTCAGGGAGGATTCACCTGAAGAAGGCAGGTTTATCTGGGGTCTGAAGAATGAGGAAGCATTAACTAGGCTGAGGAGTGAGGTGTAGTGTGAGAGACACCATCCTGGGCCAAGGGAATATCATGTGTAAAGGCCCTGTGGCAGGAGAGAACATGGCATATTTAGAAACTGACAGTCATACTGAGAACCAAGGGACATATGCCAGATAGCTGGTGAGATAGGCAGTGCCAGGTCACAAGGGTACTTGCAGGCCCCAGTGAAGGTTTGCTAGGTAAACTGGTTCTGGCGGCCATGTCTAGACAGAAAATGAGCTCTCACAAGTTAGCAGATTTGAAAAGGAATTTTTACTTCATCTGATTATTTTGTGTCCTCTTCTGCCAAAGACTTACAAAGTCGCTGGCTGGGCTGGGAACCGGTGAGGAGAACTTGTTAGCATGAGGCAGAGGCAAGGCCCTCTCCCACATGGCTGCATGGTTTGGATGGCATATATGGTAGCAGTCCCAGGATCTGTATCAAACCCACCTCCCCATCCTGCTATCTGACCAGCCCTATGCCAGGTCCATTATCTGATCAGGCTCTCTTCCCTGATGAGGAAAAAAGAAAAAAGAAAGACACCAGGGTTTAGCTCCTGAACCAGAGGGGACTGTGGTGGGGCCCACTTCCAGTACAGGGTGAGCTAGTCAGTCCCCCTCACCTGCTGCCTTCTCAGCCCCCCGAAAATCAGATCACTGCTCATCACTCCTGATCCTTTCCCTTGGAAAGAGCAACCCAAATGTAACAGCAAACAAGATGAAAAACAGGACTGTAGAGATGAATGTGCCAATCACTATCAGGCCAGCCACATCCCAGGGCTTGTCCCAAAGCTCATCGTGCCATATATCCTGCTGGAATAATGTTGAATCCATGTAACCCTGGAAAAGAGGAGACAGAGGTCTTGAGTGCAAGGCCTTGAGCCCTCAAGAGCTGGTCCTAGGTGCTGCCCTCTACTCCCCCCAACCTTGATACCTGTGGCACTCTCAGTGAATATTTTGCTATCTCTCTGGCTAGTGGACACTGAGAGAGCAATGAGCCTTTGGCTTCTAAGTCTCAAGGCAACATGTGTAGTTTTCTAGAGAGGATCCAGCATTCTTTCTTCTTTGTTTTTGTTCTTTTGAGACAGGGTCTCACTAGGCAGTTCAAGAAGACCTTGAACTTACTATGTAGCTTACTAGCTGAGGCTGCTTGAACTCATGGTTATTTCCCTGTCTCAGTCTCCTGAGTGCTTAGATCATAGGCCTGCCTTCTTCCTGGAGGCTGTGTCCAGTCTCCATTCCAGATTCCTCTGGAGTCTAATTCTTTCTTGTATAGTGCGTGGTCTGGATCTAGGAATCCTGCTCCTGAGCTCACTCAAAAGCGTTACTGTAGATCCTCCCTACTTTTCCTGCCCCAGCTATTGACTGGGAGGCATTTTGAGAGGTTAGTGGCTATACTGGTGGCTCATACCTGCAGACCTAGCTACTTGGAAGGTTGAGCAGGAAGATCACTGAGTCCAGGAATTTAAGGCCAGCCTGGGTAATAGAGAGACCCCCATTTCAAAGACAAAACAGAGATAACAGGGAGACCCTCATTTCAAAAGCAAAACAAATGGCCAGTATGGTGGTACATCTCAGTTATTTGGGAGGCTGAGGCAGAGGACCAATGTCTGAGCCTAGCCTTGGGCAACTCAGTGAGACCCTGTCTTAAAATTTAAAAAAGCAGGGAGTGGTGGTTTAGGGATGTAGTTTCATGCTCTCTCATACTAAAAATTTCCACTGCCATAAAGTAGAGGGAGAGAGACAAAAAGCAAAAAAGAAGTAAATAAAAAGGATGGTAGTTTAGGAGTAGCTGGGACTTCAGTAAATGTTCCTGAAGGCCCCTGAAAACAAAAGGGCAACTGTTGTGGAGACAGAGCTGGTATAGGCGGGTCATGGGCTGGGGCCATTTGATAGGAATACAGGGAAGAAGGAAGACATCATTACCTGATTTTGCTGCTAGCAGTCCTGTGTCCTGCGGGGCAAATTAGAGTTGTCCTTCAGGCCCTGTGGTTGGGAGGCCCAGGCTGAAGGGGCTGCCAGGAGACCAGAAATACACCCTGACTCAAAGAAGCAACTGTTGGGAGGAAACAGTATTGGGACTGTGAGGTGGCCCTGACCATTGCTCACTCCAGAGCAAACAAAGGTGGAGCAGGTTAGGTACCAGGCAACCACCCTTCAGCTTCCTATTGTCCCTTTGTGATGTCAGTGTGGGGGCATTTGAGGCACATGTTAAAGAGTCCTCCCTGAGAGAAATCAAACTTGGTGTGAAATAGAGAAAGATTGGATCCAAGGGCTGTGTGCAGGGCTGCCTACCTACCTCATTTCTGTTCAGCTGGAGCTTGGGCTCTGTATAATCTGACCATTGAGAGAAGCTGCCCAGAACTTGGGAAGCCTAGGGGCTGGTACTGCCACAAAGGCATCATTTCCTGTAGTGTAGGGTGAATGATTAACAGTTCTAGCTCTGACTGGTGCTTCCTGGACCTCGTTTCTGGTTAGACACGTTTATCACTATTGAGGCTGGTGTTTCCCACCTCTGAGGCTTGATCTCAGCTGCTGTGAGTTGGTTCCTATGCACTGGTGCTGTGGGGAGGCTAGGAAGGGCAGTGGAGCATGCGCTGTGCTTGAAACCTGGTGGCCATCACTGACTCGTTTAAACCAGGATGTGTGGCCCTGCTGTGGCCAGGGACGATAGGCATTTGACTAGTCATGGGACAAGAGAAGGAGCTTGTCCTCTGAGAGCTTGCTTTCGAGCCTACAGGTCCTCAGGTCTGCTTGTTACGGTCATCTGGGAGCTGTTACAAAGGTCCCGTGTCCCACTCATACTGCTTGTATCAGTTCTTAGGATCTCCAGATTCAGCCAGGGGAGACTGGTGGTAGATGATGAGAAAGCTCAGTGAAGAACTGTCCTTTTATTTTTATTTTTTTCTGCTGCTTTAGGATTGAACCAGAGCCTTTACAGTGAGCTGCATCTGCCCGCTGCCTTCCTGTCTCCTTCCTTCCTTCCTTTTTTTGTTTTGAGATATACTCTCCCTATGTAGTACAGGCTGGCCTTGAAATAACTGTGGAGCCCAGGCTGATCTACCTCAACTACCTGAGTGCTGGGATAATGGGTGTGCAACACCATCCCCAATTTCGTTTTTATTTTTTGGAACAGGATCTCACTGTGGCCCTCAGGCTGGCGTTGAATTTGTAATCCTTCTGCTTCAGCCCTGCAAAGTGCTGTGATGAAGGTGCCATCGCACCTGGCTTAGTAGAGTGGGTTTTTTTTTTTTTTTTTTTTTTTTTTTTGTCTTTTTGAGATAGGGTCTTGCTATGCAGTTCAGGCTGACCTTGAGCTCACTTTGTAGCCCAGGCTGGCCTCAAACTTCGCAATGATCCTCCTGTCTCAGGCTCCCCAATGCTGGGATTACAGGCATGAGCCACCATGCTGGGCTAGTAGAGGGTTGTTAACTGTTGAGGCTTGAATTGACCTGTGGCCTGCTTTCAGTTTCCTGGTGTAAAACTTGCTAACATCTCTGGCATGCCAAAGGCAGCAGCCAAGAGGCTGGCTTCCGGCACACCTTGGTACTGCTTCTCTTATCAGTTAAGTCAGGGCTTATCAAGAGTCAGTTCCCAGGGGCTGGGGATTTAGCTCAGCGGCATAAGCGCCTGCTTTGCAAGCAGGCAGTCGTGAGTTCGATCCCTGGTACCAATAAAAACGAAAAAGACAAAAAAAAAAAAAAAAGTCAATTCCCAAACTCTTGCTATACTTTTTTTTGTACTTGTTATAATTACATAATTGAATGTAACATGGTATTAAAAAATGAAGCAGTGATACCTGAAACACCAATTTTACGAATAGGAACAGGCACAGAATGGCTTAGTCACTTAAGGTCTACAGCTGATAGGTATCTGAGTTGATTTGAACTCAGGCTTAAGGTCTGAGTGCTGAGACTTGCTGTACCTCTGGATGAGAGGAGACAGTAAGTTGTTCCTTAAACACTGTGACCACTTGGAGTCGCTCATATTTCTGTCAAAAGAAAAGCAGATATTTTGTAAAATGCTAGTGGCACTACACCACACTCAGACCCCTTTGCAAATGTCTTTTAAGTTTTTGTTGTGCTCTAGTGAAACCATAAGTGCAAAGTCAATATTATAGCAGGCTCACACTCAGACAGAAGACCTTGGCCTTACTGCAGAAAGGCTGGCCAGGCATTGTGCAGTCTGTTTCAGTTTAAAATGAGATGCGTATCGAATGTGTGCCATACACGTGAAAGTTGCTCTAACTGGCTTTTTCAGTGAACTGGTGTCCCCCAGTGGATAATTCTGCTCTCAGGATCACAGTAAAGAGCATGGGATGGTGGGGAAGGCAGAAGATGCTGTTGGTACGGGTGGTAGAACCTGTCTGTGTGCTGAGAATCCCTCTGTTCGGAAGGGATGCAAAACTAGAGCTGCAAGGAGTGGGGCGTCCTTACCTGACATTCAGGGGTAACGTTCCACAGCACTGCACAGGGCCACGGAGAGAGGAATTTAAGGACACAATTAACTTGGCCTCACAGTTGTGTTGCCATTTGTGCTGCCCATTGTGTCATTATGAGTTTTATTATACTTTTTTTTTTTTAATGGGTACCAGGGATTGAACTCACAACTGCCTGCTTGCAAGGCAGGCGTTTATGCTGCTAGGCTAAATCCCCAGCCCTATTATGAGTTTTATTATAGGTTGCTTCAGAATACTAACATTTAAGCAAACAGATTGAGGACAAAACTTTTTCTGTTCTCAGTCAGATTTTCCTAATGAGATTTTTTGTCTCAGTGGTTTTATTGTAGTCTGTAATAAGTATAATGTGTAGGCATTAAAACAAACAGATCTTCAGTGTGGAGGGCAACCCTTTTGAGGAACTGAGAGCAGACACTGGTGCAGCAGAGGCCACAGGGGAGGTGGTGTGAGGAGGCTGGTAAGACTGCTATGGAGACCACTTAGGCTGCGTACATTGTATCTTGCAAACACTGCTAGTGGCTTGGTCTAGGATGGTATGGGGCAGTGCAGAATTGGTGTCCAGAGCTGGTTGGATATTTTCCAGGCCTTAGGCTGCCCATTCTTTCTTTGGCCATTAGCAATCTTCAAGCATCCTAGGCCCAAAGCACCCTTCTGTTTATTTTTACCACAGTAGGAGATAGCTGCCTCTTTCCCTACTCCATCTTCCTCAGGGAAGACCCACATTAGAGGCTCTACATCCAGGAAATGTGCCTGGCTACTGTTGGGTCAGAGTATCTGTTTCTCTGAGTAGCCTTGATATATGTGGAGGGAGGCCTGTAGTGCAGGGAGGAGCAAGTCAGTTGTGGGCAGGGACAGTTTCTTTGAACCTATCAGTTAGGTACTGCCTGCCATGGAACAGGAAAGTGCAAATGAACTGGCTACTTAGTTAGCCTTTCTGTCCCCAGGCCTGTCCATGGTACCCACCTCTCAACAACTGGACTGGGAACTAAAATCTAAAATCTTTTCTAGCAATGAGTCTTGGCCTCAGCTACCGTAAAGGAGGACCTTTTTTGTTGTTTATTTTGTTTTGATTTCAGTTTTAGGTGTCTTGAGAACCGTGTCTTGCTGTGTAGCCCAGGCTAGCCTTTAACTCATGGTTCTCCTGCCTTAGCCTCCCAAGTGCTGTGATCACAGGTGTGCCTACCGGGCTTGTCTTAGAGGGCCATTTTTTTTTGTATCGGGAATCAAACTGGCAACCTCATGCTTGCTGAGCTAAATCTCCAACCTGGAGGGCCATTCTTGATGCCAGTGAAGCCTTGCTTGAGGAAGAGCCAGGAGGGAACTGGGCTGGAGCAGCACATGAACTGAGGACTTCAACCTATAGCAAGTGGTGCTGCATGTGAAAAATGTAGGCCTGGGGCTGGAGATTTAGCTCAGCGGCATAAGCGCCTGCCTTGCAAGCAGGCAGTCGTGAGTTCGATCCCCGGTACCGATAAAAAGGAAAAAGACCAAAAAAAAAAAAAAAATGCAGGCCTTCCTGTCCCTCCCACTGTGCCTGGGTTTTTCTTCTGGCACCTAGTTGGGCACCGCCCCAGCTTGTACATGTTCGTCCCACCCACTCTCATGGAGGCAACTTGGGACAGTTTTGGTGTGGGTGCTGGGATGTAAGGTTGGTTAATAGAGCTGTTAATAGAACCAGAACCTTATCTATCCTGTACCCGGGAAGCATTAGTGCACTGGGTGTGGTGAGCAGGGGCTCTAGAGCCAGAAATACTGGACCCAGAGACTGGCTCTGCCACTTTTCAGGTAGCCAAACTTGGACAGATCACCTAGTGTCACTAAGATTTAATTTCCTCTTGTCTAAGTGAGGATAATAATAGTATCTACAGCAGTGAAGTACTGTGATGATTAAATGAAAAAAAAATGCTTAAGACAATGCCAGGGCATGTGTGGGCCCTCTGTGAATTTTAGCTGTCTTTATTGTCATTGTCATTGTTGTTGTTTTTATTATTCTAGATCCCATTCTTTGGATGGGAATGAGGACAGGTAGTTCTTAGGTTTCTTCTTTTTTTATTTTTTATGTCCAAACACTTCCTCTCTGAGACCGGTCAGGAGAGTCCATGAACACCAGGAAGTAAAACCTGTTTGTGCCTGTCTGCATGACCTGGATTGCCAACTGAAGATGGCAAATTCTGGCATCCTGTCTCCTTGTCTTGTTTTCAGGGTAGATGAGGCTGTGCTCTCTAAAAACTAGAAAATGTGCTGTGCAGATGCAGCTGGCAGAAGCATGTGAAAAGTTATAGATCCTGTTATGATAGCTCTGAACAGTTAGAAGGAAGGCCCAACAGAATCCTGTGTCCTAGCCGCAGTGGTGTGTATAGAACCTCACATATGTGTGCCTCCACTTCTCCATTTCTTGAGTTTGTAGCTCTGCCGTGAAAAGAAAGCTGAAGGGTGGGAGGCCAGAGGAGGTTGCATTTTAGTAGAAACATTCTTTAAAATGGGTCCATAGTGCTCTGGGTTGATCCATTGTTAAAGGAACAAATAATGACAGTTCATCCTTATGGAGCTCTTGGGACATGCCTGGAACTATGCTAACTGCTAGATATAGGTTGCCTTAGTTTATCCTCACAAGATACCCCCAGGAAGCAAGTACCAGGATTAGCCCATTTCACTAGGGAAAAGACCTAAACTCAGGAAGGTTGAGTATACAGCTGCTAAGTGGCAGAGGTAGGTGTAAGTGAGCCCAGTCATCATACAAATGGACCAGAGGTGCAGGATGCAAGTTATAGATGATCTAGAGCTAATCTTTCTTCTTTGGCTTCAGAAGTGTGGGAAGATCCTGTGGCCTGAGCCTGCTAGTTTGGGGTATGCAAGTAGAAGTTATGGGCTTAGCCTCTGCCCTGAGGCAAACAGCTTCCATCACTCAGCAGAGTGGAGATCCAGCAGCTAGTTTGTGTTAACAGCTATGCATGACAGGAATGTTTTGTGCTCCCCCACTGGTTTCATGGCATTGCTGCTTGCATGGCATTCCTCCCTGTGTGATTTTCCAACTTTCATGGCCACAAGAAGAGCTATGGCCTGTAAAGAACAGTCACTGACCACACCCTAAAATTCTGGCACTGCCCTCCTGTTGCAAAGAGCCCAGCCCAACCTCAGAAACACAAAACTGAAAAAAGCTTTTACTTGGAAATAAACAGGCAAGTACTAAGCTAGAATACTGACATGTTCACCCAGTCAGGGAACATAGAATCCTGTAACTGCTGGATAAAATCTCTGTGATTGGCTTGCTCTTCTCTGGCATGGATTAGCAGAATTAGCTGCCCACATTGTGGGCTGTTTCCCATCAAAGAATGAAGATCCCTGCATCCTTGTTTTGTAAAAAGTTTAGATGGCTTACTGATTCTGAAACAGTCAACTCGTCCTCAGCGTTCAGTGTCCACTGGCAGGTGAAGGGCCTATACCAGCCCTTATTTTCTTGATAAAGCTTCACGTACCAGTGTCCTGGCACCTGGACAGGACCAGAGCTGAGGCTAGGGTATCCTCATCCACAGGAATAAGAAGCGCAGGCTCAGGCTGACAGCCTGTGTCATGGCTCTGGTGGTTTCCAGCTTGTCTTCTGGTTTCTCCACCATCCCTCATGGCGAGGTCATGGGCCGCACTTGGACTTTCCTGCCTCTCTGCTCAGGGCAACAGCAGTGCACACAGCAGCAACTACAGGCTATCAGCAACAGCAACAGAACAGTGGCTGTAGGATGGGAGAGTGTGGGCACTTCAGACACTCGAAGTGAAAGGATGCCTATCCTCCTTGCAAAGAAGCCCCCCTAGAGGTGTGCTAGGGTCTTCTCCCCAAGTCTAGTTTAGTGGTCAGAAGGACTTGAGAGTCTGATGGGGAACACTGACCATTTCTCTCATAGCCCCAGGCCCTGACCTCCCCGCTGTCTCCTTTACTGCCCAAGCTTGGCTCCTTTCATCCCCAGATTAACATCTGACAGTGCTCCTGGGTCCAGTTCCCAGCATTACCCTTCATGTGGGCAGTGTCAGAGGATGTGGAAAAATCCCTTGAGGGATCCCTGTTTTTCTTCCTCATATGGGCACACCTGCCAATCCCACAAACACCCGAGCCAGCACCATGGTCTAACCTAGTGGTGGTGAACCTATGGCACACATGCTGCAGCAGGCTGTTTGTATCACTGAAAGCTCTAAAAGGTGTAGTCTCTCCAGGATGCTGTAGAGCCATGGGGTGGGTGTTGGGGAGAATCTGAGTGCCCCACTTGCCTGTGAAAAGGATGATGATGGAGAAGGCCACCAGCTCCACAGGCTCAGCCTGCGACAGCCCTTGAAGCTTCATCAGCAGCCTCTCGCCCACAGAGTGCATCTCCTGTACAAAGTCTTCGGCTGCCATTCTGTGTGTGCTCCTGCCAGAGCTCCAGCTCTGTTCCGAGGCAGAAAGAACATCTAGAGTGAGAGGCAGCACCGGCAAGCCACCCTCTCCCACGGCACCCTGCAAAACGGGTTTATCAGGTTCACTCCAAGTGCCCCTGGTGGTTCTGAGGAGGCAGGAAGTCTTAGGGTTTATGTGCTCAGTAGCAGCCCTCAGCCTGCACCTAGCCAGCACTGCCCAGGTTGAGGGAAGTGGAGGGTGAGGGGGACATTGGGAGCCTGGAGGGGCTGCCAGCCAAGGCTAAGCTTGGTGAAGGTTCCAGACCACAGGTGGAACAACTTGGCTGTTACGTTCTTTTGTCTTAAGACAGCATGGCCAGGTTTGGGCAGGGTGCCTCTGCTGACACAGCACCCTTACTGGGCTCTGGGTCATTCAGGGGCTCTTGCTAGATGGCCTCAGGCTGTGAAGACAGCTCCAGGATTTCAGCCCGGTGTGCTTCCTTTGATCCTTTGATGAATACAGGGGCTGGAGGATCAGGTTGCTTGGGGTAGGGGAGCTCTGATTAAGATCAGCAGTAGGTAAAAAGTGATGGGTAAGAGGTGCTCCTGGCTTTGGGGATATGAGTTTGGATCTCTTGGGGCAACCCACTCTCCCACCAACCCCCCCCCCTTTTAATATTAGGGATTGAACCCAGAGTCCTGTCCTGTCTGGGATTGAATCCAGAGTGTTATAACCCTGAGCTACATCCCTGCCACTTTTTATTTATTTTAGTCTATTTCAAAAAGCATAGGCCCCTATTTATTTGAGAAAATAAAACTGAAGATTGAGAAAAAAACTGGCTCTGCAAAGGGAGCTTGGGCTGGGAAAGAGTAGCGGGCTACCATGAAGAAAGCCGTGATAGCTGGTGCCTTTCATTTTAAGACAGTATCTTGCTAAATTGCCCAGGCTGATCTCCAACTTGCTATCTTATGTAACTGAGAGTACAGGTATCCACTGCCACTGCCTCTCCCCCTCCCACACTTCTTTACTCCTACTTCTTCCATGAAGAAGAGGCAGCACCCTATTGATCCAGTTATTGCCAGAGGGTCCTCTGTCACAGTGCCATGAGGAGTTTCAGTGCCATTGGGAGTTTCTCTTGTTGACCTGGACCTGTTCCTCTGGCCTGACCAGGAGTGGTCTCTCCCACCCCCACCCCAGAGAATCTCTTTCTGTCCAGAGGGGCTCACAAGGCCTAAGGGCAAGCTCCAGGCTAAGTGTGTGAGTTGGGGGCCTACTGTGTATCTGGGTTTCCTCCTTCCATCTCTCTTGTGAACACTAGAGAGTCAGGGCTTCTTTAGAGAGGGAACAGGGGAAACCTTGTACCAATCCAGCCTGAACTGGTTCACTAAAACAGTTGCTTTAATCTTGGGGGTGGGAATAGAAGATAGGTAGCCAAGGGGTTGGATCAGATCTTTAGCTTTAATGATGGCCACCTTGTCCTTATCTCATCCGAGTGGGCAGTGCCTTCTGCTTTGGTTTCCCTGAGATAGCTGAATCTACAAGGTCTGTCTCTTCTGGTGCTGCTGCCTGCATGGCAAGTTTGGAATTGCCGTACAGGTGATCTAATCAAGCCTTCTACCCTGTACCAGCAGCCCCACTGTGGTCCCACAGCCTCTGACTGAGCACCTTTGATAATGAGGAATCTTTACCCAATAAGGCCACCCACCCAATTGCAGTGGCTATTTCCAGTGAGACCTACTTGTGGTCCTTTAGGGCCCAGCTGCTCCTCTGCCCTTCATTGTGCTGTAGGAACTATGTGACAGCTGGCATGTACCTTCTGAATTTCTTTACTCATACATTATTTTACTATGAGGAAGAAGAGGCAGCATTGTGTTGATCCAGTTTTTGCTATGGGATTGTCTGTCTCTGGGTTCAAGAGTTCCATCTGGCCCTCACAGAATACTGTTTCAATCATCTGCTTCATCCAGAGAGGAAATGCCTCTCTTTCAAGCTGCTGGGAGGCTGGACATATAGCAGACGTGGGAAGCAGTAAATAGCTTCAGGAAGGGGCCTGGAACACCTTGTGGGTGAGCCCAGGCCAGGGCCTGGAGAGATGAAGCAGCCCTGGCATCCTTGGCTCTGTAGGCTGTCACCTTGCCCTTCCTAAACACTTTTGGCAGTGTCAGCTGTTCTTCATTCCTGGGATGTTTCTGGTGTGTGTGTTTGAAAGAAGGTGAACAAGCTAGACAAGGGGAGTTGTAGTTTCATTGACAATGAGAGTAACAGGCAGGCGATGGCTCTGTGGAAAAGTAGATGATTTCTTATCAGAAGCTGGAGTTGCTCTGAGTTACATCCTCTCAGCTTTTCCCACATTTCGTCCCAGAGTCAGTACACTTTTCTAAGCATTAGACCCCATATTGCACAGTAAAAAAAGAATCCTGGGTAGCTACTGATTATCTACTCCCACCTCCTTCCTTTTACAAACTGGGCAGCTGAGGCTTGAGAGTATGTGACTTCTCTGTGATCACAAGGCAGGACAAGGGCCCAGGCAGGGCACTTCCTACTGCCCCACTCCCTCTCGATGGAGGACAGTTTGGGCATTGAGCAGTAAGGTAATTCAGAGCAGCAGCCCCACTTGAGGGCACTGCTGAGGCCCCACTTTTACCAGCACATTGCCATCAGGCTTTCTGGGATGCATACATGGTACTTGTCATCAAACGGACAGATAACGTGTCCTGAGGGTTGAACTGTGGTGCAGGCTTGCACAGGATAGTGGGCCTTCTCCTGTCCTGGGACTTCTGTGCTATCCTCATGCCCAGGTTTCCAGGGGCCACATTCTTAGAGGAATGATTTCATGTGTGGTTCAGGAATGAGCTGCATTTCTGCCCTCCTGCTTCATATATTTAATCTGGCTTTTTTAGCCTGGTTGGCACGATGCCCAAGTTGCATAATGTAGCCCAAAAAAGATACTCCTTAACAGAGGAAACGGGCAGGAGGAGGGTAGACAGGGAGCGCTTTTTCACTTGTGTGCTACACCAAGATGTTGGGAGAGATTGTGAGTGGAAGGGAGATACCTGCTTATGAGTAAGCAGTGGTGTGGGAACCCTGAGCCCATCTGGGTTGGGGTTTCCAGAGTAGGAGAGGCTGAGCTTTATTCAGAGCTTTAGCTACAAAGGCAATTAGCATCCTCTAGGAGTTGTGAAGTCAGAAAGCTGCAGACTTTGCTCACCGAGCCTGGCTCTGTTCTGCGAAGAGGTTGGTCCAGAGGAATGGCTGTCTTGTAGCTTTGAGCCTAGAGTTCCTGTAGGTAGTTGACTGGGAGCCGAGTTAGCTAGCTAGTCTTGGCCAGCCTCACCTAGCTCTGGAATCTGACCCAGGACTGCCCTCTGCATTGTGCACAGAAATGGGGCTGCTGAGCATGGTTCTTTTACTGCCAAAGAGCTGAAGGGGAGCCCTCTTTGCCTGGCTGTTGATATTTTGTCATTTAAGTTTAGCCTTGTGATGGAGCAGAACAGACTATGGGATTGGTCGGGGCTGCGGGGGTCTTGTTCTCCAAAAGGGAAGGAGGCACATTCCAACAGGTCTCCAGGCAGCTTCTCAGTGGGCTATTTAAAGCAAGGCCAGGTACCTGATATAACCAGCAGCTGTCAGGTGACCCAGTGGCATGTTCCCAGCTGTGGCCAGGGGAGATCAGGAGTTCTGAGATGGTCTCTTTTGTCCCTTTATACCCTCCCAGATTTGGGAGAGGAAGGCAGGGAAGCCAAGTGCTTACTAGTAGTAATTGTGTATTTTTCCTAGTCTCTCTATCTCAGGTTCACCAAACTCCTCCTAAGACCATGCTTACTGCCTGGGAAGCAGGGCACTCACAGTCCCACCCAACCTCATGCTTAGTCGTACCTCTGGAGACTTCTCAGATCCGCAGAGGTTCCTGAGAGGTGGGTGGAGCAAGTGTGGCTCCCTCTGTACCAGACAGAAAGAGCAGCCTGCATAGCCACTGGGCCCTTCCCTTTGCTGAGGCTGCCTATGCAGCCCTTCTCATAACCCGTAGAAGGGGAGAGACAACAGGGCAGGGAGAGGCTGGCAGAGCGAGAAGAACTGGGTAGCGTTCCTTTGTGTGGCATCTCAGCACAGTGAGCCTTGCCATAGAGCAGCAGGCATCCTGAGGCCAGACAGCTCCTGTACCAGGCCTTCCCTGTTTCCTCCTCAAACAACTGATAGTCTGATGCTGGCCTGCCTGTGTGAAAGAGAGCAGGCGGTATGTTTGTGCCTGATAAACACAGTGTGCTTGATGGCTCATGACCCTGGAGGGCTTCTTACGGTGCCCTTATTGTTTTGTCACGGTAAGTCTTAGCCACCCTCTCTCAACTGGACATTTTTCTTGTTTGAGAAGCAGCTCAAATGAGGCATAACCAAGACTTGTGGGACTCAGAGGCCTGCCTACAGGGTAGAGATGCCCACTGTGCAGTGTGCTGAGCATTTAGTTTAGTTTAGTTTAGTTTTGTTTTTTTTTATCGGTACTGGGGATAGAACTCATGATCTGCATTTGCAAGGCAGGTGCTTATGCTGCTGAGCTAAATCCCCAGCCCCCTTAGTTTTGTTTTTGAGACAGGATCTCGCTATTATAGTTCAGGCTGGCCTTGAACTCACAGTGTAGCACCGGCTGGCTTCAAATTTGCTGCCTTAGCTTCCTGTGTGTAACAGGTTTTCACCACCTACCATACCCGGCTGAGCAGTCCCTCTTTGGCCTTGAAATAGAAAATAGGTGCTTAAATTTTTGGTTCTGCTGCCCCAGCAGCTTTCTAGGACAGGAGGAAGACCTTTTATTTTGGTGACTGTTAGAAACTGGACCAACGCTTGCCTATAGACATAAGCTGGCCATTCCCTTTGTATCCCAGTTCAGGGACTGCTGGAGGGATGCTGGCCACTTCTGGTGGGTGCAGGCAGCTGCCTGTCTGTGGCACCTCTGTGCTTTTCCTTTACTTGGCCACACCTGCTGCATTCAGCACAGCATTAGTTGAATCCTCCTCCCTCTGTCACAGGAGTTAACCTCCCTGCTACCAACTCAGGCCTGCCTCTGGGTTTAGAATGAGGTGTGATCCTGGTTCAGTGTTTAGAGGGAGGTCTGAAGGCTCCTAGGGATCCACATGGGTCCAGGGTTCCACCCAGTGCCTATGCTGATAACATCTGGCAGCAAGTAGGATGAACCTCTGAAAGAAATGTCAGCTGGTGCTCTTGTCCAGGAACAAGGTGCACAGGGGTGCTGCATCCTGGGCAGCTCTGAGCTGGCCAGGCATAACCTGTCCTGCTACCCTTCGCAGCTGGGTAGCAGGGAGAGACAGGGTTAGTCCTAATCCTGGGAAACATGGAGGCGCAGCAGGCATGTGGCAGTGGGACAGCCAAATCCCTTTTTTAAGCCCGTTGAATAGGAAAAGCTTAAACCAACTTGCAGAGTAAGCAGGCCCTTGGCCCCTCTGCTGCACAGCAAGCAGGAGGTCCGTGCTCTGGGAAGAGCCCCTCATCCTCTACTGGAGGGTCCTAGAGGACGGAGAGAGCACTTAGGTGTGCACAGGATGGTGATTTTCCTATTAGGGAAAAGTACATCCTTCAAGACCTCTCCGTGCTCATGGTAGATTGTGGTCCCTCACCCTTTGGGTACGAGACTGTCACTACTTGCTTCCCATCCTGACCCTTTTTATCATGGCTTATACCACTTACCTGGAAACAGGTACTGCAGGGCCAAGAAGGGTTGTCCTAGTGCAGTCTCTTGTGCCTTCCCAGGCCCTTGGCCACCACTTCACACTTTCTTTGTGGAAGCTGCTGTCCTCTTCCACTGCTGCTTGCTCCCTTGAGTACCTCTCCTCAGCACCAGCTCCTGCTGCTGACAGCCAGCTGCTGTCCCAGCCTCAGCTTTTTTGTTGTTGGTTGTCCTGGAGATTCAAGTGTCAAATTACTGTTGAGAGGGGAAGCCAGAGGGAGCCCCAGTTGGAGGTTGGAGCCGTCCTACACTTTACACTGGCCTTTCCTCTCGAGGAGTCAGCTTCAGGATGAGCTCCCTCTCTTATTCCTCTTCTTCCCCGCCCCTCCCCTCCTGTGGGCTGGGCTGTGGGCTGGGCTGTGGGTGAGCTGCTGACAGGCTTCTGTTCTGGTTCCTTGTTGGAGATGACCCCAGGAGGCTTGGCTTCAATCTATGAGGTGAGAGGATGGAGCAACTCTCCCGCTCTCAGACTCCTGACCACCCCAGCCTGTCCTTCAGATCACTCCCTGGCTGGTCCCTCCCTTTCACTTCTGCCTTGAAAGAAAGTATATAATGGAGGAGCTACCAGACTACTGAAGTGAGCAGACAGCCCCTGGGGAGGCCCTTCTGCTATTTAACATCCAGAGGTTTCTTGGGCGGAATTGAGAATCTTAGGTGTCCTGGGAGTGGTCTGCTTGCCTGGTGAGAGCTGGTCTCACTGTACTTGGCTGACTCTAGATTCCTGGCTTAGCTGTCAGAGTGGGGCTCCAGAGCCCAGCGACTGGGGCATTTGACATTTGGCTGGTCATGCCACCCAGCCAACCCGACTGCAGGGAGAGAAACTGACCCTCGCCTTAGTCAATGGAACTCTTTGAATCTGAACACAAAACCCCAGTGAGTCAGGGCATGGGGGTTGGGCCAACCCTTTGGCTGAGCTGCTTGGATGCCAGCACTTTCCCAAAGCCAGACAGGTGGCCACTGTATGGATGAGCAGGCTCCAGTAGAGGGAATATTTGTTATATTTGTTCTGCACTGCAGGGAGAAGAGCGCCTCTTGGCGGCCACATTTACTGCTGTCACCTCTGCCAAGCTTCAGAGCCACGTTTATTTGTTAGGGGGAGACCTGATCCTGCTTCTTGAGGGGCTGGCTCATATGTGTCATAGGACCTTGGGGATCCTGTCCCCAGTATACAATGGGCAGAATCAAATGATGCCTTGTGGCATTACATAGTATGATGCTCCACAAAGTGAGGTATGGAGAAGCTGAGCATGGTGCCAGATTGTGACACTAAGCCAACATTAGGGATTAGGTGAATGAACACTGGCCTGATGTGTTTCTCACCCCTCAGCTCTACTGTATTACCTCCTCCAGGTGCCGCCATGCTGCCATTGCCAAGTACTTTGGGGATGCACCGCCTGCCTGCTCCAAAGGCTGTGACTACTGTCAGAACCCTGCAGCTGTGCAGAGGCAACTGGATGCTTTGGAGCGCAGCAGCAGCTGGAGCAAGACCTGCATCAGGCCCTCCCAGGGAAATGGCTTTGACCCTGAGCTGTATGAGGGAGGCCGCAGGGGCTATGATGGATTCAGCAGGTGAGGGGCCATGAAACTGGGTCTTCATTCTCTTGGTGTTAAGGCCAGACCAAGGTGGCACAGTGCTGCATGTAGTCCATCCCGCTGTAGGGGGACAGCATGGTGGGGCCTGGACCCTGTCATGAGCTGTCAGGGTGCCAGGACATCACTACTCTAAATGTGTGAGTGGGGAGGGCAAAGCGTCAGGCTGGGGCTGCTTATACCCAGCCTGTCCTCCAGGTATGATGAAGGTTCTGGAGGCAGTGGCGATGAGGGCAGAGATGAGGCCCACAAACGAGAATGGAGTCTCTTCTATCAGAAGCAGATGAGTCTGCGCAAGGTGAAGGGGCACAGGGTTCAGCAGGGGCTCAGCAACCCACACAGGGCCCAGGTGGTCTCCCTGCTCACACCTTCTCAGCCCCTTCTCTAGCATTGGTAGAAACTGTCCTGCAGCAGAGCAGGATGCCTCATGGGCTCTTCATGCCATCTTTCAGGGCAAAGATCCCAAGATAGAAGAATTCATACCCCCAGGTTGGTACAGAAATGTTTCTAGGGACTTGCGGGCCATGCTCAGGGTGTGGATGGTAGATGCCTAATTGGCACTTGGGAGACTCCAGGGAGCTGGAAGTCAAGGACCCATGCAAGGACCCATCCCTCCTCTCCCCAGATGAGGACTGTCCCCTGAAAGAAGCTTCTAGTAGGAGGATCCCCCGGCTCACTGTGAAGGTAAGAAAAGTGCAGCTCCTCACCTGGTGCCAGGACCACGCCCTGAGCCGGGGGCTGACTTTCCTTTCCCTGTAGGCCCGAGAGCACTGCCTGGGGCTTCTGGAGGAGGCTCTGAGCAGTAACCATCAGGCTGCAGGTTGCACTGTTGGGTGAGTGTCCCAAGATCTGTGGGACTGCTGCCTAGAACAGGGGCTTCTCCATGCCTTTGTTCCTGAGGAGACTGTTGAAGCCCATATCCCTCTGCTTGTTTGTGCCTCTTCTCCCCCGATTGTGACCTTCCTACATCAGGGGCATCAGTCCTTCAGCCCCATCAGGAGGCTGGCATGGCCACCCTGAAGGCCAGTGAGCCATAGGGTACCCAAATGACTTAGTCACAATCCCTGTGCCCATCCTCACAGTCCTGGAGAAAATCCAACTGAGGTCCACAGGGAGAGGGCTCAGATCTTGTTACTTGTGCTCATCCCTACCCACAGAGTGGACCTTCGCACCAGGGCTGTGGAGCTGGAGCACAAGACATTCCAAAATGCCAAGATGGCCAACCTGTACAAGGCCAGCGTGCTGAAGAAGGTGGGCCTGGGCGGGACAGCACATTCCAGGCTCAGGATAGGAAAGGGCAGCCCCTCTGGATTCCAAGACTGTCTGTCCGCCCTTTGGCTCTAGGGGCCATTTATGAGAATAGAGCCATCTTCTTGGCCAGTTGACATTTCTAGTCACCTTTAGAGAGACACCTTCAGTGTCAAGTTTCTTCTTGTGACTGAAGGAAAAGGACAGAGGACTTAGATTGGAACTATCAGGAGAAGATCATGGGTGCCATGGCCTCTCTGCCTTTCCCTGCCCAGGTGGCTGAGATTCACAAAGCCTCCAAGGATGGGCAGCTATATGACATGGGAGGTGGCACTGAGAGCTGCAGTGCCCAGGTGGAGCCCCCGGAGCCCAATGAGTATGACATACCACCAGCATCCCACATGTACTCAGTGAGTAGCGTCCTGTTGTCTACCCCAAACCTGGGTCTAGGGAAGGTTCTACTTTTCCTCTATCCTCAGGTAGGGCATAGCTTTCTGACCTCTCCTGGCATCCCAGCCCTGCCTCTAAAGTGCCAGACAAGACCCTGGAGCTTCTCTGCTCTGCCAGCTATACCTTTCCCAGCTAGTCTCTTCTGTGATCCTGACCCCCAAATGATATCCTGTCCAACTGTTCCCTTACTCCTGAGAGCCCCATCCCAGCTGGAGCAGCCAGCGGTTTACCTTTGTGGGATCACCAGGGTCTGGACCTTCCCTTTTCTTCCTTATAGTTCAAAGCCAAGAGGACGGGAGCTGGCTTCCTCAAAGGCTCCTCCCCATTCCAGACAGCCACTGAGCTGATGGGGAAGTCTCACACACAGGAGCAAGCCCCCCAGCCCACAGAAGGAGGTGAGCCGGAGGCCCCCAGCCAACTCTGTGTTCTCCAGGATGAGGATAGAAGTGTGCTTCTCCCTGGGCCAAGTGAAGAGGCCCCTGCTGGTAGGGCATATTGTGGGGGACCCTCCCCTGAGAAAAAGCTAAAAGGCTCCTGTGGGAACAGGTCTGTGGCCAAGGCCCAGGCCAGCAAGAAACAGCAGCTCCTAGCCACAGCAGCTCACAAGGGTTCCCAGAATATCACCCGCTTCTTCTGCCAAAGGGTGGCAAACCCACTTGTACTTAGTGCAGCCCTGAGGGCAGAAGGTGCCAGTCTTTCCTGTGAGGGGGTGCAGGGACCTTTCATGGCCCCAGAGAAGAACACAGAGAAGAAAGATGGAGCCCAGGGGCATATAACTGCCCTCCACACAGAGAAGTTTTCCGGGGAGCAGCCAAGGTAAGGGCATTGATAGTCATGAAATTCCATGTGGTAGAAAGCCTGTGTGTGGAATACACATGGCTGCGTATCCTTTGGTAGTGGGCCTCATTGGGCTTTGCTGGCTGCCTGGACTGGGGAGCAGCTGGATTTGCAGCTCTGATGTTGCTCTTTTCTCTGGCCAGCACCTGCCCATTTAGAGGCCAGGAGACCCTGGAAACATCGCTCAGCCTCCCAAAGGAGATACAGATGGGCAAGCGGCCCAGACTGCAGCAGGTACCTCCAGGATTGTGACCACAGAGGCCTGTGGAAGAGGCCTGGATCTGCTTCTCCTTGGTCAGGGATTTGGGGAATCATTACTTTCAACAGCCCAGGGGCTGATGGACAGGCTGGAGGGAACCACCTGATGCTAAGAGGAAGGGACAGGGCCAGTGGAGGGAAGTGACCACCCCTGTCCCCACTGTGGCTTTGTCTAGGAGAACCCAGATAACCCAACTCAGAAGAGGCCTTGCACCTCAGCCAAGCCCTCCGTCTTAGCGGAAGACAAGGGCAGCACCTCAGCCAGTGGCCAGAGCACCTTGAATGCCATAGTCCAACCCCCCTGCCAGCTCTCAGCTCCTGGCATCTCCCTGAAGGAGGCTGCAGATGTTGTGGTCAGGTACCTGACCCCCTTCTACAAGGAGGGCAAGTTTGCATCCAAGGTAGGATGAATAGGTGGGCACTGCCTTCCCCAGGGGACTTGGGTGTAGTGGGTAGAGGTGGGGAGCATGCACCCCAGAACAGTGCAGGAGAGAGCAGGTGAAATCTGAGACTCAGACTAACTCCTGGTTACCCCCTGCCCTTGGTGATGGCTGTGGATGGCTCCTGCTCTCTTCTCCTTTTGCCTTCCAGGAGCTGTTTAAAGGCTTTGCTCGCCACCTTTCACACTTGCTGACTCAGAAGACCTTGCCTGGGAGGAGTGGTAAGTGCCAACATGGCCAAGACCTAAGGCACTGGGGGTAGTCTGCAGGGAGGACACTGGCCCTTACCTCTTTATGTTCCCCTGCCCTGACTCCATAGTGAGGGAAGAAGCCCAGAGCCTCATCAAGCAGTTTTTCCTTGGCCGTGTGAGATGTGAGAGTGAAGCCGACTGGCACAGCTTGTGTGGCCCACAGAGATGACCTGCTGCTGGCCTTACAGAACTGGCAATCTCCCCAAACTCATGAGCCAGTCTGGGCCTTGCTCAGAATAGGAAGCTGGGCAGGCCTGCTGGTGCCAGGGGTACCATCTTTCTCAGGGCCCTTCCCTCTGACAACCATATCTCACATTGGAGATGGTCCCAGATGCTTCCCAAATCAAGTCAGAGGTCAAGGGTCAGCCAGCCTTCCTGCTTGTAAAGCCTGTGGTCCTTCTCAGAGGCTGCTTGTCTCTCCCAGCCCTGAAGGCTGCGTTTTCTGGGTCAGATCCCCAGGTTAGAGGTGGCAGGTGGTGTGGCTGCTGCCAGCAGCAGAGCAGGAATGGCCTTTTGTCTCACACTCACCAGGTTCTGAGCCAGGAGCAAGGGCCACCTGTCCAAGGAATGGGGCCTGCTCAGGGCCTCTGTTTACCTGCTTCCCTTGAGATGCCAGCCTTGCCTCAGGTGTAGAGTTGGTGGGAGGAGTGGTGGCACACAGGCCCTACGCTCAGCTTAGCTGCTGGTCAGGAAGGCGAGGCCTGGCTGTGTTTACAGGAGTAATAAAGTATTGTTTGCCTGACATACATATAGCCCTTTTTTCTTGGGAGTTTTATTTCCTCAGCAGCTTCTTCCAGGCCTGGGCTCATGCTGACACTGAGTCTTGGTGGGTACTTGGGGCCAGGTGGGTATCTCCCCCAGTCTGGGCAATGTCAGATGTCCAAGCCGGGTTCCTATAGCCCTTACAGTGGGTTCTGGCCCACCGCAGGGGAAGTGCAGCTGGTTTTTCATTTAAAGTCACTGTGGCACTCTGCCCCATAGCCTCCTCGTGGGCCAGCCGGCCTATGCTGTGGCAGGTTCCGGAGAAGAGCCAGGTGAGGTCCAAACCAAAAATAACCTGCTAGCAACCCAGGCAAAAGGTCAAGGCGGGCCTGGGCTTGGGTGAGATCCGGCCGTCAGCTGAGGCTAGGCCCCTGGGGTCACTGAATGGAAGATGCGCTGCCATCCAGCAGGAAGAGCACGGTGTGGTACAGTTCCTGGGCCTGCGCGGGGAGAGGTCTGTCAGCACTCGGCTCCCCAGTCAGTCCCCTCTACTGCCCACTCACTCCCACCCAGCTGTGGCTCCACCCTGAGCCCAGGTTTCTGCCATAGGCCAGGGCTGGATGGAGGCACTCACACCCTCCTTCCTGAAGCATCAGAAGCTCTGGGCATTCACCTGTGGCAGCTCCAACCACATGGTCTGGGGGCTGTCGGCTGAGCCATAGTTGAGCTCCAGTCCAGGGAGTCCGCTGGGCTCCAGTGGGCTCAGCAGATGGAGCCGCTGCAGGTCCTTCAGGGCTATGGAGCTACACATTTTCTAGGGGCCACAGAGACAAGAGAGCTTGGTTCTTCTGGGGTGGGGATCAACAAATGGTGCAAGAAGAATGGCCTGAAGGTTCCTGGACAGCACTGGGGCAGGAACTTTGCCCACCTGGGAGATGGGGTCCATGAGGACAAGGTGCTGGCGATTGAGCCCCAAGAGGGCAGGTCCAGGAAGCACCAGCTTGCTCACTCGCAGCACCACATACACGGTGTAGCCAAAGAGGGGCAGCTGCCTTGTGGCCTCTGGGGACAGAGACAGCCAGAGCATGAATTCTGACTGCGAGGACCCCTAGACCCTGCCCCATTGCATTCCTAGGACAGGTGGGTGACAGGCAGCCTACAGGCCACCTTGCTTCTCCACCCTTGCCCCTTCTCTTTTGGGCCAGCAGCCCTCTTTCCCCACACCCACCAATGAAGCTGATCTGTGCATCCTGGGAGCTCTGTCCTTGCAGCTGTCTTAGCTTCTGGTCCATCAAATTCTTTATGCTGTCCATGTTCACCTGCCATTGCAGTGTCTTTGGGATATAACCCAGCAGATCTTGCCTAGAGACACATCCTGGGATTAGGACTCACCAGCTAGTGGCAGGTAACTGAACAGGTGCCCACTGTGGAGAAGACTAGGAACCCACATAGGAACCAGTGAGCACCTGCCCTGGAGGAGGTTGGAGTAAGGTAGAGGGGACAGGTGTCCACCACTCCAGGCCAATCTGATCGGGCCCAAGAAGGGTTAAATGGAGAGGCTTTGGAGGAGGGAATGGGGGTGGTGGGCTGAAGAGAGGCCTTTGAGCTGGTGCTGGATGGGAAGGGGCATGACAGGAGGTGTGGGGGCCATGCTCACATACTCTGAGGGGGGGCTTTTGCTGGCCCTGCCAAGGTGCTGGAGGGCAGCCAGGTGGGCAAGCTGACCATCTGCCTGGGCATGGCCCATCAGCTTCCCCTGGAGGTAGTCCTGCAGCACCTGGAGAGGGAGGCTGTGAGGGAGCTGCTGTGCCCCAGTCCCCAGCAGTCAGTGGTCCCCACCCGTTGGGACTCAAAGCCTATTCCTGTCACCAGTGCTTTCAGCTGCCATAGACTATGTCATTGTGCAGAGGGAGCCTAGAGAGCACCCTGCCAGGAACTCCACCCTCAAGGTGCAGGGGCACTGAATGGCAGTCTAGGAGCAGGGGCTGACCTGGCCATAGAGGGTGCCAATGTAGACAGGGTGATCGAAGTGCAGTGGGGTCTCCCATATGAGCCGCCGGTTGTGCAAGCTCATGTTCAGGTTCACAATCACGCTGTTGAGGTACTCGTGGGGCCACAGGGGCCGAACCAGCTCACCTGCATGAGGAGTCCAGGCCAGCACTGCTCACAGCCCACCCCGCTGCCCCAGCCTAGAAGCTGACCCCTGATGAACAGGAAGCAGCCTGGGCTCCCTTCCCTCCCTCTATCTGGGCTTACCTTCTTTATCAAGGAAGAGGGCAAATTCCTGTACTTCCTGGGGGTCCGTGATGCCCATCTGACCACACATCTCCTCCAGTATTTCTGCTGCCACCTGGGAAAGTGGATGGGCCTATGATGATGGGGAGGCTGGAAGGCACAGAGCCGAGACCATGGCCTCTTCCCTCAGCCCCTTCCCCTCACCGTGAAGGTTTGCACGTTTGTCTTGTAGTCTACACCCCCAGGCAGGTGAATCACAAGCAGGCGGACTGCTTGTCCTTTCTGTCAAGACAGGTTATAGGCTCAGAGCAGTCAGAGGTTGCAGCTGTGTTATGGACACCCCTTCTCCCTGGGGGCTCCCAGAAGGCCCATCTGTCCATCTCAATACCAGAAAAGCCCGCATTTCTCCTGGTCTCGGCAGCTGCTGACGCCCCCCATATTTGACTGTGCGCTGGAGATGCTGCTGGCTTCTCCGGGCCAGCTCTACAAAGAAGCCAGCATGAGAAGGTCATGAGCTGTCCAAGCCCCTCCCCAGCCAGCAAGTACCAAGCCTGGGGGTCCCCATCTCCCTTCCCATCCCAAGGCACCTTGGCTGGGGCCTGAATCTTGCAGGAACTTGGTCACATAAGGCATCAGTGTGGTGGACGGGGGGAAGAAGCCTGTGAAGAGGCTGAGGAGGTTCCATCCCCGGGCACAGTACTCCCTGGGGGTCAGAAAGCCCAGGCTACAGACTGACCTGACCACAGTGTCCCACTGGACCTGGGGGCCCCCGCTCCACCATCCCCACTCACAGCTTGGGGTGTCCTGTGACCTGCTTGATGACCTGGCAGTACATTTCATCCCTAAGGTCCTCCTCTCGGCACAGCTGTGGGGAAAGGAAGGGCAGGTAGGCAGGACAGGGTAAGGCAGAGGAGCAGTGGGACAGCATAGGATCTAAAATCTGGCAGAAATCTAATGACAGTGTGCTCGGGTCAGCAGATGACGGGATCTGTACAACTAGTCTCTCTCCTCCTTTTTCCTCTCCTTTCCCTGCCCCCGCTTCTGTTCTCTCTCGCCCTTTTTTCGTATGGAGTGTTGGGAATGGAACCCAAAGCCTCACAGGTGCTGGGCATATGCTCTACCACTGAGTCATGCCTGGGCCGAGGCCATTCTTTATTGGAATGGGGTTACTAGAGATCAAATGCAAGGTCTTTGTGCTGAGATACATTCCTAGCCCTTGTTTTATTTTTTATCTAGAGACAGAATCTCACTAAGTTGCTCAGTTGCTTCATGCTAGGTTCAAACTTGGTCTTCCTGCTTCCTCCCAGAGTGCTGAGATCACCATGTCTAGCACCTCTCTTTGTCTCTGTCTGTCTGTCTCTCGCTCTGAGACAGTGTCTTGAACTCACAGCGGTTCTTCTGTCAGCTCTTGGGACTACAGATGGGCACCACCACTCCTGGCCACCACTCTCTTAGTCACTTGCTTTACCTGCTGTGGTCTCTTCGCTATCTTAGCTGGCTCAACCTTGCCTTCTCCGCCTCCAGGTGCTTCAGGGCCCTGGGGCCTCTCCCTCTCCTTTCTGATGTCTCAGCTGTCCCTACTTAGGGCTCTAGTGCCTGCCTGCAGCCCAGGTTTTCCTTTAACCTCAGCCCTCTCTGCTCAGAAGTCTGCAACCTCACATAGCCAGAACAGACTCCAACACTAGCCCAGACCTGCTCTTTCTCAATGACAGTTACTGCTGTGTCCCCTCACACCCACAGTCAGTCCTTTGGAGTCTGTATCTTCCCATTTCTCCCCCTAGCGGCTGCCTTGGGCCAAGCCAGTACCCTCACCAGGAGACACTGTAATAATTTCCATTATTATTCTTATTATTTGTTGTTGTTGTTTTGAGACAGGTTATTGCTATGTATTTCAGGCTGGCTTTAAACTCTTTATGTAGCCCAGGCTGGCCTTGAGCTCTCAGTGATCTTCTGGTCTGCCTTGCAAGGGCTGGGGTTACAGGCATTCCATTCACCTTTATTTATTTATTTATTTATTTATTTATTTTTATCGGTACTGGGGATCGAACTCATGACCGCCTGCTTGCGAGGCAGGTGCTTATGCCACTGAGCTAAATCCCCAGCCCCTCTATTCACCTTTAAACCCCCCAGAATCTCAGAAAATGGCCAGAGTAAACCTGGGAGATCTAGGCCAAGTCTTTCTTTACAACCTCTCTGATACTGAAAAATCAAAGTTCTAACATTTGACCCACAAGGTCTGCTGTGAGCTGAACCCTGTCCCCTCACTGTCCTCATCCTCCAAGCTGGCCTTACTGGTGCTGAAGCTTCCTGTCATTACCGTCACCTCTGCCCTTCCCTTGTCCAAGGCCCTGTCCCTATGTCCCCGTGGCTCACTGCTTTTCAGACCTCTGTTGCAGTCCTTTCCCCAGGCAGCGTTTCTTTCCCCCGCCTTGGTGTTCTACCATGGGCTCTACTCTCAGATGTGTAATGTCCTCGTTTATTGTGTCCTCCTGTGAGATTGTGCACGCTGCAGGGATTTAGCCTACTCGCTTCACAGCCATGCCCCCCAGCACATATTAAGTGCTCAGGACATACTTTGGAGTGATTAAAAGGAATAGTAACAGCCAAGCATGGTGGCACATGGCTATAGTTCCAGCATTTGGGAGGCTGAGGCAGGAGATTACCTCAAGTTCAAGGCCAGCCTGAACTACAAAGCAAGACCCTATCTCAAAACAAAAAACAAAAACCATAAATAAAACAAAAACAAGCAAAAATAAAAAAAAGACGAATAGTAACCAAGGGAATCAAGGGACTCGGGCCCAGGCAGGAGAGGAAGAAAAGGCACTCCAGGCCTCTTGCACCAGCTTGCAGCACACACCGTCCTTGCTTACCTTCAGCAGCTCATACAGCAGATCCATCTCATCCTTGCCACGGGGCTTAGACTGGTCCCCCATAAACTGCATTAGTGCTACAGGCAGGATAAAGAGCGTGGGAGTTGGGCCCGAGCTTGGCCCAGCACACACTTGCTGCACAGCCTTTCCCTACTGTCTGATGTCTTACTCTCCAAATACACGTGCACCAGGCTAGGCAGCTGACTCCAGCTTTGCCGAGGAGACAGGTTCTGGAATACTTTATGCCAGGTCCACACATAGACACAGTGTCTGCTCCACTCACTCACTGTCCTCCAATCCCAGCCTCCACACAACTGCTAGGAGGTAGGAGTATGGGTAGGGGAGGAGTGGAAGTCCACCAACGAACTTCCCTAAGTTGACAGGCTGGGGCAGAGCCAGGTAGGACTCAAAAGAAAAGATGACAAGGGGCCTAGGTCCAAGATAGCAGGGGACCTAGGCTGCCTGCACCACTTACTCTCGAATCCTGCCACAGCCTGCCTGCTTGTGTCATCACTGAGGCGAATGAGTGATTCCTGGATGGGAGTCTGTGGCCAAAGAGGTTGGGCCTTGGTCTGTGGTTCTGAGAGTTAGAGGGCAGATCCATGGGCCAGACTCCTCCCCACTTGGCCCCTTACCTTGCTGTACTGTACTAGAATGGCCATATCCTTCGCCTTGGCACCTCCAACTGTCAGGTCCAGCCTGTGAGGTCAGAGAAGACAGCCCTGCTTGCTCAGGCCTCTGCCCTTGTTCCAGGCTATGAAGGGGATGGTGACAGCACTGGCCTGGTGCTCTGGGTAGGGGGCTCATGTTGGGAGACTGAGGATGCACAGGTATGGGGGGTGGCCAAGGGCACTCACAATGCGAGAGGCTTCCGGAAGTAACGCAGTGCAAATTCCTGCATGGTGTAGTTGTGGGAATCAGTGGACAGAGAGGTGTAGACCATGGAGGAGGGCAGGCTGGTGGCCTCTGAGTTGTCACTGTATGCCTGGCTCTGGGAATGGGCAGGGCTCTGAGAGCACAGGAAATCGTGCCACCCAAGTGTCCACAGCCTGTCCTTGAGACCCTGACCCCCAGCACCATCCCTATCCCTGCTGATTCGAGAATAGTAAGGCCGGAAATCAGGAAGATCAAGACTTTATTGGTAGCACTGAACTAAGTACACTGTGGGAGCAGAGAGGCATGGAGCCCAGCCCCTCTCTACAGGGGCTTACTGCATTGTTGCTGAGACAAGGTAAGAAACTCAGAGCAGGCAGGAAGAAGCAACACACCAGGACTATCTACCAAACCACAAGAGGCCGCGGGAGGCAGGTGATCCCTGGGCCAATCACGCTTTCCTTCCTCAGCTTCTAGTTATGCCTGGCCTCTACCTGTCTTCCTCACCTCCAGGGCCCTGTCCCACTGAGCTGGTCCTGGCTCTGCAAGCTGTGGCTGACTCTTGCGCTGCCAGCTGCTCTTCTGCTCTGACGAGAAGGAGTGATCAGGAGCAGCAGCCGGCTGCACCATGTCCGCAGGAAAGAGTCCAGATCGGCCTCCAGCAGAGCCAAACTGCCAGCCTATATGGCATCCCAAGACTTGGCTCACCCATCTGGCCCTCTCCTCCTCAGCAGGCTCTGCTAGTGGGGTGCCCTCCCTGGGCCAGGTCCTGCAGTTGGCCCTGGGGATACCTGGTTCTAGGGTAGCCACTGGCAACAGCTTGATGAGTTCCCCACGATGAAAGCTGAGGAGGCTGTGGTCATCGGTGATGTAGCTCCGGAGTGCGATGACATAGCCAGAGTCCTGTGGGCCCGGAGGGTGAGCAGGCTAGGAACCTGAGTTGGCTGCCACCTCTACACTGGAGCTTCAGGGACTCTGCCTAAACTCCCAGCCCACCCAGGGGAGCCAGGCAAGGAGAGCTACAGCTGGCAGAGGCTGCCATTGTCCTCCCAGCCCCCACCTGGCCCAAGCTTGCCTTCCTCAGCTCACTCAGGAACTGCTCCACCATGGCCTTGATGGCCCTCGCCCAGGCTGTGTACAGCACCAGCTGTTCATTCTTCAGCAAAAGCTCCAGGGTGGAGCCACCCCTGCACTCCACACCCAGTACCTCGGCAAAGCTGTGCACAGGGTGAGGCATGAGTCAAGGGCCATCCTGCCACCCTGCCCCCATCCTGGGCTCTGGGGCAGCTGACCTGTAGGAGCAGAGTATCTTCAGCTGGTTCGGATGGAAGCTGGAGCCTTGGGTCACGCTGAGGAGTCTTAGCCCACGATGAGACACACCCAGTATCTGCACATCGCTACCATTCTCACCCTGCCAGGAAGGTGAATGGCTCAGGGTCAGGCTCCAAGGGTCCTAGCACCGCCAAAGATACCAGGAGCTGCAAAGGGGCTAGTGGCTGTCTTGTATTCCGCCGCCCGGTTGTCATCCTGTCTATAGACAGCCCAGCCTGTGTGCTGGAGCCCATCTCAAGGCTTGACACTCTGCACCCTACCCCAATATCACTGACCGAAACAGGGAAGATTCGGGAGAAATAATTGGCCCAGTTGTTCCGAGCAGCCATCACGATTCGCTTCTTGACACTGTCTTCAGTGGTAGTAAGGGAGTCCAGGCCCACTCCCAAGTGTCCTGCGGGTAGTAGGGGCCCAGATTGTCCTTAGGCCACCCTTCCTTATAGAGTGCTCCCATGGCTACTTCCTCCCTTGTCCAGCACTCCAGCTCCCTGACTCCAGGATCCTTGGACCCGTACCCAGCAGGTCTTTCATTTTGTGCCGTTCCTCCTGGGAGATCCGGATGCAGGACTCAGTAAAGGTGTCCCGTAGGATCTGGGAACAGAGCCAGATGGTCAGTACCAGGTCCTGAAGCCAGAGCCCACCCCAGAGCTGCATAAAGGAGAGGCTGGAGGGCCCAGTAGAGTGTGCCTTCACCCTACAGCACTCCCAGGGTGCAAGCAGAGAGGGGTCCTGAACCCACTCAGATTGGCTTGTTGCCCCTCCCCCTGGTGCCTCCATGCCTTTGCTTCTCCCCACTATGGCTGGGTAAGCTGGTATAAGCTTCCCTGCAGAAGCAGACTGTGGTGGGGTAAGTGGGGACCACTATGGATTTTGAAGGGGCCAAGACAGTCCTGGGAACATCCAGAGGTATAGGGTACCATTTTTGGAGTCCCTTGTGCCTGGGCTGTGTACTGTGTGTAGGTTAATCATGGTCCCTTCTTCCTAGGATGCTGAGAGGCAGGACTTGGCACATAGAGCTCTGGAAATGCTGGCTGCTATCATGCCTCACACACATGTTGTCCTAGTCTAGGAGTTAGGCTGCGGGGCTCCAGGATACAGATATGGCATGCTGGCAGGTGCTCTAGCCTCTTACCTGCTCACAGAGAAGCCTGAGGGAGTAGGGATGGCTGAAGTTCTCCCGGGGGTAGAACACCTGGAAGAGGCATGGGGAAAAGTCTGGCAGGGTCTGTTTCTTACCTAGCCCTCACTGCTCTCCCAGGCCCAGAAATGAGCCTTGGAAAGACGGGTCATGAGGAGGGATGCTGCAGTCCCAGGTTGAGATCCCTACAGCCTGCCTGTCACCTTGACCTGAGGTTGGGGCCCCACCCTCATGCCTACCTCCTTTCGTAGGAACAACTTCCAGGGTACGCTGGTGTAGGAGAAGCACACACTGCCAGAGGGTAGAAGGAGCTGGGTGGAGACCTCCTGGTCCTCCATGGGCTTTGCCAAAGCTGGAGGGGAAGAGCACAGAGCCTCAGGCTAGGGAACGCTGCAACGGGAAGAATGGGGCACAGACAGGGAAGACCCCACCCTAGACTGGTTCTGTCAGCCTCCAGCTGTCTCAGTCCTGCCCTCAGCATCATGTCCTATCTCCACTTCTGGTCCCAAACTTTCCATGGTGGCTCTGTCTCCATCAGCCAGAGTCACTAAATTCCCTATGGAGTTATCAGGTCTTGTTTGAAGCTGACACCCAGGTTGTGACAGTCTCTCACACAGACAGGCTGCAGGATGCCCAGGCCCTACCCTGGGCAGGAATGAGGAAGCCAGGGCTTCAGGGCTCCAAAGTCCAGAAATATGTGCAGCTGATCTCAGCCATGACTTGGGCCATGAGTCCCAAGAGGCAGTCCTCCCTCCCTAACCCACTGCGCAGGAGCCCATTGTGTGGAGACATGGAACTCCTCACCACGAGGCTCTGCTGAAGGGGTCCTCGGTTCCTCAGGCAGAGGCAGTGGTGGTGCTGGTGGGGATGGGGGTGCCTGGGGAGTGGGTGGAATTGGGCCAAATAGGTCCCGGAGGGGTCCTTGCTTTTCCTTGATGGAGAGGGCAGGCTCATGTCGCGGCTGGGACCTGGGTCGAGGAGCCACAGGTGGTGGAGGGCCCTTCTCCAAGCTGGGCACCAGTGTCTGGGGGGGACATGGAGAAAGTATGAGGGCAAGACCAAAGTTACCCCTAAAGCCTCAGACTTACAGCCTGTACCCTGAGGGAACAGAGAGGGGCTCACCGATGGAGGGGAGTGGGCACCATTGATCCCCAGCTTGGCCAAAGCCTCGTCCTTAGGATCATTTCTCTTAAGAAAACTTTTGTGAGGCCTTATGAGAGAAACAAGTGGTTACTAGGTCCACAGGATGACTCCCTGGGCAGTAAAGACCTGGCCACAGCTCCTGAGCCCACCTGATGGGCTGTACAGGCACAGGCACAGGCCCTGGGCGGCTCTGGTACATGCGGATGATGTTGCGAATTTCCCTGCTGGGTTCCAAGTGTGGCGTGGGGTCTGAGCTGCTCACTGCAGGCCTCCTGCTTGGGGCAGGCCTGGCCTTTTCAGCCAGGGGGAGCTCAGCCTCCACCTTTTCTGAAGCAGCATTGGTTCCGCTTTGTTTCATTGGCTTCTTCACGACTGGGGGAGGAGGAGGGGGCGGCGCTGATAGGAAGAGGACAGGCAGATGGTTAAAAGCTGCATGGGAGTGCAGAGCCCCTGAGGCCCCTGCCCGAGGCTCCACCTTCGCAGTTCTCTTCCTCCTCCTCCTCCTCCTCCTCCTCCACCTCCTCGCCCTGAGGGATCTGGACCTTGGCTGGAGGCTTCACCATCTTCACCTTGATCTGCTGCTGCCCTGTAAGTACCCCAGATGGTCTTTTGTCACTCCCATTTTCCCCACAGCTCCACTGGCCGGCCTGTCTGGGCTCCTGGAGGGTCCATGCTGACACCCAGCCCTCGACGGCCAGGCCACACTGAATACTCTCACCCATCTTCTGGAAGTAGTCCCTTTTCTGCTGGAAGGTCTTGGGGTGCCAGGTCCTGTCTTCAGTCCCCTCTGAAGTCTCCTGGGAGAAGGGAGAGGTGAAGAGCAGCCCCGCCTGCCACACGCCCACACATACATCACCCCCCTCCCCGAAACATTCCCGCTCAGGTCTCACCCCTGTAACCCTGGCACCTACTGTCTCCACCCCAAGTGTCACTCACTGTCCACACAGCCTTGGCTCCTTACCCCTGAGCAGGGACCTGGCGATTCCAAGTCATATTCTGGCTCCCTCTGGGGTGGCTCTCTCTGGGGTGCAGGAGGCTTCTTGGTCTTGGGAGCGACAGCTGGGGGTGGTGCTGGGGAGGCAGCTGTGGAGGCCAGGGCTTGGTGCTGGCGTTGCTGAGTCTGCTGCTCTAGAGACAGGCTCATGGCCTGGTTGGTCATCTGCTGGGCCTAAGAGGGATGGGCAGGGGGCCAGGTAAGAGTTCTGGCTGGCTGTGTGCCACACTCCTGCCCTCCCCACCCCTGGGAGATCCCTGGGGCCCTGCCCCCCTCACCAGGAGCAGCGCCTGTTGGTTGATGAAGTTCTGCTGCTGGACTGCCAGCTCCCTCGTGTCCAAGCTGGGCAGCAGGGGCTGTGACTGTGACGGCAGCATCATGGCTGTGAGGATAACAGGTGGGCCAGAGCAGATAAGCACAAGGGCCACACTTGAGGCCCTCAGTGCCCTGTGTCCATGGATACCCCTTCTAGTCTCAGAGCTCACAGCTGCTCCCTTGAGAAGAGAGCCTGGTGACCCTAGTTCAGCCCTACCTGGTATGGCAGGGACTGTGCCCATCGCTGGCATCACAGGCATGGGTGCAGGGATCATAGCTGGCTGGTATCCAGACATCTGCATCATCCCTGGGTATACTAAGGGGGATAGGTGAGTTTCTACCAGGCCCTCATGCCAACTCCCCCAACCACAGCAAGGCAAGTGAACTGACCACGGGGTGCTGGCGGGATTCCCTCCCCTCTCAGCCACCTGAGGGGTCCCTGGCCAGGCCTATCTCTGCTTCTGGGGCCTGGGAGGACCTTGATCAGAATCAATTTCACACTCACCCATGGGATAGCCCTGCTGCCTGGGCCCAATGGAGCCTCCTCCCTTCATGCGGCTGTTCAACACCCAGCCTTGTTCCAGATCCTGAAGGGACAAGGTCACATGTCAGAGCGAGAGCCAGGGAAGACTGGAAGGGGCAGTAGAGCCCCAGGGATGCAGGGGTAGGCTAGGGGTGTTTGGGTAACACTTACGCTGAAGCCAGGGGCAAGAACAGGCTCAAAGAGGTGGTCCAGGAAACCATCCAGGCTCCCTGACTTCTGGGACTCCCCTGGGGGGCAGGGACAGGTTGGTGATCCAGCTGGAGGTGGGGCTGCCTATACACCATTCTCTATATGCACTGGATGGCCTCAGTGTGCCTTACCTGTGTGGCCTCTGCTGGGCAGTGTTGGGGCTGGATCTGGAGGAAGGCCTGGGGGCAAAGAGGGGGCCTGGACCCCAGGGGCAGGTGGGATGTCCTTGGCTCTGGAAGAGACAGTAGGTCTGGCTAAGGGCTGCTGAGGTTGTGAGGGGCACCCAGGTGGGAAAGGGATGCAGAGGCCCTGGATGAAGTGGGAGAAGGCCTGGGTGAGGGACATTGCAGTAGCGCCTATGCCCTGGTGTGACAAGAGGGGCTGCAAGGGTGACCACTAAGGCAGGGGCGGGCTGGGGAGAGGGGTGCTGGATGGCACTTACAAATCAAGTGGGGTGATGGGGTAGCTGTGTGGAACAGTCGGGTCCCCCAGATCCTCAGTCTGGCCAATCAGGTCTAGCACAAAGTCACAGCCAGCCAAGTCACGCCAGGCATTGTCAGAGTGCAGTGACACAGACCAACCACGAGGGGGCACCTCCAGGCCTCTAGATGGGTCGAGAAGGTGCAGTAATTGGATAGTCAGTGAGGTGGGCCAAGGGCCAAAGCTGGAGGATGGTCAGAGCGGCAGGGGACAGACCTGCCAGGACAAGGAGTAGACAGCGAGACAAGGGGTGGGACCTGGGAAAGGAGTCCTAGAGGCCTCTGCAGCCCTTGGCACAGTCTGTGAGCTGCTGGGGCCACTCAGCCAGCACCTTACAGCCCACCCCGTGTCCCCATGGCTCTGCCGCTCTCCTTGACTGACCTACGAGTTGGAATCGGACTGTGGGTTCTCACACGGCCCCTTGTGGAGACTCCTCTTTGCTCTCCATCTGGAATCTAGTCTGACCTGACACTTAACCCAAGCCCCCTGCTGCCTGCTGGAGAGTAGCCTCTGCCCCTGGCCCCCAGGAGGTGTGTGGTAGGACAGTAGGCTGGGACATGGATGGTGATAATGGGCAGCTCCTGCTGCACAGTCCCCTTCTAGACTTGCCACACCTGTTCTGTAGGATCCACCCAGCAAGCTGCTCCCCCGTGGTCCAGGACTCCACCTCAGCAGAGCAGCACTCCTCTGTAGGGGAGGGAGTGGGGCAGGGTGAGGGATGGCAGGCTGCACCTGATGGCAAGGGGCAGCTGTCCTTGGGGGTCCCAGAAACAGGACAGAAAGGAGACAGAAAGGGTGGGGCAGCAGGAAGGCAGAGGCAGGAAGGAACCAGGGAGGGCAGAGGTGGGGCTGGGACAGCTCCACTGTGGGCGTGGGAGGCTTTCGAGGGAGGTGGCCATCACCGTTGAAGGTGAAAACATCTAATGCCATTCGGCCCCGCCGCCATCCGGCCTTCCACTCAAGCTGGGTCGGAGGGTGAGCCCGGGCAAACCCTGGGGCCTGTGGGGTCTGCTCCAGGGCCCCTAGCAGCTTGTGCTGGCACAGCGCCGCCATGCCCTGTGGCGCATGGTCAGACACAAATCTGTGGGGACAACACAGAGCTGCTGTGAGGTGGGGTTGTGCATGAACCCCATCCAGTAGGACCCCTCTGGCGGGCCCCATTACTTGAGCAGCGGCTTCTGCAGGGCGAGCGTTGGGGGGAAGGCACTGAGCAGGATGGCCATGAGGGCCCAGCCTCGCTGGCTCTGCTGTTCATCTGGGTTGTGCCAGAGCTGGGCCACGAGCTGGCTGAAGAGCTCATCCCGCAGCCCTGGCCGGCGCTGCGCCTGCCACACCAGGTAAGTGCCCATGGTCTGCTCCTGCCAGGGCTGCAGGGATCCGTCCCCCAGGAGCCGCAGCATCTATGACACAAAGTGGGGCCAGGGCAGGAGTACAGGACTCTCGTTCTGGTCCAGCCCCTGTGAGGGACTCTGTCCTCTCCCTGATGTGTCACTCACCACCTTGTTGATGTCCAGGGCATGCTGAGGGTTCTCTCCCTCCAGATGAGTCAGTGGTTTGGTCAGAGGCAATCCTGGGCTGGGCAGGCATGGCTCCTGCAGAGAAGGAGGGTGGTACAGAGCTTGTCCTCTGTGCTTATAAAGGCTGGGGTAGTATCCAGGGGGACCCCCATGAAAGCATGCACCCTGAAGAAGGGGAGGCATTGGGACGTAATGTCATCTTAGCAATGTATCTTTCTAGCAAGGCAATGGTGGTGCAAGCCTATAATCCCAGCATTTAGGAAGCTGAGGCAGCAGGATCACCCTGAGTTTGAGGCCATCCTGGGCTACATAGTGAGACTGTCTCAAAACAGTAACAATGACAAAAATGTGCATTTCTGTTTGTTTCTTTTGGCTTTGATTTTTTGGCATAAGGTCTCACTATATAGTTCAAGCATGTACCCAGGCTGGCCTCAAACTCAGGGAGGATCCTTCTGCCTCAGCCTCCTGAGTGCTGAGATTATAGGAATATGCCACCATGCCCCGCTCAGAAATGTATCTTAGTAGTTATTTGATTAGAAGATTGATATCATACATGCAAAAAACAGAAAAGACTAAAAATTAAAGCTATCATTAACATTCTGCAGCCAAAGTTAAACCATAGTTAGCATTTTAGCCTTTTTTCATGTTTGTTTGTGTGGTGGCTGGTTTTTTTCTCCCATTTTGTAGTGCAGGCTGGCCTTGAATTTACAGCGCAGTCCAAGCTAGTCTCAAACTCAGGGCTATCCTCCTGCCTCAGCCTCCAGAATGCTGGGATTAAAAGCTTGTGCCACCAAGTTCAACTCTTGTTTTAACTTCTATGCATGGAGACATCTGGCACACCCCACCCTTTTGTTTGTTTGTTTTCTGTGTGGGTTTTTTTGGTACTAAGGATTGAATTCAGGGCCTTCACACTGAAAGGCATCCCTAGTCTTTTTTTTCTAAACAACAACAACAACAACAACAACAACAAAACCAGTCTTGCTAATTCATTAAATTGCCCAGGCTGGGCTCAAACTTGTGATTCTCTTGCCTCCCCCTTCCAGCATGCGGGGATTACAGGCCTGTGGCACCAAGCCCAGCCCCTGTTGTCTAAAGAGAATTGGGATTCTACTATACGTGTAGTTTTGAATCCTGCTTTTTTATGTTGCACCATAGCCTGGGCGGTTTCTGCTAAACATTCTTTAATGGAACGACTTCAACAGTAGAACAGTACCACAAGAATACAAAGGTGTGGCCTCCGGACTGAAATAACACTCCACGGTGCACTGCTTCAGTTGAATGGGTATCTTCAGAGCAGTTTCCAGAAAGTGGAGGAAGGGAAGGCCAAGCTTCTGCTTGGCGGTGCTAACGGTGGGGAATGCTGGGCCTGGAGGAAGCACACAGGCCTGGGGCTCACCTGAAAGCTGGTAGAGATGAAGCTGGAGAAGGGGAACAGGTCAATGTCTGGCGGGAGGGTCAGGCGGGGCCGCACCGGAACCTCAGGAGGAAGAGTCTCAGTGATGAGTCCAGCCAGGGTGTCCTGGTGGCCTGGGAAGGAGCAGCAGGAGGCAGCACAGAGACACCAGGTATGATGCCAGGAATGGCACCAACCCTACCGTCTCATTGGTCACCAGCCCCTATCAGTAAGGAGCTGGCGGGGAGCTGACAAGAGAGGTAGCCCCACTACACAACCAGTATGACGCACCTTCTGCGGCCCTCAGCATGGCTGCCAGCTCAGCCGGGATCTCTAAGCGGTCCAGCTCCTGGGGGACAGCAAAAGTTACCTGGAGCCGGGAGAGGGACCCACTGTGTCCCTCATCCCCAGGATGATATGAATATCCTCTCCGAAGACCAAAGACTCTGGTCCCGGGTACTTAAAAGAGCAGCACCCCAAGAACCCTTCTAGGGAAGAAAAGGCATCAAAGAGCCACAGGAACCTCATCTTCACTCAGGGGCACATGAGGGACAAGATCCCTGGTGGTACCTCTGCCTCCAGCCTTCCCCCAAGCTGAGCTGAGTGTGGGGGTTCATACCCCACGGAGAACCTCTTCCCTCGAGAGACCACTTACCATGCTCTGTACTCTCTCTGAGATCCTGCTGCTGCGCTGGCCACACCAATGCCCAAGCTGTGGGGAGACACAGGATGAGCTGAGGCCCCAGCAGGACCCACTATGACCCTCCCAGCAGCTGCTCCCCACCAGGGGGCCTTGACACCCTGCAAAGGAACAGCAGACCCAGAGGGACAGCTGCCTGCCGTGCCGTGCGCCCCAGCTGCTCCCAGCCTTCTGAGCTCCCACTGTCTCTGTGCTGTGGACGTCACTACCTGTCCGCCCAGGGTGCTGGGAAGAGGGCAGGAAGAAGGGGAGAAATGGTCTCAGGGAACAAAGTCCAGCCAGGGAGAGGCCAGGGATGGGGACAGAGTGTGGGTGCTGACCTTTGAGCAGCTTTATGGCCCTCAAACTGGAGTCATTAGGCAAGAGGGGGAAGAGTAGGGCCCATGGAGGACTAGAGGGGACGGAAGGAACCCCAAGGGGAGAAGGGGGTGTGGGAAGCAACAGTGGCCTCCTAGGGTCCCTGCCTGCCCTGGTCAGGCAGAAGGAAAGGGAAAAGTTCAAGGAGTGATGGTCTCAGCCTTGGTCCCTGGGAAGCTGGGCTCTTAGGCTGAGCGTCGGGGCTCAGCAACTGGCCAGAGCAGGCTGCCTGGCTTCTGCCTTGAGTCTTTTCAGTCTGCCTGCCCAGACTCCGTCACCTTCAGCCTCTGCCGCCTCTGGAGCAGGGGCCGGGCCACCAGGAGTACAGTGTTCAGCTGAGCCATAGCTGCGTGCCGTCCGAGGTATCGCTTCCTGGAGGCCACAGAGGATGAGGAACAGATCAGGGCTCCACATGGACACTCCCTGCCTGGTACCTGGACCCTCTAAGCCTAGACATTCACGTAGAAACTGACTCTGATTAGCTAGGGCCCTGGAGGTTCAACAGAAGCAACAGGAAGAGAACAGAATACCATAAAAGAAGAACAGGTAATTTGAGAGGCTGTTTAACATACGGGGATTAGGACTGGACTGCTGAGCTGAACCACTCAGGCTCAAATCAGCCCTCGCCTGATTAGGTGCCATGGCCTCGGATCAATGGCTTTACCTGTCTGTGCTCTATTGGCAAGGCAGACTTTGCTAAAGAGATTTGGGAAGAGGGAAGACCAGACTCATCAAAGGAGGCCTGTCCAAGATACACATTTAGGGGCTGGGGATTTAGCTCAACGGCATAAGCGCCTGCCTTGCAAGCAGGCAGTCATGAGTTTGATCCCGGGTACCGATAAAAATGAAAAGAAAAAAAAAAGATACACATTTAAAAACAGGGCTGGGTGTGGCCCCATGCTACAGGACCAGCCTAGTATGGCTCTGAGTTTTGTCCCCAGAGCCACTCACACGCATCTGCATGCATACACATACACACACACACTCACACATGCAGTACAATCCATAGAAAGGGAAATATTTGCAAAGCATATATTTGATAGTAGCTTAATATCCAGAAAATATTAAGAGCTTTCTTCAGCTCAACCAAAAAGAGATAATCAAATTAAAAAACGAGGGAGAGGACTGGAACAGACATTTTCTTGTAGAAAGTATGCTCATGGTTAAGAAGGACATGAAAACATACTCAACATTTCTGCACACTAAGAAATACAAAGCAGAACCATGAGCTTCTCCTTCACACTCCTGAGGATGGTGATAACTAAAAAGACAGAAGATAACAGAGGACTCAGAGAAGCTGGGACCCTGCTAAATTGCCAGTAGGAATATAAAATGATGAGGGATACCGTTGGGCAGCTCCTCAAAAAGTTCAACATAGAACAAATGACTACAGAAACTTGAAAGCACAGACTAGAGCAGATACTGTATTTGAACACCCATAGTCATAGCAGCATTATTCATAAATAATGGAAACAACTGGGCTGGGGATTTAGCTCAGTGGCATAAGCGACTGCCTTGCAAGCAAGCAGTCATGAGTTCGATCCCCGGTACCGATAAAAATGAAAAAAAAAAACCAAAAAAAAAAAAATGGAAACAACTCAAATATCCATCAGTAGATAAACAGATATAAATAATGTGTAGTCAGTCCATGAAGGGAATATTACTCAGCCAGAAAAAGAAATGAAGTCCTAACCAGGTATGGAGGCACATACCTGTAACACAGGAGGCTGATGCAGGAGAACTGCTATGGATTGAGGCCAGTCTCAGCTACATAGTGAGTTCAAGGTTGGCTTAAACTACATAGTGAGATTCTGTCTCAATAAACCAAAACCAACCAACCAACCTCCCCAAACAAAACAAACAAACAAACAAAAAGAAATGGGGTTCTGATGTATGCTCTAACACACATGAAATTTGAAAACATTATGCTAAGTTGCGTGTGGTGGCACACACTTGTGATTTCAGCACTCTAGGAGACAGGCAGGAGGATCACAAGTTTGAACCTAGCCTGGGTAGCTTAGCAATTTAACAAGATCCTGTGCCAAAATAAAAAAATAAAAAAGAGGTGGGGTGTAGCTTGGTGTAAAGACCCTAGGTTTAACATCCAGTACCACAAGAACAAAACTGTTACAATAAGTATAGTAAGCCAGACAGAAAAGGAAATATTGTGTAAGTCAGCTCCCAGGAGGTAGCTAGAAAAGCCAAATTCATGGGTACAGAAAGCAGAAGGAAAGTTGCCAGGAGAGGGAGTTACTACTGAGTGCTACAGAGTTGCTGTTTATGTGGCAGAAAGTTCTGGACCCAGATAGTGGTGATGGTTGCCCCCTCTCTCAAGGTCCCAGACTGCACTTGACTCTCACCCTTGGGGTGGTCGGTGGCTGACTGGCTGTCTGAATCTGACCCCTACTAGCTCAGATGTACCATCCCTCCTGTCTGCCTTCCTGCATCACCAGCATCTGACAGGGTGGCGCGGCAGCTGTGTGAACAAGCGAAGACAGGCTGGCAGGGTCAGCGGGCTTCAGCACAGTGCACAGGAGTTAATCAGGAAGGGTCATACTATAAGACTAAGAGGTCCAGGGGTTGGGGATTTAGCTCAGCAGCATAAGCGCCTGCCTTGCAAGTGTGTGGCCATGAGTTTGATCCCCGGTACTGATAAAAAAAACAACAACAACAAAAAAAAAACCAAAAAAAAAAACAGACCAAGAGGTCCAAGTGGCTGGAGTGTAAAAGCCCAGCCTAAACCCAGGCTGGAGAGATAGGCAGGACCTACACAACCTTATTCATTATTTTTATTTTTTATTACTCTTTTTTTGTCCTTTCTTTTTTGTCAGTACCGACGATCGAACTCACGACCACACACTGGCAAGGCAGGCACTTATGCCACTAAGCTAAATCCCCAGCCCCCTGATTGATTCTTTTAAATGATCATTCTTTTTTGTTTCTTTTTGTTTCACTGTTTTTTTTTTTTTTTTTTGTACTGAGCATTGAACTCAGAACAATGCAGGTGCTTATGCTGCTGAGCTAAATCCCTGGCCCTCGTTCTGTTTTTTTGAGATGAGATCTCAGTAGGTGGTTCAGGCTGGCCTTTAACTCACTGTGTAGCCAGGGTGACCTCAAACTCATGGAGATCCTTCTAGCTCAGCTTCCAGGGTGCTGGGATTACAGATGTGTGTGACCATACCTGGCTAAAAAAATCATTCGTGCTTCAGGGTGAAGAAATTGAAAAAAAGAATGGAGGAGTGAGAACTGCAGGTTCAAGCAGACTCATAAGGCAGGGACCTTTTCATGCCTGGGAATATTCCAGCAGAGGTTGCTCGGGTAGGGGTCACAGTGCTATTAAGGTAGAGAGACGGCCCTGGGACAGGGAGACTTGTCTTGAAAGCCTCTGTCACCTGGACTCTGCCCCACCACCTGGGGGAGCCCGAGGCCTCTTCCTACCCGCTTCAGCCCTTGACCCGAGCACCTGCTGACCTGGCCTGGAGCCCATGGATGAGAGCCTGCAGCCGGGGCAGGGGGCGGAGCTGCTGTCCGGAGATGCAGGCATGGAGGCCCCGACGACGCAGGGTGAGCAAGGCCTGGGAGCAGTGCTGGGCCCAGAGTTGCTCCAGCTGCCGCCGACCCTGTTCCTGCAGGAGGACCTGTGGGCAGAGGGCGGCTGCAGATAGGACAGGCCTAGGACACACCTGCCCTTCTCTGGCCTCTGCCTCCTCCCTTTCACCCAAATTGTGTGTTATCCTGGTGGATTGTCCTGAACGGCACGCCACCCAGCCCACTTCCATTGGGCCACTACTTGCAGGACCACCCACCCTGAGTTTGTCCCTATTTGTGCCTGGAGGTTTCTCTACCTTCTCCTTCATGCCTGACAGCTTACACACGCAGATGCTGGAACTCACCTGGGTTGCCCCAAGGTGACAGAGTGGAGACTCAGCTCCCAGAACCCTGCTGAGGATGGCTCCACACTTCTCCCGGTCAGAGGAACTGCCTTGTCTCTCTGTCCCCAGAGCCCAGAATCTGTCCCAAGGACACACAGCCTAGGTCAGAAGAGCAAGGGTCCCCCCAAGCCCCTCTCTAGGTATCCAGTTTCATGGGCATCCCACAATCCCTGGTACAGCCAGGGACTTGGCTGGGTACTGACATTTAGCCATCCGCTGGGGAAGTGCGATCTCAGCTTGGGAGAGGAGATGGGAGGTGAGAAGCCCGTACATGCAGAGAGCCATGAGGCTAGTTCAGGATGGCAGGGGCAAGAGCAGTATGTCCTGAGCTCCTGTCTGTCCTGGTCCTGAGCTCCTGTCTGTCCTGGTGCCCGCACACCCTAACACAGTGGTCTCCAGTGTGGCAGTGGAAGGGAGGCAGGCGGGGAAGGGGACACAGAGCAGCAGGGGTGGCTCATCGATAGACCATTGAAGTGCTAGGGGGACCACAGAACCCCAGGTCCCCTCCTCCAGCCTCAGGCAGGGCCAAGGGTTCCTGGGAGGTGGCAGGTGCTGTAGCTGTGGAGTGTCCAGAGGGCAGGGACAGAGCCTTCCTGGCCTGGCCTTCTTCAGAGCAGGCTTGAGAGCAAGCCTGCAGCTCTGCCCCTTGGTCAGGCTGTCCTCACTGCCAAGGCCATTATGATAAACGGAGCCACCAGAGTGTGGGGTGGGGCAGCCCATCAGGGCGTTTTGAGAGGCCGCTGGCCAGTGGCGATGCCAAGTAGGCAAACAACAATTTGCCAGCTTTTCCAGAAGTTTCCAAAGTCCCCAGACAGCGCCACCCTCATCCTCATTGTGCCCCACTGCCCCACTGCCGGCTTGGTCTCCCCTCCTGGCTGGCCAGCTCCACTACACTGGGAGCCAGCCACCCCAAGGCAGGCACTGTCCCGCCCTCTCTAACCGGGCTTGGGTGGGGGCTGGTGAAGGTGGGAGGGACAGTAAATAGGAGGACAGAAGAGCACGGAGAGGAGGGAAAGGAGAGGCTTGCAGGCCAGGTGCAGACCGTGGGGAAATGAGATGGTCGGTCCCCACCAGGAAAGAGCCCTGGGCCTGCCAGGCACGCTGGAGCCCTCTCCATCTGTCCTGTCTGAAGGCACTGGGCCCTTGGCTGCCGTAAACTCGGGCCTGACCTGGCCAGGAAGGCCTGGAAGGGGACGCGCATGGGGAAGTGGGCTCTGCGGATGTCTATGGCCTCCAGGATGCCAGCCTGGTGCAGCTGCTCTGCCACATGTTCCACGTCGAAGAGGCCTGGGATCTACGGCCAGAGACAGAGTGGATGAGAGCCGTTGTGGGGTTACAGCTAAGGGGAGGGGCGGATCTGGGGTACAGTGTGAGGGGTGGGGGCGCTCACCTTTCCAGGGTTGGGGTTGAGGCACTGGATAAAATAAATGTGACTCCTGCAGAGCAAAGCGGGGGTTCACTGGGCACAGACCACCCCCCAACTCACTGGGGCCTCCAATTGGGGTCCCTCTTCTCACCTGCCCAGTTGTGCTAAGAGGTCCCCCAGGGACTGCAGGAAGCGGGAGGCCAGTGTGGCTTTGTCTCTCTGGGGCGCTGTTTGCTGGAACAGGCTCCTCACCAGCTGCCGGCAAGATGGGGCTGAACTGCTCCCCACTCTCCCAGCCTGTCCACCCTGTCCCACAGCCCCGGAGAGCCAAGACCCCGGGGTGCTGGGGTCAGGGCTGCCCCTCGGGCAGGAGCCTACGGGGAGAAGGCAGAGGGAGGGCTGCTACGGGGCACCTGCAGCTGGCTCTGGGCAAGCATCTCCTCCACGGTGGGATCCAGGTGGTCTCGGTTTCGGTTTAAGAACTTGTGAACCTGCCAGAGATGGACGGGGAGCCACAGAACAAAGGCTGAGGTGGCTGAGTGGTTCTTGGGAGACTGTGGCCTCTCCCACATGCTTCACAAGACTGGTGCTCCGTGGCGGCCGCAGTGCTGGGGACTGAAGCTGGGGCCTTCACTAAGCCCCGCTTTTTACTTTTTGAGACAGGGTCAGATCACTCCAGCTGAAGCTGTGTGTGGTGATGCCTGCAATTCCAGCACCAGAGAGGCTGAGGTGGGAGGATCATAAGTTTGAAGCCAGCTTGGGGTATATAATAAGTTCAAGGCTGGCCTGCACTTAACAGTGAGAGTCTGCCTCAACAAAACAAAACAAAACAACAACAATGACAAGACAAAACTCAGTGTGAACTCTAACTTCCTATCCTCTTGCCTCAGTCCCCAGATGCTACGATTACAGGTCTGTGCCACCGTGCATGGTTACGATGATTTTTATCAAATCCATTCCTCCCCTCCCCACCTTGGCATCGTCTTACTTTTGTGGAATAACTATACAAGAATAGACCAGGCTGTTCCCACTCAACCATGTCTGTTTGTCTGTCTCGCTCTCTTAGTGCTGGGGACGGAACCCACAGCCTCACACCCACCGACCCACAGCCCCGGCTCTAGTTTCCTTCACTCCAAGTCCCTGTATTTCTTGTTTGGGTAACTTCTTTCTTGGTTTTCCTCCTGCAATCAGAGCATGCCACCTCTTCCATCAGTCACACTGTCCCTCCTGGGGGACCCAGTACCCTCCCTCAGTGGCTGTCCTCCTGGGCAAGCAAAAAGCCTTCCCTGGTGACACAGAATTTAAGGGCTGGCCCATCAGTGAGCATGTGCTGGGCCTCTCGGTCTTACAGACAGTGCCACAGGCTAGGTTTCTGAGCCCACTTCACAGGTGAGGAAAGAGACCCAGGAGGCCGAGTAAACAGCTGGAGTCCTCAGACCCAGCTCTCACTAAGGCATTTCCCAGCCTTGTGCTCTGCTCTACACCTGGAAGGCCCCGAGACTTCGGCTCGCCCACCGCACAACTCCCACCCAGAATCACTAATTCACACTTGGGACTGGGAGGGGCCTGTGGTCTAGGGGAACACACAGCTACGCCTCCGAAAGGGCTCCCCGTCATCCCCTCCTCCCCCCTCCTGGTGACTCAGTTTGGGAGGGGACGCCGAGCTCTTACACTGACTCACTGATTCACCTGGAGTCCATCCCTGAGGCCGGGTACCTGGTAGGTGACAGTCCCAGCATAGTGTCGCACAGTGAAGACAGGCAGGGGTAGCTGGGGCTTGGCGTAGCTTGGGTGGTCACTGTGGTGATAGTGACACTTCTGGAGAAACGTGTGGTCCGTGGCCTGGTAAGGGGAAGAGTCAAGCCTCCCTCAGGCTTTGCAGTGCTGCCCCCGCCTGGACTGCACACCCTCCTGACCCCATGTGGCACGGCCTGAGCAGAGGGCTGTGGGGTCCCCTTCCCTCAAGTTCTCTCTCAGGCAGGAAGCTCGCTCTGTATTTGAGCCCCTATAAAGGGTTTGTTCTCTTTTTCTCAATGACTTCACTTTGAGCAATTGAATACTACCTGAGAAAGCCATGGTGGTCTCAGGCCCCAGAACCATCTCAGTCAACACTAAAATTTGGTGGCTGTGGAAGGCACATGACTGAGCCATTTAAAGAAAATGGCGACGGGGGCTTTAAGACAGAGGGATCTGTCACACCTAGGAGTATGATCCCACAATTCCAAGACTCTGCACTTTCATTCTTTTTGTTTTGTGGTGCTGGGCACGGAACTGTCTCACACACGGTGGGCAAGTGCTTTACCATGGAGGACATCTCCAGGTCACAGGTCACGTTCAAAATGTCACCTCAGTAGAGGTCACCTCACAGGGCTAATGAGCAACAAGGCCCAGCCAGCAAAGGTGGTGTGTGTGTGTGGGGGAGCACGCCTAATGCCATGCAAGTGACAACAGTGGCTTGGGGGATAACTCTAGAGCCAGCACTACCTCCCATGCACATGGTGCTGCATTTCAATCCACACTTAAGGACAGTGCCAAGCCCAGGAAAAATCTGCTAGGTTTTTCCAAAAATAGCCCTGGTCCTCAAGGACACCTTCGACAGGCTTTAATAAAACTTTTTGGAATGTGAACTAGGAACAACAATTATTTACAAGTTGATGTACTGCTATATCTAATCAGGAATTTCAAATAGGTGTTAATAAAAACTCAGGGCTTTCGTACTGAGCTACATCCCCAGCTCACTGGATTTTGAGCTTTTTATTTTGAGAGAGGGTCTTGCTAAGTCCCTAAATTTTCCAGGCTGGGGTTGAACTTGTGATCCTTTGGCTTCAGTCCCCACAGAGAGCCGGGATTACAGTTGTGTGACACTGTACCTGGTGTTGTCTCTCTCTGTGAAAACAATCTCACTATTTAGCCTAGGGTGGCCTCAAACTTGAAATTCTCTTGCCTCAGCCTCCTGAATACTGGAATTAGAGGTATATACCTCCATTCCTGGGCATTTCTTTTCTTTTCTTTCTTTTTTTTTTTTTTGGTACCGGGGATTGATGACTTCACATACTCATCAGGCAGGTGTGCTTATGCTGCTGAGCTAAATCCTGGCTCATTCCTGGGCATTTAAAAAACTTAACATTTCTTGGGGCTAGGGGTTTAGCTCAGTGGCATAAACACCTGCCTTGCAAGCAGGCGGTTGTGAGTTCGATCCCCAGTACCGATAAAAAAAAAAATTAACATTTCTTTTTTTTTCTTCAGGCATGGTTTTTATTTTTATTTAGAGAGAGAAAAAAAAAAGAAAGGACAAAAAAAACAATGCAGTAAAAGGGTACAAATAATACAGTATTTCTAGGAAAAAAAATAAATACAGTACGAAATCACCAGTTAACAGGCTACACATTATCTTCCCAGAAACAGTTGTCCATATCACTAAATTAAAGCATATAAAGTGAACATTCATACAGTGGAATTGGAGACAGTTCCGTTCAATGATCCAACAAAAGCTCAGTTATATGGTTTTCCGTCCTAAACATTTCTTTCTTGCTATACTGCGGGCTTCAAGACAGGAGACTGGGTCTATGATAGTCTTTTATCCCTAGTATGGTCCTCTACCTTCCTTTTTTAGGGAACCCTAAACATGTGCTGGGGTAGAGCTGGAAGCCTCGTACAAGGTCCCCAGCCCACACAGAACTTAGTCCAGTGCAGAGGAAAGAGTAAATGAATAAATCTGCTCTACAATCACACTGGCTGTGTTAAAATGTAAAGAACAAGGCTAAAGCATAAGGGGGAATATTTGGGTAGAGAGGGCAGAAGGTAGGTAAAAACTATTCATGGAACGCATGCACATGTCCACGAAATTAGTGCCCTACAGTTGGAGCCTGAGTGACACCTGGCCACCATCAGAGAGGATCCACAGAAGTCCTTTGTGAGCCCTGCCCAGGAATTGCTCACTGGGCACTTCTGACCCCTTCTGTGGCAAGAACTTGATCCCCAGAGGCTTAGGATCTTGCTTGAGCTTCCCCAGAGATGAGGTAAGAGCCAGGGCCTCCCCTTGGGTGTCCTTCCCAGGCTGTGCCCAGGTGGGGTCTTCCACACTCAGCCTCACCATCACCCAGGCTGCTCTGCTGGCCCCCACTTCTTATCCCTAACACTGGGGTCACATGCCACCCTCACCTGAGACAGCCATGTCTGGGCATTCAGGATACTCAGGAGGCTGTGGGGCTGGTCCACCAGGAGGTCCAGGCAAGACTCCCACGGAGGCTGAGGGATGGGCACCCAGGGCAGCAGCTCCCGCCGACACTCCTCCTGGAACAGCCCATGTCTGGCCTTTTCTCTCCTTTTCCCTTTGACACTGGAGACTGAATCACTGAACTCCATCCCCAGCCCTTTTTTATTTTTATTTTTTTACTTTGACACAGGGTCTCAAACTAAGTTGCCCAGGTTGGGTTTGAACTTGCAATTCTCCTGCCTCAGCCTCCCAGAGTGCTGGGATTTAGGCATTTACAGTTCGTATTCTAGAGGGACTCACTGAATTGGAACACAGTGTGAGCTCCTGCTTTACAGATTAGTAAACCAAGGCCCAGAACTGAGTCTCCCCAAAGAAGAGGAGCTGTGGGGTTAAGCTCTTGTGGCACCACTCTCTCTACGGAGGTGGCTCCCTACCTCCTCCTGGGCCTGCAGTGTCTGGCTGGAGAAGAGCCGCAGGCGCTCGCTGGCCAGGTTGTTGCACAGCTGTTCTAGACTGTTCACCCGCAGCGCCTGGGGCAGTGGGCAGGAGGTGGGTACAGGGTAGGTGGCCTTGTCCTTGGAGGCCATCACTTTCCTGAGAGAGCATGACTGTGCTGTGTGTGCAATTGTGTGTGTGTTTGGGGTGTGCAGCCACACGCAGGAGGCACCTAGCTGGCCTATAGCCATGTGCTGAGGCCACAGAGGAAGATACACAGACCCTTGGAAAAGGCCCAGAAAGGCTTCCTGGAGGCCACATCCAGGGCTCTGCTTATGAGGACGTGCGATTCTGACAGTCAGCAGGCAAAGGAATTGACAAAGGACATACCAGAGCCTGCGGCAGCGGCTGAGGCCAGCACATGAAGGCTCACAGTACACTGGAGCAGGGAACAGAGCTGTGTGCAGCCAGCAGAAGGCTGGCCATGCACGGCCCTGCTCTGCGCCAGGACCTTCGGGCTTGACCCTTGCTGCTGCAGCATCAGCCCTGGGCACCCCTCCTCTCTGAGCCCTGGAGAGAAGGATGGGGCAGCCCCTGGGGAGCCAATGAAGGGCTCGGGCCACGTGTGCAGCCTCACTTCCCCCGTGCCCACTTCCTCTGCTCACTGCACACACGGCACAGTCACTCCCTCCCAGGAAAGTGATGGCCTCCAGAGACACACACCAAGGACCAAGGCCACCGAGGACACAGATGGGGGCAGTGAACACTGCGCATTCAGGGCTGAAGGGGGCCACCCCTTGGCCCAAAGAGAGGAACCCTTTGATAAGGGATGCAGGGGCTGTGGGAACTCAGGGAGGGTTGGGAACTCCCCTCTTCCCTCTCCTTTGGCGAGTGGGAGGTGAGGCTGTGTGTGGCCCATCCTGGGGCCTCCGTGGGTCTCTCAAGGCCAAGTGAAACAGAACTCTCCAGAGCAAGTGTTGGGGCAGGGCAGAAAGGCTGCACCTATGGGGCAGACAGCTCTCAGGGACCTTCCTCCTCCCTGATCCTTACTTCCAGACGGCAATGCTGGCCTCAGCCAGGTTAAGGACACGCAGAGGGGAAGCAAGCAGAGGCCCTGCTTGGAAATGCGCACAGGCATGTGGCAGGACATCCTCAGTCATGCACTGGCTTGCTCAGGAGGTGAGTGAAGCAAGAGCCCCGTGGTTACCTGCCAGCATCACCTGAGTCCTCAGAGGAGGGGCCTGTTCCCTTACCTCCCCATCCCCAGACCCCCACCCTCCATCCTGGTGCTGCTGCCCCCTCAGCTGCCCGGTAGTTATAGAAGAAAGAGCCAGGAAAAGGGACACGGCCTGACAGGCAGGCAGCTCAGGAGGAGCTGGTGCCCTCCAGAAACGCATCACAATGAAGTGGGCTCCCCCATCCTGGGTCCCTCCCTGAGGACAGACCTCAAAGCCATAGGCATCCACCACAGTGATGGTGCCCTTGCTGCCTCCCTCTCCAGGTAGTGCCAGTCGTGTGTTGATCCTCCTGAGGAGCCAGCTGAAGAGCCTCGAGTACAGGGCCTTGGCCAGAGCATCCCTGCAGGCACTGGGAGTCAGCCTCGCAGAGCAGGGCACTGGCCTGGCCCCACTCTCCCATCCCCAGGGCCACCTGGCATCAGTGGCACTTTCCACGGGCAGGGGTCTTGAGACCCGGCCATAGGGTGTCTCCTGGAGGCCAGAGGAGATGCCTGTCAGACCTGGGCAGGTGCGCCCCCTGGTGGCCAGATTGTTCCCACCTCCCCAGGACCCTTGGGCTCACCACGACCCTCCGGGTGACAGCCCCTTCTAGGTGCTCTGGTGGCACCCGCAGCAGCCAGGCTGATGTGTGGATCTCGGCCCAGCTGGACACTGTAGCCACCTCCTGGGACTCCTGCTGCATGGAGCAAGAGACAGGGAGTCAGCTGCCCTGGGACCCAAACGGACCACAACAGCATATGGGAGATCTGGGTCATCATGAGACAGCCTTTGGCTCTGAGGGCCTTGATGTGAGTCCTGACTTTCTCTCCTTACTAGCCAGGCAGCAGTGTGAGTCCATTTCCCTTCCTGAGCCCCCAATGCCTTACTGCTAAAGGGGAAAGAGTAACATGGATTATCAAGAACTAAGTTAGAAAACATACATAATAGCTGCTCAGTTAATGCCAGGTGCTCTTCTTCTGGGTGGAAGAGGTATTGGGAAGATACAGAAGCACCAAGGCTACCTTCTCGTGGGAACAATGGGGATCTGTCTGCTTTCTGGGGTGGCCCAGCCCGTAGGGAAAGCCCACCTCTGAAGAAGAGAAGCAGATGTTGCCCAGCTGCAGAACACTGGCCAGCAAGGCCCAGACTGTGGTCAACTCTTCGGGACTCAAGCCCAGAACCTGCAGGGCGCTCAGTAGCCTTGCGAAGTCCTGGGCGTCGTCCTTACCCTGGAGCCTGCAAGCCCGGCCCTGCAGGGCACAGTAGGGCCGAGGGGTAGGGCCTGGTCCTCCCTCAGCACCCTCCATCTGGCTCCTCTCAGGGCCGCCGATGGAGACACTCCCGTCTGGACAGCTCCCTCTGTGCACTACCCCACCTGGTTGAGGTAGTAGTAGGCTTCTGGTCCCTGAAGTGAGAGCTGCTTCCTCTCCATGGCGTCCAATCCCGCCAGCAGCTCATAAAACACATGGAAGCTCCGTTCAGCCTGGGCCTTGGGGAGCACGGCTGGATTAGAGGAGCAGTGCCTGCTGTCCCAGTCCCCTTCTTTCCCACTCTGAGGGCTGTGATGGGGTAGACAGGAAGGTGACCCTTACCTGAAACACCACTCTGGAAGTCTCGAGCAGATAATGTGACACAGAGGCTCCCATGATGAGCCCACTGTGGACACAGGGGCAGATCTGGGTTCCTGGGGCATACAGCAAGGGGCCTCTCCCAGAAAGGGTACTGCATTCCCAGTACCACCATGCCCAACAGGACCCCATCACTCACTGCTGCAGATAGAGGCAAAAGACCTGGCCAAAACGGCTGGCATTGGCATTGAGGATGGTCTTGGCATGGCCAAAGCTACTGAGTACTGGCAGCAGATCACTCAGCTGTGTGAGGGGAGGGTTAATCAGGAATCCCTGGGACAATGGTACCCACTGTCCACTGAGGGCTGGGGGCCCTCACCCCCGCCCCCAGGGCAGGCCAGGCTTGTGCCTAATGCTACAGCCAGAAGTCAGAGGCTTCAACCCACTACCCTCCTGGCCTAAAGGAAGAATGGCCTACCTCTGGAAAGTGGCCAGCTGCCCCCTGGGAAACAGCCTCCACCCTAGCCTCACCTGGCACCTTCTTTCCCCAGTCTGTCCCTGCTCCAGGCTGCTTAGGAACTGCAGGATCTTCTTGCTAGCTTCTGTCTTCCCTGAACCACTGCGTCCCCTGCAGGAGGGAAGAGCTAAGGCTGTGTGAAGGCCTCGGGAAGGTTTCCAGGGAGGGCACAAGGCACTGTCCTGCTGAGCCTGGGAACTGAGGCTGTGCCACCTAGAAGAGACACCTACCCCAGGGGAGATCCCTAGAGGTGTGGAAGGAGAAAGTCAACACATGGAGACCAAACAGAAATGCCACTCAAGGGTGATGTGTGACGACCGCAAGCATGGCCCTGATAAAGTCCAGAGCTGCCGCCCACAGTGCAGGCCTTCAGTCCGTTGGGCCCAGCCAGGCAGGACAGTAGGACTCACCCCAGGAGGATGCAGGGGTGCTGGCCTGGGCTCTGAGACAGGCTGTGGGCTGCTGCCACGATGGCAAAGATGTGTCTGGAGGAGGAGAAAGACAGGTATCTGGGGAGTGTCCCAGGTATAGGTCGGATGTACCTATAGGCCTGGGACTCAGTCACTGGATGTGCTGGGGCCTGGCCACCTAGAGGTAAGCACAGGGTCAGAGGGGCAAAATCACCTACGGGGTGGTGTTGGGGGTCTTCCCTGGGTGGTAGCTGGCCAACACCTCAGGTGAGAAGAGAGGCAGGGGCTGGTAGGGGTTCAATGCAAGCAGGAGGGCCCCCCCAAAAGTCTGGGAAAGAAAGCAGATACTGCCATCAGAGCACGGAGGGAGCAGAGGAATGCAAAAGGGGCAGCTTCCGTCCTTCCCTCCCCCCAGCCCTGACTGGGCTCTGTAGGACCCCAGGCAGAGGGCTCATCACACAGCCCAGGGACTGACAGGCCTCAGGTGTGCTGGGGAGACTCTGTCCCCGGGGGGAGGGAATCCCAGCCCACTATTCCTCCCTGGAGCCCCCATACGTAGATGCGGCCGAGCTGAAACCTCTTCTTGAGGCACAACAGCACGGAGCTGTCACACACCAGCCTGTGGGGACAGGAAGGGTGCGGGTGCACAGTGCATGAAGGCAGTCCTGGGCTAGCTCTGCCCCTGGATGCAGGGCCCCTGAGGAGAGGCACCCATGTCACAGGGCTCATGCCTATAATCCTAGGGCTCTGGGAGGCAGGCAAGTTTGCACTCAGCCTGAGCAACCAGTGACTTAGCAAGACCCTGTCTCAAAAATACAAAATATAAAGGCTGTTAATGTAGCTTAGCCCTGACTTTATCTCCAGTATCTACCTGTACTTCCTCCCCCTCCAGGGGAGTTTTTGGTAACCTTGGAACTCCAAAGCAGCACCAGGCCCGCATCCAGGGAACGTTTTGCCAGGTAGAAAAGATGTCCCCTGAGAGATACCTGACTTTCCACTCCTCACCTGCCCGTTCAGCCAAAAGAGCTTTTGTGGGGCAGAAATCTTTCAAGGATCACAGAGCATCTATACATTTATAAAGATGAGGGTGGGGGAGCACGTGAAGAATCGCGCCCGCTCACCGCAGCTGGGTCAGGTCCTCAGTGTCTTCTAGATCCTCTCCGAGGCTCCTGTCCTCTGCACCCACACCCGGGAAGGACTGCGATACCAGGTCAGGCCCAAGGCTGCGCTCCAACTCCTTCTCCAGCGCTGCCTCGGCCTCGTCCTCCGGCTCCCACTTCCCGCGGGGAGGCCCGCAGGAGCTCCTCTCGCGCTGCAGGCGGGTCTCCAGGGCGAGTCGGGGTAGCAGCACGTCGGAGGCCGGCCCAGGGTCCTCGGAGAGCCCCGAACCCAGTGCCCAGTGCCTGTGGGTCGCGGCCTCCGAGATCTCCGGCTCTGCTTCGGTGCTGAAGCCTTTCTCTAGCAGAGCTTCGTCGGGTGGAGTCGAGGAGACCAAAGAGGCGCGGCAGGACCCGAGGATGCCCTGCCCACTCATCCTGCGGCCCTCAGTGTCTCCTCCAACCCCTGCACGAGGCCACACGCAGCCCTCCGCGCTGGGGGCGTCCGAGGACGCTTCTTCTGAGCTCCGGATGCTCGACGCCCTCCCTGCCCTGTGGATCCTGGGAAACACCACCGCGAACTTGGGATCGCGAGTCGGGTCTTCGAGGTCACCAGATTCGTCCGGGCCGGGGCTGCTCCGGGACTGCGAAGGGCTCAAGTCGCCGCCAGAGGGCGCCCTAGGCGGTGCCCCGAACCCGGCTAAACCTGCCAGGCGCAAAACCAGCCGGCGCCCCAGCCGGAACCCGCGGCCCCGCCCCTCGCCCTCCCTCCCGCGGCCCCGCCCCTCGCCCTCCCTCCCGCCGCCCCGCCCCTCGCCCTCCCTCCCGCCGCCCCGCCCCTCGCCCTCCCTCCCGCCGCCCCGCCCCTCGCCCTCCCTCCCGCCGCCCCGCCCCTCGCCCGCAGGCGGCCGCAGCCGCCGCCTCAGCCACCGCAGGAGCCCCAGGGCTTGCACTGCTCGGAGGAACCGCGCCTTGAGGCCCGCGCCCCTGGGATCCACTGCCCGGGGAGAGGAGCCTGCTGCGGGCTCCGCGCGGGCCCTGCGGAGCACCGCGAGGTCCCCCGGCACTGCTCCCGCTCCGGCCCCCGCCTGGCCCTCAGCCGCCGCCTGCGCCTTCCCCACCTCCTTTCCGACGGGGCGGCGCTGTGCCTCAGCAGTCGAGGCTCCCGCCTTTTCAGCCGCAGCTCTTGGCTGCGACCCCGAGTCGTCTAGGGCGGGGGAGTCCGCGTCGTTCCCGCTCGGCGCCGCCTCGCGGGAGCAGGGAACCGGGCTGGCGCTGCGCTCGGCGGCGTCCAGGCCCCGGTGCGCCCCCGAGCCCGACTCCTCGCTCGGCCCCTCGGCCCCAGGTCCCGACGCCCCGGGGCGGGCTTTGTCGTTGCTCTGGCGCTCACCAGGCTCCAGGGCCGGCTCTGGCCCGATCGCGGTCCCTTCCGAGCCCGTGTCCACTGGCTCCGACGCCTCGCGGGCTTCGCTGTCCGGGCACGAGCTGCCCCCGTCCGCGCCGGAGGAGTCCCCGCTGCGACCCCTCGGAGCCGGCGCTCTGCGGCCCTGTCCTCTCTTGCGGTGGCAGCGCTGACTCGTCCGTCCTTTCCCCCCGTGGAGGCTCTGCGCCCCTTCCGCCTTCTCCGACCCCGACACCTCGTCCCCGGGGCGCGCCCCAAGTCTGTTCCCGGGCGCGCAGCCCTGCGTGGGCGGGGGTCCCTGACACCACGTGCTATCTCGCCTCTTCTGGGCGTGTGGTGGCGACCCACCTCCAGACCTGCAGCTTCGGGTACCCTTGGCGATGGGCTTGTTGCTGCCACCAGTAGTCCGTTTGTCCTCCTCGCTGTCAGGCTTCGTGACCAATGTCTCTTGGCGGGCTTTTTGCGGGCCGGGCCCGGGGTCCCCGGACTCGGATTCCTGTTCGGCTGAGCTCGGCTTCTGTGGTCTCGCCCGGCGTCGGGGCGCTTTGCCCTTGCTTCCACCCATGACTGACCCAATGAACGCGGCCCCCTGATGCTTCTGTGCTCGTCCCTTCCGGGGGAGCTGACTGCCCTCGGCTCGGGCTGCGCACTCCGGCTCCGCTCTGGCAGGGCTGCGGACTCAACTGACGCTGGGCTCCCTCCGTCAGGCGCGAGCATCAATAATGCAGGAGGCGGCGGGTCCTGACCTCCTTGGCCAACAATGGAACAAAGGCGACCTGGGAAAGAAGAGACGCTGCAGCTGCGGACAAAGGCCGTGGACAGGGCAACCGTGCTGGACCTGGTGCCAGGCTGAAGAACCTCACGGGGTGAGGGTGGGGCTTAGTGAACCTGTTGGGTGCAACGCTTCCACCCCTGGGGGCTCCCTGAGTATTTCTTGGTTGTTTTTCCATTGTAAAATGGTTTTACTTTAAGTGCACACATGTGGATGTAAATTTTGAATTGCTGTCAAACAGATCCATATACTTTCATAGTCCTAAAATATAAACATCTCGAAAGTGCCCGTTTTAAAGACATTTTTTATTTGTTTATGTTTTGTTTTTTTGATACCAGGCCAAGCGGGCTACCACAGAGCCATACCGCCAGCCCTACTGCTTGTTTTTGAACTGTAATACAGTGAACACCCAACACCCGTAAGATACCGTCCCATTCCTGACCAGCTGTTCAGTTTCCCACAGAAGTTACAAATTTCTGCAATTCTTTTTAGAGCTATCCATTCTAAGAAAAGTGAATCTTGTTTATTTTCCCCCTTAGTGTATTTTGTATTGTAAGTTCATCTTAAATTATAAGCTTAAGTTCATCTTAAGTTATAATTGAAATATAATTTCATCCATATTCAAGTAAAATTAGTTCCTAAAAGTAACTAATTGGACCACAGTGTATGTGCGTTCACAGTTTTGATATTTCCAAAATTTCCTCCAAGGGGGTTGTGCTAATTTATGCTTATACCAGTAAGATAAAAGACCACTGGTTCCTTCATAGTAGTAATGCCAAATATTATCCACTTACACATGACAAATAAAACCTTAATACCTTAAACTCATTTTTCTGTGAAAACACACACCTTTCCTCCTGTTAGAGCTACTGTGATTCCTTTTTTGTGACCTGTCTTTTCTTATCCTTTGTCATTTTGGCCATGGGAGGATTCTTGCTTGCTTGCTTGCTTGCTTGCTGTCTCTTCTTTCATATTTGGGATTTGCACTGAGCTACATTCCTAGCCTTCACATTAAGCTAAATATCTAGCCATTAATGTTTTTTTATATTTTGAGACAGTCTGAATAGGCTTGAACTTGCAATCCTCCTGCCTCATTCTCCCAGGATACTGGGATTGCAGGCATATGCTTATTTCTTTTTCTTTTTGGGAGAGGTACTGGGCTTGAACTTGCAACCTCACGTATGCCAGGCAAACGCTTATGTTGCTGAGCTAAATCCCCAGGCCCTGGCTTATTTCTTTTTTTTTTTTTTTCTTACTGGGGATAGAACTTAAAACTTTACACTTGCCAGGCAGGTGCTTAGGCCACTGAGCTAAATCCCCAGCCCCCACCTGCCTTATTTCTTGATGGTTATACTGTTGTTTAACCTAAGGATAATTCCCAAGGCCAATGGAAGGGTTATGGGCAAGGCAGCTGCTGCATGGGCAGCTCTGGGGCCCAAGATGGAATCAGGCCCCCTTCCATGGACTCCCTTGGCCTTGTTGACATCTTCCTCTTGTCTCTCCTTACCAGCTTTCCCATCCAGCTCCAGAGCAGCAGGTGAACATTGCAGACTGCAGCCCTTTTCCTCAGGATGGCCTCCAGTTGACTGCTTTGACATCTTTTTTTTTTTTTTGTCTTTTTGAGACAGGGTCTCACTGTGCAGTTCAGGCTGGCCTTGAGCTCACTTTGTAGCCTAGGCTGGTCTCCTGCCTCAGCCTCCCGAGTGCTGGGATTACAGGCGTGAGCCACCACGCCCGGCTGACTGCCTTGACATCTTGCACATATCCTAGACCTGTTTGCAGACCTGGTGGAGCTGCTGTATGTACTCAGGATGCCAGAAGGTCATTCAGCCCAGAGTGGTTTACACTGAGAGTTTGTAAGTGACTTGGCCTTTGTGGCATGCATCTCAAGAGGCAGCCTTCTTGAGGAAGGGGCAGCAGTCTGAAGACACCACAAGCTCATCATAAGGGGGACACTAGTCTGTCTATAGCCTGTCCTGCCCATACTAACACTGAGTGGGTGTAGGAGGATGGGATCCAGAAGGCTTGTGTTGCCTGTAAAAAGCAGAACATAACGTGAGGCCATCACACAGTGGATCAGTACACAGAACCAGGAACCAGCAACAACAGAGACAATCTTGCAACTGTAGTGGTGAGTGAAAGCAGCCAGGCAGGACAGAGTAACCACTCTAGAGTTCTGTTTGTCAGTAGTGCAGAAGCAAGGTCAACCTGCATAGAGTGGGTAGTGCCTTGGGATGCCAGCAACACTATTTTCAGCTTGTGGGGATTTGTTGGGTTGACTTGTGCATAGGACTCTATTGGTATGTATTTTATACAAATTATATAAAGAGCTGTTTTGCACCTGATAAAGCAACTCAGCAGGGGACCAGGTTCCTCACTTTCTTTTTTTTTTTTTTTTTTATTGGCACCAGGGATTGAACTCATGACTGCCTGCTTGCAAGGCGGGCACTTATGCTGCTGAGCTAAATCCCCAGCCCAAGGTTCCTCACTTTCTAAACATCCTTGTCCTGTGCAGGAGGCGGGCACAGAGATCGTAGGAGTGCTGTACCCATCATAGGGGTGGCGGTGGCCTTTTTACAATATAAGAGAAAAGAGTCTTGTTCTCCCCTTTGTTTTGCCCTTGTTGCTTTACTGTCTTCTGCCACTTGAACGTGTTGCGCCTGTTCCAAGCCACCCTGTCTTGGAGCCAGCTGATTAGGATCTGAAACTTCCATAAGCTGTAAGCTAAATAAACCTTTCCTCCTTTAACTTTGGGTGTTGGGTATTTTGTCTTGGCAATGATGGAAAAGTAACTAAGACAAGGTAGTTGTTATAAAGGGGTCCTTTTTTTGTGATTGGGTTGAAACTAGAGTCACTGTACTAAGTGACAACCTTTGCCCTTTTAAAAATTTTTTATTTTGAAGGAAGTTCCGGTTAACTTGCCCAAGTGGTACTTCAGCTTGTGGTCCTCCTGGTTCATTCTCCCATGCTGCTGAGATGACAGGTGTGTACCACCACCCCTGGTGTGATAACACTTTATGGATGATTCCCTGAGCTAGCGAGTGCTGCAGCGATGAGACCAGGCCAGTCTAGCCCCAAAGGCCCCGCTGAAGCAGGACTGTGAGGCCCTGATGTCAGCTACAAAGCTGGTGGCCTGGGTCCCTTGTGGCCTGGTTATGAGTCCTGTGAGCTCTGGGGACAGAGCGCTTTGAACTCTTCACACAGGCCAAGTTCTGTGTCCCCTTCTAATCTCCTGTCTTCTTGGGTGTCCTCCTTTCCTTCCTGTTGATCCAGGTCACCCAACTAGGTGGTTGCGGCAGGCTTCTTACCCTTAGAGCCTCAGTTTCCTCTCCAAATACCATTCCATTTATTCTTCTCTCAAATCCAGGAGTGAGATAGGATCCATTTCTCAGATATGGAAATGGCTCAGAGAGCTTAAAGAACTTAAGGACACATAGTCTGTCAAGTGAGGAATCAGGGCCAACCCTTTGGTTCTTCATTCCCACTCTTCTGCTGAGCCCATGCCGTGGAGCGCCCCAGGATTTCCGCTGGAGTGAGACATCCTTAGCACCCCGTGTCAGTGGCTTCGCTCCATCTCCATCCTGTATCACCTTGGACAACCTTCAGGTTGTTTCATGCACAAAAAAAGAATAAAAGCGAACATTTAATACTGTATTAAGGGAGTAAAGGATCATTTGGAACAGTTATCTCAGAGCAGCCAGGGGACACCTTTTGGAGAAACCCAATTAGATCCTGAAAAAATGATTTTTAAAAAATGATATACAGGTAGAAGTGATGGATGCTTATGTAGTGGAACTTGTTTGGAGAGTGACAGCTCCAGGCAGCTGTTTCTGTGTGAACAGAGCCCTCACCACACACTTGCTGTACTTTTTCTTCTCTGTTGGGTCTCTGACTCCTGCATCATTCCATGTCTGTTCCAACTTGGCCTTGGCCAAGAAGCAGAGTTCTCAGATGTGGCGGGGCCGCAGCAGCTGAGTAGGAGGCCAGGAGAATCAAGTGCCTGCCATTCCTGTTCCTGCTGTAGGACTCACTGAGCAGTGTGCTGAGGGACTGAGGAACCAGAGGCAGACCTTGAGGGGGTTCTCTGTCATGCTTTATGCTTATCGCCCTAGTAACCATGTACCTAGAGCACCTATCACGTTGTTATAAATTAGTTATAAATTAACTGACCGAGTCATCATGCTGTTCTGTATGTGTTGTTCCCCCCACCCCAGTAACCTGTTTGCTGTGTCAACCTTTGTTCTCCTTGTAAGAGACAAATGACGCTGTGTCAACCATTGTTCCCTTTATGAGACACAGATGTTCCTGGAATTGGCAGACCAAGGGCTATGAATTGGCTAACCACCCACTGTGAAATGCCTCTGACCTCAAGCAAAGGGGAACAAAGGCCCACCTCTTTTCTGTTTCTCATCACTATGTACTTAACGATCAATGAGCTAATCATAAATGAACTATAAAAACCAGTCAAAATTCTAACTCAGTTGCACAGCTTTGCAAATTCCATCTGCACTGTGTCGCTGGGCCAGCTAAAATAAAAGCGCTTCTTTTAAAAATGATATCGTCTTGCCCTGTTTTTCATCTCATGGGGCCTTGTTTTTTTTGCCAGTGTTTGAAAGGAGCCGTCAGGTGGCTTCTCTTGCTATCCAGGCCTTTCCCTGGGCACTGAAACTGCGTGTAACTGGCTGCTAGGACCTGAGTCCCAAGAGTGGGTGGAGAAGATCTAAGATGGGATCCACTCTTGCAGGAATGAAGATGTGGGTACAATCTAAAGTGATTATCCCCAGGGTCCCCACTCTGGGATGCCTTATAACCAGATCTTTTTGTGCTTAGCTTCTGAATCCCCATGGACACAGTCTCAGGGCTGGTTAAGATCACAGTAGCTAGCTCCAGAGCACATGGAGGTCACCCCTTTGAGACCACACCTCCTCTTTAGCTGCAGGTGTCCCTAGAAGCACTGCCCCTTCAGGCTAATGACATGATGACCTCTGGAGGTGGTTTACAGAAATTTCATGCAGGTCCTGATGTTGAAGGTGATGTTTCAGCCTCAATCCTTTTCCCTGAATCTGTTGAGAGCTAATGGGATATGGGTTCTGCCTGTTATCAGGGTGTGGGCCCCTGGAATGAAGCATTTCCACTCACTGAGCTTGAGAAACAGTCACCTAGTAATGCATACTTCACCGTAGCTTTTGTTGGGCCATGTTGACTCTGGCAGTTTCATAGGACTCTGGCACAGTTCTCATCAGCTCCTGGCACCTTGGCCAGGTGTGAAGCTTGCCTCCTGCTGACAACTTTGGTGTTGCAGGTGGCCTAGCTGGGGTTTCCCTTCGGAATAGGCACCTGCAGTAAACTGCTCTTTCTTTCTATTTTTCTGTGTGTGTGTGTGTGTGTGTGTGTGTGTGTGTGTGTGTCCCTGGGGTTTGGACTCAAGGTCTTTGCTTTGAGCAGTGTTCCCAGCCCTCCTCCCCCTTTTTAATATAGCTTCCCAGGCTGGTTTGAACTTGTGATCCTCCTGCCTCCGCCTCTCAGAGGATTATGTGTGTGCCCAGCTTAGCCTGTCCTTTCTGTGGAGAATAACTACTCTGTTTTCCATATCTCAGGATAAGTATCAGCATTTTAGGATATGACTCCATGTCACACCACAGAGCAGTCTCTTGAGGTTAGATCTTTCTGGAAAGCAAATGGTAATGTCTTGCTGAAGTCTGACATAGGACCTTCTGCCAGAGGTGAGTTCTGGGCCCTGTCCAGGTAGTTGGAAATAGAACTTGGAGGTTTCTAATTCACCTTCCTTTGCTCACTTACCATTAGTGCCTGCTTTTTGCCTCTTGATTCATTCTACCTATCTCTATCCAGTTTTTTGCCTAAACCATCTGAAAGGAACACAGGAGTGAGCATGAAAGAACTGGTCTAAAGTACTCTGATTTTGGCAAGTTTGAGGATGAAAATACATGTTTTGAAATTTAATGGTCTCTTTCAGGTGATTCTAGAAGCCTGATCCTCGAACTTCATACACAGATGACATATAATCTGCACATTCCAGACCAGGCAAGGTGGTCAGGTGCTAGGCTTGGCCTGCTCTCATGACCAGAAGGTGGATATCAGATGCCAGGTATTGCATGTTCTCATGGCAGAAGACTGGTATTGGGTACAGGGCTTGGCTTGATCTCATGTTAGCTCCAGGAGATGCTGCTCTGTGACCATGGTTCACAAGTCTCTTTAAGTGGCAGCCAAACTGCTCCAGCCAAATTACCATGCCCTAGTGTCCTGCCTCAGTTGTTGGCCTTGAAACTCATGCCACCTTTTTAGAGCCAGTTCACCCTAGTTTGGAATAAAACCTGAGGAGTGGTGTGTGGGCCAATACTGCCTGGGGCTAGGGAGCAGCTGTCTCTACAGGCTCCAGGCTAGGCCAGGGCCCTACACCTGGGGAGGAGTGCCTTCTGGAGGTGGTGGAGGTGGATGTGCATTCTCTGTACCTGGGGCAGGAGTTGGCTGGGCACAGAGGGGCTGCGAGGAGGAACCTGGACGGTCTGTACTACAGGACTGTGTGCTCCTTGTGTGTCCACTTTAAGAAAAGCCAAACACAAAGACCAAATAGAGTCTCAGTTTTGTAGAAAGTTTTATTGTTGGATTTTTTCCTCCTAAAGCCATTTGCTCTGTTGAATTTAAATAGATTTGATGTGTAAATTTGGATTTCCACTTGTTTGGCCCATCAGCTGACTAAAGCAGATATTTATTTTATATAGACAATTTTGAGCTGGGGATATAGCTCAGTGGCACAGTGCCTGCCTAGCAAATGTGAGGTCTAGGGCCTGTGCAGGAACCAATGCAGGTTGGAGCAGACTGGGAACTGATGTAGGGGGGGCAGAAGAATCACCTGCCCTGCTGGAAGACCCCTGTGCATTACTGTAACTATCAAAACATAAAGCCCTGCAGATAAAGGTCTGACTGACCGTCTCCTGTGTTGGTTAAATTCCCATTGCTATATGCATGGAGTGGTACTCAGTATACACGGTGACTTCTAGGAAAGCACTTTTTTTCACTTGTGGCAGAGAGCAGCCTCTCTTACCTTGCTAGGGGCTTCTTGAGGCTCAGGTGGCCTCAAGAGCTGAGTGAGAAGCAAGAATAAAATCATGCCTTGGAGGTGGGCATGGTGGAACACGCCTATAATCCCAGCATTTAGGAAGTTAAGGCAGGAGGATCACTATAAGTTTGAGGCCAGTCTGGGTTACATAGTGAGTTCAAGGCCAGCCCAAACTACATAGCAAGACTCTTTCTAAAAAAACCAAGACAAGGGGCTGGGGATTTAGCTCAGCGGCATAAGCGCCTGCCTTGCAAGCAGGCAGTAGGGAATTCGATGCCCGGTACCGATAAAAAGGAAAAAAGACAAAAAAAAAAAACAAAAAAAACCCCAAAAAACCCAAGACAAAAATAACATTAAGATAAAAGCTGAGCATGTCTGTAATCCCAGCACTTGGGAGGCTGAGGCAGCAGGACAGCTGTGAGTTTGAGATCAGTTTAGACTACATAATGTGTTCAAGGACAGCCTGAACTACAAGTGAAACCATGTCTCAAGAAGAAATAAGTAAATAAATAAAAGATTATCTTGGAATAAATGTGTTAGATTCACCCTCTTGGAGGGAACTGCAGTGAAAATGTGGGGTTTTGGGTTAGCCTCCTAAGGAAAAATAGTTTAAGCCCAATACTGTCACCTTTTAACATAAGAAGTCAGGTTAATGAAGAGATGTCATGGGACAGTAACTGATGCCAGGTAAATGGGGGCAGACTCCAGAGATTGGCATTCAGAGAGTGGACCTCTCATCAAGAGGGTCAGGAGTGGACAAGGAGCTTTGCAGTGGGGACTGAGCCTTAGGGAGGTGGGGAGAGGAGCTGAATTGAAGGGCAGAAGGGGGAACTCAGTTCTCAGGACCTGGGTTTGGGGTGCAAAAAATAGGGAGTATTGGAGAGAAGCTGGGGAAGAAATAAGAGGATGGCAAGGAGGCCCTGGTGCGAGCACTAGTGGGGAGCTCTGGGTCTGGCTCAGGCCAAGGCCACTGCTCAGAGGGCTGGCAGTCTCCCCTTTAGCAAGTGTGCAGGACAGAGGGTGCTCTGGGGCTCCGCCATCTCCCTCCTGGAGCTGCCATCCACAGGACTTCCCCCACGCTGATGTGGTAAAGCCATGGTGCAGGAGCTGGCGCTGCCAAGTGCCTGGGAGCTGCCTCCAGCTCCTTTCCATGATGCCTCGTGGAGAAGTTCTCAGTGTGGTGCAGGCTGTGGACAGCTCTATGCTCCCGGGAAGACCTGGTCATCAAGGCTTCAATTCTTGTTTCAGATCCTTGTTGGGTCTGGGGACCCACTAGCTCCTTTTTCTCTCCCTCACATTGCCATATTTATTCTAGCACCTGGACACCAAATCTCAGTGATCATTTCTCTGCTGTTGACTACTCTGCCATCTTCCTGGAAGTCTGGCATTTTCTTTCTGACTCAACGTAGACTTATTTCATTTTATTTTACTTTATTTGTAGAAGTAGAGTCATACTTGGTTTTCCATGCTCCTTGAGATATATTTCCTTTATAGAATGACAATAAGAACAACAAATTTTTTTTTACATCCCTGGCCACTGCAGCAGTAATAAATAGAACTATTATATGATTAACATGTTTTTCCCATCTTTTTCTAGTAAGCATGTAATTCCTAGGAAGCTGCACAAAGGGTCAAAATTCCCAAGTTTGCAAATATTATCAGTTCCTTCTACTCTCTTCTCAGGAGTCAAATGAAATACCCTCACTTTATTCTTAGTACTTCTTTGCTTTCCAAACAATATTTCAATATCTTTGCATGTACTCCAGTAATAGTTATCAACAAAAATTTTATGAAAAGGTCAATATTATATTCACATATTACTGCATTTATAATTATCTATAATAACAATGAGCACTTTGTGCAGAGTGAAACAAGGAAGCTGGAAGCTGGGGAAGCGGCACAGTGATTGTATGTTGACCTGGCAGGCATGAAGCCCTGGGTTTGATCCACAGAACTGCAGGGAAAAAAGGTGGAAAAGGTATCATGCGAGAAATAATACATTGCAGTTTTCTTCCGTATGCTGAAGTCATGCGGAGAGATTCGGGTCAGATACCACATTCTCTGTGAAAGTGGCACAGTTTTGCTGAGAGACACCTGGGCTGTTTGCTCTTTGGGGTGGCGCCCCTTTTGGTAGTGTCCCCTGTAGTCTCTGTGGTGTAAAAAGGTCTTGTTTGTTGACTGCATGGTTCCTCCTGGTTACCCGCTTGGTTCTGGGCATAAGCAGGGACTCTCAGGGCTGGCAGCACACAAGGAGGCCTCCCAGGCCATGTCCTTGTTGTGCTGGGGCCCTCTTTGCTGATATAACCCAGGTCCTCAGTATCTCCTCGTGGCAAAGGGCACTCATAGACATGGAGGAGACCGAGTTCTCTTGTCTTTTTTTTTTTTTTTACACCAGGAGCATTTGCCTGTACTAGATGTCCTGGAGACCTCAGTGCAGTGCAGGGTAATGAATGTACTTGAGCTTCCTCTGTGCTGGTATCAGGCTTGGGGCACATGATGTGGGTCACCTGCTTATACCAGGTGGGCAAACCCAAGATGCCCTGCTGCTGTGCTGTCCCCTCAGCCCTTGGCCCTGGGTGTCATCACTTTTCTTCCTCTCCTTTCTTTTTAGGCTCCTGCTTTGGTTGTCTCTGGCATTGTTTCTGGGGTCTATCATTGTATGTATGCATTTATTTTGTTTTTGATGAACACAGAATTGCACATTATTTGCCATTCATTGCACTATTTTGACATATGAACATGTGAAATAATCCAATCATATCATTTACCATAATTGCATTTAGTCAGGAGAAGCAGGGAAGAAAAGTTCTCTATCAGCCTGTTGGAGCTAGCTGGAGCTTCATATATATGTTTTTTCTTATTAGTACATTGTTGTGGTACATAATGATGACATTGCTTGTGTGGAGTTGGTCCAGGTGCATAACACATCTTAATTCCTTTTTACTTCCTTCCCTTCCTCTCTTTCTTTTCTCTCCATCTCTTTTTTAATTTTATTTAAAGAAAGACTAAACAAAATGGAAGATAGGTAGAAATAATACAGAAATTCAGAGAAAAAAATAAAGAGTAAGAAATCACTGGTTGATAATTACAGATTGTCTTCTTACAAATAGTTATTCAAAATACTAAAGTGGAGTATAGAAAGTGGGAATTCAAACAGTGAGATTGCAGCCAGTTCTGTTCAACTATCCAACAAAAACTTAGAAATATGGTTATCAATTCTATACACTTAAACATACATGCTGTTATCCATATCTTCAATTATGTTGAGACTGAATAAACCCCAGTAGGCTAATATCACTCTGAACAAAGAATAATACTGTTGCTGGGTTTCACATTATGACACTCCAGGATCAGCCCTGGGTATTTTAGTGTCTCTTTTTCTTTTTTTTTGTCTTTTTCTTTTTTATCAGTACCGGGGATTGAACTCACGACTGCCTGCTTGCAAGGAAGGTGCTTATGCCGCTGAGCTAAGCCCCCAACCCCCATAGTGTCTCTTTTTCTTCAAAGTATCTGTTCATTTCATCATGTGTCATAAGATCAGTTCTTATAAACTGTTTATAGATTCTACACATGCATGAGTCTTAACAAGTATTTCTATCCTTTCTATATTAGAGGGAGAAACAAAAAAAAGCAAGGCAAAACAAAACATTCCTATAAACGCATGAAATGAAATAAACATATAAGACAAAGAGTTCTAACATGGTTCCTGTGTTGTCTCTTATTATCTCCAATAGAACTGGCTATATCATCAGACATAGAATAATTGAATATATCAGTACATAACAGTATTAATAAAAACACAACTTTGTATATAGTATCGAACTTCAAAAACTGGCAGTTATCAAACCAGAATGTGTATCGTAGAGTCTTGTCATCTTCAGTGTAGTTGCCTATACTCTCAGACTTGATACTATCAATCATATCAGTTTTGAATAAAATCTTCTCTGCCTCATTTCTGTTATGCTCTTTTTTGCCATCAGTTGTCTGCTTATCTTCTTTATTCTGTTTTCTGCTCCATTAATTGAAGCCTCTCTGCCACTGTTGCTGGAACCCTAGTACTTTTCTCTCACTTAGAATGCCCTGTAGTATTCTCTGTAGAGTTGGATTGGTGGTTGCGGATTTCCCAAGTTCCTCTTTGTCTTGGAAGCGTCTCGCTTCTCCATTAATTTCTAGAGACAGTTTAGCAGGGTATATCAATTTGGGATGGATGTTATTTTATTTCAGGGCTTGGAATATTTCGCTCCAGGCTCTTCTGGACTTGATGGTTTATGTCGAGAAGTCTGCCATTATTTTGATGGGCCTTCCTCTATAGGTTATGTTTCTTGTCTCTAACAGCTTTTAATATTCTGTTCTTATATCAAAGTTGTGGGATCTTGATTATTATTATTTGTCTTTTTTGAGATGGAGTCTCGCTATGCAGTTCAGGCTGGTCTTGAACTCACAACGATCCTCCCACCTCAGCCTCCCGAGTGCTGGGATTACAGGCTTAAGCCACCATGCCCGGCTAGGGATCTTGATTATTATATGCCTGGGTGTAGCTCTGTTTTGGTTGTAGGTGGCTGGAGTTCTGTATGCCTCATATATCAGAATATCATTTCCTTTTCCTATGTTTGGGAAGGTTTCCTTAATTATTTCTGTGAATAGCCTTTGTAGTTCCATTGTTTGTACCCCAGCTTCTTCATTCACATTCTTTATTCTCAAGTTATAGATCCTTTTGTCGTCTTCTAGCCTTTGTATTGTTACTGCTTGTTTCCTTGTTATTTTAAAAAAGTTTTCCCTTCCATACTCCCACATTGCAAAATTGTCCTCCAGTTTGGATAATCTATCCTTAGTTTCTTTCAAGCTGATTTGCCATCTTTTCATAGAGTTTTTAATTTCCTGGTGATCTCTTTGAATCTGCTTCATGTATTCTATATTTTTTTAAAATATTCTTCACCAAATGGTTTTCTCCTTTGAGTTCCTCCCTTCTTCTGGCTGTGTCTGCTTGAGGGGTGCTTAGTATTTCTTTTATTAATCTTCTTATATCTTGCTTTATTTGGCTAAATATTTCACTTTTGAACTCGTCTAAGAGGTCCCATATATATCTTTATGTCCACTGGCACTGTGTCTGATATTGCATGTTTGCTGTTCTCATTCCCCTTTGTATTTACCTGTCCTGGGTCCATGTTTTCAGGGCTGGAACCTGGGGACTTTTTGTTGTTGCTTCCTCTTCCCATCTTTTTTGCTTCTTCCAGGAGGCCCCAGTTTCTTTCTTTGTTGGTTACAATACTTCTGAAATGTGCTGGCTAGATGACCCTTCCCACTGCCATGTGCTAGTGAGTTGCAGACAGGGACAGAGTATGCTGGCCTCTCTCCTCTGGATCAGTCAAGCTGCTGTGGCCTACACTGCACCACCTTGCGCCACCTCCCTTCCGGATCAGTCAAACTTCTGAGGCTTCACTGCATTAGTGTGGTTAGTGTGCGCCACTGCTGTAGGGACTTTATTTCAGATAACCTATTGGGTCTCAGCCAGGTCACGTGATCCAGGCCTAGGCTCACTCCACCAATCCCGTTTGGGAAGGGAACAACTGACTGAAGTCACTGCTGCCCCTTGTACTTGCCAGTCCTGCCCAGTCACCGGAGCCCCCCCTATTTATGGAATGGCTCCACTCCTGTCACTCACAGGTTGATGTAGGCACTCTGCCAACTCAGCTCTCTGTTCAGCTCACTGATCCCTGAACTCAGTGTAACTGCGCCTCCAGTGAGTCGAATCGCGGGACCTCGGATGGCTCAGCAAGTCATGGCGGGACCTCGTCAAGTCACGGTGGGACCTTGGATGGTTGGCAAGTCACCCTAATTTCTTCTTGGGATAAGAGAATTCATCTCTTTCTGTTTGGGGCTTCCCACTCTGTATTACGTTGAATTCTAAGTTGACTATCTCAGGGAGCCTCTGGAGCCAGTTGTTATCTATCTGCCACCTTTGCTCAGGGCTCTCTCTCCATCTCTTAATTCCCTTCCCATTTGAGAGAGATCCATCTTTCTACCTCCTATTATGTTTCTTTTATTGAACTCTTTATTCACATTGGGTTTTTCATATAAGAGATATTTCATATAAGTGATGTTTAAGCTTGTATTACTGATTTATTTTACTTACCACTATGTCCTTTCTTCATGAGATGACCCAACCTGATTTGATCATAGCCCGATAGCTGTAGCCATAAAAGAGGCCAGGAAGAAATACTGACTGGCTTCCTTCACAGTTCTGCCACAAGGTCAAGATGAATGCAGACTGAACACAGGCTGTCTGAGGTATGGAGACCCAAGATGTGATTGAAAAAAAATACGATGGTTACATTTTAAACAATTTATCATACTAAAAGGCACATTGCCATGAATCCCCCTAAAACACTCTCCTTCCCTCTAAACACTTTCATCCCACTGTCCATGGCTTTTGCTGAAGCAGTTCTGGAAATACTTTTTCTGGAATATCTTTAGTTGCTTTGTTATGGCTGCCTTGATGCTCTGCACTGATTTGAAGCACTGCTCTCTCATGGTCATTTTAACTTTGGGGCAGAGCCAGAAGTCACGTGGTGCTAGACCTAGTGAATAAAGAGGCTGAGGATGCACCATAATACTGTTTTATGAAACTACCTTTCCACTGATGATATTTGGTAGCAGCACTCAGCATATTGTGCCTGGTAAAGGCAGAAAAGAGGACTTACTTCCAGAACTGTTTCAGCAAGTGGCAAGGAAGATGGGTTAGTGTGGTCAGGGTTGGAGTATTTTGAGGTATTTAATGGCTGTGTGTCTTTATCGTAATAAAATCTTTCAAAGTTAAATATTCGTTGAACAGTCTGATTATCCCTTGTATTTGGTAAGCAAACACATACTAGCCACAGGCCCAAAAGCCTTTGATTCAATGTGTAAGTTTGGAGAAGGCCCAGGGTCCGTCTTTAAATTGCTCCAATTACATCTTGTATGAATGATTCACTTGAGCTTTCCAGAGGAGGGATTCTGGGTTCCCTTATCAGAATAAAGCCATCAGGTAGGCTTTAAAGTCAGTGGCTAGACTCAGGGGTTATTAGAGACAGATCCAGGGGCTATTCCTAAGGGTGTAGAGGACAAGCCTTGCCAAGCCACGTTGTATAGGAAGAGACTCTTAAGTAACTTTATTTATTATTGATGCTGGAATCAAACTCTCGACCTCATGCTTGCCAGGGAGGTGCTGTGCTGCTGAGCTATATCCCCGGCCTCTAAGTAATTTTAGCCAGTCATACACCTTGATAATTTTTATTCACTTAGTGAAATTTTAATTTTACCAATAAAAATCTATTTTGCTACCCACGCTGTTACTTAGGTTTCCAGCTGTTAATTGATTGTACTAAATTTGTACCGGTAGTTTGTTTTCATTGGGCACAGTAAGATACATGGACATGCAAACAAAGATTATGAAACAAGCCTATATTCACAGGTCCTCAGTAACAGGAGGCACTGCACACCATGAAGAGTCTTGGGCATGTGAAGAGACATTAGTTGTCACCAGGGATTAGCTAGCTGTCACAAAAGTCGGAGCATCAAGAACACAGTAAACAAGGAATAGATGTGGCATCCTTAGCTGAAGGGCTGTGGCTGCCTGCCCCAGAGTGTGGTGTTTTGTGCTGTCACCTGCATGATTAACCAGCTGGGCCAGTCCTATGGTAAAGTGGCTGAGCAGCCCCAGAGTTAAAATCCGACCTGCCCTTGCTGACAGTGCCACCCAGAGCACACTGCCACAGACATTACACAGCCCACCAATGGCAGCCAGCTCCTCCATTCTGGTACAACTTATTCCATTGTGTTTGGCTCTCAGTTCTGTTTTTGCTTCTGAGAGGTGTCCCATGCCTCCTGTCGCTGGAGCCCGGCGAGTTTGTTTCTCCTTCACGATCATCATTCCCACGTCTGTGTGTCTTCCTGTGTCAGATTAAAGATACCACTAACTTCAATACAATCAATAATGAGATCTTGATAATTAGTGTACTGATATCAAAATAAATTTCTATCAGTAAAACAGTGACTTATGAGTTAGTTAGCTTGTTGGAAATGGGTTCTCATTGGTGAACTAGTAAACTGTTATTTCTAGTGAGCCACTAACTAATTGAACATCAATTTTAGGGCTTCACTATTTAATTGTCTTGTCATGTCTTTCCCATTTTCCATTCCTTTGCCTTTTTCTTGTTTTTTAAAGATATTTTCAGCAGTATCTTCCAAGTTTCCTTTTTAAACATTTAAAATGTTCTACTCTCATGGTTGTAATTTGCAAAAGCACTATTTGATTTTTTTTCTGAAAAAAGAACTGTTATTCTCCACTTGTTTCATAGTTGCTGAATCATTTCTTATTTCAGGAAGAATGTTACAGTGTTCCTTTTTCATTTTTGGCAAGTGAAGTTGATATAATTAAACCCTACAGTACTAATAATTGAGCTAAATAGAAATGATCTGGTTAATCAAATTAAAAGGCTGAAATTGTTAGATGGGATTGAAAAAAGACAAGACCCTACTATCTAATTTTGTGTTTTCTACAAGAAACCCCTATCAAATAAAAGAATACAAATAGATTAAAATTTTCTTTGTATTGGGAATTGAACTCACAACCTCTTTTTTTTTTTTTTTTTTTTTTTTTTGTCTTTTTCGGTACCAGGGATCGAACTCATGACTGCCTGCTTACAAGGCAGGCGCTTATGCTGCTGAGCTAAATCCCCAGCCCCCTCACAACCTTACTCTTGACAGGCAGGTGCTAATGCTGCTGAGCTAAATTCTTGGTCTAAATGTTTTTTGAAAATGGAAAAATATGTATATAAATGTTCATCAGTAAATTGAATTTCAAAACAAGGAATAATATCAAGAATAGGAACTATACAGTGAGATCTTGTCTCAAAAAATAAAAAAAAATCAGGAATAAAGAGAGAGTTACATGATGATAAAACAATTAATTTATGAATTTTCTAAAGTATATATGCACATCAAGCAGAGCCTCCAAAGTAAAGCAAACACTGATTGCCTGGAAGGAGAAATCAACATGACCACGATGCGATGCCTAGCACACACTTTTTTGTTGCTGTTTGTTTTTGAGACAGGGTCTCGTTGTGTAGGGCAGGCTGGCCTTGCACTTGTTATGTAGCCCAGGCTGGCCTCAAAATCCTGCTGATTCTCTTACATCTGCCTCCTGAGTGCTGGGACTACAGATGTGTGCCACTTCTCGCAGTTTTGTTATGATTTATAAAATAGAGAAGATGAATATTAGGAATGAAAAGGGGGACAGCTACAAGTGAGTATCTTTGTAAAATATTTATTTTTATATTAAATTTCTTTGGTCCATTGTTGGGGATCAAATTCAGAGCCTTGTGAGTGGTAGGCAAGTGTTCCACTACTGAGCTACTCTCACAGCATTTAGTAAATGTTTTTGAAATGGAAATTTGGATTACATAATTGCCATAAAACAAATATATGTAAATACAAATAGCACATAAATTACATTACTATTATTTGGTATTTTTGAGACAGGGTCTCACTATGTAATTTGTGCTGGCTTTGAACTCACTTTGTGGCCCAGGCTGATCACAAATTCACAATGATCCTTGAGCCTCAGCCTTCCAAGTGCTGGGATTACAGGCACACACTACCACACCTGACTACATCATTACTACCTTATGTATGTCTAATTATATCATATTAAAGTATGCTCATGAAGTCCAGAATTAAAATTACTAAAGAAATTGAGTTATGCATTTAAAATTTATTTTTAAAATATATTTAAGAAACAGATTATTCCTATGTTATTTCAGAGGCTGGGGAAAAGGAAAAATTCTGAATTCACTTTATGAGCTTAGTTGAGCCCAAGATGAGGAAAAGAACATTATAGGGGCTGGGGATTTAGCTCAGCGGCATAAGCGCCTGCCTTGCAAGTGTGTGGTCATGAGTTCGATTCCTAGTACCGGTAAAAAAAAAAAAAAAAAAAAGAACATTATAAGCCAAGCATGGTGGTACACATCTGTAATTCCAGCACTCAAGAGGCTGAGGCAGGAGGATTGCTGCAAGTTCAAGGCCAGCCAGGACACATAGTGACAACTATATCAAAGGGAAAAAAAAAGGAAAATAGACAATGTCATTTAGAAACTTGATGTAAAATTTTAAATAAAACTAGCAACCCAATGGAGCACAGTGTTTAAACAGACATGCACACAACAAGCAAATAAGAACTAGTTACACCCAAGGAAAGGTTTTGCAAGAGTATGATTTCTCACTAGAAAGTCTTTAAATACAATTCATCACAGAAACACTAAACTTTTCAAAAGAAATCAAGGAAGAAAGAAAATATTGACACACTTTTTAATATTTGCTCATCTATTTACCATCTCTAGTCCTTCTCATTGTATCTTCAGGTTTGAATCACACCTGGTATCACTTTGCTTTGCCCCAGGGATTGCCACCAGGGGAGAGTTTCTCTCCAGGGGTCCTGGGCACCGTCTCGAGGTGCTCTTGCTATCCCGGGCTGCTGTTGGCCTCCAGTGGGCAGAGGCTAGTGAGGCCGCTACAGACTCATTACTGCCAAGTTGCCTCCACAGAAAATCGTTGGATTCCCAGTCTCCAGCGCTGTGGCTGAGATAATGTTTTGTTGGGAAGGCCTCCTTTAATATTTCTTATAGGGTAGATCTGCTAGCAAGGAATTTTGCAATTTTGGTTATTTGTGAATATATTTAAGCTTTCATTTCTTTCTCTTTCTTTTCTTCCTTTTTTCCTTCCTTTCTTTCTTTCTTTCTTTCTTTCTTTCTTTCTTTCTTTCTTTCTTTCTTTCTTTCTTCCTCTCTCTCTCTCTCTCTCTCTCTCTCTCTCTCTCTCTCTCTCTCTTTCTTTCTTTCATTTTACTGGATATTGTACCCAGAGTCCTCACACTGAGCTACATTCCCAGCCATTTTGTTTGTTTGTTTTAAACAGAAAAAAAGTAAAAATAACAGTTTCAAAACAGGCTAGTAGGAGAGTAACATTAATCAATACAGTAGTGTTATATTCATAGTAGTTGTTCATAGTACCAAATATAGGCATGAAATATTGTTCAAAAAGTATTAGCATATGCTTGATTTTATTATGTCTGAAGGTCTGGGCAGTTATTTTGAAGATAACAAGTGGCATAATAGTAGCCATGTTGATTTCCTATTATCCTGTTTTGAAGTCCTGTATCACTTTTATTGTTTTGTTTTGATTGGCTTTATTCTGTTTTGTTTGGTTTTATTCTCTTTAAAAAAGTATTATCACAAAACTTCTTTGTGAACGAACTAGGGGAAATTAGCTATATAACTATCTTTTTTTTTTTGTCTTTTTCATTTTTATCCGTACCGGGGATCAAACTTACGACCGCCTGCTTGCAAGGCAGGTGCTTATGCCGCTGAGCTAAATCCCCAGCCCCATATAACTATCTTAATTATCATGTATGTATATATTTTTCTTTTCCCTTCCTGCCTTTCCCTTTTCTCCAATCACAGTGTTTCTTGTCTTTTGAAATTTCTTCCTTATTCACAAATCTATTGTACATTCTGGATCTTATTTATTTGTTCAGTTTCTCATGCTAATGAGACAGTATGATGTTTACACATGTGGGTCTGACTTATTTTACTTGTGAGTATGGTCTCGAGTTACATCTACTTATCTATAAAAGTCTTAGGTTTACTCTATGGCTGAGTAGTATTCCATTATATAAAAAACACATCATTTTTATCCATTCCTCAGTTGATGGGCATTTAGGTTGCTTCTAAGATTTAGCTATTACAAATTGTGTTGCTTTAAGCATGAGTGCACACACATCACTGTGGTATGATGTTTTCAAAATTCTTTCTGGGAGTTATACTCAAATAATTCAAGGAAAGAGGCACTATGGTGACTACTATTATTTTACGTTGTCTGGTGGTGAAACACAATGATGCTTAAATTGTTTGGTTCTGACCTATGTTGTTCTGTTACAATGTCCTCTTTTATCTCAATCTCCCCCTTTTTAAAAAAATTAATCTATTTTTTCTTATTTTTTAATTAAGGGAAAACTAAATTAAAAAATAGTGGGATATATTATAGTAACTTTTTTTCCCTATTAACCTGATTTGAATCCCAGTATTGCTCTCCCCATCTTGTTATGTCTGATTTTACTATATTCTATTTTGTTTGATAGTATCAAGTTTGAGGGTATAGGCAACCACTTTGAAAGAAATAAGATTTACTATGATGCCCATTATGGTTTGACTATTATCTTCTTTTGAAGTCCTGTAAGGTCTCCAGAGTATATTTTATTGGTCTTGTTCTGTACTGTTTTGGTCAATTCTATTATACCTGGTGATATAGGCAACTCTTTTTAAAATAGCAAGAAGCACAATGGTAACCATTTTTGATCACCTGGTATTCTATTTTTGCATCATGTACTATGTCCATCCTTCTGTTCTAACTGACTCTGTTTTGTTTAGTCACGTTTAGTTTTATTCTCTTCACAAAAAAAGTAATAAGAACTGTGGGAGTAATAAAACCCCAAAAGTGTAATTGTTATTGTAAAAAAGAGAGGGAAAAAAGTGGCCTAAAGGATATAACTGCATGTATATTTAAGTGTGTAGGATAGAAAAACATATTACTGAGCTTTTGTTGGATCGTTGAACAGAACTGTCTGCAATCTCACTGTATGAATGTCCACTTTATATGCTTTAATTTTATAATTTGGACAACTGTTTCTAAGATGACAATATGTAACCTATTAACTAGTGATTTCTTACTATTTTTTTTTCTTGAAATTCTGTATTACTTGTACCCTTTTACTGCTTTGTTTTTTAATTTCCTTTCTTTTTTCTCTTTAAATAAAAAAAAATTCTTTCTGGGAAGATACCCAGAAGGGGAATAGCCATTTACAATGGATTTTAGTTTAGTACAGGTTGAAAGATATGGGTTTAGTTTTAAACTTTGGCATGTAGAAAGCCAGTTTTTCTGGCATCACTTATTAAAAAGGCTATCTTTCTTCAAGTGAAGGTGTTTTGCTCCTTTGTCAAATATAACATAGCTGGGTATGTTTGGAGTTTCAGAGTCTTGTAATCTATTGCATTGGTCCTTGGGTCTGTTTTTTTTGCCAGTACCATACACAGTAGTTTTGTAGTGTAGTACTATTTTTTTTTGGCTTCCAAATGAATTTTAGGATTGTTTTCTGTGTTTTTTTTTTTTAATTATGAAGGGGTATCAGACTTTGTCAAGTTGTTTTTCTGCATCTATTGAGATAATCATGTTTTTGACCTAGGTTCTGTTAATATTGTATATTACATTTATTGATTTCCATATGTTGAACCATTCCTGCATCCCTGGGGTCAATCTGACTTTGTCATGATAAATAATCTTCTTGATGATTTGCTGCATTGTTTGCCAGTATCTTATTGAGGATTTTTGCATCTGTGTTCATTAGAGAGACTGGCCTACAGTTCCCTTTTTTGGTTGGATCCTTCTCTGATTTTGGTACCAGCATACTGCTTGGCTCCAGGGATAAGCCTGGGAGTATTGCTGCCCTTTCAATTTCATTAGAGTTTGAGAAGTAGTGGCATTAGATATTCTCTAAATTTCTTGTAGAATTCAGCACTGACTCTGTCAGGACCTGGGCTTTTCTTTATTGGTAGGTTTTTAAATACATCTTTAATTTCATTGACTGATATTGGTTTATTTAGAATTTTTATATCTCACATGATAGCCATTACAAGAGACATGTTAATTATAGAAGTGCCTTTGCTGCCACAAATAATCAACTTATGTTTGAATTGCAAGTATATGAATAGATTACAGTAGCTGCCACATGGGCTTGGAAGGAATTTCCTTTAAAGCATGAGACACCCCTGGATTTGAATTCCATTCCTCAGAGTCCTGATGAAAATTTTCAAGATTTTGTGGCATACTTATTGCAGGTTAGTGGGAAGATTATAAGTGGTACAGAGCCTAGCAAGTTAATTGTTCAACAACTGGTCTTTGAAAATGCAAATAAATGGTGTAAAGAGGCTTTAGGAGCCTGCAAAAATGCACTACACTGTCTTAAAGGATTCAAGTTTGTGCAGACATTGGCTCTGCATATGTGCAGGGGGCTCCCTTTGCAGCAACTATCACTCAGGTTCTATTTCCATAGCTTAGAAGAAAGAGAAAGGGGGTTGGGGGTTTAGCTCAGCGGCATAAGCACCTGCCTTGCAAGCAGGCGGTCGAGAGTTTGATCCCCAGTACTGATAAAAAGGAAAACGCCGGAAAAAAAAAAAAAAAAAAAAAAAAGAAGAAGAAGAAAGAGAAGGAAGGTTACTTGTTTCAGCTGCAGAGGGACATTTTGCCTGAGATTCTCTGTGGTACCTGTAAGTGCAGCATAGTCCCTTCAACAAAAACTTTCTATCTGTCCAAAGTGTAGATGAGGATATCACTGGGTCACTCGAGTGGGTTCAAAAGTGATGTGAAAGGTTGACCTGCTCTGGGAAACTTCCAGCAGGGGCTGTCACAACCCTGCAAACAACAAGGGTGCTATGGCTCAGAGAGCTTCCCGGAGATGGCCTGGCCCTACTGGGCATGGCGGGCTCCTAGTGGTTGGGAGGTAATGTGGTCCTGACTTGTGGTTTACTGATTTTTGTTTAAAAAAAAATACTCTTAACAATAGACAATTTCAAATAATCAATATGACACCAACCAACCTGTAAAATGTCTGAAAATTCAACATGTGGCTATCATTGACTGGTAATAGGCTGGTTCCAGCATATCAGTGTCTCATGATGAGTCTGACATATGGTAGTGTGAATTCCCAAACTCTGTTGTGTTTCAAAATTATTGTTTATTTTAGGGGTATTTGCTTCCAATTTATGATCAACATAACTCTGTGTTTATTTAGGTCTCTTTGCATTCTTATGTCAAGTTTTAGAATACACTGCACAGCTTTTGTGTTCAGAAGAAACTATAAATTTATATACTTGAGTGGGGAGAAAGCAGCTTAAAACAAGGCTAGGGAAAAAGTAAACTAACACACATCTATCTGGACCTCTGCAGACTTTAAAAAGGTTATTTAACCAGAAGAAACTGCTGCTTTCTGCTCCTCTCACCACTTCTCACAGGCCCCGATGAGAGGGAGGGAACCAAACAGCTCCACTGAGCCTGGAGCTTGGTCTGGACAAGGGGAGGTGGGAGGAACAGTGTTGCCTGTTTGAGGTGCAAGGGCAAAATGTTAGGTTCTAATGTAATACAATATTGATAAACTAGATACTGCTTCTTAAGGATTGTTAACCCTGTGTGGTGATGTTCAAGCTGTGAAAAGATAGAAATAAGCATGTCTTTATGTCTGGAAACCAACTTTAAAAATGTGTCTGTTTGTCAAGTTGACAAGGGATGGATTTTAATGGTTATTACTTTGTGTCAACTTGAAAAGCTTAAAAGCCTGACTGAATGACTTGGCAGTGGGGAGCGTAGGGCCCTCACTTGTAAACATCCTTGTCCTGTGCAGGAGGAGGGAATGGGCATGGTTGTATGCTAAGCTTGCCCCGGGGGGAGGTAGCCTACTTACAAGGTAGGCGAGAAAAGGAGGCTTATTCTTCCTCCTCTTTGCTCTTGCTCCCTTTGCTGTTCTGCTACCAGGAACAGTTATACCCTTGGATGCCATTCAACAGGCTGTTTCCATGCCACCTTTCATCACAGTGCTTCTGCCTTAAGCAAATAGCTCCATTGAACTGACAACAAATTGTTCAAGAATATTCCTTATGTGTAATACATTTTCCCCTCACCCTCTATGGAGGTTAATCCCTGAGGGTTACACCCCAATTGTCTCTGGCAAATGGATGTGATTCACATTCCTGAGTTTGGCTCTTTATGCTAGATCCATGTTTATTTTCTTTCTTCTTTCCTTCCTTCCTTTCTTATTTTCTTTTGTACTTGGAATTGAACTCAGGACCTCATGCTTGCCAGGCAGGCACTGTGCTGCTGAGCTAAATCTCTGGCCAAGTCCACGTTCTAGTAGACACTTCCTCAGGATTTATTTTTGTTTCTGCCTTCACTGGCAAAGTGGCCAAACATATCAGTGCTTGTTGCTTTGATGCCTTGAGTACCTTGGCTGCCCACAGGCCCTCAAGACTGATGATATCCCAGCCTGTACAGGTGCTACCTTCCACACATTTTGTAAGACTTTTCCTATTTCCCTTACCACGGAAATTCCTTATAATCCTAAAGGTCTAAAAATTGTTGAACAGGCTCACCATATGCTCAGAATTCAATTACCAAAAAAAAAGTGGAGAGAATCCTTCCCTACCAAAAATTTATACCACTTAATAGACTCCACTTAGCAGTATATACTATTAACTTTTTTTTTTTTTTTTGCCCAGGAATCAGATTCAGAATTTGTGCTTGCCAGGCAGGCACTTATGCCAGTGAGCTACATCCCTGGCCCTATTAACTTTTAAACTCCTACTGGAGAAGGGACTATAGAAGCAGAAAGACAATTCAATCAGGTAAAAGAGAAAATTTTGTAAGGGTCCTTTGGAAAGACCATCATCCTGGACAATGAAAGGGATCCAGCCCAGTGCCGACTTGGTGTTTTTTGTCTTTCCAGAGAATGTTGAATGGCCTATCTGGGTACCAGAGCATTCTGTGTGGTTGTATTATGGGCCAGATCTGGAGAAGGAGTTGATTTCACTGTTCCAGAAGCTGATGCTCAGTCCTATGACAATGATGCTTTGGAGACAGTTCTACAGCCAATAGATAGAGATGGGGCTGGTCCTGACCTATGGCCAATTGAAAGAATTGACCTAGAGCCTGTTTAGCTGCTGCGCCTGGCCATCGGTCTGCAGAGGAGGAGCTGGGCAGATCTGGGGTGCCCTCACTGGCCTCTCTGCGTGTCTGGAGGACTCTGGATATCTCCGCCCAGACGGCTGGAGTCCCCCCAGGCTTCCAGGTGCAGTGAAGGGGAGAGGTGGGTTTGAGGCTTCCACATCAGCCTCCCCATTCCGGTTACACTTGGAGAACTGCTGAACTCCCGACGGGTGGGCCGGCCCACACTATCAGCCAAGCCCAGCCTGTTTTGCGGCCACGCCTAGCCATCAGTGTACAGAGGAGGAGCTGGGTGGATCTGGGGTGCCTGCATCGGCCTCTCTGTGTGTCTGGAGGACTGTGGATATCTCTGCAAGCAGGGAGGGTCCACAGGTTCCTGAGGCACCGCGGCCTGTGGTGAGTACCCTAACCCGGCTGCGATTGAAGAACTGTGGAGCTTCCAAGGGGCAGGTGGGCGCACAGTGTCCCTGAGGCTGAGCTTGTCTGGAACTGCGGAGTTCTGAGCAGGCAGAGGAGGGCCACTGGTTCTGTAGGCCCAATGGCTTGGGGTAGCCTGGTGCCAGAGTCTCAGTAGCTCTAAACATAGAAGGGGATTTTCAACAGATCCTGAGGAAGCTTTCAAATAACACTTGAAACACAGAAATATAGGAAAATGACAAAACGAAAGACCAAATTACAACCTCAAACCTCCAGCCCATCTCAAGAAACCCTAGGAGCGATGTATATAGAAGAAAATATATCCCATCCACCTCATATATCGGACACAATAGCTACTGAAATTGACAAGCAACTCCAGGAAGCTTTAAAGAAATTCAAACTCGAAATAATCTCCCAGATAAAAGAAGAAATGATAAAAGAAATGAAAGAGATTCTAAATATATCTAAAGAAAACACAGATAAAAAATTGGAGGAACTAAACAAAAAGATAGAATCCCTAGACGAGCAATATAAGAAACAAACAGAATACATAATGCAGATGCACAGAGATATACAGGAAATAAAAAACTCCACTGAAAGTTGTAAAAACCGCCTTAATGAAAGTGAAGATAGAATTTCAGACCTTGAAGACAGGATTGCAGCTAGTGAACAGGAAAGGAAAGATCTTTTGAAAATAACAAGGAATCAGGAAACAACAATTCAACAACTGCAAGATGATGCAAAGAAGAATAACATAAGAATGATAAGGATTAATGAAAGAGAGGGAGACAACATGAAGGATGTCAGGAGGATATTTAGAGAATAGCTGAAAATTTCCCAAGCATGAGATCAGAAACGGACATCAGGATCAGTGAAGCATATAGAACTCCAAACAGTCATAACCAAAATAAAACTACACCCAGACATATAATAATCACCATCCCAGAAATCCAACACAAGAATAGATTATTAAAAGCTGTCAGAGAGAAAAGACAGATCACTTATAAAGGAAAACCTATCAGAATCACAGCAGACTTCTCAGCACAAACAATAAAGTCAAGAAGAGCATGGAGTGAAGTATTCCAGATCCTAAAGCAAAATGATTTCCAACCAAGACTGATATATCCTGCAAAACTATCATTCAAAATAGATGGTGCAATACAATACTTCCATGACAAAGAACAGCTGGAGAACTTCATGAACACCAAACCAACCCTGCAAAAAATATTGAAAGACAGTTTAGATACACAAAGGAAAAAACCACTAAGCAAAGCAAATAATTAAACAGAACAGAAAGATAAAGATGCAACAGTAGAGAGATAACATTCCCACAATTAACCAGCATTTAACAGTAATAACCATTAATGTAAATGGTCTCAATGCACCAATCAAAAGAAACAGACTAGCAGAATGGATCAAGAAACAAAATCCAACCATATGCTGTTTACAGGAAACCCATCTAACCCAGAAGGATACTCACAGACTGAAAGTCAAAGGATGGAAAACAATTCTTCATGCAGCAGGAATCCAAAAAAAGGCAGGAGTAGCCATTCTGTTTGCAGACAACGTGAACTTTAAACCAACAATGACCATAAAGGACAAAGAAGGTCACTACATACTCGTAAGGGGAAAACTCCAAGAGGAAGAGATAACTATCTTAAATATATACGCACCAAACTCCAGAGCACCCAGTTATATAAAACAATTATTAACAGAAATGAAAACTCAAATTATCAGTAACACAATTGTAACAGGAGACCTTAATACACCACTGACACCAAGGGACAGATCAACCAGACAGAAAATGAGCAAAGAAATAACAGAACTGAATCACACCTGTGAACAAATGGGTTTGATAGACATATACTGAATGTTCCACCCAACAACATCAGAATACACATTCTTCTCAGCAGTATATGGATCATTTTCTAAAATAGACCATATATTAGCCCACAGAACATATTTAAGCAAATGCAAAAGAGTTGAAATCATCCCTTGCATATTATCGGATCATAGCGCTCTGAAATTAGAAATTAATGATAAAAGATACTGCAAAAATTCCGCAAACACATGGAAACTGAATAACACACTCTTGAGTAATCAGTGGGTCACAGAAGAAATTAAAGAAGAAATTAAACAATACCTAAAAGAAAATGAAATGCAGATACAACTTACCGGAATCTGTGGGCTGCAATGAAAGCTGTCCTGAGAGGAAAATTTATTGCACTGAGTTCCCACATCAGGAAAACAGAACGAATACAAATAAATAACTTGATGCTACACCTCAAACAGCTAGAAAAAGAAGAGCAAGTCAAGCCCAAAGCCAAAAGAAGAGAGGAAATTATAAAAATCAGAGCAGAAATCAATGCAATAGAGACTAAGAAAACAATCCAAAGAGTCAACGAATCAAAGAGTTGGTTCTTTGAAAGAATAAATAAAATCGATAAGCCCCTAGGCAACCTTATTTTAAAAAGGGAAGAAAAAGCTCAAATTCATGCAATAAGAAATGAAAAAGGAGAAATCACTACAGACCCAATAGAAATACAGAGGATCATCAACACCTATTTCGAAAACCTCTACTCTCAAAAGTTTGATAACACAGAAGAAATAGATTCTTAGAAGCATATGAAGTACCAAAGCTAGATCAAGAGGATGTAAAACTGTTGAATAACCCAATCTCTGTTACTGAAATTGAAAATGTAATTAAGTCCTTACCCACAAAGAAGAGCCCAGGCCCAGATGGATTCACTGCAGAATTCTACAAGAAATACAAAGAAGACCTAATGCCGACACTCCTCAAACTATTCAATGAAATTGAAAGGGAAGCAATCCTTCCTAAGTCATTCCTGGAAGCAAATATTACTCTAGTACCAAAACCTGAGAAAGACCCAACTATAAAAGAGAACTATAGACCGATCTCCCTAATGAACACAGATGTAAAAATTCTCAATAAAGTATTGGCAAATAGGATCCAGCAAATCATCAAGAAGATTATACACCATGACCAAGTGGGATTCATCCCAGGAATGCAAGGATGGTTCAACATACGCAAATCAATAAATGTAATCCACCATATCAATAAAGCCAAAAATAAGAATCACATGATCATTTCTATAGATGCAGAAAAAGCCTTCGATAAGGTCTAACACTTATTCATGATAAAAACTTTATAGAAAATTGGAATAGATGGTCTTTACCTCAATATAATAAAGGCCATTTATGACAACAGCCAGCATCATACTAAATGGCCAAAAATTGAAAGCCTTTACTTTAAAATTGGGCACAAGACAAGGATGTCCTTTATCACCACTCCTATTTAATATAGTACTGGAAGTACTAGCCAGAGCAATTAGGCAAGAAAGAGAAATAAAAGGGGTAAAGATAGGAAAAGAAGAAGTTAAATTATCATTGTTTGCAGATGACATGATACTCTACATGGAAGACCCCCTAAACTCCATTGAAAGACTCTTAGATACAATAAATAAATTCAGTAATGTGGCTGGATACAAAATCAATACTCAGAAATCAATAGCATTCCTATACACGAACAACAAAATCACAGAGAGGGAAATAAGAGAAACTGGACTATTCACATTAGCAAGCAAAAAAATGAAATATTTAGGAATTACTCTTACGAAAGAAGTGAAAGACTTATACAGTGAAAATTATAATACACTGAAAAAGGAAATTGAAGATGATCTCAGAAAATGGAAAGACATCCCTTGCTCATGGATAGGAAGAACAAACATTGTGAAAATGGCCATTCTCCCAAAACTGTTATACAGATTCAATGCAATCCCAATAGAAATACCATCAACATACCTTATAGATCTAGAGAAATCACTCCTAAATTTCATCTGGAACCAGAAGAGACCTAGAATTGCAAAGGCAATTCTAAGCAGCAAAGACAAAGCAGGAGGCATCACAATCCCTGACTTGAAGTTATACTACAAAGCAACAGTAGTAAAATCAACATGGTATTGGAATCAAAACAGAGCCGAAGATCAGTGTAATAGATTAGAAGATACAACCACAACTACAAACACACTCAACCACCTTATCTTTGATAAAGGAGCCAAGCAGGTTCACTGGAAGAACGACAGTCTCTTTAATAAATGGTGCTGGAAAAACTGGCTCTCCATTTGCCGAAAACTAAAGCTAGACCCATGTCTATCACCATGTACTAAATTAAAATCTAAATGGGTCAAAGATCTGAATATTAAAACAGAAACACTAAATCTATTGGAAGACAAATTAGGTAGAAACCTTGGAGACATAGGAGTAGGTAAAGAATTCATGAACAGGACTCAAACCGCACGGGAAATACTTCCCAGAATCAATAACTGGGACCACTTCTTATTAAAAAGTTTCTGCATGTCAAAAGAAATCTCCAGCATAGTGAAAAGATAACCCACAAACTGGGAAAAGATTTTAGTGAACTCTCTCTCAGACAAGGGCCTCTTGTCTAAAACATGTAAAGAATTAAAGAAACTCAGACCTCCAAAATTCAAAGATCCAATCCAAAAAAGGGCATCTGAGATGAATACGCAATTCTCAGATGAAGAAATCCAAATGGCAAATAAATACATGAAAAAATGCTCATCATCATTGGTCACTAGAGAAATACAAATTAAAACCCCACTGAGATACCATCTCACTCCTGAAAGAATGGCCAGGATCAAGAAAACCAACAACAAATGCTGGAGAGGCTGTGGGGAAAAAGGAACTCTCCTGCACTGCTGGTGGGAGTGTAGACTGGTACAGCCTTTGTGGAGATCTGTCTGGAGATTTCTCAAAAAGTTGGGACTGGAAATCCCATTTATTCCAGCTATTCCACTTCTAGGCATATTCCCAGAAGAACTGAAAGCATCATACCACAGTGATATATGTGCACCTATGTTTATAGCAGCACAATTTGTAATCGCCAGATTTTGGAAACAACCCAAGTGTCCATCAACTGAGGAATGGATAAAAAAGTTGTGGTATTTCTATACAATGGAGTATTATTCAGCTATAAAGAAGGATCACATTGAGATATTTATCAATAAATGGGCGCAGCTTGAGACCATACTCATAAGTGAAATAAATCAATCTCGCATGTGTGAATACCGAATAGTTTCCCTAATGTAAATAATGATTCAAATATATAAATATATGTGGCAATCATGATTCCCCATTAGGTGGCCTTCAAGCCTTATAAAGTTTTCACTCATTAATTAGAAAGGCTTTATTCTGGGCTTCTTGATATGGAAATATTTGAAGCTAGAGTATATGAAGTTTTATCCAAATACTTCAAGGAAAAAGACAGAGACTATGGTAACTACTATTAAGTCGGGTTATATGGTGGTGAAGTACTAGGTTGCTGAAACAGTCATGCTTTGACCTCTATTGTTATATTGTTATGTCCTGTTTTATCTCAATCTCCCCCTTATTCTTTTAAAAAAATTATTTAGTCATTTCTTATGTTTGTCTTAATTAAAGAAAAAATTTAAAAAATTAGGATATATAAATAGTAACTCTTTTTGATTTCCTATTAACTTGTTTTGAAGTCCTGTAATACTTCCACGATCTTGTTTTGACTGATTAGACTCTGTTCCATTCTATATGATAGTATCAAGTTTGAAGACATAGGCAACTACTTTGAAGGCAATAAGATTCACTAAGATACCCATTCTGGTTTGACTATTGTCTTCTTTGGAAGTCCTGTAATGTTTACAATGCCTAAGTTTTATTGGTCTTGTTCTCTACTGTTTTGTCCAACTTTATAATATCTAATGAGATAGACAATTCTTTTTAAGGAAACAAGAGACAACGTTGATAACCATTGTTGATAACCTTGTACTCTGTTCTACATCATGTGCTATGTCTATCCTTGGTTTTGACTGACAGCTTTGTTTTGCCATATTTGACTGTATTTTCTCCCACCCCAAAAAAGTAATAAGCACTAAGGAGTAATAAAATCCAAAATGTGTAAATTTTGTTGTAAAAAAGAGAGGGAAAAAAAAGAAAAAAAAAAAAAGGAAAAGAGCTCTAACGGATATAACAGCAAGTGTGTTTAGGGGTGTTAAATAGCTGACTATATCAATGTTTTTGGATCATTGAACACAGCTGTTTGCAGTCTCCCTGTTTGAAAGTCCACCTTGTATTCTTTGATACTGTGATTTGAGCAACTATTTTCAAGATGATAATATGTAATCTACTAACAGGTGATTTCTTACTGTTATTTTTTTTTTGTAGTTCTGTATTATGTGTACCCTTACACCACTTTGTTTTGTGTTTTTCTCTTTTTCCTCTTAAATAAAAAAAAAAAAAGAATTGACCTAAAATACCCAGGAGATGTTAACCAAAACTGGGAGTCCAAGGTCTGAGTAGGTGGTAGAGGGCTTGGAGATAATCAAGCTGAAAGTTACATAAAAGAAGGGGGCACAGAAAATGGGTAGATATAATACATACTTTCAAAGAAAAAATAAACAGTAAGAAATCACTAGTTGATGATTACATATTGTCTTCTTACAAATAGTTGTTCAAGATACAAAAGTGGAACATACAAAGTGGGGATTCATTGCGGGTTTCATTGCTCCCACGGTCCTTATTACTTTTTTTGGAAGAGAGTAAAACCAAATGTGAGATAACAGAACAGAGTCGGGCAAATCAAAAGGGTGGACATAATAGATAATAAATGTGTAATAGTGATTGTACAAAAGAGAGGAAAAGAAAGTGCTCTAAACTATATAACTGCATGTATATTTAAGTGTATAAGATAGAAAATGATATCACTGAGTTTTATTGGATCATTTAACAGAACTGTTTGCAGTATCATTGTTGGAATGTCCACTTTACAAGCTTTAATTTTGTGACTTGAACAATTATTTGTAAGACGACAATATGTAATCCATTAACTAGTGATTTCCTACTGTTTTTTTCTCTGTAAATCTGTATAACTTAAAAAAAAGAAATGATTGAAAAATACTGTGAATAATTATTTCTAAGATGACAATATATAATCCATTAACTAGTGATTTCCTGTTTATTTTTTCCTGTAAATCTGTATAACTTGTACTCTTTCTCTGCTTTTTTTCTTTTTCTCCTTAAATAAAATTAAAAAAAAAAGAAAAACAAACAAACAAACAAACAAAAAAAAACAAAGTGGGGATTCAAACAGTGAGACTGCAAACAGTTCTGTTCAACTATCGAACAAAAACTTAGTAATATGGTTATCAATCATACACTTAAACATACATGCAGTTATCCATATCTTCATTTATGTTGAGATTAAACAAACCAAAGCAGGCTAAAATCATTCTGAACAAGGAATAATAGTATTGATGGATTTCACATCATGACACTCTAGGATCAGCACAGGGTACTGTAGTGTCTCTTTTTCTTCAAAGTATTTGTTCATTTCATCATGCATTATAAGATCAGTTCTCATAAACTGTTTATTGGTTCTACGCATGCATGAGTCTTAACATGTATTTCTATCCTTTCTATATTAGAGGGAGAAACAAAACAAAGCAAGGCAAAACAAAACATATTCCTATAGACACATGAAATAAAAAAGATATATAAAACCACTGTACAAGGAGTTCTATGGATACTTGTTGTCTCGTGTTATCTTCAATAGAATTGTCTATATCATCAGATATACTATAATTGAGTACAGCAGTACATAAAAATATTAATAAAAACACAACTTTGTAGATAGTATAAAACTTCAAAAACAGGTGATAATTAAACCAGAATGGGTATTGTAGTGAATCTTGTCATCTTCAGTGTAGTTGCCTATACTCTCAGACTTGATAGTAATGTTAATCGTAACAGTTTTGAATAAAATCTGTCGATACCAAACAGCAATCAAACAAACCAGATTTAACTAAGATCAGTCATGATAAAACAGTATAAGTTATAAGGGTTCCAGATTAAGTTAATAGGAAATTACAGATGATTACTGAATTATATCCTGTTATTTTTGGGGATAGCTGTCTGTGTCCTCAGATCTAGCGCAAGTAGACAAACTGGGACAGAATAAAATCTAAGCAGAGTGGTGTGAGTAATGTGGGTCTTAAATCCTGATACACTATTAACAATATTCTCTGCCTTCTTTTTTAAGACTATTCCTCCCCTTTCACTCCCCCAGTGTGCACTGTGCATTTTTGGGTCTCACCACCACCCTCAGTTTTTACATTGGGGAGCAATCTGCTATTTACCTAAGTGGTTCTGAACCTTCTCCCTCCTGGACTTGATCTCTAGTTGTATTCCTTTACCTATTAAAGCTTGTCTTTCTAACCTATCCACAAACACTGGTCTAGTCACCCCTATTACTCACTGGTTCCCTGTCACATAGAGCATTGTTTTCTCGTATTTGATTTTTGGTCCATAAACCCTTTTTCAGGTTAATTATATTTCCTATAAAGAGCTTCTCGTGGACCCTACCTCCTGATCTACTCTGCCTGTGTTTCTTTATTTTTGTGTTTGTGTGTATCAAGGCCGTCTATTAGAGATTATAGCCCACCTTCTCTGCCTCATTTCTGTTGTGCTCTTTTTCTGCCATTAGTTGTCTACTTTTCTTCTTCATTCCACTTTCTGCTCCATTCACTGAGGTCTTTCTGCCACTGTTCCTGGAATCCTGGTACTTTTCTCTCTCTCTCTAGAATGTCCTGCAGTATTCTCTGTAGAGTTGGATTGGTGGTTGTGAATTTTTCCAGTTCCTCTTTGTCTTGGAAGCATCTTGTTTCACCATTAATTTCTAGACAGTTTTTCAGGGTACATCAATCTGGGCAGGAGGTTATTTTCTTTCAGGGCTTAGAATACTTTGTTCCAAGCTCTTTTTGATTTGATGGTTTGTGTTGAGAAGTCTGCCATGATTTTGACAGGTTTTCCTTTATAGGTGATCTGTTTCTTTTCTCTTTTAATATTTTGGGTTTTTTTTGTCTTTTTAAGACAGGGTCTCTATGCAGTTCAGGCTGGCCTTGAGCTCACTTTGTAGCCTAGGCTAGTCTTGAACTCACAACGATCCTGCTGCTGCAGCCTTCCAAGTGCTGGGATTACAGGCATGAGCCACCCACCCGACTAATATTCTGTTCTTATATTGAATTTTTTGGGTCTTGATTATTATATGCCTGGGTGTAGCTCTGTTTTGGTTGTAGGTGGCTGGAGTTCTGTATGTCTCATATGTCTGAATATCATTTCCTTTTCCTATGCTTGAGAAGTTTTCCTTAATTATTTCTGTGAATAGCCCTTGTAGTCCCTTTGTTTGTACCCCTGTTTCTTCATTCACATTCATTATTATTAATTTATAGATCCTCTTGTCGTCCTCTAGCCTTAGTATTGTCACTGCCTGTTTCCTTGTTATTTTTAAGAAATTTTTCCTTTTGTGATCCCACATTGCAAACCTGTCTTCCAGTTTGGATAATCTATCCTTAGTTTCTTTCAAGCAGTTTTGCCAGCTTTTAATGGAGTTTTTAATTTCCTGGTAATCTCTTTGAAACTGCTTCATGTATTCTATTCTTCATCAAATGTTTCTCTCCTTTTTTGGTGCTCCTCCTTTCTTCTCTGTCTTCTTGAGAGGTGCTTAGTATTTCTTTTATTAATCTACTCATATCTTGCTTTATTTGGTTAAATATTTCACTTTTGAACTTGTCTATGAGGTTCCGAAGATATCTCTTGATGTCCACTGGTGCCGTATCTGATACTGCATGTTTGTCATCCTCAATCTCTTTTGTATTTACCTCTCCTGGATTGATGTTCTCAGGGTTGGGGGCTGGGGCCTTTTTTTGTTGCTTCCTATTCTCATATTTTTTGTGTCTTTCATACAGCTGTATAAAGGAGGTCCCAGTCCCTTTCCTTATTGGTTATGGTTCTTCTGAAGCACACTGGCTAGGTGATGCTACCCTAGCCACACTCCAATAACTCCAGTGTGTTATTGAGGTGCAAACAGGGGTGGCCTATGCTGCCCCCCCGGCCCCCCATCATCAGTCAACCTGCTGAGGCCTTTACTGCATTAGGGTGTGCTACTTGTAGGGAATTGGTTTGGGACAACATATTGGGTCTCAGCCAGGGGCGTGACTCAGGCCAAGCGTACCCCACCAATCTCACCTGGGAAGGGAACAACTGACTAAAGTCATTGTTGTTCCTTATTGCCAGTCCTGCTCGATTCCAAAATGTCATTCCGTTGGTGCCTCTTTCCCGTGGAAGGGTTTTATTCTCGGCACTTGCTGCAGGTCGATGCAGGTCCCTTGCCAGCTCCATTCTCCATTGGGCTTGCTGACCTCCAACTTCAGTGTGCCTATACTTCAGTGCAAGTGTGGTTCCAATGAGTTGAAGTGGCGGGAATTTGGGCTTGAGAGAGCACAGAATCTTAGCTGCCTCAATAGTAGCCCTGGCACTGCATCCACAGCAGACTACTCAACACAAACCATCAAGCCAAGAAAAGTTTGGAGTAAAGTGTTTCAAGTCTGGAAAAAAAAATTTTCTAACCTAGCTGATGTACCTTTCAAAAACTATCTTTTCTTTTTGTCTTTTTTTTTTTTTTGAGACAGGGTCTCTACTCCTGAGTGCTGGGATTACACGCGTGAGCCACCACACCTGGCTCCCTGCAAAACTATCTTACAAAACTAATGGAGAAATAAGATATTTTCATGCGAAGAACAACTGAAGAAATTCATGACCACCAAACCCACTCTACAAATAGTCCTGAAGGATAGTCTAGAGAGAGATAAAGAGGATCACAATTTCAAGGACAGCAACAAAGGAAGATCACCAAGCAGGGCAGGCAACTGAACAGATGGGAAAAGTAGGGATCCAACAGCAGAAAAATAGCATGGCAGAGATGAGCCAATGCATACCAGCAGTAACTATTAATGTAGATGGCCTCAATTCACCAATAAAAAGAAACAGGTAGAGTGGATTAAGAAACAAGTTCCATCAGTATGCTGTATATAAAAATATTTACATATTTAACTCAAAAGGAAAGCAACCAAAAAAAAGCAAGGGTAGCTAGTCCATGGACCACAGAATGGATAAGAAGGATATGGTATTTTTATACAATAGAAAGCTACTCAACTATAAAGAAGGATGACCTGGAGGCTCTTGTAGATAAATGCATGTAACTTGAGCTCATGCTCTTGGTGGAAATGGTTCAAACTCATGAGGGAGGAAATTGTGTTCTCTCTTTATAAAAAACTGAGGGAGTTAGTGTGATCTAAAATGCACAATAGAAATTGTGAAAGTGAAAGGGAAGGAAATGTCTAGAAATGGATGGTGGTTGCCACTGTTAATTTCCTATTACCTTGTTTTGAAGTCCTGTATTGTTTATATAGCTTTGTTTGGTTTGGTTTCGCTGTTTTGTTTTGCTTGATTTTATTATGTCTGATGATATGAGCAGCTATTTTAAACGTAACAATAGGCATTATGGTAGCCATTATTGATTTCCTATTATCTTATTTTGAAGTCCTATATCGCTTTCACAGTTTTGTTTTAGTGGGTTTATTCTGTTTCATCTTGTTTTGTTTTATTCTATTTAAAACAAAATTTTTAAAGATTAAAAATAAAGTAATGAAGCTGCATCCTTAGGAAAATTTTTGAATGCAAAAGATCAGGGAGAAAATTAACAAGCTCAGAAAAGGAAAACTGCCATGCTGATGCATTTTAGCCTTTCCAATCCTTGATTTAAATGACAGATCTTTCCTAAGCCATTGGAAAGAGCCCAAGTACAGGACTTCAGGCAGTGAAGAAGGTAAATGTGAGAGAACTTGGTGGTGATCTCATACACAGAAAAAAACTTTGAAATTAAAAGTTTTTTTGAAAACCATGAAACAGTTGACCCTTCTGAAGCCAGGTCATCAGAATTTAGAAGAAATGTGTACCAACACATTCCCACAGATTACTAATGTTCAGCATGGAACCGGGTACCTGAGGAATAGCCCTCTGCCTCAGCTACTATAAGATGCTTTAGCTTCTTTTGCTCATGGGATCTGAAAGGCTACAACTCAGTGATCCAGCGAAGAGGAAACAATTCAACAGTCTCTGTTTATATGTGTCACAAGATGTGACATGTCTTTGACATTCACTGTGTCACTTGTATTGGGCACTGAGACTGATGTGAAAGTACCTTTGACAGAGAGGAGCACAGGAAAAGAATTCTTCACAAGAAAGCCAGAAAAAAGACAGGGACGTGCTTCTGTGATCACAGCCCCACGCTGTGGCCCTATGTGAGACCCTAAGGCGAGATGACCAGCCAAAGAGAAGTGATGGCTTCCACTGGCCCAGGAAGAGTGAGCTGGATGACTGGCTCCTCAACTTCCAGGTGCTGGAGTCACAACTACCATTCCAACTTCCCCCAAAAGTGACTTAATATGACTGCTAGAAATTTAGGGGCACATACAAGGACCAGATGCCAGAAATACTTCTGACCTAAGATTGGGGGAAGGAATCATTCCTCTTCCACACTATATACCACCTGAGTCCCTGCACATACCAGCCAAGCTGCTCTGTCTCCAAGTTCCCAAATCAGAGGCAGCACCTGGACTTGCAATAGGCACCCAGTGGGGATGTTAGGGCTCTATCCCAAGCTCTCAGAGTGAGCAGGGGCCTGGTCAAAGAATGGAAACATAACTGGGGTGATGTGTTGCAAGAGGGCCAGTAGAAGAGAAAAGGACATGGAGATCTCATTGTTAGTAAGATTGAGAGGTGGTAGGAAGCAAAATTACATGACTCAGATGTAGGTTAGCAGACTTAGGAATAGGGTGGTCTCACATTGGTAGGAGAGGAAACAGTCTATATGAGAGCTAGGAAGATGGGGCAAGTCTGTGAGGGCAAGATTGACATATAAGCCATACTCCGAATCTCTCATTCTGCTACTGAGTGTGGAACCAAGTGGCCTACCTTACTGTAAGCTGTAACTTCCATTGGTTGCTGAAAGTGTAGGAAGAATGCCAGGAGAAGCACAGGAGCTGGGAACTGGAATGTTTTAGAAGTCAGCGCCCTTTGAATACTTGAGTTTGAACTTCACTCGGGAGGAGTGGCTTTTGCTTGATTCTTCTGGGAATTCTCTATAGAATTGTGATCTGGAAATCCTTTAGAACCTGTCTTGAGTTCCATCCCTGGTACCAAGAAAAAGGAAAAAACAAATAAACAGTGTTGAAAAAAATCTTCACGTATTCCTAGTCCTTTAGAATCTATGAAATAACTTACACCGGAAGGAGAGATACATCCTACAACTAAAAAATATGCTAAGGCCTTCCTTCATTTCAGTTGTCTTCAAAGGCATAAAAGGATTCATGCTGAGGAACAAACACCAAACATGTGAAGGTGAACATTGTGCTAATCCTTCAGTTGTTCCACTTTCCTTTAGTATACAAAAGCACACACACTGGAGAAAAAGTTTATAGATGTAAACAATGTGTTAAAGCCTGCATTTATCATTTTTTCATTCAGAGATCTTAACTCACATGGGGGAAATCATATACATACTGTATATAGTGTCCTAAAGACTTCAGTCATTCTGGGTCCCTTCAAGTATATGAAAGAATTGATACCATGCAGAAAATCTATGAACCTAAACAGTGCGGTAAGCATTTATCCCAGTTCTATTCAAAAACATGAAGGAACTGATACTGGTGAAAAGTTCTATGGATGAAAATTATGTAGTAAAGTTCTTGGTTATTCCACCTCTCTTCAATTACACAGCAGAGTTCATAATGGTGAAGAACCCTATGAACTCAACAGTGTGTCAAAACCTTCAAATTTTCCTATTTTTAAAAAATGCATGAAAAAACTCATAGTAGAGAGAAGCCCTGCACATGCAAGAACCCAAGAAAAGGATTCCAACTAAGTCTTTGTCACAGTACATTTTCATGGAGCTATATACAGAAAAAGATTGATTGTAACTGCTGGTGGGGGATAAATTACAAACAAAATTGTACATCTTCTAGATGCTGTATAGGCACAAATCAATGTACTTGTTGATGGCTCCCAGGTTTGTAAAATGGTTCCATCAAGGTCTCACAAAGGGAAAACATAACTGGAGACATTACTAGGTTGTCATTACTATGATTGTCACTGCCATCACTTGAGCTGCTTTTGTGCAATGCCTAACCTGTGCTCAAAACAACCTAAGGCAAGGGAATACCTGACCCCAAGGTTCAGGATATAAATGCTATCCTTTGTGAAAACTTGCTTATGGATGTCACTGAATTGCACTGAGCAGAAGGGCAACAGTATAATTTGGTGCTTGTCTGCATCTTCTCAAGGTGGGGTGAGGTTTCCTACACCCTGTGCAGGACCAGCACCTCACTCTTTCCCAGACCCACATTTAGCTGTTGCTTACTTGTGAGCAGTGCAGGTTGTACAGAGGTGACCTCCCCAAATTAGCTTTCAGTTTCATTAGTCTGCAGAGCCCCTATGCTTCTCTTCATGGAAGCAGGTGGCTGGTGTTAGGACTAGCATTGTTCATCATCAACAGCCATAGCTGAGTGTAGACACACAAGCTGTGATACCATGGGGCAAAGACATGAGATAATGTCTCTGCGGAGGCCTGCATAACTCTCAAGGAAAATTTCTTCCCAGAAGTGGCTACAAAGCACGTTATTTATTAACCATCAAAATTCATCAAAATTCATTAACTCTGGCTGTTCCATTCATTTTGCAAGAGTGCTTTTTTTCCTCTGTTACAAGCCTTGTCTCCCTCACCAATTTGAAAAAGCCAGGAAATGTGGATTATCTAGGGAAAGCTTCAAGGAGAGAGCAAAGCAGGTCTAAGAGAAAAACTGTGGGATCATTGGCCACCAGAAGTGCCCAATGGTTGGAACCACACAAGCCCTTTGGAGCTCACAATTTGCTATGGGAAACTGGTCCAGGACTTAGCATTTTCCCTGCTGGATTTTGGACTTGTTTTGGTCCCAATGCTTTGTATCCCCTCTTTGTACCTTTTGGAATGGGAATGTTTATCTTGTATCTTGCATGTTGGAAGTGTTTAAGTTTGTTTTCGTTTGTACAGGGTCTTGCAGGTAACCTTTGCCTCACATCTCAGAGGAGATGTAGGACTTGTACTTTTCAGCAATGCTGAAACTGTTAGGACTTTGGCAACTCTTGCAGATGGACTAGATAGATGCCTTTTGCATAAAGGGATGTGCATGAGTCTTTGGGGGTCCAAGAACAAAATGTTATTTTTCTAATGTCATATAATGTTGATAGACTTAATGCTGGTCCTTAAGGATTGTTAAGCCACATTATGATGTTCAAGTGGCAAAATGCTAAGAATAAGCATGTCCTGTGTCTGGAAACCGGTTTAAACTAATGTATCTGCTTGCCAAGTTGACAAGGGCTGGATTGTTGACTGATACATTGTATCAATTTGAGAAGTTTAGAAGTTTGAGAGACTCAGCAGGGAGCCAGGATCCTGACTTTGTAAATATGCTCATCCTGTGCAAGAGGAGGGCACAGAAGATTTGTGAGTGCTACACCACCCCAGTGGGGAGTGGCCTGTGTACAATGTAAGGGAGGCTTGTTTCTGCCTTTTGGCTTTGGCTCCTGCCTGGGAGTGTTGTGCCAGTACCCCGCCAGCCTGCCTTGCAGCTAGCTGAAACCTTGGACTGAAACTTTCACAAACTGAGCTAAAGAAACCTTTCCTTCCTTTATTTTGGGTGTTTGATATTTTGTTGCAGCAATGAGAGAAAAATAACTGACACAGGTGGTCTCCTAGGAAATTGTTAGAAGTGCAAATACCAAGTTTCACCCTAGACCTGCTGAATTAGAAGCTCCAGGGACAGGGCCCAGGAATTCAAGCCATCTAACTACTTGTGAACTTTAAGTAGGCTTGAAAACAACAGGGGTAAAGCAGCTTTTACTCCTTCAGCAGTAAATTTGTTACATTTGTATCTTCTCAATTTCAAGTGTTGAGCTGGGCGTGGTGGCTCATGCGTATAATCTCAGCATCAGGGAGGCTGAAGCAGGAGGATCACTGGGAGTTCAGTGCCAGCGTGAGCTACCCAGTGAGTTCAAGGCCAGTCTGAATTACATAATGAGACCCTGTCTCAAAACAATAACAAAAACTAAAACTAAAACCACAAATCAATTTGAACTCTTCCTTTTTATTCATTTATTTTGTCTTTATTGAGACAGGGTCTCACTATGCAGTTCAGGCTGGCTTTGAGCTCACTTTGTAACCAAGGCTGGTCTTGATCCTGCCTTGCCTCAGCCTCCTGGGTGCTGAGATTATAGGTGTACACTACCAGCTCTTTTATTTGTTTTTGTACTGGGAATTGAACTCGTGACCTCGCGCTTGCCAGGCAGGCCTTATGCCACTGAGCTAAATCCCCAGCCCTCTTTTATTTGTTTTTGAGACAGAGCCTCACTTTGTAGTTAAGGCTGGCTTTGAACTTTATACCCCAGCCTGTCTCAAAGTCATAGTGATCCACCTGTCTCAGCTTCCTATGTGCTCAGATTACAAGCATTAGCCACCATGCGCAGCCTATATACAGTATACTGGAAACTTTCTATTTCTTTATTCGTATGAGAAAGTGACCTCATGCTTGCCAGGCAGGTGCTTGTGCTGTTGAGCTAAATCCCCAGAACTGGAAACATGATTTATTTATAGTAATTTTTTTTGTTTGGTGGCACTAGGATTTAACTCAGGGTCTACATATTGAGCTATCGCAGCAGCCTATTTATTTTGTAGTACTGGGCATTAAACTCAGGGCCTTCATACTGAGCTACTTACCCAGTCTCAATTTTTATTTTGGGACTAAATTGCTAAATTGCTAGGCAGCTCTCAATCTTTCTGTTCTGCTTTAGCTTCCCAGAATGTTCAGTGTATTAAGGCTGCACCACCACTCCAGCTCTAACATTTGTTTTAAATACGTTGCATCTTGCTCATGTATTTATTTGGCTATTCCGTCATAATTGACCATTTCTGGCTTTTTTTGATACCTTTTTTTAAATGGTTTTGTTTTTTGAAACAGGGTCTCACTATGTAGTCTTCACTGGCCTCAAACTCACTACATAGCCCCACTGGCCTCAAACTACAGCGATCCCCTGGCCTCATTCCCCAGTGCTGGCATTCGAGGCATGTACTACATGCCCAGCTTTTAGCAATATTTCCGCCTCAGCTTCCCCGGTACTAAGGATTACAGGTGGGTGCCATCATGCCCAGGCTTTGTCGGTAGCTGTTTTGATTATTACTAATACATATGGAGATACAAGTCAGATATGGTAACACATGCCTATAATCCCAGCGCCTGTCTCAAAAAGCCACAAACAAACAAAAATGAAAATTACCTAGATACAGTTAATATAACAGAGGTAATTTTCCCATCTAGGGGACATGAGGATTATCTACATACATTTTTGGTTGTCACCAAGTTTGAGGAGTGTTATACACATGTAATGAATAGAAGCCAAGGATTCTGTTAAACAACTTACAACTAACTGGGTATATGGTAAAAAGCTGTGATCCTTGCTGCATGGAGACTGAGGCAGGACAACTGCCAGTTCAAGACCAGCCTGGGCAACTTAACAAGACCATGTCTCAAAAAAAGGAGATATAGCTCAGAGGCAAGTGTGAGGTATGAAGTTGAATCTCTAGTACTGCTAAAAACAAAAGTGAATCAAAAAAACCAACATTTTACGTAGTAGAATTATCTGGTCCAAACTATCAAGTGTAGAGATTGGGAAATTTGTATTTTTTTTAGAGGAAAAAACCAAAATATAAAAAAGGGTAGAATACAGAATTTCAAAAAAAAAAACAGTAAGAAATTACTAATTAATAAATTACATATTGTTATCTTAGAAGTAGTTGTTCTTGGGGCTGGGGGTTTAGCTCAGTGGTATAAGTGCCTGCTTGGCAAATGCAAGGTTGTGAGTTCAAATCCTAGTACCAAAAAATAAATAGGAAAAAAAGTAGTTTTTCAAGTTACACAATCAAAACTTAAAAAGTAGACAAACAATGACAGTACAAACTATTCTGTTTGATAAGTTAACAAAAACTTAGGATGGTTATCTGTCTTGCACAATTATATATACATTTATATCCTTTTTTTTCAGTACCAGGGATCAAACCCATGACTTGGCATCTGCTAGGCAAGTGCTTATGCCACTGAGCTAAATCAATGGCCTACAGTTATATCCTTTCGAGCACTTTCTTTCCTTTTCATTGTCACAACATCTATTATACATTTTGGATTTTTTTTTTGAGACAGGGTCTTGCTATGCAGTTCAGGCTGGCCTTGAGCTCACTTTGTAGCGCAGGCTGGTCTTGAACTCGCAACAATCTTCCTGCCTCAGCCTTCTGAGTGCTGGGATAACAGGCATGAGCCACCATGCCCAGCTGGATATTATCCTTGTTTTCTTGTTAGGGAAATTCAGATTTTACAGCTGTCAGAAACAAGAGACAGATCACTTACAAGGGAACACCCATCAGAATTACAGCAGATTTCTCTGCACAAACCATCAAATCATGAAGAGCGTGGGGGGAAATAATTCAAGCTTTGAAAGACAACCTCCAGCCAAGATTGATATATCCTGCACAACTATCCCTGGAAATTGATGGAAAAACAAGGTGCTTCCAGGATAAAGAGGAACTAGGGGAATTTGCAACCACCAATTCAGCTCTACAGAGAATACTGCAGGACATCCTAAAAGAGAAAAATACCAAGATTCCAGAAATAGTGGCAGAGAGGCCACAATGAATGGAGCAGAAAGAGAAATGAAGAAGACAAACTGACAACTAATGACAGAAAAAGAGCTCAACAGAAATGAGGCAGAGAAGGTTGGATGGTATGAACAGCTATTTTGAAGAAAACAAGACATCATAATAGCTAGTGCTGATTTAATATCATCTTGTTTTGAAGTCCCATCAAGCTTTTGTTCTTCTGTCTCCATCGGTCTTAACATGTTGTATCTTACTGAATTTTAGTATATGTGATAATATAAACAAAAACTTTTATAGACAAGGAGATAATACATAAACCATTGTTCATTTTCTGTTAGTTGGTTCTAAATATCCTGTAATACTGCCATTCTCTTGAATGGTTTTACATTGTCTTGATATGTTTGATGCTACAGTATACAAAGTTATACTCAAAGATTGCAAGGAAAGAGACACTATGGTACTACTTTTATGTTGGGATATCTTGTGGTGAAACACTATTTTGCTTAAATGGTTATGCTCTGATATGTGCTGTTTTATTATGTCCTCTTTTATCTCAATCTCCTTTATTATTTGTATTTTTATCTTTTTAATTAAGGGAAAAATAAAAATAGCAGGATATATTATAGTAACCCACTTTTATTTCCTATTAACTTGATTTGAAACCCTGTATTACTCTCACCATCTTGTTTTGACTGATTTTACTCTATTCTGTTTTGCTTGATAGTATCAAGTTTGAGAGTATAGGCAACAACTGTGAAGACAGTAAGATTTACTATGATGCCCATTCTGGTTTGACTATTATCTTCTTTTGAAGTCCTCTAATGTCTCCAATGTTTTGATTTTATTGGTTTTGTTCTTTACTGTTTCGTTCAATTTTATTATAACTGATGATATAGGCAATTCTTTTAAGATAGCAAGAAGCATTATGGTAACCATTGCTGATCACCTTGTATTCTGTTTTTACATTATGTATTATGTCCATCCTTTTGATTTGACTGACTCTGTTCTGTTATGTCACATTTGGTTTTATTCTCTTCGAAAAAAAGGTAGTAAGAACTGTGGGAGTAATAAAACCCAAAGGGTGTAATTGTCATTGTAAAAAAGAGAGGAAAAGAAAGTGCTCTAAAGGATATAACTGCATGTATATTTAAGCGTGTAAGATAGATAACCATATTACTGAGTTTTTGCTGGGTCATTGAACAGAACTGTTTACAGTCTCACTGTTTGAATGTCCACTTTATGTGCTTTCATTTTGTAACTTGAACAACTATTTCTAAGATGACAATATGTAATCTATTAACCAGTGATTTCCTACTGTTTATTTTTTTTGAAATTCTGTATAACTTGTACTCTTTTTCTGTTTTTTTTTCTCTTTAAGTAAAATTTTTTAAAAAATTAAAAAAAAATGAAGGAAGTTAAACCATATCTGGAAGAATGCACTAAATGTGGAAGCTCACCTGGCGAGAACGAGCCGCGTGGCTCCCAGTCCCACCACTGACTCCCTCTGACCTGGTCAAGGAAGAGTCTGAAAGTCACTCCTCTTTCTGCCATCTGCCAACAGGACTGTGCTCTCAGCACTTGGTCCTCCATATATTACAACACGGCTCTTTTCAAAATAAAAGCACAGCTTTGTAGAGAACAGTTCAGTGGTGTTTAGTGTATTCATGAGATTCCACAATAATCTCCATTATCTCATTCCACAACACCCTCATCACCCTACAAAGCAGCCCTGTACCAGTGAGTGAGCACTCCCCATTTCCTTGGTGTGCTGCCACACCAAGCTGGCTTTGGTTTTGTGAGACAGAATCTTGCCATGCAGCTCAGGCTGCCTTCCAGTTCATTGTGCACCCCAGGCTGACCAAGAACTCATCATCTTCACTCTGTCTCCTGAGTGCTAAAATTATAGGGATGCCTCATTATGCCCAGCTGGAGCACAAAGGTTTTTAGTTTTGGTAAAATCTGCTTTATATATTTTTCCTTTGGTTATCATATATAGAAACAAGAGCATAAGCATTTGCTCCTGTTTTCTTCTAAGGGTTTTATAGTTTAAGACCTTGTACTAGGTATCTGCTATGCTTTGAGTCAGTTTTCTAATACAGTAGAGGGGCTCAACATCACTCTTCTGCATGTGGATATCCAGTTCTCCTAGCAACACTCTGCAAGACTATTCTTTTGACACTGGATTGTCTTCACACCCCTGTCAATAGTCACTTAATGGTAATGTGAAGATTTATTCCTAGGCTGTCAGCTCGAATCCATTGTTTTACAGTCTAGTCTTACTCTAGTACCACACTCGGTTTGCTGCACATCTCCACTGGGTTTGGAAAGTGGAAACTGATTCCTAGTCTGTTCTTTTTCTAGATGATTTTGGTGATCTTGAATCTCTTGACTTGCTATGTGAATTTTAGAAACTAGCTTGCCGGGTTTTAGAAAAAATACAGCTGGAATTTTTTTTTTTTTTTTTTTTTGGTACTAGATATCAAACTTACGACCATGTATCTATCTGCAAGGCAGGTATTTGTGCCACTGAGCTGAATCCCCAGCCCTCCAGCTGAAATTTTATGTTTTCTTTCATTTTGTTTTGCAGTGCTGGGCCTCATGCTGGGTAGGTGAGTGCTATACCACTGAGCCCCAGCCCCAGCCCAGGTAGCTGGGATTTTGATAGGAACTGTGCTGAAATCATAGCTCAGCTTGAAGAATAGTGACATCTTTTTTTGTTTTTTTGTACCAGGAGTCAAACTCAGGGCCTAGTCCTTGCCAGACAGGTGCTGTGCCACTGGGCTACATCGTCGGCAGCTGTGCCCTCTTAATAGTAATGATGTCTTCTATTCATTTAGATCTTTAATTTCTTTTAACAGTGGTTTATAGTTTTCAATGTATATTTTGAACCTCTTTGGTTACATTTAGTCCTAAATGTTTTATTCTTGTCAACACATGGGATAATTTTCTTAGTATCATTCTTAATTTTCTTTCTGGCCTTGGGGGTGGAGCCCAGAGCCTTGTATGTGCTAGTAAAGTATGCTGCACTGAGTTACACTGCAATGGAAAAAGACAGCCAATTTTTGCATAAGGATCTTGCGTTCTACAACCTTTAACCTTACTATTCCTAGTTTCCTTCCATGTATGCATTCATTATGGTTTTCTCTTCTCTTTTGATTTATTTGATTAAGAGATTTCACTGTAGTTCAGACTGGCCTTGAACTTACTATATAGGCCAGGCTGACCTCCAAGTGATCCTCCTGCCTCAGCCTCGTGGGTCCTGGGATTACAGACATGTACTGCCAGAATGACTGGCTTATACTTTCACACTTGTACCAGGGACTGAGCTACACTCTTGTCCCTTGCTTTATTTTTATTTTGAGACAATATCTGCTCAATTGGTTAAATGTCCAGGTGGGAATCCTCCGGCCACCCGAAGTGCTAGGATTACAGGCCTGCAGCAAGATGCCTGGTTTCTCTATAGTCTTCTATATGCATATGGAATTATACATAGCTTTGTGTTTCCAATATGGATCCTATTTTGTTTTCCCCAGCTGTCCTAGTTCAAACCTCCATATAGATTTTAATAAATATAACCATGGTGGTATTTTCCCCTTTTCTTTTAGTGCCCTGTATTAGGCTGAGGTGATTCTTTTTTGTTTCCTTGTTTCTTGGTACTGGTGATTGAACTTATATCCTGGCCCTAGCCAGACAGGTACTTATGTCTCCATCCCTGAGGTGATTCTATTCCTAGTTTGTGGATGGTTTTATAGTGAAAACGAGTTAATTTTTAATTGCTCCCACTGCATTAATGTAGATGAACATGTTTCTTTTATTCTATTAATATTGTGTTTTAGGTTTTTTCTGTTGAGCCGATTTTTCAAGTGTGAGGCCCTAAATTGTATTCTGGATACCAAAACAAATCAATGGTAAAAGGTCAACTATGCTGGGCTGGGTGTGTAATCCCAGCACTTGGGAGGCTGAGGCAGAAAGACAGCTGTGAGTTCAAGGCCCACATTAACTACACAGCAAGACCCTGTTTGAAACTGATTTTTCTGTTGAGCCAAACTTGCATTCCTGGACTTGATGCATAGTGTTAGCTGTATTCTCGGTTTAATGTGGTTTGTAAGTATTTATTGAGGAATTTTATATCTATTTTCATAAGAAATATTGATTCAGGGCTGAGGATATAGCTCAGCAGCACAGCATTTGCCTGGCAAGTGTGAGATTGTGAGCTCAAACCCTGGTACAAGAAAAATATACACACACACATATATATATTCATATACATGTATATATAATTTTCTTGATTTCTTCATGTGTCTTTTTTTTTGTATGGGGGGGATACTGACTCCTCAAATGAATTAGGAACTATTCTTCATTTACATTTTAGAAAATGTTTTGAAGGGTTGGGGTTACTGCTTCTTTAATTAGTTGGCAGATTTCACCAGTGAAGCCTCTGATCATGAGATTCTCTTCATCCCACCAAAGAGAAAACAAAAGGCTCTTCTGTTGTGAGAAGTTTTGATCAATAACTCAATCATTACATTTAAATATGCCTGTTCAGGTTTTGTTTTTCCTTCAGTTTCTAGAACTGTATCTATTATCCGGGTTATCTAAGTTATTGGCAGATAATTTTTTTGGTTTTCCCATATAATCCATTCCATGTTATTAATAATCCATACCAGGTCAGTAATAATCCTACCCTTGTTTGAGTCACAGTTTATTAGTCAGACTGACCTTGAAATTGCTGTGATCCGCCTGCCCCAAGGTCCCAAGTGCTGGGATTGTAGACATGTGTCTTCACACCCAGCAATGTCCCCTTCTTTGATAATGATGTTTGCCCCCCAAACAGGGTTTTGCTGTGTAGTTAATGCGGGCCTTGAACTCACAGCTGTCTTTCTGCCTCAGCCTCCCAAGTGCTGGGACTACATACCCAGCCCAGCATAGTTGACCTTTTACCATTGATTTGTTTTGGTATCCAGAATACAATTTAGGGCCTCACACTTGCCAAGCAGGCACGGGGCTGCTAGGCTGCTAAGCTATCTGCCCAGGACCTTTGTTAAAAACTAATTTTTGGCTATGTTGATTTTCTCTACTGTTTTCTAATTCTCTGTTTCACTTTTCTCTGATCTTACTCTTTATTTTTTCTTTCTGATGTCTTTTTTTAAGTTTCTTGGGTTTTCCCCTTGTTTATTCAGAGCTTTATATTACTGATGAGAATCTTTAATATTTGCAATTGTGTGTATAGCTTTCCTAAAGTGTTGGTGCTGGGTGTCACCATTTATATTCATTACTTCACTGAAGTGTTTTTTCACGTCTCTGTTATTTGTTCTTGACCAGTAGGATACTTATATATAAGCTTAGTTTCCATATTTAGGAATTTACCAGACTTCTTCCTGTCCTTGATCTGTGATTTCATTCCACCTTGTTTAGAGAACATATTTTGTGTATTAGTCCTTTTAAGTGTATTGAGACTTCAAGATAGGTTTGATGACACATGCTTATAATCCCAGCATGGGAGATTCAGGAATGAGGACTGCAAGTTCAAGGACATGCTGGGGTACATAGCAAGTCTGGAGCTGATCTGTGTTACAGAGAGAGACCCTGTTTCAAATGAAACGAAAGAACTGATTGAGACTAGACCTATGGTCTATCTCAATGTACCTGATTTAATAGTAAAAGGTCCCAAGGTCTTGGGACAGATGCATGTGGCACTACAGGTTTTCTCAGTGTGCTCTTAAGAAGACTGTGTTTCTTCTGTTTTTATGTTGTTGGGAAGTATTCTATACATGAATGTTAGGTTTGTTGGCTTCTTGTGAAGGCTTCCTGGTGCAGTCACTTTTAGAGTTTTTGTTTTTAGCCTCTTTTTTCCTTCTCTTTTCTATTCACTTTCTCTTTTCCACAGTACATTTTAGAGACCTACAGAATCCCCAAAGCAAGAGTGCTTTCTGCAGTCTAAGGTTTATTCATAGGTAATGACAGAAATTGATTTTTTTTAACCTACGAATACACTTCATACCAAAAGAGAGAACAACTTTTCATGTAATTCCATGCATATTGAAAATACAGATAATTTTTATCCCATTGCATTTTTCAGAATTCTCAACCATAATCCTCTGAAAACTATTGAAGATCCATCACTTTTTACATTACAAGCATTAAATTATCTGTAAGTACTGCGATAATCTTTAAGTCATAATACGACTTCAGCTCTTTTTGTTTCCTTCTAAGAATGGAAAAGTACTGTGCTGTTATTCTAAAGGTCATAAGTTTAATTTTAATCAGGTTATTCACAAAAAAAGGATTAAGACGTAGAATAGGCAAGAGAGTCAGCAGGGATAGGGAGCACAGCTGAGGAAACAATGTATTAATGGCAAAGCCCAGGCTAGAGCTGTAGCTGAATAGCAGAGCATGTGCTTAGCATGCACATGGCCCTGGGTTCCATCCCCAGAACTGAATGAAAACCACAAAGAAAGCAAAGCCCAATACAGGGCTGGGGATAGAGCTCAGCGGCATGGTACTTGTCTGGCAAGCACGAGGTCTCAAGTTTGATTAATGATTCAAAAAAAAAAAAAGGCCAATATAAAATGTTAGCCGCACTTTCCCACCATCCTTCTGTCTCCACGTGCCATCATCCTCTGTTCAGAAGGGAAAAGAAATGCTTTGCTGACCAGAGACAAGGTTTTATTCCTTATTCACTACTGAGTTTGGACCGAGACTCCAGCAAGGGAAGAAATCCTAGGAGTCATCTTCCCATTCTAATTAGAATATAACTACTTATAGCTGAGAGAATTCATGAGTCTTTGTGACTAAAACACCAAAACTGAAAACTCAGATGATTATTTATCCAGCAGATCTTTGTCAATGTTAGACACTGAAAGGGCACCAGGAAATTGAGGATGATCCCTGCCACCTCAAGTAGGTGCCTGTCTACCTAGAAAGAAAAGACTTCTGCTATGCCAGTAACTCAAAGCCACGTTACGCAGGTGCCAAACACTTAGGCATGCCAAAAAAAACCCCCACAAAAAACCAAAAGGCAGCTCCCAGTACCTGGCTGCTGAATTGGTGGCCATTGGCTCGATCTTTTGCAGCACTAGCAAGACAAAACAGAACATTTTAAGTGAGCAATGAAACTTGCAGACTCATTATTGTAGTATCTACCAGAATCTGTGGCTTGTACTTTTCATTCTTTCAATGATTATTTTCATTCTACATGTTTTTTGTTTGTTTTCCCCTCAGCCATGCCACTCTCCGGATGATTCTGTTGTGATAGTTTCTTTCCTTTCTTTCTTTGAGGTCTCACTGCATGTTGGTGTCGCTCCCGGCCGGCAGGAAGAACACACGACAAAATCTGGCGGTGGCGAAGTATTCTATTTTATTTCTCTCCTCCTTCACAGTCTACCCTGGGACTCGTCCCGGCCGAAGCCTCTGTTGGTCCGCTCCCCGCGGCTCCTTCCGTGCTTTGCTCCGAAGCCTCTACCGGTCCGCTCTCCGCGGCTCCTTCCGTGCTTCTCCCCGAAGCCTCTACCGGTCTGCTCTCCGCGGCTCCTTCCGTGCTTCTCCCCTCCAGGGGTGGAGGTACTGGCTATATATAGGATTGTGGCCTCCAATCAAATCAAGGCGGGTCGCGTAAGCTGATTGGCTAGCAACATTAGTAGCTAGGCAGACTACCCTGCGAGGCGGGAACTTAGTGGGGTGATCAGGAAGCAGGAAACAGGCGCCACACAGGCGGGCTCGATGAGAGGGGTAATCTAGCTCAGGCTTTTGTACTTTCCTACAGGCCTCGCAATCACCGCGTCTGATGACTTGACAGTGCCACGGCTCCCAACATCTCCCCCTATTTTATTTTAAATGAATACGCGCATCGCAGCCCGTCCTGGATAGAGTGCAGAGGCCTATGCCCTGTGTTGAGGCCCACTGTAGGCCCTTGGCTTGGACCCTGGTCAGCCGTCCCTGGGTCCGCCAAGGCCTTGAGACCCTCGTCCTTTTTTCAGGGCCAGGAGTGAACTGGACGGAACCTGGATGCACATAGGCATGCACTCCTGCCCCTCCGTGCGATCCCCTCAGAGAGACATCTAGATCTGGGCAGATTCTAGTAATCCAGCGGCTTTCGTGCAGTATGGGGTAGGGCCTGGCTTAGGTTGAGTCGTGCTGGGGAGGCACGCTCTTACCCGTCATTGACTCACCCACCCTGCTACATGTTGTTGTCTAGGGAGGAGAATGTGGGAAGCCTGTCACTTTTAAACGCGGTCGTAGGCCATGCGAGCGAGCCATGCGTATACAAGGGTAGCACATAGGGGAGCAAGCCGTTCCAGGCCCCCAAAAAGGGATTGTCCTGCAGTTCTTTTAGGGCTCATCTTGTTGTTGGGTCTGCGGTTGGCCTCTGGTGGAACAGGCCTGATCTTCAGTCGAGGGACTTGTCAACCTCTCTGGGACCCACAGTGGTTCTCGTCCCGGTCCCTGCGGAAAGACACAAACCGCGCCTCAGCTTCCTCTTTTGTATCTCTGCCCTCCTTGACGGACCCTTCTCGGGAGCTTCCTGACTGTGTCTGTTTAAACACCTTGCGTACTTCTACAAGTTCTTGAGAGCTCCCCCCGTAACTACCCTCACTCTTTAGGCACGCGTGTATCATTTCCCACAACGGACGAGCAGAGACCGAAGCTCTACCCTCCCGTTCTGCTAGGGAAAGGTCTCTGCCCAACTTTTCCCAGGAGGGTAGGTTTACATGCCCTGTAGGCAGAAACCAGGGAGCAAAGCTGTCAATTTCTGCAAGGAAATTTTCTAGAGTCTTACGCCCCACCTTGAGGTCCTTGGACTTTAGGAGTCTCCGAAGGACCAACACCAAGGCTGTGTATCTTTACTTGGCATGTTTCCCATTTTTAATATATCTTCTGTTATTTTTACTTCTATGTTTATGTTTTACACTCTTTTATTACCTTAAGTTCTGGTGTTATGTTTTATACTCACCGCGTGAGGCCCAAGAAACCCACCACTTATGCGTGAGATTGAGAGGAGTCTACAAACCCTGTAGGTGCGCGCCACCCAGGGCCCAGGCTTATCCCCTACTCACCTGTCCTGTAGCTCTGTGTAGGAGAATGCAGTCCACCGCCGAATCTCGGGGTTGATCATTCCCCGTACGGGCCACCAGCTGTCGGTGTCGCTCCCGGCCGGCAGGAAGAACACACGACAAAATCTGGCGGTGGCGAAATATTCTATTTTATTTCTCTCCTCCTTCACAGTCTACCCCGGGACTCGTCCTGGCCGAAGCCTCTGTTGGTCCGCTCTCCGCGGCTCCTTCCGTGCTTCTCTCCCCCAGGGGTGGAGGTACTGGCTATATATAGGATTGTGGCCTCCAATCAAATCAAGGCGGGTCGCGTAAGCTGATTGGCTAGCAACATTAGTAGCTAGGCAGACTACCCTGCGAGGCGGGAACTTAGTGGGGTGATAGGGATCAGGAAGCAGGAAACAGGCGCCACACAGGCGGGCTCGATGAGAGGGGTAATCTAGCTCAGGCTTTTGTACTTTCCTACAGGCCTCGCAATCACCGCGTCTGATGACTTGACAGTGCCACGGCTCCCAACAACTGCATAGTTCAAGTTGACCATGAACTTACTATGTAGCCCAGTTTTACCTCATGGCAATCCTCCTGCCTCAACCTCCCAGGTGCTGAGACTATGGATCACTATATCTGGATTCTAGATGATTTTTTTTAATGCCTATCTCAGGCAGGGATTTAGTTCAGTGGCATAAGCACCTGACTGGCAAGCTCGAGGTCATGAGTTCAATCCCCAGAACCAAATAAAACAAAATTCTTTAATGCCAATCTCTTTGTTGTAGATCAGTGATTCACAAGCCAACCCCATAAGTTACATCTACCACTTTCAGCTGAAATGCGGCCTCTGATAAAACACATCACCTTGTTATACAAAGTCTGTCAGGAACAGGCAATCATGTGGCTCTCATGATTATATTGATTTTTAATCACCAGCATCAAAGAACCAGTAACGGACTTTCCAAAGAATCTTACTTTGGCCCCTGAGCACACAGCCCCACGCATGCACATACCACACTTACTTGCCATCTGGTGCATCTCCTCCATACGTGCTCTTATCACAGATCGGTAGTTCTTACTCCCTGAACCAATCTATGAAAAATGATTACACATTCAGGTTAAATCTGGAGCATCCTGTGGTTCCAGAGAGTAAGAGAGAGCTCAATAAAGGTGAGAACTTGCTGAAGGAAGGGCAGCTCAACCTGAAGTCTGACATAATCCAAAGATGGAAAAACCTGAACGACACAATAAATATGCTATAATTCATGCTCTAAAATAAGTATCCGGGGGGCTGGGGATTTAGCTCCATGGCATAAGCGCCTGCCTTGCAAGCAAGCAGTCACGAGTTTGATCCCTGGTACTGATAAAAAAAAAACAATGATCCAGAATCTCAGGCTGCTATAGATGAGATTTATTGATAATCACTAAAATGAATGGCTAACATTTAAGAAGAAATGGGATGTACATTAGCTCAAAGTTCCTTCCCTAAGGCACTTATTAGTGACAAAGAAAGATAGAGGTAACTTTACAGCAAAGAAATGACATAGATCAAATGATTGAGGTCAAGGTCATCAGTAATAAAACAGCATAAGAACACATTACCACTTTGGTGCTATCCTCACTAATACATGGCATGTCCAAGTATGAGAACACCTCTGACAATCACAAACAGAGACATGTTCTATGAGACAATTGATCGCTATTCCTCCAAAGTAGGAAGATCATGAAAAAGACTGAGTTAGGGAAAAGGCAACCTCAGGAGGGAAAACTGGTAAAACTGAAATTGCCTTCAGTTGACCAAACGGGATCAGTGTCAATCTTTGTTTCCTAGTTTTAATAACCACATAATACAATTGTGTAAGAGATTAAGATTAGGGAAACTGAGTAATAAAACAGAAACCATTTTTTTAACTTTTCTGGAAACCTGGACAAAATAAGTAAATTAAATAAATAAATATGAAACACAACTAGTTCAAGCCAGACATGGTGGTACAGGCCTGTATTCCCAGCACTCTGCGAAGCTGAGGCAAGTAGATCAATCACAAATTGGAGCCCAGCTTGAACAATTTAGTGAGACCCTGTCTGCGGGTGAGTTAAGGTAGATGCTAGCGGGGGAGGGGGATGAGAAGAGACAAGAGACAGGAATGGAGACAAGACAGGATTCTGATCAAGTCTCGTTGATTCAAAGAAAGAGTAAGGAACACATAGGGTATTGGGGGAAGAGGGAGTTGGGGTCTGAGACATCAGCAGGTGACCTATAAACAGTGACAAGACCAGGGGTTATGGGGTAATTCAAATCTCCCCTGCTTGGGTTCCTAAGGCAGGCTGATTAGCATAATCCCCAATGGGCCAAACAGGCTAGGCAAGGAGAGAAGCTTAACTACCAAACGGAAAGTTAACTCCTAGAGGAGGTTAAGGTGGCTGCTGCCTGTAGATATAAGGCGGCAGCCAATTACAGGGCTTCCCACACTGTCTCAACATAAAAAATAAACAGAAGGGCTGGATCTGCATTCTTAGGGACAGGAATCTAGCTCACTGGTATAAGTGCCTGCCTGGAAAGTGCAAGGTTATCAGTTCAATTCCTGGTACCAAAAAAAAGGCTACAGACGAACCTCAGGTTGATGGCCCTGGTGCAACTTGGCCCTCCATACTAAAACAAAACCAAACCAGGGAAATGAAAGAATGAAGCAAAGGGGTTTGTTTGGTAGCTGGTATTAAATTCAGAGCCTCACTCTTTCCAAAGAGGTGCTGTACCACTGAGCTAAATCCCCAGCCTCAAAATGAAGCAAATTAACAAGAAAACAAAACAATCATTTTTCAATTACTAAGCTTTTTCAGTTTTGCCTTTGGTGTTTTGCTGAGGCAGAGTCTCGCTACATTGTCTATGCTGGCCTTAAACTTTCTATGTTTAAACCGGGTGTGGTGGCACACACCTTGGATCCCAAAACTCAGGGAGGCTGAGTCAAAATGATCACTGTGAGTTCAAACCAGCCGGGGCTACAAAGTGAGCTCAAGGCCAGCCTGAACTGCACAGTGAGACTGTCTCAAAAAAACTGGGCAGGGGAGGGAAGGGGGGAACCTCTCTATCCTCTTGCCTCAGCCTCCCAAATCCTGGGATTACAGGAGAGTGTTTGTAGTACAGGTTTATACCATCACAGCCAGATGAGACATAGCTTTCCACTGCAAGAAAAACATTTCTTCTAGAAGGCAGACTGCTGGGATGACAGACATGTGGCACCACATCCAGCCATAGCTTTTAAAATTCATCTTAATATTAATTTTCAAATCTCCTAATTGGACCATATTCACTGACTCTCGTGCTGACTTGCCCTCTTGAAAGGGTAAGTAAACTAAAAATATAAACTGATAAAGGACCTGGGAATTTAGCTCAGTGGCACAAATCTTGAGAGCCATTCCCAGTACCATAAATAAATAAACAAACAAACAAACTAGCCAACTTACTGAGCCTTTTTGGATTTTCCAGTCAATTCTTCTTCAATTCTCTGAAGGCCCACAAAGATTCCATGTGATTCATTGAAGAGTTTCCTTAAAATTTTAGAATAAATATCCATATCCTTTCGGATCATATAGACAAAGGGGCAGCCTCGTACCACCTCAGATTTTTCTGAAACTACACAGAAAAAAATACTGTGATATTTATCATCATCTCCCTCAAAAGAAAAGCCATTCAGAGCCAAATGCAAGCCTGTAATCCTAGCATTCCTAAACTGGGCATGGTGGCTTACCCCTGTAATCCCAGCACTCGGGAGGCTGAGGCAGGAGGATCTTTGCGAGTTCGAGACCAGTCTAGGCTACAAAGTGAGCTCAAGGCCAGCCTGAACTGCACAGAGAGACTGTGTCTCAAAAAGACAAATCCCAGCACTCCTAAGCTGAGGGATGGGCTGGGGATATAGCTCAGTGGCACATTTGCCTGCCTGGTAAACACAGGCCCTGAGTGTGATTTGCAATGTTTAAAAAAAAAAAAAATAGAAGGCTGAGGCAAAAGGATTGCCTCAAATTTAAGACTATTCTGGGCTACACAGAGTTCAAAGCCAGTCTGAACAACAAATGGTAGTGAGAACATATGTCAAAGAAACAAAACATACAAAACCTTTAGTTAGCTCAGTGGGTGTGAAGGCATGACCTACTATCAGCTACTCTGGGGGAGAGACAGGAGGGCAAAACATTAAAGGCCAGCATGGGCAATTTCATGACACCCTGTCCATATTGTCTCAAAATTAAAAAAAAAAAAAAAGCTGGCAATGTAGCTCAACAGTGGAGACACTGGGTACAATCCCCAGTATATTCAGACAGACAGACAGATGGTGCTTTAGCTCCCGGGCTACTAATTTCATTTATAAACACTAAAGTTTAAATCAAGTGTGGTAATGCACATCTGTAATACCAGTGCTCTGGAGGCTGAGGCAGGAGGACTACCTTGAGTTCTCGGCCAGACTGAACTACATAGTGAGAGCCTGTCTTAAAATCCCTAAAGTGTAATTTCCATTTATATAAACTAAAGTCAGGGGCAGAATGCTTGCCTACCCCAACATCAATCCACAAGGCCACTGCTGCAAGACCTGACATCCCCACTGCACACAAAGGGACATCTAAAGAGGAACTGATTACAATTTATTGATGACCTACACACCATGAATTTTACCTTTTAATGCTACGGTTGAACCTAGAACTTGGTACATACAAAGCATATGCTCCGTCACTGAGCTATATACCCACTTTGTATATATGATTTTTTTGGTACTCCAGATTGTATGCTGTATTTTTTTTCCCTTCTTTTTTAGGGGAGTACTGGGGATTGAACTCATGACCTCATGTGTGCCACGCAGGCATTTATGCCACTAAGCTAAATCCCCGGCCCTAAATGCTGTATTTCTTAATACAGAATTTCTCTTTTGCATGGCAAACTCATTGATCTCCTTCTTTTCTTTCACTGAAAGAACTGAGGGCCCACTGTGCACAATGTACTTAAAAAATATGAGTAAACCACAGCCTCCACCCTCAACACTGCTATAAAAATACTGAAGACAAGTCCCACACAAACTACAGTGCATCTAGTGAGAATGGACACGTGTCAAGGCAGGTCATACTACAAAAAGTGTGTGCCTTATATACAATAAGAAATATACAATAGTATTGTTTCCTTGCATGTAAAACACATCACATTTGTACCTTTAGTCTTTGCCAAAACACTGAGGTAGGCACTATGTATGGCTTTGCTTTAAAAAGATAAATGAATGGGCTGGGGATTTAGCTCAACAGCATAAGTGCCTGCCTGTGAAATGGGAGTCATAAATTCAATCCCCTGTACACACACACACACAATAAAAAAAACAAAGAAAGAAAACAAGAGATTTACTGCCCAAAGGCACCCTCTGCTAAAAGAGCTGTGACTCAAATGCAGCAGTCTACTCTCTGATGGGATTTTCATTGTGGTAAATGAGAGAATATAAAGTAAAAATGGCCTTTATTCTAAGAACGTGGAGTGAAACTCCATGACCACTGGGGGCCTTGCTTTCTCTGCCAGAAACGTGGTGTGGGGGGCAATCGGGCGGGGAAAGTGACCTCAAGGTAAACATCCCTTGGTCCCGCCTCCCACTGCCATAATATCTTATCTAGGGCAAAATTCTTACACTCTCTAGTCCCTTTTTGATATTTTATGCACTGATTCAAATACGTTGACTCATTATTATATGTGGAGTATCCTATTGGAAATGAGCACAGAGCAATAAACAAGACTATTCATGAAGCTCACCTTCAGATTCAAAACATTTGCTTTCTAACAAATACAGTAATATAATTACAGATTGTATATGGTATAAAAGAAATAGGTGATGTGACACAATCACTGGCAAAGACAACTTCCATTAGGGAGCTATAGAAAGGCTTCCTATCATTTCCTTCTGTTCACAAACTCAGGCTGGCCACACAGGCAAACCAGGACCCAGAGAGCAAAAGGTAGGAGAAGACAGACCACTGCGAGTGAAAATGAAGTGGCGAGGAAAATAAAGGTGGAAACAGACTTGTAAGTTACAGTGAGTTGATGAAGCCCCCAAGCTGGGGCTGAAAGAGGAGCTGTGGCTTCAGATAACACACCTTGACATTTTGGATAAGGACAGTATAAACACAGCCTCTGACTAGAGCAAGAGAATAGGGTTAGAAGACTTATCCAAACTGAGGGGCTGGCGTCCTCAAACTTTATTATGGGGATAAGCATAACCAGACAAAAGAAAGAGTAGTTTCTCTACAAGAAGTCACATTTGGTTAATTTCTGGCAAACGTGTGTTTGCAAGATAAAGACCGACAGGAGAGAAATGAAAGAGACTACATTGGACTGCGTCACAAATTTTTAAAACTCACCATTCCTGAGGTGGTAGCAGGAATGGAGAGAGAAAGCTGTTACAGCCATTCTGAATATGTTTGACACAGATTCAAAATGGGACCTAAAAGATAGCTGCAGACTCCAACGTGGAGTATGCCAATCCCACCACACTAAATATAACCGAATGTGAAGACATTTATTCCACAAAATGCAATGATTCGGTGTTTTCCCTGCTGAACATCACCTATCCTTAATTAATACGGTTTCCTATTACTTTAAGACTTTACCACAGAAGTGCTGGCACATAACTCTCACTACAAAATGCATAATGTACAACATTGTTCTACTCAGATGGTACACGATTTTCAAAAGTAAACTATATTTCTCAGTCCTGGGCCCTCACAGGTCTCTAGAAATTAAAAAACATTAATCAAAAGGACTGGCACAGGCTTTAGCTTGTTGAGTAGCCCCAATACTATCTTTAGATTGGTAACTCTGCCGTGTGCAGTTTCCAAATGATACTGCCAGGGTCAAGGATCACAGCCCCTGTAAACACGAGACCTATATACTGCACCGGCTGAGACTACAATGACTTACCTACAGTGTTCTGACTGAAAGAGTTGCTGGCCCAGACTGGACACTTTAACCAGGAAAAAGCGGCAGCCAAGTTATGGGACTCCTGCCTCCCCCGCCCCTATAGACTTGCCTGTAACCCTATACCCCCTCCCTAGGAACCTGCTTACTGGTGCTAAAGGTGTGCCAATGAAATACTGGTGCATCTCTAATGGCCTTAGGGCACTGCCCTAAGCTTAGGCTATTTATATTCCCCCAAGCCATGTGTCCGAGAGAGAGATCACCAGATTCCAGCGGCCAGTGCGCCAGTCTCCTCTCCCCGTGTTCCCGGAGAGACCACCGGCCCCTGGGTGCAACCGAGATGCTGCGCCCCGGGGCCGGGGGGAGGGTCTCTCCCCACATTCCCGAAATAAAGCCACCGCTGCCCACTACTTTCAAGGCCGTCCACTCCACTCCTTCCACGGACCTCTTCCCATCCTCTTTCCCTTCTCTCCTCTTCCCTTCTTCTCAGACCTAACACTGACCTTAAGGATTTTAGTTTTAAATTTAATTTTTCTAAATCGTTATTTACTTGAAAATGTATGTTTTAACTTTTTTTTCATTTTTATTTATATTTTTAGACAATGCAATGTTCAACAGTGCCATCCTTTGAAAAAGCAAAACTTTACCAGTGTTTCATGTTCATGGGGTAATCTGAGTCTCAGGGCAACCTTGTGAAACATAAGGAAAATTATCATCATCCCTTCTGTACAAGACAACACTGAAACTCAAAAAGTAGGTAAGTTTGACTAACTCAAGATCTCACAACAACTGGCAAGGGTAGCACATTCACCAAAATTGCTGACTGTTGGGTCACCTTCCTCTTCCCCAGGTCACTACCAATTGAATACCGATGTGTCCCTTTTCAACACACCTGCACTGGAGCTAAGAGCCCAACTACTGCAGCCCTGCCTTTACTGAGTGTCCAAAAGTAGCCATGACACTTGTAATCCGTAAACACAAACACACGCCTTGCCCTAGACTCGGTTCAACGCTGAGTTTGCTCCACAGCACGACACTTATTATACACTGCGGTCTCATGCATAACCATTAGTGCAATAGTCCTCATTCCATGGGAAATTCGGTAACAGTAAAGTGACTTCATTCCACTCACTGACGTTCTTAAATTAATAGTTCTCCATGCCAAAGAAAAAGAACTAATCACACACCGTCCACTCCCGCCACCTCTGCCCCAAAGGTCCTAGGTGCCAAGCGCAATAAAGCACAAAGAAGTGGGGTTGGAAGGAAGCCACTTCCCGGGGCAGTGCCTTAGGGCTGGAGGGGGCAGTGTCCAAGAAAGTAGGGAGCAGGGTGAAAGTGGGGAGCGGGGCGAGGGCCTACAGATCGGCGGGGCGCAGGGCCCCGTGACCAGGCTGCACCCAGGGCAGCAGCCCCCACCTGCCAGCAGAAGTATGAGCCCTGGGTGCCCAGCTTGATGCAGGGGGGACACTGGAGCTCAGCCTGGCTGCTGCAGCCCTCTGTCTCGCACACCCAAGTCTGCAGCAGCCACATGCCGCCTGATGACTGAGAAGGGCCTCACCCAGCAGGGATCCAGGGCAGGCTCCAGGTAGGGTTTTTCCCATTATTTGAGACGGAACCTCACTATGCAGCCCGTGCTGCCCTCTAGTGAGAAATCCTCTGGCCACAGCCTCCCAATGCTGGGACCACAGGTACAGTGTGTGCCATCACGCCAGCGGAATTACTTGGGACTGAACCCAGGACCTCTGCACTGAACTTCATTTCAAGCCCTTTTCTTTTAATGTTAGTTTAAGGTAAAGTATTGCTAAAAAGTTTTGTCTCAAACTTGAATTGCTCTTGCTTCAACCTCCCAGAGTGCTAGGACTACAAAATCCCCAGAAGTTTGACATTAGCCTGGGCTACATAGTGAGACCCTGTCTCCAAAAAACAATACAGATATACACATACAAACATTATTAGAAGCCAGGAATGTAAGTCAGTGGCATAAGCACCTGCCTAGCAGATGCCAAGGTTCTAAGTTCAATTCCCGGTACCCAAAATAAATAAACACTACTCACATTAAAACTTAAATGAAAAGTACAGGTATATGTAAACATTAGTAACAATACATAAATGATAATATAAATTATACTTATTTGTAAATATCCAAAAAAATGCCATTGGATGAGAGGTAAATGCCCAAGTAAATGGATGAACTGGAGACTTCACTGAATGACCAACCAGAGTACACACATGGCTAAGGTGCACACTTGATAACAAATGGATGGACATGATCATATCTAATATGAATTTTCCTAATTCAATACACTGCCTATCTTGCCCCCTGAGATGTCTCCTCATTCTCAGTTCAATCAGGCCCAGGCCACACCACAGCCTTGCACGTGTATTCAGCTTCAATGCTCTCCAACAAAGTAGGAACATCACTGAGTACCAGACCAATCTAGGCTACACAGTGAGTTCTAGTGTGAACTATATAGCAAGACCCTGTCTTAAAAAAAAAACAAAACAAACCAGACAGGACAGCACTTGTCTATAATCCTAGCACCCAGGAGGCTGAGGCAGGAGGACTACCTCAAGTTCAAGACCAGCCTGGACTACACACTGAGTTCAGGCTGGCCACAATTACACGGTGAGACCCTGTTCCAAATATTACAAAATCAAAAAACCAGAACAACAAAAAAGATTACTGTCTTTGAATCTATGCTTAATCATCCCTGAATGTGCCAGTTACCAACATATCATTATGTGTCAATGAGAAGCATTTGTATAAAGACACAGTTTGAACTTGTGGAGTGGAATTCTGGACTATGGAGCTCTACCAAGATAATGCCCTTCAATCAGACCACACACACAATGCCAAACATTAGGGAGACTCTCCACGTGGTCTCCCTAATGCTAACTCACTACATCACTACTAGGTATGAACATCAGTTTAGAGCATCTTCATTCCTCTTGTAAATCACAGCTCAGTATCAAAGTCAGGCTTGGAATTGAACAGAGGGCTGAAAATTCCCCCACAAACAGAAGTTCTGACATGAGTGGAAGAGAGAAGACAGAATGACATGTAGGTTGATACAGTGCCACTGACTGTCACTCTATTTTTCTCAAAAACACATACATGGGCTTAGCACGATGGCACACACCTGCAATCCTAGGGTGCTGGGAGGCTAAAACAGGAAGACTGCAAGACTGCCTGGGGAAATCTAGCAACACTCTGTCTCAATGTAGAAAGAAAATTTTTAAGAGGGCCTGAGATGTAACTCAGGGCAAAGGGTCTGTGGTCAATCCCCAACATGCTCCCCTCAAAAAGCACACACAGAATAACTTACAATGTCAGTGGGATTTATAAATTACCAAGCACTAAGAGATGCAGAACTCCAAAAGCCTATATGGCACATATTATTGCTTTGGTACCAGGGATCGAACTCATGACTTCGTGCCTGCCAGGCAGGCACTTATGCTGCTGAGCTAAATTCCCAGCCCTTATATTTGCACATATTAAACCTAGTAAAGCAGCTCGGTGTGCCTTTGCTGAAAAAGTCTGCTGGATCTTTCATTTGAAAAAAAGAGCAGGCGATAAGCAAGAAAAAAGCATTCCAGCAGCGGGCATGCCTCCGGTCTAAAGCTTAGGAACTTCTTCACCACAGCCTATGTACATTTGATACATGTACACTCTTTAGGACTCAAAACGAACACAGGGCAATAAAAACAGAAAAGTGAGCAAGGCGTGGTGGCACACTCCTGTAATTCCAGCACTTGGGAGGCTGAGGCAGAGGATCCTTTAAAGTTAGAGACCAGCCTGGGCTACAAAGTGAGCTCAAGGCCAGCCTGAAACGCAGGGCGAGACTGTCTCAAAAAAAAAAAAAAAAAAAAAACAAAAAAAACCAGGAAAGAATCCATTTACTTAAGCCTTAAGCCAATACAACACGACAGGTACAAGTCAAGCTGACGGTACTGCAGTGAGGAGCTTAGTTTGGCTGAAAGAAAGTAAGTAAACAATTCGCCTGCTTGATCTGCGCCCACTCTACTGCCCAAGGAGAAAAACCAGGACTAGAAAGGTTGGAAAGACAAGGGAGGGCGCGGCATGCAGTGAGATCTCCAGGACGAGGATATACAAAGAACCAAAACCCAGCCACTGCTGCCGCCTGAACCAGCTGCTACTTAATGCGGAGACCTCTGAACGCTGGCCTTTGAGTCGAAGGAAGGAGACATGAGCGCAGCAAGGAAAGTAGACAAGCCTGAAGCGACAAAACAGACGCAGTATGCAGCCGGCGAGGGCGAACAAGCCTGTTGCAGGCACTCTTACAGTCACCACCGGTTCCCCACTGAGCTCCTGCTCTTAGCCAGCACCGCCTCGCCTAGCTGCGCAGTTGCTCTCTCTCTCTCTCCTCAGACTTCCCGCTCTTAAGACAGCGACGAGAGAGGCCCTTCACCTTGCCGCCTCCTGTAGTGCCTGCAGGTCCGATTCGCCCAACTCCACAGTGGCCCTTTACCCAGCCACGATCCACCCTCCTGAGGCTTCCACGTGTGTTCCTTTTTCATGGCCTAGACATCACGTCAAGGAAAACAGCCCAGGAGAGTGCTACCCTCACACGACTTTCTCACTGCATCAGGCGGCGCCACAGACAGCCCCGCGCCAGGCCCACAGAAGGCCCTCAGAGACGGCGGGGGCGGGGAGGCCTGGGTTGGCCCAAGGCTGTGTGGTGCGTCTGCGCGGTCCTGCGCTGCTGCCGTAATGCTGCAACTCCCGAGGAAAGGCACCTGCGCACCCCTGTCTCTTGGTGCTGGCTGTGCTCGCTTCTTCATGGCCGCTGCCTTCCTTCTAGTCTTAGCCGCTTCTTAGACTGCAGACGGTGTAATGAACAGGCGTGTTTTCCAATTTTGTCGCCGCCACTCCCACCCTAACCATGAGCATGAGGACAAGGTTGATGCAGCTGAGACAACTGTGAAATCCAGACAGCTGGGCTTGCCTGACTACACACTGGTTTTGTCGTCCCTTTGAGAGAAAGAAGAGCAAAGCGCTCACATGAGGGGATCCCTGGCCTTGTCTGGAAAACTCAGAAATGCTTAAAGAGCCGGAAGGCATGAAATTATTTTTGTTTTGAATAGCATGCACAGCAAGAAGACTACCATTCTTCAAGTTCCAATTAAGGAACTTTTTTGATAAGCTTAGTTCATAATTTAAAAGTAAGTCCCTGAGGGCTGGGGGTGTAGTTTAGTGGCAACTTTATTACCTATTATGTATGAGGCTCTAGATTCAACCCCCAATAACCTAAGAAAAACAGGAAAGGAAGGGAGAGAGGGAATTCATTCTACATGGAAGGACCAAGTAGGAGGATTGCAAGTTCAAGTCTTGTCTGGAAAATTTTACAGGAACCTATCTCAAAAAGGAACCGAGAGGAGCTGGGACTTTGGTTCAGTATAAAGGCTGTGGGTTCAATATCTAGTACTGGGGTTAAAAGAAAACAAAGGGAAATTACCGCTAAAAGCAGTAATGGATATTGACTTATTCAATATATAGACCTCTAAACTCTCAGTGCACTTTAAAGGATGAAGTTTTTGCTGGGCATGGTCGCTCACACCTGTAATCCCAGCACTTAGGAGGCTGAGAGCGAAGGATTGTGAATTTGGCACCAGCCTGAATACAAAGTGAGCTCCAGGCCAGCTGAAACTACATAATGAGGCCCTGGCGCGCACACACACACACAACAAAAAGGCAAAAAAAAAAAAAAAAAAAAAAAAAAAAAAAGGGCATTGATGAAGTATTTTGTGCATCTTCCTTTTTTATGTAATCCAAAAGGAAAATTATTTGACAAATAAAGCCAGGAGTAATGGTAGCACATATCTGCCATCCTAGTGCTCTGGAAGGCTGTGGCAGGAGAATCTCAAATTCAAGCTTAGCTTGTGCCTTGAAGTTTATGGAAGACCTTATTTAATTTTTGCTTTGTACTGGGAGTCAGAAAGACTTTGTTTTGCTTCTTTTGCTTTTTTGAGACAAGGGCTCACAATACATTTCAGGCTGGCCTTGAGCTCACTTTGTAGCCCAGACTTGTCTTGAACTCACAATGATCCTCCTGCCTCAGCTTCCCAGGTACTGGGATTACAGGGATGTGGCATCATGCCCAACTGGAAGAGTCACATCAAAAATTAGTTTTAAACCCAAATTCAAGCTTATAATCCCTCTCATATTAAGCCAAAGGATTTGTAATAATTCTAAGCCAGATGTAGTGGTACACATCTATAATCCCACTACTGGGGAACCAGAGGCAAGAAAATCTCCAAATTAAGGTCCGTTTTAGGGTATACAATGAGACCTTGCCTAAAAAAACAACCAGGCATGGTGATGCACACCTGTAATTCCAGTGCACAGGAAGCTGAGGCAGGAGGATGGCTATAAGTTCAAGACCAGCCTGAACTGCATAGTGAAAATGTCTCAAAAAGACAAAAAATAAATAAATAGAGCAGGAGGATGACCACAAGTTTGAGGCCAACCTGAATTACATAGCAAGACCAGCCAGAGTGACCCATATCTGTAATCCCAGCACTTGGGAGGCTGAAACAGGAGGATGGCTGCAAGTCTGAGGCCACCCTGAGCTGCACAGTGGCTTCAAAACCAGCCTCAACTATATAGTGAGATCCTGTCTCAAAAACAGCAGCCGATGTAGTGTTAAGTGGATATATTTTCTTGCATGCTAATAAGAATAATGTTCCTTTGCCTGTAGAGAATCATTTTAAGAGACAATTATCTTGGAAAACAAGGGAAAAATCGATTAACAGGAATCATATGAATGTGTATGTACTTTGACCCAGGCAGTCCCATCTTGAAAGTTTTTCAAATAATTTAAAAACAGAGTGCCAGGAATATAGCTCAGCAGCACAACATTTGCCTGGCAGGCACAAGGTCATGAATTTACTTTATAGTACCAAAAAAAAATGTATGTGAACTTCAATACATGCAGTATATAACAAAAGAATAAAATTTGAATTTCCCCTGGTGCATGGGCTGGAAATCAAACATCCCACTTCCCCCAACCCATGTTAGCAAATGGGAGCCAGAGATCTGAGCATCTCATGGGAGGTTGATCATATAGCAATATAGCAAATAAGCAAATAAGAACCAAAGATTTCTTTCTACCATCTCTTCGAAGGCAAAAAATTTTAACACCATTTTGCTTTATTCTGATTAATGGTATTGCTCTATTCAATATTCTGTTTTGATAAATTCTATAATGTTCTGTACTTCATTTTATTTTGCTATACCTGATTGAAAGACCAACTATTGTGAAGATAATAAGATATACTGTGGTAACTATTACTGTTATCCCGGTAACTTGCTGTGAAGTTCTGCACCAATTTCACTGCACTGCCTAACTTTGATTTGTTCCATCTTGTTCTATTGTATTTTACTACCTTCAAGATAATAAAAAATAAAAAGACAGGCGCTTATGCCACTGAGCTAAATCCCTGGCCCAAACCATATCTTCTTTACCCATTCACCTGTTGATGGGCATTTGGGCTTTTCCCAAGATTTATTTGTTACAAATTGTGCCCATAGATACCTACTGAATCCATTTGTTCAAAGATTTGGTTCAGTTCTGATACTTGTTTGTTGATTTTTTTTGTCTAGTTGATCTATTTGTGACAGGAGGGTATTGAGGTTCCCATTATAATTGTACTACTGCTTATTAGAGGATTTTTAGCCCATTAATATCTTTTTTTTTGTCTTTTTCTTTTTTTATCGGTACCGGGGATCAAACTCATGACTGCCTGCTTGCAAGGCAGGCGCTTATGCCGCTGAGCTAAATCTCCAGCTCCCCATTAATATTTCTTTTACATAGTTGGATTAGCTGGTGTTTGTTGCATGTATATATTTATGATTGTCATCGCTTCTTCTTGGAGTATTCTCTTAAGAAGCATGTAGTGATGTGCTTTGTCTCTCTTGATCACACTTAGCTTGAAATCCACATGGTCTGCAAACAGACTAGCTACCTTTTCTCTAGGGTGCCATCACATGGAGTATGGTTTTCCATCCTTTGACTTCCAGTCTATGAATTTTTTGCATTAAATGTGTTTCTTGTATGTAGCATATTGTTGGATCTAGTTTTTTAATGCATTCTGCCAGTCTACTTCCTTTGATTGATGAATTGAGACTGTGTACATTGATGATTATAAGTGATGTGTATTGGCTTCTCCTTGCCATATAATTTTCCAATCATTGGTCACCTCTATTTCCCTTTAGTTGCCTTTCCTGGTATATTCATTGTATTGTGTTTCATGGGATTGTAGTGTTTGTCATCACTTTGTAGAATGTGCTTCAGAACATTTTGGAGTGTTGGTTTGGTGGTCATGAATTTCTTCATGTTTTCTTTGTCATGGCATATTATTTCTTCATCAAATATTTTTGGTACCAGGACTCAAACTCAAGACCTTACACTCATCAGGCAGGTCTATGATGTCACTGAGCTATATCCCTGGCACTCTCCATCAATTTTGAAAGAGAGTTTTTCAGGGTACATCAATCTGGGTTAGAGGTTATTTTACTTTAGAGCTTGAAATTCTTCACGCCAAGCTCTTCTTGAGAGCGGATGTTGAGAAGTCTGCTGTGATTCTGATGGGCTTTGTGTTATATGTGATTTGTTTCTTTTCTCTAACAGCTTTTAATCTGTTCTTTGTTGAATTTCTGGAATCTTGTTATAAAGCTTGGTGTAGATTTAATTTTATCATGGCTGATTGGAGTTCTATATGCTTCACTTATGTGTCTAACAAATTCTTTTCCCTGTTTGAGGAAGGAAGCTACTAGATTCATTCTCGTGATCCCTTGTTTTTTTAAAAAGTCACTCTTTTCATGACCAGTAACCACAAATCTGTCTTCTAGATCTGATACTATGTCATCACATTGGCTCCTAGGCTGCATATACTTTCAGTAGAATTTTAATCTCCTGGTTATCTGTCTGACTGTGTTTCATGGGTTCCATTTCTTTCCTAGGCTGGGCATTTGTCATTTCCAGACTTTTCCTAAGTTTCTGTATTTCTCTTTATAGTCTGTATCTATTTTATTCCACAAACATGTCCTTCATTATGGTCATCATCCTTTAGTTACATGAGGAATTATTTCTAATTTGATTTTTTAAGAGTCTCACTCATGTGCTTTGTTACTCCTGCTGTTACCATTCCAGAGAGTTTAGGTGGGTGGCTTTGGAACTGTTCCACCTCACTGTACCTAGCACTTTGCTACGACCCATGTGGCTTCTGAGCTTCTTAGGGTTAAGGACAAGAGGATGAGAAAAATAAGAAGAGACAAAGCTGGGGGGGGGGAGTCCTCACCTCCTGATGGGGGGAAAGGTACTGCCCCCCCCATTGCAGGGGCATTTATTTAAACCTTTTAGTAACTTAATGTCACATGACACCCTGCTATTCTAGCAATTCACTGTCCAGATTGCCTTGGAACTAGGTGTTCTCTGGGCTGAGCAGCTTCTTCACGTGGCTTTCCCCAGGAACCCTTGGTTCTTAGGATGGTCACACTCCAGCCTTACACATGTGGTAAATATCCAGCTTCAATGGCTCCCAACATATCCACTTCTTGTTTTGTTGTTGCACAGGATGGGTGGTCTATTAAAGCTGGAAGAGCTGTTAGGAGATCTCCCACAGTTTAAACCTTGTATAGTCCATTAATCCATTACAGCAGACAGTTATGCGTGTAGCCAACAACTGTCAGAAGGCCTTAGTGATTTGAGCTTCTCTTATAGCCAACATATTAACTTAGCACTGTTTTATATACCTCTAGGAGTTGGATGTTTCCTGCAGGATGTTCAAGACCAAGTTAAGGTGAGACCTGTTTTAAAAATAATCACTTTTTTGGTTTTGTCAGTTAAGTCTCCTCAAGAAATGCCTTGGAACCATGCATAGCACCTCCTAGTTCTTCGGGCAGTGTCAGCTGTTCCAATGAGGCATGGCATTGCTTCACCAAGCTGCTCTTTGTTAAAGCTTGGGAGACCATTTCTCCTGGAACCTCTACTTAGGCACACTACACACCAGTGATCACTTTCCTCTGTGGTTGCATAATCCTCTTGATCAGAAGATCAGGGAATCACCAAGTATAGGATGACACAGCAGAGGTTCTCTTACTTTCTGGATCTTCACTGATGCCAAAAGGCTATGGCCAAAACATTGGTTATCCTCTTAACTCATCTATCTGTCTAAATGTTGGTCTTTAAACCTCAGTTGTTCAACATCCAGAAGAAAAGATTGATAACAGTACAATGCAGTACAGGCAGTAAGCATAGCATTATCATCTTATGTAAATATCAAGTATTTTAGAACATAAAATAGAATCATTATTTTTAACCACCATGAACATTTCAATATTTGAATACCTTTATAATGTTAACAAAGTTACATATTTTACACAGAAAATTAGAAATCAAACCATATACAACATTGTACCATGACCACCACTGTACCATGACCACCACCAAAATTCCACGAACACACTGGCATTTTCATTTTGACATCAAATATCTCCTTTTTGGTCAATCATCCCTATGTAATACATAAAAGCTTTTCCTAACTTGTTGGTCTTCAGTGGGATATACATCTATTATGTTTTGGTTACAGACAGAGTTCTGCATCTGATATCCTGTGACCATAAAGAATCCCTGTTTCACAGTTTGGAAAATCTGTACATCTGGAAGCTTGACTGAATTGGTACATCCTGAGCTTAATAACAATCTGTCATAGCCACATGAAAACTTTCTATGGGGGAACCACGAGCATCTCCTGAGATCTGCACTATGTTGGATTTTAGGGTGCTGGGAAACCAAGCAAGCAGCTCCCCTCCTTGGTAAGCAGCTGTGGTGTGGTAGGCTGAGGCCCCTCCAGGGGGAGAATGATCAGCGTCTCCTGAGATCCAAGCCACATTGGAACTTAGGATGCTGGGAAACCAAGCAATGAGCCTGCCTCCCTGCTAAGCAATAGTGAGCCTACTGGTGCACGGGCTGAGAGTCAATCATCCCACTTCCTCTACCCCCTTTCTTTTGCCCCCCATCAGCAAATGGGAACCAGAAATCTGAGCATCTCTTGGGAGTTTGACCATAGCAAATAAGGGGGATTTCCTTCTACCATCTCTTTGAAGGCAAATATTTTTATTACTGTTTTGCTTTATTCTGATTAATGATACTGCTCTATTCAATATTCTGTTTTGATAAGTTCTATAATGTTCTGTATTTCATTTTATTTTGATATATGTAATTGAAAGAACATCTATTGTGAAGATAATGAGATATACTGTGATACCTATTACTGTTATCCCAGTACCCTGCTGTGAAGTTCTGTACCAATTTCACTACACTGTCTCAGTTGGGTTTATTCTGTGTTGTTCTGCTGTATTTTGCTACCTTCAAAATAAAAATTTTAAAAAAATTGTATGGGTATTTTAAAATAAAAAACCATTATATATATATATATATGGATATACATACATTATATATATCTTGATGATGACCAATGTGAACATAGTACAATAAAACTTAACTTTAGTTGTGGTGTCTCCCATAAGGCTATGGAGATCACTGGTGCTTCCAATCAATGAAGAAGAGCTGACCAGGTGGCCATTTTCTTATTCACCAATTGAAGTCCTGTCCAATATTAATTATCTTAATATAATTTCTCAGATGAGAAAAAAATCAATTATAATATTTAACCCATTTTTTCTCTTTTTTTAATAGGGCCAACTTAACAGAAACCATTGATCAGACATCCAGTATCTAGTAGAAATGAAATCTATTTAATACCCATATCCTACGGCTGGGGATTTAGCTCAGTGGCATAAGCGCCTGCCTTGCAAGCAGGCAGTGGTGAGTTCGATCACCCGTACCGATAAAAAAGAAAAAGACCAAAAAAAAAAAATACTCATATCCTACAAAATTGTGTCCCAACCCCAAGTCACTGACTGGTACCTGCCCATGGTCCATTAGGAACTGGGCAGAACAGCAGGAGGTGAGCTACAAGTGCGTAGCAACTGAAGCTTCATCTGTATTTGCCTTTTGGTGGGTACCAGGAGTTGAACTCAGGCCCTTGCATTTGTCAGGCAGGCACTGTGCTGCTGAGCTAAATCCCAAGCCACCTTCATCTGTGTTTACAGCTGCTCCTCATCACTCAGGTGAGCCCTTCAGCTCTACCTCCTGTCAGATCATAACCCATTACTTTTTAAGCAATGAGACTCATGTCAATAATAAACAACAATGTATATTACATTCACTTAACCAATCTTTGCATCATAGGGAACAACTGGCAACCCAGGTGGCATTTTGACCAGGTGGAAGCATGTTTTGTAATTTTATAGTCCAAATAAACTTTGATTAAGTGATCCCAAAGTGCAAAAGAAAAAGGGAAAAAGAGAAAAATTGTTGAGCTCAAAATAAAAAGAACAGCTCTTCACAAAACAGACAAATGGACAAACATGGACAGACAATTTGTGCAGATTGGGACAGACATAGAAAGAAGCATATAGCTTGTTGGTGTCTGTGAGAACTCTCTAAGTTCCCAGTGGGCTATTTAAATACTTGTATCATACCCCTTTGCTGAAATAGCTCACTTCTTACACCCCGTGTCCTTGGGGCTGGAACACCTGCTCACTGCCAGCACCTCATGCCCTCCGGGCATTTCTCAGGTACTCTGTGCCACTTAGGCACTCCTTTATGGGCACTTGTGGTTATTGTCTCCACATGTGGGAATGATCACTACCTCAGGAACTCCCAATGACTGCTTATAAACAGACTGGACAAACAGACAACACATACAGAGACAGACTGACAAATATCTTACACATCAGAGTGCACTCAAGTATATTTTCAGCCAAATTGAATTACGATAATTCTTTACAAATGTAGAATTTGTAACTATAAATTGACTAGCCAGATTTGTTGCAGATCAATTAGCAGAGATTTCTTGCAAAAGGAATTTGAAAAGGACTAAATTTATCTATAATATATATATATATATATATATATATATATATATTGTCTTTTTCATTTTTATCGGTACCAGGAATCGAACTCACGACCGCCTGCTTGCAAGGCAGGTGCTTATGCTGCTGAGCTAAATCCCCAGCCCCAACAATACATATTTTGTATTTTATCTTAAGAATACTAGTAACCTTGTGTCTCCTAATTTCATTAAACTTTTAGTTTGGTTATCTCTTTATACTCTGATCACCTATTTAGACTTTTGGCTCAAGTTTTTTGTTACCATCTTCTGAGCATCCTGCATCAGTTCCTTCAATTGGTCCCAGGTCTGGTCTAGCCCCATCCTTGTGGTCCAGTCTCTGAGGCATCCCTGCACAGGACTGAGCATCTGCTTCTTGAGAGGTGGAATCAACTCATTCTCTGGGTTTAGATGCATGATACACCCGGACAGCACACACTGGCACCCAGATAGTACATTTAACATTTTCTGGAAAAACACAAGCACACCCTAGACCCCTAGACTGGATTGGGTGCTTTTATTGTCCACTATGAAGATTTTTCCAATGGACCCATTTTAGCCTTTATTCGATTGCATTATCTTTCTGCTACAGCATTTCCATCTTTATTAGAATTTTAAACAAAATTTTAAAATTTTAAACAAAAAATTAAAAAAATTTTTAAACACTATATACTGGCAAGTGAAATGTATTATGAGGTAAACTCTCCCTTTTGTTTTTGGAACTTTAAATTGTGAGTATATTTATTTTTAGACCTGATGATTGTAAGGAATTTTTGTGGTAAGGTACAAAAGAAAAAAACTGCATTTTGTATTCAGGCACCCTGGGCTCTCTTGCTGTCCACAACATGCAGGTTGTGCTCCTGCTCTGGCCTGCAGGCCCCGCTGTTGCTGGGGATTCCAGCACTGGTGCAGTGTAAACTTTTGATGCATAAAGCATGTGTGCAGGTGACCAGAAAAACCAGGATGGCTCAGGTGGGCCAGAGCTCTGTCCCACCTCTCCAGAACCACGTCCCACCTTCCCAGCCTGGACACAGTACTTCAGTGCTGCAGCCCACCAGGCCCTGAAAGGCATGGTGGGCTCTGGGGGAGTTTGCTCCTCAGCACACAGCAGGCAGGGCTGCAAACCCCAACTCCAAGGCACACATCACACCTTACAAGCCAGGCCAGGATGTCGCAGGAAAACTTTTTGTCCCTTACACCATTTATATACTTTTATTTATTTTTTTAAAATTTTATTTAAGGAGAAAAAAAAAGCAGAAAAAGGGTAGAATTTATACAGAATTTCAGAAAAAAATAAACAGTAGGAAATCACTAGTCAATGGATTACATATTGTCATCTTAGAAATATTTGTTCAAGTACAAAATTAAAGCTTATATAGTGGATATTCAAACAGTGAGACCAAACAGTTCTGTTCAGTGATCCAACAAAACTCAGTAATATCATTGTCTATCTTATACACTTCAATATACATGCATTATATCGTTTAGAGCACTTTCTTTTCCTCTCTTTTGTACAATGACTATTACACATTTTGGGTTTTATTGCTCCCACAGTTCTTATTACTTTTTTTGGAAGAGAGAAAACCAAATGTGATATAACAGAACAGAGTCGGTCAAATCAAAAGGGTGGACATAATAGATAATGTAAAAACATAATACAAGGTGATCAACAATGGTTACCATAATGCCTCCCGCTATCTGTAATAGAAATGCCTATATCATCAGTTATAATAAAATTGAACAAAACAGTAAAGAACGAAACCAACAAAACCAAAACATTGGAGACATTACAGGTCTTCAAAAGTAGATAATATTCAACCAGAATGGGCGTCATAATGAATCCCACTATCTTCACAGCTGTTGCCTAAACTTTCAAACCTGGTACTATCAAGCAAAACAGAATAGAGGAACATCAGTCAAAACAAGATGGTGAGAGCAATACAGGGCTTCAAATTAAGTTAATAGTAAATCAAAGTGGGTTACTATAATATATCCTACTATTTTTTATTTATTTTTCCCTTAATTAAAAGGAAAAAAGTAAATAATAAAATGGAGATTGAGATAAAAGAGGGCCTAACAACAAAACAGCGCAGATCAAAACATAACCATTTAAGCAAAATAGTGTTTCACCACAAGATAACATTTATATACTTTTAAAGGCAAAATTCTGAAATGGTTTTAGACCCTGATGGCTGGAAATCAAATCTTGGCATGTCTCTCTCACCCACTGAAGGAAGTCTCCTCCACACCCTTGTGACAGCCATTGTAAACTGATCATAAATTGGTAACTGAAAAGCAAGTTAGTTGTATGTGGCTGCAAAGCCACTCTATGTATCCCCCCAGGTTAAATGAATTTAGCATTTTTGCTCAGTGAGGAACATTACGCACATCTGTACATCTGTAGCTGTCACATCCTGAGGGCATGCCACAGGCTGATGGCATTAGGCAATAACTGAAGCATCTGTTCCTGTGTCTAAAAGCCCTTCAAGTGCTTTTCCTTTAACTATCAATCTTATCTTGAGGTGGTTCTGTTTAATATGTTGAACCCAGTAAGTATCAGAAGATCCAAACCCCTTAGATATCTTTTATTTATTTTACTTTTTAATCTTTTCTTTAGGTATAGATTTTCTAATTTTTGTCAATGGAAAAATAACCAATTGAGCAATACAAGAACTAGGGAGAGTCAAACATTGTTTTTATTTGCTGCTGGGGATTGAACTCATGACTGGGAGCTTGCAGGGCAGGTGCTTATGCCATGAAGCTAAATCCCCAGCCCCTTGGACAGTGTTTTCATTTGATTGAACCATAACCTTGATTTCCTCTTGCAGCTCGAAGGAGCACAACTGTTTCCTTATCTCCCTTGTCTGAGCCAAGCTCGCAGCTCAGCGGAGCTCTTTGGTTCCCTCCCCTGCCTGGGTGCCTGTGAGAAGTAGTAAGAGGAGCAGAAAGCAGTAATTTCTCCCTGTTAAATAACCCTTTAAAATCTGTAGAAGTCTGGATAGATTTGTGTTGGTTTGTTTTTCCCTAGTCTTGCTCTAGGCTGTTGTCTCATTTCCTCCCAAGTATGTAAATATGCAATTCCTTCTTCTGGAAATGAACAAACTCAAGAAATTTCTCAAGCTGTGTAGTGTCACTGTGTTGAAAAATAAAATTGAGCTGGGTGTGGTGGCTCATACCTGTAATCCCAGCACTCGGGAGGCTGAGGCAGGAGGATGCTTGCAAGTTGGAGACCAGCCTGAGCTACAAAGTGAGCTCAAGGCCAGCCTGAACTGCATAGTGAGACCCTGTCTCAAAAAGACAAAAAAAAAAAAAAAAAACAAACAAACAAAAAAAACCAACAACAAAAAAACTAAAACTGACTTAAGAAAGGAAAAAAGGGACCAGGGATTTAGCTCAGTGTCATAAATGCCTGCCTTGCAAGCACGCAGGTGAGTTCCATCCCCAGTACCAAAAAAAAAAAAAAAAAAAAAAGACCTAAAGAAGTAAACAATTTTGAAACACAATGGAGTTTGAGAATTTACCCTACTAGATATCAAGACCAACTAGCTGTTCTCATATTGGTTATTTGAAACTGTCTTTTGCAAGAGTATTTTGTGAACAAAAGTCAGCAAACCACAAATCCAGAACACATTAACCCCTAACCACTAGGAGCCCACCAGGCCAGGCAGGCCAGGCCCTCTCAGGGAAGGTGTCCAAACCATGGCACCCTTACACTTTGGCAGGCCCCACTGGAAGTTTGTCTTCTGTAACAGGAAGGTCTTCCACATCAGTTTTGAATTTACATCGAGTGCCCCAGTGATACCTTCCACTGCAGTGTGGACAGATAGTTGAATATTTGGTTGAAGGTGATATGGGAGAATGGAACTCCTAACCTACTATATGTCTGGTATGAGTTCATATTCTCTAAAATTGAAGAATGAATTTTAGAAACAGTGGAGGTTACGAGTGGAATATATTTATTGAGAGAAAGAAACCTTCTATCTGAGAGATAAAAGGGGTCCTGAGCAGGTTACCAACAACTGTCTTTTCTAGGGACTTTTATAGAATAAAATGATGGGGTGGGAGGGGTGTAGGGTGGGAAAAACTGGGAACTCACAAGGCAGGTGGGCATAAGGTCCCATATGGGCATATGGGCATATGGTGTCCCATGAGGTGGGACAGAACTATGGTTAGCCAATTGCTCAGATAAAATTGATTAAATTGGGGAAAAATGAGGAAGTCAGGCACACAGAAAGCTGGCATTCTTTTTTTTTTTTTTTTGTCTTTTTCCTTTTTATTGGTACCGGGAATCGAACTCACGACCGCCTGCTTGCAAGGCAGGTGCTTATGCCGCTGAGCTAAACCCCGAGCCCCAAAGCTGGCATTCTTTTTCTTTTTTTTGGTCTTTTTCCTTTTTATCGGTACCGGGGATCGAACTCACGACCGCCTGCTTGCAAGGCAGGTGCTTATGCCGCTGAGCTAAAGCTGGCATTCTTACTGAGCAGTGAACTGTTTAGAATATCAGTCCTTAGGATGAGTGAGGGTGCATTTGTTTGATCTTTTGTCTTGAGGCCTGGCCCACAGCAGGAAGTGTCTGTCTCCCCCGCACTGCAAGGTGCCTGGGGTTCTGCACTGGCTCCTTTGAGGACCTAGACCCTGTCTCACTGCCTACAGTACTCCTAACTAATTGAGCTCCCTGTAACAACTCCCCTCTGAAGAAGTAACTCAGACTGCCAGGGAGGTGAAGGGCAAGAAGCAATCTGCATTCCAGGCTGAGAGAGGTTGTAGTAGGTGAACGGCAGTCAGAGGTAGTGCTGCAGAGATCCTGTGTGGGGGCCCTCAATAGACACCAGACATTTTCATCTTGGGTAGGCATACAGCTTTAAGTTTGGAGGAGCCAAAGCCAAAGAAACAGTTAAGAATATATGGGCCAAAGAACCAAACCAACAAGATAATTATGAGTATAGTTAAAGATTTCCACCAAAAAGAGCTAGAAAAGGAGGAAAAAGACAAGGCCCAGAGACCCTTAGAGCCTGGCATCTTGTTAATTTGTTACCTAATGTTCTGAACAGTTATTGAGATATTAGCAAAAGGATCAGGAATGCACACACATTTAGTTTTTACAATTGCACAAGCTCGCCCACTTCCAGTGGCCCCTGTGCTGTTGTTAGAATGTCTAATGCCATCTGATTTTAGAGGGTGACCTGTCTGACTAATTTTATATTTTATTTAAGAGAGAGAGAGAGAGAGACCAGCCGCAGTGTCATTCAAGGCTCATTCAGTATGGTTAATGCCTTGATACATACGAGAAAACTCTCTGGGCAAGATCCTGTGGATTCCAGCAAAAGGAATCTAGCATACTATTGGCTTCATCTATGATGCCTTGGGGTTTGGAATATGTAGGCAACATCAATGTTTAATCGAAGCATAGATAATCAAAGCATGAGTAGTAGTGCTGACACTGGCTTAGAAACTGCTTCTAAATTGCAGCAGTTGTCACCCGGTGGCTCTTGGGTCCTTTTACTTATTTATTTATTTTTTTGTCTTTTTCCTTTTTATCAGTACTGGGGATTGAACTCACGACCACCTGCTTGCAAAGCAGGTGCTTATGCCGCTGAGCTGAATCCCCAGCCCCCTTGGATCCTTTTATCGATGGGGTCTGACATTTACCATAAATTCTCTGTAGCTTTAGTTATGATTATCCATGAATTTTTGATAATGTAGGAGAACCAGATTAACATATTAACAAATAAAAATACTCATTCTTAAGTTTTTATATTTGTGAACCACAGTATGTACTGTATTTGTAAAAAAACTAGTTTCAGCATCATTTTGACTAGTTGGCAACTTATGCATAAAATCTCTCCAGGACTGGGGTTGGGCTTTTAGGCATAACTACAAGGAAAATGAATGAAGAGAAATTTATCCCAGGCACAGGTGAAGCAACCTATAGTTTAGTGACTGTATTAAGGTCCAGTGCCTGGAAGGAAGACCAAAGTTGAGAAGGACAAAGAGACATATGCCAACATCCAGCCAACAGCTGGTTTTTTACCTCTTGCATGATTACTTAGGGCTCTCCTGTGGAGATGACAGCCTGGTCAGAGGGAGGAGATAGGATGGGTCTGAACCATGGGGAATTGGTCTCAGAAGGAAGTCTGACTTCCAGTGGCCCCCTTTGCAGACATGGCATGGCCCAGGGGGCCTTTTAAGGTAGTCCCTTTAAATTGGCCTGGCTTGTGGCAGTGATAGCAGGTAAGTATCATCATCAAGCTTTTCTTGGAGCCCCAAGAATCAGAGTTAAGGCCTGTGCTTTTGTGGCCACAATAAAGGCAGCCATTTTGGGAGTCTCTTGGTTTTCTCCCAGTCCTGATTACAGAATACTAAGGAGTCAGCTTTTAATAAAGGATAAGTGAACTATCTGGAGCAAAGCCTATCTTTTTTCTAATGTCTGGAGTTGACTGGGTAATAAGCATGTCTTTAAGCCAAATCTGTCCCTCTAGTGAATCAGGATCTATGGACATGTGTTTCATTAGTGCCTCTGATCAATGATCTAAGAAGTCAGAGGAGTTTTCACTTTCCTCCTGAGAAATAGCTGATGATTTAAAATCACCAGAAGGCTCGGTTTTTCTCCTCCTTAGACCTTTGAGAATACACACTTGAAAATGTCTCCTGTTCCAATCTCCTGTATTGTTGTCATGCCACTTGGGGTACTGGGTGGGAACTGCTTGTTCACCAGTGGGAACTGGTGGTTCTCTTGGCTTCTATCTTTGGCCTACTTAAACTAACACCGTATTCATCTCCAAAAGTAATAGCAGCTTGTAATGCTGCCTGATTCTCAGTAGAAGTCTGCTAGGTCTGGGAGAAGGGGGAGGAGAGGAGAAGTCCGTGGGAGGAATGGAGCGGAGTGGACGGCCGTGAAAGTAGTGGTCAGCGGTGGCTTTATTCCGGGAATGCGGGGAGGGGGCCCCTGCCGCCGCGGGCCCCGGGCGCAGCCTCCACTGCACCGAGCCCGGGGCCGGGCTGTGGTCTCTCCGGGAACACGGGGAGTGGAGACTGGCGCGCTGGCCGGCGCTGGCCGCTGGAATCTGGAGGTCTCGCTCTCTCTGGCGAACTCTCTCTGACACGTGGCGTGGGTGAGTCTAAATAGCCTAAGCTTAGGGCAGCACCCTAATGCCATTAGAGATGCACAGGTATCTCATTGGCGCACAGGTCCTTAAGGATGGGGATATAGGGTTACAATCAAGTGCATAGGGGGCAGGGGGGGGAGGAGTTTAGCTGCAGCCTTTTCTGGTTACAGTGTTCCATCTGGGCCGGCAACTCTTTCATATCCCGTCTTCTGGTTATTAGGAAAAGGGGCGAAGATCTCTTTCTGTAACTACTTCCTGCTGGCTGAGGGCGCTGTACTGGGGGTCTAGGGGAGTTTGACGGGATGAAGGTTGATGCCCAGGTAGACACTGATGCCAGGTGTTTTAGCCAGGACAACTTCACTGGTGAATGCACATATGTCAGACTGGAAAAACAAAGAGACAAAATGTTATGAGGAGACATGGCACTGTCATATTTAAGGACCCAGGTGAGGTAGAGGGAAAGGTGCCTTTGATTTAGACATATCATTCTATCAGGACCATGTTGAGGTAGAAACATTTCCATGGTGAGGCAGAATTCTGAAAATTAAACGTGGGGTTAGGAGGAGTGGAGTTATGAGAGGTGATTAATCCCCCATCTGAAAGCATAAAAGACGGTAGGTTGGTAAGGCTTGTCTCTGGTATGCATGACGTTGGAGTCTGTAGGCAATACTGCTAAAGAGTCCTGCTGTAAAAATGATCATTAATAGAATGTAAGAAATTAGGAACCAAAGTGGATAACAAAACATGACTTAGCCTGTTAACTGTGGCTGCGAGGCCTTTGTGAGACGGAGACAGGTAGGCGACAGAAGAAGAGATGACCACTCAGAATGATCAGATTTAGGGTTGGAAGGGCACCTCTTAGCCTGAGTGATGTGAAATCAGGATGGCAGTCCAGCAACTTTGATTTAGGCATGGGTCGCTGTAACCTGGTTGTAGTCCTTGGAATGATTTGCTGTAACAGAACTTTAGCAAGTATGAGAAAGGCTTTTATGTATCCTGAAAAAGTATAAACCAAGTGAGAAGACAAAAATGTATCTGAGTCTTGACTAGGGTTCCTGAGAAATTGGTGAATAAGAAAGGAAGGGGGTGGTCTATATTATTGAGGAGAGGTCCACCAGTGACAACAGGTGGAAGCTGTTGAGGCCTCAGTGTGTCTAAGTCAGCCTGTATAAAAGGCATTTTAAGATGTAGGACTGGGACCTGCACAAAATAGGCCCTGTTTGTAATGTAAATGGCATAGGTTGACCATCAATACCCTGTCATAGAGATTGATGACTTAATATAGCAGCCTGAATACTCAGGAAGAACTCTGTATATATGGCCTCTATGTCCACAAATATAGAGAATGTCTTACCTGAGACTTTAGTGTGACTTGGAATCTGAGACGGACACCTTAAAGGGGGCTGTTGTTGCCCTGAACTTCCTCAGTCTTCAGCAGCAGATTTTCTGTCGGTGACGAATCTGGCAGTGTCGACATTTATGAGGGCTAGAACTTAGGATGGCTTACCCACTCTCTGGTGGCTAGGACAGTCCAGTAGCCCTGGAGTAAGGTCTCAAAGAATGCCAGGATGGGGCATTTTTTGTCCAGTATCTTCTGCTGCATTTGAGCGTGGTGCATGGAGGGGGCAGGCAGCTCCACCTTGTGTAGGTTTACCTGTCTCAGAACTCCAAGTGTCACAAGTGTTAAAAATATAAAAAACCATATTAAGATCTCTATAAGGTTTGAAGGTCAAGTTTTGTCCTTTTTGTTTGGGATTTGGACTATAGTAGAATTAAGTAAGTATGTAGGAATTTAATATCAGCATTTTAGATTATAAGGCAGGCAGGTTGGTAAAATTATCAGGTGGCCAACAATAGTGAACAAATGGTAGAAAAACTGTAAGAAAAAAAGAAAAAAAAATAGCCTCTCTCGAGTGGAACAGAACTGTAAAAAAAGGTTGGGCAGGGCCGTGAGACTCTGGAAACGTGTAGTGTTAAAGGCAGGTTGAAACACTGAGATCTGTGGCACGAGGCAGCAGAGGCAGCCTGTGTGTGCGGTGCCGCGGAGGGGCAGGCAAGGAACCGTAGAGTGGGCGGGGCGAACGCGGGACACCGTAAGCAGAGAACAGAGGCTTACTGTGACGCGCTAAGCGGCGCAGGGAAATGACATGGTCTCGCTGCGACCGCGTAAGGGGGTGGGGCTTGGAGGCCCCGAGTGGTGATCCCCGTTGATGCCTGGCGCCAATGGGAGCTGTGGCTCGCGTTCGGTTCCCCGGAGGGACTGGGCGACGGCCGAGGCGGGCGACAGAGGGGGTGGCCGCGTCCCGGAGGGGCGGGGCGGCGGCCAAGGCAGTGGCTGTGCCCCGGAGGGGCGGGGCGATGGCCAAGGCAGGCAGCAGAGATGGTGGCCACGCCCCGGAGGGGCGGGGCGGCGGCAGAGGCAGGCAGAGGCAGTCAGAGGCACGGCTTGCTTGCTGCGTGGAGCCCCGTGCGTGGGGCAGGGCGCGGGAGAGGCACAGCGTGAAGTTAGGAGGGCTTTGTTTTGAAAGGCTCACGGCCGCGCCAGAGCTGGGCGCGCTGTGAAAGCCACAGCTTTTGGGCGGCTACGGCGGGCGGGGTATGGTGCAGGGACGCTGCGGGACGCTGCCACCATGTGGCCGCGCGGGTGGTGAAACAGGAAATGGGCTGGGCTGGAGGCCAAAGCCAGAGAGGCCCACAGAATTGGAACGCAATGTGAGAGCGAAAAGAAAGAAAAAGGATGTTTTTAAAATTAAAAGCACTTTGATGTGAATCTCTTATTGTTTGGTCTCATTTAACCTTGGGAGAACGGCGACGGCGGACGGACTGGCGTAAAGTGGGAAACAAAAGGGGAGAGGAGCCAAGGGCGGGTGGAGCAATCAATGGGAAGGGCCGGGGCTCGAGCCACTGCGCCGGCAAAATAAAGGGAGCTAAAACGTGGTGGGAGGGGGGCGGGAGAGGCGCCTAGCTCAGAGGAGCCAGGCGCGGGCCCCCCCTGGGGTGACCAGGCCCCGCGGGCCACGCGGGAGACCGTCTCATGACCACGGGACCAGCGGCGCTGAGGCGGCGCGCCGAGGCAGCGCGCGGCGGGGAGGGAGAGGAGCCGCTCTGGGAAAGAAAGCTGATTTAAAAGTTTTGTAAGGGGGGGGTTACTCACCAGAGCGGTAGTGGAAACCTACCATTGGGCTGAGAAACTGTGAGTATAATTTTTTCAAACACGAATATAAAAACTTCATACAAAAACCAGGATCCTCCTTGATTCAGCATGTTGAGGTCAACACTTTTGAGCAAAGGTATTTCCCCATCTTATCTCAGGTCAACCTCACTTGATTAAAACATGTGTTTAGATGTGTGAGCCCTTGGGTTCAAGCCCCAGCTCTGGAAGTGGGGAGGGAGGGAGAGAGAGAAAGAGAAAGAGAGAATTAAATTTCATACACCCTCTCGGTGAGCAATGTCTTTCTTTCTTTCTTTCTTTCTTTCTTTCTTTTTGTTCTGGTAGCAGGGATTGCACTCACAACCTCACACTTGATAAGCAGGCGCTCATGCCACTGGGCTAAATCGCAGCCCTCACAGATCCTCTTGGAAAGAAACAACTGAAATTTATTTTTTTATACAAAGAGAATGTGATTACATTCTTAATGAATAAAAATGAAATAACAGGGGGCTGGGGATTTAGCTCCGCCGGCAAGGCCACCAAGTATCTGAAGGATGTCACGTTAAAGAAGCAATGTGTGCCATTCCGGCGTTACAATGGTGGAGTTGGAAGGTGTGCCCAGGCCAAACAATGGGGCTGGACCCAGGGTCGGTGGCCCAAAAAGAGTGCTGAATTTTTGCTGCACATGCTTAAAAATGCAGAGAGTAATGCTGAACTTAAGGGTTTAGATGTAGATTCTCTGGTCATTGAACATATCCAGGTGAACAAAGCACCCAAGATGCGCCGCCGTACTTACAGAGCTCATGGCCGTATTAACCCATACATGAGCTCTCCCTGCCACATTGAGATGATCCTTACTGAAAAGGAACAGATTGTGCCTAAACCAGAGGAGGAAGTTGCACAGAAGAAAAAAATATCTCAGAAGAAACTGAAGAAACAAAAACTTATGGCACGGGAATAAATTATGCATTAAATAAATGCAAATAAAAGTAATATTGTTTGCCATTATTAGTAAAAAAAAAAAAAAAAAAAAAGAAAGGCCTGACCACCCACATAGCTATTTTTTTCATTACAAGTCTCTTCACTCATCTAAATCACTCTATACCTTTACTACTCGAGCAGAGTCAGGGGAAATGGATTACCCAGGAACCTCTGCACCTGAGAAGATTTTTACTTACACCTGAGGAGTCGACTGAAGAGTCACTGCCGGATCCAGATAAGTTTGCTGTTCCACATCAGGGTCTGCATGACAAGCTGGTTGGGCCACAGAGGCTCCCAGAGGTGGATTCAATGGTAGATGGGCATGAGAATGAACACCTAGCTCTGCCTTCTCAAGTCAGAAGAAAGGAGGAGACTTCTGCTTCAGAGCAGGCTGCAGACCACCAGTCACATGTACTGCGTCTACTACTAGGGAACAAGAGTTCAACACCATCAAAGTTTGTTTCACTCCTGAAACTGAAGGATATAGCTCAGCACTGGCAACTTGCTAAGGAGGTTTTTGGAGCTGCTCATCAATCAGAATATCCTCAGCATCAGAAACAAACCTTGCAGGATGATACTGTGGATCTGAGTACGGATAAAGCTGATCACAAAAGCCTACACCTGGGATATCTGCTGAAGCCAGATCAACCTACACAGCCCTGTGAGCACAAGGAATCATCACAATACCAGCTGGAGGCCCAGACTAAAAATCCAGAGGCTCCACAAATCCAGTCCTCTCTACCTGAGGGAGAAGACCCTTATCGAGACTCACAGCCTGCTGAACAGGTTGTACCTTCTTTAATCCTACACCAAGAGAAGCTATTTAGTGAGGAGGGTTTACATCGGCTGTCAGAGAATCCGGAGATCAATGTTCCATCTCTAAGGGGCAGTGCAACTCATCTCTCACGTTTGACAAATTCCATCCTGAGACCTGGGGAGATACCCAAGGAACCATCTCCAATACTGTACTCAGCCTCTGAAAAGACACAAGGGCCAACAGTGAATGAGCTGCCAGTTCCAATGCTTGGTCAGTATTCAACTCAGCATCCCACATTATCACCTGTCACAACCCCACCGCTAGACATGTGGCTTAGCACAAGTGATAAACTCACTACAGAGCCTGCACATTCTGTGGGCCTGCAGGAGGTTACACCTTCTCCTCTGAAGCATCCTGAGGTGACACTCACACACCACAGGAAGGTGGAGGCTCAACAACCCAAGTTGACTCCTGTCAACATTCAGGCTTGGAATGTAGAACATACGAGAACTTCTCCACCTACTTCAGGGTTTCTCCTTTCACCAACATTGTCAGAAACCCCATTCCAGCCTCCAGCACCATTGCTGGAGGCTTTAGGTCAACGTAGAGAATCATCTTACAGAATAACTCCTACACTGCTGGCTCTAGGTCCAGCTCAGCCTCCAACATTGCCCACTGTCATGGTACAAAAACTGGATACAGGCCCTACCCTATATCCTGAACTTACTGCAGAGGCTGAACATCCCACAGCCGTGCAGGAGGTCACAGTTCCTCCTCACAAGAACCCTGATGTGGCCCTTGCACATCCAGACCAGATGCACACGCAGCATCCAAGTCTCACTCCCGTGATATTTAAACTTTCGGATGTGGAACGTTCCCTGCCTCCACCACCTGTTGCAGGAAGTCAATTTCCTTCAACAAGGCCTGAGAGCCCCTCTCAGCCTCCAGAGCCATTTATGAAGGCTGGAGATCAACACATGGTACCAGCTCAAATGACAAATCCAACAGCACCAGGGCAGGATACAGCTCAGAGTCCAACATTGCACAGTGCAGTGGTACAACCAATGGATATGGCTCTTATCATGAATGCAAAAGCCATTAAAAATGATGAACATTCTGTGGGCCCACAGGAGGTCACAGCTTCTCTTCTGAAGCATCCCGAGGTGACACTTGCACACCCTAGGAAGGTGGAGGCTCCACAACCCAACCTGACTCCTGTCAACATTCAGGCTTGGAGGGTAGAACATAGTAGACCTTCTCCACCTACTTCCAAGGTTCTCCATTCACCACCTTTGCCAGAGAACCCATCTCAGCCTCCAACACCATTTATGGAGGCTTTAGGTCCAGACAGAGTAACACCTCACAGAACAACTGCAGCACCACTGGGTCAGGGTCCAGTTCAGCCTCCAACCTTGCCCAGTGGCACAGTCCAAACAATGGCTCTTATGAGAGAAAAAGCCATTAAAGAGGCTGGACATTTTGTGGCCCCAGAGGAGGGTACAGTTGCTTCTCTGAAGGATCGTGATGTAAGATTCCCACCTTCAAGGCAGGTAGAGTCTCAGGGACCAACTGTGTTTCCTGCAATCATTCAGCCTGTGAAACTGGACCATCCAATACCTCCATCTACTTCAGGGACGCAACTCACACCCAATTTGCCGGAGAACCCCTCTCAGCCTGCAGAGCCATCATTAAAGGGTGTAGATCAGAACACAATACCACTTGAAATGATAAATCCCAAACCACCGGGTCAGATTCCAGCTCAGCCTCACATGTTGACCAGTGTCATGGGGCAACCACTGGACATGGGCCGTATCCTACATCCTGAAGTTACAATGGAGGTGGAACATTCCACGACCCTGCTAGAGGATACAGCTCCTCAGAAGAAACCAGAGATGACCCTTGCACAGCCAGACCAGGTGCAAGCTCGGCAACCAAACCTGACAAGCAGCATGGTTCAGTTGTTGCATATGGAACATTCCATAACTCAACCACCTGCTACTGAAACTAAACTTCCTTCAGTGATGCAGGTGAACCCCTCTCAGCCTCCAGAACCGTCTATGAAGGCTGTCAATCAACACGTGGTACCACTTCAAACAAGAAATCCAACACCACTGGGTCAGGATACAGCTAAGAGCCCAACATTCCCCACTGATGTGGTACACACAATGTATATGAATCTTATCATGACTTCAAAAGGGATTGCAGAGGCTGAACATTCTGTGACTCTGCCGGAGATTGAAGCTTCTCCTCAGCAGCATCCTGAGGTGACCCTTGCACATCCAGACCAAGTGCAGGCTCAGCAACCAAACCTGACACCCATCACGGTTCAACCTTTGGATGTGGAACAGAACACTAACCATTATTCTGCACAAATGGTGCAGGATGCCACCAGCACTAGCAACATATGTGAGCTCTGCACCTGTGACAATGACACCCTGTCATGTACGGGTCTCAGCCCGAAGCAAAGGCTGCGCCAAGTACCTGTCGTAGAGGTCAACTCCTTCACAGTCTTGTAAGGATCAGTTTTCTTCTTTTGTTGTCTGCATTGTGCCTGAGGTGACAGCCCTTTCTTCAAGGGCTTCATAGACTGTCCTCACATCCCCTGTTCACACTGACTTTCTGTTTTTACCTTCTTCTTTCTCAATTTTCTTTATTCCACTCTCTTTGTACTATTTGTGCCCTCTTACCCTTTTTCCTTGTTTTTTTCTTCATATATTTTATTTTGAGACACGGTCTTAGTGAATTCACCAAGCTTGGCCCAGAGTTGTAACCCTGCTTTCAAGGATTTAAATCAGGGAAAGTAAAACGTTTCACGAAGCACCTGCAAGTCAGCTAAGAGGAGCAGATGGATTGACAGCACTGTGTCTGCTGTCACCTGCACTGCCCAGGTTATGATGAAATAGGTAAAAGAAAAACCCAAAAATAACAGAACGTCACTCCCAACCTACTGGAAGTCAGACACACTGAGTTCATTTTCGCTGAAGATGAAGAGTGAATTCTTAGGAACAATGGAGGTTAAGGGTAGGAAAATTTACTGGGGAATAGGAGTGGTGACTAGGAATAGCTCCTGAGAGACAGGTGGGGTCCCAGATGGGTTGCACTTTACTTATCCCACCACCTAACACTTACTCTCCTATTTTTGCTCCCCCCTTTTCACAACTCATTTCCTTAGTGATGATACAGCAATGTGGGCACGAGTAGATTCTGGGCCTGGCGGTGTAGCTCAGAGGTACACTGCCTGTCTTGTACACTCAGGGTCCTGGGTTTGATACCTAGTATCCCTCACCCCTTGGAAAAAGGAATAGAATCTGCCTGACCCAGACGGCCTGAATTTTAACCCAGACATCTCTTTCATTATCTTTGTAACATTTTGCAAGTTAGTCTGTGACTCACTTCCCTCATCTGTGGAAGGAGGAATATAATGTTTACTGTTTCACAGGACTGTGTCAGAAAAGAGAACACTGTGATACAAGTAACAGCACCCCCATATGTATGAATATTAGCTACTGTTGTTGTTGTTGAGGCCCTGAATTATGTGCAGAACTCACCTTTGCCCCTTGCTTTGCAGTATCTAGTTTGTGCTCACTCCTGCAGAGCTAAGTACATGGGGAACTAAAGAAGCATAGTGCTTTTTCCAGAACATGAAAATGATAGAAGGGAGGGGAAGAGCCTTAGGGGAGGTGGTGGGGCCATAAAGAATAGATGCAGAGTCACAAGATTTGAAGGTTAGGGAACACGGCATGGGGGAGCTCAAACCTTAGCTGGTGCTTAGAGTGCTTGCAATTGTCAAGCAGAGGAAACACAGGACGGCCAGCCCAAAGGCATGGCAGCAGGAATGAACATGGCTGCACAGGCCAGTCTGCCTGAAAAGAACAGGGTTATCAAGCAATGAGGTATTATTTCAAATTATGAACACTGAATATCAACTTTAGGATCTTTAGAGAGACAGAGAGACAGAGACCGACACACAGACACAGAGAGACAGAGTTTTCAAGCCAGAGAGCAAAATGATCAAAACAGGAGGACCCTTTTAGACTCCACATGTGGAGGCATCTGGAAGGGAAGGCTGAATTCAGGGAGACCTCGAATCTCTAGGAGCCTGGGGATAAGTGACAAGTGGCTGAGCAGGGTGCTGGTGTGAGAGTGGGTGAACACTGGAACACTGCGTGACCAAGTCACCCAGTAAACAGCTGAGGGCAGGGTGGACAGAGAAGTGCAAACTCCTGTGAGCTCCCGTCTCCATGCTGTGTGGAGCTGAGTGGTGGAGGTGTCACAGGTGGCAGCCCCAAGCAGGGAGGAGAGCCAGCTTGAGGGGCACAAGTTCTGTTTGAGGCCGTGGTGAGCGCAGAGCAATGAGAATGCATCTGGTCACGTGGAAATGTTCACTAGGCGCATGAGCAGACTGATTGCTTTCCCGCCATCCTCAGGAAAAGTGTATGCAAACTGAGCAGGAAAGTTGTTGCTGACGGATAAAGAATGAGTTTCCGCAAAATTGGAACTGAACCCTGGTTCGAGGCAGGCTGGCCTGAGGCTCACTGGTATCTTCATGCCTCAGCTTCCTGAGTGCTGTGATCACAGGCGTGCTCCCCTACTCCTGACCTAATAACTCGTTGGCAAGGCATGATAGACCTCCTTTAAAAAGGAGTCAGAGATGTGTATGGAATAATGGGAGATCCATACCCTTATATGCTTGACCATCTGTCTCCCTCACCCTGTCACACGGGAGATAAGCCCTGGTGCCAGTTTTGTGTGGGTTCCTCCTTCTCCTTTGCAGTTTTTGCCCTGACCAGGTGATGGTTTACTGCTTGCCTGGTGGTTCCTCTTCTTCCCTGTGCATCAAGTCCAAGCGGTTTTTCCACATCAGGACGTTAGCTCCTCTACGCTGCTCTTGCCCTTATCCTTCCACTGCCTGCAGAGCTTCCACAAAGGGTACCGAGCCAAAGCTTTGGCGCCAGCTGGCAGAGGCTTGCTTTATTCTTACTCACTAATAATGATGCATTTTGGCCCATTTTTCTGTTGAATGATTTTTCTTTTACTTATTGATTTGTAGGAGTCATCTTGTACCCAAGTGATTTTGGGAAAAACACTTAAATTAAAACTAAGTGACCGACATCATTAATCCAGGAGACTGGACAGATAGGAAGCTGAGCTGCTGAGCAAAAGTCTCATCATTTGTGCTGGCTGCTCCACAGTCTGACAGTCTTGTGCAAACTGGGGAGCTGTTAGTTCTGCAAATGAAAAGCTGTTATTGTCTCTGTGTTTGAATATCCTGGATATTGTTAGGATTCTTGTATTTATTCCTTTCCCAGTTATTCAAAGACATAAACTGTTTCTTCACAGGGATTTCCAAGGAAACTCTATTTATAGTATACAAAAAGGGGCATGGAAAACCTACCATTGGGCTGAGAAACTGTGAGTATAATTTTTTCAAACACGAATATAAAAACTTCATACAAAAACCAGGACCCTCCTTGATTCAGCATGTTGAGGTCAACACTTTTGAGCAAAGGTATTTCCCCATCTTATCTCAGGTCAACCTCACTTGATTAAAACATGTGTTTAGATGTGTGAGCCCTTGGGTTCAAGCCCCAGCTCTGGAAGTGGGGAGGGAGGGAGAGAGAGAAAGAGAAAGAGAGAATTAAATTTCATACACCCTCTCGGTGAGCAATGTCTTTCTTTCTTTCTTTTTGTTCTGGTAGCAGGGATTGCACTCACAACCTCACACTTGATAAGCAGGTGCTCATGCCACTGGGCTAAATCGCAGCCCTCACAGATCCTCTTGGAAAGAAACAACTGAAATTTATTTTTTATACAAAGAGAATGTGATTACATTCTTAATGAATAAAAATGAAATAACAGGGGGCTGGGGATTTAGCTCTGCCGGCATAAGCACCTGTCTTCAAGCAGGCTGTCATGAGTTTGATCCCCGGTACCGTTAAAAAGGTAAAAGACAAAAAAAAAGATTAAATAACAGGTGAGACCTTCCATATGCTCTAATGACCCATCAATGAGGTAACCACTAGTCTGAATCTGATGTATCTTTCCTGATCTTTCCCATGCATTTGCCTGCACACATACTGACATACAGTGAAATAGGTTTCTCAGGTGGCTTTTCTTTTTTACCTAAACAGTACTATCCTGTAATTTGACTCTCTCACTTTTGATACATCAGTGTTATTTCCTACCCCACATAGAGAGGGTTACCCACTCACTTAAACTCCTACAGTATTCCATAATGTGTATTTATTTTTACTTGTTTTTTGTTTTGTTTTAGTACCAGGGATTGAACTCACAACCTGCACTTGCCAGGCAGGCACTTAGGCCACTGAGCTAAATCCCTGGCCCTACTTGTTTGTTTTGAGACATGTCGCACTATGTAGTGCAAGCTGGCCTTGAACTCATGGCAGTTCTCCTTCCTCAACTTCTTGAGTGCTGGGATAACAGGGATGCACCACTGCAGCTCTCACGGTGTATTCATTTTGTCTTAATTTTTGAGGTGTGTTTTTTTTAAGACAGGATCTTGCTACGTAGTGCAGGATAACCTTGAATTCACTTACGTAGCCCAACTTCCTGCCTCATTTAGTATATCCCTATTGATAGATGTTTAGGGTATATCTAGGATTTTTTTCATTTTTTAAAATTAGTGCACTGCAGTATATGATGATTATATTCCTCATGAGCAATTGGCACATGTACATGATACCATACATCTCAATTCTTTTTCTCCATCCCCTTTCCCTCCATCTCTTGAGCACCTGCTTTCTGAGAAAGATCTATCTCCCTTCACGCTATTGCCTTTAATTTTGCTTTTTATTTAGACATTGGGTTTCCCATACAACAGAACTCATGACATAACTAAACATGTTTGATTTCCACAAAAGACTGGAGTTTCCTTCTCTTTATGGCAGAGTACTGCACTGTGTGTAAATACATTGTTTTTATCCATTATCTGTCGATAGACATAGCGGCCCTTTCCAAGGTTTAGCTATTATGAATTGTGCTGCTACAAACATGACTATGAATTCATCAATGTAACATGATGCCTTTAATTCTTTTGGGAAAATACCTAGACGGGGAATAACTGGGTCAAGTGGAATTGCTAGTTGTTTTTTGAGGCAATTCCACACCGAGTCCCACAGTGACTGCACTAGTTTGCATGTCTACCAGCAACATCGAAGTGTTTTTCCCCTATAGCCTCACTAGCATTTTTTATTGTTTGACTTCCTGCTGATTCCATTCCTTGTGGGGTAAGATGGAATATTATTACTTTACAATGCTCTAAGCACCATAGTTATTGAACATTTTTTATGCATTTATCGGCTGTTGGTGCTTCTCTTCTGAGATGTGTCTATTCATTGTAGTTGCCCGTTTTTTGGTCAGGTTTCTTATTTGGGGAGGTACCTCTCCAGGTTTCTTTTGTTATCCTCTTCTTCTTTTGGCACCTGGAACTGAACTCAGGACCTTGCACCTGCCAGGCAGATGCTTATGCCATTGAGCTGTATCCCCAGTCCTCTCCAGCTTTCTTGTTACCTGTACCACACAATGGACACTTGTTGATGCTTCTTTGTGAACATGGGCAAATATTTCTGTAGAACAAGTGCCTGCAAAGGGGATTGTTGGCATGAGATTGTTGTAGATATGAGACTTTAATTGCTCCAGGTACACTCCACGTGGCAGGACTGACAGTGCTCATTTCCTCCGCTTTTTCATCACTGCATATCCTTCAGGTTTCTGAGGAAATGTGATTTAAAAATAACCTTTTCATCTTCCAGAAATCTCAGTGAAAATTACATCACCGAACTACATAAGGATTCCTTTGAAGGCCTGCTATCCCTCAGATATTTGTAAGTTACTTAATCATCATTATTTAAGTTATCTGTAAAGTGAGGAGGCAGTTCTAATTACATACTCTCCAAAATCTCTTCCAGAAATAAAATGTGCAAGTGTGCAAGTGTGTATAGGGCTAAGTCTGTGTCTATCATCAAATATGCTATGCACATTTTCACTTTTTACATCAGAAGGTACAAATGGGAAAAACCCAACTTACACAGGAAAAGTAGTAATAAGATCTGAGCACTTACCGGTGTTATAACATGAACCTTGTTTTATTAGTGCTTATGTACCATTGGCTTGTATTTGTATTTACCATATGGGCCACCGATCCAATTGATCCAGTCTTTTTTATTTAGCTCATAAGTTCATTATGTTTTTGTTGTGTTTTCTTTTTTAAGTGGTTTAAAAGAAAAGGAGGGCTGGGGATATAGCTCAGTGGTACAGCATCTGCCTGGCAAGTGTGAGGCTGCAAATTTGAGAGTTCAATTCCCAGTACAAAAAAGAAACAAACCTCTCATGAATATATACAACAGAGACTATATGTGACCTGCAAAGTCTATAAGTATTTGCTATATGGTGTTTATAATAAAGATTTGAAAAAGCTGAATCAGAACAAAGGAATTAAAGTTAACTTTAGAGTGCTGCCTAGAGGACCAGAATGTAGTGTGTAGAGCACCTGTGCTAATTTGAGCGCCATTAACCCAGGGTGTTTAGACGATTGAATCTGAATAAAACTAACACTTAAAGTATTAAATAAGTTTTTAAACTATTAAATAATTAACTAAGCAGGTAAACTGTTGTATTATCCAGATGGTTAAGATACCAGAAGAATTGACTGCCAGCATTTTAGTGCTGGAATGATGACACCCATCTTAAAAACAGATTTTTAAAATGGTGATTAAATGGTATAGCGTGGTGGTGCACTCCTGAAATCCCAGCCTTTGCGTGGCTGAAGCAAGGGATTATTGCATGTTCAAGACCAGCCTGCCTTACAAAGTGAGCCCAAGGCCAGCCTGAACTACATAGCATGACCCTGTCTCAAAAAAAAAGTAAAAAAGTAAAAAAATGCTATTGCTGGACATGTTTACACTCAGCATAGAAATACTCCATCTTCACTAAAATAATCACAATCTCTGCAGTCTTGTTGTCAAAGAGGAATTACTTGCATAGTATTTTTAACTGTTTAGAGAAAGGAAGATACTATGCTCTTTGGTGTGAAAGCTTGATTTTTGTTTTGTTGTTTTGTGTTTGGTTTGGTTTGGTTTCTGGTCCAGTGGGTCCAGAAGTGTAAATATTATTAATGGTAATTAAACTAATTTTGTGGTATTTTGGCAAATAGAGCCTTTTTTCAAATGTAGAAGGCTTGAAGAAAGTAGGCATAAAGAATTTTTACTATACGAGACTAAAATTAGTCTCTGGAATTATCAAACATTCCCGGCCCTAAGGCAGTAGTGGCAAACCTGGGCATGCATAGACAAAAAATCAAAGGAGAGAAAACAATTGTTCTATGTGACGAGAGACCAAAAAAAAAAAAAAAAAAAAAAGCAAGAGTAACTTGCCCATAAACTGCAGAATGGATAAGAAAGATACGGTATTTACATACAATGGAAAGCTGCCCAGCTATAAAGTAGGAAATCTTGAGGCTATTGTAGGGAAATGGATGCAACTGAGAACATGTTCATGGGTAAAATGGTTTGGACACATACAGGTGAACACCAAGTTATCCCCCTAGCATCAACAACTGAAGGAGTTAGTGGGATCCAAAAGGCACATTAGATTATAACAGTGATAGTTGAGGAAATGCCTCAAAAAGGAAAGTGGGAATCACTGCTAATTACCAATTACCTCGTTTTCAATTCTCGTACAATTTTCATAATTTTGTTAGATTTGGTTTTATTGTGTCTTGGTTGTTAGATTTTTCTGTGCTTGGTGATATGGGCAGCTATTTTGAAGGTAACAGGATATATTGTGGTAAACATCGTTGTTTACCTATCATCTTATTTTGAAGTCCTATAATGCTTTTATTCTTTTGTTTTGATTGGTTTTATTCTGTTTTGTTTTGCTTTTATTATGTGTGAGGGTATGGATGACTATTGTGAACAAAAGGAAACATTATGGAAGCCATTGTTGATTTCCCATCATCTTGTTTTGAAGTCCTGTAATGTTTTAATTCTTTTGATAGGTTTTATTCTATTGTGTTTTATTTGATTTTATTATGTGTGATGGTATGAAGTTATTTTGAAGAAAAAAAGAGACAGTATAGTAGCCATTGTTATTATCTTGTTTTGAAGTCCTGTAATGCTTTCATTCTTTTATTTTGATTGGTTTTGTTCTGTTTTGTTTTGTTTGATTTTATTTCATGTGATGGTATGGACAAGCTATTTTGAAGAAAATGGAGACATTATGGTAGACATTATTACTTTTCCATTGCCTTGTTTAGAAGTCCTCTATCATTTGCATTGTTCTGTTCTTATTTGCTTTATTCTGTTTTGTTTTGATTTATTCTCTTTAAAATAAACAAACAAAAAAAAAGAAATTGAAAACTAGGTTTGGTGGTGTAATCCTAGCATTCAAAAGGGTGAGCAAGGATTGCTGCAAGTCTGAGGGTTGCCTGGGCTACAAAGTGAGCTCAGGGCCAGCCTGAATGCTGTAGCAAAACTGTTTCAAAATGACAGGGCAAGAAATAAAAGCCATTAAGTAGTATATCTGCAGTCTTAGCACCTAGGAGGAGGAGACAAGAGCACGGTGAGTCCGAGACTAGCCTGGGCTACACAGTGAGTTCAAGGCCAGCCAGGACTACCTAGTTTAGAACTGAAAAACACAATCTAATAGTTGAATACTTTATTTATGAAGATCATGAAGGTGAGAGTCCTAGAGAAATTACAGACAGGATATGGGGTCTACAATGTTCAGATACAAGTCCATTCTAAAGCCTAGTTTTCATACTACTTACTTACTAGTTATTTAAGGCAATGTTTTCCTTGTTCTAGAGATTTATCCTGCAATAAAATACAGTTTATTGAAAGAGAAACATTTGAAGCACTACCCTTTTTGCAGTTCTTGTAAGTTGAAAAATATAACTTCATTACATTTATAGTCTTGTAAGTTTCTTTGCTACAAATTTGGAAAATCCTTTAAACCTCTACAAAGTGGATTATAAAGATTATCGCACAGGTCAGAGAGAGCCACTACAGAGCAATGATTCTCAGTTGGTTTGATTTTGCATGGAGGTGACAATTGCTATTGGCATGGAGAGGGCAGAGATCAGGGATGCTGCTAAGCATGCTACAGTGTTCAGTCAGACACTCAACACAAAGAATCAGCCAGCTCCAAATGTCACTAGTGCGGAAGCTGTGGAATGCTGTTCAAGAGCAATAAAGATCACTCAGCACAAGTATTTATTAAGCTTTCTTTCTTTGTACCTAGTGCATTTCACTTGTAAATATGAAAGTATAAATTATAAGCCACCATCTTCCAATGAGATTTCTTTAGTATATGGAAAAAGTATTTCAAGTGATGTTTCATCATATATAAGTTGAAATAACTGCCAAATGAAAACTGTTCAAAAAGAGCATCTTTTTTCTTTCAATTATGTCCTTTTATTTTTTTGGTAGAAATCTTCGTTGCAATTTACTCATAAAAGTGAGCTTTGGAACATTTCAAGCATGGCATGGGATGCAGTTTTTACACCAAGTGTAAGTGAAATAAATGATAAACATATGTAAAAACAAAAACTGTTACCAAATCTATGTATCAACTTCATGCAGTTATTCACTAGCTGGATCCTGAAATTGCTTTGAAAAGTAAGTCTTAAGATCCACTGATTACTTTCAGATAAGATGAGGAGCATCCAGGATGGTATGGCCAAAGACTCCATTCATTATTTCCAAATGAGGAAACTAAGGTACAAAGAGGCCAAGGGATTTGATATAACATGTTTGATGACAGGGTCTTGCTATGCAGTCAAGGCTGGCCTAAAAGTCACATTTGTCCTGCCTCAATCCCCTGAGTGCTGGGATTGTAGACATGTGGGTTTTTCTTACCACAAAGCAATTGCTTCCTGCAGATGAGCGAGCTGACTTCTATAACTTCTAGGTAGCCTGCTCTGCATTCTCAGGTAGTGGTCTTTGGCATGAGCAACACAAGGTGTCACACAGGTAACACTCAAATTAGCATCGTTTGGAGCTCAGGGCTGCTGTGAAGGCTGTGAACGAATGTTCCTTGAAATTCCACTTGCTTGCTTCTCACATGCAGAGTTCTCACTATTCAAACATATACACTAGAGAACTTCACAGGACTAAGTTTAATGTAAAGTTCTACAAGAAGCAAAAGGTACCAAAGCTTTTTCACTGCCGGTGTCCACTAAATGGGAAAGTAGAAAGAATTCCTGAAAGCCTGCCACCACGTGCTTCTCTCCCTAACCACCCACAATGTTGTTTTTGAAAAAGTATTGACTTCTGAAGTTATGAATTATCTGTGTGCAATTAGAACTTCAAAATGTCCAACAGGGGGCTGGGGATTTAGCTCAGCGGCATAAGCGCCTGCCTTGCAAGCAGGCAGTCGTGAGTTCGATCCCTGGTACCGATAAAAAGGAAAAAGACAAAAAAAAAAAAATGTCCAACAGGTGGGTGTTTGTGTTAAGAGATAGTGTGGAAAATATGTATAAAAATACATTTCTCTAGCCCAATTCCACATGCTTTCTCTCCTGCTCCCTTTGATAAGAAGTGCAGGCTTTACTTCCTTTCTGCTGATGTTTAATAGCCTGAAGGGGATTTCAGACTCAAGATGAAAATCCCCATCTCCACCTGAGTTGGGAAAGACTTCCCACCTGTCTCGTGGGTCCAAAGTCCAGTTCACACAGTCTGAAATCCCTGGGGGGAGGTTTAGGATGCATCTGGAGCTGGTTAATTTCACCTGCATCCTCAACCGTGTGAACTCCTCACTCTCCTTGTCAACCTGGTGATGCACAGCCTGGGAGACACTGAAGGCTTGCTTTTGAAGGAAAGTGGGCACAGGTGAAGCACTAGAAAAGACTCATAATGGAGGAGACAGTGACTTGTGACATCTGATGCTAAGGTTTTTCTTAACAGAAAGGCAGTTGCTTCCTGGAGATGAGAAAGTGAGAGCTAAGTGGTGCTGGACATTCATGCTCACAGCACTTGCTGTGAATAGAGCCCTGCCTCTCAAACTACTCTACAGTTACTTCAGTAGATTTGCACAGTCAGTCAATTGTGGCATGCACCTGTAGTGTCAGCTACTCAGGAAGGCTGAGGCAGGAGGATCATTTAAGCTTAGGAGTGGGGGCCAGCCGTGGCAACGTATCAAGCCCCTATCTCCCTTGAGAAAGTAAAAAGATCAACATAATGGTCACAATCCACCAAGTGTGTGTTTGGGACTGGGTACCTGGGCTTTGGGTTCAAGTTTCCCAGGAGACAAAGCTAGCTGACCGTCACCACAGTGAGACAGAAGCCTATCGCATCTCTTTTCAAAGGGAAGTCGCCAAGCTAGGATGCCAATACTTTTATGACCAACATGTTCAGTCTGGAGCTCATTATCAGTTGAAGTATTTCTCCCTGCTATACAAATGCCTCCGCTGTGGTGGATTTATCATGAGTTGAGTGGAGGGGAAGCCCTGGGACTCCTCACTTGCACAGGACCCTTCAATGTCCTGGTGGGCCCTAGAAATTTCTGTAGGCATACATTTTGCATGCTTTTTCATTAAAAGGCACTTTGCAAATTTCATAAGGTTCAGGCCCCACTAAGTCTGGTTTCATGCCTGGATGCTAGGGAATTATAACCTAGTTAATAACTTTGATAGAGCCTCTGCATTACTGACGACATTGGAACAGTAATTAGCAATCTGTTGGGGTCAGTCTGACTTGAATCTGAAACCCACCTCAAAGATACGCCAAGAACTCAGTGGGAAGGTGCCACTCTGAGTGGTAGGAAGACTCGCATCTGCAAGATGACGAAGCCGCTGTGCTGTGTCACAGTGCTCCTCTCACCCTGTAGTGTACTGTACTTTCCTGCTTTCAGTTGGCCCACACTCACTCTGCAGAGCATTGATCTTCCTTTGTTTATTAACTGAAACCTTGCTACCTCAGAAAAATCGGGATTGAAATACATTACGAAAAACCGGCAGTGTTGACGTTCCTAAATGTTAAGTGTACTCCCGTCACCACAGTGAGACAGAAGCCTATCGCATCTCTTTTCAAAGGGAGATGGGACTTTCAAGCGTTTCTCCTGCATTCCACAACTCAAGTGCACACTCATGGCTGCTTTTTGAAAATTCTTTCAGTCACTTCATCAGTTCTAACATTACAATATCCTCCATTTAGTTTTTTATTATTTTTGAGACAGGATCTTGCTATGTATTCCAGCCTGGCCTTGAGCTCACTTTGGAGCCCAGGCTGGTATGAAATTGAGGCAATCCTCCTGCCTCCATCTCTGAAGTGAAGGTCTGTGCTTTTACACACTGAGAAGACTTATACAGTAGAAACACCCTGACAGATGTAGAGTATATTCACATGCTGGCTTGTCTAGGGTCAGGCAACAACTGATCTAAGAGAGAACAGGGGAAAATCTAAGTCTGTCCCGGCTGAAGTATTTACCCTGTACTAGGATGCTCATGAGGTCAGTGTGGCCACATTAAAGGGAAACTGAGCCATGGTCCTGAGACAGCCTCCTGCTCACAGCAGTCTACTGGCCTCAGTCTCCCATGCACAGATGTTTGCTCATCTCGGTGCATACACTTCCGGACTGTGCCGGGACCTCGGCAGTTCTTCTAGCTTCACAGGCAGACACGTGACACATGAAAATATCAACTCAGGTTTGTCCTTTGAGCTGACACACTTTGGCTCTTTAATTTGTAAAGCTTAAAAGATTTGGGTGTTACATCCAGCAATTACTTCACCTTCCTTCTCCAACAAGGCAACGTCTCTGCTCTTGGAAGTTTAGCAGTTCTTCCTCTTCCTGTCACATTTCTTTAAGGCTACATTTATCAGGTGTCTGTTAAGGCACCACATTAAGTAGATATGCTATTGAGATAACACACTGAACGCTCTTCAACGGGCACTTAGCATGTGGCAAATACTCAAATATGTTACTTTAGTCTTATTTTCCCAACAACTCCTGCATTGTTACTATTATTCCCACTAATTCAAAGACGAGGAAGCTGGACTCAGAAGCCTGGGCTAACTCAGTCAGGTGCACACCATTCGTGAGTGGTAGGACTACTCGGTCAGCTTTGCACACAATTTTCTATGCAGCTTTTGTTCCCTTGTACTAGGAACTGACTGATTTTTGTACTTTGACTGTACTTTGGAGTTGGCTTCTAACTTCAGTAGGACCTTTGGGACAGACAGCTCCAACTGTTTTCTGCTAGTTTGACACTCGTAGAGTTCCTGGCCTGGCATGACAGTTGTGAGCATCTGAAGGTTCCCTGCTCACTGGCCAGTGTAGATGACCTCTATATTCATTTTTATTGCCTTTTGTGGTACTGGGGATTGAACCCAGGGCTTTTGCACTGAGCCACATCCCCAGCCTTTTTTTAAATTTAGAAACAAGTTCTCTTTAAATTGCTAAACTATCCAGGCTGGGCTCAAATTTTGACCTCTGGCCTCAGCCTCCTAGTGTGCTGGGACCGCAGGCCTGCCCCACTGGGCCTGGCCTTCACCGTCATTCTTAGTGGCTGGGGGAAAGGAAGCAGGGAGAGAAGAGGTAGGGGTGGAGAACCCGCTTTCACAGAGCCCAGCAGTGAGTGGCCTGTTGAAAGCTATACTTTGAGCCACTGTGCTTATTAGTCATGTGACATTCATGTTCTTTCACTTCATGACATCATCTCATTGAATATTGTCTAACGTTACAAATGAAGCAAGATAAACTGCATCTGGAAGAATGCACTAAATGGGGAAGCTCACCTGGCGAGAACGAGCCGCGTGGCTCCCAGTCCCACCATTGACTCCCTCTGCCCTTGTCAAGGAAGAGTCTGAAAGTCACTCCTCTTTCTGCCCTCTGCCAACAGGACTGTGCTCTCAGCACTTGGTCCTCCATATATTACAACACGGCTCTTTTCAAAATAAAAGCACAGCTTTATAGAGAACAGTTCAGTGGTGTTTAGTGTATTCATGAGATTCCACAATAATCTCCATTATCTCATTCCACAACACCCTCATCACCCTACAAAGCAACCCTGTACCAGTGAGTGAGCACTCCCCATTTCCTTGGTGTGCTGCCACACCAAGCTGGCTTTGGTTTTGTGAGACAGAATCTTGCCATGCAGCTCAGGCTGCCTTCCAGTTCATTGTGCACCCCAGGCTGACCTTGAACTCATCATCTTCACTCTGTCTCCTGAGTGCTAAAATTATAGGGATGCCTCATTATGCCCAGCTGGAGCACAAAGGTTTTTAGTTTTGGTAAAATCTGCTTTATATACTTTTCCTTTGGTTATCATATATAGAAACAAGAGCATAAGCATTTGCTCCTGTTTTCTTCTAAGGGTTTTATAGTTTAAGACCTTGTACTAGGTATCTGCTATGCTTTGAGTCAGTTTTCTAATACTGCTGTGTAGAGGGGCCCAACATCATTCTTCTGCATGTGGATATCCAGTACTCCTAGCAACATTCTGCAAGACTGTTCTATTGTTTTCACACCTGTCAACAGGCAGTTAACAGTAACGGTGAAGGTTTATTCCTGGACTGTCAGCACGATTCCATTGATTTACAGGCTAGTCTTAGTCTAATACCACACTTCGGTTTGCTGTAGATCTCCACTGGGTTTTGAAAGTGGAAACTGAGTCCTAGTCTGTTCTTTTTCAAGATGGTTTTGGTGATTCTGAATCTCCTGACTTGGTATGTGAATTTTACAAAATGGCTTGCCAGGTTTTGGAAAGAATCCAGCTGGAAGTTTTTTTTTTTTTTGGTACCGGCAAACAAACTGATGACTGTGCCCTTGCAAGGCAGGCGTTTGTGTCACGGGCCTGAATCCCCAGCCCTCCAACTGGAATTTGATGTTTTGTTTCATTTTGTTTAGCAGTACTGGGCCTCGTGCTTGGTAGGTGAGTGCTATACCACTGAGCCCAGCCCCAGCCCAGGTAGCTGGGATTTTGATAGGAACTGTGCTGAAATCATAGCTCAGCTTGAAGTATAGTGACATCTTTTTTTGTTTTTTTGTACCAGGAATCAAACTCAGGGCCTAGTCCTTGCCAGACAGGTGCTGTGCCACTGGGCTACATCGTCGGCACCTGTGCCCTCTTAATAGTAATGATGTCTTCTGATCCATGATGACAAATGTCTTCTATTCATTTAGATCTTTAATTTCTTTTAACAGTGGTTTATAGTTTTCAACATATGTTTTGTACTTCTTTGGTTACATTTAGTCCTAAATGTTTTATTCTTGTCAACACATGGAATAATTTTCTTTTCTTTTTTTTTTCAACACATGGAATAGTTTTCTTTTCTTCTTTTTTTTTTGTTTTTGTTTTTGTTTTTTGTTTTGTCTTTTTCCTTTTTATGTGTACCGGGGATCGAACTCAAGACTGCCTGCTTTCAAGGTAGGCGCTTATGCCACTGAGCTAAACCCCAGGCCCTGGAATAGTTTACTGAATATCATTCTTAATTTTCTTTCTGACCCTGGCAGTGGAGCCCAGAGCCTTGTATGTGCTAGGAAAGTATGCTGCATTGAGTTACACTGCAATGGAAAAAGACAGCCAATTTTTGCATAAGGATCTTGCGTTCTACAACCTTTAATGTTACTAGTCCTAGTTTCCTTCCATGTATGCATTCATTATGGTTTTCTCTTCTCTTTTGATTTGTTTATTTGTTTGATTAAGAGATTTCACTACGTAGTTCAGACCGGCCTTGAAGGTACTATGCAGGCCAGGCTGACCTCCAACTCAGAGTGATCCTCCTGCCTCAGCCTCCTGGGTCCTGGGATTCCAGGCATGTACTGCCACAATGACTGGCTTATACTTTCACACTTGTACCAGGGACTGAGCTACATTCTTGTCCCTTGCTTTATTTTTATTTTCAGATAGGATCTACTAAATTCACTAAATGTCTAGGCAGGAATCCTCCTGCCTCTCAAAGTGCTGGTTGCAGGCCTGTAGCCACATGCCTGGTTATGCTACAGTTTTCTATATGTATATGCAAGTGTACAGTTTTGTTTTCCCTGGCTGCCCTGGCTGAAACCTCCATATAGATTTTAATAGATACAAGAAGAGATCTTTGCTTTGATGTTAGCCATGGTGGTGTTTTTCCTTTTTATTTTTGTGCCCTTTACTAGGCTGAAGTGATTTATTTTTGGGACCGGTGATCGAACTCATGAGCTGGCCCTTGCCAGGCAGGTACTTATGCCTCAGCCCCAGAGGTGATTCTATTCCTAGTTTGTGGATGTTTTTATAGTGAAAAGGAGTTAATTTTTAAATGCTCCTACTGCATTAACATAGATGAACACGTTTCTTTCAGTCTATTAATATTGTTTTAGACTGATGTTTATGTTGAGCCAAACTTGCATTCCTGGACTTGGTCATGATGCATAGTGTTATCTGTATGCTCTGTTTAATGTGGTTTGTGAGGAATTTTATATCTATTCTCATAAGAAATACTGCTTCAGGATTGAGGACATAGCTCAGCAGCACAGCACCTGCCTGACAAGTGCGAGGTTGTGAGCTTGATCACTGGTACCAAAATATATATTCATATATACGTATATATATTCATAATTTTCTTGATTTATATCTTTTTTGTATAGGGGGGCAATACTGACTCCTAGAATGAAGTAGGAATGATTCTGTCTTCTTTTACATGTTAGAAAATGTTTTGAAGGTTTAGTGATATTGCTTATTTTTATTTTATTTTATTTTTTGTCTTTTTCCTTTTTATGGGTACCAGGGATCGAACTCACGACTGCCTGCTTGCAAGGCAGGTGCTTATGCTGCTGAGCTAAATCTCCAGCCCTGGTATTGCTTCTTTAATCAGTTGGCAGATTTCACCAGTGAAGCCATCTGATCATGAGATTCTCTTCATCCCACCAAAGAGAAAACAAAAGGCTCTTCTTTTGTGAGAAGTTTTGGTCAATAACTCAATCATTCTATTTAAATAGGTCTGTTCAAGGTTTTGTTGTTTCTTCAGTTTCTAGAACCATATCTATCATCTAGGTTATCTAAGTTATTGGCAAATAATTTTTTGGTTTTCCCTTATAATCCATTCCATTCTAGTAATAATCCATTCCATATCAGTAATAATTCCACCCTTGTTTGAGACACAGTTTATTAGTTCAGACTGATCTTGAAGTTGCTGTGATCCTCTTGCCCCAAGGTCCCAAGTGCTGGGATTGTAGACATGTGTCACCACACCCAGCCATGTCCCCTCCTTTGTTAATGATGTTTGCCCCCAAAACAGAGTCTTGCTATATAGTTAATGCTGGCCTTGAACTCACAGCTGTCTTTCTGCCTCAGCCTCCCAAGTGCTGGGATTATACCACCAAGCCCGGCACTGTTGATCTTTTACCACTGAGTTGTTTTGGTATCTAGAATACAATTTAGGGCCTCATGCTTGCCAGGCAGGCACTGGGCTCATAAGCTGCTAAGCTGTCTCCACAGGATCTTTGTTAAAAACTAATTTTTGGCAGTGTTGATTTTCTCTATTGTTTTTCAATTCCCTGTATCACCTTTTTCTGTTCTACTCTTTACTGTTTCTTTCTGCTATCTTTTTTTTAAGTTTCTTGGATTTTTTTCCTTGTTTACTCAGAGCTTTATATTACTGATGAGAATTTTTAATATTTGCATGTGTGTGTATACCTTTCCTAAAGTGTTGGTGCTGGGTGTCTTCTTTCACAGTGATGTTGAGGTATTTCCTCATGTCTGTTATTTCTTCTTGACCTGTTAGTTGCTTATATATGCTTAATTTCTATATTTAGGAATTTACCAAACTTCTTCCTGTCATTGATCTGTGATTTCATCCCACCTTCTTTAGAGAACATATTTTGTGTACTAGTCCTTTTAAGTGTATTGAGACTCGAAGTAGGTGTGATGACACATGCTTGTAATCCCAGCATGGTAGGTTCAGCAATGAGGACTGCAACTTCAAGCACATGCTGGGGTACATAGCAAGCCTGGAGCTGATTGGTATTGCAGAGAGACCCTGCCTCAAAAGAAACAAAGAATGGATGGACACTTGACCTAGTCTATCTCAATAGACCTGGCTTAATAGTAAAAGGTCCCAAGGGTCTTGAGACACATGCATGTGGCACTCACAGGTCTTTTCAATGTGCCCTTAAGAAGACTGTGTTTCTTCTTGTTTTTACATTGTTGTTGGGAAATGTCCTACACAGGAATGTTAGGTTTGGTTGGCTTATAATAAAGGCTTCCTTATGAAGCAGTCACTTTTAGGGATTTTGTTTTTAGCCTCTTTTTTTTTTTTTTTTTTTTTTTTTTTGGTTTTCTATCCACTTTTTTCCTACATTTTTTTCACTTTCTCTTTTCCACAGGATCTTTTACAGACATACAGAATCCCCAAAGGGAACACTGCTTTATGCATTTTAAGGTTTATTCATAGGTAATCAAAGAAAATGGTTTTTTAACCTATGAATCAGCTCCATACCAAAAAAAGAATATCAACTTTTTATGTAATTTCATGCATATTGAAAATACAGATAACTTTTATCCCATTGCATTTTTCAGAATTCTCAATAATAATCCTCTGACAACTATCGAAGATCCATCACTTTTTACATTACAAGCATTAAATTATCTGTAAGTATTGCCATAACCTTTAAGTCATAATATGACTTTGGCTCTTCTTGCTTCCTTCCAAGAATGGTACAGTATTGTACTTTGATCCTACAGGTCATAAGTTTAATTTTAATCAGGTTATTCACAAAGAGAAGGATTAAGATGTATAATGGGCAAGAGAGTCAGCAGGGATCGGGAGCACCACTGAGGAACACGGTAGACACGGATCACATCAGTGGATGCAGGAACACCATTACCCCAGGAAACATAGTGGCCTTGTTACTAAAAAGAACAACACAGTGAGAGATGTGAATGCAATATAAAAATGTGAAGTATGATGGTGACTGAAACACAGATGCAGCATCTACTATGCAATGCCAAGGTCATTCATTTGATGATGAAAACATTAAATTTGAATTTTTGCATGAAGACTTCTCTGGGATTATAGTTCATGTAAAGTTATGTGCTGGCTTGTTTCACTGGGAGGCAAAAGTGCAATAATAAGATATCCTTCAAATACCTGTTGAAGCACAGACTTTTGGCATTGGGCTTCCTCATTTCTGTCTGGCTTTCTTCTTCAGGGACTTGGGACAGACGCATGTGTCACTCACAGTACTGGAGAACATCCTCACGAAGTCTCTTGAATTGGAAAGACTGTAAGTTAGTTTTTTTCTCAGATCTGTTTCTCTTGGGTTCATTGTTGTTGCTAGGTTTGTTTTACTATTAAGTCAGGCTTATGGACGTGTGATTTCCATGTCACAAAACTCACATGTTTGAGGAGTTTGTGTGGTTATGTAGCCACCACCACACCCCTGCTGTAAAACATCTGGGTCACCTTCAGAAGGCAGCTCATGTCCTTCACAGCTGGTTCACTCTATCTATCACGGCTCCCAGAATCTGCCAGTCTTTATTTCTGCCCTGTACGTTTACATTTTCTGGAAGGTCTTATAAATGAAATCATGCAGTGTGCAGCCATTTGTGTTTGGCTATTATCCACTTAGGATAATCATTCATACATCCCACGTGCAGTCTATGGGAGTTCAAATGGCAGCTAGGCGTGGCGGCCCAGGCCTGTAATCCTAGCACCCAGGGAGACTGAGGCAGGAGGATGGCAAGTTCAAAGTCAGCCTGTGTATCTTACTGACAGTGTGACCCTGTCTCAAAATGAAAATGCATAAATACATGTAAAAGCTGGACAAAAAGAGAGGCTGGAGACAGCCCAGTGTGAATGCCCTCAGTGTAATCGCTAGTACCCCAATCAAAAACAAAGAAAAGAGTTACCACATCATCTTTACCTGATCCCTGCATTTCAGTCTATAAAAAAGGTAAGCCTTTTTAACACCATGTATGTGGATCTATCTCATTGTAGCTTAAGTGTGCATTTCTTTACTAGCTAAGCTAATGATGATTATCTTTATGAGTGCAGATATTATTTTTTAAGTACTTGGCCTTTCTTACTGAGCTATGACCTCCCCTTCCACATTTTTCATTTTGTTATTTTGAAGCAAGGTCTCACCATGGATTTATGTTGCCCAGACTGGGCCAAATTTACAAACATCCTACCTCAGTTTCCCAGAGCACTAGAGTAGAACAGAAATCTTAACTTTAAAAATTTTGATGAAATAGAATTTAGCAAGCTTTTGTTCTTTCAGGCCTTTTCTTGTCTTACCTAAGAAATCTTTGTTTTATGTGCCCATTGTTTAACCCATGGCTACGAGATTTTCTCACTTGCTTTCTTCCAGAATTGCGCTGTGTAACTCTAGTCATACTTAGGTCCGTGATTATTTTCAGAGGTGCTGGGGATTAAACCCTGGTGCTTGCACTAGCATTTTTTATTGGTAGTTTTGAGACAGGGTCTCACTAAGTTGCTGATCTACCTGGGCTGGGCTCCAATTGGTGATCCTCCTGCCTCAGCTTCTGAGTGTTAGGATTACAGGTAGGTTTATGATCTATTGTGAGTTAATTTTCATGCAGAGTGTGAAGTATATTACTGTACTACTGTATGTAGTGCCCTGTTTTGATGGTTTTTATACCACTGACTGCAACTTGAATTGTGCCATCCTCCTCCAATATAGCAAGCTAAATAGAAGCTCACTTAGTAGTGAAGTAGTTGAGGGTTTGCAAGACACCTTTCATTTAGCAGTCTGCGCTCATTGTTTCTGTCAGGTCACCTCCTCAACTGACTTCCCACACTGCCAAACCCCTTGGTTTCTGCTCCAGGCTCGTCTTCCTCAACTTCCTGCAGCACCTGCTTCCCTTCCCACCCACATTAGCTAGACACCATCCTTTCCAGAGCCACTAGTAATTCATGGCTGCTTTCATCACGTAGTCATTGCTCCCTCATCCTCCTCTCCCTTCTGTATTTTGAGATACTATGGATCAAACCCAGGACTTGAGCACACTAGGCCAGCTCTCTCCCTCTGAGCCACTTCACCCCCACCGAGTCCTCCTTGACCTTTTGAATGCTCCAGTTGTCTAGATTTACCAAGTTTGATCTGTGTTATTAACCGCACAATATAGGTAGGGATAAACTGACTTTTTTGCCAAATGTCTCACATTTACCACTCGGAACCCAAGTTGTGAAAGGGACCTCACACATTGGAAGCTGATTCCCACTTTTTTTTTTTTTTGCTTTTTCATTTTTATCGGTACCAGGGATCAAAGTCATGACTGCCTGCTTGCAAGGCAGGCGCTTATGCCGCTGAGCTAAACCCCCAGCCCGGATTCCCGCTTTTTAGAAGCCGATGTACTTCCTGTGCACTCCCAACCCACAGTGAGACTTACAAGTTGAAAGGAGATGCTTCTGAATGAAAGGACACATTCCTGTCACTCAGCACTAATCTCCAGGACCTTCATGTGAGGCCCACCACACGCACTGCTGAGCTTCCTTCTGTGGGGACCCCTCTCTCCCTCCTATTTACTCACAATATCCAAAAGCTGCAGTGGCTGTTGGCTTCCTACCCAGCCGCAAGGGCTGCCTCCAGCACTCCTTCCTGCTCCACACTGTGGAGCCTCGTCCTGCCTCTTTACCATTCAAGGAGCAGCTTTCCATTAACTCAGAACTCTGTGTCCTGTCTGCAGGATCTTACCGAGCAATATGGTCTGCTGCCTCTGCCAGTTTAAAAATGATATTGAAGTTGTCGACAAGACAGTCAAGCTGCACTGTGATAGCACCTGTCTGACCAATGCCATGCAGTGTCGTGAGTCTCAATTGCCTAATGATGTTTTCATGTTTCTTTTATTTGCTTTTTAATTTCTAAATAGTGATACAAAGGCTGTAAACTAATGATACAATTGGTTTGCACTTATAATGTGCAGTTATGTGCACTTATAATGTGCAGTGCAGCTTGTAAGCTGGTTTTTTATATATTAGGTCTCTATTCCTTCAACCTTAGGCAGGTGTACATCCGTTTTATCATCTTTTCGAAACTGTCAAGCCGTACTATTGTATTGGAGCCTGAGTTTCTGATTGCCTAACTACAATTGCTTGTCTCTTCTAAGGGAATGCAGGGTTGTTCCATGCCCAGACTGTCCAAACCTGAGCTTATCATGAGTCTAAGATGACTCAGGTGCATTTAAGGATTTTTCCGTATGTCGGGTTTATTAGCTCTCACTTCATGCTTGCCACATGTGAGTGCTTTCACATCCAGAGAGCTTGAATACAGGGACAAATAATAAATAGTGGCACTACGTTTCTTATGCAAAAGAACTTTGCTTGGTTTCCAAAACAAATTTTTACCAATTACAGTATTCATTCTACCCTCAGAGGTGAGAAAAACAAGAATTTCTTGCCTCCATTTACAGATTAAGATCAGAGGTGTCAAGTGCTAGAGCCTCATGCCCAGCCCTCTGTCCGCAATTCTGGGTTCTGCAGAACCCATTTTCCTCTATGGTCATGATCCTTACCCCCTCCTCCTCTGGTCCTCACCACCACCAGTCAATTAATTCTTCCAGAAGACAAATCAGTTACACATTGAGCCCTTGACTTTCGTATGACAGTATTGTCAGGAGCTTTGGATGCTTAGAAATATTAGGACAGAAATAAAAGTAGGGAAAGCATCTGATCTGATAGAAGGGGCAGTTTCTCTTATACATTACCACCTTAAGTCATGTATATACAGAAACTGCTGTTATTTTGTAGATTTGCTGTTCACTATTCCACAGAGGCAGGCATACAACCAGGCAAATTAAAAATCTCTTATCCTACACTCTGGATCCCTGCTCTGATATAAGGAAGACTCGAGCAGTACAGTGTTTGGCTCTGTGTAGAAGAACCTTTTGTTATGGGACTGGACAGTGGCAGTGAACCTACCACACATGCATGGTTGTATTTTTCTCTTAAGACAAAAGACGTTCATAAGGAGTTGATTTTTCCCACCTAAAACCCCAGTATTCAGGTTTCATTGCAGGGTTGGCACTTTGCCATGAGTAAGTGGGTTAGGGTGCGGTTTGGCACTGTTTGTCTGGATGTTTGCCATCACGGTGCTAGGACACATGGAAGCACGGACCAAGTGAAGGCACTGGGCACACAGGTGGAGCAGACGTATCCAGAAAAGACCTGTAGGCAGAAGGAGTGGGGATTTTGCATGTCTGCCGTTTTGTCCTAAGAGGACTGTCCTTCATCATGGTCATCCGAGCATAGTGAGGTAGCAACTGACCAGGTGGGGTGAGGAAGACCTGTGCTGCCTCTGCTGCTACACTGTGACATTATGGTGTTTTGGGTCCTGCGTGGGTATGCATAGAAGGTCTGCAGAGAAGCCTGCTGAGTGGGCAAGTACTTGTCAGGATGTGGCCTTTTAGTGAGTACCAATCATTTAGCTAAGTTAAGTTACTGTATTACACACTATGGAATGTTCTCAAAAGGTAGTCTCATTAGCAAGAGAGGTCATTTTCTCTTTCTGTTGGGTTTTTTAAGTTTAAGTTTGGATTTCTTTTTGTCTTGTCCACATGGCACTGAAATAGTTACTGACCTCTCCCTTCTTTGACTGGTGTGTACAGCTGTGGGCCAGTAAAAAGCTGGGTGTCTATCATTCTGCCCTAACTGAGAGCAATGTCTTCTTTTCTGACAGTGGGAGACACATCCACATTCTCCCAAGAATCCTTCATGAAAGTGTTACAAGCCCGGAAGGGGAGCACCAGCACCCAGCTGAATATTGAATCTGAAATGTCATCTTCAGAGGAAAGTGTGACCAACCCAGTGGGCTTTACAAAAGAGCAGCTCGATATGAATGATGAAAGTGACATCATCAGTGCACTAAACTACATACTGCCTTATTTCTCCAAGAAAAATCTAGAAGGCATAGAGGCAACATTATTACCATTCATTCAGCTGCATTTTTCAAAAGTCCAAGAGGGCGCTAATCCCTTAGGTGACTTGAACCACAACAGGAAAAACTCTTTTCAACCTGCACGCAACAATTTACGTTTCACAAATAAGATGAAGAAGCTGTATCTTCTTCAAAAATTGCTGGAGGAAGGTAACCAGGAAAAAAACAATGAGGTAAAAAAGGAAGAGAAAATTCCTATGCTGCTACAGCCTAGCCATTTTCGTCCCAAATTCAGAGGCCAAATCTTTCAAAAAAAATCGGAAAATGCTGAAGCACCAGAAAACAGCCTGGCAGCAGTTGGGCATGGAAGGAAAACACTTCAGAGAGTAAAGAGAGAACTTGCGGAGAACACAAGAAAAGCTGTGTCTTCTTCAGAAAATGGTGTTTTTATTTTAGAGCATGCAAACTCTATAGTTAAAACCATGGGGGGGAATAAGCCAATCATGCATTCTGGAAAAGTTCACCGTTTTCACAAAATTCACTCACGTGTGGCCCACAGAACACAGGAGACCAAGCTGAGTGAAAACCTGAGAAAGGAAAGCACACGCAGTACACTACTGCTTACAAAGAGGCCTCCATTCCCAGCAGTGAAGAGTCACACCAGCTCCCCTTCACAACAGGTGCTCTCACCTTCAAGAGACCCGAGTATTCGGGAGAATCCTGTGTCAGAATTATATGTGCCTTTAGAGCCTTCAGTAGAAAGCACCTCTGTAGAAAACCCTGCTACAGATGAAGATTTTCAAGGAGTGGATTTTGGAGGGTATGTTAGTGTGCCAGAAAGATCTGTATCTGAAAAAACTCAGAAGGATCCTTTGGCCAAAGAGACTGCTGCGACTACACCCGACCTCACACCAGCTGTGAGGCAGGCCAGGGAGGCACGATGGCAACAACCCAACACGGGGACTGACTCACTCCCCAGGGATTTCACCTCCACACTGCTGTCAGGTGATCAGTTTGAAACTTACCGAGACCAGCAGCTGGGACTCCTCATCCCCAACAATAACATCAGAAGGCTGATTTCTCAGGTCAGCAGGATCGTAAAAATGGTCTGCTCTGAGGCCCACATGCAGCTGGCCTGTGCCAAGCTCATCTCTAGGACGGGCCTCCTGATGAAGCTACTCAGTGAAGAGCAAAAAGTCCATGTGGCCAAGGCCCTGTGGGATGCAGAGGATCAGAAGAGTGAGAAGGACACCACTGAGAACACAGCAGAGAGCGACCACAAGGACCAGAAGTCAAGAGAGGTGAGGAGGTCTACCGAGCTGAGGGGCCACCATGAGGTGCACAAGCAGGGCCTGCTGGTCTGTATTTTGTCCTGGCCACGTAACTTTGGCCAGGATGGCACTCTCCACCCTGCTCCATGAGAGAAGGAGATGTCCTAACACACAAGATAAACAAAGCAAGAGAAGGACGTGCACTATAATAAGATTTGTAACACATCCCGTTTGATGTGCTTTTAAGAATCTCTAAGCTACTCAGAAGAATTGGATTTAAATAGACAGCTGTCATCCTTGTTATGTCTTTGTTACCCAACTAAAATTATCTTTTTTTTTTTAGCTTACAAAAGTTCCACAACGTGACTATTACAAACTGATCTTGCCATTATCTTTCATGGGAGTGATGATTTTGATGGTAATTTTCTGCCTAATCAAGGTAAGGATAAAAATTGATTCAGGTTTCCTGAATGCATCTTGTCTTTGTATGATTCAGAACCATGAACAGAAAACCCAGGCCATGTTGCCCTTTCCTCCTGGACATTCCTCTGTAGTTTAGTTTAGTTTCTTTGTTGTTGTTGTTGTTTTGTAACAGGGATCAAACTTGGGACCTCACACTTACAGACAAGTACCTGCACCACTGAGCTAAATCCCCAGTGCCGTTCCATGTTAGTAACTCAGGTTGAAATAGTCTTTCTCTTTTACTTTAATATGATTTTCAGGTATGAGGACTGGTTTATCTTTTGAGATGGTGCCTTGCTGACCTTGAGCTCATTATGTAACCCAGGCTGGGCTCAAATTCACAGTGACCCTCCTGCCTCAGCCTCTGGAATGCCTGGTGTTCTCCAGGGATTTTTAAAGGAACTCCACTCCCGAAAGATCTCTGACGAGCTAAAACCAAGACAACAGGTCACTTGGGTACCTGGACAAGTTAATTTGATGGGCAAACGATGCCATGAAAGAAAATTTCCCCAACCCCAAACTACCATGTCGACAGTTTGATGTCCTCACTGATCTCATGCTCGCCATGCTCAAGCAGCTGTCATCACTCTAGGGAGAAGGGACAGCGCCACAAGACAGAAGTCTGTCTTCCACATTCTTTAGCTTTGACAGCTGCTGCTGTCTCCAGTGTGCGAGGCATTGTCTAATAGGTCCAGGTATAGCCCTGCCGCTGAGGCTTCTGTCAGGTCTCCCACAGCAGGTCCTGTTTAGAGCAGCCTCTTCCAGAGCTTGCCCCTGTTTGCTTTTTGCCTCATTATGTAATAGTTTATTATTTTACTTTTCATCTGATAGATTATTAAAGCGTAATTTCATAGTCTGACAAACTTTACTCTCCTTTTCCAATTAAATAAAGTATCCCTAATTTACATTTCCCACAGTTGTGGCAGCCTTCTGCCCCGGCCCCTCTCCATGCCTTAGTCGTACCATCCCATTCCTATATTTGCCTGTGCTCTGTCTATAAAGAATCCTTGTACTTCACCCTGCTTGTGGAAGTCTCACGAATGTGCTGAAAGCCAACTCAAGCTCGTCCTCCTTCATGCAGTCTTTCCTGGATGCGCTAGTTCTCCTGAGCCAGTCCCCTCTTAAGAGACTCATGTCCATTTCTCCTACCACGAGAATAGAAATATGCTACACAGGTTTTTGAAAGAGGGGCATCTAAGAGTGAAACACAAAGGTCAGCATGGAAAAAAGCTGGGTGTGGCGGTAAACACCTGTAAGCGCAGCATTTGGGAGACTGAGGCAAGAGGACTGCTACAAGTTCATGGGCAGCCCGTGCTACATAGCTCAGGGTCAGCCTGGACTACCGAGGTGCTGCCTCTGGGTCAGAACTATTTCTTGTGAGGTCGGGGCATTCTGATTTGGGGTCGGTCTTGTGAGACTGATGAGATAAGATTGCTCCAAAAGGAAGGAGTGAGTTCTCTTTTGGTGAGAGCAGACACTAAAATCTGAGCCCCAGAAGCAGGGCCAACATGGGGTAGGATGCTCGCAATCCAGTTGCAACAAAATCATGGAAGGAATTCAGTGCATTAACTGAGACACCACTCTAAAAGGCTGGTGAAGAGGTGCCACATGGCACCAATCCCAGCACTCTGGGAAGCTGAGGCAGGAGGATTCAAATTTCAAGTGCAGCCTGGGCAATTTACTGGTTTACTAAGACTTGTCTCAAAAAAATAAACCACCAAAAAATAAAAACACAAAATCTTGTGTGGGCTCAGTGCTGGGTGGAAGAGCCAGGGGAAAGCAGAGGTCCTGTCTGTCCATCTGTCTATCTACCTACCTGCCTACCTATCTATTTCATTGCAGAAGTCATGAGTTCAGTCCCTATTACTGGATAAAAAAATGTTTCTGCTTCATGCAAGACTCTTAAGGTGCTTTCGCAAAGTCAGTGAACTATGACTAGTAGGGTAGAATTCCATCTCTAGGAAAGTTCTCATCACACAGAATATCTCAGACTAAAATTAATAAAAGGAGTGAATGAAAATCGAGAGATAGAGGTGGATTCTCAACACTTTTTTTCCCCAAAACAGATGCGTTGTCATAGAAGAGCTTTACCAGACGTTGAAAAGGCCTCAAGGTAAATATGAGTCTGCCGATTTTTATTTATTTATTTTTTATGTATTTACTTTTTGTCTTTTTGAGATAGGGTCTCACTGTGCAGTTCAGACTTGAGCTCACTTTGTAGCCCAGGCTGGTCTCAAACTTGCAACCATCACCCTGCCTCGCCTCCCCAGTGATGGGATTACAGGCATGCATCACCATGCTCAGTTAGAGGACCTTTAAATGAGAAACTCATTACTAGCACTGGAGGAAAACCTAGAACTCAGCTATTTAAATCCCTGGATCTCTCAGAGCAGAGCCCACCTGGAGCAGAATAACCCTTCATTCCTGAGGTCTCATGTGGCTCCAAAGAAGCTGAGATGGGCCGGACAAGTAGGGAGGGACCTGCTGTCACCAGGCATCCCATACTGAGGGTAGAGGTGGCAGGTTAGGGTAGGCCTACTTCTGTGGTGGAGAGGCCTTTTGGGACTGCACAGGAAGCCCAGGTGCTAGGCAGGAGCTGGTGCAAGATGGAGTCCCTCCATCCTTCCTTGGAGGGGCGGAAGCTCATCTTCTCATGCTTCCGCTTCCCTTGTGAGCCTCCTCAGTTCTTTTACTCAAAATAACAGTGTGCGTCCAGGCTGGGCCAGGTGCAGAGGTCTCCCCCAGAGGCCTCCTGAGGCCCTTGGTAACAGATGGAGCCTCAGAAAGTCCAGCATTGTGGAACTGTTTGCAAAACTCCAGGCCTAGTTTGAACTTGCCTATTTTGAGCATGGGGCAAGGTACAGGTTTTGTCCTAAAGAGACCTGAAGTGGGCATGCAGACTGAGACATGACAATGCAAATCACTCACTAATTGTCTTGCACGTATGTTTTCCCACAAGGGGCTTTTCTCCACATTGGCATGGAAGCTGCAAAGCAGAACAAATGAAAGAGGTAAACTGGAGAAGTGCTCAATGCTGGGGTGGAAGGGGCAGGGGAAAGCAGAGGTCCTAAGTCCCTTTCTGTTTTACAGAAGGCTGGTACTAGGTTTTATAGCCTACTTTTGCTCAGGGATATATACAGACCCATCAGTACCTCCCTGTCTTAGTTACTTTATGCTCGTGGCTGAGACAAAATACCTGATGCCCAAGTTGGGAAAGGAAAAGTTTATTTCTTACAGTTTTTGGAGGTTTCAGTCCACACTCAGTTGGATCCAAGACAGGCAAGCATGGCTGGGCTGCAGTTCATGGCGGCCGCCTACAGCAAACTCGAACCAGCAAAGAGAAAGACACACTTTCTTCCTGCCATTACATCACATCCTGGCTCCACCCCATGTGGATGGAGCACTGACACCATCAATCCAAGCACTATACAATGAACCATCACAAATGAACAATGCAAACTCATGAGGCCTGGGGGACACAAACATAAACCATAACACTCCCAAATGAGAAGAATGGAAGCCAAGCTACATGATGAATCCTCTGAGGAGGATGAGATTTTCACAAACCCTACCCTGTAAATGCCTTGGGATGACTTAAGGTTCTTGTCTAAAATGAGGGGGCAGGGAAAGTTTCACTGCCTTGGTATTGTTCTCCAGGTACCTGTGTGAAGTCATCATAGAAGGAGGGCTCACAGAGTCGAAGATCAAAGATGACTAAGCCCTTCTGGCTTCAGCAGTGATTGTAAATAGTTTGCCATAATAAATTACCTACTGTTTTATATACATTTTATATTTTTTATATAACTTTTAGCTATATGGTGAGAAATTAAATTGCAAGTAGTTAAGTATGTGCATGCACAGAACAAGAGCAGAGGCAAAAAACGGTTGGGGTAAAGCTTGGATCCTTTGTGGCTGTCATGCTTCCAGGAGAGGCAGCGTGGTGGCCTCTCACCCTCATCACCCAACACAGTCAGCCTCTGCAACCAAAAGCACATTCTCCACAAGCAGGGCGGATTCTCAGTCAAATCGCTATTGTTCTCATGCACTCTCCTGTGCTTTAGGAGAAGCAGTTACACAGTGGTGTAGGGGAGCACACCCCTGTAACCCCAGCACTCTGGGAGGGGGAAGCAAGAGGATCACAAGTTTGAGCCCAACCTGGGCAAATTAGTGACTCAGCAAGACCCTGTCTCATAACCAAAAATAAAAGAAGGCTGGTATGCACCTATCACAGAGGGCTTAGCTCAATCTCCACTTACACAAAAAAGAATGAGCCAATCTAGTCCCTGTATACCTGGCCTCTTGCCAGCAGGACTGTCCACCTGCTTACCTTCTAGACCTTCCTCTCCTAGGATGCTGGGGTCACCACAGTATTTGGATTACTGGGCCTGCTGGCCTCGGGTGAAGTCCTATCTTTTGGCCCAAGTCTCGAAACTCATGTATGAATGTGTATGCCATCTTTGTAGCAGTTCTCCATCCTTACAAGCTGGTAGAAAATACCCATTGGTTTTTTGTTTGGTTGGTTTTGTTTTGTTTAAATCCCAGCCATTGGCCAATTAGCACAGAGGTGTAGAGAGGTAACATTAAAAAAAAAAAAAAAAAAAAAAAAAAGAATATGTGAGATCAGTCATTTCCCAGATGGTCCATCTTGGGCACTGATTTTAGATATAGGTTGGGCCACTTATCTTTTTACTCGTGGACTGCCCCAGCCCTCCCGACCCACCAAGGGTCATGTGTGTGCTGCTTTGTTCCCTCCAGCAGCTCTGTCCAGACTTACACCTACCTTCTTCCTGCCCCATCCAATGCCAATCTGTATGATTCCAAGTGATAATTTGCAGATGAAGCAAGAGTTCCTCCACTGTATCTCCAACACAGAATTAATAAAGGATGCTTAGTACACAGGGGGAGGTAAGTACTTGGTGAGTAAAAGATCTCAGTGTACAAGAATTGAGAATCCACCTACTGACTGCAAAAGCATCCTGGCACCCTGTCATAGAAGGTGAGAAACAGTGCCAGAGGCTGCTGGAGTGACGAGCCTGGCAGGCACACAGCTGGCCAGTTGCTGCAATCCCACCCTCACCTGGCTGCCTACAAAGCCAGAAGTACTGGAGACTCTTTTTAAGTCTGAGCTTGCAAATGCACACTCTAGCTTCTACTTCATTCCATGACCAAAGCAAACCACAAGGCAAGCCCGAAGCTGGGAATTGAGAAAGGACCTTCTACGCTCCATGACACCATGGACACCAGCAGGGGTGAAATTGGGTGAAGTAATTCTGTCTCAAGGTGTGATGAGTCCTGCCTTAGACTTTGTTCAGCCTGGCCCACCCCCGGAGAGGTCACTTGAGAATGCAGCAGGTGCCTAGTGCTGAAGAAACCCAACCACGCTTCTCTACTAGGTCAGGAGCCCTAACAAGGCAAGGATCAATTTCCTTCCTCTCCACATGGCCCACTACATGTCCCCCAGTTCCTAGGACCAAGCCCTGCCCTTGGGCATGACTCGGGAATATGAGTGACTGTGTGAATTAAGATTGCTGCTTCTACCTACACATGGGACTCCACATGTCACCATACGCTTATTGACCAAAGGCCAGCAGAGGGTGCTAGCTATTTGCCCCCACTCTGTGAAGAGCCTGTAGCACTGGGGGCTGAGATCTATCCAGCATCAAATCCTGTACTGCTGTCCACACGGACCTTCAACAAGGACTCAATGCCAAAACAAGTTAGTGAAACTCCTTTCTGCACAGGCCATTTAAGACTGAAAAACTTCCGGTCGTGAAGTTATAAGAGGAAGGCTGTTTAAGGGCACTGATTGGATCACTGGGGATGGTGGTATACATCTGGCATCCTAGCACTTGGATCCTGAGGCAGCAGGATTCTGAATTTGAGTTCAGCTTAGTGAAAACTTGTCAAAAAATAAAATGAAAAGAGGCTGGGATATGACTCACTCCAAGGGTCCCAGGTTCAAGCCCCAGTACTGCCAAAAATGACATAAAACAAAAGTCTCTCAGGGGTCCACATGGCTTAAGGACAACTAAGGCAGAGATTCACCATGCAAACTTTATCACTGGCCAAGTGTGGTGACACACCCCTGAAATCTTAGCACATGAGAGGCAGGCTAGCCTGGGCTACATAACAACTGCAAGGCTGGCCTAAACTAGCCAGTGACAACCTATCTCAAAAGGCAAACAACATCAAAATGAAAAAACCACCACTGTCCCTACTTCCAAGCACTTTGGCTGCTCTCATCAGACAAAGGTAAGGCCAGTCCTGTATGTTCTATGTCCATGGTGGCCTTCCCCAGAGACCTTAATTTTTCAAGGAGATTCAGAGAGAACTGTGATTAATACTAACGAAGGCCACTGTCACCACGACAGGGACCATGGTGGCGAGTGTGTTTTCGGGCCATGATTCATGGTCACTTGTTTCCCCTGATTGTCAAAAGGGGACCCATGCCAAACAGCTTCAGACCCAGGCTGACAAAAGTGACACTGTAGGGAATCTAGGGTGGTTATGAGGCATCTTAGGTACAGTATGTGGCAAATTATTAAAAAATGACGGCCCATGACATTACAGGCTGAATAAGAGATTGCCTTTGTGAATTACAAAGGAAGACAGCAATATCTCACTTCATGAATGCATCGGTTTGAAAAGTTTGATTTGCAACCAAAATTTTTGGCAAAATCTAGCTTCCATTCACAAACTCCACATCAAGTGACAAACATTACTGTGGCCATCTTCCCTACACAAGCAGGAATGCAACCAAATTCATCACAGATCATTAAACAAGTGAAGTTCATAAACCAGTACCACTGTATTCTGCTTCTGGAAGGCTTGAGTGGACAGCTGGGAAAAGTAATGCTATATAATTTAGGCTGGTCTTGTCCTAGTGCTTCTCCTGCCTTAGCCACCCCATCCCTGGCTTTAAGACAATGTTTTCTAGAAGTTTTTCTTTTTTTTTAAACAAGGTAGTCTGGAACAATTTACCTTCAAGATAGAGGCATTCGTAAGTGGCCAGAAACAAGGTAAAGTGTTTAGTATGAGCTGCATATTGTGGGTTATCTGTAGAGTTGTGTGGCCGAGTATAAGAGCCATTAGGCAGCCTTTCACTGTTGAAATATAAAGGAATAGAAATTAAGTAAAATTTAAAAGACAGCTCCAGGGGGCTGGGGATTTAGCTCAGCGGCAAAAGCACTTGCCTTGAAGCAGGCAGTCTTGAGTTCGATCCCTGGTACCAATAAAAATGAAAAAGACAAAAAAAAAAAAAAAAAAAAAAAAACACAGCTCCTAAGTCACACCAGTCACATTCCAAGAGCTTAGTGGTACCATTCTCGACAGCAAGGTAGATCTTTTGGTATCACAGTTCTGGTGGTCCTCACTAGTACAGGATACCCTGGAGAGAGACACACAAGACACTGGAAAAGGTCATCCTTCAGACAGGGCAACTGGGAGGCTGCAGTGCCATGTCACTGGTTATATCTTTCAAATTATGTAGCATTTTTTTTTAGGTGATGAATGCATGAATAAAATATCTGAAGCTTGGTACCATGGCACATGCCTTAATACAAAGTACTCAGGAGGACTTAGCAGGATAATCAAAAGTTCAAAGCGACTTGGAGAACTCAGCAAGACCCCATCAGAGGAAGAATGACCCTGGATTCAGTCCACAGGATCAAAATAAATTCGGAATCGGCATTGGCTACATTGGAACACCGGCTATGAGGGCTCACTGTTCTGGGATAGGAGTTTCCAGGAAATAACTTTATAATTTGCCTACAATAAAATAAGCTCATAGACTTTATAACTTTACATTCATCTTTTTCCTCATAACTTAAGACCTGTTAGCTCCTGCCAATCTCTCTCTGCACAAAGGAACTCCTGACAGAAAAGTGAATTAATCAACAGCAAGAAAACATTAAAAGAAAAAAGTTGCACAGCTGTCTTGCCCTTTTTCTCTCTCAGCAATGTGTGTGTGTGTGGTTGTGATTTTATTCCACGTGAGTAATCGGCTGTCACAGTTCCTACTGGGAAGGGTGCTCCAGGCTCTGTAACAGAACTAAGTTTGGTGGTCTGTCTACCTCCCAACACCCTGGCTCCTGAGCCAGTCTGAGGATTAGGGAAACAGAGGACAGAGGTCCAGCAAGGAAGCAACCTATATCCAAGCCAGTTAAGTAAGGCGGGAATGGGCTGGGGAAACATTGACACCAAACTGTAGTCTGAGGGAAAGAGCCAAACAGCCCAAAAGGGGATCAGAGAATACAGATGTACCTGCTGAGGAAAGTGACTCTGGAGAAGTGATCTCCTGTCCCTGCAGATTCTTGGTGGGACCATCAAGGCTGGAGAACATGGAGTGGTGTGTGCAGAACAAATACTGTGTCCTCCACCAGTGCGTCTGTAATTATTGTCTGATTAATAGGAAGTATACAGTGTGTGTATGTATGTGTGTGTGTGATCTCATTTAACTCTTACAGCTTTCCAAAGAGTACATCTTACCCTTCTAATTAACAGATAGTACACAGGCTGAGGAATAGATGAGCTATCCAACTTCACACCTGTGTTTGTTAGGACTCTGTCCCCAGCTAAAAATCACACTTCAACAGTGAAGAGTCCTACATGCTCAGGACTGACCACATCCATCTACTTGGCCCTGTCTGCCCCTCTCCTGCATTGCCTTCCATGCTGGGTGCCACTGTAGCAGGACCAGGCCCCGAGTCTGCAAGATAGGCAGCAGTAATTCTCACCGGACACAGCACTGAAGAAAACGGGTCTAAGCAAAGCCTCTGTCACAGGCTCTGATTAGCTCTGACTGGCCAGCAGTGGTCATGTGCACTCTGGGTGGAAGAATGAGACCAGGAACTCGAGCCCAGGGACAGCTCAGGGTGTGAAGGAGGCTCATCCCAAAGTAAAACCAGAAGGAGGCGCTTAATTCCCAGAAGATGGGCTGTAGCAGGAGAGGAGGGTATGAGGGCTGGAGGATCAGAGAGGGAAGCTGGACTGAGCCAACCTTTAACAAGCCCAAACTCAGCAGTGCTGCACATGTTCACAGGGGCTGTGAACCTGAAACCTCTCAAGTTCTCTTCACTCCACAGCACCTGGCAAGCGCTTTTATCACTGTTCAAGTCACACAGTAACACAGGACTTTGTTTCCAATTGTTGGTAGTCTACCTGGTGTGAAAATTTCATGGAAATGTGCCATACGCATGAGTGTTGCAGAAAAACCAACATCAAACCTAGTGCGACTCTTTGCACCAAGGAATCTAAAAGGCAACTTTACTGAGTTTATGCCAGTGAGATGAGGGACTATAATAGGGTCCAAACCACCAGAAAAAAATCAGCTTTCAGTTTAGTTGAAATACAGTTAGCAAGCAGGAAGTGCAAGGCAGGTGACAGGCTATTACATGATTGAATTAAGTCATATGTCATCAGGTGACCTAATTCTAAATAGATTTACTTAAAAGGAATTGTTTGCCATAACGTAGGAACATTCTGAGGAAGAGGGGAAAGGATTCAAGTGGAGCAAAGAAAGTTAAAGGTGTCCTTGATTGGGTCACCTTGTTCCAAACAATGACCCTGAAGCTAGATGAGAGCAACATATATTCTTTTAACTAAGGAAAATACCAGTTGGATACAGTCGAATTGAGCCAGCACATTAGCGGGACAAAGGAGCTGACCTCAGACTGTCAAGCCTGACTGCATGCAGCAAGGTGCTTATGTGGCAGGCAGCAGGAGCATAGACAGAGATCACTTCTTGATTTGTACCTTGCTATAACATGTAACCTTGCTATTAACCTGTAAGTCCGTTGCTCTATAGCTGTGCAGTTGCTGTCTGTGTAATTGTGCCCTTCCATGAGCAGTTGCTCCTGTCTTTCACCTACCCTACCCCGGCCTGCACTAGGACTCATGACTTCGAGCAGCCTCGTGAAAGTAGAGCGAACAACAGGAAACAGAGAAGCCCACAGACTTCAGAGATCTGGAGCCTGGAAAGGAAGAGACCAAGAGGCAGGGACTCCCAAAAAGCAGATGGGATTGTTTTCAGGGGTCCCCCCACAGACCCAGCCTTCAGTGGAAGCAGCAATTCAGTGGAATAGTCCAGGGATAATAAGTTCTGGGCTTGGCAGTATGACGCGTGTGTGTCAAAGCTAACTGGCAACTTTGTGGCTGCTGTTCCAGGTATGACTGGAAATGTTATCCTGATTCTGGGGCAGCTGGAGTTCTCTTGAAAATCCCTCACTTTCATGCATAGAGGAGTTTAACACCAAGAGAAAAGCTTGCCCGTATGTTCTGTTCTCATTTATGATCTTCCTGCTCAACACAAGCTTACTGAACCACTGACTCCTCTGCCTAAACCTGAGGAGTGAGGTTGTGAGTCTTGTAGAGAATTACAGGCAGGACAGCCTCCAAACAAGAGGGGAGCTGTTACCAGAGTCATAGGCTGGAGGCCTGAGTCTGGGATCTCCAGGCAGGTCCGGCCACTCCACAGAAACCCAATAACCAATGAAAGTGAAAGGCAGTGTTACGGATTAAGAGCTGGTGGTCAGCTTAATGCCAGCTGGATTACAACAGCATGGCAGTGAGCAAAGATGCTCCACCTGAAGACAGTTGCCAGCATGAATAGGTGGAGAAGGAAGAGGAGGTTGTTAAGGCATGAAGGCGTTAATGTGTTATTGCATTGAGGCATTGTGGGTTCTCCTATGAGTTGCTGTTTGAGCCATTGGTTCTCTTGGAGAAGCTTTCATCCTCACATCAAGCATTGCTTCCTGGCTCCACAGGGGAAGATGTGTGCTGCTTTGTCTCCAGGATGGACTTGTCACGCTGGCTTCCTGGCATATACTCAACTGTGCTTGTTGTCAGAGGAGCTCAGGGCCTCCGTGTCGCTGTGGTGCCTTTCAGGACAGCCCAGGTCATTGCTGTGAGTGTGACTTCTCGGCTCCAGTGTAGAACACGCATGCCACTAGCACAGCTCCTTCACCCGGTTGGTATGGACTTTCTGGCTTCCACCACTGACCTTTGAGCATTCCCAGCAAGGATCCAGAAAAGAGACTGGCATGAGTCCTTCTTGTGAACTCTGGACCTCCAGTTGGACTCGAGGGAGGCACTGTCATGAGCTCTGGGTTTTTATCTGGACTCATGTAGGACATTGCTGTGGGATTTAGGCCCTTGACTATTCTATGTCTTTGGTGTTGTGGATAGATATCCTGCCTTTTCTTGTGTTAACTCCCGGTGACCATTATGAAAATAATATTATAAACTCCATGTCCTCATTTCTAATTGTTCTCTGCATAACCCCTGACTACAACAGGCAGGAAAGAAACATTAATCAGTTCCCAGTGTACAGTAATGTTGAGAAGACAAGGGGACCTGTGTTTGTAGCCCTTTCCTTGAGAGCTGACATGATCAACCAGATGAGCTCTGTAGAGAGAAGGGAACCAGGAGAGTACACCAACATGTGGTCTTAGGCAAAGGTGGTCTGGCTGCTCATGATGTCAGGACTGGTCAGGGTGCCCTTGCCCAAAGCAGTGATAAAGAAGGTATTGTTGCCTGTTGGTATTTTGCACATGCAGGGTGGCTCACCTCTGTGACCTGGCTAGTATTCTGGGGTACCAGCCATAGTTCTGTACCAAGGTTCCTGGGCCTGCACACCTAGGGCTTCTGGGAAAGACTGGCACCGCCCACCACCCTTCCAGCCTGACATTGGCTCCACAGTTAGGGGTTGAACCAGAACACAGAGCCTGCCAGGAACAAAAGTTACCATTCAGCAGATAATCGGGGGTTTTTTAACCTCCTTTATTTTGTTTGTTTTTTAACCTCACAGCCTGAGGGCATGGGTAGCCTGGAGCTCCTCTGTTGAGCAATGGGACCACTTTTGGTAAGGAGCAGTGCAGGGGCAAAGGGGCTTCTGGTTGTCCTAAGACCTTAGGACAAGTCAGACTCAAGAGTCCTTGGTCCTTCCAGCCCTGGGACTCGAAAGCATGAAATCAGAAATAATCTCTCAGACAAATACAGAGATTACCAAAATATACAATATGACATTAGAAAAAATTGATGGAGAAAAAAAGAAATTGATGGAGAAATAAAATGCTTCCATGACAAAGAACAGCTATGGAAATTTATGACCATCAAACCAGCACTCCAAAATGTTCAGAAGGACATTCTAGAAAGAGATAATAAGGACTACAGCTCCATGAACCCCCAATAGAAAGAATCCATCAGGAAAGGCAAACGATTAGAGGGAAGGAAATAAGGGGGAGAGCCAATAACAGGAAAATAACACAACACAACACAACACAAGTCGATGCACTTCAGTTATAATCATCAATGTTAACGGTCCCAATTCAACAATCAAAAGCCAGACTGGCAGAGTGCATCAAGAAGCAAGATCCAACAATATGCTGCATACAGGAAACACATTTAATTCAAAAGGAAATTCATACACTGAAAGTCAAAGGATGGAAAACAATACTCCATGTGACAAGAACACAGAAAATCCAGGGGAAGCTATTCTATTTGCAGGCAAAGTGAATTTCAAGCCAGAACTGATTAAGAGAGATAAAGAAAGTCACTACATCCTTGTAAAGGGAACAATCCAAGAGGAAGAGATAACAATCATAAACATATATGTAACAAATACCAGTGCGCCCAGCCATGAAAAACAATTAATAATGGAGATGAACAATCAACAAGTCCTAACACAATTGTATTGGGAGACCTCAATACCCCCATTGTGACAAAAAGAGGTCAGCTAGACAAAAACATTAGAAATATTAGAACTAAATTAAAACTTTTGAACAAATGGACCTAGTGGATGTGTATAGAGGGTTCCATCCCACGACATCAGAATACACATTCTCCTCAGCTGCACAACGGTTATTACCCAAAACAGACTATACACTGACTCATAGACATGCTTAATGCAAAGGAACTGCAATTATCCCATGTATAACTATCAGACCACAATGCAATGAAATTGGAAACCCATGCCAAGCAAACCACAAATTCGTAACAAATGGAAATTAAATAGCACCATCCTAAACAATCAGTGAGTCACAGATGAAATTAAAGAAGACATTAGACAACTTGTAAGTTGAATGCTAACAACAATACAACATACAGAAACTTGAGGGACACAATGAAATCGGTCTTAAGAGGGAAATTTATAGCAGTAAATATCTGTATCAGGATAACAGAACAAGCACATATAAACAGCTTCGAGAAAAAGAAGAGCATGCTAAGACAACAGCTCATACAAGGGAGGAAATTAGGAATGTCAGTGCAGAAATTAACACACTGGAGTTTAAGAAAACAACACAAAGGGCCGGGGATTTAGCTCAGTGGCATAAGCCCCTGTCTTGCAAGCCCACAGTAGTGAGTTTGATCACTGGCACCAAAAACAAAACAAAGAATCAAGGAGGAGCTGGGATTTAACTCAGCACCATAAGCACCTGCTTTGCAAGCCTGCAGTTATGAGTTCAATCCCCAGTACAAGAAAATAAATAAATAAAATCAAGGAATCAAAGAGTTGGTTCTTTGAAAGATTAAATTGACAAACCTTTAGCCAACTTTACCAAAAAAAGGGAAAGAAAACACTCAAATCTATGCAATTAGGAATGAAAAGGGCAAAATCACAACACACCCTGTAGAAATCCAGAAAATTATCTATACCTGTTTTGAAAACTTGTATCTAGTAAGACGGAAAATATAGAAGAAATGGACAAATTACTAGATCCATATGAACTACCAAATCTGAGTCAACAATATTAAAAATCCTAAGTTATTCAGGATCAGTAATGAAACAGAAGATGTAATTAAATTTATTTTTTTTTTCTTGTGGTACTGGGGATCAAACTCGTGACTTCATGCTTGTCAGGCAGGTGCTTATGTTGTGGATTTACCCCAGTCCTGAAGATGTAATTAAAAACCTATCAAAAAAGAAAAGTCAAGGCCCTGAAGGATTCACTGCTGAACTATACAAGAAATCTAGAGGAGACCTAACACCACTACTTCTAAAATTATTTAATGAAATTGAGAGGGGAGAAATACGTCCAAATTCAGTCTTGGAAGTAAGCATTACTCTGATTCCAAACCCAGAGAAGGACTCAACTAAGAAAGAGAATCATAGGCCCATCCCCCTAATGAACATAGATGCAAAAGTCCTCAGTAAGATACTGGCAAAGAGACTGCAGCAAATTGTTAAAAAGATTTGTACACCATGACCAAGAGGCATTCATCCCAGGGATGCAGGGATGGCTCAAGATATGTCAATCCATAAATGTAACACACCATATTAACAGAGCCCAGGACAAAGATCATATGATCATCTCAATAGATGCAGAAAAAGCGTTTGGCAAGCTCCAGCACTCATTCATGATAAAAATCCTACAACAAACTGGAACAGATAGTCTTTATCCCAATCTGATAAAAGCCAGCTATGCCACACCAACACCAGCATCATACCACATGGACAAAAATGGCAAGCTTTCACTCTAAAATCAGGAACAACACAAGGATGTCTACCATCTCCCTCTTATTCAACAAAGTCCTAGAAATTTGAGCCAAATAAATTAGACAAGAGAAAGAAATAAAAAGAATAAAGATAGGAAAGGAAGAAGTTAAATTATCCTTATTCACAGATGACATGATACTACTCAGAAAACCCCAACAACCTCACCAAAAGACTCCTAGATTTAATAAGCAAATTGAGTAACATAGCTGATTACATACAAAGTCAACACTCAAAAATCAATAACTTCCTATACACAAATAACAAACTCTCACAGAGAGAAATCAGGCAAATAATACCTTTTATGATAGCATCAAAACCACAAAATGCCTAGGAATCAATCTAACAAACGATATAAAAGACCTCTACATTGAAACCGCAGTACTCCAAAAAAGGAGATTAAAGAGGATATTAGAAAATGGAGTTATCCCATGCTCTTGGGTAGGCATAACCAATACAGTGAAAATGATCATACTTCCAACACCGTTATATAGATTCAATGCAATCCCAATCAAAATTTCAACAGCATATCTCACAGAATTAGAGAAAACAATCTTAAACTTCACCTCGAGCCAGAAGAGACCAAGAATAATAAAGGCAGTCCTCCCACATTTAAAGACAGGGGGTATCACAATCTTGACTTGAAATTATACTATGAAGGTACTGTAATAAAAACAGTGAGGTACTGGGAAACAAACAAACAACAACAACAAAAAACCATACCCAAAGATCAATGGAACAGATTAGAAGATGCAAAACAATTCCAGACATATTAAGCCACCTTATCTTTGACAACACTGCCAAACACATTCACTGGAAGAAAAGACAGCCTTTTGTTAAATGGTGATGGACAAACTGGCTCTACACATCCAGAGATTAAAATTGGACCCAGGGGCTGGGGATTGAGTTCAGTGGCATAAGCGCTTGGCTGCCATCTGTGATGTATTGAGTTTGATCCCCAGTAACAACAAAACAAACAAAGAAAATCTGGTCCCATATCTTTCACCACGTACTAAGCTAAAATCAGAATGGATCAAAGATCTCACTATTAAAACAGAAACACTAAATCTGCTGGAAGATACAATAGGTAAAACTCTTGAAGACATTGGTATAAGAAAAGACTTTACCAGCAAAACCCAGGTTGCACAGGAACTATTGCAAAGAATCAACAAATGGGATCGCACCCAACTGAAAAGCTTTGGCACAGTGACAGAAACCACCAACACAGTGAAGAGACAACCCACAGTGTGGGAGAAAATGTTTGCCAGCTGTACCTCAGACAAAGAATTACTATCAAGAACCCATAAACAGCTCAAAAAATCAGTCCTCCCACATTTAACGACTCAGTCCAAAAATGGGCAGCTGAGATGGATATACACTTCTCAGATGAAGAAATCCAAGCAGCAAATAAATACATGAAAAAATGTTCAAGATCACTGGTCATTCAAGTGATGCAAATTAAAACAACACTGAGACTCCACCTCACTCCAGAAAGAATGGATAGTATCAAGAAATAAATCAATAATAAATACAGAAGAGGGCCAGGGATTTAGCTCAGTGCCCTGCAAGTGCATGGTCATAAGTTTCATACCTGGTACCACAAAAAAAAAAAAAAAAAATGCTGCAGGGGCTGTGGGGAAAAAGAAACCCTTCTCCACTGTGGATGGGAATTCAGACTTATGCAACCATTGTGGAAATCAGTGTGGAGATTCCTTTAAAAACTAGGATGGGGCCAGGGATTTAGCTCAGTGGCATAAGCACCTGCCTGCCAAATGTGAGGTCATCAGTTCCATCCTCAATACCAAACAAAAATAGAAAAAAAAAAAGAAACTAGAATTGGAGCTCCCCTTCACCCCAGCTAGACTCCTTCTAGGTATCTTCCCAAAAGAATTACAAACATCATGCGACATTGATATGTGGGCACCACATTTACAGCAGCACAGATTGTAATAGCCAGATCTTTGAAACAACCTATATGCCCATCCCCTGAGGAAGGTAAAAAAGACCTGCTATTTTTCTACAATCGAGTACTACTCAGCCATAAAGGATAAAATGGACACTTTTATAGGTAAATGGATGCAACCTGAGAACACACTCATTAGTGCAATAAATAAAACACACATGTGCAAACGTAGCTTCACAACTGTGACAAGCTGAAAGAAAAAATATATGTACGTACATAAAAAAAAATAGTCGAGATAGTTACACTACTGATTTCTCCAAGTTTGCTGAAGAGAAAGCTTTGTAGCCGGCCGTGGTGGCTCATGCCTGTAATCCCAGCACTCAGGAGGCTGAGGCAGGAGGATCGTTGTGAGTTTGAGACCAGCCTGGGCTACAAAGTGAGCTCAAGGGCAGCCTGAACTACATTGAGAGACCCTGTCTCAAAAAGACCAAAAGAAAAAAAAAGAAAGAGAGAAAGCTTTGTGCTGGTGCTGGACAATTGAATGCAGATGTCTTGGGCTCTGGGTTAATGATTTGGGGACTACAATGCACAATGTACATACCATTGCTGCCCCCTGAATACACTGTTTTGAAATTTTGTAGTTTCTTTCTTTTTCTATCTATAAATAAAATAGATTAAAAAAAAATAAAACGGGGCTGGGGATTTAGGTCAATGGCATAAGCTCTTGCCTTGCAAGCAGGCAGTTGTGAGTTGGATCCCTGGTACGGATAAAAAGGAAAAAGACAAAAAAAAAAAAAAAACAAAAACAGCACTCTGGGAGGTGAAGGCAAGGGATCTGAGGTTCACTCAGTGCCTGTGCAAAATAGCAAAATTGTATAACAATTAAAAGTAGGAATCAGGGATATAGTCAGTGGCAGAGCATCTGTCTGGCAAGTGCAAGATCCTGATTTCAATTTCCAGCATCAAAAATATACATAAGTAAATAAATAAAAACTAAAAATAAAACTAAAGACCTGCCTGGGTTACAAAGTAAGGTGAAGGCCAGTTTGAACAGCATACAAGACCCTGTATCAAAAAAGAAAACAAAATAACAACATTGAAATACAATAGTGGAAAGCAAAAACAATTTTTTTTTAAACACAGGATTTTACTACGGGGTTCAGGCTGGCTTTGAGCTCACTTTGTAGCAAAGACTGGTCTTAAAGTCACAACTATCCTCCTGCCTCAGTCTCCAGAGTGCTGGGATTATAGGCATGAGTCACACAAACAGGTTAGAAAGTCAAACAAAAACAAACAAAAAAATCAAGGCAGGTTATATAAATGTACCTACTCCTTAAGATGAATATAAAAGATAAAATTTTAAAATGGGCATGCCTGGGGTCATAGCTCAGTGGGAAGGTCCTGGGTTCAATAGCCAGTATCACTACAAATAAATGAAAAACAAATACCATCTCAATAAGACAATCAATAAACAAAACAAAAAACAAAAAACGCTTTTGCAACTCCATAAAGAGTACACTCAAGCGATGATACTATATGGGCCATACTGTAATTCAAGATTGATTACACAGCTTAAAACACATGGTTGCCTCATCCAATTATTAGCTACAGAATTCTCAAAGTGTCTTCTACACCCATCTCCTTATTCCTCCCCACATGGAGACAACTTTCAGCGCAAATGAAGTATCTATAATGTGAATACTACCACTTTCACACACTAGATGAAACTTGATTTCTCACTGCTTTTCAAAGTTCATCTCCTTGATGTTTAGGTTCCTAGGAAACATCTGTATGATTCCTTTTACAGTCTCTAACAAAATGTCACATTTCTTTGGGTGTTTTGTAATGCTTTCAGACAGTATGTGGAAAAGAACTAGAATGTTGGGCGCAGTGATACACAACCACAGTCCCAGCACCTTACAGGCTGAGGGCGGGTGGGATCAGTGCAGGTTTGAGACCAACCTAGGCCACAAAGTGAGTTCAAGTCCAGTCTGAACTGCATAATAAAACCCTGTCTCAGAAAAACCAAAACAAGGGGGGAAAACACAAGGAAAGAAAAAAACAAGAAAAGCACTGGAGACAACATTGTTGGCACAGGAAATACAAAGAAACAGTAGAGACACGTTATGACCAGATTATCCCAGGCTTACCCGGGAGTACGTCAATAAAAAGGGTCTCACACAGGTTCCAAATTAGCTCCACTGCTGACAAAATGCGGACCTATGGAAGAAACAAAACCAGGTGTGTTTTTTGTTTGTTTGTTTGTTTTTCTATTATCTTTTTCTCAGTACCAGGGATCCAACTCACGACAGCCAGTTTGCAAGGCAGGCGCTTATGCCCCTGAGCTAAATCCCCGGCCCACAAAAGCAGTTTTAATGAAAAGTACTAAGATTTGTTCTTAGAGCACAGGAATATAGCAAGACTTAAAGCACATAATGGACATTCACTAATCCAGCAGTTCCTGGGATTTCTCTGAGAGAATTTCCCACAGGGCAGACTGTGAGAGCATTTCACATGCTGATCTGTAGACCACCATTATTTGAATGGCTCTGATTTCATTTTAATGTGCATTAGAAATATAAAGCAGTGTATTAATGAGTTTCATGAATTATAATTTAGTAAGACAATAGGGAAAAAGGAAGATACCTCAGAAAAAAAGGAAGTTGATCATGGAGGTGCATGCCTGTAATTCCTGTACCTAGCGGCTGAGACAGGAGGGTCACTACAAATTTGAGGCCATCTTCTAGTACTGTAGAAACCTATCACAAGGACCACAGTTAAAAAAAAAAAAAAAAAGGAAAACGATAAAGGAGAGGCCAGGTGTGCCCAGGCATGTTTGTGAACACCTATAATCCAAGCACTCAGTAGGCTGAGAAAGGAGGATCACTGAGAGTTCAAGGCCAGCCTGAGCTGCACAGTGAAATGAGAGAGAGAGAGAATGTTGAACAATTATGAAGTTGGAATGCCAACCACTGAAGTTTAGGAAACTATTAATGGCAAAGCCCAGCTAGAGCTGTAGCTCAATAGCAGAGCGCATGGTTAACATGCACATGGCCCTGGGTTCCACCCCAGCACTGAATGAAAACCAGAAAGAAAGCAAAGCCCAGTACAGGGCTGGGGATAGAGCTCAGTGCCATAGTACTTGTCTGGCAAGCACAAGGTCTCAAGTTTGATTCTTGGTACCAAAAACACCCAAAAAAGCCAAATATACAATGTTAGCTGCACTTTCCCACCATCCTTCTGTCTCCACGTGCCATCATCCTCTGTTCAGAAGGGAAAAGAAATGCTTTGCTGACCAGAGACAAGGTTTTATTCCTTATTCACTACTGAGTTTGGACCGAGACTCCAGCAAGGGAAGAAATCTTAGGAGTCATCTTCCCATTCTAATTAGAGTGTAACTACTTATAGCTGAGAGAATTCATGAGTCTTTGTGACTAAAACACCAAAACTGAAAACTCAGATGATTATTTATCCAGCAGATCTTTGTCAATGTTAGACACTGAAAGGCCACCAGGAAATTTAAGATGATCCCTGCCACCTCAAGGAGGTGCCCATGTACCTAGAAAGAAAAGACTTCTGCCATGACAGTAACTGCAGAGCCACCCTAGGCAGGTGCCACACTTAAGCATGCCAAAAAAACCCACAAAAAACCAAAAGGCAGCTCCTGGTACCTGGCTGCTGAATCGGTGGCCACTGGCTCCATCTTTCCCAGCAACTAGCAAGACAGAAGAGAACATTTTAAGTGAGCAATGAAACTTGCAGACTCATTATTGTAGCATCTACCAGAATCTGTAGCTTGTGCCCTTGTTTTTTCAATGACTGTTTTCATTCTACATTTTCTTTTGTTTTCCCCTCTGCCATGCAACTCTCTAGATATATCTGTTGCAATAGTTCCTTGTCTTTCTTTCTTTCTTTGAGACAGGGTCTCACTGGATAGTTCAGGTTGGCCATGAACTTACTATGTAGCCCAGTTTTACCTCACGGCAGTCTTCCTGCCTCAACCTCCCAGGTGCTGAGACTATGGATCACTATACTTGGATTCTAGATGGTTTTTTAATGCCTATCTCGAGCCAGGGATTTAGCTCAGTGGTATGAGCACATGCCTGGAAAGTATAAGGTTGTGAGTTCAATCCCCACTAATCAATAAAATGAAATTCTTTAATGCCAATCACTTTGTTGTAGATCAATGATTCTCAAGCCAACCCCGTAAGTTACATGTACCACTTTCAACTGAAATGTGGCCTCAGATAAACATGTCACCTTGTTATGCAAAGTCTGTCAGGCACAAGGCAATCATGTGGCTCTCATGATTAGTGATTTTCAATCACCAACGTCAAAGAACCAGTAATGCACTTTTCAAAGAATCTTACTTTGGCCCCTGAGCACACAGCCCCACGCACGCACGCACACACCATCCTTACTTGCAACCTGGTGCATCTCCTCCATACATGCTCACATCACAGATCGGTAGTTCTTACTCACTGAAGCAATCTATGAAAAATGAGAACACATTCAGGTTAAATCTGGAGCACCTTGTGGTTCCAGAGAGTAAGAGAGAGCTCAATAAAGGTGAGAACTTGCTGAAGGAAGGGCAGGTCAACCTGAAGTCTGACATAATCCGAAGATGGAAAAACCTGAACGACACAATAAATATGCTATAATTCTTGCTTTAAAATAAATACCGGAACTTAGGCTGCTGTAGATGATATTTATTGATAATCACTAAAATGAATGGCTAACATTTAAGGAGAAACAGGACTTACATCAGCTCAAAGTTCCTTCCCTAAAGCACTCATTAGTGACAAAGAAAAATAGTTAACTTTTCAGTGAAGAAATTACATAAATCAAGTAATTGTGATCAAGGTCACCCAAGAACAAATGGCCACTTTGGTGCTATCCTCACTAATACATGCTTGTCCAAGAATGAGAAACCTCTGACGAACACAAACTGACAGATGTTCCATGAGACAATGGATCAATATTCCTCAAAGTAGAAGGTCATGAAAAAGACTGAGGGAGGGAAAAGGCGACCTCAGAAGGGAAAACCAGCAAAACAGAAATCGTCTTCAGTTGAGCAGACAGAGTCAATGTCAGTCTTTGCATCCTAGTTTTAATACCCAGATAATACAATTGTGAAAGACATTAAGATTAGGGAAGCTGAATAACAAAAAAAATCATCTTTTAATTTTTCTGGATGGCTAAAACTAGTTCAAAACAAGTAAATTAAATAAATAAATAAATATGTATAAAACACAACTAGTTCAAGCCAGACACGGTGATACCTGCCTGTAATCCCAGCACTCTGTGAAGCTGAGGCAAGAGGATCAATCACAAGTTCAAGCCCAGCTTGAACAATTTAGTGAGACCCTGTCTCAACATAAAAAATAAACAACAGGGCTGGATCTGCATTCAGAGGGACAGGAATTCAGCTCCCTGGTATAAGTGCCACCTGGCAACTGCAAGGTTATGAGCTCAATTTGCGCTACCAAAAAGAAAGCTACAGATGAGCCTCAGGTTGGTGGCGCTGGTTCAACCTGGACCCTCCATACTAAAAACAAAACCAAACCAAATTAACAAGAAAACAAAACAATCATTTTTCAATGACTAAGACAGGTTTTTAGTTTTGGCTTTGGTGTTTTTCAGAGGCAGTCTTGCTAAACTGTCTATGCTGGCCTTAAATTTCTATCCTTAAGCCAGGTATGGTGGCACACACCTGTAATCCCAACACTCATGAGGCTGAGGAAGAATGATCACTTGTGAGTTCAAGGCCAGCCAGGCTTACAACAGTGAGCTCAAGGCCAGCCTGCACAGCACAGTGAGACTGGGTGTGGCAGGGAGGAGAGAACCTCGCTATCCTCCTGCCTCAGCCTCCCAAATCCTGGGAAGACAGAAGAGAGCTTGGAGCACAAATTTACATCATCACAGCCAGATGAGACATAGCTCTCCACTGCAAGAAAAACATTTCCTCTGGAAGGTGAGACATAAAGCCCACTCAGTGACTTCATTTTAAAATGAGTAGGGGCTGGGGATTTAGCTCAGTGGCATAAGCGACTGCCTTGCAAGTGTGCAGTCATGAGTTCGATTCCTGGTACCCATAAAAATGAAAAAGACAAAAAAAAAAAAAAATTAAAAACAGAAGAGTAATAGGTTGATAGAATGAAGCCCAGTGGCAGAGATTTTCCCAGCCAGCTCAGGTCACTGGTTCCATTCCAGTTTCATTAAAACTATAAAATCGAGGCTGGAGATTTAGTTCATTGGCAAAGCACCTGCCTTGCAAGTGTCTGGTTGTGAGTTCGTTCCCTGGTTCCGATAAAAATGAAAAAGACAACACAAAACTATAAAATACAAGGGAATAGTCGTATCCAGGCCTGCTGGCCCTCACATATAATCTCAACCGCTCACAAAGCTAAGGCAGAAGGATCCCAAGTTTAAAGCTAGTCTGTACAATTTAGCCAGACTGAGAATTTAAAAGGAACCAGTAAGTAGCTCTGAGTTCAGTCCCTACTACCAGGAAAAAAATAAGCAAAACAAAAGTTTTTCTGTTCAGTTTGCAGCCCTGGTAATCAAACCCAAGCATAATCTTCCACTGAGCTACAGAATAGCCCTTTTAGGGATATAGCCTTGCTAAAGGGTCCAGGATGGGTTGGAGCTTAATAAACCTGTTTTAGCCTCTTGAATTACAGGCAGAAGCCACAAAATCTCACGTGAATGGCTTTTTGTTTGTTTGTGTTTGAGACAGGCTCTAGGAGGTTCAGGCTGGCCTTGAACTCATTGTGTAGTGCCCACCTTGAATTCAACTCATTGAATTCAAGGCCATCCTCCTGTGTCAGTCTCAAGACCGCTGGGATCACAGACATGTGCCACCACATCCAGCCAAGGCTCTTAAAACTCCTTTTAATAATAGTTTTTAAATCTCCTAATTGGACTATATTCAATGACTCTTATGCTTATTTGGCCTTTTGAAAGGGTAAATAAGCTAAAAACATAAATTGATAAAGGGGCTGGGGACTTAGCTCAGTGGCACACATCCTGAGTTCAAATCTCATTCCATAAATAAATAAGTAAATAAATAAAGCAGGCTACACACTGGGCTTTTCTGGATTTTCCATTCAATTCTTCTTCAATTCTCTGAAGGCCCACAAAGATTCCATGTGATTCATTGAAGAGTTTTCTCAAAATTTTAGAATAAACATCTACATCCTTCCGGATGATATGGATAAAGGTGCAGCTTGGTACCATCTCAGATGTTTCTGAAACTGAACAGAAAAAAATAATGCGACGTTTATCATAATCTCCCTCAAAAGAAAAGCCATTCAGAGCCAAATGCAAGCCTGTAACCCCCGCACTCAGGAGACTGAGGCACAAGCTGGGGCTATTACTCAGTGGCACAGTAGCCTGCCTGGCAAGCACAAGGCCCTGAGTGTGATTCGCAGTATTAAAAAAAGAAAAAGAAAAAAAAAAAAAAAGGAGGCTGAGGCAAAAGGATTGCCTCAAACTTAGGGCTATGCTGGGCTACACAGTGAGCTCAAAGCCAGCCTGAACTACACATGGCAGTGAGGACATATGTCAAACAAACAAACTAAAGAAAATCTTTAGTTAGCTCAGTGGGTGTGGAGGCATGACCTACTGTCAACATTAAAGGCCAGCACGGGCAATTTCATGACACCCTGTCCATATTGTCTCAAAATTCATAAAAAAAAAAAAAAAAAAAAAACAGCTGGGAATGTAGCTCAACAGGAGGGACCCAGGGTACAATCCCCAGTACAGTCAGACAGACAGACAGAGAGACAGAGCTTTAACTCCTGGGCTACTAATTTCATGTACAAACGCTCAAGTTTAAACTAAATGTGGTGATGCATATCTGTAATACCAGTGCTCTCGAGGCTGAGGCAGGAGGACTTCCTTGAGTTCACGGCCAGACTGAACTGCACAGTGAGAGCCTGTCTTAAAACAAAATCCCTAAAGTGCAGTTTTCATTTATATGAAGTAAAGTCAGGGGCAGAATGCTCGCCTACCCCAGCATCAGTCCACAAGGCCACTGCAGCAAGACCTGACATCCCCACCACACACAAAGAGACATCTAAAGAAGAATGGATTATTTATTGATGACCCATACACCATGAATTTTACTTTTTAGTGTTCACATTGAGCCTAGAAGTTTGTACATACAAAGCACGAGCTCCATCACTGGGCTATATACCCATTTTCTATATACGATCTCATGCATTATTTTTTTTTCTTTTTTCTTTTTTTTTTTTTTTTGTGGGGATCTCCAGCTAGATATGCATTATTTGAGATGGAGCCTCACTATGCAGCCCCGTGCTCCTCTGTAATGCGAAATCATCTGGCCACAGCCTCCCAAATGCTGGGACCACAGGTACAGTGTGTGCTATCACACCAGCACAATTTCTGCATGGTACTTGGGACTGAACCCAGGCCTCTGCACTGAGCTACATTCCAAGCACTTTTCTACTAATGTTAGTTTAAGGGAAGGTATTGCTACAAAGTTGTGTCTCAAACTTGAACTGCTCTTGCTTCAACCTGCCAGAGTGCCAGGACTACAAGCATGTGCCACCAGGCCCAGCTGAACAGTTTGTTAAATCTTTTTTTAAAAGCAGGATTTCATTATATGGTTCAGGCTGCCCTTGAACTCACTTTAGAGCCCAGGTGGGCCTTAAACTTGTAGAGATCTTCCTGCCTCAGCCTTAGCCTCCAAAGTGCTTCGTGGCACTGGCTGAATTTTTAAACATAAATATTTATTCTCCTCAGCCTACTAGCATAATGTAGAACTGTATTTGGCCTTGAACAACTGAAAAGTACTGCAAAAAAACATTTAAATGCTGTGACCTTAATCTTTGTTCACTTAACATTAGTCTACATAAAACTCAACAACTGAAATAAAGAGGACTTTGGTCAACTTAAAAATAAACTTTTTTGTCTTTTTCAGACAGGGACTTGCTGTGCAGTTCAGGTTGCCAGGTAGGTCTTGAATTTGTCTTGAATCCTCTGGCCTCAGCCTCTCAAGTGCTGGCATTACAGGAGTAGCCACCACACCCAGGAAAAATATTCTTTTTCAAGCTGGGTGTAGTAGGGTACACATAAAATCCCAGCACACTGGGAGGCTAAGGCAAAAAGATCCCAAATTGGGCCTTAGCCTGGGCAACTTAGTGACTTAGTGAGACCCTGGCTTCAAGTTAGCCAGCCTGGGCTACACAGTGAGATCAAGGCCAACCTGAACTTCATAACACCACCCCATCTCAAAAAAAAAAAAAGCAAGAAAGCAAGACAAGGGGAGTCAGAGAGACAACCAAACACAGCAACATAAATAATCTCAAAGAAAAGAAAAACTAGGCGATTTAGCTCAGTGGCATAAGCGCCTGCCTTGCAAGCAGGCAGTCGTGAGTTCGATCCCTGGTACCCATAAAAATGAAAAAGAAAAGAAAAACTACTTTTTTGATTGAAGGAGGTTTCACAGGACAGTATCTCCCCAGGACCCCAGGCAAAGCACATTTGCTTCTCGGGAATTCAAACCTGGTATCAACTAGTAAAATATAAGGCACAGAATCAATTATTTCAGGGGCTGGGGATTTAGCTCAGCGGCATAAGCATCTGCCTTGCAAGCAGGCCGTCGTGAGTTCGATCCCCAGTACCGGAAAAAAGAATCAATTATTTCTACTGAAGGCACTGCTTTTCAGTCAACATACAAGTATAATCACAGAAACTAGCTGTCAGGAAAGTTAACAAGGCTAACCATGTGCACAGCTGCGTGGGCTTCTGGACACTGATAGCCCTCATTGAGCAAGCAGGCTCTGCTGGGCACTTGGGCCCAGTCTGTCCAGCTCAGTGTTAATGAAAAGGAAAGCTATGCTCTAACCAGTTCTTATACTATAACTTAATGATCTGGGGGTTCAGAAAAAGAAAACAGAAACAAAGGACTGAACTGTTACTAAAAAAAAAAAAAAAAAAAATAGAAATTCCCAATTCCTGAGGTGTCCCCAGCTCTCTTCCTGCAGAGGTGGCCCAAGAGTGAAATGTGAGCTGCCTAGGCCACAGCCCAGGCAGAACACACAATTACAAAGTTCCTCCTGCTCTTTGCCAGACTGAGGGTTGACAGTGCAGCTGAAACTGTTCCCTAAGGAGGCATCAACCTTCCAGAAAAATCCAGGAAAAGTACAGCAAGAGACAGTAAGTACAAGCTGCAGGATCGGCTCTACAGGAAAGGATGCAAAGGTTCATCCAGTTAGTGTGAAAGTTGGAGATAAATTCTCCAGGATATAGCACAGGCACCTAAGTAGCTCTAGACAACAAGCATTGTTTAAGAGACAGTGACATTCTTAGAAAGTGTGTACAGCAAAATCAATCACTACTGAAATGGCATCACAGAGCCCAGGATATTCCTCAGTGATACCGCACCAGTCTGGGAAGCATGAGGCCCCAGTTCAATTCCCGACACCAAAAAAAATAAAATGGCCTGGATGGCACTGCCCATTCACTCATATTCTGAAATCTTCCACTATGCAACTCATTTCCACACCTTTCTTTATAGTAAACTTGATGATTTCTAAGCTGACATCCATTGTCTCTAAAACTTACTTTCATTGTAGTGCTACAAACTTTCAAATAAAGAATGTAAATTAAGCCAGGTGTGATGGTGCACACCTGTAACACCAGAACTTGAGAGATTGAGGCAGGAAAATCCCCAGGAGTTTGACATTAGCCTGGGCTACATAGTGAGACCCTGTCTCAAAAAAACAATACAGGTATACATATATAAACATTATTAGAAGCCAGGAATGTACGTCAGTGGCATAAGCGCCTGCCTAGAAGATGCCAAGCTTGTAAGTTCGATACCCGGTTCCCAAAATAAATGAACATTACTCATATTAAACTTAAATGAAAAGTACAGATATATGTAAACATTAGTAACATTAATACATAAATAATAATATAAATTATACTTATTTGTAAATACCCAAACAAATGCCTTTGGATGAGAGGTAAATGCCCATGTAAATAGACGAACTGGAGACTTCACTGAACTACAAACCAGAGTGCACACATGACTAAGGTGCACACTTGATAACAAATGGATGGACATGATCATATCTAATATGAATCTTCCTAATTCAATACACTGTTTTGTAGCAATTGTATTTAACACACTTGTGTGAAATAAATGATTTCTGAATTGTTTTTTTTTGATACAGAGTCTTGCTATGTAGCCGAGCCTCCAACTCATGGATGAGCCTCCTGCCTCAGCCTCCTGAGTACTGGGATTACAGGCATGCCCCACCACACCTGGCCTCTTATTTTTCAGACAGGATCTCACTGCAGAGCTACATCCCAGCCCACCTGGGCCATCTCTTAACAGAACAGTACAGAAAAGGTGAAGCATTTTATACAATCTGTTAGAGCACTAGATATCCATATGCAAGACAAGCAATACATTCTTATGATCTTAGCACTCTGGAATTCTTAAGCAGGAGGATAACAAGTTGAAGCTAAGCTAGGGAACTTAGTAAGATCTCTCAAAAATAAAAGTAAAGGGCTGAGGATTTAGCTCAGAGGCATAAGCACCTGTCTTGTGAGCTCCAAGTGGTAAGTTCAATTCCCAGTACCAAAAATAAAAGGAAAAAACTGTTAAAAGAAAAATACCAGTAATAAAAAAATAAAGGAAGTAAAAATAAAATATAAAATAAAAGTACAGCCTGGGATGGTGGCACACATCTGTTATCCCAACACTCAGGATACTCAAGGAAGACTACATACAAGTTCACTACCTAACAAGAACCTAGACCCAAAAGTGAAGAAACAAAAAAGCACTGAAAGCATAGAAAAGCTTTCTGACCTTGAAATAAGGGAAGCTAGGACAAAGAAAGCACAAACTAAAAAAAGTTACAAACTGAAAAACTGGGGATAGTGGTACACACATGTAATACCAGCACTCAGGAGGCTGAAGCACTGTTGGAGTCTGTGTCCAGACCCCAGTTCCGCACAGCAAAAGCTCAAAGGAATGAGACACACGGCATGGTCTTTAGGTCTACGGGAGGAGTGAGATCCTCAGCAGAGCTCCTAACTGTGGTAGCCGGTCAGCCCACTGATGCTCGGCACCCAGGGTTTAATCAGAACAAGCAAGGAGCTGAGTGGACAAGGGAGGAAACATGATTAGGTTCTTGGGAGGGGTGCAAGGACCCCTCAGAGCAACAAACTATCCTAATTAAGGAAAACTATCCAGGAAGTCTCTAGGAGGCCTCAGCCTACCTTGCCCCCTGAGATGTCTCCTCATTCTCAGTTCAATCAGCCCATACCACACCACAGCCCTTCATGTATATTCAGCTTCAATGCTCTCCAACAAGGTAGGAACATCACTGAGTACCAGACCAATTTAGGCTACACAGTGAGTTCTAGTGTGAACTATATAGTAAGACCCTGTCTCAAAAAAAGCAAAACTGCTTTTCTGGGAGAACATGGTGGATAACAACAACTATGGAGGCTCTCTGAGATACCCAGCTTAGAATCCAGGAATGGTGCGGTGTGAGGAGTCCTAAGCAAGGGGAGATATACCCTGCCGACCCAGGAACGAACCAAGCTGAGAGAAATGAACTGGAAATGCACTCCCAGTGCTATAACCAGAACAGATAAAATCTCAGGGCAGACGCTGAAACCCATGCCTCTGGAAGTACAAATTTGAATTTCTTGCCACCAGTGCTGCATCTGAATTGGCACAGCAGAGAGAGAGACATGAAAAAGCTCTGAGAGCAGGAATCGGGGAACAGAGTTGAGAGTAGGACTGGCGGGCCCCCTGCATCAATCTGTGGTGAGTGAGAGGAACAGGGACCCTTCCACAGACTAGGAGGCTCCAACAGAGGACAATCTGGGACTGGGCAGACTAGCCGAAACAGGACGCTGCCGTGACTTTAGTCGCATATTCTCCTCTCAAGTGGGATTGGTGGGGAGTGCTTGGCTTGGTGGATGCCACAGACTAAGACCCAGTAGGATAGCCCAAACCAGGTCCCAGTGCCTGGTGGTGGACCCTAGCAGTGAAGTCTTCAGTAAGTTCACCTGGAGAGGCAGGCCCACCAGGTCTGTGTCTCTCTAGTACACTACAGTGGGCAGGAACACCTAGCATGCAGATTCAAACAAACTGTAACCCACAAAGAAAGAAACTGGGCCTCCTATATATGCTTGTATGGAAGGAACAAAAAGTATGGAAGGAGGGAGCAATAAGAAAGGGTCCTCAGTCTCCAATCCTGAGAACACTGATCCAGGAAAGGTAAATGCAAAAGAGAATGAGGACAGAAAACATGCAATATCAGACACGGCACCAATAGACATAAAGTGCTATCTCCAGAGCCTCCAGATGAGTTCAAAAGTGAAGTATTTAATGAAATAAAGCAAAATATAAGTAAAATAGTTAGAGAAATGCTGACACTGCCCAAGAAAAAACAGACGGTGGAATGGAAGAACAGAAAAAAAGGGGAGAATTGTTTGATGGAGAAAATAAAGAAAACATAGAATACATGAAGTAGATTCAAAGAGATTACCAGGAAACTAAAAACTCTATTGAAAGCTGGCATAGGGGAATTCCGGGAGAACATGGCGGACAGATAGCAGATACTATGGAGGCTCTCTGAAAGGCTTGGTTCAGAAGTCAGGAATGGTGCGGACTAAGGAGACATAAGCCGGTAGAGATATGGTCTGCTGACTCAGGAATGAACTGGGCTGAGAGAAACCAACTTGGAATGTAGTCCTGGCGCTAAAACAGGAACAGAAAAGCCTTGGTGTGGAGGCTGGACCCCGCGCCATTGGAAGCTGCGATTTGGGCTTCCCGCCATGCGGCGGCTGGATGCCTGCCTCTACAGCGGCTCGGCAAGGAGAGAGACATGCGGAAGCTCTGAGAACGGGAGTCTGCGAACAGAGTCAAAACAGGATGGGCAGGGAGGCGTACACTGACTTGTGGTGAGGTGAGTGACAGAAACTGACACTCTACCACAGATTGACTCCAGTGGAGGACTTTCTGGGCCGGGGCAGTCCTGCGGGAGCAGGGCCCAGTGGCGACTCCAACCACACATCCCCCTCTGGGACAGGATTGGTGATTAGTGCCTGGCCTGCGTGATGCTGCTGGGGGACCCGGTAGGCTGGCCCAACCCAGATCCCAGAGCCTGACGGTGGCCGGGAGGGGCGGGCCCTGCGTAGGCTGCCTGATCTGCAACTTCCTGGTGTGCTGCGGTGGGTGGGAACACCTAACTGGAGCAATTTGATCAGGCTGTGGCTGACAGGGAGAGAAGCGGGGTCTCCTATGTAAGCTTGCATATATAAGGAATGGAGAATATGGGAAGAGGCAGCAACAAGAAGGGCTCATCGGCCCCCAATTCTGAGAAATAGGCAATAGCGGACACCACACCAATAGACATAAAGCGCCATAAAGAGAGCCTCATAGACCAATTCAGGAATGAAGTTATCAACGACCTGAAGCTAGAAGTATACAGAATAGTTAGAGAAATGCTAAGCACCACCCAGGAAAAAACAGATGGTGGAATGGAAGAACAGAAAAAGAGGGGAGAATTGTTTGATGGAGAAAACAGAAAAAGCATAGAGTACGTGAAGCAGGTTCAAAGGGACTACCAAGAAACTAAGAAGTCTATCCAAGACTGGTATAACAGCTTGAAAGAAACTAAGGACAGACTATCTGAACTGGAGGGCAGACTTGTAATATGGGAGAATGAAATGAAAAACTTCTTAAAAATAACAAAGAAACAAACAGCAATAATACAAAGACAAGAAGATGATAAGAGGATCCATAACTTAAGGATTAAGAACATAAAAGAAGAAGTAGGGACACAAACAAATGAACTACAAAAGCTACTCACAGAAATAATCCAGGAGAATTTTCCTAATTTAGCAAAAGGTAAAGATACTCAGATGTATGAGGCACACAGGACCCCAGCTATCTACAACCCAAACAGAGCAACACCCAGGCACATAATAATAAAAATTCCAGAAATTCAATACAAGAACAGGATATTAAAAGCTGTCAGAGACAAGAAACAGACCACTTACAAGGGAGCACCAATCAGAATTACAGCAGATTTCTCTGCACAAACCATCAAATCATGAAGAGCGTGGGGGGAAATAATTCAAGCTTTGAAAGATAATAATCTCCAGCCAAGATTGAGATATCCTGCACAACTGTCCCTGGAAATTGATGGAAAAACAAGGTGCTTCCAGGATAAAGAGGAACTGGGGGAATTTGCAACCACCAATTCAACTCTACAGAAAGTATTGCAGGATATTCTAAAAAAAGAAAAATACAAAGAATCCAGAAATAATGGCAGAGAGGCCACAACGAATGGAGCAGAGAACAAAATGAAGAAGACAAACTGACAGCTACTGACAGAAAAAGAGCTCAACAGAAATGAGACAGAGAAGATTGGATGATAGGAACAGCTATTTTGGAGAAAATGACATCTTAATAGGTAATACTGATTTAGTATCATCTTGTTTTGAAGTCTCATCTAGCTTTTGTTCTTCTGTCTCCAATGGTCTAAATAGGTTGTATCTTACTGGATTTTATTATGTACGATAGTATAAGCAAAAACCTTTTAAAGACAAGGAGATTATACAGAAACCATTGTTCATTTTGTGTTAGTCGATTCTAAATACTCTGTAATGCTTTCATTCTCTTAAATGGTTTTACATTGTTTTGATATACTTAATGCTACAGTATACGAGGTTGTACTCAAGGATTTCAAGGAAAGAGTCAATATGGTAACTACTTTTGGGTTGGAATTATCTGGTGGTGAAACACTATTCTGCTTAAATGGTTATGTTTTGATCTGTGCTGTTTCGCTGTTATGCCCTCTTTTATCTCAATCTCCACTCCATTATTTACTTTTTTATTTTTATCCGTTTAGTTAAAGGGAAAAAATAGCAGGATATATTATAGTAACCCACTTTGACTTTCTATTATCTCAATTTGAAGCCCTGTATTACTCTCACCATCTTGTTTTTGACTGATGTTCCCCTATTCTGTTTTGCTGGACAGTATCAGGTTCGAAAGTTTAGGCATCAGCTGTGAAGATAATGAGATTCATTATAACGCCCATTCTCGTTGACTTTTCTCTACATTTGAAGACCTACAATGTCTCCAATATTTTGGTTTTCTCGGTTTTGTTCTTTACTGTTTTGTTCAATTTTATTATAACTGATGATATAGGCAATTCTATTAGAGATAGCGGGAGGCATTATGGTAACCATTGTTGATCACCTTGTATTATGTTTTATCTATTATGTCCACCCTTTTGACTTGACCGATTCTGTTCCGTTATGTCACATTTGGTTTTACTCTCTTCCAAAAAAGCAATAAGAACCGTGGGAGCAATATAATCCAAAATGTGTAATACTCATTGTACAAAAGAGAGGAAAAGAAAGTGCTCTAAACTATATAACTGCATGTATGTTTAAGTGTATAAGATAGAAAATGGTATCACAGAGTTTTATTGGATCATTGAACAGAACTGTTTGCAGTATCATTGTTGGAATGTCCATTCTACAAGCTTTAATTTTGTGACTTGAACAATTATTTATAAGATGGCAATATGTAATCCATTAACTAGTGATTTCCTACTGTTCTTTCTTTTTCTGTAAATCTGTATAACTTGTACCCTTTCACTGTTTTTTTTCTTTTCTCCTTAAATAAAATTTTAAAAAAAAGGAAAGAAAGCTGGCATAACAGCTTGAAAGAAACAGGATAAATTATCTGAACTGGAGGACAGATTAGTAATGCGGGAGCATGAAATGAACAATTTCTTAACAATAACAAGAAAACAAACAGCAATAATACAAACGCTAGAAGATGATAAGAGGATCTATTAACTTAAGAATTAAGAATGTAAAAGAAGAAGCAGGGTCACAAACAAATGAACTACAAAGGCTACTCATGGAAATGATCCAGGAGAATTTCCCTAATTTAGCAAAAGGTAAAGATACTCAGATATATGAGGCACACAGGACCCCAGCCACCTACAACCCAAACAGAGCTACACCCAGGCATATAATAATCAAAATTCCAGAAATCCAATATAAGAACAGAATATTAAAGGCCATCAAAGACAAGAAACAGATCACTTACAAGGGAACACCCATCAGAATTACAACAGACTTCTAGGGCATGTTGGAACTTAGGACTCTGGGAAGCCAACCCAGCACCTCCCCTTCCTGGTAAGTGGAAGCAGGGTGGCAGACTGCAGCCCTTCCAGGAGGAGAACTAGCAGTGTCTCCTGAGATGCATGCCATGTTGCAACTTAGGACTCTGGGAATCCAAGCCAAGACCTCCCGTTCCTGGTAAGTGGCGGTAGTTTAGCCGACTGCAGCCCTTCCAGAACTAGCAGTGTCTACTGAGATCCACGCCATGTTGGAACTTAGGAATCTGGGAAGCCGATCCCCGGAGCCCAGCCTGTTTCGATGCCGCGCCTAGCCATCGGTGTGCAGAGGAGGAGCTGGGCGAACCTGGGGTGCCTGCATCGGCCCCTCCGTGTGTCTGGAGGACTGTGGATATCTCTGCAAGCAGGGAGGGATCACAGGTTCCTGAGGCACTGCGGCCTGTGGTGAGTAGCCTAACCCGGCTGCGATTGAAGAGCTGTGGAGCTTCCAAGGGGCAGATGGGCGCACAGTGTCACTGAGGCCCAGCTTGTCTGGAACTGTGGAGTTCTGAGCAGGCAGAGGAGGGCCACTAGTTCTACAGGCCCAATGCCTTGGGGTAGCATGGTGCCAGAGTTTCAGTAGCTGCAAACATAGAAGGGGATTTTCAACAGATCCTGAGGAAGCTTTCAAATAACACTTGAAACACAGAAATATAGGAAAATGACAAAACGAAAGACCAAATTACAACCTCAAACCTCCAGCCCATCTCAAAAAACCCTAGGAGCAATGTATATAGAAGAAAATATATCCCATCCACCTCAAATATTGGACACAATAGCTACTGAAATTGACAAGCAACTCCAGGAAGCTTTAAAGAAATTCAAACTCGAAATAATCTCCCAGATAAAAGAAGAAATGATAAAAGAAATGAAAGAGATTCTGAATATATCTAAAGAAAACACAGATAAAAAATTGGAGGAACTAAACAAAAAGATAGAATCCCTAGACGAGCAATATAAGAAACAAACAGAATACATAATGCAGATGCACAGAGATATACAGGAATTAAAAAACTCCACTGAAAGTTGTAAAAACCGCCTTAATGAAAGTGAAGATAGAATTTCAGACCTTGAAGACAGGATTGAAGCTAGTGAACAGGAAAGAAAAGATCTTTTAAAAATAACAAGGAATCAGGAAACAACAACTCAACAACTGCAAGACGATGCAAAGAAGAATAACATAAGAATGATAGGGATTAATGAAAAAGAAGGAGACAACATAAAGGATGTCAAGGGGATATTTAAAGAAGTAATAGCTGAAAATTTCCCAAGCATGAGATCAGAAACTGACATCAGGATCAGTCAAGCATATAGAACTCCAAATAGTCATAACCAAAATAAAACTACACCCAGACACATAATAATCACCATCCCAGAAATCCAACACAAGAATAGATTATTAAAAGCTGTCAGAGAGAAAAGACAGATCACTTATAAAGGGAAACCTATCAGAATCACAGCAGACTTCTCATCACAAACAATAAAGTCAAGAAGAGCATGGAGTGAAGTTTTCCAGATCCTAAAGCAAAATGATTTCCAACCGAGACTGATATATCCTGCAAAACTATCATTCAAAATAGATGGTGAAATATGACACTTCCATGACAAAGAACAACTGAATAACTTCATGAACACCAAACCAACCCTGCAAAAAATATTGAAAGACAGTTTAGATACACAAAGGAAAAAACCACTAAGCAAAGCAAATAATTAAACAGAACAGAAAGATAAAGATGCAGCAGCAGAGAGATAACATTCCTACAATTAACCAGCATTTAACAGTAATAACCATTAATGTAAATGGTCTCAATGCACCAATCAAAAGAAACAGACTAGCAGAATGGATCAAGAAACAAAATCCAACCATATGATGTTTACAGGAAACCCATCTAACCCAGAAGGATACTCACAGACTGAAAGTCAAAGGATGGAAAACAATTCTTCATGCAGCAGGAATCCAAAAAAAAAAAAAAAGGCAGGAGTAGCCATTCTGTTTGCAGACAACGTGAACTTTAAACCAACAATGACCATAAAGGACAAAGAAGGTCACTACATACTCGTAAGGGGAAAACTCCAAGAGGAAGAGATAACTATCTTAAATATATACGCACCAAACTCCAGAGCACCCAGTTATATAAAACAATTATTAACAGAAATGAAAACTCAAATTATCAGTAACACAATTGTAACAGGAGACCTTAATATGCCATTGACACCAAGGGACAGATCAACCAGACAGAAAATGAGCAAAGAAATAACAGAACTGAATCACACCTGTGAACAAATGGGTTTGATAGACATATACAGAATGTTCCACCCAACAACATCAGAATACACATTCTTCTCAGCAGTACATGGATCATTCTCTAAAATAGGCCATATATTAGCTCACAGAACATATTTAAACAAATGCAAAAGACTTGAAATCATCCCTTGCATGTTATCGGATCATAGCGCTCTGAAATTAGAAATTAATGATAAAAGATACTGCAAAAATGGAAACTGAATAACACACTCTTGAGTAATCAGTGGGTCACAGAAGAAATTAAAGAAGAAATTAAACAATACCTAAAAGGAAATGAAAATGCAGATACAACTTACTGGAATCTGTGGGATGCAATGAAAGCCGTCCTGAGAGGAAAATTTATTGCACTGAGTTCCCACATCAGGAAAACAGAACGAATACAAATAAATAACTTGATGCTACACCTCAAACAGCTAGAAAAAGAAGAGCAAGTCAAGCCCAAAGCCAAAAGAAGAGAGGAAATTATAAAAATCAGAGCAGAAATCAATGCAATAGAGACTAAGAATACAATCCAAAGAATCAACGAATCAAAGAGTTGGTTCTTTGAAAGAATAAATAAAATCGATAAGCCCTTGGCCAACCTTATTTAAAAAAGGGAAGAAAAAGCTCAAATTCATGCAATAAGAAATGAAAAAGGTGAAATCACTACAGACCCAATAGAAATACAGAAGATCATCAACACCTATTTCGAAAACCTCTACTCTCAAAAGTTTGATAACACAGAAGACATAGACAGATTCTTAGAAGCATATGAAGTACCAAAGCTAGATCAAGAGGATGTAAAACTGTTGAATAATCCAATCTCTGTTAATGAAATTGAAAATGTAATTAAATCCTTACCCACCAAGAAAAGCCCAGGCCCAGATGGATTCACTGCAGAATTCTATAAGAAATACAAAGAAGACCTAATGCCGACACTCCTCAAACTATTCAATGAAATTGAAAGGGAAGCAATCCTTCCTAAGTCATTCCTGGAAGCAAATATTACTCTAGTACCAAAACCTGAGAAAGACCCAACTAAAAAAGAGAACAATAGACCGATCTCCCTAATGAACACAGATGTAAAAATCCTCAAGAAAATATTGGCAAATAGGATCCAGCAAATCATCAAGAAGATTATACACCATGACCAAGTGGGATTCATCCCAGGAATGCAAGGATGGTTCAACATACGCAAATCAATAAATGTAATCTACCATATCAATAAAGCCAAAAATAAGAATCACACAATCATTTCTATAGATGTAGAAAAAGCCTTCGATAAGGTCCAACATTTATTCATGATAAAAACTTTACAGAAAATTGGAATAGATGGTCTTTACCTCAATATAATAAAGGCCATTTATGACAAACCAACAGCCAGCATCATACTAAATGGCCAAAAATTGAAAGCCTTTACTTTAAAATCAGGCACAAGACAAGGATGTCCTTTATCACCACTCCTGCTTAATATAGTACTGGAAGTACTAGCCAGAGCAATTAGGCAAGAAAGAGAAATAAAAGGGGTAAAGATAGGAAAAGAAGAAGTTAAATTATCATTGTTTGCAGATGACATGATACTCTACATAGAAGACCCCCTAAACTCCATTGAAAGACTCTTAGATACAATAAATAAATTCAGTAACGTGGCTGGATACAAAATCAATACTCAGAAATCAATAGCATTCCTATACACGAACAACAAAATCACAAAGAGGGAAATAAGAGAAACTGGACTATTCACATTAGCAAGCAAAAAAATGAAATATTTAGGAATTACTCTTACGAAAGAAGTGAAAGAATTATACAGTGAAAATTATAATACACTGAAAAAGGAAATTGAAGATGATCTCAGAAAATGGAAAGACATCCCTTGCTCATGGATAGGAAGAACACACATTGTGAAGATGTCCATTCTCCCAAAACTGTTATACAGATTCAATGCAATCCCAATAGAAATACCATCAACATACCTTATAGATCTAGAGAAATCACTCCTAAATTTCATCTGGAACCAGAAGAGACCTAGAATCACAAAGGCAATTCTAAGCAGCAAAGACAAAGCAGGAGGCATCACAATCCCTGACTTGAAGTTATACTACAAAGCAACAGTAGTAAAATCAACATGGTATTGGAATCAAAACAGAGCTGAAGATCAATGGAATAGATTAGAAGATACAACCACAACTACAAACACACTCAACCACCTTATCTTTGATAAAGGGGCCAAGCAGGTTCATTGGAAGAACGACAGTCTCTTTAATAAATGGTGCTGGAAAAACTGGCTCTCCATTTGCCAAAAACTAAAGCTAGACCCATGTCTATCACCGTGTACTAAATTAAAATCTAAATGGGTCAAAGATCTGAATATTAAAACAGAAACACTAAATCTATTGGAAGACAAATTGGGTAGAAACCTTGGAGACATAGGAGTAGGTAGAGAATTCATGAACAGGACTCAAACCGCACAGGAAATACTTCCCAGAATCAATAACTGGGACCACTTCTTATTAAAAAGTTTCTGCATGTCAAAAGAAATCTCCAGCATAGTGAAAAGATAACCCACAAACTGGGAAAAGATTTTAGTGAACTCTCTCTCAGACAAGGGCCTCTTGTCTAAAACATGTAAAGAATTAAAGAAACTCAGACCTCCAAAATTCAAAGATCCAATCCAAAAAAGGGCATCTGAGATGAATACGCAATTCTCAGATGAAGAAATGCAAATGGCAAATAAATACATGAAAAAATGCTCATCATCATTGGTCATTAGAGAAATGCAAATTAAAACCACACTGAGATACCATCTCACTCCTGAAAGAATGGCCAGGATCAAGAAAACCAACAACAACAAATGCTGGAGAGGTTGTGGGGAAAAAGGAACTCTCCTGCACTGTTGGTGGGAGTGTAGACTGGTACAGCCTTTGTGGAGGTCTGTCTGGAGATTTCTCAAAAAGTTGGGATTGGAAATCCCATTTATTCCAACTATTCCACTTCTAGGCATATTCCCAGAAGAACTGAAAGCATCATACCACAGTGATATATGTGCACCTATGTTTATAGCAGCACAATTTGTAATCGCCAGATCTTGGAAACAACCCAAGTGTCCATCAACTGAGGAATGGATAAAAAAGTTGTGGTATTTCTATACAATGGAGTATTATTCAGCTATAAAGAAGGATCACATCGAGATATTTATCAATAAATGGGCGCAGCTTGAAACCATACTCATAAGTGAAATAAATCAATCTCGCATGTGTGAATACCGAATAGTTTCCCTAATGTAAGTAATGATTCAAATATATAAAAATATGTGGTAATCATGATTCCCCATTATGTGGCCTTGAAGCCTTATAAAGTTTTCACTTATTAATTAGAAAGGTTTTATTCTGGGCTTCTTGATATGGAAATATTTGAAGCTATAGTATATGAAGTTTTATCCAAATATTTCAAGGAAAAAGACAGGCACTATGGTAACTACTATTAAGTCGAGTTATTTGGTGGTGAAGCACTAGATTACTGAAACAGTCATGCTTTGACCTGTATTGTTATATTGTTATGCCCTGTTTTATCTCAATCTCTCCCTTATTCTTTAAAAAAATTATTTAGTTATTTCTTATGTTTGTTTTAATTAAGGGGAAAATTTTTAAAAATTAGGATATATAATAGTAACTCTTTTTGATTTCCTATTAACTTGTTTTCAAGTCCTGTAATACTCCCACGATCTTGTTTTGACTGATTAGACTCTGTTCCATTTTGTATGATAGTATCAAGTTTGAGGGTATAGGCAACTACTTTGAAGGCAATAAGATTCACTAAGATGCCCATTCTGGTTTGACTATTGTCTCCTTTGGAAGTCCTGTAATGTTTACAATGCCTAAGTTTTATTGGTCTTGCTCTCTACGGTTTTGTCCAACTTTATAATATCTAATGAGATAGACAATTCTTTTAAGGAAACAAGAGATGACGTTGATAACCATTGTTGATAACCTTGTACTCTGTTCTACATCATGTGCTATGTCTATCCTTAGTTTTGACTGACAGCTTTGTTTTGCCATATTTGACTTTATTCTCTCCCCCCCCCAAAAAAGTAATAAGAACTAAGGAGTAATAAAATCCAAAATGTGTAAATTTTGTTGTAAAAAAGAGAGGGGAAAAAAAAGAGCTCTAAGGGATATAACAGCAAGTATGTTTAGGGGTGTTAAATAGCTGACTATATTAATGTTTTTGGATCATTGAACACAGCTGTTTGCAGTCTCTCTGTTTGAATGTCCACTTTGTATTCTTTGATACTGTGATTTGAGCAACTATTTCCAAGATGATAATATGTAATCTATTAACAGGTGATTTCTTACTGTTATTTTTTTTTTTTTGTAGTTCTGTATTACGTGTACCCTTACACCGCTTTGTTTTGTTTTGTGTTTTTCTCTTTTTCCTCTTAAATAAAATTTTAAAAAAAGGAATCTGGGAAGCCAAGCCAGCACCTCCAAAAAAAAATCAATGTATATTATATGCAAGTTGCAGTACACCAAAATGTAATCCACTATTCTATGCAATTTACATGAACTTATAAAATCATTTTCAGATTCTATAAAATAAAAAAAATAGAATTACAGAGACTTCTCAGCACAAACCATCAAATCACGAAGCGTGTGGGGCAAAATAATTCAAGCTTTGAAAGATAATAACCTTCAGCCAAGATTGATATATCCTACACAACTGTCCCTAGAAATTGATGGAAAAACAAGGTACTTCCAGGATAAAGAGGACCAAGGGGAATTTGCAACCACCAATTTAACTCTACAGAGAATACTACAGGATATCCTAAAAAAGAAAAATACCAAGATTCCAGAAACAGTGGCAGAGAGGCCACAATGAATGGAAAAGAAAGTGAAATGAAGACAAACTGACAACTAATGACAGAAAAGGAGCTCAACAGAAATGAGGCAGAAAAGGTTGGATGGTAGGAACAGCTATTTTGGAGAAAGCAAGACATCAAAATAGCTAGTGCTGATTTAATATCATCTTGTTTTGAAGTCCCATCAAGCTTTTGTTCTTTTGTCTCCATTGGTCTTTTTTTTTTTTTTTTTTTTTTTTTGGTTTTAACATGTTGACTCTTATTGGATTTTAGTATATGTGATAATATAAACAAAAATTTTATAGACAAGGACATTATACAGAAAACATTGTTCATTTTGTTTTTTGTTTTGTTTTGTTTTGTTTGGACTTTTTCGGTTTTATCGGTACCAGGGATTGAACTCACGACTTCCTGCTTGCAAGCCAGGTGCTTATGCCGCTGAGCTAAATCCCCAGGCCCTCATTGTTCATTTTCAGTCAGTTGATTCTAAATGCCCTGTAATACTGTCATTCTCTTGAATGGTCTTACATTGTCTTGATATGTTTGATGCTACAGTATATGAAGTTATACTCAAAGATTTCAAGGAAAGAGACAATATGTTAACTACTTTTATGTCAAGATATCTTGTGGTGAAACACTATTTTGCTTAAATGGTTATGTTTTGACCTGCGCTGTTTTGTTGTTGTGCCCTTTTATCTCAATCTCCTTTTTTTATCATTTACTTTTTTATTTTTGTCTTTTTAATCAAGGAAAAACTAAATAAAAATAGCAGAGTGTATTATAGTAACCCACTTTGATTTCCTATTAACTTGATTTGAAACCCTGTATTGCTCTCACCATCCTGTTTTTGTTTTTGTGTGTTTTCTGTTTTTATCGGTACCAGGGATTGAACTCACGACTGCCTGCTTGCAAGGCAGGCGCTTATGCCGCTGAGCTAAATCCCCAGCCCCTCTCACCATCCTGTTTTGACTGATTTCCCTGTATTGTGTTTTGCTTGATAGTACCAAGTTCAAAAGTATAGGGAACAACTGTGAAGACAATGAGATTCATTATGACGCCCATTCTGGTTGACTATTATCTTCTTTTCAAGTCCTGTAATGTCTCCAATGTTTTGGTTTTATTGGTTTTGTGCTTTACTGTTTTGTTCAATTTTATGATAATATGATATAGGTAATTCTTTTTAAGATAGCAAGAGGCATTATGGTAACCATTGTTGATCACCTTGTATTTTGTTTTTACAGTATGTATTATGTCCATCCTTTTGATTTGACTGACTCTGTTTTGTTATGTCACATTTGGTTTTACTCTCTTCAAAAAAAGTAGTAAGAACTGTGGGAGTAATAAAACCCAAAATGTGTAATTGTCATTGTACAAAAGAAAGAAAAAGAAAGTGCTCTAAAGGATATAACTGCATATATATTTAAGTGTATAAGATAGATAACCATATTACTGAGTTTTTGCAGTCTCTCTGTTTGAATGTCCACTTTATATGCTTTAATTTTGCCTTTCTTTTTTATCGGTTCCAGGGATCGAACTCATGGCCACACACTTGCAAGGCAGGTGCTTATGCCGTTAAGCTAAATCCCCAGCCCCCACATATGCGTTAATTTTGTAACCCTCACAACTATTTCTAAGATGACAATGTGTAATCTATTAACTAGTGATTTCCTACTGTTTATTTTTTATGAAATTCTGTATAACTTGTACCCTTTTTCTGTTTTCTTTCTTTTTCTCCTTAAATAAAATTAAAAAAAAAAAAAAACCGGGCAGGAAAGCATTTGCCTATAATCCTAGCACCCAGGAGGCTGAGGCAGGAGGACTACCTCAAGTTCAAGACCAACCTGGACTACACACTGAGTCCCGGCCAGCCACAACTACATGGTGTGACCCTGTCCCAAACATTACAAAATCAAAAAAAAGAACAACAAAAAAGATTACTACCTTTGACTCTATGCTTAATCATCCCTGAATTTGTCAGTTACTAACATACCATTATGTGTCAATGAGAAGCATCTGTCCAAAGACACAGTTTGAACTTGCAGAGCAGAATTCTACTCTCTAGACTATGGAACTCTACCAAGATAATGCCCTTCAATCAGACTCTACACACCATGCCAAACAGCTCTCCACTTGGTCTCCCTAATGCTAACTCACTACATCACTACTAGGTATGAATACCAGTGTAGAGCATCTCATTCCTCTTGTAAATCGCAGCTCAGTATCAAAGTGAGGCTTAGAGTAGGACAGAGTCCTGAAAATTCCCCCACAAACAGAAGTTTTGACATGAGTGGAAGAGAGAACACAGGATGAAATAGGTTGATATAGTGCCACTGTATGTCACTAATTATTTTTCTCAAAAGCACATACATGGGCCTAGCATGATGGCACACACCTGCAATCCCAGGGTGCTGGGAGGCTGAAACATGAAGACTGCAAGCCTGCCTGGGGAAATCTAGCAATACTCTGTATCAAAATAAAAAGAAAAATTTTAAGAAGGCCTGGGATTTACCTCAGGGCAAAGTGCCTGCTCTCAATCCCTAACAGGTTTCCCAAAAAACCCACACGCAGACTAATTTACAATTTCAGTGGGATTTATAAATTACCAAGCGCTAAGAGATGCAGAACTCTGAAAGCTTATAGTTGCACATATTAAACCTAGTACAGCAGTCCAGGGATGGCTGGAGCGTTCATTTGAAAAAAGAGCAGGACATAAGCAAGGAAAAGAAAAGCATTCCAGGCAGTGGACATGTCTCCAGTCTAAAGCCTACGAACTTCTTCACCACGGAGCCTATGGACATTTGATAGATATACACGCTTTAGAACTCAAAAGGAACACATGGTAATACAATCAGGAAAGTGAGCCAGGAGTGGTGGCACACTCCTGTAATCCCAGCACTTGGGAGGATGAGGCAGAGGATCCTTTCAAGCTGGAGACCAGCCTGGGCTACAAAGTGAGAGCTCAAGGGCAGCCTGAAACGCAGGGCGAGACTGTCTCAAAAAGACAATACAAAAACAAAAACAAAAAAACACCAGGAAAGAACCCCCCAAAAGAACAAATTACTTAATAAACCTTAATCCAATACAACACGACAGGTAGAAGTCAAGCTGAAGGTGCTGCGGTGAGGAGCTTAGTTTGGCTGAATGAAAATAAATAAGTAAACAATTTGCCTGCTTGATCTGAGCCCACTCTGCTGCCCAAGGAGAAAAAACCGGGACTAGAAAGGTCAGAAAGACAAGGGAGGGAGTGAGACCTCCAGGATGAGGGCGTACAAAGAACCAAAACCCAGCCACTGCTGCCACCTGAACCTAGCTGCTACTTAATGCAGAGACCTCCGAATGCTGGCCTTTGAGTCGAAGGGATGAGACAAGCCTGAAGCGACAAAACAGACGCAGTACTCGGCCAGCGAGGGCCAACAGCCTGTTGTAGGCGCCCTTACAGTCACCACCTCGCCCCCACCGAGCTGCTCAATGTCGCGAGCAGTGCCTCACCCAGCGGCTAAGGGTCTCTGCTCAAGCCTCGAGCTCTTAAGGCCAACGGGAGAGGCCCTTCCCCCTGGCGCCTCCTGTAGTGCCTGAAAAGGCCCGATTCACCCAACTCCGCAGTGGCCTTTCATCCAGCCGCGATCCACCCTCCTGAAGCTTTCACGTGTGTGCCTTCTTCATGGCCTAGATTGCACGGCAAGGAAAACAGCCAGGAGAGGTCTACTTTCACAGGACTTTCTCACTGCATCAGGCGGCGCCGAAGACAGACCCATGTCTGGGGGCCTGAAAAAGGCCCCCAGAGATGAGCGGGGAGGGGGGGCGCTCCTTGGTCCGAGGATGTGTGGTGCGCCTGCGCAGCCTCTTACCACTTAAGCAGCAGCAGCAGCTGCTGCTGCTGCTGCTGCTGCTGCTGCTTATGCTGCTGCTGCTGCTGTTGCTTATGCTGCTTATGCTGCTGCTGCTGCTGTTGCTTATGCTGCTTATGCTGCTGCTGCTGCTGCCTATGCTGCTGCTGCTGCCTATGCTGCTGCTGCTGCTGCAAATCCTTGCTGGTACAACAAATGCAATCCTGCGATGCTGCTGTGATGCTGGAATTTCCCAGGCCAGGGAACTGTACGTCTGTGCCTTGTGAATTGGCTGTGCTAGCTTCTTCATTGCCGCTGACTTCCTTTATTTGTTAGTAGTTGTTTCTCAGAGGAGAAGGTGTAGTGAACATGCCTGTGTTCCAGTGCTGTGGCCGCCACTCCCACCCAAAACATGAGCATACAGACAAAGTTGATGCAGCTAAGAAAACTGAAATCCAGACAGCCTGGCTGGCCTGACTATTCACTGGTTTAGTTGTCTATTTGAGGGAAAGAAGAGCAAAGCGCTCACATGAGGGGATCCCTGGCCTTGTCTGGAAAACTCAGAAATGCTTAAACAGCTGGAAGGCGTAAAATTGCTTTTGTTTTGAATAGCATGCACAGCAAGAAGAGTACCAGCCTTGACATTCAATAAGGACCTTTTTTTGAACGAACTTAATTCATAATTTAAATTGTAAGTCCCTGAGGGCTGGGGGTGTAGTTTAGTGGCACCTTTATTACCTATTATGTATGAGGCTCTAGATTCAACCCCCAATAACCTAAGAAAAACAGGAAAGGAAGGGAGAGAGTGAATTCATTCTACATGGAAGAACGATTGCAAGTTCAAGTCTGGTCTGGAAAATTTTACAAGAACCTACTTCAAAAAGGAACCGAGAGGAACTGGTATGTGGTTCACTACAGAGGCTCTGGGTTCAATGGGTCATACCAGGGTAAAAAACAAAACAAGAGAAATGACAGCTAAAAGCAGTAGGCTTCTATATACTGACTTAGTCAATATATAGACCTCTTTTTTTTCAATGCACTTCAAAGAATGGAGCTTTGGCTGGGCATGGTGGCACACATCTATAATCCCAAGCACTCAGGAGGCTAAGACAAGAGGATCGTTGTGAGTTTGAGACTAGCCTGGACTACAAAGTGAACTCCAGGCCAGCCTAAACTGCATAGTAAGACTCTGTCTAAAAAAAAAAAGAGACGGGATTGACGAAGTATTTTATGGATCTTTCTTTTTTATATAATCCAAAAGGACTATTATTGGAAAAATAAACTCAGGAGTAATGGTAGCACATGCCTGTCATCCTAGTGCTCTGGAAGGCTGTGGCAGGAGGATCTCATATTCAAGCTTAGGTTGTGCCTTGCACTTTATAGAAGATCTTGTTTATTTTTTGTTTTTATGCTGGGAATCAGAAAGACTATTTTGTGTTTTTGTCTTTTTGAGACAAGGGCTCACAATGCAGTTCAGGCTGGTCTGGAGCTCACTTTGTAGCCCAGGCTGGTCTCGAATTCACAATGATCCTCCTGCCTCAGCCTCCCAAGAACTGGGTTTACAGGGGTGTATCACCACACCCAACTGGAGGAGTCATATCAAAAATCAGTTTTAACCCCAAATTCAAGGTTATAATCAATCTCAGATTAAGTCAAACCATCTGTAGTAGTTCTAAACCAGAGGTGGTAGTAAATCTCTGTAATCCCACTACTGGGGAACCTGAGGCAAGAAAATCTTCAAATTGAGGTCCAGGTAGAGTGTACAATGAGACCTTGCCTCAAGAAATAAAAAGTCAGATATGGTGATGCACACCTGTAATTCCAGTACACAGGAACCTGAGGCAGGAGAATGGCTATGAGTTTAAGACCAGTCTGAATTGCATAGTGAAACTGTCTCAAAAAGACAAAAAATAATAATAATAACTAAAGCAGGAAGATGACCACAAGTTTGAGGCCAACTTGTGCTATACAGTGAGTTCAAAGCCAACCTAAACTATATAGCAAGACCAGCCAGAGTGACCCATATCTGTAATCCCAGCTCTTGGGAGGCTGAAACAGGAGGATGGCTGCCATTTGAGGCCATCCCGAGATACACAGTTCTGTGTGAGGCCAGCCTGAGCTGTACAGTGACTTCACAACCTTTCTCAACTATATGGTGAGATCCTATCTCAAAAAAAGCAGCCTATGTAGTGCTAAGTGGATACATTTTCTTGCATGTTAATAAGACTAATGTTCCCTTGCTGCAGAGAATCATTTCAAGAGATAATCATCTTAGAAAACAAGAGGGAAATCTATTAACAAGAATCATGTCAGTATGTGTGTACTTTGACCCAGGCAGTCCCATCTTGGAAATTTTTCAAATAATTTAAAAACACAGGACCAGGAATATAGCCCAGCAGCACAGCACTCACCTGGCAGGCACAAGGTCATGAATTTACTTTCTGGTACAAAAATAAAGTATGTGAATTTCAGTACATGCAGTATATAATGAAAGAATAAAATGCAAATTTCCCTAATAGAAAACTGAAAGATATTAAGATCCAAAATGTATAACAGAGGGGCTGGGGATTTAGCTCAGTGGCATAAGCGCCTGCCTTGCAAGCAGGCAGTCGTGAGTTCGATCCCTGGTACCGATAAAAACGAAAAAGACAAAAAAAAAAAAGTTTTTCAAAATGTATAACAGATATTGTGATAAAGGGAATGAACGTGCTTTCAAGGATATGACTGTATATATGTGTACAAAACAGATAACCATACTATAAAGTTTTTGTTAATTAATCAAACAGAATAGTTTGTACTGTCATTTTTTGATTGTCCACATTGGAACTTTTGATTTTGTAACTTGAAAAATGAGTTGTTATTGTTGTTGTTGTCACTTGGTATTGTGGTTTGAACTCACAACCTGGAAATTGCAAAACAGGCACTGATGCCGCTGAGCTAAACACCCATCCCCATGAACAACTACTTCTAAGATAACAATATGTAATTTATTAACTAGTGATTTCTTACTTTTTAAAAAAAATTCTAAATTCTACTCTTTTTTCTGTTTTGCTTTTATTCTCTACAAAAAAAAAAAAAATCCCAATCTCTACAGTTGATAGTTGGGACCAGATAATTCTACTATGTAAAATGGGTTTTTGATTCACTTTTGTTTTTAGCAGTACTAGAGACTGAACTTAATACCACACACTCGACTCTGAGCTATATCCGTAAACCCTCTCCCTTTTTTGAGATAAGGTCTTTTTAAATTGCCCAGGCTGGTCCTGAACTGGCAGTTGTCCTGCCTCAGTCTCACAGCTATTTACCATATACCCAGTTAGTTGTAGGTTGTTTAACAGAATCCTTGGTTTCTATTCATTACATGTGAGTACCACCCCTCAGAGTTGGTGACAACCGAAAATGTATCTACATAATCCTCATGTCCCTTAGATAGCAAAATTAATATTAATACACTAACTGTATCTATGTAATTTTTATTTTTGTTTTTGGTTTTTTGAGATAGGTGCTGGGATTATGGTTATTTGCTACCATATCTGACTTGTATCTCTATATGTATTAGTAACAAGCAAAACAGCTACCGACAAAGACTGGGCATGATGGTATCCACCTGTAATCCCCAGTACCAGGGAACCTGAGCCCAGGGGATCACTGTGACCCATATTTGCGGCCAGTGATGGTATGTAGTGAGTTTGAGGCCAGTAAAGACTACATAGTGAGACCAGCCTAATGATTTAGCAACTTAGTGAGACCACGTCCCAAAATAAAAAATTAGACTGGATAGGTAGTATGAAGGCCCTGGGTTTAATGTCCAGTAACACAAAATAAATAGGCTGCTGTGATAGTTCAGTAGGAAGACCCTGAATTCAATCCTAGTACCACCAAACCAAAAAAAATTACTCCCCAGTACCAAAAAAAAAAACAAAACAAAACAAATAAAAATAAAAGAGTTGAATGTGGTAGTGCACACCTATAATCTCAGCACCCAGGAGGCTGAGGCAGGAGAATTGTTGCAAGTTCAAGACCAGCTTGGGCTACAAAGTGAGCTCAAAGCCAGCCTGAACTTCATAGTGAGACCCTGTCTCAATACGGACTAAAATAAATTAAAAGGAAGGCTTCAAATTGATTTGTGGTATTAGATTTAGTTTTTGCTATTGTTGTGAGACAGGTCTGACTATGTAATTCAGACTGGCCTTGAACTCACTGTGTAGCTCACACTGGCACTGAACACTCAGTGATCCTCCTGCTTCAGCCTCCCTAGTGTGAGATTATAGGCATGAATCACCATGCCCAGCTCAACACTTGAAATTGAAAAGATACAAATGTAACAAATTTATTGCTGAAGGAGTAAAAGCTGCTTTACCCCTGTTGTTTTCTTTTTTTTTTTTTTTCTTTTTTTTTTCCCGGTACCAGGGATCAAACTCACGGCCACCTGCTTGCAAGGCAGGTGCTTATCCGCTGAGCTAAATCCCCAGCCCACCTCTGTTGTTTTCAAGCCTACATAAAGTTCACAATTACTTAGAGGGCTTGGATTTCTAGGTCCTGTCCCTGGAGCTTCTAATTCAGCAGGTCTAGGGTGAAACTTGGTATTTGCACTTATAACCATTTCCCAAGAGACCACCTGTGATGGTTACTTTTCTCTTCATTTCTGCAACAAAATACCCAACACCCAAGATGAAGGAAAGCTTTATTTAGCTCTCTGTTTGGGAAGGGTTCAGTCCATAATCATCTGGCTCCAAGGCAGGCTGGCAGGGTATTGGCACAACACTCCCAGGCAGGAGCCAAAGCCGAAAGGCAGAAACAAGCCTCCCTTACATTGTACACAGGCCACTCCCCACCGGGGTGGTGTAGCACTCACAAAACTTCTGTGCCCTCCTCTTGCACAGGATGAGCATATTTACAGAGTCAGGATCCTGACTCCCGCTGGGTCTCTCAGTTAATCTTCTAAACTTCTCAAGTTGACACAATGTATCAACCATAACAATCCAGCCCTTGTCAACTTGGCAAGCAGATGCACTTGTTTGAACCAGTTTCCAGACACAGGACATGCTTATTCTTAGCATTTTGCAGTTTGAACATTCTAACATGGCTTAACAATCCTTAAGGACCAGCATTAAGTCTATCAACATTATATGATATTAGAAACATCACACTTTGTTTTTGGACCCCAAAGACTCATGCACATCCCATTATGCAAAAGGCATCTAGTCCATCTGCAAGAGTTGCCAAAGTCCTAACAGTTTCAGCATTGCTAAAATGTTGAAGTCCTACATCTCCTCTGAGATGTGAGGCAAACCTTAGCTGCAAGTCTCTGTACAAATGAAAACAAACTTAAACACTTCCAACATGCAAGGACACAAGATAAACATTCCCATTCCAAAAGGTACAAAGAGGGGATACAAAGCATTGGGACCAAAACAAGTCCAAAATCCAGCAGGGAAAATGCTGAGTCCTGGAGTTGCCCCTACAGCATCTCCAGCAAGCTGTGGCAAATTGTGAGTGCCAAAGGGCTTGTGTGGTTCCACCCATAGGGCACTTCTGGTGGTCACTGATCCCACAGCTTTTCTCTTAGACCTGCTTTGCTTTCTCCTTGCAGCTTTCCTTAGATGAGCCACATTTCCTGGATTTTTCAAATTTCAGGGGTCTGCACTGCACCTTTGATTTCCCACAGCTTTACACACTCACGGGTTCACTGCCTGGCCTTCTCCACCTTAGAGCTCTCGCATTCTGTATGCACCTAAAACCAGCACCACATGGATGATGCTGTGTTCTGCTACTAGCTAGAGCAGTAGCCAGGCTTTCCTCTCTTTTGGCTGTAGGGATTAAGGGTCTGGATTGCTGAGTACTCTGATACTGATTGTGAGGAACAGATTCTCTATGCCACTGCCATTCTGGAACCTGGTATGGCCACTGCCACGATTCTGGAACATGGTGCTCCGTGGCTTTCTCTTCAGAGCAGTCTTTCACTTTTGCAGTTTTGAGGCTGCAAACTGTGGGGATCCGCTGCCTCTTCCCTTGATGCCTATAGAGCATGTTTCTTATTGTTTTATTCCTTCTCTGCAAAGAGAGATCTCAGCTCTCTCTTTACAGTCCACAGCTTTCTGGCCAAAGTCACAACATTTCAAATCCTTCTGCTTGGCTCTTTGCTCTTGATTCACAACATAAATCTAGGGGGTGGGGATATACTTCAGCAACACAAGTGCCTGCCTGCCAACTGCAAGGCGTGAGTTCAATCGTCCCTACCACACCAAAAAAAAAAAAAAAAATCTGGATGGAAATATGGTATGAATTTTGAGGCTGGGGATTTAGCTCAGTGGTAGAATTCTTGTCTAGCAAGGTGGGAGCCCTGGGTTCAGTCCTTAGCACCAAAAAATAAAAAACAAAAAAATCTTTAAAAACCCAAAACACTGGCTAAAAGCTAAAAACCCTAAATCTGGCTAAAAGCCCCCAACAATAGCCATGGCACTGCCTCAACATTCCACTGCCTTTAAATTTTTTCTGCCAAGTTAATCAGTCCATCTTCCTAAATCTTAGTCTCAGGCAGTCCCTGGACAGGAGCAAATTGCAGACAAAATTTCTGCCAAGCCATAACATACATCATCAGGAGTCCATCCCAAAGCAATCCTTCCTAGAAGAAACTGCCCACGCCTAGTCTTTACTGGTTTGATTTCTACCAGCGTTCTGGTCTTCTGACTTCTGACCAGAATCTCCCACACACAACAGCCTAAGGTGCTCCAACTGTGTACATTCAGATGACATCTGCGAACCTTTCCAAACTTCCCACAAGCCATTCCCAAAAGTTCTTGAACCATATGGTCAGGTGCTGTCACAGCAACAACCCCAATTCTCTGGTACCAAATTCTGTCTTGGTTACTATTCTCTCATTGCTGCAACAAAATATCCAACAGCCAAAATAAAGGAAGGAAGGTTCACTTAGGTCACTTTTTGTGGAGGTTGCAGTCCATAAACAGCTAGCTCCAAGCCAGGCACTGGGGCAACACTTCAAGACAGCAACCAAAGGGCTAGGAGTTTAGCTCAGTGGCATAAGCTCTTGATCTGCAAGCATGAGGTCATCAGTTGGAACCCCGTACCCTAAAAAAAAAAAAAAATTAAAAAATTAAAATAAAAACTAGACAGCAGCCAAAGCCAAAAGGCAGAGACAAGCCTCCCTTATATTGTACACAGGCTACTCCCCACTGGGGTGGTGTAGCACTCACAAAACTTCTGTGCCCTCCTCTTGCACAAATGAGGACATTTACAAAGTGAGGATCCTGGCTCCCTGCAAGATCCAAAGAGGGTCCATGAAGTAATGTGGACCCTAACTCACTGCAGGTTGTAGGTTCTTTCCTACCCAGCTCTATCTCTAGTGGCTTTACCCAAGGTGGAAAGGGAAAGGATTTGCCCTAGATGGGACACTACAGCAGTGGGAGGCAGGACCAAGGAACGTTTACCTTGAGGTCACTTCGCCCATCCCTAGGCAACTTACCTGTGGGGCGAAAAGAGTTCCAATCAGCCACTCTCCCATCGCGATGCCACATTTGGGCGCCACCCCAGACAAAAGCTATATGTCTGCCCCCCACACCACGTGTCCAGCCGAGAAAGCCAGCTCCACAATGCTCATGCGGTTTCTCTCCACATTCTTAGAATAAAGGCCATTTTTACTTTATTTTCTCTCTCTCTTTAACCACGCCGAAATCCTATCAAAGCAGGAAGGTTTCTACATCATCAGTGTTCTACCTCCAAATTTCCTTCTGAACTGAGGAATGCAGTGTTCAGTATTTAGCATTCCCATTCTATTCAGAGACAGTTCAAAGATTCAATGAAACTTTGTTAAAGCAGGAAGAAAATTTGACAGTACGAAGTATACACAGTTCAGTCATCTGTATGATGAAGTTACTCGCATGTTTCTCAGAGTTTTGCGAAAGTATTTAAAACCCTATATAAACAGACTCTGTGATTATATTTTACTTATTTATTTTTTTTTATCGGTACCAGGGATCAAATTCACGACCAACCGCCTGCATGCAAGGCAGGAGCTTATGCCTCTGAGCTAAATCCCCAACCCCCAGACCCTGTAACTCTTGTTTCCCTGTCCCTTTAACAGTTGAGTCTTTCGGTTTGTTTTTTTGTTTTGTTTTTTGCACCTACCCTGGGGCTGTTTCGCCCCACTTTTTTCTTTTTTTTTTGCCACCAGGATACAGCTCCATGACCTGATGGTTGCCAGGCAGACACTTGTGCCACTGAGCTATATCCCAGGACTTGGTTTTTCGTTTGTTCCTTTTGTTTTTTGGTACCAGGGATTGAGCTCATGACCTTGCAGGCAGGTACTTCTGCTGCTGAGCTAAATCCCTGGCCCTCCCCCCACAGGTTCTCCCTATACAGTTTAGACTGGCCTTGAACTCACTTTACAGTACAGGCTGGCCTCTAACTCAAAGTAATCCTCCTGCCTCAGCCTTCTGAGAGTGCTGGGATTGCAGGCATTCACCACGATGCCAGGCCCCTTCCTTCTACTTGTAATAGCAGTTGATATTGATATTTAATTAGGCACTTAGGCGAACTCCTGCCCATTTTTCCCAGTTAACTCCTAGTAGCAGATACAACTCCCTCCTCATTCATGACTTTATCCCACGGCTGTACTAGGTATTAGGAATAAAACTGGGAAAAAGGCACAGATCTCTGCTTTTATGGAATTACAGGCTTTTGGACGAGAGACAAGAATTTAAGTCAAAACAATTAAATTGGTGCCCCTAGAATTTTTTTCTTTTCCCTCTCCTTTCTCTGTGGCTTTCCATAGCAGTAGCCCTCTGGTAGGTAATTCATCACACCTTTTTTGGTGGGGAGAGAAGTAATCAGGGATCAAACTCACAGCCTCCAGCTTGCCAGGCAGGCACTTGTGACACCAAGGTAAATTCCCTGGCCAGCCCTATGGTAATTAAACTCTTGAGCTGTGAGTCAAAAGGCCTGAGTTCCACACTGGCTCTACAACTTGCAGCTGAGTGACCAAGTTGTCCAGCCTCTGTCTCATTTTCTTCATCTATAAAACGAAGATAATTATTATGAGTCCTTTTGAGGATTAAGGGTTTAACACAGACTCGTCTCATCATACTCAGTTAATGTCTGCCACAGTTATTCTTTTCTTTTGCTATTTTCTGTGTAGTTTTTTTTTTTTTTTAATTGTTGCTGGGGTTTGGTTTTTCTCTTCTTGAGACAGGATGTTGTGCTCAGGGGTTGTGAGGAGAACAATTAGAATCAGGACAAGGAGTTCATATTTTTATGGTGGTCACCCAGAGTTAACACAAGAAAATGCAGGAAATCTATCTACCACACCAAAGACAGAATATTCAGCCAAGGGCCTGAATCCCACAGCAATGTCCCACATGAGTCCAGATGAAGACCCAGAGGTCATGACAATGCCTCCCTCGAGTCCAGCTAGCAGTCTAGAGCCCACAGGAAGGACTCATGCCGGTCTCTTTTATGGACCTGTGCTGGGAAGGCCCAAAGGTCAGCGGTGAAAGCTAGAAAGTCTGTACTAGTGGGTGAAGGAGCTGTGCTGGTAGGTTGAGGGTTCTATGCTGGAGCCGAGAAGTCACACTCACAACAAGGACCAGGGCTGTCCTGAAAAGCACCATAGCCATCCTCAGCAACCCAGAGGCCCTGAGCTCCTCCTATGATAAGCACAGTCAAGTCCATGCCAGGCAGCCAGCATGATGAGTTCAGCCTGGAGACCAAGTGGCACACGTCTTCTACCCCGGAGCCAGGAAGCAATGCTTGATATGAGGACCAGAGCTTCCCCAGGGGAACCAGCAGCTCAAACAGCAACTCATATCAACACGTAGCTTCTCCTTCTCCACCTCTCTATTTATACTGCCAACTTTCCTCAGGTGAGACATCTAAGCTCAGCACCATGCTGATGTAATCCGGCTGGTGTTAAATTGACTACTACCAGTTTTTAATCCATAACACAGGATCTCACTAGATGGGCTGGGCTTGAACTCATGATGTAGCCCAGGCTGGCCTCAAATTTGGGGCAGTCCTCTGGCCTCAGCCTCCAGGAGTGCTGGAATTACAGGGATGAACGACCACGCCCAGTTTTGTGTGCCAATTCCCTACACTTTTTCTTTCTAAACTACTTTTTTTCAGGCAGTTTCTCCACCCTTATGAAAATGATGGAGAGAGCAATATAATGTTAGGGAATTTCTATTTTTTTTCCTGAATATTGGAGAGAAAGACTTTCTGTGTATAATTTTAGTAGATTCTTTAGGCCCAGCTTGGAGAGTCCCAATTGCCATTGTAAAGGTCTTGCTAACAAATTTGAATATGCATTTTTTTTTTGTCTTTTTCGTTTTTTCTTATCGGTACCAGGGATCGAACTCACGACTGCCTGCTTACAAGGCAGGCGCTTATGCCGCTGAGCTAAATCCCCAGCCCCTTGAATATGCATTTTATAGGAACTCCTCCTTTGCCTGAAGGCAATTTTGTAATTTAGCATAACTTTGGAGGGGTATTATAACAACACACCTGCCACACAAAAGCCAGTTGAACAACAATTAGGTTATTGGAGGCCGCCCTTAGCTATGAGGGTAAGATTAACTTGACATTAACCTTTGACAGTTTCTGTAGTTCTACAAGACTAGAAAGGCAGGTTGTGGAAACACAAAGTCCTGGGTTTAGGTGAGCTTTGAGGACACAGGTGCCATCTCTTTTTTTCTCTTCAGTACTAGTCACAACAAACCAGCATGCTCATTCCCTGGCATATGTAGCTGCTCCATCAACACTGCTGTGTGAAATTGAACAAGGTCCCTAATCCTTTCAAGATCAGCAGTAGATACCACACCCACTGGTAAAGTTTTGTGTCAGAATGCGAACTAAGGTCAGTAAAGCCTCACTCAGTGCCGCATACCTAGCCAGGTGTTGAGTAATTTTAGTTCTCATCCCCTTTCACTTTGTACGACTTCCTCTCCCCCCTCCCCCAGCTCAATCTGATCGTTTGTTTTTTGTTTGTTTCTTTTTGTTTTTCAAGACAGGGTCTCAGTGTATGTGAGAGTATTCTGGTGTACTTAGAGAAGCAAAAGGACAAAATAAACAGGTTTATGGAGTTGAGGACGTGGAAAGGAGCGTACAGCCCATGGCAGCTGGGCTGTCTCCTTGGACCAGACACAGAGGCAGAGGGTTCTATGGCCTCTGCTTGAAGTGGCCCATGGGGCGGACATTGATGATGTGTGGAGAACCCACTGGAACGCTCTGTGCGTGCAAACATGCAGGGGAGTTGCAATTAGGACTGAAGAAGCCGCGGGAAGTGGCCGGCATTCTCACTTTGGCCTTCCGCCATGTTAGACCCCCGCCATAACTGTACCGTAATTTGTACTAGGGCGACAACCTTTCGGTACATAGTTCAGAATGGCCTTCAGCTCACTTGTGTAGCCCTTGTGGCAATCCTCCTGCCTCAGCTTGCTGAGTACTGGGGTTACTGAAAGGTTTTGGCCCAGACAGGACACTGTAGCCAGTAAAGCCACAGCCGCAAGCAGGAAGCCCCATCTTGCCCTGCCCCTAAGAAGTTACCTGTGACGCCATCTTCCCGCCCCTGGGAATTTACATATGGCGCCAAACCTAGGACCAATGGGCTACTTGTGTATCCCTAATGCCCGCCTTAGGTTCCACCCCAAACCGAGGCTATTTACAGGCCCCCACGCTGCGTGTCCGCTGGAGAGATCGCCGGACGCCAGCGGTGGGGTGCCGGTCATCTCTCTCCGTGTTCTCAGAATAAAGGCCGCTTTTTATTTTATATTTCTCATCTTTTGTTAATATTTTTCATCTTTTGGAAATAACTCTATCATTTGGTGCCGTGACTCGATCGGCAGGCAACTGACTCTTGGGCCACATACCCAAAGTCTTCTAGCCGATAACCAGATAACATCCTGGATTAATCCCGAGCTTTTTCCTCTCCCGAGACGTTCCTGTCACCAGCCGCCTGCACTCCGCATCGGCCAGACTGATTTCAGGTGAGCACTCCCCGGGGAACTTTTCGCACTGGGCAGCCCCAGTGGAATGTTCTCCCCGTCTGCGTGGGTCTGTGCATTTTCACGTCCTTAGGACCGCCCAGGGCAGGGTTCTTTCTGGGCAAACCTGCGCCCACAAAATCTCTCACGTTCTTTGGGTTCGGATAGCCCAAAGCAGAGATTTTTGGGACCGCCCACACTGAAAGAATGCCTCACTTCCCTTAAAGCCTTGCGCTTTCACGGGCAAAACTGTTACTGACCCCACATAGACTCCATTCGTAAATCTCTTAGTGACGACTGGAGTTTACAAGTTTTTGGAACCGTAGCCGCCGCATGGTACCACAAATAAGTGACGACTTTTTCTGGACCTCCGGTTTTTTTTCTTGCCTAAATCAGTCATGGGGAACGTATTTTCTAACTCCCAAAAGACGCCTTTACAATGCCTAATTTCCAATTTACGTACTCTAAAAATTAAAGGTACCATAAAAACTAAACAAGTAACTTTTTACTGCCAGGAGGTCTGGCCAACCTACCCGCTTATCGGCAAGCCTTGGCCCAAAAAAGGAACATTTGACCCCTGCATTCTCAGGAACTTGTACGATTTTTGTCAAGCTGGCAACAAGTTATTAGAACTCCCTTATGTCCAAGCCTTTCTTATTCTGAGAACACGCCCATCTCTCATTAAGTCTTGTGCTCCAGCTGAGATACTTTTAGCTAAGTCTACTGCGCCGCAAACTTTTCCGTCCTGCCCTCCGTTGTTTTCCCAGCCGCTGCCTGCCTACCACCAAACTCGTTCCCTGCCGTTCTCTCCCGCTGGACTGCTCTCTCCTCCCCCTATGCCTGATTCTCTCAGCAGCTCTAATCCCTCTCCTTGGCAGATACCTCCCACTGTACGATCGTCTCCCTCTCCGCCTTCCAGGACCCATAACTCTCCCAGCAGCTCTAATCCCTTTGTGTCGCAGTTATCTCCTGATGTTCCATCCTCTCCCCCGCCTTCTCCTGGGACCCATAACTCTCCCAGCGGCTCTGATCCCTCTGTTAGTGCTTCCTCACAGTCTCCGACTTCTCCTGAGAATTCTGTATCCCCTACAGCATTCTCACCACCTGCCCACCATACTAGGCCTCGGTCGCTATGTTCTTCCAGCAGGCCGCGTGATTGTTCCAGCTTGCGCCAGGAACAGTCGCCATGTTGCAACCCTCTGCCACATGGCATGGCGCCGCCATGTTCAGGAGGGCCACATGGCGACAGGGCGCTGCCATGTTCCCAGGCGCCGCCATGTTTTGGGTCACGTGACACGGCGCCGCCATGTTCCCAGGACCCTCACTGTCAACAGGCGTCTCCTTGTGGCTCCTCTTGTGAACTACAACAGCCGCCCTGTTGCAGTGCACATGATGCTTCATTGTGCTGCCGACAGCAGTCCTCTCGCTGCAAGGCACACAGTGAGACGCCATCTGCTCGTGTTTCCCAGGGTGACCAGCAGCAGCTCTGTAGCCGCTCTACAGATGATTGCTCACATGTGCCTACCGGAAGGATAGCTGCTCAATGGCCCTCTGCTCCAGAATCTCCTCAGGCTCTGCTACCGCTTCGGGAGCAAGTTGGCCCCGAGGGACTTGTTAACATCCATGTGCCTTTTTCCCTTTCCGATCTATCTCAGATTACCCTTAAATTAGGTAGCCTCTCTGTTGACCCACAGAATTATATCAGGCAATTTAAATTTATTACTAATTGTTATGATTTACATTTTAAGGACATTTATAATGACTCTGGGCCTATAGCTGTGCCAGAGCAGGTCAAACATACTAACTATAACAAACTTTTAAAACAGGTCCAGGAAGCTAATCAAAACCCAGCTGTGTTCCTAAATTGGCTTTCTAATCCTCGAGCCCTGCAAGCAGTTCCAGCTTCGCGCGCTGTGTCAGGCCGCCTCCCAGCCCCTCCCCCATGCGCCATCCCAGCCCCTCCCTCCCCCATGCGCCGTCGTGGCCGCTGCCACCTTACACGTTTCCAGGGGCAGTCTGAGCCCGCCCCTGCGCGCTACATCCCAGCGCTTGCCCCACCCACTGGGCGTGCTCTGCCGGAGCGCCGTGAAACAGCAGCTCAGCGGCTCTGCTCAGGCATGCTTTTTTACAATTTGGCTCTGCTCAAAAGATGTTTTTTATTACAATTCTCAAACCATTTAATCAAGGTTATTGGCCACCTGATAATTTTACCAGCCTTGTTTATCAATCAAAGCCTTCACCAATCTCCTGTTTAACAACTAAGGTTATAAATTCCTTTTTGCTGGGAACCACTAGCTCTATTTCAAGACAAGGGTTTTCTTCAAAGTTTTATTTTATTTGTCTTGGTTCATACTACTGCAAATAACAACTTTAAAAGTAAATGTGTTCAGAATTTGACAGTATTAGATCAGTTTTGATAGATTTATTCATAAGATTGCTAAACCTTTACTGCAAAACGTTTCCATTAAAGCCTTGTTTGGCAGACTAAAGCTTTGTTAATTCTATGTGTCACCCTATAAAAAAAGCGATATCCCATCCAGATAAAGCCTGCTCTCTGATCTAAAATGCCAATATTAAATTCCTACATACTTACTTAATTCTACTATAGTCTAAATCCCAAACAAAAAGGCAAAACTTGACCTTCAATCCTTAGAGAGATCTTAATATGGTTTTTCATATTTTTAACACTTGTGACACTTGGAGTTCTGAGGCAGGTAAACCTACACAAGGTGGAGCTGCCTGGCCCCTCCATGGACCACGCTCAAATGCAGCAGAAGATACTGGGCAAGAAAATGCCCCATCCTGGCATTCTTTGAGACCTTACTCCAGGGCTACTGGACTGTCCTAGCCACCAGAGAGTGGGTAAGTCATCCTAAGTAATAGCCCTCACAGGAACTGTCGACACTGCCAGATTCGTCACCGACAGAAAATCGCTGCTAAAGACTGAGAAGACTCAGGGCCAGCAGCCCCCTTTGTGGGTGTCCGTCTCGGATTCCAAGTCGCACTAAAGTCTCAGGTAAGACATTCTCTATATTTGTGGACATAGAGGCCATATATACAGAGTTCTTCCTGAGTATTCAGGCTGGTATATTAAGTCCTCAATCTCTATGACAGGGTATTGATGGTCAACCTATGCCATTTACAAACAGGGCCTATTTTGTGCAGGTCCCAGTCCTAAATCTTAAAATGCCTTTTATACAGGCTGACTTAGACACACTGAGGCCTCAACAGCTTCCACCTGTTGTTGCTGGTGGACCCTTCCTCAGTGATATAGACCACCCCCTTCCTATCTTATTCACCATTTTCTCAGGTACCTTGGTCAAGACTGACAGATACATTTTTATCTTCTCACTTGGTTTATGCTTTTTCAGGATACATAAAAGCCTTTCTCATACTTGCTAAAGTTCTGTTACAGCAAATCATTCCAAGGACTACAACCAGGTTACAGTGACCCATGCCTAAATCAAAGTTGCTAGACTGCCATTCTGGTTTCACATCGCTCAGGCTAAGAGGTGCCCTTCCAGCCCTAAATCTGATCATTCTCAGTGGTCATCTCATCTTCTGTCGCCTACCCGTCTCCGTCTCACAAAGGCCTCGCAGCCACAGTTAACAGGCTAAGTCATGTTTTGTTATCCACTTTGGTTCCTAATTTCTTACATTTTATGATCATTTTTACAGCAGGACTCTTTAGCAGTATTGCCTACAGACTCCAACGTCATGCATACCAGAGACAAGCCTTACCAACCTACTGTCTTAATTTTTATGCTTTCAGATGGGGGAGTAAGCACCTCTCATAACTCCACTCCTCCTAACCCCACGTTTAATTTTCAGAATTCTGCCTTACCATGGAAATGTTTCTACCTCAACATGGTCCTGATAGAATGATATGTCTAAATCAAAGGCACCTTTCCTTCTACCTCACCTGGGTCCTTAAATATGACAGTGCCATGTCTCCTCATAACATTTTGTCTCTTTGTTTTTCCAGTCTGACATACGTGCATTCACCAATGAAGTTGTCCTGGCTAAAACACCTGGCAGCAGCGTCTACCTGGGCATCAACCTTCATCCTGTCGACTCCCCTAGGCTCCAGTACAGCGCCCTTTGCCAGCAGGAAGTAGTTAAAGAGAGAAATCTTCGCCCCTTTTCATAATAATAACCATAAGACGGGATATGAAAGGTTTTGGCCCAGACAGGACACTGTAGCCAGGAAAGCCACAACTGGAAGCAGGAAGCCCCATCTTGCCCTGCCCCTAAGAAGTTACCTGTGATGCCATCTTCCCGCCCCTGGGAATTTACATAAGGCGCCAAACCTAGGACCAATGGGCTACCTGTGTATCCCTAATGCCCGCCTTAGGTTCCACCCCAAGCCAAGGCTATTTACAGGCCCCCACGCCGCGTGTCCGCCGGAGAGATCGCCGGACGCCAGCGGTGGGGGTTGCCGGTCATCTCTCTCCGTGTTCTCAGAATAAAGGCCGCTTTTTATTTTATATTTCTCATCTTTTGTTAATATTTTTCATCTTTTGGAAATAACTCTATCAGTTACCAGGATACCATGCCTAGCTCTACATGTCATTAGAATCAGAGATGTTTCCGCTCTTCATGGCATCCCCAGAGCTACAAGACCTTTATAGATAGTGAGAATTCAACATATTCATTCCTTCAGTCAATCGTTGGGTGCCTCCAGCCGACAAAAGCTTTAGCATTGGGAGACAACATGCACTTTTGGGAATCCTGAGAAACTAAATGCGACCAAAGCAAAAGTTTTGAGAAGGAAATACTGAGAAAGAAGGCTAGTGTATAGTGTAGCCGGTCTGAATTAGTTTTCAAAAGACTTTGTAGCTCTTCTAAGAATTTTGGACTTTATCCTGTAAACTAGAGGGTTGCCACTGAACCAAGAAACACCAGGAACTTCTCTTTTCATCTTAGAATGGTTTATTCTCAAATGTAAATGTACTTAAGAATCACCAGAGAGCACAGGGCCTGCCTGGCAAGCATGAAATTGTGAGTTTGCTTCTCGGAGCCAAAAAATAAACAAGCAAAAAAAACCACCTGAAAGCTACCAAGGCGGAGGCCATACAACAATGTAGCCAGTGCCTGGAATGATGCAGCCACAGGCCAAGGAGGACCTGTGGAAACGGAAGAGAAAGCAGGAATCATCCCTTGGAGCCCTCCGCAGAAGTGCCACCATCTTGATACCTGGATTTTGGACTTCTGGCTTCTAGAACTGTGAGGTTTGTTTTGTGTTCTTTTCTTTTTCTTTTTTTCTTTCTTTTTTTTTTTTTTTTTTTTTTTTTTTTGTACTTGGAATCAAACCCAAGGGCACTCCCCTACTGAAATACATCCCCACACCTTAAAAAAATAATTTTTTGTTCTTTTTGAGACAGTGTCTTGCTAAATGTCCCAGTTGGGATTCAAACTTGTGATTCTTCTGTCTTAATCTTCTGCTGGAATTATACTCATGTGCCACCAGGCCTGGATAATAAATTTGTTTTAAGTCAAAATAAAAAGTTCATGAAAAGGAGGCTTCCGTTCATAATGCCAAGGGTCCCAAGGCTTTTTTTTTTTTTTTTTTTGTACTGGGAATCAAACTCAGGACCTTGTGCTTGCCAGACAGGCATTTGTGCTGATGAGCTACACCCATGCATCTAAGACTTTTGGTTTGTTTGTTTGTTTTTTGGTACCAGTTATCAAACTCACAACCTTGTGGTTACACAGTAAGCACTTGAGCCAGAGCTAAATCTCTGACCTCCAAGACTTTATTTCATGCATGTTTTCAGTACATCACAGTTATATGTATGTTTTTGTTTTCTTTTGCTTTTTGAGATCTCACTATTCAGTTCAGGCTGAACTTGAACTCACTTTGTAGCCCAGGCTGGTCTGGAATTTGCAATGATCCCCTGCCTCAGCCTCCTGAGTGCTGACATTATAGGTGTGTGCCACCATGGCCAGCAGTGAAGTTATGTTTGCTTGCAGGATTGGCACATCTTTATAGCATATCTTGCTCATTTCTTATCCCTTTATACTCTGCTGCCCCACTTCCACCACACATTTGACCAGATTCTTACTTCTTTATTATTATTATTATTATTATTCTTTTTGAGACACTCTTGCTATGCAGTTCAGGCTGGCCTTGAGCTTACTCTGTAGCCGAGGCTGGTCTCAAATTTGCAATGATCCCCCTGCCTCAGCCTCCTGAGTGCTGGAATTATGAGTGTGCCACCATTCCTGGCTTATTTTTGTTTTTTTCAGACAGGGTCTCACTATGCAGTTCAGCCTGGTCTTCAGCTCCCTCTGTAGTGCAGGCTGGTCTCAAACCCACAATGATCCTCCTGACGCAGTCTCTGAAGTGCTGGGATTACAGGCCTGTGCCACCATACCTGGCTAAGATTTATATTTAAACCAGTATTGTAGGGCTGGGGATTTAGCTCAGTAGCATAAGTACCTGCCTTGCAAGCACGTGGTCATGAGTTAGATCCGATACCCATTAAAAAAATAATAAAATAAAAAACCAAAAAACTCACATTGTAGGTGATGATTCACATAAATATTTAGGCACCAAGATAGTATTTTTTTTTTTTTTTTGTCTTTTTCCTTTTTATTGGTACCGGGGATCGAACTCACGACTGACTGGTTGCAAGGCAGGCGCTTATGCCACTTAACTAAATCCCCAGCCCCCCAAGACAGTGTTTTAAAGCAAGAAAAGCAATGCTGGGGTTGGTGGCTGAGGCCTGTAATCCTACCACTTTGAGAGGCTAAAGCAGGAGTATTTCAAAATGGAGTCAGCTTGAGCTACTTGGCAATTTAGTGAAATGCTGTCTCCAGATAAAATAAAGCATATGAAAGGGCTTGGATGTAGCTCAGTGGGAAGACATTGGGTTTAATCCCCAGTACCATACATACAAAAAAGAGACAACAGTAACCATTCAGGTGGGCAGCATCATAACTCTGGGGAGAGTTGGACCAGATCAAATAAGGCTTTTCCTACCTCCTCTAATCAATCTGCCTATTTTGGCCTGCCTCACACCAAGACCTTCAGCCTCTTGATGGAGAACTGGAAAGAGCCCACGAAAAGCTCCGTCCTGGGCCAGGCGTGGTGGTGCACACCTTTATTTCCAGCATTTGGGAGGATGAGACAGGAGGATCACTGCAAGGCCAGCCTGGGCTACACAGTGAGTTCTAAGCCAGCCTAAACTACCCTGACTCCATGCCAAAAAAACCAAAAAGCAAACAAAGAAACAAGCTCCATCCAAAGCCAGAGGCTGAAGGGAAGATGGGTTTGGTAGATACTGTATTTAGAATGACTGGGTGGAAGTATGTTGAAGGACAGTAGAAAAAGGGGGACAAAATGGCTTCAGACCTCACTTATTTTAATGGTATGCCATCTGGGTTAAGAGCCTGTGTCAGAAAGAATTCCTGTAAGGAGAAGTAAAAAGATACGGTTTGGTTGAGATTTGCTGAGTTTGAAGTGCTTCTGGGATATCCAAGTAGGGATGTTCAAAGTCAGCAGCTCAAAGAAAGATCTGGTGGAGGTACATGGATTCGAGAGTCATTAGCTAACAGACAGTAATGGGAATGAGTGAAATCATTGCAGGAGAGGAAATACAGAAGTCTGGAACAAAACCTCAAAGAACGGGTAAGGAAAAGTTGAAGAGTAAAAACTTGACATAACAGGAAAACCAGCTTTCAGAGTTCAAAAGGAGTGACAAACGGAATGTATACTGAGCTCAGCAATGGTGACTCTGAAGAGAGTGACTGGAGCTACAGGTGCAGTACCAGATGGCAGTGGATTGAGCAGTGGGAGATGGAGGTTGGAGACTGCTGGCACAGGCATTTTCAGGCTGATGGGCCAAGAATGGAGTCTTATGGTCATAATAGAATAATCTGAGGGATTTTGTTGTTGGGACGTTTTTTTAAATTTGTTTTTGCTTTGGGAGGCAAGGTCTCCCTACCAAATCCAGGCTGTCCTCGAACTCACAGCAACCCTCCTTCCTCAGCCTCGGGGCTGGAGTACAGGTGTGAGCCACAAAACCCAGCTGTTGCTGAGTTGTTCTTTGTTTCTATGCTCACAGAAGAGTGGAGACAAAGTACAGCCATATAGGAAGTAAAAAAAAAAAAAAAAAAAAACTGACTGAGAGGCACAGGATAGAATCTAACGGATAGACATCAGAATTATTCTTCAAACAGGAGGGGTCTATGTCTAGTCTATACGTGGATGGAAGGAGGAAAAGATTGGCTGGTTGGGGAGCTTCCTGTTGGGTAGCTCTCCGTGTTCCTCTTGAAGCTGAAGAACAGGCCATGAATAAGAGTTTGTTGAGTGGATAAATGAACATTTTTCCTCAGCCAAAATCAAGGGTTAGTAGGGGGACAGAAGTGTTTGTCGTATTTTACGCAAAAGCACGGTGGGAAGCAGGTAGACACTCAAACTTTTAACATTAGAGATGAGGCTGAGAGGAAGTGGGATGTTCCTCTAAACGCGGAGGCTACTGCATTCGGCTGGCAGAGCAAGTTTTTTTTCCAGAGCCTCTTGCTGGGGTTTTGATATAAGCTCTGTCTTCTACGTCTAGTCCTTTTGCCTGCCACAGCCTACCTCTTATGTCTAAGGCCTGGAGACTCGTGGTCTTCGCGGAGGACCAGCTGGAAGCCACTTTGATTATGTTCCAGCACAGAAGGAGGACAATACAGCCCCGCCCAGAGCCAGGCGCGCCCCCGCGACAGGCCGAGTGCGCGTGTCCGCGCAACTTCCCGCCGGCCAGTCGGGCACCTAGCCCGGGCAGCGGCAACCCGGCGAGGTAGGGGTGAGGGGTGGGGGGTGAGGTGTGGGGGGTGAGGTGTGGGGGGTGGGTGGTAGGGGTGAGGGGGTGTTTGGGTTGGGGGGGGTTGGGGTTGGCGTGGTTATCTAAGCGTTGCGCGCTCCCGCGAGGAGGCCACCAATAGAAAGTCCCGCCAGGTCGTGCTCGCGCACGCAGGGTGGGCGGAAGAAGCGCAACACGTGCGCGCGCCCTCTACCTCGCCACCGCCGCCGCCTCCTACCGCGTCCCACTGCCTCCTGTGGTGCTGCTTGTGTGCTCCTTTGGCCGACCTGCTACCTCTTTTGTGAAGCGGCAGCCAAGAAGACTGGCGCCGATGAGAAGCCTAAGGTGAGCTCCATGCCGCCTTCTCTCTTCAGCTCGCGACAGGCAACGGTAGGGCTAGTGTCCGGCCGGAGCCCACCCGGGGCTCCCCGCGCCTTCTCGGGCCCCCCTGGGGCGGCCACGGCTCCGGCCGGGCGCTCCGCCTCATTTCCCCTTTTCCTCCCTCCTGTGCGGGAGGAGGCCTGCCGTCCTCCCCAGCCTCCCAGTGCGCGCGGCGCGAGACGGGCGGCAGATCGCGGGCTCCCGCTGCCCACCGGCTCTGCGCGGGCTTCTCTGCCGGTGCGTGGGCCCCGAGGCTGCGCGGCGTCGGCGGTGGCGGGAGTCCCCACGGCCCAGGCTTCCCTCAGGCTGGGGGCCGCGGCGGCCGGGCGACGGCTCGCGGCAAATCATGGGCTGCTGCGGGGCTTCGAGGCCGATGCCCTCGGACAGTCACGCTCAGCGGTTGGGCATTCCGGGGAGTGTTTCCACTTTAAGGGCCTCGGGGACCTGAGGGGGGAGGGTCAGCGGCCCTTCCTCAGGTGCCAGCGCCCCTAGAACCGGGGGGTACCTTGTAGTTTCAGGAAGTTGGAGCCTGACATAAGCGACCTTAGACTTGGTGGAACAGAACTTCTGAGCGCGGGTTTTTTGTTTTTTGTTTTTTTTTTCCTGAGCGCGGTTTTTGAGGTACCAGGCGGCTTCCGGTGAGCATGGGAACGTGCGTCTGAGAAGCAAAAGGAACTTGCTTCTTTGGGGTGCATTGACACCGCCTTTGCTTTCCGAAGTGCTTTAAGGGCTGCAGAATTCCTTTCGCACTAGATTTTGGTGAACTTCGAGTTGAGTTGAAATCTACCAGGAAGACATAGAAGAAAACAGTGCATTTTACTCATAACAACAAAGGGAAGGGAATATAAGACCACCTAACTAAAAATAAAAGAAAATGAAGCTGCTAATAGAATCCAGCATTAATCGTGGTTCTCAGTTACTGATGCTCCCAAGAGGGTCATTCGTGTGTGTGTGTGTGTGTGTGTGTGTGTGTGTGTGTGTTTAATGCGTATATTGAATTTGTTATGGGGCTTAATTTGGTAACTTTATCAAGAGTCTTGTAATATGTGAATTGCAAGCTCATTTTTCCCCCTCGCCTCTTGCACTCTTTCAGCAGTTATCCTTTAAGTGCTTCCCAAAGAAAAAGACATTTTTATCTATTAGGATATATTAGTGATCGAAAATACCATTTAAAACAATTCAGTCTCAAGATAACGATGCAATAAATTGGGAACCATCACTTAAAATCTGTTACCTTTGATAGTGTGTTACTGTTTCTGTCAGCTACCTAGTACTATTGCAGGGTACCTCTCATATTGACTTCAGTGACTGAAAACAGCTGTTTGCTGTTTTATCGTAGGGAATGAAACCTGTTGATTTGTGCACCAGTTTGGGCTGCTACTACTTTAAAGGGTGCCTGGTTTTCACATTTTCCAACTTATACTTTTTTCTTTCAACAGGAAGGAGTCAAAACTGAGAACAATGACCATATTAATTTGAAGGTGGCGGGGCAGAATGGTTCTGTGGTGCAGTTTAAGATTAAGAGGCATACACCACTTCGTGAACTAATAATGAAAGCCTATTGTAAACAACAGGTGAGCAATTGGTATGTGCAATTTAATTTAATACATTTCAAAAAACAATTTCCTTGAGCCTAGAAACTAAGGGAGCGTAATATTACAGTAACTTTCTGATAGGATAAACATGCATGTATGTCCTTGGTATATCAGCTTTTATTATGTGTTTCATGTATTGATTCCTCATGAAAATTCTGAGTTTGGTTAGTATTACTTAGGACTGTACTATACTGGAAATGTATCAGATTGTAGTCACAGACCTGTTTGGTCCTCAAGACAATGTAATTTTACTTTTGTAAGAAAATATAGTGGACTTGATGAATTTTTCCAGGCTTATTTATTTGGTATTGGGGATTGAACTCATGACCTTGTGCTTGCTAGGCAGGTGCTTATCCTGCTAAATCCCCAGCTCCAGGCTTATTTATTTTTTAAGTTAATTGATTGATTGATTGATTGATTGGTTTGAGACAGGATCTTATCACTGTATAGTCCACGCTGGGCATTAAATTTAGGTTGGCCTTGAATAGTTGGCTGTCCTCTTGCTTCAGCCTCCAAAGTGTTGGGTTTACAAGTGTATACCACCACACCTCACATTCTTTTGTTTTTTTTGTTTTCCCCAGCGGTTGGGGTATGCATGGTGGCACAGGTCTCATCTCAGTATCTGGGTAGTTGAGGTACCATTGCAAATGCAAGGCTGGTGTGGGTAATTTATCTTTATCGTTTTTATCGGTACCAGGGATGGAACTCACGACTGCCTGCTTGCAAGGCAGGCACTTATGCCGCTGAGCTAAATCCCCAGCCCCAGTGGGTGCTTTCTGAGAGCACAGAATTTTATGGATTTAGATCAGCTCCTTTTGTGAAATGAAAAAACAAGGGCCTAAAGGAATTTCCTAAGTCTCAGGGCAGAGGCAGAGCTGAGTCAGCAATGAGATTTGTACTGTAGGGGAGCCCAAGTTCTGGTTTATATAATCCTAAAAGAACATTTTTTTGAACTTTATCTCTTGTCAATCCGAAAGCAAGTAGAGAACTTCTTTGATAAGGAAAATCATAAAGAGGAGTAAAACTATCTGACAGAGTAGTTATGAGAAACTAAAGGAAAATGATGACTGTAAGTGATTTAACTGGAAGATATTTCTTGTTGGGGCTTTAAACATTCTATTTATATTGCTCTTTCCGGCATTCTGTATGCCTTTTCAGTTCTCTGAAATACAAGTGGCTACAAAGGAGTACAACTTTTTTTTGTCTTTTTGAGCCAAGATTTGGCCAGTAGTTGAGGCCGCCTTGAACTCATTTTGTAGCCCAGGTTGGTCTTGAAGGCAGTGCTATCCTCCTACCTGAGTGTCTCCTGCCTCAGTCTCTGAAATACTGGGATTATAAGGGAGCGCCACCATGCCCAGCATTTTTTTATTTCTGTTTTAAATGACCACCATTGAGTATACCAGTGGATGTAGTGAAGGCAGGATCCAGGATACAGAAGGTATGTGTTGGGTTACGACCCAGATTCTGGCTGTGTAGCTCAGGCTGGCCTTGAACTGGAGTTTATCTTTCTGTCTCCATCTCTCAAGTGCTGGGGTTACATGGGTGTCCCACCATGCCTGATATTGCTTAGTGTTTGGTGAAGCAGGAATCCAGTATGGAGTGTTTTGTTTGCAAATTTATAATATTCAACAAGGAATGGCGTGGCATTGAATGTTGCTTTCTATAACCACAAATTGAGTTTGAATGTTACAGATAATGAATTAAAAATTATAGGTGTCACCTGCCTGGTAGGAATGCTTATATTCGAGGAAGACAAGGCATCGTCTAGAAGTGGTGGCAAGCACTTGTGCTAGGGATTTAAAGGAAGGCAGTATGATCTTGTTACGCATAGATTTTAAAGCAGATTTAGTGACACCTTGTTAAAGTCAGGGTAAACAAGCGTTACACTAATGTTCACTTTGCCTACAGGGGATCCAACCCAAAGGCACTATCATTGAGCTACACTGCTAACCCTTTATTTTGCCACAGGTTCTCCTTTGTTGCCCAAGATATGTAGGAATTTGGGATCTTCATGCTTTAATCTTCTGAGTAGCTGGGGTTATAGAAATAGCTCCTGTGATTTGCTACAAATGTTTATTAATGAGTACTTTTAATATCTTTAATATGAGGAATGCAGTTTAAATTTTCTTAGTATCATTAATAATTATGGAAGTGGGTAATACAATCTAGTGCTTGTAATTTGAACCTGATACAGGAGTGACTGTAATTTATTCACAATGTAAACCCAACGGTACTTTATTTTCCTGTCTGTTCTTCATTCTGCTATCAGTGCCAACATCTTTGCTTCCCTTCCCCTTACCTTACCTTTTTGTCCGGTAAGTAATGCTCCATGAGTAAAACAGTTGAATCCCTTTTAGAGTAGAGGCATGTTTGGGTCCTTTTGTCATCTAGTGTGAATGATGATGAGATTTTGAAGTCATTCCACTTCTTTCCTTTTAGGGTGATACTGGGAGTGGAGCATAGTCTTTGTGTTGAGCTATATCCCCAACCCTTCTTACTTGGCGGCTTTGTTGCTCGGTTCTCCATGCTGGACTTGAATTTGCCATCTTGCCTCAGCCTCTGAAAAGTGTTGGAATTACCAACTGTTCTGCCCAAATTACAAGTGTTTTTAAGTATAGTTACTCTCTTCTGGTGGAAGTGATTTTTGGAGAGGTGTTGTTTTGAGACAGGCTCTTACTATGTAGTGCAGTCTGGCCTGGAACTTGTAATTTTCTTGCCTTAGCCTCCGAAGTGCTGGGGTTACAGGTGTGCACTTCCTAGCCCTGTAGGTAGAAGGTATATATCAAGGGTTAGGACAAATTCATTGCCTAGGCTCTTCTAGAATTGTGCTTTGAGTGAGAGACATGGGCTTGCGTAGTAGTATGGGCTGTCTATATAGAAATGAAACTCCTTTTTCATTACTACCACCCTCAAAAACCCTTTTTGTGACCTTCAGTTATCATTGTTAAGCCTGTGATGGATCCCTGACCTTTTTATTTTGTCTTTTTGAAACAGTCTCACTATACAGTTGAGGCTGGTCTTGGGCTCACTTGTAACCCAGGCTGTTCTTAAACTCACAGTGATTTTCCTGCCCCAGCCTCCCAAGTGCTAACCAGCTGACCTCCTTTTTGTAAAGGTTTCAATGTGCATTTTATTTCTGCTCGGTGTGGTAGTTCCTGCCTGTAATCCCAGAACCCACTATGTAACCTAGGCTGGTCTGGACCTCACAGCAGTACTCCTGTCTCAGCCTTCTGAGTATTGGGATTTTTGTACCAAGGATTGAACTCACAACCCTGTGCTTGTCAGGCAGGTACTTATGCTACTCAGCTAAATCCCCAGCCAAAATACATTGTATTTTGAGACAAGAGTCTCGTTCATTGGCGAGGTAGGACATGAATTTAATCTGCTTCAGTGTAGGGGTCATAGGTGACCACCACCATCCCTGGCTAGCATGCTGTATTTTATTACTTTTATCTATTGTTTTTTTCTTGAGACAGGGTCTGGCTATGCTGTTCGGGCTGGCCTTGGGCTCCCTTTGTAGCCTAGGCTGGTCTTGAACTCTTTTTGTCTTTTTCGTTTTATTGGTACCGGGGATGGAACTCACGACTGCCTGCTTCCAAGGCAGGTGCTTATGCCACTGAACTAAACCTCCAGCCCCTGGTGTTGAACTCTTGCAAGGATCCTCCTACCTTAGCCTTACGGGTGCTGGGATTACAGGAGTGTGCCACCATGCCCCGCTGTTAATTTTTTTTTTTTTTTAAGTTTTTGTTTTTTTGGTTCTGGGGATGGAACTCAGAACCTTGCGCTTGCCAGGCAGGCACCTACACCACTGAACTAAATCCCCATCACATGCTGTATTTTAAAAGAAAATTAAGCATCACCTCCTCTCCCAGTCTTTTTTTTTTTTGGTCTTTTTCATTTTTATCGGTACCGGGGATCGAATTCACGACCGCCTGCTTGCAAGGCAGGTGCTTATGCCGCTGAGCTAAATCCCCAGCCCCTCGTTTTTGTTTTGAGAGATTCTCCCTGTGTAGTACAGGCTGATCTCAAACTCTCAGTGTCCCTTCTGCGTTAGCCTCTGGAGCGCTGACATTGCAGGTGTGTACTACCATGCCTGGCAAAGAGAGCTTTTGATAAGTGACTCTGCAAACCCTGAGAATAGCCAAGCAGGCACATAATCCCAGCCATTCACAGGCTAAAGCAGAATAGAGAGTTTGAGCCCAGTTTAGTCTCCCTGGGAAGTTGAAGTCCAACTTGGGTTACATAGTGAGAGCCTATCTCAAGAGGACACCACATTTGGGCTGGGGATTTAGCTCAGCGGCATAAGCACCTGCCTTGCAAGCAGGCAATCGTGAGTTCTATCCCGGGTACAGATACAAAAAAAAAAAAAAGATGGCCTTTGATTCCTTAAGATTATATATCACTTCAGTTTATTCTGATACTTCATATGGTTTTGGGTGGGCAATCATGTATGGTAGAGGCTTTTTTACCCTCTCCTACTTGAAGATTTACAGACTGAGGTTGGAGATATAGCTTAGTGGTATAAATGCCTACCTGGTAAGTGCAAGATTGTGAGTTTGATCCCTTGTATAAAAAAAAAAAATCGACCATGCCTGGCTGGATTTATTTAAATTGTTGTTTTATTTTGAGCTATCCTATTGTTCAGTATGTGGCCTAAGTTGGCCTTGAATTTGTGGCAGTCTTGCCTCAGCCTCTTGAGTGATACAATTATAGGCTTGCATCAGTGTGCCTGGCTAGATCTTTGATACTTACGAATTTGATTTATCCACCATTAAAAATTAGGAAGACATTACATATGACATGTTACACATCCAGATGTTTTGTTAATAATCTTTGAAGATTTGACTGTGAGTTTTCCAGGGAAGGATAGTGAAATTTCCATTTATGAAACTCCATGAAGCAGTTGCATCTTCCAGCCACAAGGAGGTGCTACATTCTCTTAATAAATGGAAGGAAAATGGTTTGTTTTGAAGGCAATTAAAATTTGACAGAAAAAAAATTAACATTTCTTCTGAGTATGGTTGTACATACCTATATTCCCACCACTTAGGATTCTGAGGAAGGAGAGTCTCTTCAAGAGCAGCCTGTACTTATTTAACACAGGTCCTAAACCATGGTTTGTGGTTTTTTTTAATAAGGCCTTATTTAAAATGTCAGGCTACCTTTGAATTTAGGTTGTTAAGTTATTTGTCTTTATTTTCAGTACCAATGATCCAACTCATGACCTACCACTTGACAGATAGGTGCTTGTGCTTCTGAGCTAAATCCTTGGCCCTTATTTGTCTTTTTGAGACAATTTGTAGTCTGGCCTTCAACTCACTTTGTAGCCTAGGCTGTCTTCCATTTTGCAGTGATCTTCCTGTCTCTGCCTCCTGAGTGCTATGGGATTACAGGCATATGCCACCACAACTAGCTTGCCTTTGAATTTAGGATCCTCTTGTCTCAACCTCCCAGAATGTTGGAGTTACAGGCTTATCTAATTATATGCAGTTTAATTTAGAATTCCATTCATGAGGTTAGAGTGGATTTATTTACTTATATTTGAGATAGGATCTTGCTGTGTAGTTCAGACCATCCTTGTACTTATTGTGTAGCCCAGGTTGGCCTTGAACTCACATAGTTCCTCCTACCTCAGCCTTCCAGTCTCTAGGATTAAGGCTAGTGCCACCATGCCCTGGCCAGAATGGATTTGTTTTAGAATCTCACCACCTGTTTTTAGTTTTGGTTGGAGTGGGGGAGTTGTCTGGGATTGAATTTGGCTTTTAATACTGAGTTATATTGTCAGTTCTGTAAATTTGAGAATCGGGGCTGGGGATTTAGCTCAGTGGCATAAACGCCTGCCTTGCAACTGTATAGTCGTGAGTTCGATCCCTGGTACCGATAAAAAAAAAAAAAAAGACCAAAAAAAATTTTACATTTGAGAATCGCACTAAGTTGTCCAGGTGAGACTTTAATTTGTACTCTTCCTACTTCCATCATGGAATGCTGAGATTACAGGTGTGTGTCCTGTGCTTGGCTTTGTGATCTATTCTAGTCCAGATAAATTCCCTGGACTGGGCTTGAACTTGGAATCCTCTTTTCTGAGCCGTTTGTAGTACTGGGATTACAAGTACGCCACCACATCCACCTTTTTATTCCCTTATATCTTCCTTCTGTCCTTTTTTGCCCCCAGCGCTTCTGCATGTTAGGCAAGCACTCTACAAATTAGCTACACCTCCAGTAATTTGTTTTCTAAAAGATTTTTTTAGTATATGACAGCATTTATTGTGGGGAGCTGGTAAGTGTATATGACACAATTTAATTTATTTTTATTTATTTAGCTTCATTTTCCCTTGTCTACCCACTCCCAGTTCTTTTATAAAGTTTTATTTTGAGCCAGGCATAATGGCCATGCCTGTAATCCTAGCACTCTGGAGACTGAGAGGGAGGATTGCCATGAGTTTGAGGCCAGACTGTGCTTTATAGCAAGACTGGCTCAATAAACCAAAAAGAAAAAAGTTCTAATTTTTTAATTTTAAGGCAGGATCTCACTAATTTGCCCAGGCTGGCGTTGAACTGTCAAACCTCCTGCCTCATCTTCTTAAGTAGTAGAGTTTACAGACCTAGTATCTGTGTTTTGGTTTTTGTTTTGTTTTGGTACGGGGATTGAACTCTCGACCTTGGGCTTGGCAGGCAGACAGAGCTAAATCCCCAGCCCGACCTAGTATTTGTTTTGTTTTGTTTTTTCTTTTTCCTTTTTATCGGTACCGGGGATCGAACTCATGACTGCCTCCTTTCAAGGCAGGCGCTTATGCCACTGAGCTAAACCCCCAGCCCCTGACCTAGTATTTGTTAAATACTAGAATTTTTGTTAAATTTGAAAGTCCTAGGATTTCCTGTTGTCTTTTTTTTCCCCCCTGGACAGGGTCTCAAGTTTAGCCTGGCCTTGAGCTCACTTTGTTTTTTTGGGTTTTTTTTACTGGTACCAGGAATGGAACTCATGACCACGTGCTTGCAAGGCAGGCGCTTATGCCGCTAAGCTAAATCCCCAGCCCCTTGAGCTCACTTTGTAGCCCAGAGTGGCCTCAAACTCAAAACGATCCCCCCAAGTGCTGGAATTACAGGCGTGTGGCACCATGCCCGTCTAAAAATGTTTTTTTTGTTTTATTTTGTTTTGTTTTTTGTCTTTTTGAGACAGGGTCTCGCTATGCAGTTCAGGCTGGCCTTGAACTCACTTTGTAGCCCAGGCTGGTCTTGAGCTCGCAACAATACTCCTGCCTTAGCCTCCCAAGTGCTAGGATTACAGGTGTGAGCCCTCACGCCCCGCTTAAAAATATTTTTTTTTTCTTTTTAGCAATGTAATATTTCCAGAGTTTTGTTAAAGGGTTTCCTTTCCTAGATTCATTTAATTTCTCATAACTGAATTCTGTTCATATGGGTTTTTTTTTTTGGTCTTTTGCAGACAGGTGTTGCTATGCGGTTCAGGCTGGCCTTGAACTTACTTTGTAGCCCAGGCTGGTCTTGAATTTGCAATGATTCTCCTGTTTCAGCCTCTTCAGTGCTGGGATTACAGGCATATGCCACCATGCCTGGCTTGTTTTATCATTTTATAGAAGTGAGAAATGGAGATTTGTGATTTTTTTTTTTTAATTTATTGCCTTCACCCTATTTTCAGTATATTTACACTCAAGGGAAGGCGTCTCCTTATTTTTAATACTAGTTTGTAGCATAAAAAGTTGTTTTAATATAGAGTGTGGTGGCATATATTTATAACCCTACTGTTTTGGAGGCCGAGGAGCGCTGCAAGTTCAAATCTAAACTATGTAATGAGACCCTGTCTTGACAAGACAAAACCCAAAGGTATCGGTAAAACTGATGTGCAAAAGTGTTGATGTATGGGTCAAGGCTTTCTTGCTGTGTACATGGTGGTTTTATGTTTACTGTGTGCATAGTGAACCTAGTAAAACTAGTTTCTTTAAACAAGTATACATGTCTATGATAAAGTAGCTCAGAACCCCTTGGAGTCAGTTGTGTTGCATGCCTGTAATCTCCACTAGTGTACTTAGCATACTGGAGAGTTCAAGGCTAGCTCACCCAGTTTAATAAGACTGTCTCAAAATAAAGAGCTGGATATGGTGACTCATGTCTGTAAACCCAACATTCTTTGAGAGGCTGAGCAAATAGAATTGACTTTTTTTTTTTGTACCAGGGATTGAACTCAAGACTTCTGGGGCTGGGGATTTAGCTCAGCGGCATAAGCACCTGCCTTGCAAGCAGACGGTCGTGAGTTCGATCCCTGGTACCGATAAAAATGAAAAAAGACCAAAAAAAAAAAAGACTTCTCGCTTGCTAGGCATGTGCTTACACAGCGCTGAGCTAAATCCCTGGTTCTTGAACAAACAGAAATGAAAGATTGAGCCCACTGCATAATGAATTAGGATGATCCAGCCTCAGAATAGAAGTGGAGGTGCTGGAAACATAGCTCAGTGCAAGGTTGCAATGCTCAATTCCCAGCACTGCAAAATAAATATCACTCCTTTTCTATATCCCCACCATTGATGCATAGCTGTAAATGTGCTGTATATAAACTAAAGCACAGTGTAATCATTTAAGCTGTTTGCTTGGTTTTTAAATTGTTTTTAGCCTAGTAACATTTTTAAAAAATTTTTGAACCGAGAAAAGAAAAATGATGAAACAATTTCAAAACAAAATAACAAAATAAGAGAGTAACAGTGGTTAATATATTGCATATTATTATCTTCAAAGTGGTTGCTCAGTTTTTTTTTTTTTTAAGTAGTGTTGCTTTGTAGTCTAGGCTGGCCTTGAACTCTCACTATATAACCCAGGCTGATCTCAAACTGGCAATCCTCCTGCCTCCGCCTCCTAAGTGCAAGAACTGCAGATGTGTGCCACCACGCCCAGCTAGTTTAATACTATCCTTAGGAATATTTATGACAAAAAAAAAAGGAATATTTATTTCTGCACATGTAAATATACGTAATTGCATGGTGTTTAAAAATGTATGTTTTGTTTTTTTGGTTTCAGTTTCTGATCTTTAGTTAAATAAATCTTATGGATACTCCAAGGAACGTGCAGTAGAATCTTTCCTTGTGAACATAATGATTCCAGAAATATTTTTATAATCCAAAGCACTCGCATAGCAAAGCAAATCTCCCCACGAGAAATAATGAAAATTCAGGTGATTTCTCCCATAACACAAAAATATTTATATAAAAGTGATTATAGTACTATAATACAGGATAGCAAAATAAATACAAAATACAAAAAAATAACCTTTGTGAGACTTGCCATGGTGCCATACACATGTAATCCAACTGCTTGGGAAGATGAGGCCGGAGGATAAGTGAATTCAAGGCTAGCCTGGAGTATATGGAGAGACCCTATCTCAAAAAAAAAAGAAAAGCCCACCAAAAGAAGCTTTCATAGCTGGTGTGAGGGAGACAACAAGAGGGTTGTTGTATAGAATGACTCTCACTATTACTAATGCACTAATGCGGTTGTGAATATCTGTTGGCTCACTGGGATCTTTTTCCTTGCATTCATTCATTCGGTCAGTCAGTCAAAACAGGGTCTTGCATGTAGTTCCTAGTGGTCTTGAACTTTCTATGTAGCCTAAGTTGGCCTCGAACTCAAACTAATCCTCCTGCCTCACCCTCCTGAGTCCTGTGATTATGTGTGTCACCAGTTCTGACTCCTGCAATTTTAGCAAAGGAATCTGTTCATGACTCCTTTTGAGGATTTTGTGGGAATACGACATTGTATTGTTGTTAAAACGATTCATCCTTTACACTGCCCTAGTCTTTATCTGGGTGTTGTTTTTCTTTTCTCTTCTCTTCTCTTATCGGTACTGGGGACCGAACTCACAACCGAGTGCTTACAAAGCAGGCGCTTATGCTGCTGAGCTAAATCCCCAGCCCTTGGGTGGTGTTCTACAAAATTTGCTGTTTCCCACCTTTTTTTTTTTTTTTTTTTTTTTTTTTTTTTTTTTTTTTTTGGTACTGGTGATCAAATTTACAACCTTGCATTTGCCAGGCAGATGCTTATGCCACTGAACTAAATCCCTGGCCCAGTTTCTAAAGCATTTTACATGTCTCCCTAATCTCATTTGAAGTAAGGGAACCCTCTTCATTTTCTCCTCTATAACCTCCTTTTTTTAAAATCGTAAGTTGAACTCAGGACTTCAAATTTGCCAGGCAGGCACCATCCTGCTGAGCTATATCCCTGACCCCTTCTCCAGTAACGTCTTGCTGATGATGAGTCACCTGTTGCCCTGCATTGAAGGAGAAGGGAGGAGGGTGGGGATCATTGATTTATTTGTGATCTTGTGACATTTGATATCAATATTATGTGCTACTTATATTGCAAGACATCATTTGTTTATCAAGTTAGAATTTACTAAAGAAATTTGCTCATCTTGCAGAGCAAATGAACTTGCAATCCAAGTTTGACTGTTTAGCTTTTTTTTTTATTTATTTATTTTTTCTTTTCTTTTTGTCTTTTTGAGATGAAGTCTCACTATGCAGGTCAGGCTGGCCTCAACCTCACTTTTAGCCAGACTGGTCTCAAACTTGCAACGATCCTTCTGCCTCAGCCTGAGATTACAGGAGTGTACACTACACCCAGTTTAGCTAGCTTGCTTACTTGCTTGCTTGCTTGCTTTGCTTGCCTTCCTTCCTTCCTTCCTTCCTGTATCGGGGATCAAACTCATGACCTTGGTCATGCTTGCCAGGCAGGCGCTTATGCCACTGAGCCCAGCCCCAGTTTAGCTTTAATTGAAGAACAAGCTGGGCTTGGGGACCTATCATTGTTGCATTCTGCAAACCTGAGGCAGAAGGATCATAGAGTTGAGCTCGTCTCAGGCACCGTCAGTGCTTTAGCAAGGCTGTGTGTTGAAATATAAAATAAAGGGCTGGGGAAGTAGCTCACTGTGAAGGCACGAGAAAAATAATAGAATCTTGAGTTGAATGTAACTTGTGTGTGTTTTTAAAAATTTTTAAATCTGAAAATTTATACCTTTAAAGAACTCAGTAATCTAAAATTTGTCTTTTTTTTTTTTTAACCCTAGTTGGAAATGGAGGATGAAGATACAATTGATGTGTTCCAGCAACAGACAGGAGGTGTCTACTAAAAAGGGAACCTGCAACAACTCTACTCCAGAACTCTGTTCTTACAGACCAAGAATACATTCTCAGTTAGAAAACTGCAATTTGGTTCCACCACATCCTGACTACTACAGTATAGTTTTATCTATTCTTTCATTTATCCCTTCCCCATTCCTTTATTGTACATAAAGTATCTGGTGTATGTGCACAAGCATATTGCATTTTTTTTTTTTTACTAAATGGCCAACAATATGTTTTGATTGACATCAAATGGAGATGGGATGGGGAATTACTGGTTCTGTGAAAAATAATCCCCTTTCTCCATTAGTGGCATGCTCATCAGCTCTTATCTTTATATTCCAGTAAGTTATTTTGCTCTCACTGTTTTAACGGAAAAGACAACATAAAAATCCTTGCATACCTTGTTTGATTGGAGAATTTTAATGTTTTTCATTTATCATTGTAAAACCAAGGAGAATTTTATAACTTTTTTGTACGTAGCTGTTACATGTAGGGCAGTCTGTCTTTACGTAGGAGTAAATTACTCTCAAAAAAAAAAAAAAGAATCCTAGATAGTCTTCCCTTAAAGTCAAGTGTCTTGTTGTTTAAGTAAACTTCTTGTTTTAAAATGAGCTGTTTTCTTTATTCTGAGGAATATTAAATTGAAAGTTAAAGCTTAGAAGAAACATGATTTTAAAGTAATACCAGGGAAAATGTGAAACCAGTATGCTTTTTTGTTGTTGTTGAGACAAGGTCTCAGTAATGCAGGCTGGCCTCAAACTCGGGCAGTTGTCCTGTCTCAGCCTCTTGAGTACTGTTATTATAGGCATGTGCCACCATGCTTGGCATATATTTCTAACAGACCATGCAAAAACAAAAATAATGGCTATGTAGGATGGCTAGCATTCAAAGTGCCAACCTCATCATCAGGTTTTTTTCTTTCTTTTTTTTTTTTTTTATTAAAAGTACCGGGGATTGATGACCCCCATACAGTATTATAGTTCAGACTGGCTTTGAAATGTGTAACCCAGGCAGCCATTGTACCTCAGCTTCCAAGAGCTGGGTTTAGATGTGTGTGCTATTGCATGCATGTGTGCATTTTGAGATAGCTGTGTATGTCAGCCTGGCTTCAAATTTGGAATTTTGCCTCATTCTCCTGATTGCTAAGATTACTGGGCATTGAGCCCATGTTAGACAAGTAGTCTTACTGCTAAGCTATATTTGCATCTGTTAGGTTTTGTTTTTTCAGGTTTTTGTTGTTTCGATGCAAGGTCTCACTATGTGAGAATTGAATTCACAGTGATTCTCCTGCTTTATCCTCCCAAGTACTTAGGGCTATAGATATGAACCACCATGCCAGGCTTTAGTTTAGTTTTGCAGTTCTGGGGATTGAACCTAGGACCTTGACACTAAACTATATCCTTAGCCCTTTTTTAAATTTTTTGTTTGGAAACAAAAGGTCTTGCTTAATTGCCCAGGACAGGCTAGCAGTTGTAATCCTCCTACTTCAGCCTCTTAAAACTGTTGGGATTATAGGAATCCTCTAACATGATGGACTAGAGAGTCCTTCTACCCACCCAATATTGGGGATTGAAGCTAGGCCTTTTGACAAAGTTACCTATGTAGCTCTTTTTAAATTTTGAGTCAGGGGCTCTAAATTTACTTTGCCCAGGCTGGATTCAGACTGGCAATCCTTGTCCCTCAGCTGCCCAGAGGACTAAAATTGCAGACACCTTGCCCAGCTCAAATTTTTTTTGTCTTCTGGGTTTCTTGCAGTTTTGAGATGATGGGGTCTCACTGTGTAGCCCATGCTGACAGAGTTTTGGGATTACAGGTGTGTGCCACCAAGTCTAGCTCCTTTTTTTTTTTCTAGCTTAGAATTGAGCTCAAACATGCTTTGTGCAAAGCTGCTTGAGGGTGAAACAAAAGTAACTTCTCAAAAATAGCACAGTTTTGGGGCAGGGGATTTAACTCATGGCATAAGTGCCTGCCTGGCAAGCGTGAGGTGAACTCAATCCCCAGTACCAAAAGAAAAAACGAGTTTGCTTAATGTAGTGGCATACATATGTAATCACCGCACTGAGGAAGGAGGATCACTGTAGAGTTTCAGGCCAGCCTAGGCTACATAGATGAGACCCTGTCTGAAAAACATAGTATGGTTCTCTTAGTTGGCTTTCTCTATTGCTCATATTTTCATGGGAATTTGATGGTCATACTGCATTCTGTCTAAAGCGATTAAAGGAGTGAACCCACCTTAGAGAAGTGAAAAAGTGTGTGATCATGTGGGAGATTGTTCTCAGGGGAGGCCACTTAGTATTTGAGGATGGCTTGTTGGAAAGTTTTTTCCAAGGTCTCTGTGGGGGACCTTGGTGTTTTGGAGAGGGCCACTTGTACTGCTGAGGGTTATTTTTATTAGGATGCTGCTGCTTTTAAGTATGGCTCACTGATTATCATGATTTTGTGTGAGAATCCCCTGGCAAGCTTTTAAAAATACAAGGGCCTCAGCCTTATCCCCTACCCCCAGCATCAAATGTATTTTCAAAACAAGAAATTCAGAGGCATCTTTGTTACCTGAATTAAGCACTTTGCAGGCAAGAATTAAGTGAGATAATGCATGTTTTAGGGGCCCAGCATAAGATAAGGAAAAAAAGAAAAAGAAATAAAAAGCGTACAAGTTATACAGAATTTCAGAAAAAATAAACAGGAAATCACTAGTTAATAGATTACATATTGTCATCTTAGAAATGGTTGTTCAGGTTACAAAATTAAAGCATATGAAGTGGACATTCAAGCAGTGAGACTGCAAACAGTTCTGTTCAATGATCCAACAAAACTCAGTAATATGGTTATCTATCTTATACACTTAAATATACATGCAGTTATGTCCTTGAGAGCACTTTCTTTTCCTCTCTTTTGTACAATGACAATTACACATTTTATTATTCCCACAGTAATAAAATTACAATTTTATTACTCCCACAGTTACTACTTTTTTTTTTAAAGAGTAAAAAATGTGACAGAACAGAGTCAGTCAAATCAAAAGGGTGGACATAATACATAATGTGAAAACAGAATACAAGGTGATCAACAATGGTTACCATAATGCCTCTTGCTATCTTAAAAAGAATTGCTTATATCATCAGTTATAATAAAATTGAACAAAACAGTAAAGAACAAAACCAATAAAACCAAAACATTGGAGACTAAATTACAGGTCTTCAAAAGAAGATAATGGTCAACCAGAATGGGAGTCAATGAATCTTACTGTCTTCACAGTTGTTGCCTATACTTTCGAACTTGGTACTATCAAGCAAAACAGCACAGAGGAAAATCAGTCAAAACAAAATGGTGAGAGCAATACAGGGTTTCAAATCAAGTTAATAGGAAATCAAAGTGGGTTTCTATAATATATCCTGCTATTTTTTAATTTATTTTTCCCTTAATTAAAAGGATAAAAATAAAAAAGTAAACAATAAAAAAAGGAGATTGAGATAAAAGAGGGCATAACAACAAAACAGCACAGGTCAAAACATAGCCATTTAAGCAAAATAGTGTTTCACCACAAGAAAATCCCGACATAAAAGTAGTTACCATAGTGTCTCTTTCCTTGAAATCTTTGGGTATAACTTTGTATACTGTAGCATCAAACATATCAAGACAATGTAAAACCGTTCAAGGGAATGACAGTATTACAGGGTATTTAGAATCAACAGAAAATGAACAATGGTTTCTGTATAATCTCCTTGTCTATAAAAGTTTTTGTTTATATTATCACATATACTAAAATCCAATAATATACAACATGTTAAGACCAATGGAGACAGAAGAACAAAAGCTTGGTGGGACTTAACAAGATGATACTAAATCAGCACTAGCTATTATGATGTCTTGTTTTCTCCAAAATAGCTGTTCCTACCATCTAACCTCTGCCTCATTTCTGTTGAGTACTTTTTCTGTCATTAGTTGTCGGTTTTTCTTTTTCATTTCGCTTTCTGCTCCATTCATTGTGGCCTCTCTGTCACTGTTTCTGGAACCTTGGTAGTTTTCTTTTTTAGAATACCCTGCAGTATTCTCTGTAGAGTTGAACTGGTGGTTGCAAATTCCCCTAGTTCCTCTTTATCCTGGAAGCACCTTGTTTTTCCATCAATATCTAGGGACAGTTGTGCAGGATATATCAATCTTGGCTGGAGGTTATTATCTTTCAAAGCTTGAATTATTTACGCCGATCCTCTTTGTGATTTGATGGTGTGTGCCGAAAAGTCTGCTGTAATTCTGATGGGTGTTCCCTTGTAAGTGATCTGTTTCTTGTCTCTGAAGGCTTTTAATATTCTGTTCTTATATTTCTGGAATTTTGATTATTATATGCCTGGGTGTAGCTCTGTTTGGGTTGTAAGTGGCTGGAGTCCTGTATGCCTTATACATCTGAGTATCTTTACCTTTTGCTAAATTAGGGGAATTCTCCTGGATTGTTTCCGTGAATAGCTTTTGTAGTTCATTTGTTTGTGACCCTGCTTCTTCTTTTACATTTTTAATTCTTAAGTTAATAGATCCTCTCATCATCTTCTAGCCTTTGTATTATTGCTGTTTGTTTTCTTGTTATTGTTAAGAAGTTTTTCATTTCATGCTCCCACTTTACAAATCTGTCCTCCAGTTCAGATAATCTATCCTTAGTTTCTTTCAAGCTGTTATGCCAGCTTTCAATAGAGTTTTTAGTTTCCTGGTAATCTCTTTGAACCTGCTTCACATATTCTGTTTTCTCTATTTTCTCCATCAAGCAATTCTCCCCTTTTTTTTCTGTTCTTCCATTCCACCGTCTGTTTTTTCTTGCTTAACATTTCTCTAACTATTCTACTTATATCTTGCTTTATTTCATTGAATACTTCACTTTTGAACTCCTCAATGAGGTGCCAGAGATAGCGCTTTATGTCTATTGGTGCCGTGTCTGATAGTGCATGTTTTCTGTCGTCATTCTCCTTTGCATTTACCTTTCCTGGATCAATGTTCTCAGAATTGGGAACTGAGGACCCTTTCTTGTTGCTCCCTCTTCCCATACTTTTTATTCCTTCCATACAAGTGTATATAGGAGGCCCAGGTTTTTTTTTGTTTTGTTTTTGTTTTTTTCTTTGTTAGGTACAGTTTGTTTGAATCCGCTGGCTAGGTGTTCCCACTGGCTAGGTGTTCCTGCCCACTGCAGTGTACTAGGGAGACACAGACCTGGGCAACCTCTGGTGGGCCCGCCCCTCCAGGTGAATTTACTGAAGACTTCACTGCTAAGGTGCACCACCAGGCGCTGGGACCTGGTTTGGGCTAGCCTACTGGATCTTAGTCCCAGGCTCGGCTACATAGCAAGACTCTGTCTCAAAAAAAAAAAAAAATCAGAAGTCATTTATTTCACACAAGTGTGTTAAATGCATTTGCTACAAAATGCAGTGCATTGAATTAGGAAGATTCATATTAGATATGATCATGTCCATCCATTTGTTATCAAGTGTGTACCTTAGTCATGTGTGTACTCTGGTTAGTCGTTCAGTGAAGTCTCCAGTTCATCCATTTACATGGGCATTTACCTCTCATCTGAAGCCTTTTATCTGGGTATTTACAAATATGTATAATTTATATTATCATTTAAGTATTAACATGAATAATAACATTTTTGTATACCTGTACTATGAAGTTTTAATGTTAGTAATGTTTGTTTATTTCTCTTGCGTACTGGGAATCGAACTTCCAAGCTTGGCATCTGCTAGGCAGGCACTTATGCCACTGACGTACATTCCTGGCTTCTAATAATGTTTATATATGTATACCTGTATTGTGTTTTGGAGACAGCATCTCCCTATGTAGCGCAGGCTAATGTCAGACTCCTGGGGATTTTCCTGCATCCGCCTCTCAAATGCTGGGATTTCAGCTGTGTGACATAATGCCTGGATAAATTTACATACTTTATTTGGAAAGTCTATACCAAGACAGTGAAACTAAATTTTTGAGACAATAGATGTCAGCTTAGAAATCATCAAGTTTACTATAAAGAAAGGTGTGGAAATGAGTTGCATAGTGGAAGATTTCAGAATATGAGTGAATGGGCAGTGCCATCCAGGCCATTTTATTTTTTTTGGTGTCGGGAATTGAACTGGGGCCTCATGCTTCCCAGACTGGTGCGGTATCACTGAGGAATATCCTGGGCTCTGTGATGCCATTTCAGTAGTGATTGATTTTGGTGTACACACTTTCTAAGAATGTCACTGTCTCTTAAACAATGCTTGTTGTCTAGAGCTACTTAGGTGCCTGTGCTATATCCTGGAGAATTTATCTCCAACTTTCACACTAACTGGATGAACCTTTGCATCCTTTCCTGTAGAGCCGATCCTGCAGCTTGTACTTACTGTCTCTTGCTGTACTTTTCCTGGATTTTTCTGGAAGGTTGATGCCTCCTTAGGGAACAGTTTCAGCTGCACTGTCAACCCTCAGTCTGGCAAAGAGCAGGAGGAACTTTGTAATTGTGTGTTCTGCCTGGGCTGTGGCCTAGGCAGCTCACATTTCACTCTTGGGCCACCTCTGCAGGAAGAGAGCTGGGGACACCTCAGGAATTGGGAATTTCTATTTTTTGTTTTAGTAACAGTTCAGATCATTGTTTCTGACCTTTCTTTTTCTGAACCCCCAGTGAGAGAATTGCTTAGAGGATGGCTTTCCTTTACATTAACACTAGCTGGACAGACTGGGCCCAAGTGCCCAGCAGGGCCTGCTTGCTCAATCAGGGCTGTCATTGTCCAGAAACCCTCTCAGTAGTGTACTTGATTAGCCTTGTTAACTTTCTTGACAGCTCGTTTCTGTGATTATACTTGCATGTTGACTGAAAAGCAATGCCTCAGTAGAAATGATTGATTCTGTGCCTTATTTTTTTTTTACTAGTTGATCCCAGGTGTGAATTCCAAGAAGCATAATGTGCTTTGACTGGGGTCCTGGGGAGATTACTGGTCTGTGAAACCTCCTTGAATAAAAAAGGTTTGTTTTTTTTTTTCTTTGAGATTATTCATCTTGCTGGGTTTGGTTGTCTCTCAGTCTCCCTTTGTCTTGCTTTTGTGCTTCTGTGTTTGTTTCTTCCTCTTTTTTTGAGACAGGGTGTGGCCTTGAACTCACAGTGTAGTCCAGGCTGGCTAACTCACAGCCAGGGTCTCACCAGGTCAGTAAGTTGCCCAGGCTAGGGCCCAATTTGGGATCTTTTTCTCTTAGACTCCCAGTGTGCTGTGATTTTACTTGTATGCCAATACACCCACCTTCAAAAAGAATATTTTTCTGGGTGTGGTGGCGTACTCCTGTAATTCCAGCATTTGAGAAGCTGAGGCAGGAGGATCTTTACAAATTCAAGACCAACCTAGGTTACAAAGTGAGCCTTAGGCCAGCCTGAACTGCACAGCAAGTCCCTGTCTCAAAAAAAAAAAAGATTTAGTCATCTTTATTGAAAAGACATCTTTATTTGATTTGTTGAGTTTTATGTAGGCCAGTGTTAAGTGAACAAAGATTAAGGTCACAGTGTTTAAATTTTTTTTCACAGTATATTTCAGTTGTTGGAGGCCAAAGGTAGTTGTACAGTGTGCTAGTAGGCTGAGGAGAATAGACGTTCATGTTTAAAAATTCAGCTCGTCCCTGCACTTTGGAGGCCGAAGGCTGAGGCAGGAGGATTGCTAGAAATTTGAGGCCAGCCTGGGGTACAAAGTGAGTTCAAGGGCAGGCTGAACCACATTGTGAAATCCTGCCTTTAATAAAGATTTAAAACAAAATTCGGCTGGGCCTGGTGGCACATGCTTGTAGTCCTGGCACGCTGGGTGGTTGAAGCAAGAGCAGTTCACAACATTTAGCAATACCTTCCCTTAAAGTATCATTAAAAAGAAGGGCCTGGAACATTGCTCAGTGCAGAGGCCCTGGGTTCAGTCTCAAGTACCACGCAGAAATTGCGCTGGAGTGATGGCACACACTGTACCTGTGGTCCAGCATTTGGGAGGCTGTGGCCAGAGGATTTCGTGTTACAGGGCAGCACGGGGCTGCATAGTGAGGCTCTGTCTCAAATAGTGGGAAAGATCCTACCTGGATCCCGCCCTGGACGCTTGCTGGGTGAGGTCCTCGCAGCCTAGCCACAGGGCCCTCCGCCCCTTCCACTCACCTGCAGGCCCTGACTCCCCACTTTCTCAGGTGCGCCCACCTGGCTGCTGTGCACCCCCCCTCAACCCCAGGTCCCCGCCCTGGGGAGCAGCTTGGCAAGCTGAGCTGCCTGGGTTGCCCTGCTGTCCTCAGCGTGATGTTCAGGCTGCTCCTGCCCGGTGGTGTCCTCTGGGCACAGGAGGGAGGCTCCCTGGTGGGGTCTGGGCTGGGCCTCACCTGCCACCTGGGGTGCTGGAGGTTGGGGCAGAGCGAAGCCTGGCTAGGGTAAGCCATGTCTGGGCAGCCAAGTCACAGAGTAGTGAAGGCGAGTGTGGCATCCTTTCAGTCCCACTTCTTTGTGCTTTATTGCGGTGCTTGACCCTTAGCAACTTCGGGGCGGAGGTGGCGTGGAGCGCATGGTGTGTGATTCGTTCTTTTTGTTTGGTCTGGAGAACTATTAATTTAAAACATCAGTGAATGGAACGAAGTCACTTTACTGTTACCGAATTTCCCGTGGAGTGAGGACAGTTGCACTGAAGCTTATGCGTGAGACCGCAGTGTATAATAAGTGTCGTGCGGGGGAGCAAACTCAGCGTTGAACCGAGTCTAGGGCAAGGCGTGTGTTTGTGTTTACGGATTACAAGTGTCATGGCCGCTTTTGGACACTCAGTAAAGGCCGGGCTGCAGTAGTTGGGCTCTTAGCTCCAGTGCAGGTGTGTTGAAAAGGGACACATCGGTATTCAATTGGTAGTGACCTGGGGAAGAGGAAGGTGACTCTAGAGTCAGCAGTTTTGGTGGATGTGCTACCCTTGCCAGTTGTGAGATCTTGAGTTAGTCAAACTTAACCTACTTTTTGAGTTTCAGTATTACCTTGTACAGAAGGGATGATGATAATTTTCCTTATATGTTTCACAAGGTTGCCCTGAGACCCAGATTACCCCATGAACATGAAACGCTGGTGAAGTTTTGGTTTTTCAAAGGATGGCAGTACAGTTGAACACTGCATTGTCTAAAAATGTAAGTAAAAATGAAAAAAAAAGTTAAAACATACATTTTCAAGTAAATAACGATTTGGGAAAATTAAATTTAAAACTAAACTCCTTAAGGTCAGAACACTGTAGGTGAGTCATTGTAGTCTCAGCCGGTGCAGTATATAGGTCTCGTGTTTACAGGGGCTGTGATCCTTGACCCTGGCAGTATCATTTGGAAACTGCACACGGCAGAGTTACCAATCTAAAGATAGTATTGGGGCTACTCAACAAGCTAAAGCCTGTGCCAGTCCTTTTGATTAATGTTTTTTAATTTCTAGAGGCCTGTGAGGGCCCAGGACTGAGAAATATAGTTTACTTTTGAAAATCGTGTACCATCTGAGTAGAACAATGTTGTACATTATGCATTTTGTAGTGAGAGTTATGTGCCAGCACTTCTGTGGTAAAGTCTTAAAGTAATAGGAAACCGTATTAATTAAGGATAGGTGATGTTCAGCAGGGAAAACACCGAATCATTGCATTTTGTGGAATAAATGTCTTCACATTCGGTTATATTTAGTGTGGTGGGATTGGCATACTCCACGTTGGAGTCTGCAGCTATCTTTTAGGTCCCATTTTGAATCTGTGTCAAACATATTCAGAATGGCTGTAACAGCTTTCTCTCTCCATTCCTGCTACCACCTCAGGAATGGTGAGTTTTAAAAATTTGTGACGCAGTCCAATGTAGTCTCTTTCATTTCTCTCCTGTCGTTCTTTATCTTGCAAACACACGTTTGCCAGAAATTAACCAAATGTGACTTCTTGTAGAGAAACTACTCTTTCTTTTGTCTGGTTATGCTTATCCCCATAATAAAGTTTGAGGACGCCAGCCCCTCAGTTTGGATAAGTCTTCTAACCCTATTCTCTTGCTCTAGTCAGAGGCTGTGTTTATACTGTCCTTATCCAAAATGTCAAGGTGTGTTATCTGAAGCCACAGCTCCTCTTTCAGCCCCAGCTTGGGGGCTTCATCAACTCACTGTAACTTACAAGTCTGTTTCCACCTTTATTTTCCTCGCCACTTCATTTTCACTCGCAGTGGTCTGTCTTCTCCTACCTTTTGCTCTCTGGGTCCTGGTTTGCCTGTGTGGCCAGCCTGAGTTTGTGAACAGAAGGAAATGATAGGAAGCCTTTCTATAGCTCCCTAATGGAAGTTGTCTTTGCCAGTGATTGTGTCACATCACCTATTTCTTTTATACCATATACAATCTGTAATTATATTACTGTATTTGTTAGAAAGCAAATGTTTTGAATCTGAAGGTGAGCTTCATGAATAGTCTTGTTTATTGCTCTGTGCTCATTTCCAATAGGATACTCCACATATAATAATGAGTCAACGTATTTGAATCAGTGCATAAAATATCAAAAAGGGACTAGAGAGTGTAAGAATTTTGCCCTAGATAAGATATTATGGCAATGGGAGGCGGGACCAAGGGATGTTTACCTTGAGGTCACTTTCCCCGCCCGATTGCCCCCCACACCACGTTTCTGGCAGAGAAAGCAAGGCCCCCAGTGGTCATGGAGTTTCACTCCACGTTCTTAGAATAAAGGCCATTTTTACTTTATATTCTCTCATTTACCACAATGAAAATCCCATCAGAGAGTAGACTGCTGCATTTGAGTCACAGCTCTTTTAGCAGAGGGTGCCTTTGGGCAGTAAATCTCTTGTTTTCTTTCTTTGTTTTTTTTATTGTGTGTGTGTGTGTACAGGGGATTGAATTTATGACTCCCATTTCACAGGCAGGCACTTATGCTGTTGAGCTAAATCCCCAGCCCATTCATTTATCTTTTTAAAGCAAAGCCATACATAGTGCCTACCTCAGTGTTTTGGCAAAGACTAAAGGTACAAATGTGATGTGTTTTACATGCAAGGAAACAATACTATTGTATATTTCTTATTGTATATAAGGCACACACTTTTTGTAGTATGACCTGCCTTGACACGTGTCCATTCTCACTAGATGCACTGTAGTTTGTGTGGGACTTGTCTTCAGTATTTTTATAGCAGTGTTGAGGGTGGAGGCTGTGGTTTACTCATATTTTTTAAGTACATTGTGCACAGTGGGCCCTCAGTTCTTTCAGTGAAAGAAAAGAAAGAGATCAATGAGTTTGCCATGCAAAAGAGAAATTCTGTATTAAGAAATACAGCATTTAGGGCCGGGGATTTAGCTTAGTGGCATAAATGCCTGCGTGGCACACATGAGGTCATGAGTTCAATCCCCAGTACTCCCCTAAAAAAGAAGGGAAAAAAAATACAGCATACAATCTGGAGTACCAAAAAAATCATATATACAAAGTGGGTATATAGCTCAGTGACGGAGCATATGCTTTGTATGTACCAAGTTCTAGGTTCAACCCTAGCATTAAAAGGTAAAATTCATGGTGTGTAGGTCATCAATAAATTGTAATCAGTTCCTCTTTAGATGTCCCTTTGTGTGCAGTGGGGATGTCAGGTCTTGCAGCAGTGGCCTTGTGGATTGATGTTGGGGTAGGCAAGCATTCTGCCCCTGACTTTAGTTTATATAAATGGAAATTACACTTTAGGGATTTTAAGACAGGCTCTCACTATGTAGTTCAGTCTGGCCGAGAACTCAAGGTAGTCCTCCTGCCTCAGCCTCCAGAGCACTGGTATTACAGATGTGCATTACCACACTTGATTTAAACTTTAGTGTTTATAAATGAAATTAGTAGCCCGGGAGCTAAAGCACCATCTGTCTGTCTGTCTGAATATACTGGGGATTGTACCCAGTGTCTCCACTGTTGAGCTACATTGCCAGCTTTTTTTTTTTTTTTTAATTTTGAGACAATATGGACAGGGTGTCATGAAATTGCCCATGCTGGCCTTTAATGTTTTGCCCTCCTGTCTCTCCCCCAGAGTAGCTGATAGTAGGTCATGCCTTCACACCCACTGAGCTAACTAAAGGTTTTGTATGTTTTGTTTCTTTGACATATGTTCTCACTACCATTTGTTGTTCAGACTGGCTTTGAACTCTGTGTAGCCCAGAATAGTCTTAAATTTGAGGCAATCCTTTTGCCTCAGCCTTCTATTTTTTTTTTTTTTTAAACATTGCAAATCACACTCAGGGCCTGTGTTTACCAGGCAGGCAAATGTGCCACTGAGCTATATCCCCAGCCCATCCCTCAGCTTAGGAGTGCTGGGATTTGTCTTTTTGAGACACAGTCTCTCTGTGCAGTTCAGGCTGGCCTTGAGCTCACTTTGTAGCCTAGACTGGTCTCGAACTCGCAAAGATCCTCCTGCCTCAGCCTCCCGAGTGCTGGGATTACAGGGGTAAGCCACCATGCCCAGTTTAGGAATGCTAGGATTACAGGCTTGCATTTGGCTCTGAATGGCTTTTCTTTTGAGGGAGATGATGATAAATGTCACAGTATTTTTTTCTGTGTAGTTTCAGAAAAATCTGAGGTGGTACGAGGCTGCCCCTTTGTCTATATGACCCGGAAGGATGTAATGTTTATTCTAAAAATTTTAAGGAAACTCTTCAATGAATCACATGGAATCTTGGTGGGCCTTCAGAGAATTGAAGAAGGATTGACTGGAAAATCCAGAAAGGCTCTTTGAGTTGGCTAGTTTGTTTGTTTTTGTTTGTTTGTTTATTTACTTATGGTACTGGGAATGGCTGTCAGCATTTGTGCCACTGAGCTAAATCCCCAGGTCCTTTATCAGTTTATATTTTTAGTTTACTTACCCTTTCAAGAGGGCAAGTAAGCACAAGAGTCAGTGAATATGGTCCGATTAGGAGATTTGAAAATTAATATTAAAATGAATTTTAAAAGCTATGGCTGGATGTGGTGCCGCAATCTGGAGCCTGCAGCAGGATTACCTGGAATTCAAAGCCAACCTGAGCCTTATAGAGCCTCTCTCAAAAAAAAAAAAAAAAAAAAAAACAAAACAAAAAAACAAGCATGTCACCTTTGGCGACTTCTTTCTGAAACTCCAGAGACTAAATTAGGATTATCAAGTCGCAACTCATCCTGTAGGCACTTTAGCAAAGCTGTGTCTCAAAAAAGGCTATGTTGTAGTTCAGTGGGAGATTACCCTTGGGTTTGATCACCAGTGCTGCAAACGGAATAGAAAATTTGTTTTGCTTCTTTTTTTTCCTGGTACTAGGGATTGAACCCAGGGGGTATTTACTAGTTTCTTTTAAAATCTCAGTCTGGCTAAATTGCTCAGACTGGCTTTGAACTTAGGATCCTTCTGCCTAAGCCGTCGAGATTATATGTGAGGGCTACCAGACCTGAACACTACTATTCTTTTTGATTTTATAGTTTTTCTGGAACTGGGAATGGAACCAGTGACCTGAGCTAGCTGGGAAAATCTCTGCCACTGTGCCTCATTCTATCAGCCTATTTCTCATTTTGAAATGAAGTCACTGAGTGGGCCTTAAGTCTTCCCTTCTAGAAAAAATGTTTTTCTTGTAGTGGAAAGCTATGTCTCATCTGGCTGTGATGGTGTAAACCTGTACTCCAAGCACTCTCCTGTAATCCCAGGATTTGGGAGGCTGAGGCAAGAGGATAGAGAGGTTCCCCGCCTGCCTGCCCTGCCCAGTCTTTTTGAGACAGTCTCACTGTGCAGTTCAGGCTGGCCTTGAGCTCACTTGGTAGCCCTGGCTGGTCTTGAACTCACAGTGATCATTTTCCCTCAGCCTTCCTGAGTTTTGGGATCCAAGGTGTGTGCCACCATACCCGGTTTAAGCATAGAAAGTTTAAGGCCAGCATAGACAATGTAGCGAGACTCTGCCTCAGGAAAACACCAAAGCCAAATTGAAAAATGATTGTTTTGTTTTCTTGTTAATTTGCTTCATTTTGAGGCTGGGGATTTAGCTCAGTGGTACAGCACCTCTTTGGAAAGAGTGAGGTTCTGAATTTAATACCAGCTACCAAAAAACCCCTTTGCTTCATTCTTTCATTTCCCTGGTTTGATTTTGTTTTAGTATGGAGGGCCAAGTTGCACCAGGGCCATCAACCTGAGGTTCGTCTGTAGCCTTTTTTTTGGTACCAGGAATTGAACTGATAACCTTGCACTTTCCAGGCAGACACTTATACCAGTGAGCTAAATTCCTGTCCCTAAGAATGCAGATCCAGCCCTTCTGTTTATTTTTTTATGTTGAGACAGTGTGGGAAGCCCTGTAATTGGCTGCCGCCTTATATCTACAGGCAGCAGCCACCTTAACCTCCTCCAGGAGTTAACTTTCCGTTTGGTAGTTAAGCTTCTCTCCTTGCCTAGCCTGTTTGGCCCATTTGGGGATTATGCTAATCAGCCCGCCTTATGAACCCAAGCAGGGGAGATTTGAATTACCCCATAACCCCTGGTCTTGTCACTGTTTATAGGTCACCTGCTGATGTCTCAGACCCCAACTCCCTCTTCCCCCAATACCCTATGTGTTCCTTACTCTTTCTTTGAATCAACGAGACTTGATCAGAATCCTGTCTTGTCTCCATTCCTGTCTCTTGTCTCTTCTCATCCCCCTCCCCCGCTAGCATCTACCTTAACTCACCCGCAGACAGGGTCTCACTAAATTGTTCAAGCTGGGCTCCAATTTGTGATTGATCTACTTGCCTCAGCTTCGCAGAGTGCTGGGAATACAGGCCTGTACCACCATGTCTGGCTTGAACTAGTTGTGTTTCATATTTATTTATTTAATTTACTTATTTTGTCCAGGTTTCCAGAAAAGTTAAAAAAATGGTTTCTGTTTTATTACTCAGTTTCCCTAATCTTAATCTCTTACACAATTGTATTATGTGGTTATTAAAACTAGGAAACAAAGATTGACACTGATCCCGTTTGGTCAACTGAAGGCAATTTCAGTTTTACCAGTTTTCCCTCCTGAGGTTGCCTTTTCCCTAACTCAAGTCTTTTTCATGATCTTCCTACTTTGGAGGAATAGCGATCAGTTGTCTCATGGAACATGTCTCTGTTTGTGATTGTCAGAGGTGTTCTCATACTTGGACATGCCATGTATTAGTGAGGATAGCACCAAAGTGGTAATGTGTTCTTATGCTGTTTTATTACTGATGACCTTGACCTCAATCATTTGATCTATGTCATTTCTTTGCTGTAAAGTTACCTCTATCTTTTTTTGTCACTAATAAGTGCCTTAGGGAAGGACCTTTGAGCTAATGTACATCCCATTTCTTCTTAAATGTTAGCCATTCATTTTAGTGATTATCAATAAATCTCATCTAGAGCAGCCTTAGATTCTGGATCATTATTTTTTTTTTTTTTATCAGTACCAGGGATCAAACTCGTGACTGCTTGCTTGCAAGGCAGGCGCTTATGCCACTGAGCTAAATCCCCAGCCCCCCGGATACTTATTTTGGAGCATGAATTATAGCATATTTATTGTGTCGTTCAGGTTTTTCCATCTTTGGATTATGTCAGACTTCAGGTTGACCTGCCCTTCCTTCAGCAAGTTCTCACCTTTATTGAGCTCTCTCTTACTCTTTGGAACCACAAGATGCTCCAGATTTAACCTGAATGTGTTCTCATTTTTCATAGATTGGTTCAGGGAGTAAGAACTACCGATCTGTGATAAGAGCACGTATGGAGGAGATGCACCAGATGGCAAGTAAGTGTGGTGTGTGCATGCGTGGGGCTGTGTGCTCAGGGGCCAAAGTAAGATTCTTTGGAAAGTCCGTTACTGGTTCTTTGATGCTGGTGATTAAAAATCAATATAATCATGAGAGCCACATGATTGCCTGTTCCTGACAGACTTTGTATAACAACAAATAACAACTTTGTATACAACAATGCTTTATCAGAGGCTGCATTTCAGTTGAAAGTAGTACATGTAACTTACGGGGTTGGCTTGACCAATCATTGATCTACAACAAAGAGATTGGCATTAAAGAATTTTATTTGGTTCCGGGGATTGAATGCATGCCCTCGAGCTTGCCAGTCAGGTGCTTATGCCACTGAGCTAAATCCCTGACTGAGATAGGCATTAAAAAACCATCTAGAATCCAAGTATAGTGATCCATAGTCTCAGCACCTGGGAGGTTGAGGCAGGAAGACTGCCGTGAGGTAAAACTGGGCTACATAGTAAGTTCATGGCCAACCTGAACTATCCAGTGAGACCCTGTCTCAAAGAAAGAAAGAAAGACAAGAAACTATTGCAACAGATATATCTAGAGAGTTGCATGGCAGAGGGGAAAACAAAAGAAAATGTAGAATGAAAACAGTCATTGAAAAAACAAGGGCACAAGCTACAGATTCTGGTAGATGCTACAATAATGAGTCTGCAAGTTTCATTGCTCACTTAAAATGTTCTCTTCTGTCTTGCTAGTTGCTGGGAAAGATGGAGCCAGTGGCCACCAATTCAGCAGCCAGGTACCAGGAGCTGCCTTTTGGTTTTTTGTGGGGTTTTTTGGCATGCTTAAGTGTGGCACCTGCCTAGGGTGGCTCTGCAGTTACTGTCATGGCAGAAGTCTTTTCTTTCTAGGTACATGGGCACCTCCTTGAGGTGGCAGGGATCATCTTAAATTTCCTGGTGGCCTTTCAGTGTCTAACATTGACAAAGATCTGCTGGATAAATAATCATCTGAGTTTTCAGTTTTGGTGTTTTAGTCACAAAGACTCATGAATTCTCTCAGCTATAAGTAGTTACACTCTAATTAGAATGGGAAGATGACTCCTAGGATTTCTTCCCTTGCTGGAGTCTCGGTCCAAACTCAGTAGTGAATAAGGAATAAAACCTTGTCTCTGGTCAGCAAAGCATTTCTTTTCCCTTCTGAACAGAGGATGATGGCACGTGGAGACAGAAGGATGGTGGGAAAGTGCAGCTAACATTGTATATTTGGCTTTTTTGGGTGTTTTTGGTACCAAGAATCAAACTTGAGACCTCGTGCTTGCCAGACAAGTGCTATGGCACTGAGCTCTATCCCCAGCCCTGTATTGGGCTTTGCTTTCTTTCTGGTTTTCATTCAGTGCTGGGGTGGAACCCAGGGCCATGTGCATGTTAACCACGCGCTCTGCTATTGAGCTACAGCTCTAGCTGGGCTTTGCCATTAATAGTTTCCTAAACTTCAGTGGTTGGCATTCCAACTTCATAATTGTTCAACATTCTCTCTCTCTCTCATTTCACTGTGCAGCTCAGGCTGGCCTTGAACTCTCAGTGATCCTCCTTTCTCAGCCTACTGAGTGCTGGGATTATAGGTGTTCACAAACATGCCTGGGCACACCTGGCCTCTCCTTTATCGTTTTCCTTTTTTTTTTTTTTTTTAACTGTGGTCCTTGTGATAGGTTTCTACAGTACTAGAAGATGGCCTCAAATTTGTAGTGACCCTCCTGTCTCAGCCGCTAGGTACAGGAATTACAGGCATGCACCTCCATGATCAACTTCCTTTTTTTCTGAGGTATCTTCCTTTTTCCCTATTGTCTTACTAAATTATAATTCATGAAACTCATTAATACACTGCTTTATATTTCTAATGCACATTAAAATGAAATCAGAGCCATTCAAATAATGGTGGTCTACAGATCAGCATGTGAAATGCTCTCACAGTCTGCCCTGTGGGAAATTCTCTCAGAGAAATCCCAGGAACTGCTGGATTAGTGAATGTCCATTATGTGCTTTAAGTCTTGCTATATTCCTGTGCTCTAAGAACAAATCTTAGTACTTTTCATTAAAACTGCTTTTGTGGGCCGGGGATTTAGCTCAGGGGCATAAGCGCCTGCCTTGCAAACTGGCTGTCGTGAGTTGGATCCCTGGTACTGAGAAAAAGATAATAGAAAAACAAACAAACAAACAAAAAACACACCTGGTTTTGTTTCTTCCATAGGTCCGCATTTTGTCAGCAGTGGAGCTAATTTGGAACCTGTGTGAGACCCTTTTTATTGACGTACTCCCGGGTAAGCCTGGGATAATCTGGTCATAACGTGTCTCTACTGTTTCTTTGTATTTCCTGTGCCAACAATGTTGTCTCCAGTGCTTTTCTTGTTTTTTTCTTTCCTTGTGTTTTCCCCCCTTGTTTTGGTTTTTCTGAGACAGGGTTTTATTATGCAGTTCAGACTGGACTTGAACTCACTTTGTGGCCTAGGTTGGTCTCAAACCTGCACTGATCCCACCCGCCCTCAGCCTGTAAGGTGCTGGGACTGTGGTTGTGTATCACTGCGCCCAACATTCTAGTTCTTTTCCACATACTGTCTGAAAGCATTACAAAACACCCAAAGAAATGTGACATTTTGTTAGAGACTGTAAAAGGAATCATACAGATGTTTCCTAGGAACCTAAACATCAAGGAGATGAACTTTGAAAAGCAGTGAGAAATCAAGTTTCATCTAGTGTGTGAAAGTGGTAGTATTCACATTATAGATACTTCATTTGCGCTGAAAGTTGTCTCCATGTGGGGAGGAATAAGGAGATGGGTGTAGAAGACACTTTGAGAATTCTGTAGCTAATAATTGGATGAGGCAACCATGTGTTTTAAGCTGTGTAATCAATCTTGAATTACAGTATGGCCCATATAGTATCATCGCTTGAGTGTACTCTTTATGGAGTTGCAAAAGCGTTTTTTGTTTTTTGTTTTGTTTATTGATTGTCTTATTGAGATGGTATTTGTTTTTCATTTATTTGTAGTGATACTGGCTATTGAACCCAGGACCTTCCCACTGAGCTATGACCCCAGGCATGCCCATTTTAAAATTTTATCTTTTATATTCATCTTAAGGAGTAGGTACATTTATATAACCTGCCTTGATTTTTTTGTTTGTTTTTGTTTGACTTTCTAACCTGTTTGTGTGACTCATGCCTATAATCCCAGCACTCTGGAGACTGAGGCAGGAGGATAGTTGTGACTTTAAGACCAGTCTTTGCTACAAAGTGAGCTCAAAGCCAGCCTGAACCCCGTAGTAAAATCCTGTGTTTAAAAAAAAATTGTTTTTGCTTTCCACTATTGTATTTCAATGTTGTTATTTTGTTTTCTTTTTTGATACAGGGTCTTGTATGCTGTTCAAACTGGCCTTCACCTTACTTTGTAACCCAGGCAGGTCTTTAGTTTTATTTTTAGTTTTTATTTATTTACTTATGTATATTTTTGATGCTGGAAATTGAAATCAGGATCTTGCACTTGCCAGACAGATGCTCTGCCACTGACTATATCCCTGATTCCTACTTTTAATTGTTATACAATTTTGCTATTTTGCACAGGCACTGAGTGAACCTCAGATCCCTTGCCTTCACCTCCCAGAGTGCTGTTTTTGTTTTTTTTTTTTTTTTGTCTTTTTCCTTTTTATCCGTACCAGGGATCCAACTCACAACTGCCTGCTTGCAAGGCAAGAGCTTATGCCATTGACCTAAATCCCCAGCCCCGTTTTATTTTTTTTAAATCTATTTTATTTATAGATAGAAAAAGAAAGAAACTACAAAATTTCAAAACAGTGTATTCAGGGGGCAGCAATGGTATGTACATTGTGCATTGTAGTCCCCAAATCATTAACCCAGAGCCCAAGACATCTGCATTCAATTGTCCAGCACCAGCACAAAGCTTTCTCTCTTTCTTTTTTTTTCTTTTGGTCTTTTTGAGACAGGGTCTCTCAATGTAGTTCAGGCTGCCCTTGAGCTCACTTTGTAGCCCAGGCTGGTCTCAAACTCACAACGATCCTCCTGCCTCAGCCTCCTGAGTGCTGGGATTACAGGCATGAGCCACCACGCCCGGCTACAAAGCTTTCTCTTCAGCAAACTTGGAGAAATCAGTAGTGTAACTATCTCGACTATTTTTTTTATGTACATAAATATATTTTTTCTTTCAGCTTGTCACAGTTGTGAAGCTACGTTTGCACATGTGTGTTTTATTTATTGCACTAATGAGTGTGTTCTCAGGTTGCATCCATTTACCTATAAAAGTGTCCATTTTATCCTTTATGGCTGAGTAGTACTCGATTGTAGAAAAATAGCAGGTCTTTTTTACCTTCCTCAGGGGATGGGCATATAGGTTGTTTCAAAGATCTGGCTATTACAATCTGTGCTGCTGTAAATGTGGTGCCCACATATCAATGTCGCATGATGTTTGTAATTCTTTTGGGAAGATACCTAGAAGGAGTCTAGCTGGGGTGAAGGGGAGCTCCAATTCTAGTTTCTTTTTTTTTTTTCTATTTTTGTTTGGTATTGAGGATGGAACTGATGACCTCACATTTGGCAGGCAGGTGCTTATGCCACTGAGCTAAATCCCTGGCCCCATCCTAGTTTTTAAAGGAATCTCCACACTGATTTCCACAATGGTTGCATAAGTCTGAATTCCCATCCACAGTGGAGAAGGGTTTCTTTTTCCCCACAGCCCCTGCAGCATTTTTTTTTTTTTTTTTTTTTGTGGTACCAGGTATGAAACTTATGACTATGCACTTGCAGGGCACTGAGCTAAATCCCTGGCCCTCTTCTGTATTTATTATTGATTTATTTCTTGATACTATCCATTCTTTCTGGAGTGAGGTGGAGTCTCAGTGTTGTTTTAATTTGCATCACTTGAATGACCAGTGATCTTGAACATTTTTTCATGTATTTATTTGCTGCTTGGATTTCTTCATCTGAGAAGTGTATATCCATCTCAGCTGCCCATTTTTGGACTGAGTCGTTAAATGTGGGAGGACTGATTTTTTGAGCTGTTTATGGGTTCTTGATAGTAATTCTTTGTCTGAGGTACAGCTGGCAAACATTTTCTCCCACACTGTGGGTTGTCTCTTCACTGTGTTGGTGGTTTCTGTCACTGTGCCAAAGCTTTTCAGTTGGGTGCGATCCCATTTGTTGATTCTTTGCAATAGTTCCTGTGCAACCTGGGTTTTGCTGGTAAAGTCTTTTCTTATACCAATGTCTTCAAGAGTTTTACCTATTGTATCTTCCAGCAGATTTAGTGTTTCTGTTTTAATAGTGAGATCTTTGATCCATTCTGATTTTAGCTTAGTACGTGGTGAAAGATATGGGACCAGATTTTCTTTGTTTGTTTTGTTGTTACTGGGGATCAAACTCAATACATCACAGATGGCAGCCAAGCGCGTATGCCACTGAACTCAATCCCCAGCCCCTGGGTCCAATTTTAATCTCTGGATGTGTAGAGCCAGTTTGTCCTTCACCATTTAACAAAAGGCTGTCTTTTCTTCCAGTGAATGTGTTTGGCAGTGTTGTCAAAGATAAGGTGGCTTAATATGTCTGGAATTGTTTTGCATCTTCTAATCTGTTCCATTGATCTTTGGGTATGGTTTTTTGTTGTTGTTGTTTGTTTGTTTCCCAGTACCTCACTGTTTTTATTACAGTACCTTCATAGTATAATTTCAAGTCAAGATTGTGATACCCCCTGTCTTTAAATATGGGAGGACTGCCTTTATTATTCTTGGTCTCTTCTGGCTCGAGGTGAAGTTTAAGATTGTTTTCTCTAATTCTGTGAGATATGCTGTTGAAATTTTGATTGGGATTGCATTGAATCTATATAACGGTGTTGGAAGTATGATCATTTTCACTGTATTGGTTATGCCTACCCAAGAGCATGGGATAACTCCATTTTCTAATATCCTCTTTAATCTCCTTTTTTGGAGTACTGCAGTTTCAATGTAGAGGTCTTTTATATCGTTTGTTAGATTGATTCCTAGGCATTTTGTGGTTTTGATGCTATCATAAAAGGTATTATTTGCCTGATTTCTCTCTGTGAGAGTTTGTTATTTGTGTATTGGAAGTTATTGATTTTTGAGTGTTGACTTTGTATGTAATCAGCTATGTTACTCAATTTGCTTATTAAATCTAGGAGTCTTGGTGAAGTTGTTGGGGTTTTCTGAGTAGTATCATGTCATCTGTGAATAAGGATAATTTAACTTCTTCCTTTCCTATCTTTATTCTTTTTATTTCTTTCTCTTGTCTAATTTATTTGGCTCAAATTTCTAGGACTTTGTTGAATAAGAGGGAGATGGTAGACATCCTTGTGTTGTTCCTGATTTTAGAGTGAAAGCTTGCCATTTTTGTCCATGTGGTATGATGCTGGTGTTGGTGTGGCATAGCTGGCTTTTATCAGATTGGGATAAAGACTATCTGTTCCAGTTTGTTGTAGGATTTTTATCATGAATGAGTGCTGGAGCTTGCCAAACGCTTTTTCTGCATCTATTGAGATGATCATATGATCTTTGTCCTGGGCTCTGTTAATATGGTGTGTTACATTTATGGATTGACATATCTTGAGCCATCCCTGCATCCCTGGGATGAATGCCTCTTGGTCATGGTGTACAAATCTTTTTAACAATTTGCTGCAGTCTCTTTGCCAGTATCTTACTGAGGACTTTTGCATCTATGTTCATTAGGGGGATGGGCCTATGATTCTCTTTCTTAGTTGAGTCCTTCTCTGGGTTTGGAATCAGAGTAATGCTTACTTCCAAGACTGAATTTGGATGTATTTCTCCCCTCTCAATTTCATTAAATAATTTTAGAAGTAGTGGTGTTAGGTCTCCTCTAGATTTCTTGTATAGTTCAGCAGTGAATCCTTCAGGGCCTTGACTTTTCTTTTTTGATAGGTTTTTAATTACATCTTCAGGACTGGGGTAAATCCACAACATAAGCACCTGCCTGACAAGCATGAAGTCACGAGTTTGATCCCCAGTACCACAAGAAAAAAAAAATAAATTTAATTACATCTTCTGTTTCATTACTGATCCTGAATAACTTAGGATTTTTAATATTGTTGACTCAGATTTGGTAGTTCATATGGATCTAGTAATTTGTCCATTTCTTCTATATTTTCCGTCTTACTAGATACAAGTTTTCAAAACAGGTATAGATAATTTTCTGGATTTCTACAGGGTGTGTTGTGATTTTGCCCTTTTCATTCCTAATTGCATAGATTTGAGTGTTTTCTTTCCCTTTTTTTGGTAAAGTTGGCTAAAGGTTTGTCAATTTAATCTTTCAAAGAACCAACTCTTTGATTCCTTGATTTTATTTATTTATTTTCTTGTACTGGGGATTGAACTCATAACTGCAGGCTTGCAAAGCAGGTGCTTATGGTGCTGAGTTAAATCCCAGCTCCTCCTTGATTCTTTGTTTTGTTTTTGGTGCCAGTGATCAAACTCACTACTGTGGGCTTGCAAGACAGGGGCTTATGCCACTGAGCTAAATCCCCGGCCCTTTGTGTTGTTTTCTTAAACTCCAGTGTGTTAATTTCTGCACTGACATTCCTAATTTCCTCCCTTGTATGAGCTGTTGTCTTAGCATGCTCTTCTTTTTCTCGAAGCTGTTTATATGTGCTTGTTCTGTTATCCTGATAGATATTTACTGCTATAAATTTCCCTCTTAAGACCGATTTCATTGTGTCCCTCAAGTTTCTGTATGTTGTATTGTTGTTAGCATTCAACTTACAAGTTGTCTAATGTCTTCTTTAATTTCATCTGTGACTCACTGATTGTTTAGGATGGTGCTATTTACTTTCCATTTGTTACGAATTTGTGGTTTGCTTGGCATGGGTTTCCAATTTCATTGCATTGTGGTCTGATAGTTATACATGGGATAATTGCAGTTCCTTTGCATTAAGCATGTCTATGAGTCAGTGTATAGTCTGTTTTGGGTAATAACCGTTGTGCAGCTGAGGAGAATGTGTATTCTGATGTCGTGGGATGGAACCCTCTATACACATCCACTAGGTCCATTTGTTCAAAAGTTTTAATTTAGTTCTAATATTTCTAATGTTTTTGTCTAGCTGACCTCTTTTTGTCACAATGGGGGTATTGAGGTCTCCCAATACAATTGTGTTAGGACTTGTTGATTGTTCATCTCCATTATTAATTGTTTTTCATGGCTGGGCGCACTGGTATTTGTTACATATATGTTTATCTCTTCCTCTTGGATTGTTCCCTTTACAAGGATGTAGTGACTTTCTTTATCTCTCTTAATCAGTTCTGGCTTGAAATTCACTTTGCCTGCAAATAGAATAGCTTCCCCTGGATTTTCTGTGTTCTTGTCACATGGAGTATTGTTTTCCATCCTTTGACTTTCAGTGTATGAATTTCCTTTTGAATTAAATGTGTTTCCTGTATGCAGCATATTGTTGGATCTTGCTTCTTGATGCACTCTGCCAGTCTGGCTTTTGATTGTTGAATTGGGACCGTTAACATTGATGATTATAACTGAAGTGCATCGACTTGTGTTGTGTTGTGTTGTGTTATTTTCCTGTTATTGGCTCTCCCCCTTATTTCCTTCCCTCTAATCGTTTGCCTTTCCTGATGGATTCTTTCTATTGGGGGTTCATGGAGCTGTAGTCCTTATTATCTCTTTCTAGAATGTCCTTCTGAACATTTTGGAGTGCTGGTTTGATGGTCATAAATTTCCATAGCTGTTCTTTGTCATGGAAGCATTTTATTTCTCCATCAATTTCTTTTTTTCTCCATCAATTTTTTCTAATGTCATATTGTATATTTTGGTAATCTCTGTATTTGTCTGAGAGATTATTTCTGATTTCATGCTTTCGAGTCCCAGGGCTGGAAGGACCAAGGACTCTTGAGTCTGACTTGTCCTAAGGTCTTAGGACAACCAGAAGCCCCTTTGCCCCTGCACTGCTCCTTACCAAAAGTGGTCCCATTGCTCAACAGAGGAGCTCCAGGCTACCCATGCCCTCAGGCTGTGAGGTTAAAAAACAAACAAAATAAAGGAGGTTAAAAAACCCCCGATTATCTGCTGAATGGTAACTTTTGTTCCTGGCAGGCTCTGTGTTCTGGTTCAACCCCTAACTGTGGAGCCAATGTCAGGCTGGAAGGGTGGTGGGCGGTGCCAGTCTTTCCCAGAAGCCCTAGGTGTGCAGGCCCAGGAACCTTGGTACAGAACTATGGCTGGTACCCCAGAATACTAGCCAGGTCACAGAGGTGAGCCACCCTGCATGTGCAAAATACCAACAGGCAACAATACCTTCTTTATCACTGCTTTGGGCAAGGGCACCCTGACCAGTCCTGACATCATGAGCAGCCAGACCACCTTTGCCTAAGACCACATGTTGGTGTACTCTCCTGGTTCCCTTCTCTCTACAGAGCTCATCTGGTTGCTCATGTCAGCTCTCAAGGAAAGGGCTACAAACACAGGTCCCCTTGTCTTCTCAACATTACTGTACACTGGGAACTGATTAATGTTTCTTTCCTGCCTGTTGTAGTCAGGGGTTATGCAGAGAACAATTAGAAATGAGGACATGGAGTTTATAATATTATTTTCTTTTTTTTTTTTTATTTATTATTTTTTTTTAAAGCCAGTCAAATTTAGCAGTGGGGGGGTGGTATACCAACTTTAGTGACACTAATGTTAATAAGTTCTGATAACCCACTGCCATCGGACCAGCCTATAATATTATTTTCATAATGGTCACCGGGAGTTAACACAAGAAAAGGCAGGATATCTATCCACAACACCAAAGACATAGAATAGTCAAGGGCCTAAATCCCACAGCAATGTCCTACATGAGTCCAGATAAAAACCCAGAGCTCATGACAGTGCCTCCCTCGAGTCCAACTGGAGGTCCAGAGTTCACAAGAAGGACTCATGCCAGTCTCTTTTCTGGATCCTTGCTGGGAATGCTCAAAGGTCAGTGGTGGAAGCCAGAAAGTCCATACCAACCGGGTGAAGGAGCTGTGCTAGTGGCATGCGTGTTCTACACTGGAGCCGAGAAGTCACACTCACAGCAATGACCTGGGCTGTCCTGAAAGGCACCACAGCGACACGGAGGCCCTGAGCTCCTCTGACAACAAGCACAGTTGAGTATATGCCAGGAAGCCAGCGTGACAAGTCCATCCTGGAGACAAAGCAGCACACATCTTCCCCTGTGGAGCCAGGAAGCAATGCTTGATGTGAGGATGAAAGCTTCTCCAAGAGAACCAATGGCTCAAACAGCAACTCATAGGAGAACCCACAATGCCTCAATGCAATAACACATTAACGCCTTCATGCCTTAACAACCTCCTCTTCCTTCTCCACCTATTCATGCTGGCAACTGTCTTCAGGTGGAGCATCTTTGCTCACTGCCATGCTGTTGTAATCCAGCTGGCATTAAGCTGACCACCAGCTCTTAATCCGTAACACTGCCTTTCACTTTCATTGGTTATTGGGTTTCTGTGGAGTGGCCGGACCTGCCTGGAGATCCCAGACTCAGGCCTCCAGCCTATGACTCTGGTAACAGCTCCCCTCTTGTTTGGAGGCTGTCCTGCCTGTAATTCTCTACAAGACTCACAACCTCACTCCTCAGGTTTAGGCAGAGGAGTCAGTGGTTCAGTAAGCTTGTGTTGAGCAGGAAGATCATAAATGAGAACAGAACATACGGGCAAGCTTTTCTCTTGGTGTTAAACTCCTCTATGCATGAAAGTGAGGGATTTTCAAGAGAACTCCAGCTGCCCCAGAATCAGGATAACATTTCCAGTCATACCTGGAACAGCAGCCACAAAGTTGCCAGTTAGCTTTGACACACACGCGTCATACTGCCAAGCCCAGAACTTATTATCCCTGGACTATTCCACTGAATTGCTGCTTCCACTGAAGGCTGGGTCTGTGGGGGGACCCCTGAAAACAATCCCATCTGCTTTTTGGGAGTCCCTGCCTCTTGGTCTCTTCCTTTCCAGGCTCCAGATCTCTGAAGTCTGTGGGCTTCTCTGTTTCCTGTTGTTCGCTCTACTTTCACGAGGCTGCTCGAAGTCATGAGTCCTAGTGCAGGCCGGGGTAGGGTAGGTGAAAGACAGGAGCAACTGCTCATGGAAGGGCACAATTACACAGACAGCAACTGCACAGCTATAGAGCAACGGACTTACAGGTTAATAGCAAGGTTACATGTTATAGCAAGGTACAAATCAAGAAGTGATCTCTGTCTATGCTCCTGCTGCCTGCCACATAAGCACCTTGCTGCATGCAGTCAGGCTTGACAGTCTGAGGTCAGCTCCTTTGTCCCGCTAATGTGCTGGCTCAATTCGACTGTATCCAACTGGTATTTTCCTTAGTTAAAAGAATATATGTTGCTCTCATCTAGCTTCAGGGTCATTGTTTGGAACAAGGTGACCCAATCAAGGACACCTTTAACTTTCTTTGCTCCACTTGAATCCTTTCCCCTCTTCCTCAGAATGTTCCTACGTTATGGCAAACAATTCCTTTTAAGTAAATCTATTTAGAATTAGGTCACCTGATGACATATGACTTAATTCAATCATGTAATAGCCTGTCACCTGCCTTGCACTTCCTGCTTGCTAACTGTATTTCAACTAAACTGAAAGCTGATTTTTTTCTGGTGGTTTGGACCCTATTATAGTCCCTCATCTCACTGGCATAAACTCAGTAAAGTTGCCTTTTAGATTCCTTGGTGCAAAGAGTCGCACTAGGTTTGATGTTGGTTTTTCTGCAACACTCATGCGTATGGCACATTTCCATGAAATTTTCACACCAGGTAGACTACCAACAATTGGAAACAAAGTCCCGTGTTACTGTGTGACTTGAACAGTGATAAAAGCGCTTGCCAGGTGCTGTGGAGTGAAGAGAACTTGAGAGGTTTCAGGTTCACAGCCCCTGTGAACATGTGCAGCACTGCTGAGTTTGGGCTTGTTAAAGGTTGGCTCAGTCCAGCTTCCCTCTCTGATCCTCCAGCCCTCATACCCTCCTCTCCTGCTACAGCCCATCTTCTGGGAATTAAGCGCCTCCTTCTGGTTTTACTTTGGGATGAGCCTCCTTCACACCCTGAGCTGTCCCTGGGCTCGAGTTCCTGGTCTCATTCTTCCACCCAGAGTGCACATGACCACTGCTGGCCAGTCAGAGCTAATCAGAGCCTGTGACAGAGGCTTTGCTTAGACCCGTTTTCTTCAGTGCTGTGTCCGGTGAGAATTACTGCTGCCTATCTTGCAGACTCGGGACCTGGTCCTGCTACCGTGGCACCCAGCATGGAAGGCAATGCAGGAGAGGGGCAGACAGGGCCAAGTAGATGGATGTGGTCAGTCCTGAGCATGTAGGACTCTTCACTGTTGAAGTGTGATTTTTAGCTGGGGACAGAGTCCTAACAAACACAGGTGTGAAGTTGGATAGCTCATCTATTCCTCAGCCTGTGTACTATCTGTTAATTAGAAGGGTAAGATGTACTCTTTGGAAAGCTGTAAGAGTTAAATGAGATCACACACACACATACATACACACACTGTATACTTCCTATTAATCAGACAATAATTACAGACGCACTGGTGGAGGACACAGTATTTGTTCTGCACACACCACTCCATGTTCTCCAGCCTTGATGGTCCCACCAAGAATCTGCAGGGACAGGAGATCACTTCTCCAGAGTCACTTTCCTCAGCAGGTACATCTGTATTCTCTGATCCCCTTTTGGGCTGTTTGGCTCTTTCCCTCAGACTACAGTTTGGTGTCAATGTTTCCCCAGCCCATTCCCGCCTTACTTAACTGGCTTGGATATAGGTTGCTTCCTTGCTGGACCTCTGTCCTCTGTTTCCCTAATCCTCAGACTGGCTCAGGAGCCAGGGTGTTGGGAGGTAGACAGACCACCAAACTTAGTTCTGTTACAGAGCCTGGAGCACCCTTCCCAGTAGGAACTGTGACAGCCGATTACTCACGTGGAATAAAATCACAACCACACACACACACATTGCTGAGAGAGAAAAAGGGCAAGACAGCTGTGCAACTTTTTTCTTTTAATGTTTTCTTGCTGTTGATTAATTCACTTTTCTGTCAGGAGTTCCTTTGTGCAGAGAGAGATTGGCAGGAGCTAACAGGTCTTAAGTTATGAGGAAAAAGATGAATGTAAAGTTATAAAGTCTATGAGCTTATTTTATTGTAGGCAAATTATAAAGTTATTTCCTGGAAACTCCTATCCCAGAACAGTGAGCCCTCATAGCCGGTGTTCCAATGTAGCCAATGCCGATTCCGAATTTATTTTGATCCTGTGGACTGAATCCAGGGTCATTCTTCCTCTGATGGGGTCTTGCTGAGTTCTCCAAGTCGCTTTGAACTTTTGATTATCCTGCTAAGTCCTCCTGAGTACTTTGTATTAAGGCATGTGCCATGGTACCAAGCTTCAGATATTTTATTCATGCATTCATCACCTAAAAAAAATGCTACATAATTTGAAAGATATAACCAGTGACATGGCACTGCAGCCTCCCAGTTGCCCTGTCTGAAGGATGACCTTTTCCAGTGTCTTGTGTGTCTCTCTCCAGGGTATCCTGTACTAGTGAGGACCACCAGAACTGTGATACCAAAAGATCTACCTTGCTGTCGAGAATGGTACCACTAAGCTCTTGGAATGTGACTGGTGTGACTTAGGAGCTGTGTTTTGTTTTTTTTTTTTTTTGTCTTTTTCATTTTTATTGGTACCAGGGATCGAACTCAAGACTGCCTGCTTCAAGGCAAGTGCTTTTGCCGCTGAGCTAAATCCCCAGCCCCCTGGAGCTGTCTTTTAAATTTTACTTAATTTCTATTCCTTTATATTTCAACAGTGAAAGGCTGCCTAATGGCTCTTATACTCGGCCACACAACTCTACAGATAACCCACAATATGCAGCTCATACTAAACACTTTACCTTGTTTCTGGCCACTTACGAACGCCTCTATCTTGAAGGTAAATTGTTCCAGACTACCTTGTTTAAAAAAAAAGAAAAACTTCTAGAAAACATTGTCTTAAAGCCAGGGATGGGGTGGCTAAGGCAGGAGAAGCACTAGGACAAGACCAGCCTAAATTATATAGCATTACTTTTCCCAGCTGTCCACTCAAGCCTTCCAGAAGCAGAATACAGTGGTACTGGTTTATGAACTTCACTTGTTTAATGATCTGTGATGAATTTGGTTGCATTCCTGCTTGTGTAGGGAAGATGGCCACAGTAATGTTTGTCACTTGATGTGGAGTTTGTGAATGGAAGCTAGATTTTGCCAAAAATTTTGGTTGCAAATCAAACTTTTCAAACCGATGCATTCATGAAGTGAGATATTGCTGTCTTCCTTTGTAATTCACAAAGGCAATCTCTTATTCAGCCTGTAATGTCATGGGCCGTCATTTTTTAATAATTTGCCACATACTGTACCTAAGATGCCTCATAACCACCCTAGATTCCCTACAGTGTCACTTTTGTCAGCCTGGGTCTGAAGCTGTTTGGCATGGGTCCCCTTTTGACAATCAGGGGAAACAAGTGACCATGAATCATGGCCCGAAAACACACTCGCCACCATGGTCCCTGTCGTGGTGACAGTGGCCTTCGTTAGTATTAATCACAGTTCTCTCTGAATCTCCTTGAAAAATTAAGGTCTCTGGGGAAGGCCACCATGGACATAGAACATACAGGACTGGCCTTACCTTTGTCTGATGAGAGCAGCCAAAGTGCTTGGAAGTAGGGACAGTGGTGGTTTTTTCATTTTGATGTTGTTTGCCTTTTGAGATAGGTTGTCACTGGCTAGTTTAGGCCAGCCTTGCAGTTGTTATGTAGCCCAGGCTAGCCTGCCTCTCATGTGCTAAGATTTCAGGGGTGTGTCACCACACTTGGCCAGTGATAAAGTTTGCATGGTGAATCTCTGCCTTAGTTGTCCTTAAGCCATGTGGACCCCTGAGAGACTTTTGTTTTATGTCATTTTTGGCAGTACTGGGGCTTGAACCTGGGACCCTTGGAGTGAGTCATATCCCAGCCTCTTTTCATTTTATTTTTTGACAAGTTTTCACTAAGCTGAACTCAAATTCAGAATCCTGCTCCCTCAGGATCCAAGTGCTAGGATGCCAGATGTATACCACCATCCCCAGTGATCCAATCAGTGCCCTTAAACAGCCTTCCTCTTATAACTTCACGACCGGAAGTTTTTCAGTCTTAAATGGCCTGTGCAGAAAGGAGTTTCACTAACTTGTTTTGGCATTGAGTCCTTGTTGAAGGTCCGTGTGGACAGCAGTACAGGATTTGATGCTGGATAGATCTCAGCCCCCAGTGCTACAGGCTCTTCACAGAGTGGGGGCAAATAGCTAGCACCCTCTGCTGGCCTTTGGTCAATAAGCGTATGGTGACATGTGGAGTCCCATGTGTAGGTAGAAGCAGCAATCTTAATTCACACAGTCACTCATATTCCCGAGTCATGCCCAAGGGCAGGGCTTGGTCCTAGGAACTGGGGGACATGTAGTGGGCCATGTGGAGAGGAAGGAAATTGATCCTTGCCTTGTTAGGGCTCCTGACCTAGTAGAGAAGCGTGGTTGGGTTTCTTCAGCACTAGGCACCTGCTGCATTCTCAAGTGACCTCTCCGGGGGTGGGCCAGGCTGAACAAAGTCTAAGGCAGGACTCATCACACCTTGAGACAGAATTACTTCACCCAATTTCACCCCTGCTGGTGTCCATGATGTCATGGAGCGTAGAAGGTCCTTTCTCAATTCCCAGCTTCGGGCTTGCCTTGTGGTTTGCTTTGGTCATGGAATGAAGTAGAAGCTAGAGTGTGCATTTGCAAGCTCAGACTTAAAAAGAGTCTCCAGTACTTCTGGCTTTGTAGGCAGCCAGGTGAGGGTGGGATTGCAGCAACTGGCCAGCTGTGTGCCTGCCAGGCTCGTCACTCCAGCAGCCTCTGGCACTGTTTCTCACCTTCTATGACAGGGTGCCAGGATGCTTTTGCAGTCAGTAGGTGGATTCTCAATTCTTGTACACTGAGATCTTTTACTCACCAAGTACTTACCTCCCCCTGTGTACTAAGCATCCTTTATTAATTCTGTGTTGGAGATACAGTGGAGGAACTCTTGCTTCATCTGCAAATTATCACTTGGAATCATACAGATTGGCATTGGATGGGGCAGGAAGAAGGTAGGTGTAAGTCTGGACAGAGCTGCTGGAGGGAACAAAGCAGCACACACATGACCCTCGGTGGGTCGGGAGGGCTGGGGCAGTCCACGAGTAAAAAGATAAGTGGCCCAACCTATATCTAAAATCAGTGCCCAAGATGGACCATCTGGGAAATGACTGATCTCACATATTCTTTTTTTTTTTTTTTTTTTTTTTTTTAATGTTACCTCTCTACACCTCTGTGCTAATTGGCCAATGGCTGGGATTTAAACAAAACAAAACCAACCAAACAAAAAACCAATGGGTATTTTCTACCAGCTTGTAAGGATGGAGAACTGCTACAAAGATGGCATACACATTCATACATGAGTTTCGAGACTTGGGCCAAAAGATAGGACTTCACCCGAGGCCAGCAGGCCCAGTAATCCAAATACTGTGGTGACCCCAGCATCCTAGGAGAGGAAGGTCTAGAAGGTAAGCAGGTGGACAGTCCTGCTGGCAAGAGGCCAGGTATACAGGGACTAGATTGGCTCATTCTTTTTTGTGTAAGTGGAGATTGAGCTAAGCCCTCTGTGATAGGTGCATACCAGCCTTCTTTTATTTTTGGTTATGAGACAGGGTCTTGCTGAGTCACTAATTTGCCCAGGTTGGGCTCAAACTTGTGATCCTCTTGCTTCCCCCTCCCAGAGTGCTGGGGTTACAGGGGTGTGCTCCCCTACACCACTGTGTAACTGCTTCTCCTAAAGCACAGGAGAGTGCATGAGAACAATAGCGATTTGACTGAGAATCCGCCCTGCTTGTGGAGAATGTGCTTTTGGTTGCAGAGGCTGACTGTGTTGGGTGATGAGGGTGAGAGGCCACCACGCTGCCTCTCCTGGAAGCATGACAGCCACAAAGGATCCAAGCTTTACCCCAACCGTTTTTTGCCTCTGCTCTTGTTCTGTGCATGCACATACTTAACTACTTGCAATTTAATTTCTCACCATATAGCTAAAAGTTATATAAAAAATATAAAATGTATATAAAACAGTAGGTAATTTATTATGGCAAACTATTTACAATCACTGCTGAAGCCAGAAGGGCTTAGTCATCTTTGATCTTCGACTCTGTGAGCCCTCCTTCTATGATGACTTCACACAGGTACCTGGAGAACAATACCAAGGCAGTGAAACTTTCCCTGCCCCCTCATTTTAGACAAGAACCTTAAGTCATCCCAAGGCATTTACAGGGTAGGGTTTGTGAAAATCTCATCCTCCTCAGAGGATTCATCATGTAGCTTGGCTTCCATTCTTCTCATTTGGGAGTGTTATGGTTTATGTTTGTGTCCCCCAGGCCTCATGAGTTTGCATTGTTCATTTGTGATGGTTCATTGTATAGTGCTTGGATTGATGGTGTCAGTGCTCCATCCACATGGGGTGGAGCCAGGATGTGATGTAATGGCAGGAAGAAAGTGTGTCTTTCTCTTTGCTGGTTCGAGTTTGCTGTAGGCGGCCGCCATGAACTGCAGCCCAGCCATGCTTGCCTGTCTTGGATCCAACTGAGTGTGGACTGAAACCTCCAAAAACTGTAAGAAATAAACTTTTCCTTTCCCAACTTGGGCATCAGGTATTTTGTCTCAGCCACGAGCATAAAGTAACTAAGACAGGGAGGTACTGATGGGTCTGTATATATCCCTGAGCAAAAGTAGGCTATAAAACCTAGTACCAGCCTTCTGTAAAACAGAAAGGGACTTAGGACCTCTGCTTTCCCCTGCCCCTTCCACCCCAGCATTGAGCACTTCTCCAGTTTACCTCTTTCATTTGTTCTGCTTTGCAGCTTCCATGCCAATGTGGAGAAAAGCCCCTTGTGGGAAAACATACGTGCAAGACAATTAGTGAGTGATTTGCATTGTCATGTCTCAGTCTGCATGCCCACTTCAGGTCTCTTTAGGACAAAACCTGTACCTTGCCCCATGCTCAAAATAGGCAAGTTCAAACTAGGCCTGGAGTTTTGCAAACAGTTCCACAATGCTGGACTTTCTGAGGCTCCATCTGTTACCAAGGGCCTCAGGAGGTCTCTGGGGGAGACCTCTGCACCTGGCCCAGCCTGGACGCACACTGTTATTTTGAGTAAAAGAACTGAGGAGGCTCACAAGGGAAGCGGAAGCATGAGAAGATGAGCTTCCGCCCCTCCAAGGAAGGATGGAGGGACTCCATCTTGCACCAGCTCCTGCCTAGCACCTGGGCTTCCTGTGCAGTCCCAAAAGGCCTCTCCACCACAGAAGTAGGCCTACCCCAACCTGCCACCTCTACCCTCAGTATGGGATGCCTGGTGACAGCAGGTCCCTCCCTACTTGTCCGGCCCATCTCAGCTTCTTTGGAGCCACATGAGACCTCAGGAATGAAGGGTTATTCTGCTCCAGGTGGGCTCTGCTCTGAGAGATCCAGGGATTTAAATAGCTGAGTTCTAGGTTTTCCTCCAGTGCTAGTAATGAGTTTCTCATTTAAAGGTCCTCTAACTGAGCATGGTGATGCATGCCTGTAATCCCATCACTGGGGAGGCGAGGCAGGGTGATGGTTGCAAGTTTGAGACCAGCCTGGGCTACAAAGTGAGCTCAAGTCTGAACTGCACAGTGAGACCCTATCTCAAAAAGACAAAAAGTAAATACATAAAAAATAAATAAATAAAAATCGGCAGACTCATATTTACCTTGAGGCCTTTTCAACGTCTGGTAAAGCTCTTCTATGACAACGCATCTGTTTTGGGGAAAAAAAGTGTTGAGAATCCACCTCTATCTCTTGATTTTCATTCACTCCTTTTATTAATTTTAGTCTGAGATATTCTGTGTGATGAGAACTTTCCTAGAGATGGAATTCTACCCTACTAGTCATAGTTCACTGACTTTGCGAAAGCACCTTAAGAGTCTTGCATGAAGCAGAAACATTTTTTTATCCAGTAATAGGGACTGAACTCATGACTTCTGCAATGAAATAGATAGGTAGGCAGGTAGGTAGATAGACAGATGGACAGACAGGACCTCTGCTTTCCCCTGGCTCTTCCACCCAGCACTGAGCCCACACAAGATTTTGTGTTTTTATTTTTTGGTGGTTTATTTTTTTGAGACAAGTCTTAGTAAACCAGTAAATTGCCCAGGCTGCACTTGAAATTTGAATCCTCCTGCCTCAGCTTCCCAGAGTGCTGGGATTGGTGCCATGTGGCACCTCTTCACCAGCCTTTTAGAGTGGTGTCTCAGTTAATGCACTGAATTCCTTCCATGATTTTGTTGCAACTGGATTGCGAGCATCCTACCCCATGTTGGCCCTGCTTCTGGGGCTCAGATTTTAGTGTCTGCTCTCACCAAAAGAGAACTCACTCCTTCCTTTTGGAGCAATCTTATCTCATCAGTCTCACAAGACCGACCCCAAATCAGAATGCCCCGACCTCACAAGAAATAGTTCTGACCCAGAGGCAGCACCTCGGTAGTCCAGGCTGACCCTGAGCTATGTAGCACGGGCTGCCCATGAACTTGTAGCAGTCCTCTTGCCTCAGTCTCCCAAATGCTGCGCTTACAGGTGTTTACCGCCACACCCAGCTTTTTTCCATGCTGACCTTTGTGTTTCACTCTTAGATGCCCCTCTTTCAAAAACCTGTGTAGCATATTTCTATTCTCGTGGTAGGAGAAATGGACATGAGTCTCTTAAGAGGGGACTGGCTCAGGAGAACTAGCGCATCCAGGAAAGACTGCATGAAGGAGGACGAGCTTGAGTTGGCTTTCAGCACATTCGTGAGACTTCCACAAGCAGGGTGAAGTACAAGGATTCTTTATAGACAGAGCACAGGCAAATATAGGAATGGGATGGTACGACTAAGGCATGGAGAGGGGCCGGGGCAGAAGGCTGCCACAACTGTGGGAAATGTAAATTAGGGATACTTTATTTAATTGGAAAAGGAGAGTAAAGTTTGTCAGACTATGAAATTACGCTTTAATAATCTATCAGATGAAAAGTAAAATAATAAACTATTACATAATGAGGCAAAAAGCAAACAGGGGCAAGCTCTGGAAGAGGCTGCTCTAAACAGGACCTGCTGTGGGAGACCTGACAGAAGCCTCAGCGGCAGGGCTATACCTGGACCTATTAGACAATGCCTCGCACACTGGAGACAGCAGCAGCTGTCAAAGCTAAAGAATGTGGAAGACAGACTTCTGTCTTGTGGCGCTGTCCCTTCTCCCTAGAGTGATGACAGCTGCTTGAGCATGGCGAGCATGAGATCAGTGAGGACATCAAACTGTCGACATGGTAGTTTGGGGTTGGGGAAATTTTCTTTCATGGCATCGTTTGCCCATCAAATTAACTTGTCCAGGTACCCAAGTGACCTGTTGTCTTGGTTTTAGCTCGTCAGAGATCTTTCGGGAGTGGAGTTCCTTTAAAAATCCCTGGAGAACACCAGGCATTCCAGAGGCTGAGGCAGGAGGGTCACTGTGAATTTGAGCCCAGCCTGGGTTACATAATGAGCTCAAGGTCAGCAAGGCACCATCTCAAAAGATAAACCAGTCCTCATACCTGAAAATCATATTAAAGTAAAAGAGAAAGACTATTTCAACCTGAGTTACTAACATGGAACGGCACTGGGGATTTAGCTCAGTGGTGCAGGTACTTGTCTGTAAGTGTGAGGTCCCAAGTTTGATCCCTGTTACAAAACAACAACAACAACAAAGAAACTAAACTAAACTACAGAGGAATGTCCAGGAGGAAAGGGCAACATGGCCTGGGTTTTCTGTTCATGGTTCTGAATCATACAAAGACAAGATGCATTCAGGAAACCTGAATCAATTTTTATCCTTACCTTGATTAGGCAGAAAATTACCATCAAAATCATCACTCCCATGAAAGATAATGGCAAGATCAGTTTGTAATAGTCACGTTGTGGAACTTTTGTAAGCTAAAAAAAAAAAGATAATTTTAGTTGGGTAACAAAGACATAACAAGGATGACAGCTGTCTATTTAAATCCAATTCTTCTGAGTAGCTTAGAGATTCTTAAAAGCACATCAAACGGGATGTGTTACAAATCTTATTATAGTGCACGTCCTTCTCTTGCTTTGTTTATCTTGTGTGTTAGGACATCTCCTTCTCTCATGGAGCAGGGTGGAGAGTGCCATCCTGGCCAAAGTTACGTGGCCAGGACAAAATACAGACCAGCAGGCCCTGCTTGTGCACCTCATGGTGGCCCCTCAGCTCGGTAGACCTCCTCACCTCTCTTGACTTCTGGTCCTTGTGGTCGCTCTCTGCTGTGTTCTCAGTGGTGTCCTTCTCACTCTTCTGATCCTCTGCATCCCACAGGGCCTTGGCCACATGGACTTTTTGCTCTTCACTGAGTAGCTTCATCAGGAGGCCCGTCCTAGAGATGAGCTTGGCACAGGCCAGCTGCATGTGGGCCTCAGAGCAGACCATTTTTACGATCCTGCTGACCTGAGAAATCAGCCTTCTGATGTTATTGTTGGGGATGAGGAGCCCCAGCTGCTGGTCTCGGTAAGTTTCAAACTGATCACCTGACAGCAGTGTGGAGGTGAAGTCCCTGGGGAGTGAGTCAGTCCCCGTGTTGGGTTGTTGCCATCGTGCCTCCCTGGCCTGCCTCACAGCTGGTGTGAGGTCGGGTGTAGTCGCAGCAGACTCTTTGGCCAAAGGATCCTTCTGAGTTTTTTCAGATACAGATCTTTCTGGCACACTAACATACCCTCCAAAATCCACTCCTTGAAAATCTTCATCTGTAGCAGGGTTTTCTACAGAGGTGCTTTCTACTGAAGGCTCTAAAGGCACATATAATTCTGACACAGGATTCTCCCGAATACTCGGGTCTCTTGAAGGTGAGAGCACCTGTTGTGAAGGGGAGCTGGTGTGACTCTTCACTGCTGGGAATGGAGGCCTCTTTGCAAGCAGTAGTGTACTGCGTGTGCTTTCCTTTCTCAGGTTTTCACTCAGCTTGGTCTCCTGTGTTCTGTGGGCCACACGTGAGTGAATTTTGTGAAAACGGTGAACTTTTCCAGAATGCATGATTGGCTTATTCCCCCCCATGGTTTTAACTATAGAGTTTGCATGCTCTAAAATAAAAATGCCATTTTCTGAAGAAGACACAGCTTTTCTTGTGTTCTCCGCAAGTTCTCTCTTTACTCTCTGAAGTGTTTTCCTTCCATGCCCAACTGCTGCCAGGCTGTTTTCTGGTGCTTCAGCATTTTCCGATTTTTTTTGAAAGATTTGGCCTCTGAATTTGGGAAGAAAATGGCTAGGCTGTAGCAGCATAGGAATTTTCTCTTCCTTTTTTACCTCATTGTTTTTTTCCTGGTTACCTTCCTCCAGCAATTTTTGAAGAAGATACAGCTTCTTCATCTTATTTGTGAAACGTAAATTGTTGCGTGCAGGTTGAAAAGAGTTTCTCCTGTTGTGGTTCAAGTCACCTAAGGGATTAGCGTCCTCTTGGACTTTTGAAAAAAGCAGCTGAATGAATGGTAATAATGTTGCCTCTATGCCTTCTAGATTTTCCTTGGAGAAATAAGGCAGTATGTAGTTTAGTGCACTGATGATGTCACTTTCATCATTCATATCGAGCTGCTCTTTTGTAAAGCCCACTGGGTTGGTCACACTTTCCTCTGAAGATGACATTTCAGATTCAATATTCAGCTGGGTGCTGGTGCTCCCCTTCCGGGCTTGTAACACTTTCATGAAGGATTCTTGGGAGATCACTATGGATGTGTCTCCCACTGTCAGAAAAGAAGACATTGCTCTCAGTTAGGGCAGAATGATAGACACCCAGCTTTTTACTGGCCCACAGCTGTACACACCAGTCAAAGAAGGGAGAGGTCAGCAACTATTTCAGTGCCATGTGGACAAGACAAAAAGAAATCCAAACTTAAACTTACAAAAACCCAACAGAAAGAGAAAATGACCTCTCTTGCTAACGAGACTACTTTTTGAGAACATTCCATAGTGTGTATACAGCAACTTAACTTAGCCAAATGATTGGTACTCACTAAAGGCCACATCCTGACAAGTACTTGCCCACTCAGCAGGCTTCTCTGCAGACCTTCTATGCATACCCATGCAGGACCCAAAACACCATAATGTCACAGTGTAGCAGCAGAGGCAGCACAGGTCTTCCTCACCCCACCTGGTCAGTTGCCACCTCACTATGTTTGGATGACCATGATGAAGGACAGTCCTCTTAGGACAAAAAGGCAGACATGTAAAAGCCCCACTCCTTCTGCCTACAGGTCTTTTCTGGATACGTCTGCTCCACCTGTGTGCCCAGTGCCTTCACTTGGTCCCTGCTTCCATGTGTCCTAGCACCGTGATGGCAAACATCCAGAGAAAAAGTGCCAAACCGCACCCTAACCCACTTACTCATGGCAAAGTGCCAACCCTGCAATGAAACCTGAATACTGGGGTTTTAGGTGGGAAAAAACAACTCCTTATGAACGTCTTTTGTCTTAAGAGAAAAACACAACCATGCATGTGTGGTAGGTTCACTGCCACTGTCCAGTCCCATAACAAAAGGTTCTTCTACACAGAGCCAAACACTGTACTGCTCGAGTCTTCCTTATATCAGAGCAGGGATCCAGAGTGTAGGATAAGAGATTTTTAATTTGCCTGGTTGTATGCCTGCCTCTGTGGAATAGTGAACAGCAAATCTACAAAATAACAGCAGTTTCTGTATATACATGACTTAAGATGGTAATTTATAAGAGAAACTGCCCCTTCTATCAGATCAGATGCTTTCCCTACTTTTATTTCTGTCCTAATATTTCTAAGCATCCAAAGCTCCTGACAATACTGTCATACGAAAGTCAAGGGCTCAATGTGTAACTGATTTGTCTTCTGGAAGAATTAATTGACTGGTGGTGGTGAGGACCAGAGGAGGAGGGGGTAAGGATCATGACCATAGAGGAAAATGGGTTCTGGAGAACCCAGAATTGCGGACAGAGGGCTGGGCATGAGGCTCTAGCACTTGACACCTCTGATCTTAATCTGTAAATGGAGGCAAGAAATTCTTGTTTTTCTCACCTCTGAGGGTAGAATGAATACTGTAATTGGTAAAAATTTGTTTTGGAAACCAAGCAAAGTTCTTTTGCATAAGAAACGTAGTGCCACTATTTATTATTTGTCCCTGTATTCAAGCTCTCTGGATATGAAAGCACTCACATGTGGCAAGCATGAAGTGAGAGCTAATAAACCCGACATACGGAAAAATCCTTAAATGCACCTGAGTCATCTGAGACTCATGATAAGCTCAGGTTTGGACAGTCTGGGCATGGAACAACCCTGCATTCCCTTAGAAGAGACAAGCAATTGTAGTTAGGCAATCAGAAACTCAGGCTCCAATACAATAGTACGGCTTGACACAGTTTCGAAAAGATGATAAAACGGATGTACACCTGCCTAAGGTTGAAGGAATAGAGACCTAATATATAAAAAACCAGCTTACAAGCTGCACTGCACATTATAAGTGCACATAACTGCACATTATAAGTGCAAACCAATTGTATCATTAGTTTACAGCCTTTGTATCAGTATTTAGAAATTAAAAAGCAAATAAAAGAAACATGAAAACATCATTAGGCAATTGAGACTCACGACACTGCATGGCATTGGTCAGACAGGTGCTATCACAGTGCAGCTTGACTGTCTTGTCGACAACTTCAATATCATTTTTAAACTGGCAGAGGCAGCAGACCATATTGCTCGGTAAGATCCTGCAGACAGGACACAGAGTTCTGAGTTAATGGAAAGCTGCTCCTTGAATGGTAAAGAGGCAGGACGAGGCTCCACAGTGTGGAGCAGGAAGGAGTGCTGGAGGCAGCCCTTGCGGCTGGGTAGGAAGCCAACAGCCACTGCAGCTTTTGGATATTGTGAGTAAATAGGAGGGAGAGAGGGGTCCCCACAGAAGGAAGCTCAGCAGTGCGTGTGGTGGGCCTCACATGAAGGTCCTGGAGATTAGTGCTGAGTGACAGGAATGTGTCCTTTCATTCAGAAGCATCTCCTTTCAACTTGTAAGTCTCACTGTGGGTTGGGAGTGCACAGGAAGTACATCGGCTTCTAAAAAGCGGGAATCCGGGCTGGGGGTTTAGCTCAGCGGCATAAGCGCCTGCCTTGCAAGCAGGCAGTCATGACTTTGATCCCTGGTACCGATAAAAATGAAAAAGCAAAAAAAAAAAAAAGTGGGAATCAGCTTCCAATGTGTGAGGTCCCTTTCACAACTTGGGTTCCGAGTGGTAAATGTGAGACATTTGGCAAAAAAGTCAGTTTATCCCTACCTATATTGTGCGGTTAATAACACAGATCAAACTTGGTAAATCTAGACAACTGGAGCATTCAAAAGGTCAAGGAGGACTCGGTGGGGGTGAAGTGGCTCAGAGGGAGAGAGCTGGCCTAGTGTGCTCAAGTCCTGGGTTTGATCCATAGTATCTCAAAATACAGAAGGGAGAGGAGGATGAGGGAGCAATGACTACGTGATGAAAGCAGCCATGAATTACTAGTGGCTCTGGAAAGGATGGTGTCTAGCTAATGTGGGTGGGAAGGGAAGCAGGTGCTGCAGGAAGTTGAGGAAGACGAGCCTGGAGCAGAAACCAAGGGGTTTGGCAGTGTGGGAAGTCAGTTGAGGAGGTGACCTGACAGAAACAATGAGCGCAGACTGCTAAATGAAAGGTGTCTTGCAAACCCTCAACTACTTCACTACTAAGCGAGCTTCTATTTAGCTTGCTATATTGGAGGAGGATGGCACAATTCAAGTTGCAGTCAGTGGTATAAAAACCATCAAAACAGGGCACTACATACAGTAGTACAGTAATATACTTCACACTCTGCATGAAAATTAACTCACAATAGATCATAAACCTACCTGTAATCCTAACACTCAGAAGCTGAGGCAGGAGGATCACCAATTGGAGCCCAGCCCAGGTAGATCAGCAACTTAGTGAGACCCTGTCTCAAAACTACCAATAAAAAATGCTAGTGCAAGCACCAGGGTTTAATCCCCAGCACCTCTGAAAATAATCACGGACCTAAGTATGACTAGAGTTACACAGCGCAATTCTGGAAGAAAGCAAGTGAGAAAATCTCGTAGCCATGGGTTAAACAATGGGCACATAAAACAAAGATTTCTTAGGTAAGACAAGAAAAGGCCTGAAAGAACAAAAGCTTGCTAAATTCTATTTCATCAAAATTTTTAAAGTTAAGATTTCTGTTCTACTCTAGTGCTCTGGGAAACTGAGGTAGGATGTTTGTAAATTTGGCCCAGTCTGGGCAACATAAATCCATGGTGAGACCTTGCTTCAAAATAACAAAATGAAAAATGTGGAAGGGGAGGTCATAGCTCAGTAAGAAAGGCCAAGTACTTAAAAAATAATATCTGCACTCATAAAGATAATCATCATTAGCTTAGCTAGTAAAGAAATGCACACTTAAGCTACAATGAGATAGATCCACATACATGGTGTTAAAAAGGCTTACCTTTTTTATAGACTGAAATGCAGGGATCAGGTAAAGATGATGTGGTAACTCTTTTCTTTGTTTTTGATTGGGGTACTAGCGATTACACTGAGGGCATTCACACTGGGCTGTCTCCAGCCTCTCTTTTTGTCCAGCTTTTACATGTATTTATGCATTTTCATTTTGAGACAGGGTCACACTGTCAGTAAGATACACAGGCTGACTTTGAACTTGCCATCCTCCTGCCTCAGTCTCCCTGGGTGCTAGGATTACAGGCCTGGGCCGCCACGCCTAGCTGCCATTTGAACTCCCATAGACTGCACGTGGGATGTATGAATGATTATCCTAAGTGGATAATAGCCAAACACAAATGGCTGCACACTGCATGATTTCATTTATAAGACCTTCCAGAAAATGTAAACGTACAGGGCAGAAATAAAGACTGGCAGATTCTGGGAGCCGTGATAGATAGAGTGAACCAGCTGTGAAGGACATGAGCTGCCTTCTGAAGGTGACCCAGATGTTTTACAGCAGGGGTGTGGTGGTGGCTACATAACCACACAAACTCCTCAAACATGTGAGTTTTGTGACATGGAAATCACACGTCCATAAGCCTGACTTAATAGTAAAACAAACCTAGCAACAACAATGAACCCAAGAGAAACAGATCTGAGAAAAAAACTAACTTACAGTCTTTCCAATTCAAGAGACTTCGTGAGGATGTTCTCCAGTACTGTGAGTGACACATGCGTCTGTCCCAAGTCCCTGAAGAAGAAAGCCAGACAGAAATGAGGAAGCCCAATGCCAAAAGTCTGTGCTTCAACAGGTATTTGAAGGATATCTTATTATTGCACTTTTGCCTCCCAGTGAAACAAGCCAGCACATAACTTTACATGAACTATAATCCCAGAGAAGTCTTCATGCAAAAATTCAAATTTAATGTTTTCATCATCAAATGAATGACCTTGGCATTGCATAGTAGATGCTGCATCTGTGTTTCAGTCACCATCATACTTCACATTTTTATATTGCATTCACATCTCTCACTGTGTTGTTCTTTTTAGTAACAAGGCCACTATGTTTCCTGGGGTAATGGTGTTCCTGCATCCACTGATGTGATCCGTGTCTACCGTGTTCCTCAGTGGTGCTCCCGATCCCTGCTGACTCTCTTGCCCATTATACATCTTAATCCTTCTCTTTGTGAATAACCTGATTAAAATTAAACTTATGACCTGTAGGATCAAAGTACAATACTGTACCATTCTTGGAAGGAAGCAAGAAGAGCCAAAGTCATATTATGACTTAAAGGTTATGGCAATACTTACAGATAATTTAATGCTTGTAATGTAAAAAGTGATGGATCTTCGATAGTTGTCAGAGGATTATTATTGAGAATTCTGAAAAATGCAATGGGATAAAAGTTATCTGTATTTTCAATATGCATGAAATTACATAAAAAGTTGATATTCTTTTTTTGGTATGGAGCTGATTCATAGGTTAAAAAACCATTTTCTTTGATTACCTATGAATAAACCTTAAAATGCATAAAGCAGTGTTCCCTTTGGGGATTCTGTATGTCTGTAAAAGATCCTGTGGAAAAGAGAAAGTGAAAAAAATGTAGGAAAAAAGTGGATAGAAAACCAAAAAAAAAAAAAAAAAAAAGAGGCTAAAAACAAAATCCCTAAAAGTGACTGCTCCATAAGGAAGCCTTTATTATAAGCCAACCAAACCTAACATTCCTGTATAGGACATTTCCCAACAACAATGTAAAAACAAGAAGAAACACAGTCTTCTTAAGGGCACATTGAAAAGACCTGTGAGTGCCACATGCATGTGTCTCAAGACCCTTGGGACCTTTTACTATTAAGCCAGGTCTATTGAGATAGACTAGGTCAAGTGTCCATCCATTCTTTGTTTCTTTTGAGGCAGGGTCTCTCTGCAATACCAATCAGCTCCAGGCTTGCTATGTACCCCAGCATGTGCTTGAAGTTGCAGTCCTCATTGCTGAACCTCCCATGCTGGGATTACAAGCATGTGTCATCACACCTACTTCGAGTCTCAATACACTTAAAAGGACTAGTACACAAAATATGTTCTCTAAAGAAGGTGGGATGAAATCACAGATCAATGACAGGAAGAAGTTTGGTAAATTCCTAAATATAGAAATTAAGCATATATAAGCAACTAACAGGTCAAGAAGAAATAACAGACATGAGGAAATACCTCAACATCACTGTGAAAGAAGACACCCAGCACCAACACTTTAGGAAAGGTATACACACACATGCAAATATTAAAAATTCTCATCAGTAATATAAAGCTCTGAGTAAACAAGGAAAAAAATCCAAGAAACTTAAAAAAAAAAGATAGCAGAAAGAAACAGTAAAGAGTAGAACAGAAAAAGGTGATACAGAGAATTGAAAAACAATAGAGAAAATCAACACTGCCAAAAATTAGTTTTTAACAACGATCCTGTGGAGACAGCTTAGCAGCTTATGAGCCCAGTGCCTGCCTGGCAAGCATGAAGCCCTAAATTGTATTCTAGATACCAAAACAACTCAGTGGTAAAAGATCAACAGTGCCGGGCTTGGTGGTATAATCCCAGCACTTGGGAGGCTGAGGCAGAAAGACAGCTGTGAGTTCAAGGCCAGCATTAACTATATAGCAAGACTCTGTTTTGGGGGCAAACATCATTAACAAAGGAGGGGACATGGCTGGGTGTGGTGACACATGTCTACAATCCCAGCACTTGGAACTTTGGGGCAGGAGGATCACAGCAAGTTCAAGATCAGTCTGAACTAATAAACTGTGTCTCAAACAAGGGTGGGATTATTACTGATATGGAATGGATTATTATTAGAATGGAATGGATTATAAGGGAAAACCAAAAAATTATTTGCCAATAACTTAGATAACCTAGATGATAGATATGGTTCTAGAAACTGAAGAAACAACAAAACCTTGAACAGACCTATTTAAATAGAATGATTGAGTTATTGACCAAAACTTCTCACAGAAGAAGAGCCTTTTGTTTTCTCTTTGGTGGGATGAAGAGAATCTCATGATCAGATGGCTTCACTGGTGAAATCTGCCAACGGATTAAAGAAGCAATACCAGGGCTGGGGATTTAGCTCAGTGGCATAAGCACCTGCCTTGCAAGCAGGCAGTCATGAGTTCGATCCCCGGTACCCATAAAAAGGAAAAAGACAAAAAATAAAATAAAATAAAAATAAGCAATATCACTAAACCTTCAAAACATTTTCTAACATGTAAAAGAAGACAGAATCATTCCTACTTCCTTCTAGGAGTAAGTATTGCCCCCCTATACAAAAAAGATATAAATCAAGAAAATTATGAATATATATACATATATATGAATATATATTTTGGTACCAGTGATCAAGCTCACAACCTCGCACTTGTCAGGCAGGTGCTGTGCTGCTGAGCTATGTCCTCAATCCTGAAGCAGTATATAGATATAAAATTCCTCACAAACCACATTAAACAGAGCATACAGATAACACTATGCATCATGACCAAGTCCAGGAATGCAAGTTTGGCTCAACATAAACATCAGTCTAAAACAATATTAATAGACTGAAAGAAACGTGTTCATCTATGTTAATGCAGTGGGAGCATTTACAAATTAACTCCTTTTCACTATAAAAACATCCACAAACTAGGAATAGAATCACCTCTGGGGCTGAGGCATAAGTACCTGCCTGGCAAGGGCCAGCTCATGAGTTCGATCACCGGTCCCAAAAATAAATCACTTCAGCCTAGTAAAGGGCACAAAAATAAAAAGGAAAAACACCACCATGGCTAACATCAAAGCAAAGATCTCTTCTTGTATCTATTAAAATCTATATGGAGGTTTCAGCCAGGGCAGCCAGGGAAAACAAAACTGTACACTTGCATATACATATAGAAAACTGTAGCATAACCAGGCATGTGGCTACAGGCCTGCAACCAGCACTTTGAGAGGCAGGAGGATTCCTGCCTAGACATTTAGTGAATTTAGTAGATCCTATCTGAAAATAAAAATAAAGCAAGGGACAAGAATGTAGCTCAGTCCCTGGTACAAGTGTGAAAGTATAAGCCAGTCATTGTGGCAGTACATGCCTGGAATCCCAGGACCCAGGAGGCTGAGGCAGGAGGATCACTCTGAGTTGGAGGTCAGCCTGGCCTGCATAGTACCTTCAAGGCCGGTCTGAACTACGTAGTGAAATCTCTTAATCAAACAAATAAACAAATCAAAAGAGAAGAGAAAACCATAATGAATGCATACATGGAAGGAAACTAGGACTAGTAACATTAAAGGTTGTAGAACGCAAGATCCTTATGCAAAAATTGGCTGTCTTTTTCCATTGCAGTGTAACTCAATGCAGCATACTTTCCTAGCACATACAAGGCTCTGGGCTCCACCGCCAGGGCCAGAAAGAAAATTAAGAATGATATTCAGTAAACTATTCCAGGGGCTGGGGTTTAGCTCAGTGGCATAAGCGCCTACCTTGAAAGCAGGCAGTCTTGAGTTCGATCCCCGGTACACATAAAAAGGAAAAAGACAAAACAAAAAACAAAAACAAAAAAAAAAAAGAAGAAGAAAAGAAAACTATTCCATGTGTTGAAAAAAAAAGAAAAGAAAACTATTCCATGTGTTGACAAGAATAAAACATTTAGGACTAAATGTAACCAAAGAAGTACAAAACATATGTTGAAAACTATAAACCACTGTTAAAAGAAATTAAAGATCTAAATGAATAGAAGACATTTGTCATCATGGATCAGAAGACATCATTACTATTAAGAGGGCACAGGTGCCGACGATGTAGCCCAGTGGCACAGCACCTGTCTGGCAAGGACTAGGCCCTGAGTTTGATTCCTGGTACAAAAAAACAAAAAAAGATGTCACTATACTTCAAGCTGAGCTATGATTGCAGCACAGTTCCTATCAAAATCCCAGCTACCTGGGCTGGGGCTGGGGCTCAGTGGTATAGCACTCACCTACCAAGCACGAGGCCCAGTACTGCTAAACAAAATGAAACAAAACATCAAATTCCAGTTGGAGGGCTGGGGATTCAGGCCCGTGACACAAACGCCTGCCTTGCAAGGGCACAGTCATCAGTTTGTTTGCCGGTACCAAAAAAAAAAAACTTCCAGCTGGATTCTTTCCAAAACCTGGCAAGCTATTCTGTAAAATTCACATAGCAAGTCAGGAGATTCAGAATCACCAAAACCATCTTGAAAAAGAACAGACTAGGACTCAGTTTCCACTTTCCAAACCCAGTGGAGATCTACAGCAAACCGAAGTGTGGTATTAGAGTAAGACTAGCCTGTAAATCAATGGAATCGTGCTGACAGTCCAGGAATAAACCTTCACCGTTACTGTTAACTGCCTGTTGACAGGTGTGAAAACAATAGAACAGTCTTGCAGAGTGTTGCTAGGAGAACTGGATATCCACATGCAGAAGAATGATGTTGGGCCCCTCTACGCAGCAGTATTAGAAAACTGACTCAAAGCATAGCAGATACCTAGTACAAGATCTTAAACTATAAAACCCTTAGAAGAAAACAGGAGCAAATGCTTATGCTCTTGTTTCTCATATATGATAACCAAAGGAAAAATATATAAAGCAGATTTTACCAAAACTAAAAACCTTTGTGCTCCAGCTGGGCATAATGAGGCATCCCTATAATTTTAGCACTCAGGAGACAGAGTGAAGATGATGAGTTCAAGTTCAGCCTGGGATGCACAATGAACTGGAGGCAGCCTGAGCTGCATGACAAGATTCTGTCTCACAAAACCAAAGCCAGCTTGGTGTGGCAGCACACCAAGGAAATGGGGAGTGCTCACTCACTGGTACAGGGCTGCTTTGTAGGGTGATGAGGGTGTTGTGGAATGAGATATTGGAGATTATTGTGGAATCTCATGAATACACTAAACACCACTGAACTGTTTTCTATAAAGCTGTGCTTTTATTTTGAAAAGAGCCATGTTGTAATATATGGAGGACCAAGTGCTGAGAGCACAGTCCTGTTGGCAGAGGGCAGAAAGAGGAGTGACTTTCAGACTCTTCCTTGACCAGGTCAGAGGGAGTCAGTGGTGGGACTGGGAGCCACGTGGCTCGTTCTCGCCAGGTGAGCTTCCCCATTTAGTGCATTCTTCCAGATGCAGTTTATCTTGCTTCATTTGTAACGTTAGACAATATTCAATGAGATGATGTCATGAAGTGAAAGAATATGAATGTCACATGACTAATAAGCACAGTGGCTCAAAGTATAGCTTTCAATAGGCCACTCACTGCTGGGCTCTGTGAAAGCGGGTTCTCCACCCCTACCTCTTCTCTCCCTGCTTCCTTTCCCCCAGCCACTAAGAATGACTGTGAAGGCCAGGCCCAGTGGGGCAGGCCTGCGGTCCCAGCACACTAGGAGGCTGAGGCCAGAGGTCAAAATTTGAGTCCAGCCTGGATAGTTGAGCAATTTAAAGAGAACTTATTTCTAAATTTAAAAAAAGGCTGGGGATGTGGCTCAGTGCAAAAGCCCTGGGTTCAATCCCCAGTACCACAAGATGGCAATAAAAATGAATATAGAGGTCATCTACACTGGCCAGTGAGCAGGGAACCTTCAGATGCTCACAACTGTCATGGCCAGGCCAGGAACTCTACGAGTGTCAAACTAGCAGAAAACAGTTGGAGCTGTCTGTCCCAAAGGTCCTACTGAAGTTAGAAGCCAACTCCAAAGTACAGTCAAAGTACAAAAAGCCAAACTGTTATCAGTCAGTTCCTAGTACAAGGGAACAAAAGCTGCATAGAAAATTGTGTGCAAAGCTGGCCAAGTAGTCCTACCACTCACGAATGGTGTGCACCTGACTGAGTTAGCCCAGGCTTCTGAGTCCAGCTTCCTCATCTTTGAATTAGTGGGAATAATAGTAGCAATGCAGGAGTTGTTGGGAAAATGAGACTAAAGTAACATATTTGAGTATTTGCCACATGCTAAGTACCAGTTCAAGAGCGTTCAGTGTGTTATCTCAATAGCATCTCTACTTAATGTGGTGCCTTAACAGACACCTGATAAATGTAGCCTTAAAGAAATGTGACAGGAAGAGGAAGAACTGCTAAACTTCCAAGAGCAGAGACGTTGCCTTGTTGGAGAAGGAAGATGAAGTAATTGCTGGATGTAACATCCAAATCTTTTAAGCTTTACAAATTAAAGAGCCAAAGTGTGTCAGCTCAAAGGACAAACCTGAGTTGATATTTTCATGTGTCACGTGTCTGCCTGTGAAGCTAGAAGAACTGCCGAGGTCCCGGCACAGTCCGGAAGTGTATGCACCGAGATGAGCAAACATCTGTGCATGGGAGACTGAGGCCAGTGGACTGCTGGGAGCAGGAGGCTGTCTCAGGACCATGGCTCAGTTTCCCTTTAATGTGGCCACACTGACCTCATGAGCATCCTAGTACAGGGTAAATACTTCAGCCGGGACAGACTTAGATTTTCCCCTGTTCTCTCTTAGATCAGTTGTTGCCTGACCCTAGACAAGCCAGCATGTGAATATACTCTACATCTGTCAGGGTGTTTCTACTGTATAAGTCTTCTCAGTGTGTAAAAGCACAGACCTTCACTTCAGAGATGGAGGCAGGAGGATTGCCTCAATTTCATACCAGCCTGGGCTCCAAAGTGAGCTCAAGGCCAGGCTGGAATACATAGCAAGATCCTGTCTCAAAAATAATAAAAAACTAAATGGAGGATATTGTAATGTTAGAACTGATGAAGTGACTGAAAGAATTTTCAAAAAGCAGCCATGAGTGTGCACTTGTGTTGTGGAATGCAGGAGAAACGCTTGGAAGTCGGGGGCGGGGGGAGCACACTTAACATTTAGGAACGTCAGCACTGCCAGTTTTTTGTAATATATTTCAATCCCGATTTTTCTGAGGTAGCAAGGTTTCAGTTAATAAACAAAGGAAGATCAATGCTCTGCAGAGTGAGTGTGGGCCAACTGAAAGCAGGAAAGTACAGTACACTACAGGGTGAGAGGAGCACTGTGACACAGCACAGCGGCTTCGTCATCTTGCAGATGAGAGTCTTCCTACCACTCAGAGTGGCACCTTCCCACCGAGTTCTTGGCTTATCTTTGAGGTGGGTTTCAGACTTAAATCAGACTGACCCCAACAGATTGTTAATTACTGTTCCAATGTCGTCAGTAATGCAGAGGCTCTATCAAAGTTATTAACTAGGGTATAATTCCCTGGCATCCAGGCATAAAACCAGACTTAGTGGGGCCTGAACCTTATGAAATTTGCAAAGTGCCTTTTAATGAAAAAGCATGCAAAATGTATGCCTACAGAAATTTCTAGGGCCCCGCCAGGACATTGGAAGGGTCCTGTGCAAGTGAGGAGTCCCAGGGCTTCACCTCCACTCAACTCATGATAAATCCACCGCAGCGGAGGCATTTGTACAGCAGGGAGAAATACTTCAACTGATAATGAGCTCCAGACTGAACATGTTGGTCATAAAAGTATTGGCATCCTAGCTTGGCGACTTCCCTTTGAAAAGAGATGCGATAGGCTTCTGTCTCACTGTGGTGACATTCAGCTAGCTTTGTCTCCTGGGAAACTTGAACCCAAAGCCCAGGTACCCAGTCCCAAACACACACTTGGTGGATTGTGACCATTATGTTGATCTTTTTACTTTCTCAAGGGAGATAGGGGCTTGATACGTTGCCACGGCTGGCCCCCACTCCTAAGCTTAAATGATTCTCCTGCCTCAGCCTTCCTGAGTAGCTGACACTACAGGTGCATGCCACAATTGACTGACTGTGCAAATCTACTGAAGTAACTGTAGAGTAGTTTGAGAGGCAGGGCTCTATCCACAGCAAGTGCTGTGAGCGTGAATGTCCAGCACCACTTAGCTCTCACTTTCTCATCTCCAGGAAGCAACTGCCTTTCTGTTAAGAAAAACCTTAACATCAGATGCCACAAGTCACTGTCTCCTCCATTATGAGTCTTTTCTAGTGCTTCACCTGTGCCCACTTTCCTTCAAAAGCAAGCCTTCAGTGTCTCCCAGGCTGTGCATCACCAGGTTGACAAGGAGAGTGAGGAGTTCACACGGTTGAGGATGCAGGTGAAATTAACCAGCTCCAGATGCATCCTAAACTTCCCCCCAGGGATTTCAGACTGTGTGAACTGGACTTTGGACCCACGAGACAGGTGGGAAGTCTTTCCCAACTCAGGTGGAGATGGGGATTTTCATCTTGAGTCTGAAATCCCCTTCAGGCTATTAAACATCAGCAGAAAGGAAGTAAAGCCTGCACTTCTTATCAAAGGGAGCAGGAGAGAAAGCATGTGGAATTGGGCTAGAGAAATGTATTTTTATACATATTTTCCACACTATCTCTTAACACAAACACCCGCTTGTTGGACATTTTTTTTTTTTTTGTCTTTTTCCTTTTTATCGGTACCAGGGATCGAACTCACGACTGCCTGCTTGCAAGGCAGGCGCTTATGCCGCTGAGCTAAATCCCCAGCCCCCTGTTGGACATTTTGAAGTTCTAATTGCACACAGATAATTCATAACTTCAGAAGTCAATACTTTTTCAAAAACAACATTGTGGGTGGTTAGGGAGAGAAGTACCTGGTGGCAGGCTTTCAGGAATTCTTTCTACTTTCCCATTTAGTGGACACCGGCAGTGAAAAAGCTTTGGTACCTTTTGCTTCTTGTAGAACTTTACATTAAACTTAGTCCTGTGAAGTTCTCTAGTGTATATGTTTGAATAGTGAGAACTCTGCATGTGAGAAGGAAGCAAGTGGAATTTCAAGGAACATTCATTCACAGCCTTCACAGCAGCCCTGAGCTCCAAACGATGCTAATTTGAGTGTTACCTGTGTGACACCTTGTGTTGCTCATGCCAAAGACCACTACCTGAGAATGCAGAGCAGGCTACCTAGAAGTTATAGAAGTCAGCTCGCTCATCTGCAGGAAGCAATTGCTTTGTGGTAAGAAAAACCCACATGTCTACAATCCCAGCACTCAGGGGATTGAGGCAGGACAAATGTGACTTTGAGGCCAGCCTGGACTGCATAGCAAGACCCTGTCATCAAACATGTTATATCAAATCCCTTGGCCTCTTTGTACCTTAGTTTCCTCATTTGGAAATAATGAATGGAGTCTTTGGCCATACCATCCTGGATGCTCCTGATCTCATCTGAAAGTAATCAGTGGATCTTAAGACTCACTTTTCAAAGCTCTTTCGGGATCCAGCTAGTGAATAACTGCATGAAGTTGATACATAGATTTGGTTTTCACAGTTTTTGTTTTTACATATGTTTATCATTTATTTCACTTACACTCGGTGTAAAAACTGCATCCCATGCCATGCTTGAAATGTTCCAAAGCTCACTTTTGTGAGTAAATTGCAACGAAGATTTCTACAAAAAAATAAAAGGACATAATTGAAAGAATAAAGATGCTCTTTCTGAACAGTTTTCATTTGGCAGTTATTTCAACTTATATATGATGAAACATCACTTGAAATACTTTTTCCATATGCTAAAGAAATCTCATTGGAAGATGGTGGCTTATAATTTATACTTTCATATTTACATGTGAAATGCACTAGGTACAAAGAATGAAAGCTTAATAAATACTTGTGCTGAGTGATCTTTATTGCTCTTGAACAGCATTCCACAGCTTCCGCACTAGTGACATTTGGAGCTGGCTGATTCTTTGTGTTGAGTGTCTGACTGAACACTGTAGCATGCTTAGCAGCATCCCTGATCTCTGCCCTCTCCATGCCAATAGCAATTGTCACCTCCATGCAAAATCAAACCAACTGAGAATCATTGCTCTGTAGTGACTCTCTCTGACCTGTGCAATAATCTTTATAATCCACTTTGGTAGAGGTTTAAAGGATTTTCCAAATTTGTAGCAAAGAAACTTACAAGACTATAAATGTAATGAAGTTATATTTTTCAACTTACAAGAACTGCAAAAAGGGTAGTGCTTCAAATGTTTCTCTTTCAATAAACTGTATTTTATTGCAGGATAAATCTCTAGAACAAGGAAAAGGAAAACATTGCCTTAAATAACTAGTAAGTAAGTAGTATGAACACTAGGCTTTAGAATTCACAATATTAAAAACATTTTTGTCAGAATCTTGGACTTGTATCTAAACATTGTGGACCCCATATCCTGTCTCTAATTCCTCTAGGACTCTCACCTTCATGATCTTCATAAATAAAGTATACAACTATTAGATTGTGTTTTTCAGTTCTGAACTAGGTAGTCCTGGCTGGCCTTGAACTTACTGTGTAGCCCAGGCTAGTCTCGGACTCACCATGCTCTTGTCTCCTCCTCCTAGGTGCTAAGACTGCAGGTATACTACTTAATGGCTTTTATTTGCCCTGTCATTTTGAAACAGTTTTGCTACAGCATTCAGGCTGGCCCTGAGCTCACTTTGTAGCCCAGGCAAGCCTCAGACTTGCAGCAATCCTTCCTCACCCTTTTGAATGCTAGGATTACACCACCAAGCCTAGTTTTCAATTTCTTTTTTTGTTTATTTTAAAGAGAATAAAACAAAACAAAACAGAATAAAGCAAATAAGAACAGAACAATGCAAATGATAGAGGACTTCTAAACAAGGCAATGGAAAAGTAATAATGTCTACCATAATGTCTCCATTTTCTTCAAAATAGCTTGTCCATACCATCACATGAAATAAAATCAAACAAAACAAAACAGAACAAAACCAATCAAAATAAAAGAATGAAAGCATTACAGGACTTCAAAACAAGATAATAACAATGGCTACTATACTGTCTCTTTTTTTCTTCAAAATAACTTCATAACATCACACATAATAAAATCAAATAAAACACAATAGAATAAAACCTATCAAAAGAATTAAAACATTACAGGACTTCAAAACAAGATGATGGGAAATCAACAATGGCTTCCATAATGTTTCCTTTTGTTCACAATAGTCATCCATACTCTCACACATAATAAAAGCAAAACAAAACAGAATAAAACCAATCAAAACAAAAGAATAAAAGCATTATAGGACTTCAAAATAAGATGATAGGTAAACAACGATGTTTACCACAATATATCCTGTTACCTTCAAAATAGCTGCCCATATCACCAAGCACAGTAAAATCTAACAACCAAGACACAATAAAACCAAACCTAACAAAATTATGAAAATTGTACGAGAATTAAAAACAAGGTAATTGGAAATTAGCAGTGATTCCCACTTTCCTTTTTTAGGCATTTCCTCAACTATCACTGTTATAATCTAATGTGCCTTTTGGATCCCACTAACTCCTCCAGTTGTTGATGCTAGGGGGATAACTTGGTGTTCACCTGTATGTGTCCAAACCATTTCACCCATGAACATGATCTCAGTTGCATCCATTTCCCTACAATAGCCTCAAGATTTCCTACTTTATAGCTGGGCAGCTTTCCATTGTATGTAAATACCGTATCTTTCTTATCCATTCTGCAGTTCATGGGCAAGTTACTCTTGCTTTTTTTTTTTTTGGTCTCTCGTCACATAGAACAATTGTTTTCTCTCCTTTGATTTTTTGTCTATGCATGCCCAGGTTTGCCACTACTGCCTTAGGGCCGGGAATGTTTGATAATTCCAGAGACTATTTTTAGTCCCATATAGTAAAAATTCTTTATGCCTACTTTCTTCAAGCCTTCTACATTTGAAAAAAGGCTCTATTTGCCAAAATACCACAAAATTAGTTTAATTACCATTAATAATATTTACACTTCTGGACCCACTGGACCAGAAACCAAACCAAACCAAACACAAAACAACAAAACAAAAATCAAGCTTTCACACCAAAGAGCATAGTATCCTCCTTTCTCTAAACAGTTAAAAATACTATGCAAGTAATTCCTCTTTGACAACAAGACTGCAGAGATTGTGATTATTTTAGTGAAGATGGAGTATTTCTATGCTGAGTGTAAACATTTCCAGCAATAGCATTTTTTTACTTTTTTACTTTTTTTTTTCTTTTTTTTTTGAGACAGGGTCATGCTATGTAGTTCAGGCTGGCCTTGGGCTCACTTTGTAAGGCAGGCTGGTCTTGAACGTGCAATAATCCCTTGCCTCAGCCACCCAAACTCTGGGATTTCAGGAGTGCACCACCACACTATACCACTTAATCACCATTTTAAAAATCTGTCTTTAAGATGGGTGTCATCATTCCAGCACTAAAATGCTGGCAGTCAATTCTTCTGGTATCTTAACCATCTGGATAATACAACAATTTACCTGCTTACTTAATTATTTAATACTTTAAAAACTTATTTAATACTTTAAGGGTTTTATTCAGCTTCAATCGTCTAAACACCCTGGGTTAATGGCGCTCAAATTAGCACAGGCGCTCTACACAGTACATTCTGGTCCTCTAGGCAGCACTCTAAAGTTAACTTTAATTCTTTGTTCTGATTCAGCTTTTTCAAATCTTTATTATAAACACCATATAGCAAATACTTATAGACTTTGCAGGTCACATATAGTCTCTGTTGTATATATTCAGGAGAGGTTTGTTTCTTTTTTTGTACTGGGAATTGAACTCTCAAATTTGCAACCTCACACTTGCCAGGCAGATGCTGTACCACTGAGCTATATCCCCAGCCCTCCTTTTCTTTTAAACCACTTAAAAAAGAAAACACAACAAAAACATAATGAACTTATGAGCTAAATAAAAAAGACTGGATCAATTGGATCGGTGGCCCATATGGTAAATACAAATACAAGCCAATGGTACATAAGCACTAATAAAACAAGGTTCATGTTATAACACCGGTAAGTGCTCAGATCTTATTACTACTTTTCCTGTGTATGTTGGGTTTTTCCCATTTGTACCTTCTGATGTAAAAAGTGAAAATGTGCATAGCATATTTGATGATAGACACAGACTTAGCCCTATACACACTTGCACACTTGCACATTTTATTTCTGGAAGAGATTTTGGAGAGTATGTAATTAGAACTGCCTCCTCACTTTACAGATAACTTAAATAATGATGATTAAGTAACTTACAAATATCTGAGGGATAGCAGGCCTTCAAAGGAATCCTTACGTAGTTCGGTGATGTAATTTTCACTGAGATTTCTGGAAGATGAAAAGGTTATTTTTAAATCACATTTCCTCAGAAACCTGAAGGATATGCAGTGATGAAAAAGCGGAGGAAATGAGCACTGTCAGTCCTGCCACGTGGAGTGTACCTGGAGCAATTAAAGTCTCATATCTACAACAATCCCCTTTGCAGGCACTTGTTCTACAGAAATATTTGCCCATGTTCACAAAGAAGCATCAACAAGTGTCCATTGTGTGGTACAGGTAACAAGAAAGCTGGAGAGGACTGGGGATATAGCTCAATGGCATAAGCATCTGCCTGGCAGGTGCAAGGTCCTGAGTTCAGTTCCAGGTGCCAAAAGAAGAAGAGGATAACAAAAGAAACCTGGAGAGGTACCTCCCCAAATAAGAAACCTGACCAAAAAACGGGCAACTACAATGAATAGACACATCTCAGAAGAGAAGCACCAACAGCCGATAAATGCATAAAAAATGTTCAATAACTATGGTGCTTAGAGCATTGTAAAGTAATAATATTCCATCTTACCCCACAAGGAATGGAATCAGCAGGAAGTCAAACAATAAAAAATGCTAGTGAGGCTATAGGGGAAAAACACTTCGATGTTGCTGGTAGACATGCAAACTAGTGCAGTCACTGTGGGACTCGGTGTGGAACTGCCTCAAAAAACAACTAGCCATTCCACTTGACGCAGTTATTCCCCATCTAGGTATTTTCCCAAAAGAATTAAAGGCATCATGTTATATTGATGAATTCATAGTCATGTTTGTAGCAGCACAACTCATAATAGCTAAACCTTGGAAGGGCCCGCTATGTCTATCGACAGATAATGGATAAAAACAATGTATTTACACACAGTGCAGTACTCTGCCATAAAGAGAAGGAAACTTCAGTCTTTTGTGGAAATCAAACATGTTTAATTATGTCATGAGTTCTGTTGTATGGGAAACCCAATGTCTAAATAAAAAGCAAAATTTAAGATAATAGCGTGAAGGGAGATAGATCTTTCTCAGAAAGCAAGTGCTCAAGAGATGGAGGGAAAGGGGATGGAGAAAAAGAATTGAGATGTATGGTATCATGTACATGTGCCAATTGCTCATGAGGAATATAATCATCATATACTGCAGTGCACTAATTTTAAAAAATGAAAAAAATCCTAGATATACCCTAAACATCTATCAATAGGGATATATACTAAATGAGGCAGGAAGTTGGGCTACGTAAGTGAATTCAAGGTTATCCTGCACTACGTAGCAAGATCTTGTCTTTAAAAAAACACACCTCAAAAATTAAGACAAAATGAATACACCATGAGAGCTGCATTGGTGCATCCCTGTTATCCCAGCACTCAAGAAGTTGAGGAAGGAGAACTGCCATGAGTTCAAGGCCAGCTTGCACTACATAGTGCGACATGTCTCAAAACAAACAAGTAGGGCCAGGGATTTAGCTCAGTGGCCTAAGTGCCTGCCTGGCAAGTGCAGGTTGTGAGTTCAATCCCTGGTACCAAAACAAAACAAAAAACAAGTAAAAATAAATACACATTATGGAATACTGTAGGAGTTTAAGTGAGTGGGTAACCCTCTCTATGTGGGGTAGGAAATAACACTGATGTATCAAAAGTGAGAGAGTCAAATTACAGGATAGTACTGTTTAGGTAAAAAAGAAAAGCCACCTGAGAAACCTATTTCACTGTATGTCAGTATGTGTGCAGGCAAATGCATGGGAAAGATCAGGAAAGATACATCAGATTCAGACTAGTGGTTACCTCATTGATGGGTCATTAGAGCATATGGAAGGTCTTACCTGTTATTTCATCTTTTTTTTGTCTTTTACCTTTTTAACGGTACCGGGGATCAAACTCATGACAGCCTGCTTGAAGACAGGTGCTTATGCCGGCAGAGCTAAATCCCCAGCCCCCTGTTATTTCATTTTTATTCATTAAGAATGTAATCACATTCTCTTTGTATAAAAAAATAAATTTCAGTTGTTTCTTTCCAAGAGGATCTGTGAGGGCTGCGATTTAGCCCAGTGGCATGAGCGCCTGCTTATCAAGTGTGAGGTTGTGAGTGCAATCCCTGCTACCAGAACAAAAAGAAAGAAAGAAAGACATTGCTCACCGAGAGGGTGTATGAAATTTAATTCTCTCTTTCTCTTTCTCTCTCTCCCTCCCTCCCCACTTCCAGAGCTGGGGCTTGAACCCAAGGGCTCACACATCTAAACACATGTTTTAATCAAGTGAGGTTGACCTGAGATAAGATGGGGAAATACCTTTGCTCAAAAGTGTTGACCTCAACATGCTGAATCAAGGAGGATCCTGGTTTTTGTATGAAGTTTTTATATTCGTGTTTGAAAAAATTATACTCACAGTTTCTCAGCCCAATGGTAGGTTTTCCATGCCCCTTTTTGTATACTATAAATAGAGTTTCCTTGGAAATCCCTGTGAAGAAACAGTTTATGTCTTTGAATAACTGGGAAAGGAATAAATACAAGAATCCTAACAATATCCAGGATATTCAAACACAGAGACAATAACAGCTTTTCATTTGCAGAACTAACAGCTCCCCAGTTTGCACAAGACTGTCAGACTGTGGAGCAGCCAGCACAAATGATGAGACTTTTGCTCAGCAGCTCAGCTTCCTATCTGTCCAGTCTCCTGGATTAATGATGTCGGTCACTTAGTTTTAATTTAAGTGTTTTTCCCAAAATCACTTGGGTACAAGATGACTCCTACAAATCAATAAGTAAAAGAAAAATCATTCAACAGAAAAATGGGCCAAAATGCATCATTATTAGTGAGTAAGAATAAAGCAAGCCTCTGCCAGCTGGCGCCAAAGCTTTGGCTCGGTACCCTTTGTGGAAGCTCTGCAGGCAGTGGAAGGATAAGGGCAAGAGCAGCGTAGAGGAGCTAACGTCCTGATGTGGAAAAACCGCTTGGACTTGATGCACAGGGAAGAAGAGGAACCACCAGGCAAGCAGTAAACCATCACCTGGTCAGGGCAAAAACTGCAAAGGAGAAGGAGGAACCCACACAAAACTGGCACCAGGGCTTATCTCCCGTGTGACAGGGTGAGGGAGACAGATGGTCAAGCATATAAGGGTATGGATCTCCCATTATTCCATACACATCTCTGACTCCTTTTTAAAGGAGGTCTATCATGCCTTGCCAACGAGTTATTAGGTCAGGAGTAGGGGAGCACGCCTGTGATCACAGCACTCAGGAAGCTGAGGCATGAAGATACCAGTGAGCCTCAGGCCAGCCTGCCTCGAACCAGGGTTCAGTTCCAATTTTGCGGAAACTCATTCTTTATCCGTCAGCAACAACTTTCCTGCTCAGTTTGCATACACTTTTCCTGAGGATGGCGGGAAAGCAATCTGTCTGCTCATGCGCCTAGTGAACATTTCCACGTGACCAGATGCATTCTCATTGCTCTGCGCTCACCACGGCCTCAAACAGAACTTGTGCCCCTCAAGCTGGCTCTCCTCCCTGCTTGGGGCTGCCACCTGTGACACCTCCACCACTCAGCTCCACACAGCATGGAGACGGGAGCTCACAGGAGTTTGCACTTCTCTGTCCACCCTGCCCTCAGCTGTTTACTGGGTGACTTGGTCACGCAGTGTTCCAGTGTTCACCCACTCTCACACCAGCACCCTGCTCAGCCACTTGTCACTTATCCCCAGGCTCCTAGAGATTCGAGGTCTCCCTGAATTCAGCCTTCCCTTCCAGATGCCTCCACATGTGGAGTCTAAAAGGGTCCTCCTGTTTTGATCATTTTGCTCTCTGGCTTGAAAACTCTGTCTCTCTGTGTCTGTGTGTCGGTCTCTGTCTCTCTGTCTCTCTAAAGATCCTAAAGTTGATATTCAGTGTTCATAATTTGAAATAATACCTCATTGCTTGATAACCCTGTTCTTTTCAGGCAGACTGGCCTGTGCAGCCATGTTCATTCCTGCTGCCATGCCTTTGGGCTGGCCGTCCTGTGTTTCCTCTGCTTGACAATTGCAAGCACTCTAAGCACCAGCTAAGGTTTGAGCTCCCCCATGCCGTGTTCCCTAACCTTCAAATCTTGTGACTCTGCATCTATTCTTTATGGCCCCACCACCTCCCCTAAGGCTCTTCCCCTCCCTTCTATCATTTTCATGTTCTGGAAAAAGCACTATGCTTCTTTAGTTCCCCATGTACTTAGCTCTGCAGGAGTGAGCACAAACTAGATACTGCAAAGCAAGGGGCAAAGGTGAGTTCTGCACATAATTCAGGGCCTCAACAACAACAACAGTAGCTAATATTCATACATATGGGGGTGCTGTTACTTGTATCACAGTGTTCTCTTTTCTGACACAGTCCTGTGAAACAGTAAACATTATATTCCTCCTTCCACAGATGAGGGAAGTGAGTCACAGACTAACTTGCAAAATGTTACAAAGATAATGAAAGAGATGTCTGGGTTAAAATTCAGGCCGTCTGGGTCAGGCAGATTCTATTCCTTTTTCCAAGGGGTGAGGGATACTAGGTATCAAACCCAGGACCCTGAGTGTACAAGACAGGCAGTGTACCTCTGAGCTACACCGCCAGGCCCAGAATCTACTCGTGCCCACATTGCTGTATCATCACTAAGGAAATGAGTTGTGAAAAGGGGGGAGCAAAAATAGGAGAGTAAGTGTTAGGTGGTGGGATAAGTAAAGTGCAACCCATCTGGGACCCCACCTGTCTCTCAGGAGCTATTCCTAGTCACCACTCCTATTCCCCAGTAAATTTTCCTACCCTTAACCTCCATTGTTCCTAAGAATTCACTCTTCATCTTCAGCGAAAATGAACTCAGTGTGTCTGACTTCCAGTAGGTTGGGAGTGACGTTCTGTTATTTTTGGGTTTTTCTTTTACCTATTTCATCATAACCTGGGCAGTGCAGGTGACAGCAGACACAGTGCTGTCAATCCATCTGCTCCTCTTAGCTGACTTGCAGGTGCTTCGTGAAACGTTTTACTTTCCCTGATTTAAATCCTTGAAAGCAGGGTTACAACTCTGGGCCAAGCTTGGTGAATTCACTAAGACCGTGTCTCAAAATAAAATATATGAAGAAAAAAACAAGGAAAAAGGGTAAGAGGGCACAAATAGTACAAAGAGAGTGGAATAAAGAAAATTGAGAAAGAAGAAGGTAAAAACAGAAAGTCAGTGTGAACAGGGGATGTGAGGACAGTCTATGAAGCCCTTGAAGAAAGGGCTGTCACCTCAGGCACAATGCAGACAACAAAAGAAGAAAACTGATCCTTACAAGACTGTGAAGGAGTTGACCTCTACGACAGGTACTTGGCGCAGCCTTTGCTTCGGGCTGAGACCCGTACATGACAGGGTGTCATTGTCACAGGTGCAGAGCTCACATATGTTGCTAGTGCTGGTGGCATCCTGCACCATTTGTGCAGAATAATGGTTAGTGTTCTGTTCCACATCCAAAGGTTGAACCGTGATGGGTGTCAGGTTTGGTTGCTGAGCCTGCACTTGGTCTGGATGTGCAAGGGTCACCTCAGGATGCTGCTGAGGAGAAGCTTCAATCTCCGGCAGAGTCACAGAATGTTCAGCCTCTGCAATCCCTTTTGAAGTCATGATAAGATTCATATACATTGTGTGTACCACATCAGTGGGGAATGTTGGGCTCTTAGCTGTATCCTGACCCAGTGGTGTTGGATTTCTTGTTTGAAGTGGTACCACGTGTTGATTGACAGCCTTCATAGACGGTTCTGGAGGCTGAGAGGGGTTCACCTGCATCACTGAAGGAAGTTTAGTTTCAGTAGCAGGTGGTTGAGTTATGGAATGTTCCACATGCAACAACTGAACCATGCTGCTTGTCAGGTTTGGTTGCCGAGCTTGCACCTGGTCTGGCTGTGCAAGGGTCATCTCTGGTTTCTTCTGAGGAGCTGTATCCTCTAGCAGGGTCGTGGAATGTTCCACCTCCATTGTAACTTCAGGATGTAGGATACGGCCCATGTCCAGTGGTTGCCCCATGACACTGGTCAACATGTGAGGCTGAGCTGGAATCTGACCCGGTGGTTTGGGATTTATCATTTCAAGTGGTATTGTGTTCTGATCTACACCCTTTAATGATGGCTCTGCAGGCTGAGAGGGGTTCTCCGGCAAATTGGGTGTGAGTTGCGTCCCTGAAGTAGATGGAGGTATTGGATGGTCCAGTTTCACAGGCTGAATGATTGCAGGAAACACAGTTGGTCCCTGAGACTCTACCTGCCTTGAAGGTGGGAATCTTACATCACGATCCTTCAGAGAAGCAACTGTACCCTCCTCTGGGGCCACAAAATGTCCAGCCTCTTTAATGGCTTTTTCTCTCATAAGAGCCATTGTTTGGACTGTGCCACTGGGCAAGGTTGGAGGCTGAACTGGACCCTGACCCAGTGGTGCTGCAGTTGTTCTGTGAGGTGTTACTCTGTCTGGACCTAAAGCCTCCATAAATGGTGTTGGAGGCTGAGATGGGTTCTCTGGCAAAGGTGGTGAATGGAGAACCTTGGAAGTAGGTGGAGAAGGTCTACTATGTTCTACCCTCCAAGCCTGAATGTTGACAGGAGTCAGGTTGGGTTGTGGAGCCTCCACCTTCCTAGGGTGTGCAAGTGTCACCTCGGGATGCTTCAGAAGAGAAGCTGTGACCTCCTGTGGGCCCACAGAATGTTCATCATTTTTAATGGCTTTTGCATTCATGATAAGAGCCATATCCATTGGTTGTACCACTGCACTGTGCAATGTTGGACTCTGAGCTGTATCCTGCCCTGGTGCTGTTGGATTTGTCATTTGAGCTGGTACCATGTGTTGATCTCCAGCCTTCATAAATGGCTCTGGAGGCTGAGAGGGGCTCTCAGGCCTTGTTGAAGGAAATTGACTTCCTGCAACAGGTGGTGGAGGCAGGGAACGTTCCACATCCGAAAGTTTAAATATCACGGGAGTGAGACTTGGATGCTGCGTGTGCATCTGGTCTGGATGTGCAAGGGCCACATCAGGGTTCTTGTGAGGAGGAACTGTGACCTCCTGCACGGCTGTGGGATGTTCAGCCTCTGCAGTAAGTTCAGGATATAGGGTAGGGCCTGTATCCAGTTTTTGTACCATGACAGTGGGCAATGTTGGAGGCTGAGCTGGACCTAGAGCCAGCAGTGTAGGAGTTATTCTGTAAGATGATTCTCTACGTTGACCTAAAGCCTCCAGCAATGGTGCTGGAGGCTGGAATGGGGTTTCTGACAATGTTGGTGAAAGGAGAAACCCTGAAGTAGGTGGAGAAGTTCTCGTATGTTCTACATTCCAAGCCTGAATGTTGACAGGAGTCAACTTGGGTTGTTGAGCCTCCACCTTCCTGTGGTGTGTGAGTGTCACCTCAGGATGCTTCAGAGGAGAAGGTGTAACCTCCTGCAGGCCCACAGAATGTGCAGGCTCTGTAGTGAGTTTATCACTTGTGCTAAGCCACATGTCTAGCGGTGGGGTTGTGACAGGTGATAATGTGGGATGCTGAGTTGAATACTGACCAAGCATTGGAACTGGCAGCTCATTCACTGTTGGCCCTTGTGTCTTTTCAGAGGCTGAGTACAGTATTGGAGATGGTTCCTTGGGTATCTCCCCAGGTCTCAGGATGGAATTTGTCAAACGTGAGAGATGAGTTGCACTGCCCCTTAGAGATGGAACATTGATCTCCGGATTCTCTGACAGCCGATGTAAACCCTCCTCACTAAATAGCTTCTCTTGGTGTAGGATTAAAGAAGGTACAACCTGTTCAGCAGGCTGTGAGTCTCGATAAGGGTCTTCTCCCTCAGGTAGAGAGGACTGGATTTGTGGAGCCTCTGGATTTTTAGTCTGGGCCTCCAGCTGGTATTGTGATGATTCCTTGTGCTCACAGGGCTGTGTAGGTTGATCTGGCTTCAGCAGATATCCCAGGTGTAGGCTTTTGTGATCAGCTTTATCCGTACTCAGATCCACAGTATCATCCTGCAAGGTTTGTTTCTGATGCTGAGGATATTCTGATTGATGAGCAGCTCCAAAAACCTCCTTAGCAAGTTGCCAGTGCTGAGCTATATCCTTCAGTTTCAGGAGTGAAACAAACTTTGATGGTGTTGAACTCTTGTTCCCTAGTAGTAGACGCAGTACATGTGACTGGTGGTCTGCAGCCTGCTCTGAAGCAGAAGTCTCCTCCTTTCTTCTGACTTGAGAAGGCAGAGCTAGGTGTTCATTCTCATGCCCATCTACCATTGAATCCACCTCTGGGAGCCTCTGTGGCCCAACCAGCTTGTCATGCAGACCCTGATGTGGAACAGCAAACTTATCTGGATCCGGCAGTGACTCTTCAGTCGACTCCTCAGGTGTAAGTAAAATCTTCTCAGGTGCAGAGGTTCCTGGGTAATCCATTTCCCCTGACTCTGCTCGAGTAGCAAAGGTGTAGAGTGGATGAGACGAGTAAAGGAGCTTGTTAGGAAAAGATAAGTAGCTATGGTCAAAGAGCTCAGCTTCCATCTGGGCTGGGAATTGAGCCCACTCGGGATGTGGGGCTACCAGGACAAGTAGCCACAACTGTGGCCAAAACATGAACCTTGGTGCCCCAAAGCGCAATATAAACATCATACAATAAGGCTTGGTCAACAAGACCTAGGCCAGTTGCTTCCAGCAAAAACACTTGCTGAAATGTTTCTGCTGGCCACTTGCTGCCAGTGCCTTGGCAACCATGTACATTGTGCCCTACCCCACCACTTGTGACATCATTGTTTAAGAAGCAGGTAGGTTCTGGCTCAGAGGGGCTTACCATGGCCCCAAGAAGTCTGGCTACAGTGACCATGCCTGTTGTGCACTAGCAAAAAGAGCTTTTCCATCCTGTGCTATGCTTGTCACCCTAGTAACTCCCTTTGCAAACACAGCTGTTTTCTGCAGCCAGCCACGCTGGAGCACTGACCACATTGTTATAAATTAACTGAAACGCCACCATACTGTTCTGTATGCGTTGTCACTCGAGTAACCTGTTTGATGTATCAACCTTTGTTCCCTTTGTGAGACACAAATGTTCCTGGAATTAGTAGACCAAGGGCTGTAAATTCCCGTAAGGAAGGAACGGGTTAACCACCAACTGTGAAATGTCTCTGACCTCAGGCAAAGGGGAACAAAGGCCTTCCGCATTCCTGCTCTCCTCCCATCATTATTTACTTTGCGGTTTATTTTCTATAAAAGTCTGTCAAAATTTTAACCCAGTTACACAGCTTTGCAAACTCCAGCTGCACTGTGTCATTGGTGCCAGCTGAAATAAAGCGCTTTTTCTTTGTAAAAGACACTTTGCCCCATTTTTTTTGGACAAGAGCTCGGGGTCTCATTTTTGGGGCACAACAATGCCCAAGTCCCTGCTTCCAGCAGAGGTAACAGCAGGGCCCTGCAGGGCTACTCCCCATATCAAGGTAGGATTTGGGCCTCAGACCTGGGTAGCCCTGTGTTTTCAGCAGCCCTTTGGGTTGGGGTAGGACAGAGCTTCCCATGGAGGTCACAGGGCTGGGCCTCTGTACACTCAGAAATAGTAACCCAGTCCAGCAACCTAACCTTTTCTTTCTCCAAGCCACAATCCAGGAGAACTCCTTCCTCCTTTAGGTATACAGGTTCTAAGGAATCCAGCTGACCTCCAGAATGGGGACTAGTTAGGGCAGCAGACAGGAGAATACACAATATGGTGGTTTATTCCACAGTGTTGTCATTTGCTCTATTCTCCATCCAGTGCCATGTTTGATGATTCATTTCCCTCTGTTAGGCTGGGGCTGCATATACATTGTGATGATGCATCGTGCTTGCAGGAGGGGTTTTGGAGGTGAGCAATTGGATCTGAGAGAAAGGATTTGAGTCAGTTCTTTACATTAACATGTGAGAACTCTCCCTACCCTTCCATGCCTCAACACTACCATCTACATGTGACAGTGCCCTTTTTCACAGCACACATGGGAAGACTCTTATAATGTTAAAATCCTCCTGTTAAATAGTTTTCTTGAAACACTATTATAAACTGACTCCATTCACAGTTGTTCTTCATCCATGTACTACTTGTCTTTTACCTGACACAACCTAGGCATGGGAAACTCAAGAAGAGACTCGATTCATCTTCTTACCTCTCCTCCCTTGCATTAGGTGGGGCACATAATAATGGTTTTTTAAAAATCTGATTTCTAAACTCTACTGACTTCCTTTTCTCAAATTTTGTGGGAAACTAGATTGTTTAAAGTTTGAAGCATCTTTGGTTTTGTTTAAATTACACTGAAGTCATTCTGTGGGAAAAGTTGAGATCCTTTCCCAGAAAGCAACCAGATTCTCCACTTTTTAAAACAAACACTCCCCAATTTCTTAATCAAGACTCCCCAAGTTTAAGTGCTGAAGAAGTCCTGATCTCACTGCAGCCAGTCTGTTCTCTGCCCCTGAACTCAGCTAAGTCACATGACTTGTCATCCAATTGAAACTTCTGTAAATGTGCTAAAAACAACTATGTCACATAAAAACTGTGGTCACCCCAGGATATGCATTGTACTATGGCCTACAGTTATACTTACCTAGCTTTTTTTGCAACTCCTGCTTGCCACACTATAAAAAGGACAAACTCTTCATAATCAGTGCCTTCGACTGTGGAGATTACTCCTCTGGGGACTGCCAGCAGTCAGTAAAATTTCCTTTCTTCTCCTGAGCTCCTGGCTACTGCAGACTCAGTTTTACTGCTACAGTTACACTGGCATGAAACTGTTTTTGTCCTTTCCTTTCTAAACATCCTAAAAGTAGTAAGTGATGATAATTTTCTTAAAGAAATTACTTTGGAAAATCAATCCCTAAAGGTTTTGTACAATGGATTTGCAGAAAGGTTCTTTGGTAAAATATTCTACTTCAGTTGTGGGGAGGTGCTGACCCCTAGGTACAGACCATACTGAGAAGGCAGAAGAGTGTTCAAAGCTGTAGCACAATTGACTTCAGGGCTGTAGGCACATTGATCCTGGAAATCTTGTGTGAGGGGAGCTCCAAAAGGACCTGTGTTTAAGCAGCCTGACTTCTCTGTCCTTGAGAGGAACTCTAGCTCCTCCCTCAGGTCCACAAATATGAAAGTACCTGAGAGGCCTCAATTCTACCTGTTTAACTTCAAATGAGGGTTCAGGGCCAAGAATGGGACTTGAGGAAAAATGACAGAAATTTCCTGTACTAGGAAGCAGTCTCAGACTTTCATGTTTTCCTGAGACATGCCTGCAGTCTTCCAAATCCTTCTGGGCCTTTTGGTGACAGTGGTGTGTTATTTTTGCTATATTGAGCACTGAACCCAAGGCATCTTACATGCTAGCAAGTGCACACAACTAGGCTCCCACCCCCAGCCCTTTATATTCAGTGCTGCTGGATGTTTTGAATCAGGTCTACCCTGTTATTCTATCCTTGTGCTTTTGCTGCAGGTAGCTGAGTTAGTTAGAAATTCTATAGGCAGTGAGACATGGCTGGGTCCTAGAAGGAGCCAGTGCGGAAACTCAGATACCTTGCCCATAGGGATGAGACAGACACTTCCTGCTGTGGGCCAGGCCTCAGTCCAAAACATCAAACAAGTACATCCACATCCTAAGGACTGCCATTCTAAGTAGTTCCCTGTCACCCCGAGGAAGTCAGGAGTCACCATTCAAACCCCCTAGGGCAGGGTCACTGCTCCCTGAGAATGACTGCTTTCTACATGACTGACTTTCCCATTTGTCCCTAATTAATCAATTTTACCCAAGCAATTGTTCTTATTGGCTAACCACACTTCTGTCCCACCTTATGCCTAGCTGCCTTGTGAGTTCCCAGTTTTCCCTGCATTGAACTGATGATTTTACTCTATAAAAGTCCCTAGAAAAGACAGAGTGCTTGACAACTTGCTCTGGACCGCTTCTCTCTCTCTCTCAGATAGAGGCTTTCTTACTCTCAATACATATATTGTGCTCTTATGCTCCTTTGTTCCTAAAATTCATTCTTTGATTTTAGAGAACACAAATTTGTACCAGACTTAGTAGGTTCAGAGGTTCATTCCCCTATGTCATTTGGAGGTCCCACCAAGATCATTGGCTGGAGGTAAGAGGTTGATTTTGTTTCATAGCTTCTGGACTGGGACTGATTGAGGTAACAAATTTTTATGCTTCAAATTTTGTTTTCTGTTTCATTGTTTATAATTGCTTTGTCTCTTATAGTTTTGTTAAAATGCTAAATGTAAGTTAAAACGTGGAAAGGTTATAGTTATGATATTTCTTTAACAGTACATTTTTATTATTTTTTTATCGGTTGAATTTAAAATAATTGCTAAAGTTACTGGTACCCCTTGCTTGACTGTATTTATACAATAGCACTAGAGATAATAATAATAGGACACCCCTCACAGACTTTAATGTGAACTTCTGTAAAATGGTTCTCTTCAATAAAATCTAATTCAGACTTAAAAAGCATACATGCCTACAGTAATATGTGGAATTCCTTCCACCATTTAAAAAGCACTAGGCTGGTGGCTATTCTTCAAGACGTGCAGGACAGGTTTCACTAGGCAGACTGGCTCTGATCCTCCTCTGTACTCTAGAGGAAATGTCAAGTCTGTTCTGCTTCAGTGTCCTTTCTGTCACTTTAACGCTACTCTTTTCCCAGTTTGTATTCTCCTTATAGAGGCATATAAAATTAGGAAAAAAGTCTAGATTATTCCAACCTTTTCCTGCTAAGTGAAGCCCATTAGAAAATGAGTGTTTGCTAATGCTGAAGATAGGGAAGTCATCTTAGATGCCGCACACACACCCTATCTCTGGGTTAGATGAGACATCAGAATACTGCCCATCCAGGAGTCCACACGTGAGAGTCATGTCCTGGCTGTGTTTGGGGTAAATCTCTTTAGAGATTAAACCTGAGACACAGTGGTGAGAACTGGCTTCCATGTGACAGTGGAAGAAGCTATCCCCAAAAGCAGCACACATATGGGACCTAAACACATTTAGAATAAAGGGGCTTTCCAACTTTTCAAGTTGTGGACTTTAAAACTTTGTTGTAAAAATATAGAGCACTAGGAAATGATCTTACTCAGGTTTTAACTATCCCTTTAGAACTTTGACAGTCAGTGTTCACAATAGCTGTCACTCCTAAAAACAGAGGACAGATTTCCTCAGCATCCAGTTGGTGAATCCCCATTAAAACCAGTGGGCAAGGCAGTCAGTGGAGTGCTAACCAGACAGGCAACTGGATTTCTTTCTGGAGAATGATTTCTGGTTGTGTGGGGCCTATGCAAACTGACAACAACTGAGGGGTCATGGCCAAGACACCCACGGTTTCCTCGGTGGGCACTGGCTCCCCAGCCACAGAAAACTCCACTTCCTTATCTACCTGGATCTTTCTGGTAGTAAGCTAAAGGTGTTCCCTAAACTTTTCAGGTAGTTAAGACTACTTCTCTCAAAACTAGGCTAAGGCACCTGCAACAGCTTTTTATATCTGAAAAGAAACTAGCAGGAAAGGATTTACATTTGTGCCTTACCTATGCAGAAGCAACATGAGAGATACCCAGGGAACATCTATCAAATAGGAATAAAAAGGGATGCTTTTGTTTATCTCCTTTTTGCATAGCTAGATAGCTCAATATCATTCATAGCTCAGTGAAAATTTCCTGAGTTCAATTCCTGACCCTGAAAAAATTGTTTCATACCCTTATGCCTCACTTTTTGCATTCTGGACATGGGCAACTCAATGCAAAGGCCCCTTACTCCTTTGAGATGTGTTCTTAAGCTCTAGAAGATGTTCAACCCTTCTATGTTGAAAAAGAGACAATTGGTATTTCTCTGCAGGAGTGCATAGACTACCCACCCCCTAGAGCCAAAGTGGAATACAGAGGGAATTGTTAATTATGATGTTCTTTTACAACTGAAATCATACTGTAAGAAACAGGGAAAATGGTTAGAATTCTATTGTGTTCCAACTGTCTTTGCATGAAGAGATGATTCTTATCTATGCTCCAGGTGTCATTATAACCCTTATGAGACCACACTCATTCATAGGTCTCTTTCTCTTAGTGACTTAAATAAAACCATAACTAGGAAAAATTTTAGATGATTCTGATAAGTACATTGATGTTTATAGAGGAGTTATTTAGACCTATGAGCTAGGCTGGAAAGATGCAATGTTATTCTTAAATCAAATATTGACTTCTACTGAGAATCAGGCAGCATTACAAGCTGCTATTACTTTTGGAGATGAATACGGTGTTAGTTTAAGTAGGCCAAAGATAGAAGCCAAGAGAACCACCAGTTCCCACTGGTGAACAAGCAGTTCCCACCCAGGACCCCAAGTGGCATGACAACAATACAGGAGATTGGAACAGGAGACATTTTCAAGTGTGTATTCTCAAAGGTCTCAGGAGGAGAAAAATTGAGCCTTCTGGTGATTTTAAATCATCAGCTATTTCTCAGGAGGAAAGTGAAAACTCCTCTGACTTCTTAGATCATTGATCAGAGGCACTAATGAAACGTATGTCCATAGATCCTGATTCGGTAGAGGGACAGATTTGGCTTAAAGACATGCTTATTACCCAGTCAACTCCAGACATTAGAAAAAAGATAGGCTTTGCTCCAGATAGTTCACTTATCCTTTATTAAAAGCTGACTCCTTAGTATTCTGTAATCAGGACTGGGAGAAATCCAAGAGACTCCCAAAATGGCTGCCTTTATTGTGGCCACAAAAGCACAGGCCTTAACTCTGATTCTTGGGGCTCCAAGAAAAGCTTGATGATGATACTTACCTGCTATCACTGCCACAAGCCAGGCCACTTTAAGGAAAAAGTTCTCTATGACTCAAACTCCAGAAGAAAAATAAGGTTGACCAATTTTACTATATATAAACAACAAAAATTTGCACGGCAACAAATTCACCACAAGATCAAGGGACAAATTAAAAACCTGGGAGAAAATGTTTGCAACATGTAACATAGATGTATTAGTCAGCTTGCTGGTACTGGGACTTAGCACCTGACACCCACAACTTAAAGGATGAAGAATGTATCCTTTCGTGGGGTTCGGTGGGGTGGATGGGCCTTCAGTCCATGGTCAGCTGACCCCAAGGCAGAAAAAACATGGCAGAGGGGCAGCAAAAGGGAAAGTTGCTCACCTCAAGGCAGCCAGAAGCACAGAGAAAGGGAACAGTGAGAGAGACACAGACAGACAGACAGACAGACAGGCTGCCAACAGGATAGGCCCTTTCTAGGTCCATTCTGAGTGACCTGCACCCTCTACCAGGCACTGCCCCTAACAGCACAGCTGTCTCTGAACCCGTCTATGGACTTGCCCAGGCATTTCCGACCCTGTGGCCTGCAAACGGGACACACTTGCATTTATAATAAAGTATCTCTTTAAAAGCTGTTTTGTAACTGTCTACATAGACTCTAATACATGAGGCCCAAGGCTGTTTCTTCTCACCCATCACAGCCCCAGTGAGCCAGGGGTGCCCAGCCCTCCCTCACCTATCTATTGTGCGTGCAGTGCCTGAACATCCAGTCACTTTCCTAAAGCCCCCGCTAGAGACAGAAGAGCCTTTCAGGAAAAGGTTTTTGACCCAATCTAGGACAACGAGTAAGGCATGACCATCCCTGTGATGTAAAGGGATTTGATAAAAAGAGACCAAAACCCCAGCAGAAAAATGAATAAAAAAACACCAAAGAGCAAATCCCTTTGAATGCCAGGAAATGACTCTTGCATGCAAAAACAAACAAACAAACAAAAAGGCTCAATTTGTCTCAAAGCAAGACAAGTACTAACCGAAATCACTCAGAGACTGTGTTTTCACCTATTAGATGGACAAAAGTGTAAAAGGTGGGTCAGTATTCGGTTGATGAGGCTTTAGAATATTGGGAGCACCAGTGGATACCGCTATAGGGATGTGAAAGGGGAGATTTCAAACAAAATGAGCTGTATCTTTGCTTTTGATGAGACAGTCCGTATTAGGGATGCACCCCAAAGTCGGCTACCGAGGAGGGCAACGGAAACACGCACAAGTTTGCTCAGGGTAGCACAGTCTGAAATCGCCAGGCCCTGCAAACTAGCAAAGCACTTCACCACTGAATAAGGGAAGAAGCATCTGCAGGACAGAGCGCGTGCGGCTGAGGCTCAAACAGGGCGCTTTACACGACTGAACCTCGGTGACGTCTAAGGCAGATTGCTGCGTTATAAAAGTAACAGCAACAAAAAGCTTAGTGTACAGGTGAATATCCCTCACCCAAATACGTGTAAACTGGAAATGCTTCAGACGTTTTGTTTGGGTTTTGGAATATCTGCGTTACTGATCTTGAGATATCTTGGTAGTGAGACCCAAGTCACAATACGAAATTCCTTTTTATTTCAGAAATACCTTATACTGTAGCTGCATGTAACTGTGTGGAATATTTGGTGTACTTGCAGTGGGGCTTTTTTGTAATTCAGACTTTATTGCTTATTAGCTATGTCATTCCATATAATCTGAGGTAAGGAGGCTTTGAGAAAATATACCGGGATGAGGGCAGTGTTGGTGGAAGTGTCATAAGAAGCACCCTGTGGCCACCATCACACCCAGAAATTTGTAATTTCACATAAAAATGATAAAAATAGTTCACTGGTACTCAGCTAGCATTAGTCTTCCTAATCTAGCAAACTCAATAAGCCTGAACAATTTCAGAATCTTCAGAACAAAATGAAACAAAAAATCTTTTCTCACTCCCAGATGTTGCTTTCGAAAAACATATCAACATAACAAAAAGCACACAGTTGGCATATTCTAATTGGCAACTTAATTCTAATTCAAGAAACAAAATATGATTCAGCTTTTTAAAATGAAATTAAACTCCTCTGTAATTATACTTACTTTATAATTCAAACACTTTAACCAAGGCCAAACCTTAAAAGCCACAGATATGTTTCAAATTGCTTTTTTTTTTTGTACCAGGGATGGAACTCACAACCTTACACTTGTCAGGCAGGTGCTGTGCTGCTCAGCTATGTCCCCAACCTTCAGATTGCTCTTATGCTAAGGTAATTTCTTTAAAAATTAACTTTTCAGGGGCTGGGGATTTAGCTCAGCGGCATAAGCGCCTGCCTTGCAAGCATGTGGTCATGAGTTCGATCTCTGGTACCGGTAAAAATACAAAAAAAAAGAAAGAAAAAGAAAAAAACCACAACAATCCAGCCTCCCAGATATACAGCAGAAGTGGCATGTTCTTAAAACTGAGGGGTGGCCAGGTGTGGTGGTGAATTCTTATAATCCCAGCACTCAGGAAGCTGAGACAGGACTGCCTGGAGTTCAAGGCCAGACTAAACTGCATAGCAAGACCCTGTTCCCCCAAAACAAACAAAAACTAAGAGGCCACATAAAGTCACTATAAATCACATACAAACATCTGTAGAAGACCATTTGGATGGCCCTCTTTGAATGCAGAACAGCTACCTCCACATACTGATACATACAGAGCTGGCATAGCCATTTCCTTCTCCCTTCAACTGGCTCTAAGCAATGTGACTACGGCTGGCTGAGGTGTTGATGTGGAATCTTTGAAGCTAGATAATAGTCACTGTTTCCTTGCCTTGTGTCTCCCTATGAACAGTTGAGCACAGCGGGGTGGCAGAGCCACATAGCTCCAGGAATGTCAACTGGGTCCAAGCCTCAGGATGAGAGGCCATGACTTCCCAGGGAATAAAAGTTTACATATCAGAAACTGAAGCAACAGCTTCCTCAACGTTCAAATGCTGCTCCGGTTGTATGATGCAGATTGGTCTTTCTGCATAGCCTTCTCTCTGCATATTGCAGAGGAGCTTTCTGGCCCCCTGGCCAGCCCAGCTCACAGCACTCATGTAATTCTCAGTCACTGACCCTCCAGCCACTCCCTTCGTCATGAATGAGTGAATTCTGGGTGAGGCCTTTGTCCTGTGAATCCTCACCTGGACCAGACTCAGGACCCCGTGGCTGCCCATAACTGTAAATACGCGTTAGTGTCTTTACTCCTGCCTCGGTTGCACTGTAGGTGATAGATTGGAATGAACTCACCAGGATTCCAATAACACCTCAAAAGGATTACAAATACAAACTTTCTGGACTTCAAGGAGGACAAGAAAGGGGATTACAACAAACATCAATAAATTTTCCTAGTAAATGTACACCAATAGTGTCCTTTCTTAATGAGTTTCAAAGCCAAGCATGGACAACAGTTCAGCATCTGAAAAGACTGCCACGTACATTAAAAAAGATGCAGATTGATAAATACATTGGGCTTGAAAAGTCACTACAAAAACAAAGGAAGGTTTGGGCTGGGGATGTACCTCAACAGCACAGTGGCTGCCTAGTCCACAGTTCAATTGCTAGTACCAAAAAAAGAGCAAGATTTCAAATGTGGTTTTTTGTTGAACCATGTAAAGACCTCAGTTATCCAACAAAAACACATCAGACACAGAAATAAAATTTTATGAAAATCACTGTTTCCAACAATATACAAATTATTAAGGTATCACTTACTCCCATACTAGTATATGCAGCAAAGAAAACATTTTTTCATTCTACTATTTATTTACTTACATTTTGGGGGGTGTTGAGACAAGATCTGGCTATATTATTCAGGCTGGCCTTGAAATCACTATGTAGCCCAGCCTGGCGTTGAACTCACGGCAATCCTCCTGCCTCAGCCTCCTGAGTGCAAAATGAAATGTTTAAATAATATTGATGCAATTTTTTCTTTTCTCTCCTTCTCTGTCTTTTGTTTTGTTTTTGAGACAAGTTCGCCCTATGTATCCCAGGCTGGCCTCCAATGTATAATTCTACCTCAACTTCCAGAGTGCTTTGATTACAAGATTGCACCACCACACCTTGCTTTATGCAAAAGTCTTCTAACGTATCTGACAGATTGGCTTTTTCTTTTTTTTTTTTTAATCGATACCAGGGATCAAACTCACAACTGCCTGCTTGCAAGGCATGTGCTTATGCTGCTGAGCTAAATCCCCAGCCCCCTAGATTGGCTTTTATACTCACCTATTACTCACATGATTGAAAGCTCTCATGATCAAACACCTTGACCCAGCCAAACATGGTGGTGCTCGCCTATAATCCTAGAACTCAGGAGGCTGAGGCAGGAGGATCACTGTATGTTTGAGGGCTGTTTGGGCTACAAAGTGAGTTCAAGGTTCTCAACTGCATAGTGAGACCCTGTCTCAAAAAGACAAAAAAACAAAACAAAACAAAAAACATTGTGACCCAAATCAAAAGTCTAAACAGTTGTCAGTTTTTTTAAATGAAAGGAGTTCATTGTTGAAAAATAAAAAGTAACTACAAAGAGCATGAAATAAAGTGCAAACACTGCTATTTAAATTTCTTTGATGTAATTCTGCTTCTAGTTAAGTAAGAGAAAAGATAAAGACTTTGGGGTACAAACCTATTAATGTGGATCATGCTATGAAGTACCTGTCTACACGTTCTCATTCTCCTTGAAAAGCCACCACATCCACTAGAGTAAGTTCATATAAATAAACTGATTACTCCTTATGTTTGTACATTTACAGAGCTTAACAGGCTTCATAAATTACTGCATACTGAACAGTAACATTTCCACCATCTATTAAGGCAGTTTTGTAAAAATAATTTAATTGACCAGATCTCTTCATGAACTTTCTGCTTACATCTATTGTGTAAGCAACATACAAAAACCATATTCTATATATACTAAAAAAAAAAAAAAAAAAAACACCTCAGTACCAGAAAATGGTAATGAAAGCTGTGGAAACCAGTTTACTTTCTAAGGGACACTCTTCCCTTATCTCAGATTCCAAGGGCTAGTTGTCCCCTTCAGGTCTGTGCTCCTCAGTGCTTCACCAAATCAACCCAATTCCAGCCCGGAGCAAGCTCCTCTTCCTGATCTGTTTTATCTGCCAGTTTGTGTTTCTGAGTTTTTGAAAGTTGTCCTTTTTGTCGTTTTTCTAACTTGATGGGGTTATACTAGGTGTGTTAATTACATTTCTCTTGTTAGATAGACAAAATACCCAACACCCACAAGATAAGGGAGGTTTATTTAGCTCCCAGTTTGTAGAGGTTTCAGTCCACCCTCAGCTGGCTCCAGGCAAGGTGGAGAGGCACAGGAAAAGTTCTTGGTGGGCATCAAGGGAGAGGGTAAGATGAGTTTATTTCTGTATCCATGCTGCCAGGATTAGGACCAAACCAATCAGTGGGCTGATTTAGTAACCACCCACCCTTAATCCTATCACTGCACCTATCACACACTCTAGATCTGGTCACCTCTGACAATGCCCCACCTATGACTGCAGGAGGCTTTGGAGGGGCATCTAGACACAAGCCATAACATTAGGAGTTTCAACTGAGATGACAGTGCTATGGATGTTGAACGAATGGGACAGTGATTCTCTGCAAACAGCTCTTTATTCTCCTTGGCGTAGTCAAAGGATGTATAGGTCACTGCTGTTCTCAGGTTAATTTCCACTGCTTCCCGGAACTTCAGTTTACTTTGTTTTACAGCGATGATATGTTATTGTTTTTTTAAAAGCCTTCATACATGTAATTGGGGCAGGGCTGGAGGTATGTTTCTATCCAGGAAATCTCTACTAAAAAGGCATTGGGGGTCACCTTTTCATCTATCCCATGTGGAAATGAAACTGGACATAATTCCCAGAAACAGTTGTCTCCTTCATAAATAGAACCTAACGCTTTAGCTCCATCTCCTGGTCCTCAAGTGAGTCCAGTGGCCCCAGCTCAGCCCCCTCCTTGCACCCAGCTCTGACCCTCGCCAGCATGCTGTTGGGGCTGGAGACAGTGGGCTTCAGGCTTCAGGCTTCAGGCCAGCAGGCATCTGGGGAGAAGCTGCCACACACCTGTGCTTTGACTGTGAGGGTCACAGGGAGTCATCTGTGGGGTCTCCTTGTGGCATGGTGTTTGCCCTTAAGGTTCCAGGGCTTGGAGAATTTGAGACTTCGGATCTTCTTCTTTTTTTTTTTTTAATTTATTTAAGGAGAAAAAAAAGCAGAGAAAGGATACCAGTTATACAGATTTACAGAAAAAAATAAACAGTAGGAAATCACTAGTTAATGGATTACATATTGTCATCTTAGAAATAATTGTTCAAGTCACAAAATTAAAGCTTGTAAAGTGGACATTCCAACAATGATACTGCAAAAGTTCTGTTCAATGATCCAATAAAACTCAGTGATATCATTTTCTATCTTATACACTTAAATATACCTGCAGTTATATCATTTAGAGCCCTTTCTTTTCCTCTTTTGTACAATGACAATTACACATTTTGGGTTTTGTTGCTCCCACAGTTCTTACTACTTTTGTGGAAGGGAGTAGAACCAAATGTGACTTAACAGAACAGAGTCAATCAAATCAAAAGGGTGGACATAATAGATAATGTAAAAGCATAATACAAGGTGATCAATAATGGTTACCATAATGCCTCCCGCTATCTCTAATAGAATTGCCTATATCATCAGTTATAATAAAATTGAACAAAACAATAAAGAACAAAACCAACAAAACCAAAACATTGGATACATTGTAGGTCTTCAAAAGTAGATAAAAGTCAACGAGAATGGGCGTCATAATGAATCTCACTATCTTCACAGCTGTTGCCTAAACTTTTGAACCTGGTACTATCCAGCAAAACAGAATAGAGGAACATCAGTCAAAAACAAGATGGTGAGAGCAACACAGGGCTTCAAATCAAGATAATGGAAAGTCAAAGTGGGTTACTATAATATATCCTGCTATTTTTATTTATTTTTCCCTTAATTAAAAGGATAAAAATAAAAAAGTAAATAATGGAGTGGAGATTGAGATAAAAGAGGGCATAACAGCAAAACAGCACAGATCAAAACACAACCATTTAAGCAGAATAGTGTTTCACCACAAGATAATCCTGACATAAAAGTAGTTACCATATTGTGTCTTTCCTTGAAATCCTTGAGTACAACTTTGTATACTGTAGCATTAAATATATCAAAACAATGTAAAACCATTTAAGAGAATGACAGCATTACAGGGTATTTAGAATCAACTAACAGAAAATGAACACTGGTTTCTGTATAATCTCCTTGTCTTTAAAAGTTTTTGCTTATACTATCATACATAATAAAATCCAATAAGATACAACCTGTTTAGACCAATGGAGACAGAAGAACAAAATGAGATTTCATTGATGAGACTTCAAAACAAGATGATACTAAATCAGTATTACATATTAAGACATCATTTTCTCCAAAATAGCAGTTCCTATCATCCAATCTTCTCTGCCTCATTTCTGTTGAGCTCTTTTTCTGTCAGTAGCTGTCAGTTTGTCTTCTTCATTTTGTTCTCTGCTCCATTCATTGTGGCCTCCCCCCCACTATTTCTGGATTCTCTGTATTTTTCTTTTTTTAGAATATCCTGCAATACTCTCTGTAGAGTTGAATTGGTGGTTGCAAATTCCCCCAGTTCCTCTTTATCCTGGAAGCACCTTGTTTTTCCATCAATTTCCAGGGACAGTTGTGCAGGATATCTCAATCTTGGCTGGAGATTATTATCTTTCAAAGCTTGAATTATTTCCCCCCACGCTCTTCATGATTTGATGGTTTGTGCAGAGAAATCTGCTGTAATTCTGATGGGTGCTCCCTTGTAAGTGGTCTGTTTCTTGTCTCTGACAGCTTTTAATATTCTGTTCTTGTATTGAATTTCTGGAATTTTTATTATTATATGCCTGGGTGTTGCTCTGTTTGGGTTGTAGGTGGCTGGGGTCCTGTGTGCCTCATACATCTGAGTATCTTTACCTTTTGCTAAATTAGGAAAATTCTCCTGGATTATTTCTGTGAGTAGCTTTTGTAGTTCACTTGTTTGTGTCCCTACTTCTTCTTTTATGTTCTTAATTCTTAAGTTATGGATCCTCTTATCATCTTCTTGTCTTTGTATTATTGCTGTTTGTTTCTTTGTTATTTTTAAGAAGTTTTTCCTTTCATTCTCCCATATTATAAATCTGCCCTCCAGTTCAGATAGTCTGTCCTTAGTTTCTTTCAAGCTGTTATGCCAGTTTTCGATAGAGTTTTTAGTTTCCTGGTAGTCCCTTTGAACCTGCTTCACGTATTCTATGCTTTCTCTATTTTCTCCATCAAACAATTCTCCCCTCTTTTTCTGTTCTTCCATTCCACCATCCGTTTTTTCTTGTGTGGTGCTTAGCATTTCTCTAACTATTCTGCTTACTTCTAGCTTCAGGTCATTAATAACTTCATTCCTGAACTAATCTATGAGGCTCTCTAGATGGCGCTTTATGTCTATTGGTGTGGTGACCGCTATTACCTGTTTCTCAGGATTAGGGGCCGAGGAGCCTTTCTTGTTGCTGCCTCTTCCCATATTCTTTGTTCCTTATATATGCAAGCTTATATAGGAGGCCCAGCTTCCCTCCCTGTCAGCCACAGCCTGATCGAATTGCGCCAGCTAGGTGTTCCTGCCCACCACAGCACACCAGGAAGTTCCAGACCAGGCAGCCTACGCGGGGCCTGCCCCTCCAGGCCACCCTCAGGCTCTGGGATCTGGGTTGGGCTAGCCTACTGGGTCTGCCAGCAGCATCACGTAGCCTAGGCACTTCTCACCAATCCTGCTTGAGAGGGGGATACGTGGCTGGAGTCGCTGCAGCGCCCCGCTCCCACAAGTCTGCCCAGTCCCAGAATGTCCTCCGCTGGAGTCAAACTGTGGTAGAGTGTCAGTTTCTCTCACTCACCTCACCACAAGTCAGTGCACGGCTCCCCGCCCATCCTGTTTTCAACTCCGTTCACAGATTCCCGTTCTCAGAGCTTCTGTGCATCTCTCTCACTGCCGAGCTGATGTAGACGCAGCTGCTGAGCGGCGGGAAACCCAAATCACGGCTTCCAATGGCGCAGGCTCCAGCCTCCACACTGAGACCCCTCTGTTCCTGTTCTAGCACCAGGACTGCATTCTAAGTTGGTTTCTCTCAGCCTAGTTCGTTCCTGGGTCAGCAGAGCATATCTCCACCTGCTTATGTCTCCTTACTCCGCACCACTCCTGACTTCTGAGCCGAGTCTTTTAGAGAGCCTCCGTAGCTGCTGTTATCTGTCCGCCATGTTTTCCCGGAAGTCGAGACTTCGGATCTTCAACCTGCACTGATACTAGAAAGGAATGGGAAAACACACACATGTTCAGTTATCTCTGCAAAAAGACATACAAAGGAAGACATGCTGGAACTTAGTGAGACTGGTCACCTAAGGAAGTTACAGAGGAGCAGGGCGAGCTGAGAGGACAGAAGAGGCTGGAGGAGGAAGTGGCACGAGCTTCTGCAGTTTTATCTTTGCACTTTCTATATCCCAAAAATAGTGAAGTCAATAGACTGGGAGGAAACTCTAAAGTGGACAAAGGCAAGTTGACCATACCCATATTTAAATGCTCACAACCACAGAAAAGAAGTAAAACTAGTTTTTAACTATAGAGCCTCAGAGTAAAGACAGAAAGAACAGCAGCATGGAGCTCTCATTGGTGAGTAGTTGGCTAATCACGTTGCCTCGCTAGATAATGATGAACCCACTGGCCCTGTATTATAGGGGTAATAAGTGCAAATGTTAAGAGTGAGACTTCAGTGCTATTTTGTTTTGTGGTACTGGGGGTCGAGCCCAGCAGCACTGTACCACTGAGCTACATCCTGACTGTCTGATTGATTGACTGAGATAGTGTCTCATGGAGTTGTCCAAGCTGGCCTTGAACTTGTGACCCTCCTGCCTCAATCTCCTGAGTAGTTAGAATTTCTCACTGCACCTGGCTAATAGGCATTAAGTACATGATGGCCAGAAAAGGAAGTAAGCAATATGAAAACAGGCAATGAACATTTTGCTACTGGATGACAACAAGAAATATCAGTAAGAACTCATGATTTTAGATCACCCCAGTTACATATGTGTCCACGGTTATATGTGTGTCCCTGAATACACACTTACTCGCATGGTGTAGGAAGCCATTGAAGCTGGAGATTGATCACATGTGTGGGGCTAAAGCAAGGCCAGCCCCCCCCAAAAAAAAAAACAGAGAGACCAAAACCAGCTATGTAAACAAGTTGTTCCAGCACCAAGAAGGCAGGGGCCAGGGCTGCCAAGCCATGGGCTGCTAGGCAGAGCGGCTGAAATTGACCTGTCTTTCCCAGTGTAAACAAAGGTGCTACAGTGGTCGAGCAGTTCCTTTTCTCCCATCAGGAGGATAAGGGCTCCACCTGACCCCAGCTTTGTCTTTTAATTTTCTCATCCTCTCACTGTCCTTAACCCCAAGAACCTCAGGTGCTGCATTAGGTCGTGGCGAAATTCTTTGAAAAGAAGTCATAAAAAGCAGAGACACACTGCAGAGAAACTGTTTAAAAGAGACTAAGAAAAATAACAATTAAATGAAATGCTTGTCCTTGGATCAGGGCCTGGGCTAAACTGCTTTTATCTTCTTTGTTATGACGGACTCCTGGGACAACTGGTGTGTTACTCAGATGTCTTCTCTGTGACAATATACGGGGGAAAATCAACATAAAGGACCAAAAATGTATGCAGATTCCATTTCAGAGATTTTGGTTTATGGTCCCTTGGCCCCATGGGTACCTCCCCCCAAAATAAATAAGTAAAATAAAAGTAAGCTGCAAGGCACAACAGGTGTTTTTGTACAGGTAAGAAGTTTATATGGGGCCAGGCTGGTCTTCAACTTGCAAGGATCCTCCTGCCTCAGCCTCCAGAGTGCTGGGATTACAGGCATGAGCCACCACGCCCGGCTAACTATGAGTAATTTTTATATTCATAGCATAATAAATATGGGTAGAAATCTTAAAATCCTATTAAGAAATTAGTGGCAAACAGAAAATTGAAAAAAAAAAAAAAACAGAATATAAGCTAATAACGTACAAACAACTGCGTGTTGTTTTTTGGTGGCCCTGAGGATCAAAGCCAGGACCTCCTGCATGCTAGGTAAGCCCTCTCCCACTGCGCCCCCGCCCCTGCCTCAGCCCTTTGGAGCTTCTGTTTATTCTGAAAATATACCCAAATAACAAAACTAACTCCAGGCTGGTCCGAAGGTGGTGAGTTATCTCCATTGATTGCTCACAGTCAGTACAGACTGAACTCCTTGCTCTACTCTCTCCCCCCTTCTCACTACTGCACTTGACTAGTAAAAAAAAACTAACTCCAGAAAGACTCCCATCCCACAAGTTCTGCTAGGGATTGATCTCCCAGCCCACTCAGAACAAGAAGTTTTTCAGTCTTTACACCCCTGGTTGAAAATTAGAGACAAGATAGGTGAAAGGGGGCCACGGATTTAGCTTAGTGGTGAAAGGGTTAACTCCCTAACTCCCCAGAGTGGGGAATAAAAGGGTTAACTCCCTAACTCCCCAGAGCGGGGAATGAAAGGGTTAACTCCCTAACTCCCCAGAGCTATCAGAGCAGAGCAGAAAAAAATGCCTAACTCCCCAGAGCTATCAGAGCAGAGAAAAAAAAAAAAAAAGAATGCACCTGCAAGGTTGTTCTGTCTCAACGAGATAAGTAAGACAAGTAACTGTTCTGTTCTGGGCACATAGTGACTGGGCTAGGACCCCCAGTCTCCATGGTTACTCAACCCCAAACCCCTCCAATCGACTTCTGCCAAGTCCTATGCTGCTCAAAATTAACCAATGCAATCTGCTTCTGTAAACTTGCTTGCCTCCCGCTTGCGCCCTTAAAAACCCTGCACAATTCCCCCTCGGGGGCCCTCCGCACTTGTTTGCCTGGGGGACCCCATGCGCATGGAAATAAACTTTTTTGGGGTCTTCTTCCCTGCGACGCCGGTTCTTGCACTACGTCCAGTCCTTTTGCCTGCCACAGCCTACCTCTTATGTCTAAGGCCTGGAGACTCCTCGTCCTCGTGGAGGACCAGCTGGAAGCCACTTTGATTATGTTCTACCACAAAAGGGGATCATACAGCCCCGCCCAGGGCCAGGCGCGCCCCCGCGACAGGCCGAGTGCGTGTGTTCAAGCAACTTCCCGCCGGCCAGGCAGGCACCTAGCCCAGGCAGCGGCAACCATGCGAGGTAGAGGTGAGGGGTGGGGGGTTGGGGGGTGGGGGGTGGGTGGAAGGGGTGAGGGGGTGTTTGGGTTGGGAGGATGGGGGGTTGGTGTTGGGGTGGTTATCTAAGCGTTGCGCGCTCCCGCGAGGAGGCCACCAATAGAAAGTCCCGCCAGGTCGTGCTCGCGCACGCAGGGTGGGCGGAAGAAGCGCACGACGTGCGCGCGCCCTCTACCTCGCCACCGCCGCCGCCTCCTACCGCGTCCCACTGCCTCCTGTGGTGCTGCTTGTGTGCTCCTTTGGCCGACCTGCTACCTCTTTTGTGAAGCGGCAGCCAAGAAGACTGGCGCCGATGAGAAGCCTAAGGTGAGCTCCATGCCGCCTTCTCTCTTCAGCTCGCGACAGGCAACGGTAGGGCTAGTGTCCGGCCGGAGCCCACCCGGGGCTCCCCGCGCCTTCTCGGGCCCCCCTGGGGCGGCCACGGCTCCGGCCGGGCGCTCCGCCTCATTTCCCCTTTTCCTCCCTCCTGTGCGGGAGGAGGCCTGCCGTCCTCCCCAGCCTCCCAGTGCGCGCGGCGCGAGACGGGCGGCAGATCGCGGGCTCCCGCTGCCCACCGGCTCTGCGCGGGCTTCTCTGCCGGTGCGTGGGCCCCGAGGCTGCGCGGCGTCGGCGGTGGCGGGAGTCCCCACGGCCCAGGCTTCCCTCAGGCTGGGGGCCGCGGCGGCCGGGCGACGGCTCGCGGCAAATCATGGGCTGCTGCGGGGCTTCGAGGCCGATGCCCTCGGACAGTCACGCTCAGCGGTTGGGCATTCCGGGGAGTGTTTCCACTTTAAGGGCCTCGGGGACCTGAGGGGGGAGGGTCAGCGGCCCTTCCTCAGGTGCCAGCGCCCCTAGAACCGGGGGGTACCTTGTAGTTTCAGGAAGTTGGAGCCTGACATAAGCGACCTTAGACTTGGTGGAACAGAACTTCTGAGCGCGGGTTTTTTGTTTTTTGTTTTTTTTTTCCTGAGCGCGGTTTTTGAGGTACCAGGCGGCTTCCGGTGAGCATGGGAACGTGCGTCTGAGAAGCAAAAGGAACTTGCTTCTTTGGGGTGCATTGACACCGCCTTTGCTTTCCGAAGTGCTTTAAGGGCTGCAGAATTCCTTTCGCACTAGATTTTGGTGAACTTCGAGTTGAGTTGAAATCTACCAGGAAGACATAGAAGAAAACAGTGCATTTTACTCATAACAACAAAGGGAAGGGAATATAAGACCACCTAACTAAAAATAAAAGAAAATGAAGCTGCTAATAGAATCCAGCATTAATCGTGGTTCTCAGTTACTGATGCTCCCAAGAGGGTCATTCGTGTGTGTGTGTGTGTGTGTGTGTGTGTGTGTGTGTGTGTGTGTGTTTAATGCGTATATTGAATTTGTTATGGGGCTTAATTTGGTAACTTTATCAAGAGTCTTGTAATATGTGAATTGCAAGCTCATTTTTCCCCCTCGCCTCTTGCACTCTTTCAGCAGTTATCCTTTAAGTGCTTCCCAAAGAAAAAGACATTTTTATCTATTAGGATATATTAGTGATCGAAAATACCATTTAAAACAATTCAGTCTCAAGATAACGATGCAATAAATTGGGAACCATCACTTAAAATCTGTTACCTTTGATAGTGTGTTACTGTTTCTGTCAGCTACCTAGTACTATTGCAGGGTACCTCTCATATTGACTTCAGTGACTGAAAACAGCTGTTTGCTGTTTTATCGTAGGGAATGAAACCTGTTGATTTGTGCACCAGTTTGGGCTGCTACTACTTTAAAGGGTGCCTGGTTTTCACATTTTCCAACTTATACTTTTTTCTTTCAACAGGAAGGAGTCAAAACTGAGAACAATGACCATATTAATTTGAAGGTGGCGGGGCAGAATGGTTCTGTGGTGCAGTTTAAGATTAAGAGGCATACACCACTTCGTGAACTAATAATGAAAGCCTATTGTAAACAACAGGTGAGCAATTGGTATGTGCAATTTAATTTAATACATTTCAAAAAACAATTTCCTTGAGCCTAGAAACTAAGGGAGCGTAATATTACAGTAACTTTCTGATAGGATAAACATGCATGTATGTCCTTGGTATATCAGCTTTTATTATGTGTTTCATGTATTGATTCCTCATGAAAATTCTGAGTTTGGTTAGTATTACTTAGGACTGTACTATACTGGAAATGTATCAGATTGTAGTCACAGACCTGTTTGGTCCTCAAGACAATGTAATTTTACTTTTGTAAGAAAATATAGTGGACTTGATGAATTTTTCCAGGCTTATTTATTTGGTATTGGGGATTGAACTCATGACCTTGTGCTTGCTAGGCAGGTGCTTATCCTGCTAAATCCCCAGCTCCAGGCTTATTTATTTTTTAAGTTAATTGATTGATTGATTGATTGATTGGTTTGAGACAGGATCTTATCACTGTATAGTCCACGCTGGGCATTAAATTTAGGTTGGCCTTGAATAGTTGGCTGTCCTCTTGCTTCAGCCTCCAAAGTGTTGGGTTTACAAGTGTATACCACCACACCTCACATTCTTTTGTTTTTTTTGTTTTCCCCAGCGGTTGGGGTATGCATGGTGGCACAGGTCTCATCTCAGTATCTGGGTAGTTGAGGTACCATTGCAAATGCAAGGCTGGTGTGGGTAATTTATCTTTATCGTTTTTATCGGTACCAGGGATGGAACTCACGACTGCCTGCTTGCAAGGCAGGCACTTATGCCGCTGAGCTAAATCCCCAGCCCCAGTGGGTGCTTTCTGAGAGCACAGAATTTTATGGATTTAGATCAGCTCCTTTTGTGAAATGAAAAAACAAGGGCCTAAAGGAATTTCCTAAGTCTCAGGGCAGAGGCAGAGCTGAGTCAGCAATGAGATTTGTACTGTAGGGGAGCCCAAGTTCTGGTTTATATAATCCTAAAAGAACATTTTTTTGAACTTTATCTCTTGTCAATCCGAAAGCAAGTAGAGAACTTCTTTGATAAGGAAAATCATAAAGAGGAGTAAAACTATCTGACAGAGTAGTTATGAGAAACTAAAGGAAAATGATGACTGTAAGTGATTTAACTGGAAGATATTTCTTGTTGGGGCTTTAAACATTCTATTTATATTGCTCTTTCCGGCATTCTGTATGCCTTTTCAGTTCTCTGAAATACAAGTGGCTACAAAGGAGTACAACTTTTTTTTGTCTTTTTGAGCCAAGATTTGGCCAGTAGTTGAGGCCGCCTTGAACTCATTTTGTAGCCCAGGTTGGTCTTGAAGGCAGTGCTATCCTCCTACCTGAGTGTCTCCTGCCTCAGTCTCTGAAATACTGGGATTATAAGGGAGCGCCACCATGCCCAGCATTTTTTTATTTCTGTTTTAAATGACCACCATTGAGTATACCAGTGGATGTAGTGAAGGCAGGATCCAGGATACAGAAGGTATGTGTTGGGTTACGACCCAGATTCTGGCTGTGTAGCTCAGGCTGGCCTTGAACTGGAGTTTATCTTTCTGTCTCCATCTCTCAAGTGCTGGGGTTACATGGGTGTCCCACCATGCCTGATATTGCTTAGTGTTTGGTGAAGCAGGAATCCAGTATGGAGTGTTTTGTTTGCAAATTTATAATATTCAACAAGGAATGGCGTGGCATTGAATGTTGCTTTCTATAACCACAAATTGAGTTTGAATGTTACAGATAATGAATTAAAAATTATAGGTGTCACCTGCCTGGTAGGAATGCTTATATTCGAGGAAGACAAGGCATCGTCTAGAAGTGGTGGCAAGCACTTGTGCTAGGGATTTAAAGGAAGGCAGTATGATCTTGTTACGCATAGATTTTAAAGCAGATTTAGTGACACCTTGTTAAAGTCAGGGTAAACAAGCGTTACACTAATGTTCACTTTGCCTACAGGGGATCCAACCCAAAGGCACTATCATTGAGCTACACTGCTAACCCTTTATTTTGCCACAGGTTCTCCTTTGTTGCCCAAGATATGTAGGAATTTGGGATCTTCATGCTTTAATCTTCTGAGTAGCTGGGGTTATAGAAATAGCTCCTGTGATTTGCTACAAATGTTTATTAATGAGTACTTTTAATATCTTTAATATGAGGAATGCAGTTTAAATTTTCTTAGTATCATTAATAATTATGGAAGTGGGTAATACAATCTAGTGCTTGTAATTTGAACCTGATACAGGAGTGACTGTAATTTATTCACAATGTAAACCCAACGGTACTTTATTTTCCTGTCTGTTCTTCATTCTGCTATCAGTGCCAACATCTTTGCTTCCCTTCCCCTTACCTTACCTTTTTGTCCGGTAAGTAATGCTCCATGAGTAAAACAGTTGAATCCCTTTTAGAGTAGAGGCATGTTTGGGTCCTTTTGTCATCTAGTGTGAATGATGATGAGATTTTGAAGTCATTCCACTTCTTTCCTTTTAGGGTGATACTGGGAGTGGAGCATAGTCTTTGTGTTGAGCTATATCCCCAACCCTTCTTACTTGGCGGCTTTGTTGCTCGGTTCTCCATGCTGGACTTGAATTTGCCATCTTGCCTCAGCCTCTGAAAAGTGTTGGAATTACCAACTGTTCTGCCCAAATTACAAGTGTTTTTAAGTATAGTTACTCTCTTCTGGTGGAAGTGATTTTTGGAGAGGTGTTGTTTTGAGACAGGCTCTTACTATGTAGTGCAGTCTGGCCTGGAACTTGTAATTTTCTTGCCTTAGCCTCCGAAGTGCTGGGGTTACAGGTGTGCACTTCCTAGCCCTGTAGGTAGAAGGTATATATCAAGGGTTAGGACAAATTCATTGCCTAGGCTCTTCTAGAATTGTGCTTTGAGTGAGAGACATGGGCTTGCGTAGTAGTATGGGCTGTCTATATAGAAATGAAACTCCTTTTTCATTACTACCACCCTCAAAAACCCTTTTTGTGACCTTCAGTTATCATTGTTAAGCCTGTGATGGATCCCTGACCTTTTTATTTTGTCTTTTTGAAACAGTCTCACTATACAGTTGAGGCTGGTCTTGGGCTCACTTGTAACCCAGGCTGTTCTTAAACTCACAGTGATTTTCCTGCCCCAGCCTCCCAAGTGCTAACCAGCTGACCTCCTTTTTGTAAAGGTTTCAATGTGCATTTTATTTCTGCTCGGTGTGGTAGTTCCTGCCTGTAATCCCAGAACCCACTATGTAACCTAGGCTGGTCTGGACCTCACAGCAGTACTCCTGTCTCAGCCTTCTGAGTATTGGGATTTTTGTACCAAGGATTGAACTCACAACCCTGTGCTTGTCAGGCAGGTACTTATGCTACTCAGCTAAATCCCCAGCCAAAATACATTGTATTTTGAGACAAGAGTCTCGTTCATTGGCGAGGTAGGACATGAATTTAATCTGCTTCAGTGTAGGGGTCATAGGTGACCACCACCATCCCTGGCTAGCATGCTGTATTTTATTACTTTTATCTATTGTTTTTTTCTTGAGACAGGGTCTGGCTATGCTGTTCGGGCTGGCCTTGGGCTCCCTTTGTAGCCTAGGCTGGTCTTGAACTCTTTTTGTCTTTTTCGTTTTATTGGTACCGGGGATGGAACTCACGACTGCCTGCTTCCAAGGCAGGTGCTTATGCCACTGAACTAAACCTCCAGCCCCTGGTGTTGAACTCTTGCAAGGATCCTCCTACCTTAGCCTTACGGGTGCTGGGATTACAGGAGTGTGCCACCATGCCCCGCTGTTAATTTTTTTTTTTTTTTAAGTTTTTGTTTTTTTGGTTCTGGGGATGGAACTCAGAACCTTGCGCTTGCCAGGCAGGCACCTACACCACTGAACTAAATCCCCATCACATGCTGTATTTTAAAAGAAAATTAAGCATCACCTCCTCTCCCAGTCTTTTTTTTTTTTGGTCTTTTTCATTTTTATCGGTACCGGGGATCGAATTCACGACCGCCTGCTTGCAAGGCAGGTGCTTATGCCGCTGAGCTAAATCCCCAGCCCCTCGTTTTTGTTTTGAGAGATTCTCCCTGTGTAGTACAGGCTGATCTCAAACTCTCAGTGTCCCTTCTGCGTTAGCCTCTGGAGCGCTGACATTGCAGGTGTGTACTACCATGCCTGGCAAAGAGAGCTTTTGATAAGTGACTCTGCAAACCCTGAGAATAGCCAAGCAGGCACATAATCCCAGCCATTCACAGGCTAAAGCAGAATAGAGAGTTTGAGCCCAGTTTAGTCTCCCTGGGAAGTTGAAGTCCAACTTGGGTTACATAGTGAGAGCCTATCTCAAGAGGACACCACATTTGGGCTGGGGATTTAGCTCAGCGGCATAAGCACCTGCCTTGCAAGCAGGCAATCGTGAGTTCTATCCCGGGTACAGATACAAAAAAAAAAAAAAGATGGCCTTTGATTCCTTAAGATTATATATCACTTCAGTTTATTCTGATACTTCATATGGTTTTGGGTGGGCAATCATGTATGGTAGAGGCTTTTTTACCCTCTCCTACTTGAAGATTTACAGACTGAGGTTGGAGATATAGCTTAGTGGTATAAATGCCTACCTGGTAAGTGCAAGATTGTGAGTTTGATCCCTTGTATAAAAAAAAAAAATCGACCATGCCTGGCTGGATTTATTTAAATTGTTGTTTTATTTTGAGCTATCCTATTGTTCAGTATGTGGCCTAAGTTGGCCTTGAATTTGTGGCAGTCTTGCCTCAGCCTCTTGAGTGATACAATTATAGGCTTGCATCAGTGTGCCTGGCTAGATCTTTGATACTTACGAATTTGATTTATCCACCATTAAAAATTAGGAAGACATTACATATGACATGTTACACATCCAGATGTTTTGTTAATAATCTTTGAAGATTTGACTGTGAGTTTTCCAGGGAAGGATAGTGAAATTTCCATTTATGAAACTCCATGAAGCAGTTGCATCTTCCAGCCACAAGGAGGTGCTACATTCTCTTAATAAATGGAAGGAAAATGGTTTGTTTTGAAGGCAATTAAAATTTGACAGAAAAAAAATTAACATTTCTTCTGAGTATGGTTGTACATACCTATATTCCCACCACTTAGGATTCTGAGGAAGGAGAGTCTCTTCAAGAGCAGCCTGTACTTATTTAACACAGGTCCTAAACCATGGTTTGTGGTTTTTTTTAATAAGGCCTTATTTAAAATGTCAGGCTACCTTTGAATTTAGGTTGTTAAGTTATTTGTCTTTATTTTCAGTACCAATGATCCAACTCATGACCTACCACTTGACAGATAGGTGCTTGTGCTTCTGAGCTAAATCCTTGGCCCTTATTTGTCTTTTTGAGACAATTTGTAGTCTGGCCTTCAACTCACTTTGTAGCCTAGGCTGTCTTCCATTTTGCAGTGATCTTCCTGTCTCTGCCTCCTGAGTGCTATGGGATTACAGGCATATGCCACCACAACTAGCTTGCCTTTGAATTTAGGATCCTCTTGTCTCAACCTCCCAGAATGTTGGAGTTACAGGCTTATCTAATTATATGCAGTTTAATTTAGAATTCCATTCATGAGGTTAGAGTGGATTTATTTACTTATATTTGAGATAGGATCTTGCTGTGTAGTTCAGACCATCCTTGTACTTATTGTGTAGCCCAGGTTGGCCTTGAACTCACATAGTTCCTCCTACCTCAGCCTTCCAGTCTCTAGGATTAAGGCTAGTGCCACCATGCCCTGGCCAGAATGGATTTGTTTTAGAATCTCACCACCTGTTTTTAGTTTTGGTTGGAGTGGGGGAGTTGTCTGGGATTGAATTTGGCTTTTAATACTGAGTTATATTGTCAGTTCTGTAAATTTGAGAATCGGGGCTGGGGATTTAGCTCAGTGGCATAAACGCCTGCCTTGCAACTGTATAGTCGTGAGTTCGATCCCTGGTACCGATAAAAAAAAAAAAAAAGACCAAAAAAAATTTTACATTTGAGAATCGCACTAAGTTGTCCAGGTGAGACTTTAATTTGTACTCTTCCTACTTCCATCATGGAATGCTGAGATTACAGGTGTGTGTCCTGTGCTTGGCTTTGTGATCTATTCTAGTCCAGATAAATTCCCTGGACTGGGCTTGAACTTGGAATCCTCTTTTCTGAGCCGTTTGTAGTACTGGGATTACAAGTACGCCACCACATCCACCTTTTTATTCCCTTATATCTTCCTTCTGTCCTTTTTTGCCCCCAGCGCTTCTGCATGTTAGGCAAGCACTCTACAAATTAGCTACACCTCCAGTAATTTGTTTTCTAAAAGATTTTTTTAGTATATGACAGCATTTATTGTGGGGAGCTGGTAAGTGTATATGACACAATTTAATTTATTTTTATTTATTTAGCTTCATTTTCCCTTGTCTACCCACTCCCAGTTCTTTTATAAAGTTTTATTTTGAGCCAGGCATAATGGCCATGCCTGTAATCCTAGCACTCTGGAGACTGAGAGGGAGGATTGCCATGAGTTTGAGGCCAGACTGTGCTTTATAGCAAGACTGGCTCAATAAACCAAAAAGAAAAAAGTTCTAATTTTTTAATTTTAAGGCAGGATCTCACTAATTTGCCCAGGCTGGCGTTGAACTGTCAAACCTCCTGCCTCATCTTCTTAAGTAGTAGAGTTTACAGACCTAGTATCTGTGTTTTGGTTTTTGTTTTGTTTTGGTACGGGGATTGAACTCTCGACCTTGGGCTTGGCAGGCAGACAGAGCTAAATCCCCAGCCCGACCTAGTATTTGTTTTGTTTTGTTTTTTCTTTTTCCTTTTTATCGGTACCGGGGATCGAACTCATGACTGCCTCCTTTCAAGGCAGGCGCTTATGCCACTGAGCTAAACCCCCAGCCCCTGACCTAGTATTTGTTAAATACTAGAATTTTTGTTAAATTTGAAAGTCCTAGGATTTCCTGTTGTCTTTTTTTTCCCCCCTGGACAGGGTCTCAAGTTTAGCCTGGCCTTGAGCTCACTTTGTTTTTTTGGGTTTTTTTTACTGGTACCAGGAATGGAACTCATGACCACGTGCTTGCAAGGCAGGCGCTTATGCCGCTAAGCTAAATCCCCAGCCCCTTGAGCTCACTTTGTAGCCCAGAGTGGCCTCAAACTCAAAACGATCCCCCCAAGTGCTGGAATTACAGGCGTGTGGCACCATGCCCGTCTAAAAATGTTTTTTTTGTTTTATTTTGTTTTGTTTTTTGTCTTTTTGAGACAGGGTCTCGCTATGCAGTTCAGGCTGGCCTTGAACTCACTTTGTAGCCCAGGCTGGTCTTGAGCTCGCAACAATACTCCTGCCTTAGCCTCCCAAGTGCTAGGATTACAGGTGTGAGCCCTCACGCCCCGCTTAAAAATATTTTTTTTTTCTTTTTAGCAATGTAATATTTCCAGAGTTTTGTTAAAGGGTTTCCTTTCCTAGATTCATTTAATTTCTCATAACTGAATTCTGTTCATATGGGTTTTTTTTTTTGGTCTTTTGCAGACAGGTGTTGCTATGCGGTTCAGGCTGGCCTTGAACTTACTTTGTAGCCCAGGCTGGTCTTGAATTTGCAATGATTCTCCTGTTTCAGCCTCTTCAATGCTGGGATTACAGGCATATGCCACCATGCCTGGCTTGTTTTATCATTTTATAGAAGTGAGAAATGGAGATTTGTGATTTTTTTTTTTTAATTTATTGCCTTCACCCTATTTTCAGTATATTTACACTCAAGGGAAGACGTCTCCTTATTTTTAATACTAGTTTGTAGCATAAAAAGTTGTTTTAATATAGAGTGTGGTGGCATATATTTATAACCCTACTGTTTTGGAGGCCAAGGAGCACTGCAAGTTCAAATCTAAACTACGTAATGAGACCCTGTCTTGACAAGACAAAACCCAAAGGTATCGGTAAAACTGATGTGCAAAAGTGTTGATGTGTGGGTCAAGGCTTTCTTGCTGTGTACATGGTGGTTTTATGTTTACTGTGTGCATAGTGAACCTAGTAAAACTAGTTTCTTTAAACAAGTATACATGTCTATGATAAAGTAGCTCAGAACCCCTTGGAGTCAGTTGTGTTGCATGCCTGTAATCTCCACTAGTGTACTTAGCATACTGGAGAGTTCAAGTCTAGCTCACCCAGTTTAATAAGACTGTCTCAAAATAAAGAGCTGGATATGGTGACTCATGTCTGTAAACCCAGCATTCTTTGAGAGGCTGAGCAAATAGAATTGACTTTTTTTTTTTGTACCAGGGATTGAACTCAAGACTTCTGGGGCTGGGGATTTAGCTCAGCGGCATAAGCACCTGCCTTGCAAGCAGACGGTCGTGAGTTCGATCCCTGGTACCGATAAAAATGAAAAAAGACCAAAAAAAAAAAAGACTTCTCACTTGCTAGGCATGTGCTTACACAGCGCTGAGCTAAATCCCTGGTTCTTGAACAAACAGAAATGAAAGATTGAGCCCACTGCATAATGAATTAGGATGATCCAGCCTCAGAATAGAAGTGGAGGTGCTGGAAACATAGCTCAGTGCAAGGTTGCAATGCTCAATTCCCAGCACTGCAAAATAAATATCACTCCTTTTCTATATCCCCACCATTGATGCATAGCTGTAAATGTGCTGTATATAAACTAAAGCACAGTGTAATCATTTAAGCTGTTTGCTTGGTTTTTAAATTGTTTTTAGCCTAGTAACATTTTTAAAAAATTTTTGAACCGAGAAAAGAAAAATGATGAAACAATTTCAAAACAAAATAACAAAATAAGAGAGTAACAGTGGTTAATATATTGCATATTATTATCTTCAAAGTGGTTGCTCAGTTTTTTTTTTTTTAAGTAGTGTTGCTTTGTAGTCTAGGCTGGCCTTGAACTCTCACTATATAACCCAGGCTGATCTCAAACTGGCAATCCTCCTGCCTCCGCCTCCTAAGTGCAAGAACTGCAGATGTGTGCCACCACGCCCAGCTAGTTTAATACTATCCTTAGGAATATTTATGACAAAAAAAAAAGGAATATTTATTTCTGCACATGTAAATATACGTAATTGCATGGTGTTTAAAAATGTATGTTTTGTTTTTTTGGTTTCAGTTTCTGATCTTTAGTTAAATAAATCTTATGGATACTCCAAGGAACGTGCAGTAGAATCTTTCCTTGTGAACATAATGATTCCAGAAATAGTTTTATAATCCAAAGCACTCGCATAGCAAAGCAAATCTCCCCACGAGAAATAATGAAAATTCAGGTGATTTCTCCCATAACACAAAAATATTTATATAAAAGTGATTATAGTACTATAATACAGGATAGCAAAATAAATACAAAATACAAAAAAATAACCTTTGTGAGACTTGCCATGGTGCCATACACATGTAATCCAACTGCTTGGGAAGATGAGGCCGGAGGATAAGTGAATTCAAGGCTAGCCTGGAGTATATGGAGAGACCCTATCTCAAAAAAAAAAGAAAAGCCCACCAAAAGAAGCTTTCATAGCTGGTGTGAGGGAGACAACAAGAGGGTTGTTGTATAGAATGACTCTCACTATTACTAATGCACTAATGCGGTTGTGAATATCTGTTGGCTCACTGGGATCTTTTTCCTTGCATTCATTCATTCGGTCAGTCAGTCAAAACAGGGTCTTGCATGTAGTTCCTAGTGGTCTTGAACTTTCTATGTAGCCTAAGTTGGCCTCGAACTCAAACTAATCCTCCTGCCTCACCCTCCTGAGTCCTGTGATTATGTGTGTCACCAGTTCTGACTCCTGCAATTTTAGCAAAGGAATCTGTTCATGACTCCTTTTGAGGATTTTGTGGGAATACGACATTGTATTGTTGTTAAAACGATTCATTCTTTACACTGCCCTAGTCTTTATCTGGGTGTTGTTTTTCTTTTCTCTTCTCTTCTCTTATCGGTACTGGGGACCGAACTCACAACCGAGTGCTTACAAAGCAGGCGCTTATGCTGCTGAGCTAAATCCCCAGCCCTTGGGTGGTGTTCTACAAAATTTGCTGTTTCCCACCTTTTTTTTTTTTTTTTTTTTTTTTTTTTTTTTTGGTACTGGTGATCAAATTTACAACCTTGCATTTGCCAGGCAGATGCTTATGCCACTGAACTAAATCCCTGGCCCAGTTTCTAAAGCATTTTACATGTCTCCCTAATCTCATTTGAAGTAAGGGAACCCTCTTCATTTTCTCCTCTATAACCTCCTTTTTTTAAAATCGTAAGTTGAACTCAGGACTTCAAATTTGCCAGGCAGGCACCATCCTGCTGAGCTATATCCCTGACCCCTTCTCCAGTAACGTCTTGCTGATGATGAGTCACCTGTTGCCCTGCATTGAAGGAGAAGGGAGGAGGGTGGGGATCATTGATTTATTTGTGATCTTGTGACATTTGATATCAATATTATGTGCTACTTATATTGCAAGACATCATTTGTTTATCAAGTTAGAATTTACTAAAGAAATTTGCTCATCTTGCAGAGCAAATGAACTTGCAATCCAAGTTTGACTGTTTAGCTTTTTTTTTTATTTATTTATTTTTTCTTTTCTTTTTGTCTTTTTGAGATGAAGTCTCACTATGCAGGTCAGGCTGGCCTCAACCTCACTTTTAGCCAGACTGGTCTCAAACTTGCAACGATCCTTCTGCCTCAGCCTGAGATTACAGGAGTGTACACTACACCCAGTTTAGCTAGCTTGCTTACTTGCTTGCTTGCTTGCTTTGCTTGCCTTCCTTCCTTCCTTCCTTCCTGTATCGGGGATCAAACTCATGACCTTGGTCATGCTTGCCAGGCAGGCGCTTATGCCACTGAGCCCAGCCCCAGTTTAGCTTTAATTGAAGAACAAGCTGGGCTTGGGGACCTATCATTGTTGCATTCTGCAAACCTGAGGCAGAAGGATCATAGAGTTGAGCTCGTCTCAGGCACCGTCAGTGCTTTAGCAAGGCTGTGTGTTGAAATATAAAATAAAGGGCTGGGGAAGTAGCTCACTGTGAAGGCACGAGAAAAATAATAGAATCTTGAGTTGAATGTAACTTGTGTGTGTTTTTAAAAATTTTTAAATCTGAAAATTTATACCTTTAAAGAACTCAGTAATCTAAAATTTGTCTTTTTTTTTTTTTAACCCTAGTTGGAAATGGAGGATGAAGATACAATTGATGTGTTCCAGCAACAGACAGGAGGTGTCTACTAAAAAGGGAACCTGCAACAACTCTACTCCAGAACTCTGTTCTTACAGACCAAGAATACATTCTCAGTTAGAAAACTGCAATTTGGTTCCACCACATCCTGACTACTACAGTATAGTTTTATCTATTCTTTCATTTATCCCTTCCCCATTCCTTTATTGTACATAAAGTATCTGGTGTATGTGCACAAGCATATTGCATTTTTTTTTTTTTTTTTTTTACTAAATGGCCAACAGTATGTTTTGATTGACATCAAATGGAGATGGGATGGGGAATTACTGGTTCTGTGAAAAATAATCCCCTTTCTCCATTAGTGGCATGCTCATCAGCTCTTATCTTTATATTCCAGTAAGTTATTTTGCTCTCACTGTTTTAACGGAAAAGACAACATAAAAATCCTTGCATACCTTGTTTGATTGGAGAATTTTAATGTTTTTCATTTATCATTGTAAAACCAAGGACAATTTTATAACTTTTTTGTACGTAGCTGTTTCATGTAGGGCAGTCTGTCTTTACGTAGGAGTAAATTACTCTCAAAAAAAAAAAAAAAATCCTAGATAGTTTTCCCTTAAAGTCAAGTGTCTTGTTGTTTAAATAAACTTCTTGTTTTAAAATGAGCTGTTTTCTTTATTCTGAGGAATATTAAATTGAAAGTTAAAGCTTAGAAAAAACATGATTTTAAAGTAATACCAGGGAAAATGTGAAACCAGTATGCTTTTTTGTTGTTGTTGAGACAAGGTCTCAGTAATGCAGGCTGGCCTCAAACTCGGGCAGTTGTCCTGTCTCAGCCTCTTGAGTACTGTTATTATAGGCATGTGCCACCATGCTTGGCATATATTTCTAACAGACCATGCAAAAACAAAAATAATGGCTATGTAGGATGGCTAGCATTCAAAGTGTCAACCTCATCATCAGGTTTTTTTCTTTCTTTTTTTTTTTTTATTAAAAGTACCGGGGATTGATGACCCCCATACAATATTATAGTTCAGACTGGCTTTGAAATGTGTAACCCAAGCAGCCATTGTACCTCAGCTTCCAAGAGCTGGGTTTAGATGTGTGTGCTATTGCATGCATGTGTGCATTTTGAGATAGCTGTGTATGTCAGCCTGGCTTCAAATTTGGAATTTTGCCTCATTCTCCTGATTGCTAAGATTACTGGGCATTGAGCCCATGTTAGACAAGTAGTCTTACTGCTAAGCTATATTTGCATCTGTTAGGTTTTGTTTTTTCAGGTTTTTTGTTGTTTCGATGCAAGGTCTCACTATGTGAGAATTGAATTCACAGTGATTCTCCTGCTTTATCCTCCCACGTACTTGGGGCTATAGATATGAACCACCATGCCAGGCTTTAGTTTAGTTTTGCAGTTCTGGGGATTGAACCTAGGACCTTGACACTAAACTATATCCTTAGCCCTTTTTTTAATTTTTTGTTTGGAAACAAAAGGTCTTGCTTAATTGCCCAGGACAGGCTAGCAGTTGTGATCCTCCTACTTCAGCCTCTTAAAACTGTTGGGATTATAGGAATCCTCTAACATGATGGACTAGAGAGTCCTTCTACCCACCCAATATTGGGGATTGAAGCTAGGCCTTTTGACAAAGTTACCTATGTAGCTCTTTTTAAATTTTGAGTCAGGGGCTCTAAATTTACTTTGCCCAGGCTGGATTCAGACTGGCAATCCTTGTCCCTCAGCTGCCCAGAGGACTAAAATTGCAGACACCTTGCCCAGCTCAAATTTTTTTTGTCTTCTGGGTTTCTTGCAGTTTTGAGATGATGGGGTCTCACTGTGTAGCCCATGCTGACAGAGTTTTGGGATTACAGGTGTGTGCCACCAAGTCTAGCTCCTTTTTTTTTTTCTAGCTTAGAATTGAGCTCAAACATGCTTTGTGCAAAGCTGCTTGAGGGTGAAACAAAAGTAACTTCTCAAAAATAGCACAGTTTTGGGGCAGGGGATTTAACTCATGGCATAAGTGCCTGCCTGGCAAGCGTGAGGTGAACTCAATCCCCAGTACCAAAAGAAAAAACGAGTTTGCTTAATGTAGTGGCATACATATGTAATCACCGCACTGAGGAAGGAGGATCACTGTAGAGTTTCAGGCCAGCCTAGGCTACATAGATGAGACCCTGTCTGAAAAACATAGTATGGTTCTCTTAGTTGGCTTTCTCTATTGCTCATATTTTCATGGGAATTTGAGGGTCATACTGCATTCTGTCTAAAGCGATTAAAGGAGTGAACCCACCTTAGAGAAGTGAAAAAGTGTGTGATCATGTGGGAGATTGTTCTCAGGGGAGGCCACTTAGTATTTGAGGATGGCTTGTTGGAAAGTTTTTTCCAAGGTCTCTGTGGGGGACCTTGGTGTTTTGGAGAGGGCCACTTGTACTGCTGAGGGTTATTTTTATTAGGATGCTGCTGCTTTTAAGTATGGCTCACTGATTATCATGATTTTGTGTGAGAATCCCCTGGCAAGCTTTTAAAAATACAAGAGCCTCAGCCTTATCCCCTACCCCCAGCATCAAATGTATTTTCAAAACAAGAAATTCAGAGGCATCTTTGTTACCTGAATTAAGCACTTTGCAGGCAAGAATTAAGTGAGATAATGCATGTTTTAGGGGCCCAGCATAAGATAAGGAAAAAAAGAAAAAGAAATAAAAAGCGTACAAGTTATACAGAATTTCAGAAAAAATAAACAGGAAATCACTAGTTAATAGATTACATATTGTCATCTTAGAAATGGTTGTTCAGGTTACAAAATTAAAGCATATGAAGTGGACATTCAAGCAGTGAGACTGCAAACAGTTCTGTTCAATGATCCAACAAAACTCAGTAATATGGTTATCTATCTTATACACTTAAATATACACGCAGTTATGTCCTTGAGAGCACTTTCTTTTCCTCTCTTTTGTACAATGACAATTACACATTTTATTATTCCCACAGTAATAAAATTACAATTTTATTACTCCCACAGTTATTACTTTTTTTTTTAAAGAGTAAAAAATGTGACAGAACAGAGTCAGTCAAATCAAAAGGGTGGACATAATACATAATGTGAAAACAGAATACAAGGTGATCAACAATGGTTATCATAATGCCTCTTGCTATCTTAAAAAGAATTGCTTATATCATCAGTTATAATAAAATTGAACAAAACAGTAAAGAACAAAACCAATAAAACCAAAACATTGGAGACTAAATTACAGGTCTTCAAAAGAAGATAATGGTCAACCAGAATGGGAGTCAATGAATCTTACTGTCTTCACAGTTGTTGCCTATACTTTCGAACTTGGTACTATCAAGCAAAACAGCACAGAGGAAAATCAGTCAAAACAAAATGGTGAGAGCAATATAGGGTTTCAAATCAAGTTAATAGGAAATCAAAGTGGGTTACTATAATATATCCTGCTATTTTTTAATTTATTTTTCCCTTAATTAAAAGGATAAAAATAAAAAAGTAAACAATAAAAAAAGGAGATTGAGATAAAAGAGGGCATAACAACAAAACAGCACAGGTCAAAACATAGCCATTTAAGCAAAATAGTGTTTCACCACAAGAAAATCCCGACATAAAAGTAGTTACCATAGTGTCTCTTTCCTTGAAATCTTTGGGTATAACTTTGTATACTGTAGCATCAAACATATCAAGACAATGTAAAACCGTTCAAGGGAATGACAGTATTACAGGGTATTTAGAATCAACAGAAAATGAACAATGGTTTCTGTATAATCTCCTTGTCTATAAAAGTTTTTGTTTATATTATCACATATACTAAAATCCAATAATATACAACATGTTAAGACCAATGGAGACAGAAGAACAAAAGCTTGGTGGGACTTAACAAGATGATACTAAATCAGCACTAGCTATTATGATGTCTTGTTTTCTCCAAAATAGCTGTTCCTACCATCTAACCTCTGCCTCATTTCTGTTGAGTACTTTTTCTGTCATTAGTTGTCGGTTTTTCTTTTTCATTTCGCTTTCTGCTCCATTCATTGTGGCCTCTCTGTCACTGTTTCTGGAACCTTGGTAGTTTTCTTTTTTAGAATACCCTGCAGTATTCTCTGTAGAGTTGAACTGGTGGTTGCAAATTCCCCTAGTTCCTCTTTATCCTGGAAGCACCTTGTTTTTCCATCAATATCTAGGGACAGTTGTGCAGGATATATCAATCTTGGCTGGAGGTTATTATCTTTCAAAGCTTGAATTATTTACGCCCATCCTCTTTGTGATTTGATGGTGTGTGCCGAAAAGTCTGCTGTAATTCTGATGGGTGTTCCCTTGTAAGTGATCTGTTTCTTGTCTCTGAAGGCTTTTAATATTCTGTTCTTATATTTCTGGAATTTTGATTATTATATGCCTGGGTGTAGCTCTGTTTGGGTTGTAAGTGGCTGGGGTCCTGTATATGCCTCATACATCTGAGTATCTTTCCCTTTTGCTAAATTAGGGAAATTCTCCTGGATTATTTCCGTGAGTAGCCTTTGTAGTTCATTTGTTTGTGACCCTGCTTCTTCTTTTATATTTTTAATTCTTAAGTTAATAGATCCTCTCATCATCTTCTAGCCTTTGTATTATTGCTGTTTGTTTTCTTGTTATTGTTAAGAAGTTTTTCATTTCATGCTCCCACTTTACAAATCTGTCCTCCAGTTCAGATAATCTATCCTTAGTTTCTTTCAAGCTGTTATGCCAGCTTTCAATAGAGTTTTTAGTTTCCTGGTAATCTCTTTGAACCTGCTTCACATATTCTGTTTTCTCTATTTTCTCCATCAAGCAATTCTCCCCTTTTTTTCTGTTCTTCCATTCCACCGTCTGTTTTTTCTTGCTTAACATTTCTCTAACTATTCTACTTATATCTTGCTTTATTTCATTGAATACTTCACTTTTGAACTCCTCAATGAGGTGCCAGAGATAGCGCTTTATGTCTATTGGTGCCGTGTCTGATAGTGCATGTTTTCTGTCGTCATTCTCCTTTGCATTTACCTTTCCTGGATCAATGTTCTCAGAATTGGGAACTGAGGACCCTTTCTTGTTGCTCCCTCTTCCCATACTTTTTATTCCTTCCATACAAGTGTATATAGGAGGCCCAGGTTTTTTTTTGTTTTGTTTTGTTTTTTTTCTTTGTTAGTTACAGTTTGTTTGAATCCACTGGCTAGGTGTTCCTGCCCACTGCAGTGTACTAGGGAGACACAGACCTGGGCAACCTCTGGTGGGCCCGCCCCTCCAGGTGAACTTACTGAAGACTTCACTGCTAAGGTGCACCACCAGGCGCTGGGACCTGGTTTGGGCTAGCCTACTGGATCTTAGTCCCAGGCTCGGCTACATAGCAAGACTCTGTCTCAAAAAAAAAAAAAAATCAGAAGTCATTTATTTCACACAAGTGTGTTAAATGCATTTGCTACAAAATGCAGTGCATTGAATTAGGAAGATTCATATTAGATATGATCATGTCCATCCATTTGTTATCAAGTGTGTACCTTAGTCATGTGTGTACTCTGGTTAGTCGTTCAGTGAAGTCTCCAGTTCATCCGTTTACATGGGCATTTACCTCTCATCCGAAGCCTTTTATCTGGGTATTTACAAATATGTATAATTTATATTATCATTTAAGTATTAACATGAATAATAACATTTTTGTATACCTATACTATGAAGTTTTAATGTTAGTAATGTTTATTTATTTCTCTTGGGTACTGGGAATCTAACTTCTAAGTTCAGCATCTGCTAGGCAGGCACTTATGCCACTGACGTACATTCCTGGCTTCTAATAATGTTTATATGTGTATACCTGTATTGTGTTTTGGAGACAGCATCTCCCTATGTAGCGCAGGCTAATGTCAGACTCCTGGGGATTTTCCTGCATCCGCCTCTCAAATGCTGGGATTTCAGCTGTGTGACATAATGCCTGGATAATTTACATACTTTATTTGGAAAGTCTATACCAAGACAGTGAAACTAAATTTTTGAGACAATAGATGTCAGCTTAGAAATCATCAAGTTTACTATAAAGAAAGGTGTGGAAATGAGTTGCATAGTGGAAGATTTCAGAATATGAGTGAATGGGCAGTGCCATCCAGGCCATTTTATTTTTTTTGGTGTCGGGAATTGAACTGGGGCCTCATGCTTCCCAGACTGGTGCGGTATCACTGAGGAATATCCTGGGCTCTGTGATGCCATTTCAGTAGTGATTGATTTTGGTGTACACACTTTCTAAGAATGTCACTGTCTCTTAAACAATGCTTGTTGTCTAGAGCTACTTAGGTGCCTGTGCTATATCCTGGAGAATTTATCTCCAACTTTCACACTAACTGGATGAACCTTTGCATCCTTTCCTGTAGAGCCGATCCTGCAGCTTGTACTTACTGTCTCTTGCTGTACTTTTCCTGGATTTTTCTGGAAGGTTGATGCCTCCTTAGGGAACAGTTTCAGCTGCACTGTCAACCCTCAGTCTGGCAAAGAGCAGGAGGAACTTTGTAATTGTGTGTTCTGCCTGGGCTGTGGCCTAGGCAGCTCACATTTCACTCTTGGGCCACCTCTGCAGGAAGAGAGCTGGGGACACCTCAGGAATTGGGAATTTCTATTTTTTGTTTTAGTAACAGTTCAGATCATTGTTTCTGACCTTTCTTTTTCTGAACCCCCAGTGAGAGAATTGCTTAGAGGATGGCTTTCCTTTACATTAACACTAGCTGGACAGACTGGGCCCAAGTGCCCAGCAGGGCCTGCTTGCTCAATCAGGGCTGTCATTGTCCAGAAACCCTCTCAGTAGTGTACTTGATTAGCCTTGTTAACTTTCTTGACAGCTCGTTTCTGTGATTATACTTGCATGTTGACTGAAAAGCAATGCCTCAGTAGAAATGATTGATTCTGTGCCTTATTTTTTTTTTACTAGTTGATCCCAGGTGTGAATTCCAAGAAGCATAATGTGCTTTGACTGGGGTCCTGGGGAGATTACTGGTCTGTGAAACCTCCTTGAATAAAAAAGGTTTGTTTTTTTTTTTCTTTGAGATTATTCATCTTGCTGGGTTTGGTTGTCTCTCAGTCTCCCTTTGTCTTGCTTTTGTGCTTCTGTGTTTGTTTCTTCCTCTTTTTTTGAGACAGGGTGTGGCCTTGAACTCACAGTGTAGTCCAGGCTGGCTAACTCACAGCCAGGGTCTCACCAGGTCAGTAAGTTGCCCAGGCTAGGGCCCAATTTGGGATCTTTTTCTCTTAGACTCCCAGTGTGCTGTGATTTTACTTGTATGCCAATACACCCACCTTCAAAAAGAATATTTTTCTGGGTGTGGTGGCGTACTCCTGTAATTCCAGCATTTGAGAAGCTGAGGCAGGAGGATCTTTACAAATTCAAGACCAACCTAGGTTACAAAGTGAGCCTTAGGCCAGCCTGAACTGCACAGCAAGTCCCTGTCTCAAAAAAAAAAAAGATTTAGTCATCTTTATTGAAAAGACATCTTTATTTGATTTGTTGAGTTTTATGTAGGCCAGTGTTAAGTAAACAAAGATTAAGGTCACAGTGTTAAAATTTTTTTTCACAGTATATTTCAGTTGTTGGAGGCCAAAGGTAGTTGTACAGTGTGCTAGTAGGCTGAGGAGAATAGACGTTCATGTTTAAAAATTCAGCTCGTCCCTGCACTTTGGAGGCCGAAGGCTGAGGCAGGAGGATTGCTAGAAATTTGAGGCCAGCCTGGGGTACAAAGTGAGTTCAAGGGCAGGCTGAACCACATTGTGAAATCCTGCCTTTAATAAAGATTTAAAACAAAATTCGGCTGGGCCTGGTGGCACATGCTTGTAGTCCTGGCACGCTGGGTGGTTGAAGCAAGAGCAGTTCACAACATTTAGCAATACCTTCCCTTAAAGTATCATTAAAAAGAAGGGCCTGGAACATTGCTCAGTGCAGAGGCCCTGGGTTCAGTCTCAAGTACCACGCAGAAATTGCGCTGGAGTGATGGCACACACTGTACCTGTGGTCCAGCATTTGGGAGGCTGTGGCCAGAGGATTTCGTGTTACAGGGCAGCACGAGGCTGCATAGTGAGGCTCTGTCTCAAATAGTGGGAAAGATCCTACCTGGATCCCGCCCTGGACGCTTGCTGGGTGAGGTCCTCGCAGCCTAGCCACAGGGCCCTCCGCCCCTTCCACTCACCTGCAGGCCCTGACTCCCCACTTTCTCAGGTGCGCCCACCTGGCTGCTGTGCACCCCCCCTCAACCCCAGGTCCCCGCCCTGGGGAGCAGCTTGGCAAGCTGAGCTGCCTGGGTTGCCCTGCTGTCCTCAGCGTGATGTTCAGGCTGCTCCTGCCCGGTGGTGTCCTCTGGGCACAGGAGGGAGGCTCCCTGGTGGGGTCTGGGCTGGGCCTCACCTGCCACCTGGGGTGCTGGAGGTTGGGGCAGAGCGAAGCCTGGCTAGGGTAAGCCATGTCTGGGCAGCCAAGTCACAGAGTAGTGAAGGCGAGTGTGGCATCCTTTCAGTCCCACTTCTTTGTGCTTTATTGCGGTGCTTGACCCTTAGCAACTTCGGGGCGGAGGTGGCGTGGAGCGCATGGTGTGTGATTCGTTCTTTTTGTTTGGTCTGGAGAACTATTAATTTAAAACATCAGTGAATGGAACGAAGTCACTTTACTGTTACCGAATTTCCCGTGGAGTGAGGACAGTTGCACTGAAGCTTATGCGTGAGACCGCAGTGTATAATAAGTGTCGTGCGGGGGAGCAAACTCAGCATTGAACCGAGTCTAGGGCAAGGCGTGTGTTTGTGTTTACGGATTACAAGTGTCATGGCCGCTTTTGGACACTCAGTAAAGGCCGGGCTGCAGTAGTTGGGCTCTTAGCTCCAGTGCAGGTGTGTTGAAAAGGGACACATCGGTATTCAATTGGTAGTGACCTGGGGAAGAGGAAGGTGACTCTAGAGTCAGCAATTTTGGTGGATGTGCTACCCTTGCCAGTTGTGAGATCTTGAGTTAGTCAAACTTAACCTACTTTTTGAGTTTCAGTATTACCTTGTACAGAAGGGATGATGATAATTTTCCTTATATGTTTCACAAGGTTGCCCTGAGACCCAGATTACCCCATGAACATGAAACGCTGGTGAAGTTTTGGTTTTTCAAAGGATGGCAGTACAGTTGAACACTGCATTGTCTAAAAATGTAAGTAAAAATGAAAAAAAAAGTTAAAACATACATTTTCAAGTAAATAACGATTTGGGAAAATTAAATTTAAAACTAAACTCCTTAAGGTCAGAACACTGTAGGTGAGTCATTGTAGTCTCAGCCGGTGCAGTATATAGGTCTCGTGTTTACAGGGGCTGTGATCCTTGACCCTGGCAGTATCATTTGGAAACTGCACACGGCAGAGTTACCAATCTAAAGATAGTATTGGGGCTACTCAACAAGCTAAAGCCTGTGCCAGTCCTTTTGATTAATGTTTTTTAATTTCTAGAGGCCTGTGAGGGCCCAGGACTGAGAAATATAGTTTACTTTTGAAAATCGTGTACCATCTGAGTAGAACAATGTTGTACATTATGCATTTTGTAGTGAGAGTTATGTGCCAGCACTTCTGTGGTAAAGTCTTAAAGTAATAGGAAACCGTATTAATTAAGGATAGGTGATGTTCAGCAGGGAAAACACCGAATCATTGCATTTTGTGGAATAAATGTCTTCACATTCGGTTATATTTAGTGTGGTGGGATTGGCATACTCCACGTTGGAGTCTGCAGCTATCTTTTAGGTCCCATTTTGAATCTGTGTCAAACATATTCAGAATGGCTGTAACAGCTTTCTCTCTCCATTCCTGCTACCACCTCAGGAATGGTGAGTTTTAAAAATTTGTGACGCAGTCCAATGTAGTCTCTTTCATTTCTCTCCTGTCGTTCTTTATCTTGCAAACACACGTTTGCCAGAAATTAACCAAATGTGACTTCTTGTAGAGAAACTACTCTTTCTTTTGTCTGGTTATGCTTATCCCCATAATAAAGTTTGAGGACGCCAGCCCCTCAGTTTGGATAAGTCTTCTAACCCTATTCTCTTGCTCTAGTCAGAGGCTGTGTTTATACTGTCCTTATCCAAAATGTCAAGGTGTGTTATCTGAAGCCACAGCTCCTCTTTCAGCCCCAGCTTGGGGGCTTCATCAACTCACTGTAACTTACAAGTCTGTTTCCACCTTTATTTTCCTCGCCACTTCATTTTCACTCGCAGTGGTCTGTCTTCTCCTACCTTTTGCTCTCTGGGTCCTGGTTTGCCTGTGTGGCCAGCCTGAGTTTGTGAACAGAAGGAAATGATAGGAAGCCTTTCTATAGCTCCCTAATGGAAGTTGTCTTTGCCAGTGATTGTGTCACATCACCTATTTCTTTTATACCATATACAATCTGTAATTATATTACTGTATTTGTTAGAAAGCAAATGTTTTGAATCTGAAGGTGAGCTTCATGAATAGTCTTGTTTATTGCTCTGTGCTCATTTCCAATAGGATACTCCACATATAATAATGAGTCAACGTATTTGAATCAGTGCATAAAATATCAAAAAGGGACTAGAGAGTGTAAGAATTTTGCCCTAGATAAGATATTATGGCAATGGGAGGCGGGACCAAGGGATGTTTACCTTGAGGTCACTTTCCCCGCCCGATTGCCCCCCACACCACGTTTCTGGCAGAGAAAGCAAGGCCCCCAGTGGTCATGGAGTTTCACTCCACGTTCTTAGAATAAAGGCCATTTTTACTTTATATTCTCTCATTTACCACAATGAAAATCCCATCAGAGAGTAGACTGCTGCATTTGAGTCACAGCTCTTTTAGCAGAGGGTGCCTTTGGGCAGTAAATCTCTTGTTTTCTTTCTTTGTTTTTTTTATTGTGTGTGTGTGTGTACAGGGGATTGAATTTATGACTCCCATTTCACAGGCAGGCACTTATGCTGTTGAGCTAAATCCCCAGCCCATTCATTTATCTTTTTAAAGCAAAGCCATACATAGTGCCTACCTCAGTGTTTTGGCAAAGACTAAAGGTACAAATGTGATGTGTTTTACATGCAAGGAAACAATACTATTGTATATTTCTTATTGTATATAAGGCACACACTTTTTGTAGTATGACCTGCCTTGACACGTGTCCATTCTCACTAGATGCACTGTAGTTTGTGTGGGACTTGTCTTCAGTATTTTTATAGCAGTGTTGAGGGTGGAGGCTGTGGTTTACTCATATTTTTTAAGTACATTGTGCACAGTGGGCCCTCAGTTCTTTCAGTGAAAGAAAAGAAAGAGATCAATGAGTTTGCCATGCAAAAGAGAAATTCTGTATTAAGAAATACAGCATTTAGGGCCGGGGATTTAGCTTAGTGGCATAAATGCCTGCGTGGCACACATGAGGTCATGAGTTCAATCCCCAGTACTCCCCTAAAAAAGAAGGGAAAAAAAATACAGCATACAATCTGGAGTACCAAAAAAATCATATATACAAAGTGGGTATATAGCTCAGTGACGGAGCATATGCTTTGTATGTACCAAGTTCTAGGTTCAACCCTAGCATTAAAAGGTAAAATTCATGGTGTGTAGGTCATCAATAAATTGTAATCAGTTCCTCTTTAGATGTCCCTTTGTGTGCAGTGGGGATGTCAGGTCTTGCAGCAGTGGCCTTGTGGATTGATGTTGGGGTAGGCAAGCATTCTGCCCCTGACTTTAGTTTATATAAATGGAAATTACACTTTAGGGATTTTAAGACAGGCTCTCACTATGTAGTTCAGTCTGGCCGAGAACTCAAGGTAGTCCTCCTGCCTCAGCCTCCAGAGCACTGGTATTACAGATGTGCATTACCACACTTGATTTAAACTTTAGTGTTTATAAATGAAATTAGTAGCCCGGGAGCTAAAGCACCATCTGTCTGTCTGTCTGAATATACTGGGGATTGTACCCAGTGTCTCCACTGTTGAGCTACATTGCCAGCTTTTTTTTTTTTTTTTAATTTTGAGACAATATGGACAGGGTGTCATGAAATTGCCCATGCTGGCCTTTAATGTTTTGCCCTCCTGTCTCTCCCCCAGAGTAGCTGATAGTAGGTCATGCCTTCACACCCACTGAGCTAACTAAAGGTTTTGTATGTTTTGTTTCTTTGACATATGTTCTCACTACCATTTGTTGTTCAGACTGGCTTTGAACTCTGTGTAGCCCAGAATAGTCTTAAATTTGAGGCAATCCTTTTGCCTCAGCCTTCTATTTTTTTTTTTTTTTAAACATTGCAAATCACACTCAGGGCCTGTGTTTACCAGGCAGGCAAATGTGCCACTGAGCTATATCCCCAGCCCATCCCTCAGCTTAGGAGTGCTGGGATTTGTCTTTTTGAGACACAGTCTCTCTGTGCAGTTCAGGCTGGCCTTGAGCTCACTTTGTAGCCTAGACTGGTCTCGAACTCGCAAAGATCCTCCTGCCTCAGCCTCCCGAGTGCTGGGATTACAGGGGTAAGCCACCATGCCCAGTTTAGGAATGCTAGGATTACAGGCTTGCATTTGGCTCTGAATGGCTTTTCTTTTGAGGGAGATGATGATAAATGTCACAGTATTTTTTTCTGTGTAGTTTCAGAAAAATCTGAGGTGGTACGAGGCTGCCCCTTTGTCTATATGACCCGGAAGGATGTAATGTTTATTCTAAAAATTTTAAGGAAACTCTTCAATGAATCACATGGAATCTTGGTGGGCCTTCAGAGAATTGAAGAAGGATTGACTGGAAAATCCAGAAAGGCTCTTTGAGTTGGCTAGTTTGTTTGTTTTTGTTTGTTTGTTTATTTACTTATGGTACTGGGAATGGCTGTCAGCATTTGTGCCACTGAGCTAAATCCCCAGGTCCTTTATCAGTTTATATTTTTAGTTTACTTACCCTTTCAAGAGGGCAAGTAAGCACAAGAGTCAGTGAATATGGTCCGATTAGGAGATTTGAAAATTAATATTAAAATGAATTTTAAAAGCTATGGCTGGATGTGGTGCCGCAATCTGGAGCCTGCAGCAGGATTACCTGGAATTCAAAGCCAACCTGAGCCTTATAGAGCCTCTCTCAAAAAAAAAAAAAAAAAAAAAACAAAACAAAAAAACAAGCATGTCACCTTTGGCGACTTCTTTCTGAAACTCCAGAGACTAAATTAGGATTATCAAGTCGCAACTCATCCTGTAGGCACTTTAGCAAAGCTGTGTCTCAAAAAAGGCTATGTTGTAGTTCAGTGGGAGATTACCCTTGGGTTTGATCACCAGTGCTGCAAACGGAATAGAAAATTTGTTTTGCTTCTTTTTTTTCCTGGTACTAGGGATTGAACCCAGGGGGTATTTACTAGTTTCTTTTAAAATCTCAGTCTGGCTAAATTGCTCAGACTGGCTTTGAACTTAGGATCCTTCTGCCTAAGCCGTCGAGATTATATGTGAGGGCTACCAGACCTGAACACTACTATTCTTTTTGATTTTATAGTTTTTCTGGAACTGGGAATGGAACCAGTGACCTGAGCTAGCTGGGAAAATCTCTGCCACTGTGCCTCATTCTATCAGCCTATTTCTCATTTTGAAATGAAGTCACTGAGTGGGCCTTAAGTCTTCCCTTCTAGAAAAAATGTTTTTCTTGTAGTGGAAAGCTATGTCTCATCTGGCTGTGATGGTGTAAACCTGTACTCCAAGCACTCTCCTGTAATCCCAGGATTTGGGAGGCTGAGGCAAGAGGATAGAGAGGTTCCCCGCCTGCCTGCCCTGCCCAGTCTTTTTGAGACAGTCTCACTGTGCAGTTCAGGCTGGCCTTGAGCTCACTTGGTAGCCCTGGCTGGTCTTGAACTCACAGTGATCATTTTCCCTCAGCCTTCCTGAGTTTTGGGATCCAAGGTGTGTGCCACCATACCCGGTTTAAGCATAGAAAGTTTAAGGCCAGCATAGACAATGTAGCGAGACTCTGCCTCAGGAAAACACCAAAGCCAAATTGAAAAATGATTGTTTTGTTTTCTTGTTAATTTGCTTCATTTTGAGGCTGGGGATTTAGCTCAGTGGTACAGCACCTCTTTGGAAAGAGTGAGGTTCTGAATTTAATACCAGCTACCAAAAAACCCCTTTGCTTCATTCTTTCATTTCCCTGGTTTGATTTTGTTTTAGTATGGAGGGCCAAGTTGCACCAGGGCCATCAACCTGAGGTTCGTCTGTAGCCTTTTTTTTGGTACCAGGAATTGAACTGATAACCTTGCACTTTCCAGGCAGACACTTATACCAGTGAGCTAAATTCCTGTCCCTAAGAATGCAGATCCAGCCCTTCTGTTTATTTTTTTATGTTGAGACAGTGTGGGAAGCCCTGTAATTGGCTGCCGCCTTATATCTACAGGCAGCAGCCACCTTAACCTCCTCCAGGAGTTAACTTTCCGTTTGGTAGTTAAGCTTCTCTCCTTGCCTAGCCTGTTTGGCCCATTTGGGGATTATGCTAATCAGCCCGCCTTATGAACCCAAGCAGGGGAGATTTGAATTACCCCATAACCCCTGGTCTTGTCACTGTTTATAGGTCACCTGCTGATGTCTCAGACCCCAACTCCCTCTTCCCCCAATACCCTATGTGTTCCTTACTCTTTCTTTGAATCAACGAGACTTGATCAGAATCCTGTCTTGTCTCCATTCCTGTCTCTTGTCTCTTCTCATCCCCCTCCCCCGCTAGCATCTACCTTAACTCACCCGCAGACAGGGTCTCACTAAATTGTTCAAGCTGGGCTCCAATTTGTGATTGATCTACTTGCCTCAGCTTCGCAGAGTGCTGGGAATACAGGCCTGTACCACCATGTCTGGCTTGAACTAGTTGTGTTTCATATTTATTTATTTAATTTACTTATTTTGTCCAGGTTTCCAGAAAAGTTAAAAAAATGGTTTCTGTTTTATTACTCAGTTTCCCTAATCTTAATCTCTTACACAATTGTATTATGTGGTTATTAAAACTAGGAAACAAAGATTGACACTGATCCCGTTTGGTCAACTGAAGGCAATTTCAGTTTTACCAGTTTTCCCTCCTGAGGTTGCCTTTTCCCTAACTCAAGTCTTTTTCATGATCTTCCTACTTTGGAGGAATAGCGATCAGTTGTCTCATGGAACATGTCTCTGTTTGTGATTGTCAGAGGTGTTCTCATACTTGGACATGCCATGTATTAGTGAGGATAGCACCAAAGTGGTAATGTGTTCTTATGCTGTTTTATTACTGATGACCTTGACCTCAATCATTTGATCTATGTCATTTCTTTGCTGTAAAGTTACCTCTATCTTTTTTTGTCACTAATAAGTGCCTTAGGGAAGGACCTTTGAGCTAATGTACATCCCATTTCTTCTTAAATGTTAGCCATTCATTTTAGTGATTATCAATAAATCTCATCTAGAGCAGCCTTAGATTCTGGATCATTATTTTTTTTTTTTTTTATCAGTACCAGGGATCAAACTCGTGACTGCTTGCTTGCAAGGCAGGCGCTTATGCCACTGAGCTAAATCCCCAGCCCCCCGGATACTTATTTTGGAGCATGAATTATAGCATATTTATTGTGTCGTTCAGGTTTTTCCATCTTTGGATTATGTCAGACTTCAGGTTGACCTGCCCTTCCTTCAGCAAGTTCTCACCTTTATTGAGCTCTCTCTTACTCTTTGGAACCACAAGATGCTCCAGATTTAACCTGAATGTGTTCTCATTTTTCATAGATTGGTTCAGGGAGTAAGAACTACCGATCTGTGATAAGAGCACGTATGGAGGAGATGCACCAGATGGCAAGTAAGTGTGGTGTGTGCATGCGTGGGGCTGTGTGCTCAGGGGCCAAAGTAAGATTCTTTGGAAAGTCCGTTACTGGTTCTTTGATGCTGGTGATTAAAAATCAATATAATCATGAGAGCCACATGATTGCCTGTTCCTGACAGACTTTGTATAACAACAAATAACAACTTTGTATACAACAATGCTTTATCAGAGGCTGCATTTCAGTTGAAAGTAGTACATGTAACTTACGGGGTTGGCTTGACCAATCATTGATCTACAACAAAGAGATTGGCATTAAAGAATTTTATTTGGTTCCGGGGATTGAATGCATGCCCTCGAGCTTGCCAGTCAGGTGCTTATGCCACTGAGCTAAATCCCTGACTGAGATAGGCATTAAAAAACCATCTAGAATCCAAGTATAGTGATCCATAGTCTCAGCACCTGGGAGGTTGAGGCAGGAAGACTGCCGTGAGGTAAAACTGGGCTACATAGTAAGTTCATGGCCAACCTGAACTATCCAGTGAGACCCTGTCTCAAAGAAAGAAAGAAAGACAAGAAACTATTGCAACAGATATATCTAGAGAGTTGCATGGCAGAGGGGAAAACAAAAGAAAATGTAGAATGAAAACAGTCATTGAAAAAACAAGGGCACAAGCTACAGATTCTGGTAGATGCTACAATAATGAGTCTGCAAGTTTCATTGCTCACTTAAAATGTTCTCTTCTGTCTTGCTAGTTGCTGGGAAAGATGGAGCCAGTGGCCACCGATTCAGCAGCCAGGTACCAGGAGCTGCCTTTTGGTTTTTTGTGGGGTTTTTTGGCATGCTTAAGTGTGGCACCTGCCTAGGGTGGCTCTGCAGTTACTGTCATGGCAGAAGTCTTTTCTTTCTAGGTACATGGGCACCTCCTTGAGGTGGCAGGGATCATCTTAAATTTCCTGGTGGCCTTTCAGTGTCTAACATTGACAAAGATCTGCTGGATAAATAATCATCTGAGTTTTCAGTTTTGGTGTTTTAGTCACAAAGACTCATGAATTCTCTCAGCTATAAGTAGTTACACTCTAATTAGAATGGGAAGATGACTCCTAGGATTTCTTCCCTTGCTGGAGTCTCGGTCCAAACTCAGTAGTGAATAAGGAATAAAACCTTGTCTCTGGTCAGCAAAGCATTTCTTTTCCCTTCTGAACAGAGGATGATGGCACGTGGAGACAGAAGGATGGTGGGAAAGTGCAGCTAACATTGTATATTTGGCTTTTTTGGGTGTTTTTGGTACCAAGAATCAAACTTGAGACCTCGTGCTTGCCAGACAAGTGCTATGGCACTGAGCTCTATCCCCAGCCCTGTATTGGGCTTTGCTTTCTTTCTGGTTTTCATTCAGTGCTGGGGTGGAACCCAGGGCCATGTGCATGTTAACCACGCGCTCTGCTATTGAGCTACAGCTCTAGCTGGGCTTTGCCATTAATAGTTTCCTAAACTTCAGTGGTTGGCATTCCAACTTCATAATTGTTCAACATTCTCTCTCTCTCTCATTTCACTGTGCAGCTCAGGCTGGCCTTGAACTCTCAGTGATCCTCCTTTCTCAGCCTACTGAGTGCTGGGATTATAGGTGTTCACAAACATGCCTGGGCACACCTGGCCTCTCCTTTATCGTTTTCCTTTTTTTTTTTTTTTTTTAACTGTGGTCCTTGTGATAGGTTTCTACAGTACTAGAAGATGGCCTCAAATTTGTAGTGACCCTCCTGTCTCAGCCGCTAGGTACAGGAATTACAGGCATGCACCTCCATGATCAACTTCCTTTTTTTCTGAGGTATCTTCCTTTTTCCCTATTGTCTTACTAAATTATAATTCATGAAACTCATTAATACACTGCTTTATATTTCTAATGCACATTAAAATGAAATCAGAGCCATTCAAATAATGGTGGTCTACAGATCAGCATGTGAAATGCTCTCACAGTCTGCCCTGTGGGAAATTCTCTCAGAGAAATCCCAGGAACTGCTGGATTAGTGAATGTCCATTATGTGCTTTAAGTCTTGCTATATTCCTGTGCTCTAAGAACAAATCTTAGTACTTTTCATTAAAACTGCTTTTGTGGGCCGGGGATTTAGCTCAGGGGCATAAGCGCCTGCCTTGCAAACTGGCTGTCGTGAGTTGGATCCCTGGTACTGAGAAAAAGATAATAGAAAAACAAACAAACAAACAAAAAACACACCTGGTTTTGTTTCTTCCATAGGTCCGCATTTTGTCAGCAGTGGAGCTAATTTGGAACCTGTGTGAGACCCTTTTTATTGACGTACTCCCGGGTAAGCCTGGGATAATCTGGTCATAACGTGTCTCTACTGTTTCTTTGTATTTCCTGTGCCAACAATGTTGTCTCCAGTGCTTTTCTTGTTTTTTTCTTTCCTTGTGTTTTCCCCCCTTGTTTTGGTTTTTCTGAGACAGGGTTTTATTATGCAGTTCAGACTGGACTTGAACTCACTTTGTGGCCTAGGTTGGTCTCAAACCTGCACTGATCCCACCCGCCCTCAGCCTTTAAGGTGCTGGGACTGTGGTTGTGTATCACTGCGCCCAACATTCTAGTTCTTTTCCACATACTGTCTGAAAGCATTACAAAACACCCAAAGAAATGTGACATTTTGTTAGAGACTGTAAAAGGAATCATACAGATGTTTCCTAGGAACCTAAACATCAAGGAGATGAACTTTGAAAAGCAGTGAGAAATCAAGTTTCATCTAGTGTGTGAAAGTGGTAGTATTCACATTATAGATACTTCATTTGCGCTGAAAGTTGTCTCCATGTGGGGAGGAATAAGGAGATGGGTGTAGAAGACACTTTGAGAATTCTGTAGCTAATAATTGGATGAGGCAACCATGTGTTTTAAGCTGTGTAATCAATCTTGAATTACAGTATGGCCCATATAGTATCATCGCTTGAGTGTACTCTTTATGGAGTTGCAAAAGCGTTTTTTGTTTTTTGTTTTGTTTATTGATTGTCTTATTGAGATGGTATTTGTTTTTCATTTATTTGTAGTGATACTGGCTATTGAACCCAGGACCTTCCCACTGAGCTATGACCCCAGGCATGCCCATTTTAAAATTTTATCTTTTATATTCATCTTAAGGAGTAGGTACATTTATATAACCTGCCTTGATTTTTTTGTTTGTTTTTGTTTGACTTTCTAACCTGTTTGTGTGACTCATGCCTATAATCCCAGCACTCTGGAGACTGAGGCAGGAGGATAGTTGTGACTTTAAGACCAGTCTTTGCTACAAAGTGAGCTCAAAGCCAGCCTGAACCCCGTAGTAAAATCCTGTGTTTAAAAAAAAATTGTTTTTGCTTTCCACTATTGTATTTCAATGTTGTTATTTTGTTTTCTTTTTTGATACAGGGTCTTGTATGCTGTTCAAACTGGCCTTCACCTTACTTTGTAACCCAGGCAGGTCTTTAGTTTTATTTTTAGTTTTTATTTATTTACTTATGTATATTTTTGATGCTGGAAATTGAAATCAGGATCTTGCACTTGCCAGACAGATGCTCTGCCACTGACTATATCCCTGATTCCTACTTTTAATTGTTATACAATTTTGCTATTTTGCACAGGCACTGAGTGAACCTCAGATCCCTTGCCTTCACCTCCCAGAGTGCTGTTTTTGTTTTTTTTTTTTTTTTGTCTTTTTCCTTTTTATCCGTACCAGGGATCCAACTCACAACTGCCTGCTTGCAAGGCAAGAGCTTATGCCATTGACCTAAATCCCCAGCCCCGTTTTATTTTTTTTAAATCTATTTTATTTATAGATAGAAAAAGAAAGAAACTACAAAATTTCAAAACAGTGTATTCAGGGGGCAGCAATGGTATGTACATTGTGCATTGTAGTCCCCAAATCATTAACCCAGAGCCCAAGACATCTGCATTCAATTGTCCAGCACCAGCACAAAGCTTTCTCTCTTTCTTTTTTTTTCTTTTGGTCTTTTTGAGACAGGGTCTCTCAATGTAGTTCAGGCTGCCCTTGAGCTCACTTTGTAGCCCAGGCTGGTCTCAAACTCACAACGATCCTCCTGCCTCAGCCTCCTGAGTGCTGGGATTACAGGCATGAGCCACCACGCCCGGCTACAAAGCTTTCTCTTCAGCAAACTTGGAGAAATCAGTAGTGTAACTATCTCGACTATTTTTTTTATGTACATAAATATATTTTTTCTTTCAGCTTGTCACAGTTGTGAAGCTACGTTTGCACATGTGTGTTTTATTTATTGCACTAATGAGTGTGTTCTCAGGTTGCATCCATTTACCTATAAAAGTGTCCATTTTATCCTTTATGGCTGAGTAGTACTCGATTGTAGAAAAATAGCAGGTCTTTTTTACCTTCCTCAGGGGATGGGCATATAGGTTGTTTCAAAGATCTGGCTATTACAATCTGTGCTGCTGTAAATGTGGTGCCCACATATCAATGTCGCATGATGTTTGTAATTCTTTTGGGAAGATACCTAGAAGGAGTCTAGCTGGGGTGAAGGGGAGCTCCAATTCTAGTTTCTTTTTTTTTTTTCTATTTTTGTTTGGTATTGAGGATGGAACTGATGACCTCACATTTGGCAGGCAGGTGCTTATGCCACTGAGCTAAATCCCTGGCCCCATCCTAGTTTTTAAAGGAATCTCCACACTGATTTCCACAATGGTTGCATAAGTCTGAATTCCCATCCACAGTGGAGAAGGGTTTCTTTTTCCCCACAGCCCCTGCAGCATTTTTTTTTTTTTTTTTTTTTTTGTGGTACCAGGTATGAAACTTATGACCATGCACTTGCAGGGCACTGAGCTAAATCCCTGGCCCTCTTCTGTATTTATTATTGATTTATTTCTTGATACTATCCATTCTTTCTGGAGTGAGGTGGAGTCTCAGTGTTGTTTTAATTTGCATCACTTGAATGACCAGTGATCTTGAACATTTTTTCATGTATTTATTTGCTGCTTGGATTTCTTCATCTGAGAAGTGTATATCCATCTCAGCTGCCCATTTTTGGACTGAGTCGTTAAATGTGGGAGGACTGATTTTTTGAGCTGTTTATGGGTTCTTGATAGTAATTCTTTGTCTGAGGTACAGCTGGCAAACATTTTCTCCCACACTGTGGGTTGTCTCTTCACTGTGTTGGTGGTTTCTGTCACTGTGCCAAAGCTTTTCAGTTGGGTGCGATCCCATTTGTTGATTCTTTGCAATAGTTCCTGTGCAACCTGGGTTTTGCTGGTAAAGTCTTTTCTTATACCAATGTCTTCAAGAGTTTTACCTATTGTATCTTCCAGCAGATTTAGTGTTTCTGTTTTAATAGTGAGATCTTTGATCCATTCTGATTTTAGCTTAGTACGTGGTGAAAGATATGGGACCAGATTTTCTTTGTTTGTTTTGTTGTTACTGGGGATCAAACTCAATACATCACAGATGGCAGCCAAGCGCGTATGCCACTGAACTCAATCCCCAGCCCCTGGGTCCAATTTTAATCTCTGGATGTGTAGAGCCAGTTTGTCCTTCACCATTTAACAAAAGGCTGTCTTTTCTTCCAGTGAATGTGTTTGGCAGTGTTGTCAAAGATAAGGTGGCTTAATATGTCTGGAATTGTTTTGCATCTTCTAATCTGTTCCATTGATCTTTGGGTATGGTTTTTTGTTGTTGTTGTTTGTTTGTTTCCCAGTACCTCACTGTTTTTATTACAGTACCTTCATAGTATAATTTCAAGTCAAGATTGTGATACCCCCTGTCTTTAAATATGGGAGGACTGCCTTTATTATTCTTGGTCTCTTCTGGCTCGAGGTGAAGTTTAAGATTGTTTTCTCTAATTCTGTGAGATATGCTGTTGAAATTTTGATTGGGATTGCATTGAATCTATATAACGGTGTTGGAAGTATGATCATTTTCACTGTATTGGTTATGCCTACCCAAGAGCATGGGATAACTCCATTTTCTAATATCCTCTTTAATCTCCTTTTTTGGAGTACTGCAGTTTCAATGTAGAGGTCTTTTATATCGTTTGTTAGATTGATTCCTAGGCATTTTGTGGTTTTGATGCTATCATAAAAGGTATTATTTGCCTGATTTCTCTCTGTGAGAGTTTGTTATTTGTGTATTGGAAGTTATTGATTTTTGAGTGTTGACTTTGTATGTAATCAGCTATGTTACTCAATTTGCTTATTAAATCTAGGAGTCTTGGTGAAGTTGTTGGGGTTTTCTGAGTAGTATCATGTCATCTGTGAATAAGGATAATTTAACTTCTTCCTTTCCTATCTTTATTCTTTTTATTTCTTTCTCTTGTCTAATTTATTTGGCTCAAATTTCTAGGACTTTGTTGAATAAGAGGGAGATGGTAGACATCCTTGTGTTGTTCCTGATTTTAGAGTGAAAGCTTGCCATTTTTGTCCATGTGGTATGATGCTGGTGTTGGTGTGGCATAGCTGGCTTTTATCAGATTGGGATAAAGACTATCTGTTCCAGTTTGTTGTAGGATTTTTATCATGAATGAGTGCTGGAGCTTGCCAAACGCTTTTTCTGCATCTATTGAGATGATCATATGATCTTTGTCCTGGGCTCTGTTAATATGGTGTGTTACATTTATGGATTGACATATCTTGAGCCATCCCTGCATCCCTGGGATGAATGCCTCTTGGTCATGGTGTACAAATCTTTTTAACAATTTGCTGCAGTCTCTTTGCCAGTATCTTACTGAGGACTTTTGCATCTATGTTCATTAGGGGGATGGGCCTATGATTCTCTTTCTTAGTTGAGTCCTTCTCTGGGTTTGGAATCAGAGTAATGCTTACTTCCAAGACTGAATTTGGATGTATTTCTCCCCTCTCAATTTCATTAAATAATTTTAGAAGTAGTGGTGTTAGGTCTCCTCTAGATTTCTTGTATAGTTCAGCAGTGAATCCTTCAGGGCCTTGACTTTTCTTTTTTGATAGGTTTTTAATTACATCTTCAGGACTGGGGTAAATCCACAACATAAGCACCTGCCTGACAAGCATGAAGTCACGAGTTTGATCCCCAGTACCACAAGAAAAAAAAAATAAATTTAATTACATCTTCTGTTTCATTACTGATCCTGAATAACTTAGGATTTTTAATATTGTTGACTCAGATTTGGTAGTTCATATGGATCTAGTAATTTGTCCATTTCTTCTATATTTTCCGTCTTACTAGATACAAGTTTTCAAAACAGGTATAGATAATTTTCTGGATTTCTACAGGGTGTGTTGTGATTTTGCCCTTTTCATTCCTAATTGCATAGATTTGAGTGTTTTCTTTCCCTTTTTTTGGTAAAGTTGGCTAAAGGTTTGTCAATTTAATCTTTCAAAGAACCAACTCTTTGATTCCTTGATTTTATTTATTTATTTTCTTGTACTGGGGATTGAACTCATAACTGCAGGCTTGCAAAGCAGGTGCTTATGGTGCTGAGTTAAATCCCAGCTCCTCCTTGATTCTTTGTTTTGTTTTTGGTGCCAGTGATCAAACTCACTACTGTGGGCTTGCAAGACAGGGGCTTATGCCACTGAGCTAAATCCCCGGCCCTTTGTGTTGTTTTCTTAAACTCCAGTGTGTTAATTTCTGCACTGACATTCCTAATTTCCTCCCTTGTATGAGCTGTTGTCTTAGCATGCTCTTCTTTTTCTCGAAGCTGTTTATATGTGCTTGTTCTGTTATCCTGATAGATATTTACTGCTATAAATTTCCCTCTTAAGACCGATTTCATTGTGTCCCTCAAGTTTCTGTATGTTGTATTGTTGTTAGCATTCAACTTACAAGTTGTCTAATGTCTTCTTTAATTTCATCTGTGACTCACTGATTGTTTAGGATGGTGCTATTTACTTTCCATTTGTTACGAATTTGTGGTTTGCTTGGCATGGGTTTCCAATTTCATTGCATTGTGGTCTGATAGTTATACATGGGATAATTGCAGTTCCTTTGCATTAAGCATGTCTATGAGTCAGTGTATAGTCTGTTTTGGGTAATAACCGTTGTGCAGCTGAGGAGAATGTGTATTCTGATGTCGTGGGATGGAACCCTCTATACACATCCACTAGGTCCATTTGTTCAAAAGTTTTAATTTAGTTCTAATATTTCTAATGTTTTTGTCTAGCTGACCTCTTTTTGTCACAATGGGGGTATTGAGGTCTCCCAATACAATTGTGTTAGGACTTGTTGATTGTTCATCTCCATTATTAATTGTTTTTCATGGCTGGGCGCACTGGTATTTGTTACATATATGTTTATCTCTTCCTCTTGGATTGTTCCCTTTACAAGGATGTAGTGACTTTCTTTATCTCTCTTAATCAGTTCTGGCTTGAAATTCACTTTGCCTGCAAATAGAATAGCTTCCCCTGGATTTTCTGTGTTCTTGTCACATGGAGTATTGTTTTCCATCCTTTGACTTTCAGTGTATGAATTTCCTTTTGAATTAAATGTGTTTCCTGTATGCAGCATATTGTTGGATCTTGCTTCTTGATGCACTCTGCCAGTCTGGCTTTTGATTGTTGAATTGGGACCGTTAACATTGATGATTATAACTGAAGTGCATCGACTTGTGTTGTGTTGTGTTGTGTTATTTTCCTGTTATTGGCTCTCCCCCTTATTTCCTTCCCTCTAATCGTTTGCCTTTCCTGATGGATTCTTTCTATTGGGGGTTCATGGAGCTGTAGTCCTTATTATCTCTTTCTAGAATGTCCTTCTGAACATTTTGGAGTGCTGGTTTGATGGTCATAAATTTCCATAGCTGTTCTTTGTCATGGAAGCATTTTATTTCTCCATCAATTTCTTTTTTTCTCCATCAATTTTTTCTAATGTCATATTGTATATTTTGGTAATCTCTGTATTTGTCTGAGAGATTATTTCTGATTTCATGCTTTCGAGTCCCAGGGCTGGAAGGACCAAGGACTCTTGAGTCTGACTTGTCCTAAGGTCTTAGGACAACCAGAAGCCCCTTTGCCCCTGCACTGCTCCTTACCAAAAGTGGTCCCATTGCTCAACAGAGGAGCTCCAGGCTACCCATGCCCTCAGGCTGTGAGGTTAAAAAACAAACAAAATAAAGGAGGTTAAAAAACCCCCGATTATCTGCTGAATGGTAACTTTTGTTCCTGGCAGGCTCTGTGTTCTGGTTCAACCCCTAACTGTGGAGCCAATGTCAGGCTGGAAGGGTGGTGGGCGGTGCCAGTCTTTCCCAGAAGCCCTAGGTGTGCAGGCCCAGGAACCTTGGTACAGAACTATGGCTGGTACCCCAGAATACTAGCCAGGTCACAGAGGTGAGCCACCCTGCATGTGCAAAATACCAACAGGCAACAATACCTTCTTTATCACTGCTTTGGGCAAGGGCACCCTGACCAGTCCTGACATCATGAGCAGCCAGACCACCTTTGCCTAAGACCACATGTTGGTGTACTCTCCTGGTTCCCTTCTCTCTACAGAGCTCATCTGGTTGCTCATGTCAGCTCTCAAGGAAAGGGCTACAAACACAGGTCCCCTTGTCTTCTCAACATTACTGTACACTGGGAACTGATTAATGTTTCTTTCCTGCCTGTTGTAGTCAGGGGTTATGCAGAGAACAATTAGAAATGAGGACATGGAGTTTATAATATTATTTTCTTTTTTTTTTTTTATTTATTATTTTTTTTTAAAGCCAGTCAAATTTAGCAGTGGGGGGGTGGTATACCAACTTTAGTGACACTAATGTTAATAAGTTCTGATAACCCACTGCCATCGGACCAGCCTATAATATTATTTTCATAATGGTCACCGGGAGTTAACACAAGAAAAGGCAGGATATCTATCCACAACACCAAAGACATAGAATAGTCAAGGGCCTAAATCCCACAGCAATGTCCTACATGAGTCCAGATAAAAACCCAGAGCTCATGACAGTGCCTCCCTCGAGTCCAACTGGAGGTCCAGAGTTCACAAGAAGGACTCATGCCAGTCTCTTTTCTGGATCCTTGCTGGGAATGCTCAAAGGTCAGTGGTGGAAGCCAGAAAGTCCATACCAACCGGGTGAAGGAGCTGTGCTAGTGGCATGCGTGTTCTACACTGGAGCCGAGAAGTCACACTCACAGCAATGACCTGGGCTGTCCTGAAAGGCACCACAGCGACACGGAGGCCCTGAGCTCCTCTGACAACAAGCACAGTTGAGTATATGCCAGGAAGCCAGCGTGACAAGTCCATCCTGGAGACAAAGCAGCACACATCTTCCCCTGTGGAGCCAGGAAGCAATGCTTGATGTGAGGATGAAAGCTTCTCCAAGAGAACCAATGGCTCAAACAGCAACTCATAGGAGAACCCACAATGCCTCAATGCAATAACACATTAACGCCTTCATGCCTTAACAACCTCCTCTTCCTTCTCCACCTATTCATGCTGGCAACTGTCTTCAGGTGGAGCATCTTTGCTCACTGCCATGCTGTTGTAATCCAGCTGGCATTAAGCTGACCACCAGCTCTTAATCCGTAACACTGCCTTTCACTTTCATTGGTTATTGGGTTTCTGTGGAGTGGCCGGACCTGCCTGGAGATCCCAGACTCAGGCCTCCAGCCTATGACTCTGGTAACAGCTCCCCTCTTGTTTGGAGGCTGTCCTGCCTGTAATTCTCTACAAGACTCACAACCTCACTCCTCAGGTTTAGGCAGAGGAGTCAGTGGTTCAGTAAGCTTGTGTTGAGCAGGAAGATCATAAATGAGAACAGAACATACGGGCAAGCTTTTCTCTTGGTGTTAAACTCCTCTATGCATGAAAGTGAGGGATTTTCAAGAGAACTCCAGCTGCCCCAGAATCAGGATAACATTTCCAGTCATACCTGGAACAGCAGCCACAAAGTTGCCAGTTAGCTTTGACACACACGCGTCATACTGCCAAGCCCAGAACTTATTATCCCTGGACTATTCCACTGAATTGCTGCTTCCACTGAAGGCTGGGTCTGTGGGGGACCCCTGAAAACAATCCCATCTGCTTTTTGGGAGTCCCTGCCTCTTGGTCTCTTCCTTTCCAGGCTCCAGATCTCTGAAGTCTGTGGGCTTCTCTGTTTCCTGTTGTTCGCTCTACTTTCACGAGGCTGCTCGAAGTCATGAGTCCTAGTGCAGGCCGGGGTAGGGTAGGTGAAAGACAGGAGCAACTGCTCATGGAAGGGCACAATTACACAGACAGCAACTGCACAGCTATAGAGCAACGGACTTACAGGTTAATAGCAAGGTTACATGTTATAGCAAGGTACAAATCAAGAAGTGATCTCTGTCTATGCTCCTGCTGCCTGCCACATAAGCACCTTGCTGCATGCAGTCAGGCTTGACAGTCTGAGGTCAGCTCCTTTGTCCCGCTAATGTGCTGGCTCAATTCGACTGTATCCAACTGGTATTTTCCTTAGTTAAAAGAATATATGTTGCTCTCATCTAGCTTCAGGGTCATTGTTTGGAACAAGGTGACCCAATCAAGGACACCTTTAACTTTCTTTGCTCCACTTGAATCCTTTCCCCTCTTCCTCAGAATGTTCCTACGTTATGGCAAACAATTCCTTTTAAGTAAATCTATTTAGAATTAGGTCACCTGATGACATATGACTTAATTCAATCATGTAATAGCCTGTCACCTGCCTTGCACTTCCTGCTTGCTAACTGTATTTCAACTAAACTGAAAGCTGATTTTTTTCTGGTGGTTTGGACCCTATTATAGTCCCTCATCTCACTGGCATAAACTCAGTAAAGTTGCCTTTTAGATTCCTTGGTGCAAAGAGTCGCACTAGGTTTGATGTTGGTTTTTCTGCAACACTCATGCGTATGGCACATTTCCATGAAATTTTCACACCAGGTAGACTACCAACAATTGGAAACAAAGTCCCGTGTTACTGTGTGACTTGAACAGTGATAAAAGCGCTTGCCAGGTGCTGTGGAGTGAAGAGAACTTGAGAGGTTTCAGGTTCACAGCCCCTGTGAACATGTGCAGCACTGCTGAGTTTGGGCTTGTTAAAGGTTGGCTCAGTCCAGCTTCCCTCTCTGATCCTCCAGCCCTCATACCCTCCTCTCCTGCTACAGCCCATCTTCTGGGAATTAAGCGCCTCCTTCTGGTTTTACTTTGGGATGAGCCTCCTTCACACCCTGAGCTGTCCCTGGGCTCGAGTTCCTGGTCTCATTCTTCCACCCAGAGTGCACATGACCACTGCTGGCCAGTCAGAGCTAATCAGAGCCTGTGACAGAGGCTTTGCTTAGACCCGTTTTCTTCAGTGCTGTGTCCGGTGAGAATTACTGCTGCCTATCTTGCAGACTCGGGACCTGGTCCTGCTACAGTGGCACCCAGCATGGAAGGCAATGCAGGAGAGGGGCAGACAGGGCCAAGTAGATGGATGTGGTCAGTCCTGAGCATGTAGGACTCTTCACTGTTGAAGTGTGATTTTTAGCTGGGGACAGAGTCCTAACAAACACAGGTGTGAAGTTGGACAGCTCATCTATTCCTCAGCCTGTGTACTATCTGTTAATTAGAAGGGTAAGATGTACTCTTTAGAAAGCTGTAAGAGTTAAATGAGATCACACACACACATACATACACACACTGTATACTTCCTATTAATCAGACAATAATTACAGACGCACTGGTGGAGGACACAGTATTTGTTCTGCACACACCACTCCATGTTCTCCAGCCTTGATGGTCCCACCAAGAATCTGCAGGGACAGGAGATCACTTCTCCAGAGTCACTTTCCTCAGCAGGTACATCTGTATTCTCTGATCCCCTTTTGGGCTGTTTGGCTCTTTCCCTCAGACTACAGTTTGGTGTCAATGTTTCCCCAGCCCATTCCCGCCTTACTTAACTGGCTTGGATATAGGTTGCTTCCTTGCTGGACCTCTGTCCTCTGTTTCCCTAATCCTCAGACTGGCTCAGGAGCCAGGGTGTTGGGAGGTAGACAGACCACCAAACTTAGTTCTGTTACAGAGCCTGGAGCACCCTTCCCAGTAGGAACTGTGACAGCCGATTACTCACGTGGAATAAAATCACAACCACACACACACACATTGCTGAGAGAGAAAAAGGGCAAGACAGCTGTGCAACTTTTTTCTTTTAATGTTTTCTTGCTGTTGATTAATTCACTTTTCTGTCAGGAGTTCCTTTGTGCAGAGAGAGATTGGCAGGAGCTAACAGGTCTTAAGTTATGAGGAAAAAGATGAATGTAAAGTTATAAAGTCTATGAGCTTATTTTATTGTAGGTAAATTATAAAGTTATTTCCTGGAAACTCCTATCCCAGAACAGTGAGCCCTCATAGCCGGTGTGCCAATGTAGCCAATGCCGATTCCGAATTTATTTTGATCCTGTGGACTGAGTCCAGGGTCATTCTTCCTCTGATGGGGTCTTGCTGAGTTCTCCAAGTCGCTTTGAACTTTTGATTATCCTGCTAAGTCCTCCTGAGTACTTTGTATTAAGGCATGTGCCATGGTACCAAGCTTCAGATATTTTATTCATGCATTCATCACCTAAAAAAAATGCTACATAATTTGAAAGATATAACCAGTGACATGGCACTGCAGCCTCCCAGTTGCCCTGTCTGAAGGATGACCTTTTCCAGTGTCTTGTGTGTCCCTCTCCAGGGTATCCTGTACTAGTGAGGACCACCAGAACTGTGATACCAAAAGATCTACCTTGCTGTCGAGAATGGTACCACTAAGCTCTTGGAATGTGACTGGTGTGACTTAGGAGCTGTGTTTTTTTTTTTTTTTTTTTTTTTTTTTTTTTTTTTTTTTGTCTTTTTCATTTTTATTGGTACCAGGGATCGAACTCAAGACTGCCTGCTTCAAGGCAAGTGCTTTTGCCGCTGAGCTAAATCCCCAGCCCCCTGGAGCTGTCTTTTAAATTTTACTTAATTTCTATTCCTTTATATTTCAACAGTGAAAGGGTGCCTAATGGTTCTTATACTCGGCCACACAACTCTACAGATAACCCACAATATGCAGCTCATACTAAACACTTTACCTTGTTTCTGGCCACTTACGAATGCCTCTATCTTGAAGGTAAATTGTTCCAGACTACCTTGTTTAAAAAAAAAGAAAAACTTCTAGAAAACATTGTCTTAAAGCCAGGGATGGGGTGGCTAAGGCAGGAGAAGCACTAGGACAAGACCAGCCTAAATTATATAGCATTACTTTTCCCAGCTGTCCACTCAAGCCTTCCAGAAGCAGAATACAGTGGTACTGGTTTATGAACTTCACTTGTTTAATGATCTGTGATGAATTTGGTTGCATTCCTGCTTGTGTAGGGAAGATGGCCACAGTAATGCTTGTCACTTGATGTGGAGTTTGTGAATGGAAGCTAGATTTTGCCAAAAATTTTGGTTGCAAATCAAACTTTTCAAACCGATGCATTCATGAAGTGAGATATTGCTGTCTTCCTTTGTAATTCACAAAGGCAATCTCTTATTCAGCCTGTAATGTCATGGGCCGTCATTTTTTAATAATTTGCCACATACTGTACCTAAGATGCCTCATAACCACCCTAGATTCCCTACAGTGTCACTTTTGTCAGCCTGGGTCTGAGGCTGTTTGGCATGGGTCCCCTTTTGACAATCAGGGGAAACAAGTGACCATGAATCATGGCCCGAAAACACACTCGCCACCATGGTCCCTGTCGTGGTGACAGTGGCCTTCGTTAGTATTAATCACAGTTCTCTCTGAATCTCCTTGAAAAATTAAGGTCTCTGGGGAAGGCCACCATGGACATAGAACATACAGGACTGGCCTTACCTTTGTCTGATGAGAGCAGCCAAAATGCTTGGAAGTAGGGACAGTGGTGGTTTTTTCATTTTGATGTTGTTTGCCTTTTGAGATAGGTTGTCACTGGCTAGTTTAGGTCAGCCTTGCAGTTGTTATGTAGCCCAGGCTAGCCTGCCTCTCATGTGCTAAGATTTCAGGGGTGTGTCACCACACTTGGCCAGTGATAAAGTTTGCATGGTGAATCTCTGCCTTAGTTGTCCTTAAGCCATGTGGACCCCTGAGAGACTTTTGTTTTATGTCATTTTTGGCAGTACTGGGGCTTGAACCTGGGACCCTTGTAGTGAGTCATATCCCAGCCTCTTTTCATTTTATTTTTTGACAAGTTTTCACTAAGCTGAACTCAAATTCAGAATCCTGCTGCCTCAGGATCCAAGTGCTAGGATGCCAGATGTATACCACCATCCCCAGTGATCCAATCAGTGCCCTTAAACAGCCTTCCTCTTATAACTTCACGACCGGAAGTTTTTCAGTCTTAAATGGCCTGTGCAGAAAGGAGTTTCACTAACTTGTTTTGGCATTGAGTCCTTGTTGAAGGTCCATGTGGACAGCAGTACAGGATTTGATGCTGGATAGATCTCAGCCCCCAGTGCTACAGGCTCTTCACAGAGTGGGGGCAAATAGCTAGCACCCTCTGCTGGCCTTTGGTCAATAAGCGTATGGTGACATGTGGAGTCCCATGTGTAGGTAGAAGCAGCAATCTTAATTCACACAGTCACTCATATTCCCGAGTCATGCCCAAGGGCAGGGCTTGGTCCTAGGAACTGGGGGACATGTAGTGGGCCATGTGGAGAGGAAGGAAATTGATCCTTGCCTTGTTAGGGCTCCTGACCTAGTAGAGAAGCGTGGTTGGGTTTCTTCAGCACTAGGCACCTGCTGCATTCTCAAGTGACCTCTCCGGGGGTGGGCCAGGCTGAACAAAGTCTAAGGCAGGACTCATCACACCTTGAGACAGAATTACTTCACCCAATTTCACCCCTGCTGGTGTCCATGGTGTCATGGAGCGTAGAAGGTCCTTTCTCAATTCCCAGCTTCGGGCTTGCCTTGTGGTTTGCTTTGGTCATGGAATGAAGTAGAAGCTAGAGTGTGCATTTGCAAGCTCAGACTTAAAAAGAGTCTCCAGTACTTCTGGCTTTGTAGGCAGCCAGGTGAGGGTGGGATTGCAGCAACTGGCCAGCTGTGTGCCTGCCAGGCTCGTCACTCCAGCAGCCTCTGGCGCTGTTTCTCACCTTCTATGACAGGGTGCCAGGATGCTTTTGCAGTCAGTAGGTGGATTCTCAATTCTTGTACACTGAGATCTTTTACTCACCAAGTACTTACCTCCCCCTGTGTACTAAGCATCCTTTATTAATTCTGTGTTGGAGATACAGTGGAGGAACTCTTGCTTCATCTGCAAATTATCACTTGGAATCATACAGATTGGCATTGGATGGGGCAGGAAGAAGGTAGGTGTAAGTCTGGACAGAGCTGCTGGAGGGAACAAAGCAGCACACACATGACCCTCGGTGGGTCAGGAGGGCTGGGGCAGTCCACGAGTAAAAAGATAAGTGGCCCAACCTATATCTAAAATCAGTGCCCAAGATGGACCATCTGGGAAATGACTGATCTCACATATTCTTTTTTTTTTTTTTTTTTTTTTTTAATGTTACCTCTCTACACCTCTGTGCTAATTGGCCAATGGCTGGGATTTAAACAAAACAAAACCAACCAAACAAAAAACCAATGGGTATTTTCTACCAGCTTGTAAGGATGGAGAACTGCTACAAAGATGGCATACACATTCATACATGAGTTTCGAGACTTGGGCCAAAAGATAGGACTTCACCCGAGGCCAGCAGGCCCAGTAATCGAAATACTGTGGTGACCCCAGCATCCTAGGAGAAGAAGGTCTAGAAGGTAAGCAGGTGGACAGTCCTGCTGGCAAGAGGCCAGGTATACAGGGACTAGATTGGCTCATTCTTTTTTGTGTAAGTGGAGATTGAGCTAAGCCCTCTGTGATAGGTGCATACCAGCCTTCTTTTATTTTTGGTTATGAGACAGGGTCTTGCTGAGTCACTAATTTGCCCAGGTTGGGCTCAAACTTGTGATCCTCTTGCTTCCCCCTCCCAGAGTGCTGGGGTTAGAGGGGTGTGCTCCCCTACACCACTGTGTAACTGCTTCTCCTAAAGCACAGGAGAGTGCATGAGAACAATAGCGATTTGACTGAGAATCCGCCCTGCTTGTGGAGAATGTGCTTTTGGTTGCAGAGGCTGACTGTGTTGGGTGATGAGGGTGAGAGGCCACCACGCTGCCTCTCCTGGAAGCATGACAGCCACAAAGGATCCAAGCTTTACCCCAACCGTTTTTTGCCTCTGCTCTTGTTCTGTGCATGCACATACTTAACTACTTGCAATTTAATTTCTCACCATATAGCTAAAAGTTATATAAAAAATATAAAATGTATATAAAACAGTAGGTAATTTATTATGGCAAACTATTTACAATCACTGCTGAAGCCAGAAGGGCTTAGTCATCTTTGATCTTCGACTCTGTGAGCCCTCCTTCTATGATGACTTCACACAGGTACCTGGAGAACAATACCAAGGCAGTGAAACTTTCCCTGCCCCCTCATTTTAGACAAGAACCTTAAGTCATCCCAAGGCATTTACAGGGTAGGGTTTGTGAAAATCTCATCCTCCTCAGAGGATTCATCATGTAGCTTGGCTTCCATTCTTCTCATTTGGGAGTGTCATGATTTATGTTTGTGTCCCCCAGGCCTCATGAGTTTGCATTGTTCATTTGTGATGGTTCATTGTATAGTGCTTGGATTGATGGTGTCAGTGCTCCATCCACATGGGGTGGAGCCAGGATGTGATGTAATGGCAGGAAGAAAGTGTGTCTTTCTCTTTGCTGGTTCGAGTTTGCTGTAGGCGGCCGCCATGAACTGCAGCCCAGCCATGCTTGCCTGTCTTGGATCCAACTGAGTGTGGACTGAAACCTCCAAAAACTGTAAGAAATAAACTTTTCCTTTCCCAACTTGGGCATCAGGTATTTTGTCTCAGCCACGAGCATAAAGTAACTAAGACAGGGAGGTACTGATGGGTCTGTATATATCCCTGAGCAAAAGTAGGCTATAAAACCTAGTACCAGCCTTCTGTAAAACAGAAAGGGACTTAGGACCTCTGCTTTCCCCTGCCCCTTCCACCCCAGCATTGAGCACTTCTCCAGTTTACCTCTTTCATTTGTTCTGCTTTGCAGCTTCCATGCCAATGTGGAGAAAAGCCCCTTGTGGGAAAACATACGTGCAAGACAATTAGTGAGTGATTTGCATTGTCATGTCTCAGTCTGCATGCCCACTTCAGGTCTCTTTAGGACAAAACCTGTACCTTGCCCCATGCTCAAAATAGGCAAGTTCAAACTAGGCCTGGAGTTTTGCAAACAGTTCCACAATGCTGGACTTTCTGAGGCTCCATCTGTTACCAAGGGCCTCAGGAGGTCTCTGGGGGAGACCTCTGCACCTGGCCCAGCCTGGACGCACACTGTTATTTTGAGTAAAAGAACTGAGGAGGCTCACAAGGGAAGCGGAAGCATGAGAAGATGAGCTTCCGCCCCTCCAAGGAAGGATGGAGGGACTCCATCTTGCACCAGCTCCTGCCTAGCACCTGGGCTTCCTGTGCAGTCCCAAAAGGCCTCTCCACCACAGAAGTAGGCCTACCCCAACCTGCCACCTCTACCCTCAGTATGGGATGCCTGGTGACAGCAGGTCCCTCCCTACTTGTCCGGCCCATCTCAGCTTCTTTGGAGCCACATGAGACCTCAGGAATGAAGGGTTATTCTGCTCCAGGTGGGCTCTGCTCTGAGAGATCCAGGGATTTAAATAGCTGAGTTCTAGGTTTTCCTCCAGTGCTAGTAATGAGTTTCTCATTTAAAGGTCCTCTAACTGAGCATGGTGATGCATGCCTGTAATCCCATCACTGGGGAGGCGAGGCAGGGTGATGGTTGCAAGTTTGAGACCAGCCTGGGCTACAAAGTGAGCTCAAGTCTGAACTGCACAGTGAGACCCTATCTCAAAAAGACAAAAAGTAAATACATAAAAAATAAATAAATAAAAATCGGCAGACTCATATTTACCTTGAGGCCTTTTCAACGTCTGGTAAAGCTCTTCTATGACAACGCATCTGTTTTGGGGAAAAAAAGTGTTGAGAATCCACCTCTATCTCTCGATTTTCATTCACTCCTTTTATTAATTTTAGTCTGAGATATTCTGTGTGATGAGAACTTTCCTAGAGATGGAATTCTACCCTACTAGTCATAGTTCACTGACTTTGCAAAAGCACCTTAAGAGTCTTGCATGAAGCAGAAACATTTTTTTATCCAGTAATAGGGACTGAACTCATGACTTCTGCAATGAAATAGATAGGTAGGCAGGTAGGTAGATAGACAGATGGACAGACAGGACCTCTGCTTTCCCCTGGCTCTTCCACCCAGCACTGAGCCCACACAAGATTTTGTGTTTTTATTTTTTGGTGGTTTATTTTTTTGAGACAAGTCTTAGTAAACCAGTAAATTGCCCAGGCTGCACTTGAAATTTGAATCCTCCTGCCTCAGCTTCCCAGAGTGCTGGGATTGGTGCCATGTGGCACCTCTTCACCAGCCTTTTAGAGTGGTGTCTCAGTTAATGCACTGAATTCCTTCCATGATTTTGTTGCAACTGGATTGCGAGCATCCTACCCCATGTTGGCCCTGCTTCTGGGGCTCAGATTTTAGTGTCTGCTCTCACCAAAAGAGAACTCACTCCTTCCTTTTGGAGCAATCTTATCTCATCAGTCTCACAAGACCGACCCCAAATCAGAATGCCCCGACCTCACAAGAAATAGTTCTGACCCAGAGGCAGCACCTCGGTAGTCCAGGCTGACCCTGAGCTATGTAGCACGGGCTGCCCATGAACTTGTAGCAGTCCTCTTGCCTCAGTCTCCCAAATGCTGCGCTTACAGGTGTTTACCGCCACACCCAGCTTTTTTCCATGCTGACCTTTGTGTTTCACTCTTAGATGCCCCTCTTTCAAAAACCTGTGTAGCATATTTCTATTCTCGTGGTAGGAGAAATGGACATGAGTCTCTTAAGAGGGGACTGGCTCAGGAGAACTAGCGCATCCAGGAAAGACTGCATGAAGGAGGACGAGCTTGAGTTGGCTTTCAGCACATTCGTGAGACTTCCACAAGCAGGGTGAAGTACAAGGATTCTTTATAGACAGAGCACAGGCAAATAAAGGAATGGGATGGTATGACTAAGGCATGGAGAGGGGCCGGGGCAGAAGGCTGCCACAACTGTGGGAAATGTAAATTAGGGATACTTTATTTAGTTGGAAAAGGAGAGTAAAGTTTGTCAGACTATGAAATTACGCTTTAATAATCTATCAGATGAAAAGTAAAATAATAAACTATTACATAATGAGGCAAAAAGCAAACAGGGGCAAGCTCTGGAAGAGGCTGCTCTAAACAGGACCTGCTGTGGGAGACCTGACAGAAGCCTCAGCGGCAGGGCTATACCTGGACCTATTAGACAATGCCTCGCACACTGGAGACAGCAGCAGCTGTCAAAGCTAAAGAATGTGGAAGACAGACTTCTGTCTTGTGGCGCTGTCCCTTCTCCCTAGAGTGATGACAGCTGCTTGAGCATGGCGAGCATGAGATCAGTGAGGACATCAAACTGTCGACATGGTAGTTTGGGGTTGGGGAAATTTTCTTTCATGGCATCGTTTGCCCATCAAATTAACTTGTCCAGGTACCCAAGTGACCTGTTGTCTTGGTTTTAGCTCGTCAGAGATCTTTCGGGAGTGGAGTTCCTTTAAAAATCCCTGGAGAACACCAGGCATTCCAGAGGCTGAGGCAGGAGGGTCACTGTGAATTTGAGCCCAGCCTGGGTTACATAATGAGCTCAAGGTCAGCAAGGCACCATCTCAAAAGATAAACCAATCCTCATACCTGAAAATCATATTAAAGTAAAAGAGAAAGACTATTTCAACCTGAGTTACTAACATGGAACGGCACTGGGGATTTAGCTCAGTGGTGCAGGTACTTGTCTGTAAGTGTGAGGTCCCAAGTTTGATCCCTGTTACAAAACAGCAACAACAACAAAGAAACTAAACTAAACTACAGAGGAATGTCCAGGAGGAAAGGGCAACATGGCCTGGGTTTTCTGTTCATGGTTCTGAATCATACAAAGACAAGATGCATTCAGGAAACCTGAATCAATTTTTATCCTTACCTTAATTACGCAGAAAATTACCATCAAAATCATCACTCCCATGAAAGATAATGGCAAGATCAGTTTGTAATAGTCACGTTGTGGAACTTTTGTAAGCTAAAAAAAAAAAAGATAATTTTAGTTGGGTAACAAAGACATAACAAGGATGACAGCTGTCTATTTAAATCCAATTCTTCTGAGTAGCTTAGAGATTCTTAAAAGCACATCAAACGGGATGTGTTACAAATCTTATTATAGTGCACGTCCTTCTCTTGCTTTGTTTATCTTGTGTGTTAGGACATCTCCTTCTCTCATGGAGCAGGGTGGAGAGTGCCATCCTGGCCAAAGTTACGTGGCCAGGACAAAATACAGACCAGCAGGCCCTGCTTGTGCACCTCATGGTGGCCCCTCAGCTCGGTAGACCTCCTCACCTCTCTTGACTTCTGGTCCTTGTGGTCGCTCTCTGCTGTGTTCTCAGTGGTGTCCTTCTCACTCTTCTGATCCTCTGCATCCCACAGGGCCTTGGCCACATGGACTTTTTGCTCTTCACTGAGTAGCTTCATCAGGAGGCCCGTCCTAGAGACGAGCTTGGCACAGGCCAGCTGCGTGTGGGCCTCAGAGCAGTCCATTTTTACGATCCTGCTGACCTGAGAAATCAGCCTTCTGATGTTATTGTTGGGGATGAGGAGCCCCAGCTGCTGGTCTCGGTAAGTTTCAAACTGATCACCTGACAGCAGTGTGGAGGTGAAGTCCCTGGGGAGTGAGTCAGTCCCCGTGTTGGGTTGTTGCCATCGTGCCTCCCTGGCCTGCCTCACAGCTGGTGTGAGGTCGGGTGTAGTCGCAGCAGTCTCTTTGGCCAAAGGATCCTTCTGAGTTTTTTCAGATACAGATCTTTCTGGCACACTAACATACCCTCCAAAATCCACTGCTTGAAAATCTTCATCTGTAGCAGGGTTTTCTACAGAGGTGCTTTCTACTGAAGGCTCTAAAGGCACATATAATTCTGACACAGGATTCTCCCGAATACTCGGGTCTCTTGAAGGTGAGAGCACCTGTTGTGAAGGGGAGCTGGTGTGACTCTTCACTGCTGGGAATGGAGGCCTCTTTGCAAGCAGTAGTGTACTGCGTGTGCTTTCCTTTCTCAGGTTTTCACTCAGCTTGGTCTCCTGTGTTCTGTGGGCCACACGTGAGTGAATTTTGTGAAAACGGTGAACTTTTCCAGAATGTATGATTGGCTTATTCCCCCCCATGGTTTTAACTATAGAGTTTGCATGCTCTAAAATAAAAACGCCATTTTCTGAAGAAGACACAGCTTTTCTTGTGTTCTCCGCAAGTTCTCTCTTTACTCTCTGAAGTGTTTTCCTTCCATGCCCAACTGCTGCCAGGCTGTTTTCTGGTGCTTCAGCATTTTCCGATTTTTTTGGAAAGATTTGGCCTCTGAATTTGGGACGAAAATGGCTAGGCTGTAGCAGCATAGGAATTTTCTCTTCCTTTTTTACCTCATTGTTTTTTTCCTGGTTACCTTCCTCCAGCAATTTTTGAAGAAGATACAGCTTCTTCATCTTATTTGTGAAACGTAAATTGTTGCGTGCAGGTTGAAAAGAGTTTCTCCTGTTGTGGTTCAAGTCACCTAAGGGATTAGCGTCCTCTTGGACTTTTGAAAAAAGCAGCTGAATGAATGGTAATAATGTTGCCTCTATGCCTTCTAGATTTTCCTTGGAGAAATAAGGCAGTATGTAGTTTAGTGCACTGATGATGTCACTTTCATCATTCATATCGAGCTGCTCTTTTGTAAAGCCCACTGGGTTGGTCACACTTTCCTGTGAAGATGACATTTCAGATTCAATATTCAGCTGGGTGCTGGTGCTCCTCTTCCGGGCTTGTAACGCTTTCATGAAGGATTCTTGGGAGATCACTATGGATGTGTCTCCCACTGTCAGAAAAGAAGACATTGCTCTCAGTTAGGGCAGAATGATAGACACCCAGCTTTTTACTGGCCCACAGCTGTACACACCAGTCAAAGAAGGGAGAGGTCAGCAACTATTTCAGTGCCATGTGGACAAGACAAAAAGAAATCCAAACTTAAACTTACAAAAACCCAACAGAAAGAGAAAATGACCTCTCTTGCTAACGAGACTACTTTTTGAGAACATTCCATAGTGTGTAATACAGCAACTTAACTTAGCCAAATGATTGGTACTCACTAAAGGCCACATCCTGACAAGTACTTGCCCACTCAGCAGGCTTCTCTGCAGACCTTCTATGCATACCCACGCAGGACCCAAAACACCATAATGTCACAATGTAGCAGCAGAGGCAGCACAGGTCTTCCTCACCCCACCTGGTCAGTTGCTACCTCACTATGCTCGGATGACCATGATGAAGGACAGTCCTCTTAGGACAAAAAGGCAGACATGTAAAAGCCCCACTCCTTCTGCCTACAGGTCTTTTCTGGATACATCTGCTCCACCTGTGTGCCCAGTGCCTTCACTTGGTCCCTGCTTCCATGTGTCCTAGCACCGTGATGGCAAACATCCAGAGAAAAAGTGCCAAACCGCACCCTAACCCACTTACTCATGGCCAAGTGCCAACCCTGCAATGAAACCTGAATACTGGGGTTTTAGGTGGGAAAAATCAACTCCTTATGAACGTCTTTTGTCTTAAGAGAAAAATACAACCATGCATGTGTGGTAGGTTCACTGCCACTGTCCAGTCCCATAACAAAAGGTTCTTCTACACAGAGCCAAACACTGTACTGCTCGAGTCTTCCTTATATCAGAGCAGGGATCCAGAGTGTAGGATAAGAGATTTTTAATTTGCCTGGTTGTATGTCTGCCTCTGTGGAATAGTGAACAGCAAATCTACAAAATAACAGCAGTTTCTGTATAAACATGACTTAAGGTGGTAATGTATAAGAGAAACTGCCCCTTCTATCAGATCAGATGCTTTCCCTACTTTTATTTCTGTCCTAATATTTCTAAGCATCCAAAGCTCCTGACAATACTGTCATACGAAAGTCAAGGGCTCAACGTGTAACTGATTTGTCTTCTGGAAGAATTAATTGACTGGTGGTGGTGAGGACCAGAGGAGGGGGTAAGGATCATGACCATAGAGGAAAATGGGTTCTGGAGAACCCAGAATTGCGGACAGAGGGCTGGGCATGAGGCTCTAGCACTTGACACCTCTGATCTTGATCTGTAAATGGAGGCAAGAAATTCTTGTTTTTCTCACCTCTGAGGGTAGAATGAATACTGTAATTGGTAAAAATTTGTTTTGGAAACCAAGCAAAGTTCTTTTGCATAAGAAACGTAGTGCCACTATTTATTATTTGTCCCTGTATTCAAGCTCTCTGGATGTGAAAGCACTCACATGTGGCAAGCATGAAGTGAGAGCTAATAAACCCGACATACGGAAAAATCCTTAAATGCACCTGAGTCATCTGAGACTCATGATAAGCTCAGGTTTGGACAGTCTGGGCATGGAACAACCCTGCATTCCCTTAGAAGAGACAAGCACTTGTAGTTAGGCAATCAGAAACTCAGGCTCCAATACAATAGTACGGCTTGACACAGTTTCGAAAAGATGATAAAACGGATGTACACCTGCCTAAGGTTGAAGGAATAGAGACCTAATATATAAAAAACCAGCTTACAAGCTGCACTGCACATTATAAGTGCACATAACTGCACATTATAAGTGCAAACCAATTGTATCATTAGTTTACAGCCTTTGTATCACTATTTAGAAATTAAAAAGCAAATAAAAGAAACATGAAAGCATCATTAGGCAATTGAGACTCACAACACTGCTTGGCATTGGTCAGACATGTGCTATCACAGTGCAGCTTGACTGTCTTGTCGACAACTTCAATATCATTTTTAAACTGGCAGAGGCAGCAGACCATATTGCTCGGTAAGATCCTGCAGACAGGACACAGAGTTCTGAGTTAATGGAAAGCTGCTCCTTGAATGGTAAAGAGGCAGGACGAGGCTCCACAGTGTGGAGCAGGAAGGAGTGCTGGAGGCAGCCCTTGCGGCTGGGTAGGAAGCCAACAGCCACTGCAGCTTTTGGATATTGTGAGTAAATAGGAGGGAGAGAGGGGTCCCCACAGAAGGAAGCTCAGCAGTGCGTGTGGTGGGCCTCACATGAAGGTCCTGGAGATTAGTGCTGAGTGACAGGAATGTGTCCTTTCATTCAGAAGCATCTCCTTTCAACTTGTAAGTCTCACTCTGGGTGGGGAGTGCACAGGAAGTACATCGGCTTCTAAAAAGTGGGAATCGGGGCTGGTGGTTTAGCTCAGTGGCATAAGCACCTGCCTTGCAAGCAGGCAGTCGTGAGTTCGATCCCTGGTACCGGTAAAAATGAAAAAGCCAAAAAAAAAAAAAAAAAAGTGGGACTCAGCTTCCAATGTGTGAGGTCCCTTTCACAACTTGGGTTCCGAGTGGTAAATGTGAGACATTTGGCAAAAAAGTCAGTTTATCCCTACCTATATTGTGCGGTTAATAACACAGATCAAACTTGGTAAATCTAGACAACTGGAGCATTCAAAAGGTCAAGGAGGACTCGGTGGGGGTGAAGTGGCTCAGAGGGAGAGAGCTGGCCTAGTGTGCTCAAGTCCTGGGTTTGATCCATAGTATCTCAAAATACAGAAGGGAGAGGAGGATGAGGGAGCAATGACTACGTGATGAAAGCAGCCATGAATTACTAGTGGCTCTGGAAAGGATGGTGTCTAGCTAATGTGGGTGGGAAGGGAAGCAGGTGCTGCAGGAAGTTGAGGAAGACGAGCCTGGAGCAGAAACCAAGGGGTTTGGCAGTGTGGGAAGTCAGTTGAGGAGGTGACCTGACAGAAACAATGAGCGCAGACTGCTAAATGAAAGGTGTCTTGCAAACCCTCAACTACTTCACTACTAAGCGAGCTTCTATTTAGCTTGCTATATTGGAGGAGGATGGCACAATTCAAGTTGCAGTCAGTGGTATAAAAACCATCAAAACAGGGCACTACATACAGTAGTACAGTAATATACTTCACACTCTGCATGAAAATTAACTCACAATAGATCATAAACCTACCTGTAATCCTAACACTCAGAAGCTGAGGCAGGAGGATCACCAATTGGAGCCCAGCCCAGGTAGATCAGCAACTTAGTGAGACCCTGTCTCAAAACTACCAATAAAAAATGCTAGTGCAAGCACCAGGGTTTAATCCCCAGCACCTCTGAAAATAATCACGGACCTAAGTATGACTAGAGTTACACAGCGCAATTCTGGAAGAAAGCAAGTGAGAAAATCTCGTAGCCATGGGTTAAACAATGGGCACATAAAACAAAGATTTCTTAGGTAAGACAAGAAAAGGCCTGAAAGAACAAAAGCTTGCTAAATTCTATTTCATCAAAATTTTTAAAGTTAAGATTTCTGTTCTACTCTAGTGCTCTGGGAAACTGAGGTAGGATGTTTGTAAATTTGGCCCAGTCTGGGCAACATAAATCCATGGTGAGACCTTGCTTCAAAATAACAAAATGAAAAATGTGGAAGGGGAGGTCATAGCTCAGTAAGAAAGGCCAAGTACTTAAAAAATAATATCTGCACTCATAAAGATAATCATCATTAGCTTAGCTAGTAAAGAAATGCACACTTAAGCTACAATGAGATAGATCCACATACATGGTGTTAAAAAGGCTTACCTTTTTTATAGACTGAAATGCAGGGATCAGGTAAAGATGATGTGGTAACTCTTTTCTTTGTTTTTGATTGGGGTACTAGCGATTACACTGAGGGCATTCACACTGGGCTGTCTCCAGCCTCTCTTTTTGTCCAGCTTTTACATGTATTTATGCATTTTCATTTTGAGACAGGGTCACACTGTCAGTAAGATACACAGGCTGACTTTGAACTTGCCATCCTCCTGCCTCAGTCTCCCTGGGTGCTAGGATTACAGGCCTGGGCCGCCACGCCTAGCTGCCATTTGAACTCCCATAGACTGCACGTGGGATGTATGAATGATTATCCTAAGTGGATAATAGCCAAACACAAATGGCTGCACACTGCATGATTTCATTTATAAGACCTTCCAGAAAATGTAAACGTACAGGGCAGAAATAAAGACTGGCAGATTCTGGGAGCCGTGATAGATAGAGTGAACCAGCTGTGAAGGACATGAGCTGCCTTCTGAAGGTGACCCAGATGTTTTACAGCAGGGGTGTGGTGGTGGCTACATAACCACACAAACTCCTCAAACATGTGAGTTTTGTGACATGGAAATCACACGTCCATAAGCCTGACTTAATAGTAAAACAAACCTAGCAACAACAATGAACCCAAGAGAAACAGATCTGAGAAAAAAACTAACTTACAGTCTTTCCAATTCAAGAGACTTCGTGAGGATGTTCTCCAGTACTGTGAGTGACACATGCGTCTGTCCCAAGTCCCTGAAGAAGAAAGCCAGACAGAAATGAGGAAGCCCAATGCCAAAAGTCTGTGCTTCAACAGGTATTTGAAGGATATCTTATTATTGCACTTTTGCCTCCCAGTGAAACAAGCCAGCACATAACTTTACATGAACTATAATCCCAGAGAAGTCTTCATGCAAAAATTCAAATTTAATGTTTTCATCATCAAATGAATGACCTTGGCATTGCATAGTAGATGCTGCATCTGTGTTTCAGTCACCATCATACTTCACATTTTTATATTGCATTCACATCTCTCACTGTGTTGTTCTTTTTAGTAACAAGGCCACTATGTTTCCTGGGGTAATGGTGTTCCTGCATCCACTGATGTGATCCGTGTCTACCGTGTTCCTCAGTGGTGCTCCCGATCCCTGCTGACTCTCTTGCCCATTATACATCTTAATCCTTCTCTTTGTGAATAACCTGATTAAAATTAAACTTATGACCTGTAGGATCAAAGTACAATACTGTACCATTCTTGGAAGGAAGCAAGAAGAGCCAAAGTCATATTATGACTTAAAGGTTATGGCAATACTTACAGATAATTTAATGCTTGTAATGTAAAAAGTGATGGATCTTCGATAGTTGTCAGAGGATTATTATTGAGAATTCTGAAAAATGCAATGGGATAAAAGTTATCTGTATTTTCAATATGCATGAAATTACATAAAAAGTTGATATTCTTTTTTTGGTATGGAGCTGATTCATAGGTTAAAAAACCATTTTCTTTGATTACCTATGAATAAACCTTAAAATGCATAAAGCAGTGTTCCCTTTGGGGATTCTGTATGTCTGTAAAAGATCCTGTGGAAAAGAGAAAGTGAAAAAAATGTAGGAAAAAAGTGGATAGAAAACCAAAAAAAAAAAAAAAAAAAAAAGAGGCTAAAAACAAAATCCCTAAAAGTGACTGCTCCATAAGGAAGCCTTTATTATAAGCCAACCAAACCTAACATTCCTGTATAGGACATTTCCCAACAACAATGTAAAAACAAGAAGAAACACAGTCTTCTTAAGGGCACATTGAAAAGACCTGTGAGTGCCACATGCATGTGTCTCAAGACCCTTGGGACCTTTTACTATTAAGCCAGGTCTATTGAGATAGACTAGGTCAAGTGTCCATCCATTCTTTGTTTCTTTTGAGGCAGGGTCTCTCTGCAATACCAATCAGCTCCAGGCTTGCTATGTACCCCAGCATGTGCTTGAAGTTGCAGTCCTCATTGCTGAACCTCCCATGCTGGGATTACAAGCATGTGTCATCACACCTACTTCGAGTCTCAATACACTTAGAAGGACTAGTACACAAAATATGTTCTCTAAAGAAGGTGGGATGAAATCACAGATCAATGACAGGAAGAAGTTTGGTAAATTCCTAAATATAGAAATTAAGCATATATAAGCAACTAACAGGTCAAGAAGAAATAACAGACATGAGGAAATACCTCAACATCACTGTGAAAGAAGACACCCAGCACCAACACTTTAGGAAAGGTATACACACACATGCAAATATTAAAAATTCTCATCAGTAATATAAAGCTCTGAGTAAACAAGGAAAAAAATCCAAGAAACTTAAAAAAAAAGATAGCAGAAAGAAACAGTAAAGAGTAGAACAGAAAAAGGTGATACAGAGAATTGAAAAACAATAGAGAAAATCAACACTGCCAAAAATTAGTTTTTAACAACGATCCTGTGGAGACAGCTTAGCAGCTTATGAGCCCAGTGCCTGCCTGGCAAGCATGAAGCCCTAAATTGTATTCTAGATACCAAAACAACTCAGTGGTAAAAGATCAACAGTGCCGGGCTTGGTGGTATAATCCCAGCACTTGGGAGGCTGAGGCAGAAAGACAGCTGTGAGTTCAAGGCCAGCATTAACTATATAGCAAGACTCTGTTTTGGGGGCAAACATCATTAACAAAGGAGGGGACATGGCTGGGTGTGGTGACACATGTCTACAATCCCAGCACTTGGAACTTTGGGGCAGGAGGATCACAGCAAGTTCAAGATCAGTCTGAACTAATAAACTGTGTCTCAAACAAGGGTGGGATTATTACTGATATGGAATGGATTATTATTAGAATGGAATGGATTATAAGGGAAAACCAAAAAATTATTTGCCAATAACTTAGATAACCTAGATGATAGATATGGTTCTAGAAACTGAAGAAACAACAAAACCTTGAACAGACCTATTTAAATAGAATGATTGAGTTATTGACCAAAACTTCTCACAGAAGAAGAGCCTTTTGTTTTCTCTTTGGTGGGATGAAGAGAATCTCATGATCAGATGGCTTCACTGGTGAAATCTGCCAACGGATTAAAGAAGCAATACCAGGGCTGGGGATTTAGCTCAGTGGCATAAGCACCTGCCTTGCAAGCAGGCAGTCATGAGTTCGATCCCCGGTACCCATAAAAAGGAAAAAGACAAAAAATAAAATAAAATAAAAATAAGCAATATCACTAAACCTTCAAAACATTTTCTAACATGTAAAAGAAGACAGAATCATTCCTACTTCCTTCTAGGAGTAAGTATTGCCCCCCTATACAAAAAAGATATAAATCAAGAAAATTATGAATATATATACATATATATGAATATATATTTTGGTACCAGTGATCAAGCTCACAACCTCGCACTTGTCAGGCAGGTGCTGTGCTGCTGAGCTATGTCCTCAATCCTGAAGCAGTATATAGATATAAAATTCCTCACAAACCACATTAAACAGAGCATACAGATAACACTATGCATCATGACCAAGTCCAGGAATGCAAGTTTGGCTCAACATAAACATCAGTCTAAAACAATATTAATAGACTGAAAGAAACGTGTTCATCTATGTTAATGCAGTGGGAGCATTTACAAATTAACTCCTTTTCACTATAAAAACATCCACAAACTAGGAATAGAATCACCTCTGGGGCTGAGGCATAAGTACCTGCCTGGCAAGGGCCAGCTCATGAGTTCGATCACCGGTCCCAAAAATAAATCACTTCAGCCTAGTAAAGGGCACAAAAATAAAAAGGAAAAACACCACCATGGCTAACATCAAAGCAAAGGTCTCTTCTTGTATCTATTAAAATCTATATGGAGGTTTCAGCCAGGGCAGCCAGGGAAAACAAAACTGTACACTTGCATATACATATAGAAAACTGTAGCATAACCAGGCATGTGGCTACAGGCCTGCAACCAGCACTTTGAGAGGCAGGAGGATTCCTGCCCAGACATTTAGTGAATTTAGTAGATCCTATCTGAAAATAAAAATAAAGCAAGGGACAAGAATGTAGCTCAGTCCCTGGTACAAGTGTGAAAGTATAAGCCAGTCATTGTGGCAGTACATGCCTGGAATCCCAGGACCCAGGAGGCTGAGGCAGGAGGATCACTCTGAGTTGGAGGTCAGCCTGGCCTGCATAGTACCTTCAAGGCCGGTCTGAACTACGTAGTGAAATCTCTTAATCAAACAAATAAACAAATCAAAAGAGAAGAGAAAACCATAATGAATGCATACATGGAAGGAAACTAGGACTAGTAACATTAAAGGTTGTAGAACGCAAGATCCTTATGCAAAAATTGGCTGTCTTTTTCCATTGCAGTGTAACTCAATGCAGCATACTTTCCTAGCACATACAAGGCTCTGGGCTCCACCGCCAGGGCCAGAAAGAAAATTAAGAATGATATTCAGTAAACTATTCCAGGGGCTGGGATTTAGCTCAGCGGCATAAGCGCCTACCTTGAAAGCAGGCAGTCATGAGTTCAATCCCCGGTACACATAAAAAGGAAAAAGACAAAACAAAAAACAAAAAAAAGAAAAGAAAACTATTCCATGTGTTGACAAGAATAAAACATTTAGGACTAAATGTAACCAAAGAAGTACAAAACATACGTTGAAAACTATAAACCACTGTTAAAAGAAATTAAAGATCTAAATGAATAGAAGACATTTGTCATCATGGATCAGAAGACATCATTACTATTAAGAGGGCACAGCTGCCGACGATGTAGCCCAGTGGCACAGCACCTGTCTGGCAAGGACTAGGCCCTGAGTTTGATTCCTGGTACAAATAAACAAAAAAAGATGTCACTATACTTCAAGCTGAGCTATGATTGCAGCACAGTTCCTATCAAAATCCCAGCTACCTGGGCTGGGGCTGGGCTCAGTGGTATAGCACTCACCTACCAAGCACGAGGCTCAGCACTGCAAAACAAAATGAAATGAAACATCAAATTCCAGTTGGAGGGCTGGGGATTCAGCTCCGTGACACAGACGCCTGCCTTGCAAGGGCACAGTCATCAGTTTGATTGCTGGTACCAAAAAAAAAAAAAAAAAAAAAAACCTTCCAGCTGGATTCTTTCCAAAACCTGGCAAGCTATTTTCTAAAATTCACATAGCAAGTCAAGAGATTCAGAATCACCAAAACCATCTTGAAAAAGAACAGACTAGGACTCAGTTTCCACTTTCAAAACCCAGTGGAGATCTACAGCAAACCGAAGTGTGGTATTAGAGTAAGACTAGCCTGTAAATCAATGGAATCGTGCTGACAGTCCAGGAATAAACCTTCACCGTTACTGTTACCTGCCTGTTGACAGGTGTGAAAACAATAGAACAGTCTTGCAGAGTGTTGCTAGGAGAACTGGATATCCACATGCAGAAGAATGATGTTGGGCCCCTCTACGCAGCAGTATTAGAAAACTGACTCAAAGCATAGCAGATACCTAGTACAAGATCTTAAACTATAAAACCCTTAGAAGAAAACAAGAGCAAATGCTTATGCTCTTGTTTCTCATATATGATAACCAAAGGAAAAATATATAAAGCAGATTTTACCAAAACTAAAAACCTTTGTGCTCCAGCTGGGCATAATGAGGCATCCCTATAATTTTAGCACTCAGGAGACAGAGTGAAGATGATGAGTTCAAGGTCAGCCTGGGATGCACAATGAACTGGAGGCAGCCTGAGCTGCATGGCAAGATTCTGTCTCACAAAACCAAAGCCAGCTTGGTGTGGCAGCACACCAAGGAAATGGGGAGTGCTCACTCACTGGTACAGGGCTGCTTTGTAGGGTGATGAGGGTGTTGTGGAATGAGATAATGGAGATTATTGTGGAATCTCATGAATACACTAAACACCACTGAACTGTTCTCTACAAAGCTGTGCTTTTATTTTGAAAAGAGCCGTGTTGTAATATATGGAGGACCAAGTGCTGAGAGCACAGTCCTGTTGGCAGAGGGCAGAAAGAGGAGTGACTTTCAGACTCTTCCTTGACAAGGGCAGAGGGAGTCAGTGGTGGGACTGGGAGCCACGCGGCTCGTTCTCGCCAGGTGAGCTTCCCCATTTAGTGCATTCTTCCAGATGCAGTTTATCTTGCTTCATTTGTAACGTTAGACAGTATTCAATGAGATGATGTCATGAAGTGAAAGAACATGAATGTCACATGACTAATAAGCACAGTGGCTCAAAGTATAGCTTTCAACAGGCCACTCACTGCTGGGCTCTGTGAAAGCGGGTTCTCCACCCCTACCTCTTCTCTCCCTGCTTCCTTTCCCCCAGCCACTAAGAATGACGGTGAAGGCCAGGCCCAGTGGGGCAGGCCTGTGGTCCCAGCACACTAGGAGGCTGAGGCCAGAGGTCAAAATTTGAGCCCAGCCTGGATAGTTTAGCAATTTAAAGAGAACTTGTTTCTAAATTTAAAAAAAGGCTGGGGATGTGGCTCAGTGCAAAAGCCCTGGGTTCAATCCCCAGTACCACAAAAGGCAATAAAAATGAATATAGAGGTCATCTACACTGGCCAGTGAGCAGGGAACCTTCAGATGCTCACAACTGTCATGCCAGGCCAGGAACTCTACGAGTGTCAAACTAGCAGAAAACAGTTGGAGCTGTCTGTCCCAAAGGTCCTACTGAAGTTAGAAGCCAACTCCAAAGTACAGTCAAAGTACAAAAATCAGTCAGTTCCTAGTACAAGGGAACAAAAGCTGCATAGAAAATTGTGTGCAAAGCTGACCGAGTAGTCCTACCACTCACGAATGGTGTGCACCTGACTGAGTTAGCCCAGGCTTCTGAGTCCAGCTTCCTCGTCTTTGAATTAGTGGGAATAATAGTAACAATGCAGGAGTTGTTGGGAAAATAAGACTAAAGTAACATATTTGAGTATTTGCCACATGCTAAGTGCCCGTTGAAGAGCGTTCAGTGTGTTATCTCAATAGCATATCTACTTAATGTGGTGCCTTAACAGACACCTGATAAATGTAGCCTTAAAGAAATGTGACAGGAAGAGGAAGAACTGCTAAACTTCCAAGAGCAGAGACGTTGCCTTGTTGGAGAAGGAAGGTGAAGTAATTGCTGGATGTAACACCCAAATCTTTTAAGCTTTACAAATTAAAGAGCCAAAGTGTGTCAGCTCAAAGGACAAACCTGAGTTGATATTTTCATGTGTCACGTGTCTGCCTGTGAAGCTAGAAGAACTGCCGAGGTCCCGGCACAGTCCGGAAGTGTATGCACCGAGATGAGCAAACATCTGTGCATGGGAGACTGAGGCCAGTAGACTGCTGTGAGCAGGAGGCTGTCTCAGGACCATGGCTCAGTTTCCCTTTAATGTGGCCACACTGACCTCATGAGCATCCTAGTACAGGGTAAATACTTCAGCCGGGACAGACTTAGATTTTCCCCTGTTCTCTCTTAGATCAGTTGTTGCCTGACCCTAGACAAGCCAGCATGTGAATATACTCTACATCTGTCAGGGTGTTTCTACTGTATAAGTCTTCTCAGTGTGTAAAAGCACAGACCTTCACTTCAGAGATGGAGGCAGGAGGATTGCCTCAATTTCATACCAGCCTGGGCTCCAAAGTGAGCTCAAGGCCAGGCTGGAATACATAGCAAGATCCTGTCTCAAAAATAATAAAAAACTAAATGGAGGATATTGTAATGTTAGAACTGATGAAGTGACTGAAAGAATTTTCAAAAAGCAGCCATGAGTGTGCACTTGAGTTGTGGAATGCAGGAGAAACGCTTGAAAGTCCCATCTCCCTTTGAAAAGAGATGCGATAGGCTTCTGTCTCACTGTGGTGACGGGAGTACACTTAACATTTAGGAACGTCAACACTGCCGGTTTTTCGTAATGTATTTCAATCCCGATTTTTCTGAGGTAGCAAGGTTTCAGTTAATAAACAAAGGAAGATCAATGCTCTGCAGAGTGAGTGTGGGCCAACTGAAAGCAGGAAAGTACAGTACACTACAGGGTGAGAGGAGCACTGTGACACAGCACAGCGGCTTCGTCATCTTGCAGATGCGAGTCTTCCTACCACTCAGAGTGGCACCTTCCCACTGAGTTCTTGGCGTATCTTTGAGGTGGGTTTCAGATTCAAGTCAGACTGACCCCAACAGATTGCTAATTACTGTTCCAATGTCGTCAGTAATGCAGAGGCTCTATCAAAGTTATTAACTAGGTTATAATTCCCTAGCATCCAGGCATGAAACCAGACTTAGTGGGGCCTGAACCTTATGAAATTTGCAAAGTGCCTTTTAATGAAAAAGCATGCAAAATGTATGCCTACAGAAATTTCTAGGGCCCACCAGGACATTGAAGGGTCCTGTGCAAGTGAGGAGTCCCAGGGCTTCCCCTCCACTCAACTCATGATAAATCCACCACAGCGGAGGCATTTGTATAGCAGGGAGAAATACTTCAACTGATAATGAGCTCCAGACTGAACATGTTGGTCATAAAAGTATTGGCATCCTAGCTTGGCGACTTCCCTTTGAAAAGAGATGCGATAGGCTTCTGTCTCACTGTGGTGACGGTCAGCTAGCTTTGTCTCCTGGGAAACTTGAACCCAAAGCCCAGGTACCCAGTCCCAAACACACACTTGGTGGATTGTGACCATTATGTTGATCTTTTTACTTTCTCAAGGGAGATAGGGGCTTGATACGTTGCCACGGCTGGCCCCCACTCCTAAGCTTAAATGATCCTCCTGCCTCAGCCTTCCTGAGTAGCTGACACTACAGGTGCATGCCACAATTGACTGACTGTGCAAATCTACTGAAGTAACTGTAGAGTAGTTTGAGAGGCAGGGCTCTATTCACAGCAAGTGCTGTGAGCATGAATGTCCAGCACCACTTAGCTCTCACTTTCTCATCTCCAGGAAGCAACTGCCTTTCTGTTAAGAAAAACCTTAGCATCAGATGTCACAAGTCACTGTCTCCTCCATTATGAGTCTTTTCTAGTGCTTCACCTGTGCCCACTTTCCTTCAAAAGCAAGCCTTCAGTGTCTCCCAGGCTGTGCATCACCAGGTTGACAAGGAGAGTGAGGAGTTCACACGGTTGAGGATGCAGGTGAAATTAACCAGCTCCAGATGCATCCTAAACCTCCCCCCAGGGATTTCAGACTGTGTGAACTGGACTTTGGACCCACGAGACAGGTGGGAAGTCTTTCCCAACTCAGGTGGAGATGGGGATTTTCATCTTGAGTCTGAAATCCCCTTCAGGCTATTAAACATCAGCAGAAAGGAAGTAAAGCCTGCACTTCTTATCAAAGGGAGCAGGAGAGAAAGCATGTGGAATTGGGCTAGAGAAATGTATTTTTATACATATTTTCCACACTATCTCTTAACACAAACACCCACCTGTTGGACATTTTTTTTTTTTTGTCTTTTTCCTTTTTATCGGTACCAGGGATCGAACTCACGACTGCCTGCTTGCAAGGCAGGCGCTTATGCCGCTGAGCTAAATCCCCAGCCCCCTGTTGGACATTTTGAAGTTCTAATTGCACACAGATAATTCATAACTTCAGAAGTCAATACTTTTTCAAAAACAACATTGTGGGTGGTTAGGGAGAGAAGCACGTGGTGGCAGGCTTTCAGGAATTCTTTCTACTTTCCCATTTAGTGGACACCGGCAGTGAAAAAGCTTTGGTACCTTTTGCTTCTTGTAGAACTTTACATTAAACTTAGTCCTGTGAAGTTCTCTAGTGTATATGTTTGAATAGTGAGAACTCTGCATGTGAGAAGCAAGCAAGTGGAATTTCAAGGAACATTCGTTCACAGCCTTCACAGCAGCCCTGAGCTCCAAACGATGCTAATTTGAGTGTTACCTGTGTGACACCTTGTGTTGCTCATGCCAAAGACCACTACCTGAGAATGCAGAGCAGGCTACCTAGAAGTTATAGAAGTCAGCTCGCTCATCTGCAGGAAGCAATTGCTTTGTGGTAAGAAAAACCCACATGTCTACAATCCCAGCACTCAGGGGATTGAGGCAGGACAAATGTGACTTTTAGGCCAGCCTTGACTGCATAGCAAGACCCTGTCATCAAACATGTTATATCAAATCCCTTGGCCTCTTTGTACCTTAGTTTCCTCATTTGGAAATAATGAATGGAGTCTTTGGCCATACCATCCTGGATGCTCCTCATCTTATCTGAAAGTAATCAGTGGATCTTAAGACTTACTTTTCAAAGCAATTTCAGGATCCAGCTAGTGAATAACTGCATGAAGTTGATACATAGATTTGGTAACAGTTTTTGTTTTTACATATGTTTATCATTTATTTCACTTACACTTGGTGTAAAAACTGCATCCCATGCCATGCTTGAAATGTTCCAAAGCTCACTTTTATGAGTAAATTGCAACGAAGATTTCTACCAAAAAAATAAAAGGACATAATTGAAAGAAAAAAGATGCTCTTTTTGAACAGTTTTCATTTGGCAGTTATTTCAACTTATATATGATGAAACATCACTTGAAATACTTTTTCCATATACTAAAGAAATCTCATTGGAAGATGGTGGCTTATAATTTATACTTTCATATTTACAAGTGAAATGCACTAGGTACAAAGAAAGAAAGCTTAATAAATACTTGTGCTGAGTGATCTTTATTGCTCTTGAACAGCATTCCACAGCTTCCGCACTAGTGACATTTGGAGCTGGCTGATTCTTTGTGTTGAGTGTCTGACTGAACACTGTAGCATGCTTAGCAGCATCCCTGATCTCTGCCCTCTCCATGCCAATAGCAATTGTCACCTCCATGCAAAATCAAACCAACTGAGAATCATTGCTCTGTAGTGGCTCTCTCTGACCTGTGCGATAATCTTTATAATCCACTTTGTAGAGGTTTAAAGGATTTTCCAAATTTGTAGCAAAGAAACTTACAAGACTATAAATGTAATGAAGTTATATTTTTCAACTTACAAGAACTGCAAAAAGGGTAGTGCTTCAAATGTTTCTCTTTCAATAAACTGTATTTTATTGCAGGATAAATCTCTAGAACAAGGAAAACATTGCCTTAAATAACTAGTAAGTAAGTAGTATGAAAACTAGGCTTTAGAATGGACTTGTATCTGAACATTGTAGACCCCATATCCTGTCTGTAATTTCTCTAGGACTCTCACCTTCATGATCTTCATAAATAAAGTATTCAACTATTAGATTGTGTTTTTCAGTTCTAAACTAGGTAGTCCTGGCTGGCCTTGAACTCACTGTGTAGCCCAGGCTAGTCTCGGACTCACCGTGCTCTTGTCTCCTCCTCCTAGGTGCTAAGACTGCAGATATACTACTTAATGGCTTTTATTTCTTGCCCTGTCATTTTGAAACAGTTTTGCTACAGCATTCAGGCTGGCCCTGAGCTCACTTTGTAGCCCAGGCAACCCTCAGACTTGCAGCAATCCTTGCTCACCCTTTTGAATGCTAGGATTACACCACCAAACCTAGTTTTCAATTTCTTTTTTTTTGTTTGTTTATTTTAAAGAGAATAAATCAAAACAAAACAGAATAAAGCAAATAAGAACAGAACAATGCAAATGATAGAGGACTTCTAAACAAGGCAATGGAAAAGTAATAATGTCTACCATAATGTCTCCATTTTCTTCAAAATAGCTTGTCCATACCATCACATGAAATAAAATCAAACAAAACAAAACAGAACAAAACCAATCAAAATAAAAGAATGAAAGCATTACAGGACTTCAAAACAAGATAATAACAATGGCTACTATACTGTCTCTTTTTTTCTTCAAAATAACTTCATACCATCACACATAATAAAATCAAATAAAACACAATAGAATAAAACCTATCAAAAGAATTAAAACATTACAGGACTTCAAAACAAGATGATGGGAAATCAACAATGGCTTCCATAATGTTTCCTTTTGTTCACAATAGTCATCCATACCCTCACACATAATAAAAGCAAAACAAAACAGAATAAAACCAATCAAAACAAAAGAATAAAAGCATTATAGGACTTCAAAATAAGATGATAGGTAAACAACGATGTTTACCACAATATATCCTGTTACCTTCAAAATAGCTGCCCATATCACCAAGCACAGAAAAATCTAACAACCAAGACACAATAAAACCAAATCTAACAAAATTATGAAAATTGTACGAGAATTGAAAACGAGGTAATTGGTAATTAGCAGTGATTCCCACTTTCCTTTTTGAGGCATTTCCTCAACTATCACTGTTATAATCTAATGTGCCTTTTGGATCCCACTAACTCCTTCAGTTGTTGATGCTAGGGGGATAACTTGGTGTTCACCTGTATGTGTCCAAACCATTTTACCCATGAACATGTTCTCAGTTGCATCCATTTCCCTACAATAGCCTCAAGATTTCCTACTTTATAGCTGGGCAGCTTTCCATTGTATGTAAATACCGTATCTTTCTTATCCATTCTGCAGTTTATGGGCAAGTTACTCTTGCTTTTTTTTTTTTTTTTTTTTTTGGTCTCTCGTCACATAGAACAATTGTTTTCTCTCCTTTGATTTTTTGTCTATGCATGCCCAGGTTTGCCACTACTGCCTTAGGGCCGGGAATGTTTGATAATTCCAGAGACTAATTTTAGTCTCGTATAGTAAAAATTCTTTATGCCTACTTTCTTCAAGCCTTCTACATTTGAAAAAAGGCTCTATTTGCCAAAATACCACAAAATTAGTTTAATTACCATTAATAATATTTACACTTCTGGACCCACTGGACCAGAAACCAAACCAAACCAAACACAAAACAACAAAACAAAAATCAAGCTTTCACACCAAAGAGCATAGTATCTTCCTTTCTCTAAACAGTTAAAAATACTATGCAAGTAATTCCTCTTTGACAACAAGACTGCAGAGATTGTGATTATTTTAGTGAAGATGGAGTATTTCTATGCTGAGTGTAAACATGTCCAGCAATAGCATTTTTTTACTTTTTTACTTTTTTTTTGAGACAGGGTCATGCTATGTAGTTCAGGCTGGCCTTGGGCTCACTTTGTAAGGCAGGCTGGTCTTGAACATGCAATAATCCCTTGCTTCAGCCACGCAAAGGCTGGGATTTCAGGAGTGCACCACCACGCTATACCATTTAATCACCATTTTAAAAATCTGTTTTTAAGATGGGTGTCATCATTCCAGCACTAAAATGCTGGCAGTCAATTCTTCTGGTATCTTAACCATCTGGATAATACAACAGTTTACCTGCTTAGTTAATTATTTAATAGTTTAAAAACTTATTTAATACTTTAAGTGTTAGTTTTATTCAGATTCAATCGTCTAAACACCCTGGGTTAATGGCGCTCAAATTAGCACAGGTGCTCTACACACTACATTCTGGTCCTCTAGGCAGCACTCTAAAGTTAACTTTAATTCCTTTGTTCTGATTCAGCTTTTTCAAATCTTTATTATAAACACCATATAGCAAATACTTATAGACTTTGCAGGTCACATATAGTCTCTGTTGTATATATTCATGAGAGGTTTGTTTCTTTTTTGTACTGGGAATTGAACTCTCAAATTTGCAGCCTCACACTTGCCAGGCAGATGCTGTACCACTGAGCTATATCCCCAGCCCTCCTTTTCTTTTAAACCACTTAAAAAAGAAAACACAACAAAAACATAATGAACTTATGAGCTAAATAAAAAAGACTGGATCAATTGGATCGGTGGCCCATATGGTAAATACAAATACAAGCCAATGGTACATAAGCACTAATAAAACAAGGTTCATGTTATAACACCGGTAAGTGCTCAGATCTTATTACTACTTTTCCTGTGTAAGTTGGGTTTTTCCCATTTGTACCTTCTGATGTAAAAAGTGAAAATGTGCATAGCATATTTGATGATAGACACAGACTTAGCCCTATACACACTTGCACACTTGCACATTTTATTTCTGGAAGAGATTTTGGAGAGTATGTAATTAGAACTGCCTCCTCACTTTACAGATAACTTAAATAATGATGATTAAGTAACTTACAAATATCTGAGGGATAGCAGGCCTTCAAAGGAATCCTTATGTAGTTCGGTGATGTAATTTTCACTGAGATTTCTGGAAGATGAAAAGGTTATTTTTAAATCACATTTCCTCAGAAACCTGAAGGATATGCAGTGATGAAAAAGCGGAGGAAATGAGCACTGTCAGTCCTGCCACGTGGAGTGTACCTGGAGCAATTAAAGTCTCATATCTACAACAATCTCATGCCAACAATCCCCTTTGCAGGCACTTGTTCTACAGAAATATTTGCCCATGTTCACAAAGAAGCATCAACAAGTGTCCATTGTGTGGTACAGGTAACAAGAAAGCTGGAGAGGACTGGGGATACAGCTCAATGGCATAAGCATCTGCCTGGCAGGTGCAAGGTCCTGAGTTCAGTTCCAGGTGCCAAAAGAAGAAGAGGATAACAAAAGAAACCTGGAGAGGTACCTCCCCAAATAAGAAACCTGACCAAAAAACGGGCAACTACAATGAATAGACACATCTCAGAAGAGAAGCACCAACAGCCGATAAATGCATAAAAAATGTTCAATAACTATGGTGCTTAGAGCATTGTAAAGTAATAATATTCCATCTTACCCCACAAGGAATGGAATCAGCAGGAAGTCAAACAATAAAAAATGCTAGTGAGGCTATAGGGGAAAAACACTTCGATGTTGCTGGTAGACATGCAAACTAGTGCAGTCACTGTGGGACTCGGTGTGGAATTGCCTCAAAAAACAACTAGCAATTCCACTTGACCCAGTTATTCCCCGTCTAGGTATTTTCCCAAAAGAATTAAAGGCATCATGTTACATTGATGAATTCATAGTCATGTTTGTAGCAGCACAATTCATAATAGCTAAACCTTGGAAAGGGCCGCTATGTCTATCGACAGATAATGGATAAAAACAATGTATTTACACACAGTGCAGTACTCTGCCATAAAGAGAAGGAAACTCCAGTCTTTTGTGGAAATCAAACATGTTTAGTTATGTCATGAGTTCTGTTGTATGGGAAACCCAATGTCTAAATAAAAAGCAAAATTAAAGGCAATAGCGTGAAGGGAGATAGATCTTTCTCAGAAAGCAGGTGCTCAAGAGATGGAGGGAAAGGGGATGGAGAAAAAGAATTGAGATGTATGGTATCATGTACATGTGCCAATTGCTCATGAGGAATATAATCATCATATACTGCAGTGCACTAATTTTAAAAAATGAAAAAAATCCTAGATATACCCTAAACATCTATCAATAGGGATATACTAAATGAGGCAGGAAGTTGGGCTACGTAAGTGAATTCAAGGTTATCCTGCACTACGTAGCAAGATCCTGTCTTAAAAAAAACACACCTCAAAAATTAAGACAAAATGAATACACCGTGAGAGCTGCAGTGGTGCATCCCTGTTATCCCAGCACTCAAGAAGTTGAGGAAGGAGAACTGCCATGAGTTCAAGGCCAGCTTGCACTACATAGTGCGACATGTCTCAAAACAAACAAGTAGGGCCAGGGATTTAGCTCAGTGGCCTAAGTGCCTGCCTGGCAAGTGCAGGTTGTGAGTTCAATCCCTGGTACTAAAACAAAACAAAAAACAAGTAAAAATAAATACACATTATGGAATACTGTAGGAGTTTAAGTGAGTGGGTAACCCTCTCTATGTGGGGTAGGAAATAACACTGATGTATCAAAAGTGAGAGAGTCAAATTACAGGATAGTACTGTTTAGGTAAAAAAGAAAAGCCACCTGAGAAACCTATTTCACTGTATGTCAGTATGTGTGCAGGCAAATGCATGGGAAAGATCAGGAAAGATACATCAGATTCAGACTAGTGGTTACCTCATTGATGGGTCATTAGAGCATATGGAAGGTCTCACCTGTTATTTAATCTTTTTTTTTGTCTTTTACCTTTTTAACGGTACCGGGGATCAAACTCATGACAGCCTGCTTGAAGACAGGTGCTTATGCCGGCAGAGCTAAATCCCCAGCCCCCTGTTATTTCATTTTTATTCATTAAGAATGTAATCACATTCTCTTTGTATAAAAAATAAATTTCAGTTGTTTCTTTCCAAGAGGATCTGTGAGGGCTGCGATTTAGCCCAGTGGCATGAGCACCTGCTTATCAAGTGTGAGGTTGTGAGTGCAATCCCTGCTACCAGAACAAAAAGAAAGAAAGAAAGACATTGCTCACCGAGAGGGTGTATGAAATTTAATTCTCTCTTTCTCTTTCTCTCTCTCCCTCCCTCCCCACTTCCAGAGCTGGGGCTTGAACCCAAGGGCTCACACATCTAAACACATGTTTTAATCAAGTGAGGTTGACCTGAGATAAGATGGGGAAATACCTTTGCTCAAAAGTGTTGACCTCAACATGCTGAATCAAGGAGGGTCCTGGTTTTTGTATGAAGTTTTTATATTCGTGTTTGAAAAAATTATACTCACAGTTTCTCAGCCCAATGGTAGGTTTTCCATGCCCCTTTTTGTATACTATAAATAGAGTTTCCTTGGAAATCCCTGTGAAGAAACAGTTTATGTCTTTGAATAACTGGGAAAGGAATAAATACAAGAATCCTAACAATATCCAGGATATTCAAACACAGAGACAATAACAGCTTTTCATTTGCAGAACTAACAGCTCCCCAGTTTGCACAAGACTGTCAGACTGTGGAGCAGCCAGCACAAATGATGAGACTTTTGCTCAGCAGCTCAGCTTCCTATCTGTCCAGTCTCCTGGATTAATGATGTCGGTCACTTAGTTTTAATTTAAGTGTTTTTCCCAAAATCACTTGGGTACAAGATGACTCCTACAAATCAATAAGTAAAAGAAAAATCATTCAACAGAAAAATGGGCCAAAATGCATCATTATTAGTGAGTAAGAATAAAGCAAGCCTCTGCCAGCTGGCGCCAAAGCTTTGGCTCGGTACCCTTTGTGGAAGCTCTGCAGGCAGTGGAAGGATAAGGGCAAGAGCAGCGTAGAGGAGCTAACGTCCTGATGTGGAAAAACCGCTTGGACTTGATGCACAGGGAAGAAGAGGAACCACCAGGCAAGCAGTAAACCATCACCTGGTCAGGGCAAAAACTGCAAAGGAGAAGGAGGAACCCACACAAAACTGGCACCAGGGCTTATCTCCCGTGTGACAGGGTGAGGGAGACAGATGGTCAAGCATATAAGGGTATGGATCTCCCATTATTCCATACACATCTCTGACTCCTTTTTAAAGGAGGTCTATCATGCCTTGCCAACGAGTTATTAGGTCAGGAGTAGGGGAGCACGCCTGTGATCACAGCACTCAGGAAGCTGAGGCATGAAGATACCAGTGAGCCTCAGGCCAGCCTGCCTCGAACCAGGGTTCAGTTCCAATTTTGCGGAAACTCATTCTTTATCCGTCAGCAACAACTTTCCTGCTCAGTTTGCATACACTTTTCCTGAGGATGGCGGGAAAGCAATCTGTCTGCTCATGCGCCTAGTGAACATTTCCACGTGACCAGATGCATTCTCATTGCTCTGCGCTCACCACGGCCTCAAACAGAACTTGTGCCCCTCAAGCTGGCTCTCCTCCCTGCTTGGGGCTGCCACCTGTGACACCTCCACCACTCAGCTCCACACAGCATGGAGACGGGAGCTCACAGGAGTTTGCACTTCTCTGTCCACCCTGCCCTCAGCTGTTTACTGGGTGACTTGGTCACGCAGTGTTCCAGTGTTCACCCACTCTCACACCAGCACCCTGCTCAGCCACTTGTCACTTATCCCCAGGCTCCTAGAGATTCGAGGTCTCCCTGAATTCAGCCTTCCCTTCCAGATGCCTCCACATGTGGAGTCTAAAAGGGTCCTCCTGTTTTGATCATTTTGCTCTCTGGCTTGAAAACTCTGTCTCTCTGTGTCTGTGTGTCGGTCTCTGTCTCTCTGTCTCTCTAAAGATCCTAAAGTTGATATTCAGTGTTCATAATTTGAAATAATACCTCATTGCTTGATAACCCTGTTCTTTTCAGGCAGACTGGCCTGTGCAGCCATGTTCATTCCTGCTGCCATGCCTTTGGGCTGGCCGTCCTGTGTTTCCTCTGCTTGACAATTGCAAGCACTCTAAGCACCAGCTAAGGTTTGAGCTCCCCCATGCCGTGTTCCCTAACCTTCAAATCTTGTGACTCTGCATCTATTCTTTATGGCCCCACCACCTCCCCTAAGGCTCTTCCCCTCCCTTCTATCATTTTCATGTTCTGGAAAAAGCACTATGCTTCTTTAGTTCCCCATGTACTTAGCTCTGCAGGAGTGAGCACAAACTAGATACTGCAAAGCAAGGGGCAAAGGTGAGTTCTGCACATAATTCAGGGCCTCAACAACAACAACAGTAGCTAATATTCATACATATGGGGGTGCTGTTACTTGTATCACAGTGTTCTCTTTTCTGACACAGTCCTGTGAAACAGTAAACATTATATTCCTCCTTCCACAGATGAGGGAAGTGAGTCACAGACTAACTTGCAAAATGTTACAAAGATAATGAAAGAGATGTCTGGGTTAAAATTCAGGCCGTCTGGGTCAGGCAGATTCTATTCCTTTTTCCAAGGGGTGAGGGATACTAGGTATCAAACCCAGGACCCTGAGTGTACAAGACAGGCAGTGTACCTCTGAGCTACACCGCCAGGCCCAGAATCTACTCGTGCCCACATTGCTGTATCATCACTAAGGAAATGAGTTGTGAAAAGGGGGGAGCAAAAATAGGAGAGTAAGTGTTAGGTGGTGGGATAAGTAAAGTGCAACCCATCTGGGACCCCACCTGTCTCTCAGGAGCTATTCCTAGTCACCACTCCTATTCCCCAGTAAATTTTCCTACCCTTAACCTCCATTGTTCCTAAGAATTCACTCTTCATCTTCAGCGAAAATGAACTCAGTGTGTCTGACTTCCAGTAGGTTGGGAGTGACGTTCTGTTATTTTTGGGTTTTTCTTTTACCTATTTCATCATAACCTGGGCAGTGCAGGTGACAGCAGACACAGTGCTGTCAATCCATCTGCTCCTCTTAGCTGACTTGCAGGTGCTTCGTGAAACGTTTTACTTTCCCTGATTTAAATCCTTGAAAGCAGGGTTACAACTCTGGGCCAAGCTTGGTGAATTCACTAAGACCGTGTCTCAAAATAAAATATATGAAGAAAAAAACAAGGAAAAAGGGTAAGAGGGCACAAATAGTACAAAGAGAGTGGAATAAAGAAAATTGAGAAAGAAGAAGGTAAAAACAGAAAGTCAGTGTGAACAGGGGATGTGAGGACAGTCTATGAAGCCCTTGAAGAAAGGGCTGTCACCTCAGGCACAATGCAGACAACAAAAGAAGAAAACTGATCCTTACAAGACTGTGAAGGAGTTGACCTCTACGACAGGTACTTGGCGCAGCCTTTGCTTCGGGCTGAGACCCGTACATGACAGGGTGTCATTGTCACAGGTGCAGAGCTCACATATGTTGCTAGTGCTGGTGGCATCCTGCACCATTTGTGCAGAATAATGGTTAGTGTTCTGTTCCACATCCAAAGGTTGAACCGTGATGGGTGTCAGGTTTGGTTGCTGAGCCTGCACTTGGTCTGGATGTGCAAGGGTCACCTCAGGATGCTGCTGAGGAGAAGCTTCAATCTCCGGCAGAGTCACAGAATGTTCAGCCTCTGCAATCCCTTTTGAAGTCATGATAAGATTCATATACATTGTGTGTACCACATCAGTGGGGAATGTTGGGCTCTTAGCTGTATCCTGACCCAGTGGTGTTGGATTTCTTGTTTGAAGTGGTACCACGTGTTGATTGACAGCCTTCATAGACGGTTCTGGAGGCTGAGAGGGGTTCACCTGCATCACTGAAGGAAGTTTAGTTTCAGTAGCAGGTGGTTGAGTTATGGAATGTTCCACATGCAACAACTGAACCATGCTGCTTGTCAGGTTTGGTTGCCGAGCTTGCACCTGGTCTGGCTGTGCAAGGGTCATCTCTGGTTTCTTCTGAGGAGCTGTATCCTCTAGCAGGGTCGTGGAATGTTCCACCTCCATTGTAACTTCAGGATGTAGGATACGGCCCATGTCCAGTGGTTGCCCCATGACACTGGTCAACATGTGAGGCTGAGCTGGAATCTGACCCGGTGGTTTGGGATTTATCATTTCAAGTGGTATTGTGTTCTGATCTACACCCTTTAATGATGGCTCTGCAGGCTGAGAGGGGTTCTCCGGCAAATTGGGTGTGAGTTGCGTCCCTGAAGTAGATGGAGGTATTGGATGGTCCAGTTTCACAGGCTGAATGATTGCAGGAAACACAGTTGGTCCCTGAGACTCTACCTGCCTTGAAGGTGGGAATCTTACATCACGATCCTTCAGAGAAGCAACTGTACCCTCCTCTGGGGCCACAAAATGTCCAGCCTCTTTAATGGCTTTTTCTCTCATAAGAGCCATTGTTTGGACTGTGCCACTGGGCAAGGTTGGAGGCTGAACTGGACCCTGACCCAGTGGTGCTGCAGTTGTTCTGTGAGGTGTTACTCTGTCTGGACCTAAAGCCTCCATAAATGGTGTTGGAGGCTGAGATGGGTTCTCTGGCAAAGGTGGTGAATGGAGAACCTTGGAAGTAGGTGGAGAAGGTCTACTATGTTCTACCCTCCAAGCCTGAATGTTGACAGGAGTCAGGTTGGGTTGTGGAGCCTCCACCTTCCTAGGGTGTGCAAGTGTCACCTCGGGATGCTTCAGAAGAGAAGCTGTGACCTCCTGTGGGCCCACAGAATGTTCATCATTTTTAATGGCTTTTGCATTCATGATAAGAGCCATATCCATTGGTTGTACCACTGCACTGTGCAATGTTGGACTCTGAGCTGTATCCTGCCCTGGTGCTGTTGGATTTGTCATTTGAGCTGGTACCATGTGTTGATCTCCAGCCTTCATAAATGGCTCTGGAGGCTGAGAGGGGCTCTCAGGCCTTGTTGAAGGAAATTGACTTCCTGCAACAGGTGGTGGAGGCAGGGAACGTTCCACATCCGAAAGTTTAAATATCACGGGAGTGAGACTTGGATGCTGCGTGTGCATCTGGTCTGGATGTGCAAGGGCCACATCAGGGTTCTTGTGAGGAGGAACTGTGACCTCCTGCACGGCTGTGGGATGTTCAGCCTCTGCAGTAAGTTCAGGATATAGGGTAGGGCCTGTATCCAGTTTTTGTACCATGACAGTGGGCAATGTTGGAGGCTGAGCTGGACCTAGAGCCAGCAGTGTAGGAGTTATTCTGTAAGATGATTCTCTACGTTGACCTAAAGCCTCCAGCAATGGTGCTGGAGGCTGGAATGGGGTTTCTGACAATGTTGGTGAAAGGAGAAACCCTGAAGTAGGTGGAGAAGTTCTCGTATGTTCTACATTCCAAGCCTGAATGTTGACAGGAGTCAACTTGGGTTGTTGAGCCTCCACCTTCCTGTGGTGTGTGAGTGTCACCTCAGGATGCTTCAGAGGAGAAGGTGTAACCTCCTGCAGGCCCACAGAATGTGCAGGCTCTGTAGTGAGTTTATCACTTGTGCTAAGCCACATGTCTAGCGGTGGGGTTGTGACAGGTGATAATGTGGGATGCTGAGTTGAATACTGACCAAGCATTGGAACTGGCAGCTCATTCACTGTTGGCCCTTGTGTCTTTTCAGAGGCTGAGTACAGTATTGGAGATGGTTCCTTGGGTATCTCCCCAGGTCTCAGGATGGAATTTGTCAAACGTGAGAGATGAGTTGCACTGCCCCTTAGAGATGGAACATTGATCTCCGGATTCTCTGACAGCCGATGTAAACCCTCCTCACTAAATAGCTTCTCTTGGTGTAGGATTAAAGAAGGTACAACCTGTTCAGCAGGCTGTGAGTCTCGATAAGGGTCTTCTCCCTCAGGTAGAGAGGACTGGATTTGTGGAGCCTCTGGATTTTTAGTCTGGGCCTCCAGCTGGTATTGTGATGATTCCTTGTGCTCACAGGGCTGTGTAGGTTGATCTGGCTTCAGCAGATATCCCAGGTGTAGGCTTTTGTGATCAGCTTTATCCGTACTCAGATCCACAGTATCATCCTGCAAGGTTTGTTTCTGATGCTGAGGATATTCTGATTGATGAGCAGCTCCAAAAACCTCCTTAGCAAGTTGCCAGTGCTGAGCTATATCCTTCAGTTTCAGGAGTGAAACAAACTTTGATGGTGTTGAACTCTTGTTCCCTAGTAGTAGACGCAGTACATGTGACTGGTGGTCTGCAGCCTGCTCTGAAGCAGAAGTCTCCTCCTTTCTTCTGACTTGAGAAGGCAGAGCTAGGTGTTCATTCTCATGCCCATCTACCATTGAATCCACCTCTGGGAGCCTCTGTGGCCCAACCAGCTTGTCATGCAGACCCTGATGTGGAACAGCAAACTTATCTGGATCCGGCAGTGACTCTTCAGTCGACTCCTCAGGTGTAAGTAAAATCTTCTCAGGTGCAGAGGTTCCTGGGTAATCCATTTCCCCTGACTCTGCTCGAGTAGCAAAGGTGTAGAGTGGATGAGACGAGTAAAGGAGCTTGTTAGGAAAAGATAAGTAGCTATGGTCAAAGAGCTCAGCTTCCATCTGGGCTGGGAATTGAGCCCACTCGGGATGTGGGGCTACCAGGACAAGTAGCCACAACTGTGGCCAAAACATGAACCTTGGTGCCCCAAAGCGCAATATAAACATCATACAATAAGGCTTGGTCAACAAGACCTAGGCCAGTTGCTTCCAGCAAAAACACTTGCTGAAATGTTTCTGCTGGCCACTTGCTGCCAGTGCCTTGGCAACCATGTACATTGTGCCCTACCCCACCACTTGTGACATCATTGTTTAAGAAGCAGGTAGGTTCTGGCTCAGAGGGGCTTACCATGGCCCCAAGAAGTCTGGCTACAGTGACCATGCCTGTTGTGCACTAGCAAAAAGAGCTTTTCCATCCTGTGCTATGCTTGTCACCCTAGTAACTCCCTTTGCAAACACAGCTGTTTTCTGCAGCCAGCCACGCTGGAGCACTGACCACATTGTTATAAATTAACTGAAACGCCACCATACTGTTCTGTATGCGTTGTCACTCGAGTAACCTGTTTGATGTATCAACCTTTGTTCCCTTTGTGAGACACAAATGTTCCTGGAATTAGTAGACCAAGGGCTGTAAATTCCCGTAAGGAAGGAACGGGTTAACCACCAACTGTGAAATGTCTCTGACCTCAGGCAAAGGGGAACAAAGGCCTTCCGCATTCCTGCTCTCCTCCCATCATTATTTACTTTGCGGTTTATTTTCTATAAAAGTCTGTCAAAATTTTAACCCAGTTACACAGCTTTGCAAACTCCAGCTGCACTGTGTCATTGGTGCCAGCTGAAATAAAGCGCTTTTTCTTTGTAAAAGACACTTTGCCCCATTTTTTTTGGACAAGAGCTCGGGGTCTCATTTTTGGGGCACAACAATGCCCAAGTCCCTGCTTCCAGCAGAGGTAACAGCAGGGCCCTGCAGGGCTACTCCCCATATCAAGGTAGGATTTGGGCCTCAGACCTGGGTAGCCCTGTGTTTTCAGCAGCCCTTTGGGTTGGGGTAGGACAGAGCTTCCCATGGAGGTCACAGGGCTGGGCCTCTGTACACTCAGAAATAGTAACCCAGTCCAGCAACCTAACCTTTTCTTTCTCCAAGCCACAATCCAGGAGAACTCCTTCCTCCTTTAGGTATACAGGTTCTAAGGAATCCAGCTGACCTCCAGAATGGGGACTAGTTAGGGCAGCAGACAGGAGAATACACAATATGGTGGTTTATTCCACAGTGTTGTCATTTGCTCTATTCTCCATCCAGTGCCATGTTTGATGATTCATTTCCCTCTGTTAGGCTGGGGCTGCATATACATTGTGATGATGCATCGTGCTTGCAGGAGGGGTTTTGGAGGTGAGCAATTGGATCTGAGAGAAAGGATTTGAGTCAGTTCTTTACATTAACATGTGAGAACTCTCCCTACCCTTCCATGCCTCAACACTACCATCTACATGTGACAGTGCCCTTTTTCACAGCACACATGGGAAGACTCTTATAATGTTAAAATCCTCCTGTTAAATAGTTTTCTTGAAACACTATTATAAACTGACTCCATTCACAGTTGTTCTTCATCCATGTACTACTTGTCTTTTACCTGACACAACCTAGGCATGGGAAACTCAAGAAGAGACTCGATTCATCTTCTTACCTCTCCTCCCTTGCATTAGGTGGGGCACATAATAATGGTTTTTTAAAAATCTGATTTCTAAACTCTACTGACTTCCTTTTCTCAAATTTTGTGGGAAACTAGATTGTTTAAAGTTTGAAGCATCTTTGGTTTTGTTTAAATTACACTGAAGTCATTCTGTGGGAAAAGTTGAGATCCTTTCCCAGAAAGCAACCAGATTCTCCACTTTTTAAAACAAACACTCCCCAATTTCTTAATCAAGACTCCCCAAGTTTAAGTGCTGAAGAAGTCCTGATCTCACTGCAGCCAGTCTGTTCTCTGCCCCTGAACTCAGCTAAGTCACATGACTTGTCATCCAATTGAAACTTCTGTAAATGTGCTAAAAACAACTATGTCACATAAAAACTGTGGTCACCCCAGGATATGCATTGTACTATGGCCTACAGTTATACTTACCTAGCTTTTTTTGCAACTCCTGCTTGCCACACTATAAAAAGGACAAACTCTTCATAATCAGTGCCTTCGACTGTGGAGATTACTCCTCTGGGGACTGCCAGCAGTCAGTAAAATTTCCTTTCTTCTCCTGAGCTCCTGGCTACTGCAGACTCAGTTTTACTGCTACAGTTACACTGGCATGAAACTGTTTTTGTCCTTTCCTTTCTAAACATCCTAAAAGTAGTAAGTGATGATAATTTTCTTAAAGAAATTACTTTGGAAAATCAATCCCTAAAGGTTTTGTACAATGGATTTGCAGAAAGGTTCTTTGGTAAAATATTCTACTTCAGTTGTGGGGAGGTGCTGACCCCTAGGTACAGACCATACTGAGAAGGCAGAAGAGTGTTCAAAGCTGTAGCACAATTGACTTCAGGGCTGTAGGCACATTGATCCTGGAAATCTTGTGTGAGGGGAGCTCCAAAAGGACCTGTGTTTAAGCAGCCTGACTTCTCTGTCCTTGAGAGGAACTCTAGCTCCTCCCTCAGGTCCACAAATATGAAAGTACCTGAGAGGCCTCAATTCTACCTGTTTAACTTCAAATGAGGGTTCAGGGCCAAGAATGGGACTTGAGGAAAAATGACAGAAATTTCCTGTACTAGGAAGCAGTCTCAGACTTTCATGTTTTCCTGAGACATGCCTGCAGTCTTCCAAATCCTTCTGGGCCTTTTGGTGACAGTGGTGTGTTATTTTTGCTATATTGAGCACTGAACCCAAGGCATCTTACATGCTAGCAAGTGCACACAACTAGGCTCCCACCCCCAGCCCTTTATATTCAGTGCTGCTGGATGTTTTGAATCAGGTCTACCCTGTTATTCTATCTTTGTGCTTTTGCTGCAGGTAGCTGAGTTAGTTAGAAATTCTATAGGCAGTGAGACATGGCTGGGTCCTAGAAGGAGCCAGTGCGGAAACTCAGATACCTTGCCCATAGGGATGAGACAGACACTTCCTGCTGTGGGCCAGGCCTCAGTCCAAAACATCAAACAAGTACATCCACATCCTAAGGACTGCCATTCTAAGTAGTTCCCTGTCACCCCGAGGAAGTCAGGAGTCACCATTCAAACCCCCTAGGGCAGGGTCACTGCTCCCTGAGAATGACTGCTTTCTACATGACTGACTTTCCCATTTGTCCCTAATTAATCAATTTTACCCAAGCAATTGTTCTTATTGGCTAACCACACTTCTGTCCCACCTTATGCCTAGCTGCCTTGTGAGTTCCCAGTTTTCCCTGCATTGAACTGATGATTTTACTCTATAAAAGTCCCTAGAAAAGACAGAGTGCTTGACAACTTGCTCTGGACCGCTTCTCTCTCTCTCTCTCTCAGACAGAGGCTTTCTTACTCTCAATACATATATTGTGCTCTTATGCTCCTTTGTTCCTAAAATTCATTCTTTGATTTTAGAGAACACAAATTTGTACCAGACTTAGTAGGTTCAGAGGTTCATTCCCCTATGTCATTTGGAGGTCCCACCAAGATCATTGGCTGGAGGTAAGAGGTTGATTTTGTTTCATAGCTTCTGGACTGGGACTGATTGAGGTAACAAATTTTTATGCTTCAAATTTTGTTTTCTGTTTCATTGTTTATAATTGCTTTGTCTCTTATAGTTTTGTTAAAATGCTAAATGTAAGTTAAAACGTGGAAAGGTTATAGTTATGATATTTCTTTAACAGTACATTTTTATTATTTTTTTATCGGTTGAATTTAAAATAATTGCTAAAGTTACTGGTACCCCTTGCTCGACTGTATTTATACAATAGCACTAGAGATAATAATAATAGGACACCCCTCACAGACTTTAATGTGAACTTCTGTAAAATGGTTCTCTTCAATAAAATCTAATTCAGACTTAAAAAGCATACATGCCTACAGTAATATGTGGAATTCCTTCCACCATTTAAAAAGCACTAGGCTGGTGGCTATTCTTCAAGACGTGCAGGACAGGTTTCACTAGGCAGACTGGCTCTGATCCTCCTCTGTACTCTAGAGGAAATGTCAAGTCTGTTCTGCTTCAGTGTCCTTTCTGTCACTTTAACGCTACTCTTTTCCCAGTTTGTATTCTCCTTATAGAGGCATATAAAATTAGGAAAAAAGTCTAGATTATTCCAACCTTTTCCTGCTAAGTGAAGCCCATAGAAAATGCATGTTTGCTAATGCTGAAGATAGGGAAGTCATCTTAGATGATGGACACACACCCTATCTCTGGGTTAGATGAGACATCAGAATACTGCCCATCCAGGAGTCCACACGTGAGAGTCATGTCCTGGCTGTGTTTGGGGTAAATCTCTTTAGAGATTAAACCTGAGACACAGTGGTGAGAACTGGCTTCCATGTGACAGTGGAAGAAGCTATCCCCAAAAGCAGCACACATATGGGACCTAAACACATTTAGAATAAAGGGGCTTTCCAACTTTTCAAGTTGTGGACTTTAAAACTTTGTTGTAAAAATATAGAGCACTAGGAAATGATCTTACTCAGGTTTTAACTATCCCTTTAGAACTTTGACAGTCAGTGTTCACAATAGCTGTCACTCCTAAAAACAGAGGACAGATTTCCTCAGCATCCAGTTGGTGAATCCCCATTAAAACCAGTGGGCAAGGCAGTCAGTGGAGTGCTAACCAGACAGGCAGCTGGATTCCTTTCTGGAGAATGATTTCTGGTTGTGTGGGGCCTATGCAAACTGACAACAACTGAGGGGTCATGGCCAAGACACCCACGGTTTCCTCGGTGGGCACTGGCTCCCCAGCCACAGAAAACTCCACTTCCTTATCTACCTGGATCTTTCTGGTAGTAAGCTAAAGGTGTTCCCTAAACTTTTCAGGTAGTTAAGACTACTTCTCTCAAAACTAGGCTAAGGCACCTGCAACAGCTTTTTATATCTGAAAAGAAACTAGCAGGAAAGGATTTACATTTGTGCCTTACCTATGCAGAAGCAACATGAGAGATACCCAGGGAACATCTATCAAATAGGAATAAAAAGGGATGCTTTTGTTTATCTCCTTTTTGCATAGCTAGATAGCTCAATATCATTCATAGCTCAGTGAAAATTTCCTGAGTTCAATTCCTGACCCTGAAAAAATTGTTTCATACCCTTATGCCTCAATTTTTGCATTCTGGACATGGGCAACTCAATGCAAAGGCCCCTTACTCCTTTGAGATGTGTTCTTAAGCTCTAGAAGATGTTCAACCCTTCTATGTTGAAAAAGAGACAATTGGTATTTCTCTGCAGGAGTGCATAGACTACCCACCCCCTAGAGCCAAAGTGGAATACAGAGGGAATTGTTAATTATGATGTTCTTTTACAACTGAAATCATACTGTAAGAAACAGGGAAAATGGTTAGAATTCTATTGTGTTCCAACTGTCTTTGCATGAAGAGATGATTCTTATCTATGCTCCAGGTGTCATTATAACCCTTATGAGACCACACTCATTCATAGGTCTCTTTCTCTTAGTGACTTAAATAAAACCATAACTAGGAAAAATTTTAGATGATTCTGATAAGTACATTGATGTTTATAGAGGAGTTATTTAGACCTATGAGCTAGGCTGGAAAGATGCAATGTTATTCTTAAATCAAATATTGACTTCTACTGAGAATCAGGCAGCATTACAAGCTGCTATTACTTTTGGAGATGAATACGGTGTTAGTTTAAGTAGGCCAAAGATAGAAGCCAAGAGAACCACCAGTTCCCACTGGTGAACAAGCAGTTCCCACCCAGGACTCCAAGTGGCATGACAACAATACAGGAGATTGGAACAGGAGACATTTTCAAGTGTGTATTCTCAAAGGTCTCAGGAGGAGAAAAATTGAGCCTTCTGGTGATTTTAAATCATCAGCTATTTCTCAGGAGGAAAGTGAAAACTCCTCTGACTTCTTAGATCATTGATCAGAGGCACTAATGAAACGTATGTCCATAGATCCTGATTCGGTAGAGGGACAGATTTGGCTTAAAGACATGCTTATTACCCAGTCAACTCCAGACATTAGAAAAAAGATAGGCTTTGCTCCAGATAGTTCACTTATCCTTTATTAAAAGCTGACTCCTTAGTATTCTGTAATCAGGACTGGGAGAAATCCAAGAGACTCCCAAAATGGCTGCCTTTATTGTGGCCACAAAAGCACAGGCCTTAACTCTGATTCTTGGGGCTCCAAGAAAAGCTTGATGATGATACTTACCTGCTATCACTGCCACAAGCCAGGCCACTTTAAGGAAAAAGTTCTCTATGACTCAAACTCCAGAAGAAAAATAAGGTTGACCAATTTTACTATATATAAACAACAAAAATTTGCACGGCAACAAATTCACCACAAGATCAAGGGACAAATTAAAAACCTGGGAGAAAATGTTTGCAACATGTAACATAGATGTATTAGTCAGCTTGCTGGTATTGGGACTGAGCACCTGACACCCACAACTTAAAGGATGAAGAATGTATCCTTTCGTGGGGTTCGGTGGGGTGGATGGGCCTTCAGTCCATGGTCAGCTGACCCCAAGGCAGAAAAAACATGGCAGAGGGGCAGCAAAAGGGAAAGTTGCTCACCTCAAGGCAGCCAGAAGCACAGAGAAAGGGAACAGTGAGAGAGACACAGACAGACAGACAGACAGACAGGCTGCCAACAGGATAGGCCCTTTCTAGGTCCATTCTGAGTGACCTGCACCCTCTACCAGGCACTGCCCCTAACAGCACAGCTGTCTCTGAACCCGTCTATGGACTTGCCCAGGCATTTCCGACCCTGTGGCCTGCAAACGGGACACACTTGCATTTATAATAAAGTATCTCTTTAAAAGCTGTTTTGTAACTGTCTACATAGACTCTAATACATGAGGCCCAAGGCTGTTTCTTCTCACCCATCACAGCCCCAGTGAGCCAGGGGTGCCCAGCCCTCCCTCACCTATCTATTGTGCGTGCAGTGCCTGAACATCCAGTCACTTTCCTAAAGCCCCCGCTAGAGACAGAAGAGCCTTTCAGGAAAAGGTTTTTGACCCAATCTAGGACAACGAGTAAGGCATGACCATCCCTGTGATGTAAAGGGATTTGATAAAAAGAGACCAAAACCCCAGCAGAAAAATGAATAAAAAAACACCAAAGAGCAAATCCCTTTGAATGCCAGGAAATGACTCTTGCATGCAAAAAAAAAAAAACAAACAAAAAGGCTCAACTTGTCTCAAAGCAAGACAAGTACTAACCGAAATCACTCAGAGACTGTGTTTTCACCTATTAGATGGACAAAAGTGTAAAAGGTGGGTCAGTATTCGGTTGATGAGGCTTTAGAATATTGGGAGCACCAGTGGATACCGCTATAGGGATGTGAAAGGGGAGATTTCAAACAAAATGAGCTGTATCTTTGCTTTTGATGAGACAGTCCGTATTAGGGATGCACCCCAAAGTCGGCTACCGAGGAGGGCAACGGAAACACGCACAAGTTTGCTCAGGGTAGCACAGTCTGAAATCGCCAGGCCCTGCAAACTAGCAAAGCACTTCACCACTGAATAAGGGAAGAAGCATCTGCAGGACAGAGCGCGTGCGGCTGAGGCTCAAACAGGGCGCTTTACACGACTGAACCTCGGTGACGTCTAAGGCAGATTGCTGCGTTATAAAAGTAACAGCAACAAAAAGCTTAGTGTACAGGTGAATATCCCTCACCCAAATACGTGTAAACTGGAAATGCTTCAGACGTTTTGTTTGGGTTTTGGAATATCTGCGTTACTGATCTTGAGATATCTTGGTAGTGAGACCCAAGTCACAATACGAAATTCCTTTTTATTTCAGAAATACCTTATACTGTAGCTGCATGTAACTGTGTGGAATATTTGGTGTACTTGCAGTGGGGCTTTTTTGTAATTCAGACTTTATTGCTTATTAGCTATGTCATTCCATATAATCTGAGGTAAGGAGGCTTTGAGAAAATATACCGGGATGAGGGCAGTGTTGGTGGAAGTGTCATAAGAAGCACCCTGTGGCCACCATCACACCCAGAAATTTGTAATTTCACATAAAAATGATAAAAATAGTTCACTGGTACTCAGCTAGCATTAGTCTTCCTAATCTAGCAAACTCAATAAGCCTGAACAATTTCAGAATCTTCAGAACAAAATGAAACAAAAAATCTTTTCTCACTCCCAGATGTTGCTTTCGAAAAACATATCAACATAACAAAAAGCACACAGTTGGCATATTCTAATTGGCAACTTAATTCTAATTCAAGAAACAAAATATGATTCAGCTTTTTAAAATGAAATTAAACTCCTCTGTAATTATACTTACTTTATAATTCAAACACTTTAACCAAGGCCAAACCTTAAAAGCCACAGATATGTTTCAAATTGCTTTTTTTTTTTGTACCAGGGATGGAACTCACAACCTTACACTTGTCAGGCAGGTGCTGTGCTGCTCAGCTATGTCCCCAACCTTCAGATTGCTCTTATGCTAAGGTAATTTCTTTAAAAATTAACTTTTCAGGGGCTGGGGATTTAGCTCAGCGGCATAAGCGCCTGCCTTGCAAGCATGTGGTCATGAGTTCGATCTCTGGTACCGGTAAAAATACAAAAAAAAAGAAAGAAAAAGAAAAAAACCACAACAATCCAGCCTCCCAGATATACAGCAGAAGTGGCATGTTCTTAAAACTGAGGGGTGGCCAGGTGTGGTGGTGAATTCTTATAATCCCAGCACTCAGGAAGCTGAGACAGGACTGCCTGGAGTTCAAGGCCAGACTAAACTGCATAGCAAGACCCTGTTCCCCCAAAACAAACAAAAACTAAGAGGCCACATAAAGTCACTATAAATCACATACAAACATCTGTAGAAGACCATTTGGATGGCCCTCTTTGAATGCAGAACAGCTACCTCCACATACTGATACATACAGAGCTGGCATAGCCATTTCCTTCTCCCTTCAACTGGCTCTAAGCAATGTGACTACGGCTGGCTGAGGTGTTGATGTGGAATCTTTGAAGCTAGATAATAGTCACTGTTTCCTTGCCTTGTGTCTCCCTATGAACAGTTGAGCACAGCGGGGTGGCAGAGCCACATAGCTCCAGGAATGTCAACTGGGTCCAAGCCTCAGGATGAGAGGCCATGACTTCCCAGGGAATAAAAGTTTACATATCAGAAACTGAAGCAACAGCTTCCTCAACGTTCAAATGCTGCTCCGGTTGTGTGATGCAGATTGGTCTTTCTGCATAGCCTTCTCTCTGCATATTGCAGAGGAGCTTTCTGGCCCCCTGGCCAGCCCAGCTCACAGCACTCATGTAATTCTCAGTCACTGACCCTCCAGCCACTCCCTTCGTCATGAATGAGTGAATTCTGGGTGAGGCCTTTGTCCTGTGAATCCTCACCTGGACCAGACTCAGGACCCCGTGGCTGCCCATAACTGTAAATACGCGTTAGTGTCTTTACTCCTGCCTCGGTTGCACTGTAGGTGATAGATTGGAATGAACTCACCAGGATTCCAATAACACCTCAAAAGGATTACAAATACAAACTTTCTGGACTTCAAGGAGGACAAGAAAGGGGATTACAACAAACATCAATAAATTTTCCTAGTAAATGTACACCAATAGTGTCCTTTCTTAATGAGTTTCAAAGCCAAGCATGGACAACAGTTCAGCATCTGAAAAGACTGCCACGTACATTAAAAAAGATGCAGATTGATAAATACATTGGGCTTGAAAAGTCACTACAAAAACAAAGGAAGGTTTGGGCTGGGGATGTACCTCAACAGCACAGTGGCTGCCTAGTCCACAGTTCAATTGCTAGTACCAAAAAAAGAGCAAGATTTCAAATGTGGTTTTTTGTTGAACCATGTAAAGACCTCAGTTATCCAACAAAAACACATCAGACACAGAAATAAAATTTTATGAAAATCACTGTTTCCAACAATATACAAATTATTAAGGTATCACTTACTCCCATATTAGTATATGCAGCAAAGAAAACATTTTTTCATTCTACTATTTATTTACTTACATTTTGGGGGGTGTTGAGACAAGATCTGGCTATATTATTCAGGCTGGCCTTGAAATCACTATGTAGCCCAGCCTGGCGTTGAACTCACGGCAATCCTCCTGCCTCAGCCTCCTGAGTGCAAAATGAAATGTTTAAATAATATTGATGCAATTTTTTCTTTTCTCTCCTTCTCTGTCTTTTGTTTTGTTTTTGAGACAAGTTCGCCCTATGTATCCCAGGCTGGCCTCCAATGTATAATTCTACCTCAACTTCCAGAGTGCTTTGATTACAAGATTGCACCACCACACCTTGCTTTATGCAAAAGTCTTCTAACGTATCTGACAGATTGGCTTTTTCTTTTTTTTTTTTAATCGATACCAGGGATCAAACTCACAACTGCCTGCTTGCAAGGCATGTGCTTATGCTGCTGAGCTAAATCCCCAGCCCCCTAGATTGGCTTTTATACTCACCTATTACTCACATGATTGAAAGCTCTCATGATCAAACACCTTGACCCAGCCAAACATGGTGGTGCTCGCCTATAATCCTAGAACTCAGGAGGCTGAGGCAGGAGGATCACTGTATGTTTGAGGGCTGTTTGGGCTACAAAGTGAGTTCAAGGTTCTCAACTGCATAGTGAGACCCTGTCTCAAAAAGACAAAAAAACAAAACAAAACAAAAAACATTGTGACCCAAATCAAAAGTCTAAACAGTTGTCAGTTTTTTTAAATGAAAGGAGTTCATTGTTGAAAAATAAAAAGTAACTACAAAGAGCATGAAATAAAGTGCAAACACTGCTATTTAAATTTCTTTGATGTAATTCTGCTTCTAGTTAAGTAAGAGAAGAGATAAAGACTTTGGGGTACAAACCTATTAATGTGGATCATGCTATGAAGTAACTGTCTACACGTTCTCATTCTCCTTGAAAAGCCACCACATCCACTAGAGTAAGTTCATATAAATAAACTGATTACTCCTTATGTTTGTACATTTACAGAGCTTAACAGGCTTCATAAATTACTGCATACTGAACAGTAGCATTTCCACCATCTATTAAGGCAGTTTTGTAAAAATAATTTAATTGACCAGATCTCTTCATGAACTTTCCGCTTACATCTATTGTGTAAGCAACATACAAAAACCATATTCTATATATACTAAAAAAAAAAAAAAAAAAAAACACCTCAGTACCAGAAAATGGTAATGAAAGCTGTGGAAACCAGTTTACTTTCTAAGGGACACTCTTCCCTTATCTCAGATTCCAAGGGCTAGTTGTCCCCTTCAGGTCTGTGCTCCTCAGTGCTTCACCAAATCAACCCAATTCCAGCCCGGAGCAAGCTCCTCTTCCTGATCTGTTTTATCTGCCAGTTTGTGTTTCTGAGTTTTTGAAAGTTGTCCTTTTTGTCGTTTTTCTAACTTGATGGGGTTATACTAGGTGTGTTAATTACATTTCTCTTGTTAGATAGACAAAATACCCAACACCCACAAGATAAGGGAGGTTTATTTAGCTCCCAGTTTGTAGAGGTTTCAGTCCACCCTCAGCTGACTCCAGGCAAGGTGGAGAGGCACAGGAAAAGTTCTTGGTGGGCATCAAGGGAGAGGGTAAGATGAGTTTATTTCTGTATCCATGCTGCCAGGATTAGGACCAAACCAATCAGTGGGCTGATTTAGTAACCACCCACCCTTAATCTTAACACTGCACCTATCACACACTCTAGATCTGGTCACCTCTGACAATGCCCCACCTATGACTGCAGGAGGCTTTGGAGGGGCATCTAGACACAAGCCATAACATTAGGAGTTTCAACTGAGATGACAGTGCTATGGATGTTGAACGAATGGGACAGTGATTCTCTGCAAACAGCTCTTTATTCTCCTTGGCGTAGTCAAAGGATGTATAGGTCACTGCTGTTCTCAGGTTAATTTCCACTGCTTCCCGGAACTTCAGTTTACTTTGTTTTACAGCGATGATATGTTATTGTTTTTTTAAAAGCCTTCATACATGTAATTGGGGCAGGGCTGGAGGTATGTTTCTATCCAGGAAATCTCTACTAAAAAGGCATTGGGGGTCACCTTTTCATCTATCCCATGTGGAAATGAAACTGGACATAATTCCCAGAAACAGTTGTCTCCTTCATAAATAGAACCTAACGCTTTAGCTCCATCTCCTGGACCTCAAGTGAGTCCAGTGGCCCCAGCTCAGCCCCCTCCTTGCACCCAGCTCTGACCCTCGCCAGCATGCTGTTGGGGCTGGAGACAGTGGGCTTCAGGCTTCAGGCTTCAGGCCAGCAGGCATCTGGGGAGAAGCTGCCACACACCTGTGCTTTGACTGTGAGGGTCACAGGGAGTCATCTGTGGGGTCTCCTTGTGGCATGGTGTTTGCCCTTAAGGTTCCAGGGCTTGGAGAATTTGAGACTTCGGATCTTCTTCTTTTTTTTTTTTTAATTTATTTAAGGAGAAAAAAAAGCAGAGAAAGGATACCAGTTATACAGATTTACAGAAAAAAATAAACAGTAGGAAATCACTAGTTAATGGATTACATATTGTCATCTTAGAAATAATTGTTCAAGTCACAAAATTAAAGCTTGTAAAGTGGACATTCCAACAATGATACTGCAAAAGTTCTGTTCAATGATCCAATAAAACTCAGTGATATCATTTTCTATCTTATACACTTAAATATACCTGCAGTTATATCATTTAGAGCCCTTTCTTTTCCTCTTTTGTACAATGACAATTACACATTTTGGGTTTTGTTGCTCCCACAGTTCTTACTACTTTTGTGGAAGGGAGTAGAACCAAATGTGACTTAACAGAACAGAGTCAATCAAATCAAAAGGGTGGACATAATAGATAATGTAAAAGCATAATACAAGGTGATCAATAATGGTTACCATAATGCCTCCCGCTATCTCTAATAGAATTGCCTATATCATCAGTTATAATAAAATTGAACAAAGCAATAAAGAACAAAACCAACAAAACCAAAACATTGGATACATTGTAGGTCTTCAAAAGTAGATAAAAGTCAACGAGAATGGGCGTCATAATGAATCTCACTATCTTCACAGCTGTTGCCTAAACTTTCGAACCTGGTACTATCCAGCAAAACAGAATAGAGGAACATCAGTCAAAAACAAGATGGTGAGAGCAACACAGGGCTTCAAATCAAGATAATGGAAAGTCAAAGTGGGTTACTATAATATATCCTGCTATTTTTATTTATTTTTCCCTTAATTAAAAGGATAAAAATAAAAAAGTAAATAATGGAGTGGAGATTGAGATAAAAGAGGGCATAACAGCAAAACAGCGCAGATCAAAACACAACCATTTAAGCAGAATAGTGTTTCACCACAAGATAATCCTGACATAAAAGTAGTTACCATATTGTGTCTTTCCTTGAAATCCTTGAGTACAACTTTGTATACTGTAGCATTAAATATATCAAAACAATGTAAAACCATTTAAGAGAATGACAGCATTACAGGGTATTTAGAATCAACTAACAGAAAATGAACACTGGTTTCTGTATAATCTCCTTGTCTTTAAAAGTTTTTGCTTATACTATCGTACATAATAAAATCCAATAAGATACAACCTGTTTAGACCAATGGAGACAGAAGAACAAAATGAGATTTCATTGATGAGACTTCAAAACAAGATGATACTAAATCAGTATTACATATTAAGACATCATTTTCTCCAAAATAGCAGTTCCTATCATCCAATCTTCTCTGCCTCATTTCTGTTGAGCTCTTTTTCTGTCAGTAGCTGTCAGTTTGTCTTCTTCATTTTGTTCTCTGCTCCATTCATTGTGGCCTCCCCCCCACTATTTCTGGATTCTCTGTATTTTTCTTTTTTTAGAATATCCTGCAATACTCTCTGTAGAGTTGAATTGGTGGTTGCAAATTCCCCCAGTTCCTCTTTATCCTGGAAGCACCTTGTTTTTCCATCAATTTCCAGGGACAGTTGTGCAGGATATCTCAATCTTGGCTGGAGATTATTATCTTTCAAAGCTTGAATTATTTCCCCCCACGCTCTTCATGATTTGATGGTTTGTGCAGAGAAATCTGCTGTAATTCTGATGGGTGCTCCCTTGTAAGTGGTCTGTTTCTTGTCTCTGACAGCTTTTAATATTCTGTTCTTGTATTGAATTTCTGGAATTTTTATTATTATATGCCTGGGTGTTGCTCTGTTTGAGTTGTAGGTGGCTGGGGTCCTGTGTGCCTCATACATCTGAGTATCTTTACCTTTTGCTAAATTAGGAAAATTCTCCTGGATTATTTCTGTGAGTAGCTTTTGTAGTTCACTTGTTTGTGTCCCTACTTCTTCTTTTATGTTCTTAATTCTTAAGTTATGGATCCTCTTATCATCTTCTTGTCTTTGTATTATTGCTGTTTGTTTCTTTGTTATTTTTAAGAAGTTTTTCCTTTCATTCTCCCATATTATAAATCTGCCCTCCAGTTCAGATAGTCTGTCCTTAGTTTCTTTCAAGCTGTTATGCCAGTTTTCAATAGAGTTTTTAGTTTCCTGGTAGTCCCTTTGAACCTGCTTCACGTATTCTATGCTTTCTCTATTTTCTCCATCAAACAATTCTCCCCTCTTTTTCTGTTCTTCCATTCCACCATCCGTTTTTTCTTGTGTGGTGCTTAGCATTTCTCTAACTATTCTGCTTACTTCTAGCTTCAGGTCATTAATAACTTCATTCCTGAACTAATCTATGAGGCTCTCTAGATGGCGCTTTATGTCTATTGGTGTGGTGACCGCTATTACCTGTTTCTCAGGATTAGGGGCCGAGGAGCCTTTCTTGTTGCTGCCTCTTCCCATATTCTTTGTTCCTTATATATGCAAGCTTATATAGGAGGCCCAGCTTCCCTCCCTGTCAGCCACAGCCTGATCGAATTGCGCCAGCTAGGTGTTCCTGCCCACCACAGCACACCAGGAAGTTCCAGACCAGGCAGCCTACGCGGGGCCTGCCCCTCCAGGCCACCCTCAGGCTCTGGGATCTGGGTTGGGCTAGCCTACTGGGTCCGCCAGCAGCATCACGTAGCCTAGGCACTTCTCACCAATCCTGCTTGAGAGGGGGATACGTGGCTGGAGTCGCTGCAGCGCCCCGCTCCCACAAGTCTGCCCAGTCCCAGAATGTCCTCCGCTGGAGTCAAACTGTGGTAGAGTGTCAGTTTCTCTCACTCACCTCACCACAAGTCAGTGCACGGCTCCCCGCCCATCCTGTTTTCAACTCCGTTCACAGATTCCCGTTCTCAGAGCTTCTGTGCATCTCTCTCACTGCCGAGCTGATGTAGACGCAGCTGCTGAGCGGCGGGAAACCCAAATCACGGCTTCCAATGGCGCAGGCTCCAGCCTCCACACTGAGACCCCTCTGTTCCTGTTCTAGCACCAGGACTGCATTCTAAGTTGGTTTCTCTCAGCCTAGTTCGTTCCTGGGTCAGCAGAGCATATCTCCACCTGCTTATGTCTCCTTACTCCGCACCACTCCTGACTTCTGAGCCGAGTCTTTTAGAGAGCCTCCGTAGCTGCTGTTATCTGTCCGCCATGTTTTCCCGGAAGTCGAGACTTCGGATCTTCAACCTGCACTGATACTAGAAAGGAATGGGAAAACACACACATGTTCAGTTATCTCTGCAAAAAGACATACAAAGGAAGACATGCTGGAACTTAGTGAGACTGGTCACCTAAGGAAGTTACAGAGGAGCAGGGCGAGCTGAGAGGACAGAAGAGGCTGGAGGAGGAAGTGGCACGAGCTTCTGCAGTTTTATCTTTGCACTTTCTATATCCCAAAAATAGTGAAGTCAATAGACTGGGAGGAAACTCTAAAGTGGACAAAGGCAAGTTGACCATACCCATATTTAAATGCTCACAACCACAGAAAAGAAGTAAAACTAGTTTTTAACTATAGAGCCTCAGAGTAAAGACAGAAAGAACAGCAGCATGGAGCTCTCATTGGTGAGTAGTTGGCTAATCACGTTGCCTCGCTAGATAATGATGAACCCACTGGCCCTGTATTATAGGGGTAATAAGTGCAAATGTTAAGAGTGAGACTTCAGTGCTATTTTGTTTTGTGGTACTGGGGGTCGAGCCCAGCAGCACTGTACCACTGAGCTACATCCTGACTGTCTGATTGATTGACTGAGATAGTGTCTCATGGAGTTGTCCAAGGTGGCCTTGAACTTGTGACCCTCCTGCCTCAATCTCCTGAGTAGTTAGAATTTCTCACTGCACCTGGCTAATAGGCATTAAGTACATGATGGCCAGAAAAGGAAGTAAGCAATATGAAAACAGGCAATGAATGAGACTTCCGGGAGAACATGGCAGACAGATAACAGCAACTACCGGAGGCTCTCTGAAAGACTCGGCTCAGAAGCCAGGAATGGTGCGGACTAAGGAAACATAAGCAGGTGGAGATATGCTCTGCTGACTCAGGAACGAACTGGGCTGAGAGAAACCAACTTGGAATGCAGTCCTGGTGCTAAAACAGGAACAGAAATGCCTCGGTGTGGAGGCTGGACCCCGCGCCATTGTAAGCCGCGATTTGGGTTTCCCGCTGCGCAGTGGCTGGCTGCCTCTACAGTGGCTCAGGAAGGAGAGAGACGCGCAGAAGCTCTGAGAACGGCAATCTGCGAACAGCAGAGAGGCGTGCACTGACTTGTGGTGAGGTGAGTGAGAGAAACTGACACTCTACCACAGTTTGACTCCAGCAGAGGACTTTCTGGGCCCGAGCAGTCCTGCAGGAGGAGGGCGCGGTGGCAACTCCAGCCACACATCGCCCTCTCGGGCAGGATTGGTGAAAAGTGCCTGGCCTGCGTGACACTGCCGGTGGACCTGGTAGGCTGTCCCAACCCAGATCCCAGAGCCTGACGGTGGCCGGGAGGGGAGACGCGTAGGCTGCCTGGTCCGTAACTCCCTGGTGCGCAGCGGTGAGCAGGAAGACCTAACTGGCACAATTCGATCAGGCTGTGGCTGACTGGGAGAGAAGCTGGGCCTCTTATATAAGCTTGCATATATAAGGAACAGAGAAGAAGAGGCAGCATGGGAAGAGGCAGCAACAAGAAAGGCTCCTCGGCCCCCAATTCTGAGAATCAGGCAATAGCAGACACCGCACCAATACACATAAGGCGCCATATAGAGAGCCTCATAGACCAATTCAGGAATGAAGTTATCAACGACCTGAAGCTAGAAGTATGCAGAATAGTTAGAGAAATGCTAAGTACCACCCAAGAAAAAACAGGTGGTGGAATGGAAGAACAGAAAAAAAGGGGAGAATTGTTTGATGGAGAAAACAGAGAAAGCATAGAATACGTGAAGCAGGTTCAAAGGGACTACCAAGATACTAAGAAGTCTTTCGAAGACTGGCATAACAGCTTGAAAGAAACTAAGGACAGAATATCTGAACTGGAGGGCAGACTTGTAATATGGGAGAATGAAATGAAAAACTTCTTAAAAATAACAAAGAAACAAACAGCAATAATACAAAGACAAGAAGATGATAAGAGGATCCATAACTTAAGGATTAAGAACATAAAAGAAGAAGTAGGGACACAAACAAGTGAACTACAAAAGCTACTCACAGAAATAATCCAGGAGAATTTTCCTAATTTAGCAAAAGGTAAAGATACTCAGATGTATGAGGCATACAGGACCCCAGCTACCTACAACCCAAACAGAGCAACACCCAGGCATATAATTATAAAAATTCCAGAAATTCAATACAAGAACAGAATATTAAAAGCTGTCAGAGACAAGAAACAGACCACTTACAAGGGAACACCCATCAGAATTACAGCAGATTTCTCTGCACAAACCATCAAATCACGAAGAGCTTGGGGGGAAATAATTCAAGCTTTGAAAGATAATAATCTCCAGCCAAGATTGAGATATCCTGCACAACTGTCCCTGGAAATTGATGGAAAAACGAGGTGCTTCCAGGATAAAGAGGAACTGGGGGAATTTGCAACCACCAATTCAACTCTACAGAGAGTATTGCAGGATATTCTAAAAAAAGAAAAATACAAAGAATCCAGAAATAATGGCAGAGAGGCCACAACGAATGGAGCAGAGAACAAAATGAAGAAGACAAACTGACAGCTACTGACAGAAAAAGAGCTCAACAGAAATGAGGCAGAGAAGATTGGATGATAGGAACAGCTATTTTGGAGAAAATGACATCTTAATAGGTAATACTGATTTAGTATCATCTTGGTTTGAAGTCTCATCTAGCTTTTGTCCTTCTGTCTCCAATGGTCTAAATAGGCTGTATCTTATTGGATTTTATTATGTACGATAGTATAAGCAAAAACCTTTTAAAGACAAGGAGATTATACAGAAACCATTGTTCATTTTCTGTTAGTCAATTCTAAATACTCTGTAATGCTGTCATTCTCTTGAATGGTTTTACATTGTTTTGATATACTTAATGCTACAGTATACGAAGTTGTACTCAAGGATTTCAAAGAAAGAGACAATATGGTAACTACTTTTAGGTTAGGATTATCTGGTGGTGAAACACTATTCTGCTTAAATGGTTATATTTTGATCTGCGCTGTTTCGTTGTTATGCCCTCTTTTATCTCATTCTCCACTCCATTATTTACTTTTTTATCTTTATCCTTTTAATTAAAGGAAAAAAAATAGCAGGATATATTATAGTGACCCACTTTGACTTTTCATTACCTTGATTTAAAGCCCTGTATTACTCTCACCATCTGGTTTTTAACTGATGTTCCCCTATTCTGTTTTGTTGGATAGTATCAGGTTCGAAAGTTTAGGCATCAGCTGTGAAGATAATGAGATTCATTATGACGCCCATTCTCGTTGACTTTTATCTACTTTTGAAGACCTACAATGTCTCCAATGTTTTGGTTTTGTCGGTTTTATTCTTTACTGTTTTATTCAATTGTATTATAACTAACGATATAGGCAATTCATTAGAGATAGCGGGAGGCATTATGGTAACCATTGTGGATCACCTTGTATTATGTTTTTACATTATCTATTATGCCCACCCTTTTGACTTGACCGATTCTGTTCTGTTATGTCACATTTGGTTTTACTCTCTTCCAAAAAAGTAATAAGAACCGTGGGAGCAATGAAACCCAAAATGTGTAATAGTCATGGTACAAAAGAGAGGAAAAGAAAGTGCTCCAAACTATATAACTGCATGTATATTTAAGTGTATAAGATAGAAAATGATATCACAGAGTTTTATTGGATCAATGAACAGAACTGTTTGCAGTATCATTGATGGAATGTCCACTTTACAAGCTTTAATTTTGTGACTTGAACAATTATTTCTAAGATGACAATATGTAATCCATTAACTAGTGATTTCCTACTGTTCATTTTTTTTCTGTAAATCTGTATAACTTGTACCCTTTCCCTGCTTTTTTTTTCTTTTCTCCTAAAATAAAATTAAAAAAAAAAAAGGTGAAAAAAAAAAAAAAAAAGAAAACAGGCAATGAACATTTTGCTACTGGGTGACAACAAGAAATATCAGTAAGAACTCATGATTTTAGATCGCCCCAGTTACATATGTGTCCACGGTTATATGTGTGTCCCTGAATACACACTTACTCGCATGGTGTAGGAAGCCATTGAAGCTGGAGATGATCACATAATAAAGCAAGGCCAGTCCCGTCCCCCGCCCAAAACAGAGAGACCAAAACCAGCTATGTAAACAAGTTATTCTAGCACCAAGAAGGCAGGGGCCAGGCCTGCCAAGCCATGGGCTGCTAGGCAGAGCACTGAAATCGACCTCGTCTTTCCCAGGATAAATAAAGGTGCTACAGAGGTCGAGCAGTTCCTTTCCTCCCATCAGGAGGATAAGGGCTCCACCTTACCCCAGTTCTGTCTTTTCTTTTTCTCATCCTCTCACAGGTCCTTAACCCCAGGAACCTCAGGAGCTGCACTGAGTTGTGGCATATGGTGCCAGAACACAGACGGGGTTGGAGACTGAGGGTGAGGGGGACACTTCTCATGTGCATGAGACTAAGGGGAGAAGTGCATTGGTACAGGTCAGTAGTCATCACTGGAAGGTCTTGATATTGGCGTCATCAGGTGTAGAGTGGGGCATTGAAAATCCCTTATTCTCTAGGGCCAGTTATAAATGGTCTTCCTGAGGGAAACCCCTTCCCCTGAAAAGAAAAAAAAGAGATATATTAATTATATCAGCTGTCTAACTATGGGGCAAACTTATCCAAAAGAATCACAAATGCATAAGGACCTGTTTGCTGTATGCTTGATTCCAGTATTTACATTCCTTCTGTGGATCTGGACGACACAGGGTCTTAATAACCTTAAGCTTCTTGAGAGGATTACAAGGGAAGTGGCTCCAGGCACTGTTTCAGAATCAGGTCCCGAGCAGGGAAAAGGTGGCAGCCCGACCCCCACACTGATAACCTTAACTGAGCCACTAACTATCCATTCAGCCAAACCTTCCACGGGCTGTCCAAAGTGTAGAGGACGGGATCATTGGGCCACTCCATGTAAATTCAGAACTTCCAGCAGGCCTGATCAGGCTGGCTCCAGCACATCACTGTCTCCCTATGGCTTTGTAGTGGGTCTTGATATCGGGTAACCTAAATTCTCAAACTCCATTGTGTTTTCAAAATTGTTTACTACAGAGGTACTTGTTTTAAATTCAAGATTAATGTAACTACATTTATTCAGGTCCTTTTTGCCTTCTTAAATCAATTTTAGTTGTCCACAGACTGACACTACACAGCTCGCTAAATTTCTTGCATGTGTCTCCAGAAGAACAAACTGTAAACTTACATACTTTGGAGGAAATTGAAAAACAGCTTAGAGCAAGACTAGGGAAAAAACAGTCCAACAGAAATCAGCTGGCCCTCTCCAGATTTGAAAGGGCTGTTTAATAAAGCAGCTGCCTCCTGCTCCTCTCACTGCTTCTCACAGGCCCCCAGGCAGGGGAGGGCACCAAAACCTCCTCTGAGCCTGGAGCTTGGCCCAGACAAGGAAGGTAAAGAAACAATGTTGCTTGTTTCAGCTGCAAGGAGAAATCGGGGTCACGGTTCAATCTACTCAAAACACAGTTCAAAACTCCCTAGATTATTGTATTGCTCAATTGGTTATTCTTCCCTTGATAAAAACTGGAAAATATTGCTAATAATTATCCTTTTAAGTAACTATTTTTGCTAATTATCTTTTAATCAATTATTTTAATTTTTCAGCATCTTAGTATAACAGTTCTAAGGTGTCCCTGAGGAGACTTAACTGACCTTGATAGATTATCAAAAACTGACTGTATTTAAAATAGGTCTCACCTTAACTTGGTCTTGAACATCCTGCAGAAAACGTACAACTACTAGAGGTATATAAAACAATGCTGAAGTCATATGTTATAAAAGAAACTCAAATGACTAACACCTTTTGGCAACTGCCAGCTACACTGGTAGCTGACTCCTGTCACAGAGTGATGGACTGCACAGGGTTTCAACTGTGGAATGCAGGGACTTAAAAATTTTTGGACTGCACTTAAAATAAAAAGATCTACAGAGCTCTCCAACACAGCTCCTCCAGCTTCAATTGACCACCTGTCCCAGGAAACAACAAAATAAAAGAGAGGGATATGTAGGGAGCCATTGAAGCTGGAGATTGATCACATGGGTGGGGCTAAAGCAAGGCCAGTCCCGTCCCCCCAAAAAAAACCCAGAGAGACCAAAACCAGCTATGTAAACAAGTTGTTCCAGCACCAAGAAGGCGGGGCCAAGCCATGGGCTGCTAGGCAGAGCGCTGAAATTGACCTGTCTTTCCCAGGATAAACAAAGGTGCTACAGTGGTCAAGCAGTTCCTTTCCTCCCATCAGGAGGATAAAGGCTCCACCTGACCCCAGCTTTGTCCTTTAATTTTCTCATCCTCTCGCTGTCCTTAACCCCAAGAACCTCAGGTGCTGCATTAGGTCGTGGCGAAATTCTTTGAAAAGAAGTCATAAAAAGCAGAGACACACTGCAGAGAAACTGTTTAAAAGAGACTAAGAAAAATAACAATTAAATGCAATGCTTGACCTTGGATCAGGGCCTGGGCTAACCTGCTTTTATCTTCTTTGTTATGCCGGACTCGTGGGACAACTGGTGTGTTACTCAGATGTCTTTCTCTGTGACAATATACGGGGGAAAATCAACATAAAGGACCAAAAATGTATGCAGATTCCATTTCAGAGATTTTGGTTTATGGTCCCTTGGCCCCATGGGTACCTCCCCCCAAAATAAATAAGTAAAATAAAAGTAAGCTGCAAGGCACAACAGGTGTTTTTGTACAGGTAAGAAGTTTATGTGGGGCCAGGGATTTACCTCAGAGGTATAAGTGCCTGCCTGGCAAGCACAAGGTCATGAGTTTGATTCCCAGTACAAAATTAAATAAAATAAAGTTAAATTAAATTAAAAAGTTTAAATGTGTTTGTGAGGAGAAAAGTCCATTCTCCCACTTTGTGTTACGGTTGCCTTATTCTTTGAATAGGACTGATGTAAAATATTTTCCTGATTTCATCAGAAGGACAAAGTATGAATGTGGCAGAATCCTAAATGAAAGCTATATCCAGAAAAGATAACCTTTATGCATAAAAGGCATTCTTTAATCTATATTTACTGTTAGATTCTTTCAATAAAGAATAAAAGCATAACTATGAGGTTTTTTTTGTTTGGCTTGGTTTTTTGTCTTTTTGAGACAGGGTCTCACTATACAGTTCAGGCTGGCCTTGAGCTCACTTTGTAGCCCAGGCTGGTCTTCAACTTGCAAGGATCCTCCTGCCTCAGCCTCCAGAGTGCTGGGATTACAGGCATGAGCCACCACGCCCGGCTAACTATGAGTAATTTTTATATTCATAGCATAATAAATATGGGTAGAAATCTTAAAATCCTATTAAGAAATTAGTGGCAAACAGAAAATTGAAAAAAAAAAAAAAAACAGAATATAAGCTAATAACGTACAAACAACTGCGTGTTGTTTTTTGGTGGCCCTGAGGATCAAAGCCAGGACCTCCTGCATGCTAGGTAAGCCCTCTCCCACTGCGCCCCCGCCCCTGCCTCAGCCCTTTGGAGCTTCTGTTTATTCTGAAAATATACCCAAATAACAAAACTAACTCCAGGCTGGTCCGAAGGTGGTGAGTTATCTCCATTGATTGCTCACAGTCAGTACAGACTGAACTCCTTGCTCTACTCTCTCCCCCCTTCTCACTACTGCACTTGACTAGTAAAAAAAAACTAACTCCAGAAAGACTCCCATCCCACAAGTTCTGCTAGGGATTGATCTCCCAGCCCACTCAGAACAAGAAGTTTTTCAGTCTTTACACCCCTGGTTGAAAATTAGAGACAAGATAGGTGAAAGGGGGCCACGGATTTAGCTTAGTGGCATAAGTGCCTGCCTGGGGAGCCCAAGGTCCTGAGTTTGATCCCTGGTACCAAAAAGAGAAAAAAAAAGCTAACTGGAAGGGAATGTCTATACTTCGTGAATCTATTCCTTGTGCTTACAAAAGGTGATACGGAAAGGTCTCATTTGAAATTATCTACAGACACATTTCTTGATGTGGTTTATTTTAATAAAAAATACAGCTGAACATTTATTACAGATTACATGAAACTGTACACAATGATTCTCTCTTTTCATAGTGACCAACACTGATGTGTGTACCTGAATGTTAAAATCGGTTATTGATTGTCCTTTGTAGTACAATTTATTTAAAGTTTAAGCAAATCATAGGATAAAAAATATTTCTTTTTGTTTGTTTGTTTGTTTTTATCAATACCGGGGATCAAACTCACGAGCACGCGCTTGCAAGGCAGGTGCTTATGCCACTGAGCTAAATCCCCAGCCCCGATAAAAAATATTTCTAATAAATAAATAGCATTAAAAAAAGCAAAGAGCATGCCTACAATCCCAACACTCAGGAGGCTGAGGCAGAAGGATCACAGCAAGTTCAAGACCAGCCTGGGCTACAAAGTGAGCTCAAGACCAGCCTGACCTGCATGGTGAGACTCCGTCTCAAAACTAAATAAATAATTAATAATTTTTAAAACCCCACATAATTTCTAGGGGGGAGAAAACTCAATAAGTGGGTAAAAGAATAGCACACAGTTAAGAGAAGAGATAACAAATAAAGCCAGGAGGTGGAGCACACCTATAATTCCACTACTTGAGGCTGAGCAGAAAGATAGCCTGCTAGGGCCACATAGTGAGTTTAAGGCCACTCTGAACTGCACAGTGAGGCCCTGACTTAAAAAAAAACAGAGGCCTGAAATTTTTCCCAGCATAGATAGATACACAGATTTTTTTTTTTGTCTTTTTCATTTTTCTCGGTACCAGGGATCAAACTCACGACCGCCTGCTTGCAAGGCAGGTGCTTATGCCGCTGAGCTAAATCCCCAGCCCTATACACAGATTTTTTAAATTAAGAAAAGATAAACATATTAAAGATAGTGCAGTAAAAAAGATCTCATAGAAGCCTAAATGGAATTCTCAAATGAAAACAAAATAAAGAGAATGGAGTCAGGGTAATATTAGAAGTAATGAAGCCCGATAATTCCCAGCTGTGATGAAAGACAGGAATGTCCTGTATAGGAGGCAAACGGATACTGCGGACAAATAAAAGAGAAATCCGCACTTAAAATGCGCTGGAGTAAACACACAAAGCAAAGAGGAGGTCTTAAAAGCAGCCAGGAAGAAAATTCCCTGATACCAAAACCAATCAGACACCATGCAATCTCCCTTTTGAAAACACTTTAGGTAACTAAGCTTTACGAACATAAACACCAAAATTATTAAATATTTGTAAATCGAACGCGCAATATAAAAATAATGTGTGAAAGAGAATTTGAAAGTTTAAAATAAAGGCCCGCCAAGAAAGCCCGCCAGGACCCAGCGGTCCCGTCCGGCAAGCCTGATTCCAGAACCTTCCTTCCTTGGTGTACCTGTTTTGCCGCCTCCTTGCAGCCAGCACCCTTACAGAGTAACCAAGACGTCAGACTCCTTGGGCATCCACACCGCCGCCCGCCCCTGCAGTCACAGGTGCCCCAGCTTCCCGGGTACCTCCCCGCATGCTTCCCTTTAAAGCCCCCAAACCCTGCCTGCCAGGTGGGGCTCTGGCTCTTTGGAGACACCCTAGTCAGAAGCCCACCCGTGTAATAAACTGTCTCCTAAACCTCCCTCCGTGCCGTGCTTGGTCTGTTTTCCCTGTAACACGTGAGGTTCACCCCAGGACTCAGGCTTTCTTACCATTTAAAAGTCATTATAATTCTACATAATTTGTCTTGCATGCTCAAGGCCCTGGGTTCGATCCCCGGCACCACAAAAGAAAAAAAAAATCAGCAAATTAACAGATTAAAGAAGAAAATCCATATAGTTATTTCAATAGAGGTAGAGCCTTTGACAACATTTCATATTTATTATAAAATTGCTTACTTACCAAACTAGGATTAAACAAATTGCTTCAGTGTGATAAGGTACATTTATAAAAACAAATAAAAAATACACCTAACTCTTAGCAAAAATTAAGAAAATTAAATCCTGTCCTTGGCTGGTCTGATGGCAGTGGGTTATCAGAACTTAACATTAGTGTCACTAAAGTTGGTATACCACCCCCCCCCACTGCTAAATTTGACTGGCTTTAAAAAAATAAAAAATAAAATACATAAATAAATCCTGTCCTCCAGTTACTAAACTAAGCAAAATCACTTTTATGTCTTCTATCCAACACTGTTTCAGACTATGTGTGTGCGTGTATCTTAGGCTTGGGGATCCCTAGCAAATGCAATAGTGTGAGAAAACAAGGTATTGCTTGGAAAGAAAGATAAAGAGATCAGCATAAATGCTATGAAATCTACTCCCCCCAAAGCTACTAGAATCAAATGAGTAATTATGATGCAGGATACAAAACCAGTACATAATGTTTTACTAGTAGCAAAAATGGAAACTGAAAATTAAAAAAATTTAAAATAATGTTAAATAAATATAAAATGCCTAGGGATAAATTTTACAACATGTGTGTACTTCTTGTGTACTTAAAATATCCAACTTCAATAAACCAAAGACCATCAGATCATAGATGAAAACTTTCAATTTCTGGAATAAAAAAATAGGATTGTCAGGGGAATCAAAATTGCAATCCAAAGCTGGGCGTGGTGGCTCATGCCTGCAAGCCCAGCACTCAGGAGGCTGAGGCAGGAGGAATGCTGTGAGTTCCAGGCCAACTTGGTCTACACAGTGAGTTCAAGGTCAGCCTGAACTATTTAGTGATACAGTCTCTTTCTCTCAAAAAAAATTCCAACCCAAATCCAAAGTTCCTTGCTGTGTAAATTTACAAAAATGGCTCTAAAGTTTATATGAAAATGAAAAGGACTCAGAATAGTTAAAGCTTTCTTTAAAGGCGTAAAGTTGGAGCACTCATGCTTCTCATTTTACAAATGTACCGACGCTACATAGTAATGGAAGCAGGGTAGTATCCACCTAAAAGTAGAGTTTAACCAATGCAAAATGTAGGGCTCCTGAATAACTAGACCGCCCGGCGTTTCAACTGCAACAACAAAATGTAGGAGGAAGTAGAATTCTATTGTTATATCACGGAGAGAAAATGTCCACATAGACTTGTGAACCCAATAAAAGTATCAAGGTAGGCTGACCAAGGACATTTCAAATATACAGACACTCAGGTTCCTACCAACGGAAATTCACTGTAGGAACTTTTAAGGATTTTTTTTCTTTTCCTTTTTGGTACCGGGAATTGAATTCACAGCCTCACACTTGCCGGGCAGGCACTGTGCCACTGAGCTATATCCCAAGACCAAAGAATGTATTTCCGAAAGAAAGAAAATTATCCTAAAAGAAAGATCTGCAACGTGAGGAGGAATGGTGAGCACAGAATCTGGGAAGCACACGGGATGATGCAAACACTGTTAGTGAGATGGGAGGAAAACCAAATGGTGCAGGGTCCCAGAACTAAGCCAGAAAATGTTTCCAGCAGGGGGTGTAATTAACTGAGTCAAAGGATGTTGATGGGTTAATCAAGGTAAGGACTGAAAACCAGAAGCTGACCACCCAATGCAAGTTACCGGCAAACTTTTCTTTCATTATTATTATTGTTATTTTGGTACCAGGAACCAAACTCAGGACCTCGTGCTTGCCGGCAGGTGCTTATGTCGCTGAGCTGTACCCCCAGCCTACTTCTGATAAACTTTTCAAGGTATTTTCAGTGAAATGGAAAACCTCAGGGTTAGGAGACGCAATAAAATGGGGCTAGGGTTACAGCTAAGTTATGTTTTTAAGGAGCAGAATATATTTTTCTATTTGTAAAATCTTGTTATTCCACAGCTCTCTCTGTTGAAAAGGGTCCCGTACGACCAATCTATTAACAGTGAGCAACCCAACACTCCCATTATGGCTTCTAAAGATCATTTCCCATAAAAAGGAAAAGAAGATCTTTGGAGGACAATGGCTGCTTCCAGGTCTGGGGCAGGAAAGCCCAAGTCCTGCACTTCTGGTTACATTACAAAGCAAGAATATTATTTAAAAAAGTGCCTCGGATGCTTAACAGCAGCCAACCTGAGGGGCTCTGAGAGCCAAACACAGGCTAAAATAAAAATAATCTGAGCCACCAGTGATCACAAAGGGACCAGTGCGCTGTAAGACGTCACACACGCTGAGCAAATTCAAAGTACTTCCAAAAAGTAAAGCCCACGAATAAAACAAAATTTAAAACCATGAAAACAAGAACTCATGTTGCAATTCGTCATAAGACAATGGGTCTAGATGGTGATCATTAAAAACTGCTAAAAATGACTTAGAAGAGTAGGTGTTTAGAAACAGTTAAATGGAGGTGCCCTGAGGCTGATCGGATGAATGTAAACATTGAAAACATGGGAAAGTGACAAATTGGAAAAAACTCAAAACTAAACATGCTGTGGAGGCTGAGACAGGAGGATCACAAGGTTAAGCCCAGCCTAGGCGATTTAGTGACTTAGTGAGACCTTGGTCTCAGAATAAAATAGAAAGATAGAAAGATAGAATAGAAAGATAGGCAGACAGATCTGAGGATACATTCAGTGTGAAGTGCCCAAATATTCAGTCCAATACTAAAACTCGCGCGCACACACACACACACACACACACACACCAAACTCCCCAAATTGCAAACTATTTAGTGAGCAGTGAAACAGAAAACATATACATGGCAGAGCTAAACTATATTCAAACAAAATATTATAGTTTTAATGTAGTTCATAAAGATTGCGCTAAACGTGGGTATACATTTCCCACTCATTCTCTTCTCTAGTCCAGAAACTTGTTTTTGTTTTTTCCTGTTTCCCCAGCTGGGTTTGTACAAGAAAGGGGAGCATTGGTCTCTCTGAAATGTGACAAACTGCAACCCACTCAGGCAACTTAAGAGACCTGGTGAGTTCCTGCCTCCAAAAGAGGCTGAGGCTGTAGCTCAGGTGGAACACTCTAGGCACAATCCCCAGTCCACCAAAAAATAGAGCTAAAGGAAAGCTCAGCCCTCTATTTGCTTAAAAGCAGGACACAGATTTGCAAAGAAAGTAAGATAGACTGCCCTCCCCTCCCCCAAAGAGAGCAAACACTCACCACTGAAGAGCCTTCAAGCCAGTGGGCCTGGAGCCCCGGAGCAGTGGGGGTAAACCTGACATGACACGTCTGTTACTGTGTTCTCCTTTGTTTCTTTTTGATTCAGCGTCTCGCTATGCGCTCAGGCTGGCCTTGAGCTCACTTTGTACCCCAGGCCGGCCTTGAACTCACCCTCCTGCCTCGGCCTCCTGCGTGTTGGGATTACAGGTGTACCCCTGGCTAGTATTGTGTGTTTCTTTTAAAACAAAAGATGTTAAGCATTTGGAAGAGGTAACATTTGGAAGGTTATATAAAACCATAGCCAGCCACATTCCTGGCTTGAAGTTTTAAAAAAATGGAAACCAAACCCTTAAGCATGATTCAGGCAGCTTCATTTTTTCCAATTCACCTGCTTGTACCACCTGCTCACTGACTTGGCAACAGGCCTCCAGGTTGTTTTTGTGGGGGAGAATACCTACAAATGAGAACATTTTACCCACTTGGTGGTTTTCATTCTGTTTTGCTTGCTGGTTTGTTTTTGCAAAATATTCATCACAGTTTACTGCAACCACGACGACGTGACAGTCACTAACCTGCCAGAGAGGAAGGCAGTGGAAAGCCGGCCTCAGTCTTCTGAAAGGTGCCTGTCGGGGAGCTTACAGTTTCCCACCAAGAGAAGTAGGAGCCGGGACCATCCAGACTCAGTTCCACTGGAGGACAAAAGCCAGTCTTAACCCTGGCTATGACAGGAAGAAACCGTCTGCTCTGTGACCAGTGGCCCAAGCAGGCAAGCAGCTCTGGCCAGCGGAGGGACGTGTGAGTGGCGTGGCCAAGATCAACCCTGCATCCCGCAGAAATCCTACTGTAGACTTGGTGTGGTTGCTCAGTATAGATTCCAGCTCCGATGAGTGAACTAACACAGAACTGGAGCCACCAGAAGAATTTTGTTTTGAAGGTGGTGGTTTAGGTTTGGACTTTATTGCTAGGTTTGTTTTCTCTGTCCTGTCTTCATTCTTTCTCTCCTGTTCCCTTCTCTAGCTCCCAGAGTTTGGGTGGGTCATCCTTTGTCCTTCAGCCTTGCTTATAGTATATCTCTCTTCAGCTATTGCTCTGTCAGGGGCCCTATCTCTCTAAAGTTCCTTTCCCCACAGGGTAAAAGCACTCTTTCAAGGAGAAACTCACTGTGTACAAGTCCCTGGTTTGTGTTGGATGTAGTTATTTAACTGTAGATCTTGCTCCCAGGGTTAGATAGCAAATTAGCAGTTACCACAGACTGGTTTTTTTTGTTTTGTTTTGTTTTGTCTTTTTCGTTTTCGTTTTTTTTTTCCGGTACCGGGGATCGAACTCACGACTGCCTGCTTGTAAGGCAGGCGCTTATGCCGCTGAGCTAAATCCTCAGACCCTCAGACTGTTGATTTCTAGGCTGTGCTTGATGATGTTACTGCTAATTGTACTACTTTAGCCAGGATGCCATATTCATTGTAATCAGTGGTTCACACTTGTATGATGATTGCGATGTTTTAAAATTTATTATTATTATTCTTTTAGTACTAGTGACTGAATTCACACCCTCTTGCTTCCCAGCCAGGTACTTATACCACTGAGCTAAATCCCCAGCATGATGATTGTGATTATTTGGTGTCATAATCATTTCCACAGTCCAGAACTAAAGGACTGGTGCTAAGCCATACAGATGGTAACTCATCATCCCTGATAAAGTGGGAAGGTAGGACCTTGGGACAGATACAAAGACCAACAGCCAGCTATACCTAGAAGGCATCTCAGAGGAATAGATGTTTCCTAGACAATCCCCAATACCAGCGATAATGCTACCTAACAGAAGAAAATTACAAATTAAAATTTAAAAAATAGAAAATGACAAGACACAGAAGCAAAATGCAATCCCAGCCTTCCAGCCCACCCAGGACAAATCCAGGGAACAGTGAGACAGAAGAAAACAGGTCATTCACCCGAATCTTCTGTAGGTTGTTTCCAAGATCTGGCTATTATAAACTGTTGCTATAAATATGGGTAAACACATGGAAATGAAATATCAACCTACTGAACACCAATGTGTCACACATTAAAGAAGATACATAGTTTTCACAGTTGAATGATAATGACAATACATCATACCAAACTTGTGGGACACAATGAAGTCTTAAGAGGGAAATTTATAGTAGTAAGTACCCCTGTCAGGAAAACAGACCACGCACATATTAACAACTTTATGTGGAACCTCAAACTTCTAGAAAAAGAAGAACATGCTAAACCACAAGCTCATAAGGAAGGAAATTATCAAGATCATAGCACAAATTAACACACTGGAGGCTAAAAAGCAATACAAAGAATCAATGAATCGAAGAGTTGGTTCTTTGAAAGATTAAATAAATTTGACAAACTATTAGCCAATCTTATCAGAAAAAGGAAAGAAAACAAACAACAAGGGTGAAATCATAACAGACCCTGTAGAAATCCAGAAAATCATCTCAACCTACTTTGTAAACTTGTATTCTAATAAATGGAAAATTTGAAGAAATGGACAGATTCCTAATACATATGAATTACCAAAGCTGAATTAAGAAGTTATAAAAATCATAAGTAACACAATATCAATAAATGAAATTGAAGATGTACATGCTGGGGGTCCAGCTCAGCGGCATAAGTGCCTGCCCTGGAAGTGCTCAGTCATGAGTTTGATCCCTGGTACAAAAAAAAAAAAAAAAAAAAAAAAGAAAAGAAAAAGAAAAAAGAAAAGCAATTGAAGTAATTAAAAATCTATCAACAGGGACAGGGGATTTAGCTCAGCGGCATAAGCACCTGCCTTGCAAGTGTGCAGTAATGAGTTTGATCCTGGTACTGATTAAAAACAAAAAAATCAACAAAGAAAAGCCAAGGACCTGAAGGATTCACTACTGAATTATACAAGAAATTTAGTGCAGACCTAACACAACTACTTCTGAAAATCTTTAATGAAACTGAACTGGTTGTTTGGTTTCGATTTGTGTGTGTGTGTGTGTGGGTTTGTGTGTGTGGGGGGGGATGTGTGAGTGTGTGCGTGCACCAGGGATGCAACTCATGACCTCGTACTTGCCAGGCAGGTGCATATACCATGGAGCTAAATATCAAGTCCCCTCTTCCATGAAATGGAAAAGGAGGCAACATTTCCAAATGCATTCCTGGAAGCAAGCATTATCCTGATACCAAAACCAGAGAAGGGTCCAACTAAGAAACAGAATTGCAGGCCAATCTCTCTAATGAACATTGAGGCAAAAATTCTCAATGAAATACTGGTGAACAGACTGCAGCAAATTATCAAAAAGACTGTACACCATGATCAAGTAGGATTCGTCCCAGGTATGCAGAGATGGTTCAACACATGTAAATCTATAAATGTAATATACCCTGTTAATGGAGCCAAGGACGTGCCTGCCTTGCAAGCAGGCAGTCATGAGTTCAATCCCTGGTACCGATAAAAAGGAAAAAGAAAAAAAAAAAAGAGCCAAGGACAAAGACCATAGGATCATCTTAATAGATGCAGAAAAAGCTTTTGACAAAGTCCAGCACCCATGCATGATAAAACCCTCTATAAAATCAGAATAGATGGTCTTTATCTCAATCTGATTAAAGCCATCTGTGACAAACCAACAGCCAACATCATACTACATGGAAAAAACTGAAATCCGTCTCTCTAAAATTAGGAAGAAGACAAGACTGTCCAGTGTCTCCACTCTTATTCAACATAGTGCTGGAAACATTAGCCAGATCAATTAGAAAAGAGAAAGAAATAAAAGGAATAAAGACAGGAAAGAAGAAGTTAAGCTATCGTTATTCGCAGATGACATGATAGTCTAATTTGCTGAAATGATATTTTAGGATTATTTTCAAGCTACAGGAAAATTTGGACTAGAATTTTAAACCTACTACATTCCTACATGCTTCATCAAGTGTTACAGTCGCTCACCGCACACTAAACTGCATTCTTTCATGAGAAAACCCTTAGGTAGAGGTATTTTGCTAAAGTGCAGTTATGAATGGTAGATGAAATACAATGAAAGGGGAAAGCTGAGTCTCTTAAGTAAGTGAAGCATAAAGCAAAAAATTAAGCCTGAACTGGGCCAAACTGCTTCATATTTCATGGTAATTATAAGAGACCATATGTCATCTTTGTAGTATGCTAGTCTTTACTACTCATGTTCATGTTAAAATAAGGAACTGTGCAAGATTCTTCCCAAGTTTCTGTGTGGTATGCCTTCCAGGGACAGAGCATCTTTCAGCATTTTGGTAACCTGGGTGTGAAAAGCAGAGTAGGTTAAGAACCAATAAGGAGTTCTAATTCTTACAAAGTTTTAGGTTATTTGTATTTGGACATGAGAAACAGCCAAAAGTTGGGGATCAGCAGAACTGATACACCAGACTCTTTTCAATACTGTACTTTGAAGACCCCAAAATCCACCAAAAGACTACTAGATTTAATAAGCAAATTCAGTAACACAGCTGGTTACAAAGTCAACACTCAAAAATCAATAGCCTTCTTGGTATATGAATTGAAGAGTTAAAACATTCAGGAAACCCCTCTTGCCTGGTCACTCGGTCAGAACAACCAGATGTTCTGACCTGATAGGGAAGTTGTGATCCGACGTCCCCAAAAATAAGACCACCATGAACTATCGACCCTGCCAGACAGGATATGAGTTTTCAAAAACATCAAGCCACCTGCAGCAGATAGCTCACCCACCAGTAAGCAAACGACAGGACCCCTATTAACCAGTGCCATCTGCTTCTGTAACCGACGCTTGCTTTGCGGCTTTCGGCTTTATATAGCCTGCATTTCCCTACTCGGCACTCTCTCGCTCCCCTCTCCCACCGGAGTGCGGTCGGAGGGTCCCTCGCATGCGCGGACAGTAAAAACCCCTTGATTTTTCATGAGAGCTGGATCCTTGGGGCCTTCTTTGTGACAGTGATCTTACATTTGGAGGCCCCAGTGAGATCTGTTCCCCCCCCTCACCGAGGGAGGCTCCAACGTCCACTAAGTGTCTCTCAGGGTAAGTATGGCCGTTCCTTTTAGTTTCATTTTTGTGATGGATCATTTGTCTTAACTGCCCCAGATCGCTTCTGACCCGTACCTCACAATCCTAATATAGGGCAGTTTCTTTGGGGGATGCCCCAAAAAGATTCTCTTGGGAGTCCATTTGTCCCTCAGACTCCCAGTTTGTTAGGAGGGGTCTCTTCCCCCCTCATTGGCGGTGGATTCACCGATCTCGTGTGAGTGTGGCCGGCCAGAACGTGTGCTGTGTTTTGTCTTATTGGTGTTCTCTGTTGTCTCAGTCTTTGTCCTCGTCTCTTTTGTCATAGGACAGAGCACCTCAAACCCCCTTTCTCTCACTCTAGACCATTGGTAATTTTTGCAGTTAAGAATATTATCTTCAGGCCAGGACATCAGGGACATCCTGATCAGATTCCCTACATTCTGGTATGGCAAGATCTTTCGGAGGATCCTCCGTCTTGGGTTAAACCTTTTCTCCCCGCTTCACCTTCTTCCCCCAAACTCCTCCCAGCTAAAGCCCCATCGGCCCCGTCCATCCTGCCTGATTCCCAACCAGATCTCCTTCTCCTTGATTTTGATCCTCCTTGCCCCTCACGTCCCCAACCTCCCTATCCCTTACCATCCCCTCCCTCTGACTCCACACAGCAGTCACCTCAAGCTAGTCCCCCTTCCTCCGAGTCCGAGTCCGCCGCTTCTGCTGCGAGCCCCCTACCTCTCCCACCTGAACCCACAGGTCCCTCTAGGGGAACTTGCAGCAGGCACGCTCTTCACCGCGAGGGTGTTCCCACCCTCCCATTGCGACCCTGCAGCCACATGATTAGTGATGGCATGGAGGAACGAGAGATGCCCACCCTCCAGTATTGGCCCTTTTCTTCCTCTGACCTGTATAACTGGAAAAATACCAATCCTTCTTTTTCAGAGGACCCGACTAATCTTACAGGACTCGTGGATTCCCTTATGTTCTCTCACCAACCCACTGGGGATGACTGCCAACAATTCTTAGGTATCGTCTTCACCACGGAGGAGAGGGACCGCATCCTCCTTGAGGCCCGAAAGAACATTCCTGGGGACGACAGAAGACCCACTCAACGTCCAGACCAAATCGATGATGTGTTCCCCTTAAAGCGCCCCGACTGGGACCCAAACACTCCTGACGGTAGGCAGCATTTGTCCATCTATTGCCAGACTCTAATGGCGGGTCTCCGGGCGGCTGTGAGGTGCCCCACCAATTTGGCCAAGGTAAGAGAAGTTACTCAGGGACCCACTGAAGCTCCCTCAGTGTTTTTAGAATGGTTAATGGAGGCTTACCGCCGTTATACTCCTTTCGACCCTCACGCCGAGGGCCACCAAGGATCAGTGGCAATAGCCTTCATTGGTCAATCGGCCCCTGATATCAGGCGCAAGCTTCAGAGGCTAGATGGGCTTCAGGATTTAACCCTAAGAGATTTGGTTAAGGAGGCTGAGAAAGTTTACTATAAACGAGAAACTGAGGAAGATAAAGAACAGGCTAGAGATAGGAAACGAAACAAGGAGTTAGTAAAGATGTTGGCCACAGCAATAGGTAAGCCAGTAGACTCAGGAAAGGGCAAGCCTCGCTGGTCCCCACTAGACCCGGACCAATGCGCCTACTGCAAGGAAAAGGGGCACCTGATTAAGGATTGCCTCAAACTCAAAAGGAAAAAGGAAAAAGAGGCAAAAGAAAAACAGACCTTCCAGCAGGCTCCCATACTTGCCCTGGGAGACGATGACTAGGGGAGATGGAGCTCGAACCCCTCTCGGAGCTCAGGGTAACTTTTAAGGTGGAGGGGACTCCTGTTGACTTCGAGGTCCATACAGGAGCTGTTTACTCGGCCCTACAGGTTCCTTTAGGGTCACTCACATCCAAAAAGTCACTAGTCCAAGGGGCAAATGGGAGTCAATACCGCCCATGGACTACTGAGCGCACCGTTGACCTAGGGAAGGGAAACATAAAGCATTCCTTTCTGGTGATCCCCGAATGTCCCGCTCTCCTATTAGGAAGAGATTTGCTGACCAAATTGGAGGCAACAATCTCCTTTGAGCCTCAAGGGCCACAGGTGGCCTTCCGTGATCAGAGGGTCGGACAGCCTATGGTCACAATCTTTTCCTTAAAATTAGAAGATGAATACCGGCTCTATGAGGAATCGAAGCTCCAATCCGTTCCTCCAGCCTGGTTAACTGATTTTAGAGACTCTTGGGCTGAAACGGCCGGACTCGGGCTAGCAAACCAACAACCCCCTGTAGTGGTCACTTTTTTTTTTTTTTTTTTGTCTTTTTCATTTTTATCGGTACCGGAGATTGAACTCATGACCGCCTGCTTGCAAGGCAGGTGCTTATGCCACTGAGCTAAACCAGCAGCCCCTGTAGTGGTCACTTTAAAAGCCACTGCCACGCCCGTCCGAGACAAACAATACCCCATCAGTAAGGAGGCCCATCAAGGGATAAAGAAACATATACAGAAACTGTTAGATCTAAAAGTATTGACCCCCTGCCAATCTGCATGGAACACCCCATTGCTCCCAGTTAAGAAACGGGGAACCAACGATTATCGGCCGGTACAAGATCTGACAGAAGTTAACAGTAGGGTGGAAGACATCCACCCCACAGTGTCAAATCCTTATGACTTGCTTAGCGGCCTGAGTCCATCCAAAACCTGGTACACTGTCCTTGATTTAAAAGACACTTTCTTCTGTTTGCCCCTACACAAGGATAGCCAAATGGACTGACTCAGACACGGGGGCTAGTGGGCAAATGACTTGGACATGCCTCCCTCAGGGGTTCAAAAACAGCCCTACCATCTTTGATGAGGCCCTCCACAAGGATTTGGTGGCTTTCCGGGCTCAGCATGCAGAGATGACCTGCTGCTAGCAGCCGACACGGAATCTAAGTGTGTTAAGGGGACTCAAGCTCTCTTACGTGAGTTGGCCATATTGGGATATAGAGCATCAGCCAAAAAGGCCCAAATCTGCAGAAGGGAGGTGGCTTTTCTAGGCTATACTCTAAAGGGGGGTAAGAGATGGCTCACTGAGGCACGAAAACAGACGGTAACCCAGATTCCCCCACCAAAAAGCCAGAGACAATTACGAGAAGTTTTGGGAACTGTGGGGTTTTGCCGGCTGTGGATCCCAGGATTTGCATCCCTAGCAGCCCCCTTATACCCACTACTCAAAGGGGGCTCATCTTTTGTCTGGGAGGAAAGCCATCAGCAAGCTTTCGATGCCATCAAGCGAGCACTCTTGTCAGCCCCAGCCTTAGCGCTTCCCAATATAGGCAAGCCATTCATTCTCTTCATTGAAGAGAAAAATGGAATAGCCAGAGGGGTATTAACCCAGACCTGTGGACCATGGAAAAGGCCCGTGGCCTACCTCTCAAAGAGGCTAGATCCAGTGGCAAATGGATGGCCCCCATGCCTTAAAGCCATGCAGCAGCAGCCTTGCTCACTAGAGATGCAGACAAACTGACTCTAGGTCAAAAACTGACCATCACTGCCCCTCACACATTGGAGAGGGTCATCTGCCAGCCACCTGACAGGTGGCTTTCCAACGCCCGCATCGCCCACTACCAAAGCCTCCGGCTCAACAAAGACCAGATAACCTTCGGACCCCCGACGGTCCTTAACCCAGCTACCCTGCTGCCAGAAGAGACTTCGGAGCCAGTTCTACACACCTGCCAGGACATCCTGGCAGAGGAAACAGGAATACGGCCTGACTTAACAGATCAGCCATTGCCCGATGCAGAGGTAACCTGTTTCACTGATGGGAGCAGCTTCCTGATGCGAGGTAAGCAGTATGCGGGGGCCGAGGTGACCGACCACTCCAATGTGATCTGGACAACCGGACTAAAGGAGGGCTCCTCAGCTCAAAGGGCTGAATTAATCGCCCTCACCAAGGCCCTGGAGCTCGCCAAAGGAAAGCGAGCAAACATCTACACTGATAGCCGGTATTCTTTTGCCACTGCCCACATCCATGGGGCCATATACAGACAGAGGGGGATCTTAACCTCTGCAGGAAAAGAAATAAAACACCAACAGTAGATTCTCCAATGGCTGGCTGCAGTCATGCTACCACAAAAAGTGGCTATAATGCATTGTAACAGCCATCAGAAAGGGATTGACCTTGTCACCAAGGGAAACAATTTGGCAGACATGGCAGCAAGATCTGCAGCCATAGACAGCCCCCAGATGCTAGTACGTGGTACTGATGCCCCCCCCCAAAGAGGAGGCTCAAATAGACAAGGGACCCCAGCCCCCTAAAGGGCCTGAAGTCTCTGATTTGACCATCTACCTTCAACGAGCACATCAGCTCACCCATCTAGGGATTAAAAAATTATGCCAACTGGCTCAACACCAGAATTTTCCAGAGACGCCCTCTTCTATCTGTGCAGCTGCCACTCAAACTGTGGCCAACTGTAAGGCATGCCAGCTGACTAATGCACATCCTACCAAGTTAGCCCGGGGAAGAGAATAAGAGGCACAAGGCCCGGACAATATTGGGAAGTAGATTTCACTGAAATTAAACCTGCCCGATATGGATGTAGATATCTCCTGGTTTTTGTTGATACTTTCTCTGGTTGGACTGAGGCATACCCTACCAAGAAGGAGACTGCTGCCACTGTCACAAAAAAATTGATGGAAGAAATCTTCCCCCACTTCGGACTGCCAAAGGTAATCGGGTCTGATAACGGGCCGGCGTTTGTGGCTAAGATGAGTCAGGGGTTGGCCAACGTATTGGGGATTGATTGGAAATTACATTGTGCTTATAGACCCCAAAGTTCAGGACAGGTAGAAAGAATGAACAGAACCATCAAGGAGACCCTAACTAAATTAGTCCATGAGACTGGCTTACAAGATTGGACAATGCTCCTGCCTTATGCCCTTTTCCGTGCTTGAAACACTCCGTCGGCCAAACCCCTAACCTAACTTCTTTTGAAATTCTTTTCAGCACCCCTCCTCCCATCCAAGACCTCTCCCCTTCAGACGATAGCTCTGCGGTATTACCCACTTTTCTGCCTGACAGGCTCATCGCTCTCGAGCGAATACAAAAGATCCTTTGGAGGCAACTGTCCACGGCCTACGCCCCCAGCGACTCGGCAACCCCTCACCCATGTCAAGTGGGTGACTTCGTGCTGGTCTGCTGCCACCAAGTTGAAACCCTGCAGCCTCGCTGGAAAGGACCTTATCAAGTGCTGCTGACTAGCCCCACCGCGGTTAAGGTCTACGGCATCGCTCCCTGGATACATGCGTCCCACCTGAAGCCTGCCTCCCCGCCTCAGGATAACAACTGGACCTTAGAACGAACTGGTAACCCCCTCAAAATTCGATTTCGAAGGACAACACCCGTCTAAGGAGCCAAGATGCCCTCATGTTACTCTGTTACCCAGACGGCTTCGCCGTCATCATTGTCTCTGTTACCCCTGCGCTGGCCATAGGATTGTGGGTCACATTTCCCTCAGACCTAGGCCGTCTTGCAAAAATTAGTCTCCTCTCCCTATTCTTTGGCATAGTAACCCTGTTCTCTTACCTAAACTGCCTGGAGGTGCCAGTGGAAATTAGGCTCCTTGAATAGAACCTCTCATGATGCCCCAGATACTTGCCCTGCTCGGCTCCGTTGCCATTGCTCTGATCCTGCCATGCCCCCCATGCAATGGCAACCCACATGCGTCGCTGACATGGAGGGTCTACCGGAGCCATGACAAAAATTACTCCGGGACCAAGCTATTAGCTCAGTGGAGGGAAACAGGAAAGCCCACTTTTGAAATAAGTCTGTGCTCGGCAATTCCTGACACTAGCTGCGAGGGTGATTTCCATGTATATCTCTGCCCCTCGAGGGAACGCCTACCTATTGTAGGTCGCCCTCTGAGTTCTGGTGCCCCTACTGGGATTGTGTGACCCTGGCCTCTGAATGGACGCCCCCCCTCGATAGACCGTCACTTGTCCATTCAGAGGGCTTGGAAACCAGGAAAGCTTGATACTCTAATTATAACAGTTTTAGCCCCCAATGACCCCAATGGGGCAAGATGCAGGCTTGGGGCATCCGGGCCTATTTATCAGGTACTGACCCAGGTAGTGTCCTCTTCATATCTAAAGGTCCCGTCCAGACCCTTACCATCAGAAACTGACCTGGGTGAACCCATCATCCTACCTACACCTAGGCCTTCCCCTCAGGGAGACAGGACACTCCCCAAGGTAGAAACTGCACTCAAAGATAGCACCACTGTTACACCTAAAACCCAAAAACAAAGGCCAAAGTCACCCTTACCCCTCGGAGCCCTTCCCCTCTCCAAGTTACTATGAAACCCCATCGCCCCTCTTTAGGTGATAACTTATTCAAGCTGATCCAAGAAGCATATATTGCCTTAAATCATACCCAGCTTAACCTCACACGATCATGTTGGCTATGCTTAAGTTTCATGCCCCCATACTATGAGGGAATTGCAGTTAATGAGGCCTTTATAAGAACAACAGACCAAAGCAAATGCTCCTGGGGAAAAAACTACTCTATTAACCTTTTAGAGGTTTCAGGAAGTGGGACATGTCTCGTAAAATCCTCAAACTGGCCAACTAAAATTCAGAGAGTTTGTAAGACTTCACGTTCTTCCTTTAGTCCAAACCAATATCTTATCCCAGCCCCAGAGACATACTGGGCATGCAAGTCGGGATTCACACCCTGCGTAGCTGCTGACGCCTTCGACCCCAATCATGATCTTTGTGTGATGGTAAAGATATTTCCCCATATCTCATATAGACCTGGGCCCCTTCTGGACCCACTGCCTGGCCAAAGAACTAAACGAGACCCAATGACTGTGACCCTAGCTGTACTCTTGGGGATGGGGGTTACAGCAGGGGTAGGAACAGGAACTGCTGCATTGATTAAGGGGCAACAACACTTCCATCAGTTGCGGGCCACAATAAATGAAGACTTAAAACAAATAGAGGCTTCTATAACAGCCTTGCAAACCGCTTTAACCTCCTTATCTGAGGTGGCCCTACAAAACAGAGGGGACTAGACCTACTCCTCCTAAAGGAGGGCGGCCTATGTGCCGCTCTACAAGAAGAGTGCTGTTTTTATGTTGACCATTCAGGCATAGTAAAAGACGCCATGTCCAAACTCAGAGAAAATATCAAAACTAGAGAAAAAGAATACTCTTTGGAGACTCCTTCCCTTCCCTGTGGCAAGGGCTAGCTCCTTATGTTGCCCCTTCCTAGGCCCTTTAGCTGCTTTGCTCCTATTCCTTACCGTTGGCCCTTGTGTTCTAAACAAGATCACACAGCTGGTGCGATCACAGGTCTCCCAGGTAAAGATGATGGTCTTGAGATACCAATATGACCAAGTACCTACTAATAATCTCTAGGATTAGAGAGCCTCACAAAAAAAGGGGGGGGGGGAATGAAGAGTTAAAACATTCAGGAAACCCCTCTTGCCTGGTCACTCGGTCAGAACAACCAGATGTTCTGACCTGATAGGGAAGTTGTGATCCGACCTCCCAAAAAATAAGACCACCATGAACTATCGACCCTGCCAGACAGGATATGTTTTCAAAAACATCAAGCCACCTGCAGCAGATAGCTCACCCACCAGTAAGCAAACGACAGGACCCCTATTAACCAATGCCATCTGCTTCTGTAACCAACGCTTGCTTTGCGGCTTTCGGCTTTATATAGCCTGCACTTCCCTACTCGGCACTCTCTCGCTCCCCTCTCCCACTGGAGTGCGGTCAGAGGGTCCCTCGCATGCGCAGACAATAAAAAAAAAAACCTTGATGTTTCATGAGAGCCAGATCCTTGGGGCCTTCTTCGTGACGGTGATCTTACATGAATAAAAACCTCACCAAGAGAAATCAGGGAAACAATACCTTTTACAATAGCATCCAAAACATGAAAGACCTAGAAATTACTCTAAAAAAGGATGTAAAATACCTCAACACGGAAAACAACAGTACTATGAGAAAGGAGACTGAAGAGGATATTACAAAATGGAGAGATATATTGTGTTCTTTGGTAAGAAGGACTAATATAGTGAAAATGGCCATACTCTCAACACTGTTATACAGGTTCAATGCAATTCCAATCAAAATTCCAATAGTATATCTCACAACAAAAACAATTCTAAAACTCATTGAAACCAGAAGAGACTTAGAATAGCAAAGGCAATGCTAGGCAACAAAGACAAGACAGGAGGTATCATAATCCCTGACTTGATATTATACTGACAAAGGCCACTGCGATAAAAAGTGTGGAACTCAGGGGGTGGGGGGCCAGACCACAACATCAATGGAACAGATTAAAAAATACAAAAACTCCAGACACACTAGCCAGCTTATCTTTATCTTTGACAAAGGTGTCAAACACATTCACTGGATTAAACAGTCTTTACTAAATGGTGCTGGGTAAACTGGCTCTACACATGCTGATGATTTAAACTGGACGTCGGTCTTTCACCATGTACCAAGCTAAAATCAGAATGCGTCAAAGATCTTAATATTAAAACAGAAAAATTAAATCTGCTGAGAGAGTAAGTAAAACTCTTGAAGATACTGGTATAGGCAAAGACTTTATGAACAAAACTCCAATTGCACAGAAACTATCACAAAGAATCAACAACTGGAAACTCACCATATTAAAAATCTTTTGCACATTAAGAGAAACCAGCAAGAGTGAAGAGACAACCCATAACATGGGACAACATATTTGCCAGCCGTACCTCAGACAAAGAATTGCTATCAAGAACTCATAAAGAACTAAAAAAAAAAAAAAAAAAAAAAAGAGTCCTCCCACGTTTAAAGACTCAATCTAAAAATGGGCAGCTGAGACACATATACATTTCTCAGATGAAAAAATACAAACAGGAAATAAATACATGAAAAAAATATTTAACATCATTAGTCATTCAAGTGATACAAATTCAAACAACACTGGGATTCCACCTCACTCTAGAAAGAATGGCTAGTGTCAAGATATAAATAAATACTGGAGAGGGTGTGGAGAAAAAGAAACCCAGCTCCACGGTGGGTGGGACTGCAGTCCACAAGGCCACTGCAACAAGACCTGACATCCCCACCACACACAAAGGGACATCTAAAGAAGAATGGATTATTTATTGATGACCCATACACCATGAATTTTACTTTTTAGTGTTCACATTGAGCCTAGAAGTTTGTACATACAAAGCATGAGCTCCATCACTGGGCTATATACCCACTTTCTATATACGATCTCATGCATTATTTTAGATGGAGCCTCACTATGCAGCCCCGTGCTGCCCTGAAATGCGAAATCCTCTGGCCACAGCCTCCCAAATGCTGGGACCACAGGTACAGTGTGTGCCATCACGCCAGCACAATTTCTGCATGGTACTTGGGACTGAACCCAGGCCTCTGCACTGAGCTACATTCCAAGCACTTTTCTACTAATGTTAGTTTAAGGGAAGGTATTGCTACAAAGTTGTGTCTCAAACTTGAACTGCTCTTGCTTCAACCTGCCAGAGTGCCAGGACTACAAGCATGTGCCACCAGGCCCAGCTGAACAGTTTGTTAAATCTTTTTTTAAAAGCAGGATTTCATTATATGGTTCAGGCTGCCCTTGAACTCACTTTAGAGCCCAGGTGGGCCTTAAACTTGTAGAGATCTTCCTGCCTCAGCCTTAGCCTCCAAAGTGCTTCGTGGCACCGGCTGAATTTTTAAACATAAATGTTTATTCTCCTCAGCCTACTAGCATAATGTAGAACTGTATTTGGCCTCGAACAACTGAAAAGTACTGCAAAAAAAAAAAAATTTAAATGCTGTGACCTTAATCTTTGTTCACTTAACATTAGTCTACATAAAACTCAACAATTGAAATAAAGAGGACTTTGGTCAACTTAAAAATAAACTTTTTTGTCTTTTTCAGACAGGGACTTGCTGTGCAGTTCAGGTAGCCAGGTAGGTCTTGAATTTGTCTTGAATCCTCTGGCCTCAGCCTCTCAAGTTCTGGCATTACAGGAGTAGCCACCACACCCAGGAAAAATATTCTTTTTCAAGCTGGGTGTAGTAGGGTACACCTGAAATCCCAGCACACTGGGAGGCTAACGCAAAAAGATCCCAAATTGGGCCTTAGCCTGGGCAACTTAGTGACTTAGTGAGACCCTGGCTTCAAGTTAGCCAGCCTGGGCTACACAGTGAGATCAAGGCCAACCTGAACTTCATAACACCACCCCATCTCAAAAAAAAAAAAGCAAGAAAGCAAGACAAGGGGAGTCAGAGAGACAACCAAACACAGCAACATAAATAATCTCAAAGAAAAGAAAAACTAGGGGATTTAGCTCAGTGGCATAAGCGCCTGCCTTGCAAGCAGGCAGTCGTGAGTTCGATCCCTGGTACCCATAAAAACGAAAAAGAAAAGAAAAACTACTTTTTTGATTGAAGGAGGTTTCACAGGACAGTATCTCCCCAGGACCCCAGGCAAAGCACATTTGCTTCTCGGGAATTCAAACCTGGTATCAACTAGTAAAATATAAGGCACAGAATCAATTATTTCAGGGGCTGGGGATTTAGCTCAGCGGCATAAGCATCTGCCTTGCAAGCAGGCCGTCGTGAGTTCGATCCCCAGTACCGGAAAAAAGAATCAATTATTTCTACTGAAGGCACTGCTTTTCAGTCAACATACAAGTATAATCACAGAAACTAGCTGTCAGGAAAGTTAACAAGGCTAACCATGTGCACAGCTGCGTGGGCTTCTGGACACTGATAGCCCTCATTGAGCAAGCAGGCTCTGCTGGGCACTTGGGCCCAGTCTGTCCAGCTCAGTGTTAATGAAAAGGAAAGCTATGCTCTAACCAGTTCTTATACTATAACTTAATGATCTGGGGGTTCAGAAAAAGAAAACAGAAACAAAGGACTGAACTGTTACTAAAAAAAAAAAAAAAAAAAAATAGAAATTCCCAATTCCTGAGGTGTCCCCAGCTCTCTTCCTGCAGAGGTGGCCCAAGAGTGAAATGTGAGCTGCCTAGGCCACAGCCCAGGCAGAACACACAATTACAAAGTTCCTCCTGCTCTTTGCCAGACTGAGGGTTGACAGTGCAGCTGAAACTGTTCCCTAAGGAGGCATCAACCTTCCAGAAAAATCCAGGAAAAGTACAGCAAGAGACAGTAAGTACAAGCTGCAGGATCGGCTCTACAGGAAAGGATGCAAAGGTTCATCCAGTTAGTGTGAAAGTTGGAGATAAATTCTCCAGGATATAGCACAGGCACCTAAGTAGCTCTAGACAACAAGCATTGTTTAAGAGACAGTGACATTCTTAGAAAGTGTGTACACCAAAATCAATCACTACTGAAATGGCATCACAGAGCCCAGGATATTCCTCAGTGATACCGCACCAGTCTGGGAAGCATGAGGCCCCAGTTCAATTCCCGACACCAAAAAAAATAAAATGGCCTGGATGGCACTGCCCATTCACTCATATTCTGAAATCTTCCACTATGCAACTCATTTCCACACCTTTCTTTATAGTAAACTTGATGATTTCTAAGCTGACATCCATTGTCTCTAAAACTTACTTTCATTGTAGTGCTACAAACTTTCAAATAAAGAATGTAAATTAAGCCAGGTGTGATGGTGCACACCTGTAACACCAGAACTTGAGAGATTGAGGCAGGAAAATCCCCAGGAGTTTGACATTAGCCTGGGCTACATAGTGAGACCCTGTCTCAAAAAAACAATACAGGTATACATATATAAACATTATTAGAAGCCAGGAATGTACGTCAGTGGCATAAGCGCCTGCCTAGAAGATGCCAAGCTTGTAAGTTCGATACCCAGTTCCCAAAATAAATGAACATTACTCATATTAAACTTAAATGAAAAGTACAGATATATGTAAACATTAGTAACATTAATACATAAATAATAATATAAATTATACTTATTTGTAAATACCCAAACAAATGCCTTTGGATGAGAGGTAAATGCCCATGTAAATAGACGAACTGGAGACTTCACTGAACTACAAACCAGAGTGCACACATGACTAAGGTGCACACTTGATAACAAATGGATGGACATGATCATATCTAATATGAATCTTCCTAATTCAATACACTGTTTTGTAGCAATTGTATTTAACACACTTGTGTGAAATAAATGATTTCTGAATTGTTTTTTTTTTGATACAGAGTCTTGCTATGTAGCCGAGCCTCCAACTCATGGATGAGCCTCCTGCCTCAGCCTCCTGAGTACTGGGATTACAGGCATGCCCCACCACACCTGGCCTCTTATTTTTCAGACAGGATCTCACTGCAGAGCTACATCCCAGCCCACCTGGGCCATCTCTTAACAGAACAGTACAGAAAAGGTGAAGCATTTTATACAATCTGTTAGAGCACTAGATATCCATATGCAAGACAAGCAATACATTCTTATGATCTTAGCACTCTGGAATTCTTAAGCAGGAGGATAACAAGTTGAAGCTAAGCTAGGGAACTTAGTAAGATCTCTCAAAAATAAAAGTAAAGGGCTGAGGATTTAGCTCAGAGGCATAAGCACCTGTCTTGTGAGCTCCAAGTGGTAAGTTCAATTCCCAGTACCAAAAATAAAAGGAAAAAACTGTTAAAAGAAAAATACCAGTAATAAAAAAATAAAGGAAGTAAAAATAAAATATAAAATAAAAGTACAGCCTGGGATGGTGGCACACATCTGTTATCCCAACACTCAGGATACTCAAGGAAGACTACATACAAGTTCACTACCTAACAAGAACCTAGACCCAAAAGTGAAGAAACAAAAAAGCACTGAAAGCATAGAAAAGCTTTCTGACCTTGAAATAAGGGAAGCTAGGACAAAGAAAGCACAAACTAAAAAAAGTTACAAACTGAAAAACTGGGGATAGTGGTACACACGTGTAATACCAGCACTCAGGAGGCTGAAGCACTGTTGGAGTCTGTGTCCAGACCCCAGTTCCGCACAGCAAAAGCTCAAAGGAATGAGACACACGGCATGGTCTTTAGGTCTACGGGAGGAGTGAGATCCTCAGCAGAGCTCCTAACTGTGGTAGCCGGTCAGCCCACTGATGCTCGGCACCCAGGGTTTAATCAGAACAAGCAAGGAGCTGAGTGGACAAGGGAGGAAACATGATTAGGTTCTTGGGAGGGGTGCAAGGACCCCTCAGAGCAACAAACTATCCTAATTAAGGAAAACTATCCAGGAAGTCTCTAGGAGGCCTCAGCCTACCTTGCCCCCTGAGATGTCTCCTCATTCTCAGTTCAATCAGCCCATACCACACCACAGCCCTTCATGTATATTCAGCTTCAATGCTCTCCAACAAGGTAGGAACATCACTGAGTACCAGACCAATTTAGGCTACACAGTGAGTTCTAGTGTGAACTATATAGTAAGACCCTGTCTCAAAAAAAGCAAAACTGCTTTTCTGGGAGAACATGGTGGATAACAACAACTATGGAGGCTCTCTGAGATACCCAGCTTAGAATCCAGGAATGGTGCGGTGTGAGGAGTCCTAAGCAAGGGGAGATATACCCTGCCGACCCAGGAACGAACCAAGCTGAGAGAAATGAACTGGAAATGCACTCCCAGTGCTATAACCAGAACAGATAAAATCTCAGGGCAGACGCTGAAACCCATGCCTCTGGAAGTGCAAATTTGAATTTCTTGCCACCAGTGCTGCATCTGAATTGGCACAGCAGAGAGAGAGACATGAAAAAGCTCTGAGAGCAGGAATCGGGGAACAGAGTTGAGAGTAGGACTGGCGGGCCCCCTGCATCAATCTGTGGTGAGTGAGAGGAACAGGGACCCTTCCACAGACTAGGAGGCTCCAACAGAGGACAATCTGGGACTGGGCAGACTAGCCGAAACAGGACGCTGCCGTGACTTTAGTCGCATATTCTCCTCTCAAGTGGGATTGGTGGGGAGTGCTTGGCTTGGTGGATGCCACAGACTAAGACCCAGTAGGGTAGCCCAAACCAGGTCCCAGTGCCTGGTGGTGGACCCTAGCAGTGAAGTCTTCAGTAAGTTCACCTGGAGAGGCGGGCCCACCAGGTCTGTGTCTCTCTAGTACACTACAGTGGGCAGGAACACCTAGCATGCAGATTCAAACAAACTGTAACCCACAAAGAAAGAAACTGGGCCTCCTATATATGCTTGTATGGAAGGAACAAAAAGTATGGAAGGAGGGAGCAATAAGAAAGGGTCCTCAGTCTCCAATCCTGAGAACACTGATCCAGGAAAGGTAAATGCAAAAGAGAATGAGGACAGAAAACATGCAATATCAGACACGGCACCAATAGACATAAAGTGCTATCTCCAGAGCCTCCAGATGAGTTCAAAAGTGAAGTATTTAATGAAATAAAGCAAAATATAAGTAAAATAGTTAGAGAAATGCTGACACTGCCCAAGAAAAAACAGACGGTGGAATGGAAGAACAGAAAAAAAGGGGAGAATTGTTTGATGGAGAAAATAAAGAAAACATAGAATACATGAAGTAGATTCAAAGAGATTACCAGGAAACTAAAAACTCTATTGAAAGCTGGCATAGAGGACTTCCGGGAGAACATGGTGGACAGATAGCAGATACTACGGAGGCTCTCTGAAAGGCTTGGTTCAGAAGTCAGGAATGGTGCGGACTAAGGAGACATAAGCCGGTGGAGATATGCTCTGCTGACTCAGGAACGAACTGGGCTGAGAGAATCCAACTTGGAATGCAGTACGGGTGCTAAAACAGGAACAGAAAAGCCTTGGTGTGGAGGCTGGACCCCGCGCCATTGGAAGCCGCGATTTGGGCTTCCCGCCGCGCGGCGGCTGGCTGCCTCTACCGCGGCTCAGCAAGAAGAAAGACATGCAGAAGCTCTGAGAATGGGAGTCTGTGAACGGAGTCGAAAACAGGACGGTCAGGGAGGCGTACACTGACTTGCGGTGAGGTGAGTGAGAGAAACTGTGACACTCTACCACAGTTTGACTCCAGCGGAGGACTTTCTGGGCCGGGGCAGTCCTGCGGGAGTAGGGCGCAGTGGTGACTCCAACCATACATCCCCCTCTGGGACAGGATTGGTGATTAGTGCCTGGCCTGCGTGATGCTGCTGGGGGACCCGGTAGGCTGGCCCAACCCAGATCCCAGAGCCTGACGGTGGCCGGGAGGGGCGGGCCCTGCGTAGGCTGCCTGATCTGCAACTTCCTGGTGTGCTGCGGTGGGTGGGAACACCTAACTGGAGCAATTTGATCAGGCTGTGGCTGACAGGGAGAGAAGCGGGGTCTCCTATGTAAGCTTGCATATATAAGGAACGGAGAATATGGGAAGAGGCAGCAACAAGAAGGGCTCATCGGCCCCCAATTCTGAGAAATAGGCAATAGCGGACACCACACCAATAGACATAAAGCGCCATAAAGAGAGCCTCATAGACCAATTCAGGAATGAAGTTATCAACGACCTGAAGCTAGAAGTATACAGAATAGTTAGAGAAATGCTAAGCACCACCCAGGAAAAAACAGATGGTGGAATGGAAGAACAGAAAAAGAGGGGAGAATTGTTTGATGGAGAAAACAGAAAAAGCATAGAGTACGTGAAGCAGGTTCAAAGGGACTACCAAGAAACTAAGAAGTCTATCCAAGACTGGTATAACAGCTTGAAAGAAACTAAGGACAGACTATCTGAACTGGAGGGCAGACTTGTAATATGGGAGAATGAAATGAAAAACTTCTTAAAAATAACAAAGAAACAAACAGCAATAATACAAAGACAAGAAGATGATAAGAGGATCCATAACTTAAGGATTAAGAACATAAAAGAAGAAGTAGGGACACAAACAAATGAACTACAAAAGCTACTCACAGAAATAATCCAGGAGAATTTTCCTAATTTAGCAAAAGGTAAAGATACTCAGATGTATGAGGCACACAGGACCCCAGCTATCTACAACCCAAACAGAGCAACACCCAGGCACATAATAATAAAAATTCCAGAAATTCAATACAAGAACAGGATATTAAAAGCTGTCAGAGACAAGAAACAGACCACTTACAAGGGAGCACCAATCAGAATTACAGCAGATTTCTCTGCACAAACCATCAAATCATGAAGAGCGTGGGGGGAAATAATTCAAGCTTTGAAAGATAATAATCTCCAGCCAAGATTGAGATATCCTGCACAACTGTCCCTGGAAATTGATGGAAAAACAAGGTGCTTCCAGGATAAAGAGGAACTGGGGGAATTTGCAACCACCAATTCAACTCTACAGAAAGTATTGCAGGATATTCTAAAAAAAGAAAAATACAAAGAATCCAGAAATAATGGCAGAGAGGCCACAACGAATGGAGCAGAGAACAAAATGAAGAAGACAAACTGACAGCTACTGACAGAAAAAGAGCTCAACAGAAATGAGACAGAGAAGATTGGATGATAGGAACAGCTATTTTGGAGAAAATGACATCTTAATAGGTAATACTGGGGGCTGGGGATTTAGCTCAGCGGCATAAGCGCTTGCCTTGAAAGCAGGCAGTCGTGAGTTCGATCCCTGGTACCGATAAAAACAAAAAGACAAAAAAAAAAAAAAAAAAAAAAAAAAAAAAAAAGAATAGGTAATACTGATTTAGTATCATCTTGTTTTGAAGTCTCATCTAGCTTTTGTTCTTCTGTCTCCAATGGTCTAAATAGGTTGTATCTTACTGGATTTTATTATGTACGATAGTATAAGCAAAAACCTTTTAAAGACAAGGAGATTATACAGAAACCATTGTTCATTTTGTGTTAGTCGATTCTAAATACTCTGTAATGCTTTCATTCTCTTAAATGGTTTTACATTGTTTTGATATACTTAATGCTACAGTATACGAGGTTGTACTCAAGGATTTCAAGGAAAGAGTCAATATGGTAACTACTTTTGGGTTGGAATTATCTGGTGGTGAAACACTATTCTGCTTAAATGGTTATGTTTTGATCTGTGCTGTTTCGCTGTTATGCCCTCTTTTATCTCAATCTCCACTCCATTATTTACTTTTTTATTTTTATCCGTTTAGTTAAAGGGAAAAAATAGCAGGATATATTATAGTAACCCACTTTGACTTTCTATTATCTCAATTTGAAGCCCTGTATTACTCTCACCATCTTGTTTTTGACTGATGTTCCCCTATTCTGTTTTGCTGGACAGTATCAGGTTCGAAAGTTTAGGCATCAGCTGTGAAGATAATGAGATTCATTATAACGCCCATTCTCGTTGACTTTTCTCTACATTTGAAGACCTACAATGTCTCCAATATTTTGGTTTTCTCGGTTTTGTTCTTTACTGTTTTGTTCAATTTTATTATAACTGATGATATAGGCAATTCTATTAGAGATAGCGGGAGGCATTATGGTAACCATTGTTGATCACCTTGTATTATGTTTTATCTATTATGTCCACCCTTTTGACTTGACCGATTCTGTTCCGTTATGTCACATTTGGTTTTACTCTCTTCCAAAAAAGCAATAAGAACCGTGGGAGCAATATAATCCAAAATGTGTAATACTCATTGTACAAAAGAGAGGAAAAGAAAGTGCTCTAAACTATATAACTGCATGTATGTTTAAGTGTATAAGATAGAAAATGGTATCACAGAGTTTTATTGGATCATTGAACAGAACTGTTTGCAGTATCATTGTTGGAATGTCCACTCTACAAGCTTTAATTTTGTGACTTGAACAATTATTTATAAGATGGCAATATGTAATCCATTAACTAGTGATTTCCTACTGTTCTTTCTTTTTCTGTAAATCTGTATAACTTGTACCCTTTCACTGTTTTTTTTCTTTTCTCCTTAAATAAAATTTTAAAAAAAAGGAAAGAAAGCTGGCATAACAGCTTGAAAGAAACAGGATAAATTATCTGAACTGGAGGACAGATTTGTAATGCGGGAGCATGAAATGAACAATTTCTTAACAATAACAAGAAAACAAACAGCAATAATACAAACGCTAGAAGATGATAAGAGGATCTATTAACTTAAGAATTAAGAATGTAAAAGAAGAAGCAGGGTCACAAACAAATGAACTACAAAGGCTACTCATGGAAATGATCCAGGAGAATTTCCCTAATTTAGCAAAAGGTAAAGATACTCAGATATATGAGGCACACAGGACCCCAGCCACCTACAACCCAAACAGAGCTACACCCAGGCATATAATAATCAAAATTCCAGAAATCCAATATAAGAACAGAATATTAAAGGCCATCAAAGACAAGAAACAGATCACTTACAAGGGAACACCCATCAGAATTACAACAGACTTCTAGGGCATGTTGGAACTTAGGACTCTGGGAAGCCAACCCAGCACCTCCCCTTCCTGGTAAGTGGAAGCAGGGTGGCAGACTGCAGCCCTTCCAGGAGGAGAACTAGCAGTGTCTCCTGAGATGCATGCCATGTTGCAACTTAGGACTCTGGGAATCCAACCCAAGACCTCCCGTTCCTGGTAAGTGGCGGTAGTTTAGCCGACTGCAGCCCTTCCAGAACTAGCAGTGTCTACTGAGATCCACGCCATGTTGGAACTTAGGAATCTGGGAAGCCGATCCCCGGAGCCCAGCCTGTTTCGATGCCGCGCCTAGCCATCGGTGTGCAGAGGAGGAGCTCGGTGGACCTGGGGTGCCTGCATCGGCCCCTCCGTGTGTCTGGAGGACTGTGGATATCTCTGCAAGCAGGGAGGGATCACAGGTTCCTGAGGCACTGCGGCCTGTGGTGAGTACCCTAACCCAGCTGCGATTGAAGAGCTGTGGAGCCTCCAAGGGGCAGGTAGGCGCACAGTGTCCGTGAGGCCCAGCTTGTCTGGAACTGCGGAGTTCTGAGCAGGCAGAGGAGGGCCATTGGTTCTGCAGGCCCAATGCCTTGGGGTAGCTTGGTGCCAGAGTTTCAGTAGCTGCAAACATAGAAGGGGATTTTCAACAGATCCTGAGGAAGCTTTCAAATAACCCTTGAAACAGAGAAATGTAGGAAAATGACAAAACAAAAGACCAAATTACAACCTCAAACCTCCAGCCCATCTCAAGAAACCCTAGGAGCAATGTATATAGAAGAAAATATATCCCATCCACCTCAAATATTGGACACAATAGCTACTGAAATTGACAAGCAACTCCAGGAAGCTTTAAAGAAATTCAAACTCGAAATAATCTCCCAGATAAAAGAAGAAATGATAAAAGAAATGAAAGAGATTCTGAATATATCTAAAGAAAACACAGATAAAAAATTGGAGGAACTAAACAAAAAGATAGAATCCCTAGATGAGCAATATAAGAAACAAACAGAATACATAATGCAGATGCACAGAGATATACAGGAAATAAAAAACTCCACTGAAAGTTGTAAAAACCGCCTTAATGAAAGTGAAGATAGAATTTCAGACCTTGAAGACAGGATTGCAGCTAGTGAACAGGAAAGGAAAGATCTTTTAAAAATAACAAGGAATCAGGAAACAATTCAACAACTGCAAGATGATGCAAAGAAGAATAACATAAGAATGATAGGGATTAATGAAAAAGAAGGAGACAACATAAAGGATGTGAAGAGGATAGTTAGAGAAGTAATAGCTGAAAATTTCCCAAGCATGAGATCAGAAACTGACATCAGGATCAGTGAAGCATATAGAACTCCAAATAGTCATAACCAAAATAAAACTACACCCAGACATATCATAATCACCATCCCAGAAATCCAACACAAGAATAGATTATTAAAAGCTGTCAGAGAGAAAAGACAGATCACTTATAAAGGAAAACCTATCAGAAACACAGCAGACTTCTCATCACAAACAATAAAGTCAAGAAGAGCATGGAGTGAAGTTTTCCAGATCCTAAAGCAAAATGATTTCCAACCTAGACTGATATATCTTGCAAAACTATCATTCAAAATAGATGGTGCAATACAATACTTCCATGACAAAGAATAGCTGAAGAACTTCATGAACACCAAACCAACCCTGCAAAAAATATTGAAAGACAGTTTAGATACACAAAGGAAAAAACCACTAAGCAAAGCAAATAATTAAACAGAACAGAAATATAAAGATGCAACAGCAGAGAGATAACATTCCTACAATTAACCAGCATTTAACAGTAATAACCATTAATGTAAATGGTCTCAATGCACCAATCAAAAGAAACAGACTAGCAGAATGGATCAAGAAACAAAATCCAACCATATGCTGTTTACAGGAAACCCATCTAACCCAGAAGGATACTCACAGACTGAAAGTCAAAGGATGGAAAACAATTCTTCATGCAGCAGGAATCCAAAAAAAAGGCAGGAGTAGCCATTCTGTTTGCAGACAACGTGAACTTTAAACCAACAATGACCATAAAGGACAAAGAAGGTCACTACATACTCGTAAGGGGAAAACTCCAAGAGGAAGAGATAACTATCTTAAATATATACGCACCAAACTCCAGAGCACCCAGTTAAATAAAACAATTATTAACAGAAATGAAAACTCAAATTATCAGTAACACAATTGTAACAGGAGACCTTAATATGCCATTGACACCAAGGGACAGATCAACCAGACAGAAAATGAGCAAAGAAATAACAGAACTGAATCACACCTGTGAACAAATGGGTTTGATAGACATATACAGAATGTTCCACCCAACAACATCAGAATACACATTCTTCTCAGCAGTACATGGATCATTCCCTAAAATAGACCATATATTAGCTCACAGAACATATTTAAACAAATGCAAAAGAGTTGAAATCATCCCTTGCATGTTATCGGATCATAGCGCTCTGAAATTCTAAATTAATGATAAAAGATACAAAAATCCCGCAAACACATGGAAACTGAATAACACACTCTTGAGTAATCAGTGGGTCACAGAAGAAATTAAAGAAGAAATTAAACAATACCTAAAAGAAAATGCAAATGCAGATACAACTTACCGGAATCTGTGGGATGCAATGAAAGCCGTCCTGAGAGGAAAATTTATTGCACTGAGTTCCCACATCAGGAAAACAGAACAAATACAAATAAATAACTTGATGCTACACCTCAAATAGCTAGAAAAAGAGCAAGTCAAGCCCAAAGCCAAAAGAAGAGAGGAAATTATAAAAATCAGAGCAGAAATCAATGCAATAGAGACTAAGAATACAATCCAAAGAATCAACGAATCAAAGAGTTGGTTCTTTGAAAGAATAAATAAAATCGATAAGCCCCTAGCCAACCTTATTTAAAAAAGGGAAGAAAAAGCTCAAATTCATGCAATAAGAAATAAAAAAGGTGAAATCACTACAGACCCAATAGAAATACAGAAGATCATCAACACCTATTTCAAAAACCTCTACTCTCAAAAGTTTGATAACACAGAAGAAATAGACAGATTCTTAGAAGCATATGAAGTACCAAAGCTAGATCAAGAGGATGTAAAACTGTTGAATAACCCAATCTCTGTTAATGAAATTGAAAATGTAATTAAGTCCTTACCCACCAAGAAGAGCCCAGGCCCAGATGGATTCACTGCAGAATTCTACAAGAAATACAAAGAAGACCTAATGCCGACACTCCTCAAACTATTCAATGAAATTGAAAGGGAAGGAATCCTTCCTAGGTCATTCCTGGAAGCAAATATTACTCTAGTACCAAAACCTGAGAAAGACCCAACTAAAAAAGAGAACTGTAGACCGATCTCCCTAATGAACACAGATGCAAAAATCGTCAATAAAATATTGGCAAATAGGATCCAGCAAATCATCAAGAACATTATACACCATGATCAAGTGGGATTCATCCCAGGAATGCAAGGATGGTTCAACATATGCAAATCAATAAATGTAATCCACCATATCAATAAAGCCAAAAATAAGAATCACATGATCATTTCTATAGATGCAGAAAAAGCCTTCGATAAGGTCCAACATTTATTCATGATAAGAACTTTACATAAAATTCGAATAGATGGTCTTTACCTCAATATAATAAAGGCCATTTATGACAAACCAACAACCAGTATCATACTAAATAGCCAAAAATTAAAAGCCTTTACTTTAAAATCAGGCACAAGACAAGGATGTCCTTTATCACCACTCCTGTTTAATATAGTACTGGAAGTACTAGCCAGAGCAATTAGGCAAGAGAGAGAAATAAAAAGGGTAAAGATAGGAAAAGAAGAAGTTAAATTATCATTGTTTGCAGATGACATGATACTCTACATAGAAGACCCCCTAAACTCCATTGAAAGACTCTTAGATACAATAAATAAATTCAGTAATGTGGCTGGATACAAAATCAGTACTCAGAAATCAATAGCATTCCTATACATGAACAACAAAATCACAGAGAGGGAAATAAGAGAAACTGGACTATTCACATTAGCAAGCAAAAAAATGAAATATTTAGGAATTACTCTTACGAAAGAAGTGAAAGACTTATACAGTGAAAACTATAATACACTGAAAAAGGAAATTGAAGATGATCTCAGAAAATGGAAAGACATCCCTTGCTCATGGATAGGAAGAACACACATTGTGAAGATGGCCATTCTCCCAAAACTGTTATACAGATTCAATGCAATCCCAATAGAAATACCATCAACATACCTTATAGATCTAGAGAAATGACTCCTAAATTTCATCTGGAACCAGAAGAGACCTAGAATCGCAAAGGCAATTCTAAGCAGCAAAGACAAAGCAGGAGGCATCACAATCCCTGACTTGAAGTTATACTACAAAGCAACAGTAGTAAAATCAACATGGTATTGGAATCAAAACAGAGCCGAAGATCAATGGAATAGATTAGAAGATACAACCACAACTACAAACACACTCAACCACCTTATCTTTGATAAAGAAGCCAAGCAGGTTCATTGGAAGAACGACAGTCTCTTTAATAAATGGTGCTGGAAAAACTGGCTCTCCATTTGCCGAAACCTAAAGCTAGACCCATGTCTATCACCATGTACTAAATTAAAATCTAAATGGGTCAAAGATCTGAATATTAAAACAGAAACACTAAATCTATTGGAAGACAAATTGGGTAGAAACCTTGGAGACATAGGAGTAGGTAGAGAATTCATGAACAGGACTCAAACCGCACAGGAAATACTTCCCAGAATCAATAACTGGGACCACTTCTTATTAAAAAGTTTCTGCATGTCAAAAGAAATCTCCATCATAGTGAAAAGAAAACCCACAAACCGGGAAAAGATTTTAGTGAACTCTCTCTCAGACAAGGGACTCTTGTCTAAAACATATAAAGAACTGAAAAAACTCAGACCTCCAAAATTCAAAGATCCATTCCAAAAATGGGCATCTGAGATGAATACGCAATTCTCAGATGAAGAAATGCAAATGGCAAATAAATACATGAAAAAATGCTCATCATCATTGGTCATTAGAGAAATGCAAATTAAAACCACACTGAGATACCATCTCACTCCTGAAAGAATGGCCAGGATCAAGAAAACCAACAACAACAAATGCTGGAGAGGTTGTGGGGAAAAAGGAACTCTCCTGCACTGTTGGTGGGAGTGTAGACTGGTACAGCCTTTGTGGAGGTCTGTCTGGAGATTTCTCAAAAAGTTGGGATTGGAAATCCCATTTATTCCAACTATTCCACTTCTAGGCATATTCCCAGAAGAACTGAAAGCATCATACCACAGTGATATATGTGCACCTATGTTTATAGCAGCACAATTTGTAATCGCCAGATCTTGGAAACAACCCAAGTGTCCATCAACTGAGGAATGGATAAAAAAGTTGTGGTATTTCTATACAATGGAGTATTATTCAGCTATAAAGAAGGATCACATCGAGATATTTATCAATAAATGGGCGCAGCTTGAAACCATACTCATAAGTGAAATAAATCAATCTCGCATGTGTGAATACCGAATAGTTTCCCTAATGTAAGTAATGATTCAAATATATAAAAATATGTGGTAATCATGATTCCCCATTATGTGGCCTTGAAGCCTTATAAAGTTTTCACTTATTAATTAGAAAGGCTTTATTCTGGGCTTCTTGATATGGAAATATTTGAAGCTATAGTATATAAGTTTTATCCAAATATTTCAAGGAAAAAAGACAGGCACTATGGTAACTACTATTAAGTCGAGTTATTTGGTGGTGAAGCACTAGGTTGCTAAAACAGTCATGCTTTGACCTCTATTGTTATATTGTTATGCCCTGGTTTATCTCAATCTCTCCCTTATTCTTTAAAAAAATTATTTAGTTATTTCTTATGTTTGTTTTAATTAAGGGGAAAAATTTTAAAAATTAGGATATATAATAGTAACTCTTTTTGATTTCCTATTAACTTGTTTTGAAGTCCTGTAATACTCCCACGATCTTGTTTTGACTGATTAGACTCTGTTCCATTTTGTATGATAGTATCAAGTTTGAGGGTATAGGCAACTACTTTGAAGGCAATAAGATTCACTAAGATGCCCATTCTGGTTTGACTATTGTCTCCTTTGGAAGTCCTTTACACTGCCTCAGTTTTATTGGTCTTGTTCTCTACGGTTTTGTCCAACTTTATAATATCTAATGAGATAGACAATTATTATTAAGGAAACAAGAGACAACGTTGATAACCATTGTTGATAACCTTGTACTCTGTTCTACATCATGTGCTATGTCTATCCTTGGTTTTGACTGACAGCTTTGTTTTGCCATATTTGACTTTATTCTCTCCCCCCCGCCAAAAAAAGTAATAAGAACTAAGGAGTAATAAAATCCAAAATGTGTAAATTTTGTTGTAAAAAAGAGAGGGGGAAAAAAAGAGCTCTAACGGATATAACAACAAGTGTGTTTAGGGGTGTTAAATAGCTGACTATATTAATGTTTTTGGATCATTGAACACAGCTATTTGCAGTCTCTCTGTTTGAATGTCCACTTTGTATTCTTTGATACTGTGATTTGAGCAACTATTTCCAAGATGATAACATGTAATCTATTAACAGTTGATTTCTTACTGTTATGTTTTTTTTTGTACTTCTGTATTACGTGTACCCTTACACCGCTTTGTTTTGTTTTGTGTTTTTGTCTTTTTCCTCTTAAATAAAATTTTTAAAAAAAGGAATCTGGGAAGCCAAGCCAGCACCTCCAAAAAAAAAAAATCAATGTATATTATATGCAAGTTGCAGTACACCAAAATGTAATCCACTATTCTGTGCAATTTGCATGAACTTATAAAATCATTTTCAGATTCTATAAAATAAAAAAAAACAGAATTACAGAGACTTCTCAGCACAAACCATCAAATCACGAAGAGTGTGGGGCAAAATAATTCAAGCTTTGAAAGATAATAACCTTCAGCCAAGATTGATATATCCTGCACAACTGTCCCTAGAAATTGATGGAAAAACAAGGTACTTCCAGGATAAAGACGACCTAGGGGAATTTGCAACCACCAATTTAACTCTACAGAGAATACTACAGGATATCCTAAAAAAGAAAAATACCAAGATTCCAGAAACAGTGGCAGAGAGGCCACAATGAATGGAAAAGAAAGTGAAATGAAGACAAACTGACAACTAATGACAGAAAAGGAGCTCAACAGAAATGAGGCAGAGAAGGTTGGATGGTAGGAACAGCTATTTTGGAGAAAGCAAGACATCAAAATAGCTAGTGCTGATTTAATATCATCTTGTTTTGAAGTCCCATCAAGCTTTTGTTCTTTTGTCTCCATTGGTCTTTTTTTTTTTTTTTTTTTTTGGTTTTAACATGTTGACTCTTATTGGATTTTAGTATATGTGATAATATAAACAAAAATTTTATAGACAAGGACATTATACAGAAAACATTGTTCATTTTGTTTTTTGTTTTGTTTTGTTTTGTTTGGACTTTTTCGGTTTTATCGGTACCAGGGATTGAACTCACGACTTCCTGCTTGCAAGCCAGGTGCTTATGCCGCTGAGCTAAATCCCCAGGCCCTCATTGTTCATTTTCAGTCAGTTGATTCTAAATGCCCTGTAATACTGTCATTCTCTTGAATGGTCTTACATTGTCTTGATATGTTTGATGCTACAGTATATGAAGTTATACTCAAAGATTTCAAGGAAAGAGACAATATGTTAACTACTTTTATGTCAAGATATCTTGTGGTGAAACACTATTTTGCTTAAATGGTTATGTTTTGACCTGCGCTGTTTTGTTGTTGTGCCCTTTTATCTCAATCTCCTTTTTTTATCATTTACTTTTTTATTTTTGTCTTTTTAATCAAGGAAAAACTAAATAAAAATAGCAGAGTGTATTATAGTAACCCACTTTGATTTCCTATTAACTTGATTTGAAACCCTGTATTGCTCTCACCATCCTGTTTTTGTTTTTGTGTGTGTTTTTTGTTTTTATCGGTACCAGGGATCGAACTCACGACTGCCTGCTTGCAAGGCAGGCGCTTATGCCGCTGAGCTAAATCCCCAGCCCCTCTCACCATCCTGTTTTGACTGATTTCCCTGTATTGTGTTTTGCTTGATAGTACCAAGTTCAAAAGTATAGGGAACAACTGTGAAGACAATGAGATTCATTATGACGCCCATTCTGGTTGACTATTATCTTCTTTTCAAGTCCTGTAATGTCTCCAATGTTTTGGTTTTATTGGTTTTGTGCTTTACTGTTTTGTTCAATTTTATGATAATATGATATAGGTAATTCTTTTTAAGATAGCAAGAGGCATTATGGTAACCATTGTTGATCACCTTGTATTTTGTTTTTACAGTATGTATTATGTCCATCCTTTTGATTTGACTGACTCTGTTTTGTTATGTCACATTTGGTTTTACTCTCTTCAAAAAAAGTAATAAGAACTGTGGGAGTAATAAAACCCAAAATGTGTAATTGTCATTGTACAAAAGAAAGAAAAAGAAAGTGCTCTAAAGGATATAACTGCATATATATTTAAGTGTATAAGATAGATAACCATATTACTGAGTTTTTGCAGTCTCTCTGTTTGAATGTCCACTTTATATGCTTTAATTTTGCCTTTCTTTTTTATCGGTTCCAGGGATCGAACTCATGGCCACACACTTGCAAGGCAGGTGCTTATGCCGTTAAGCTAAATCCCCAGCCCCCACATATGCGTTAATTTTGTAACCCTCACAACTATTTCTAAGATGACAATGTGTAATCTATTAACTAGTGATTTCCTACTGTTTATTTTTTATGAAATTCTGTATAACTTGTACCCTTTTTCTGTTTTCTTTCTTTTTCTCCTTAAATAAAATTAAAAAAAAAAAACCGGGCAGGAAAGCATTTGCCTATAATCCTAGCACCCAGGAGGCTGAGGCAGGAGGACTACCTCAAGTTCAAGACCAACCTGGACTACACACTGAGTCCCGGCCAGCCACAACTACATGGTGTGACCCTGTCCCAAACATTACAAAATCAAAAAAAAGAACAACAAAAAAGATTACTACCTTTGACTCTATGCTTAATCATCCCTGAATTTGTCAGTTACTAACATACCATTATGTGTCAATGAGAAGCATCTGTCCAAAGACACAGTTTGAACTTGCAGAGCAGAATTCTACTCTCTAGACTATGGAACTCTACCAAGATAATGCCCTTCAATCAGACTCTACACACCATGCCAAACAGCTCTCCACTTGGTCTCCCTAATGCTAACTCACTACATCACTACTAGGTATGAATACCAGTGTAGAGCATCTCATTCCTCTTGTAAATCACAGCTCAGTATCAAAGTGAGGCTTAGAGTAGGACAGAGTCCTGAAAATTCCCCCACAAACAGAAGTTTTGACATGAGTGGAAGAGAGAACACAGGATGAAATAGGTTGATATAGTGCCACTGTATGTCACTAATTATTTTTCTCAAAAGCACATCCATGGGCCTAGCATGATGGCACACACCTGCAATCCCAGGGTGCTGGGAGGCTGAAACATGAAGACTGCAAGCCTGCCTGGGGAAATCTAGCAATACTCTGTATCAAAGTAAAAAGACAAATTTTAAGAAGGCCTGGGATTTACCTCAGGGCAAAGTGCCTGCTGTCAATCCCTAACAGGTTTCCCAAAAAACCCACACGCAGACTAATTTACAATTTCAGTGGGATTTATAAATTACCAAGCGCTAAGAGATGCAGAACTCTGAAAGCTTATAGTTGCACATATTAAACCTAGTACAGCAGTCCAGGGATGGCTTTGCTGAACAAGTCTGCTGGAGCGTTCATTTGAAAAAAGAGCAGGACATAAGCAAGGAAAAGAAAAGCATTCCAGGCAGTGGACATGTCTCCAGTCTAAAGCCTACGAACTTCTTCACCACGGAGCCTATGGACATTTGATAGATATACACGCTTTAGAACTCAAAAGGAACACATGGTAATACAATCAGGAAAGTGAGCCAGGAGTGGTGGCACACTCCTGTAATCCCAGCACTTGGGAGGATGAGGCAGAGGATCCTTTCAAGCTGGAGACCAGCCTGGGCTACAAAGTGAGAGCTCAAGGGCAGCCTGAAACGCAGGGCGAGACTGTCTCAAAAAGACAATACAAAAACAAAAACAAAAACACACCAGGAAAGAACCCCCCAAAAGAACAAATTACTTAATAAACCTTAATCCAATACAACACGACAGGTAGAAGTCAAGCTGAAGGTGCTGCGGTGAGGAGCTTAGTTTGGCTGAATGAAAATAAATAAGTAAACAATTTGCCTGCTTGATCTGAGCCCACTCTGCTGCCCAAGGAGAAAAAACCGGGACTAGAAAGGTCAGAAAGACAAGGGAGGGAGGGAGACCTCCAGGATGAGGGCGTACAAAGAACCAAAACCCAGCCACTGCTGCCACCTGAACCTAGCTGCTACTTAATGCAGAGACCTCCGAACGCTGGCCTTTGAGTCGAAGGGATGAGACAAGCCTGAAGCGACAAAACAGACGCAGTACTCGGCCAGCGAGGGCCAACAGCCTGTTGTAGGCGCCCTTACAGTCACCACCTCGCCCCCACCGAGCTGCTCAATGTCGCGAGCAGTGCCTCACCCAGCTGCTAAGGGTCTCGGCTCAAGCCTCGAGCTCTTAAGGCCAACGGGAGAAGCCCTTCGACCTGGCGCCTCCTGTACTGCCTGAAAAGGCCCGATTCACCCAACTCCGCAGTGGCCTTTCACCCAGCCACGATCCACCCTCCTGAAGCTTTCACGTGTGTCCCTTCTTCGTGGCCTAGATTGCACGGCAAGGAAAACAGCCAGGAGAGGTCTACCTTCACAGGACTTTCTCACTGCATCAGGCGGCGCCGAAGACAGACCCATGTCTGGGGGCCTGAAAAAGGCCCCCAGAGATGGGCGGGGGGGGGGCGCTCCTTGGTCCGAGGATGTGTGGTGCGCCTGCGCAGCCTCTTACCACTTAAGCAGCAGCAGGTGCTGCTGCTTATGCTGCTGCTGCTGCTGTTGCTTATGCTGCTTATGCTGCTGCTGCTGCTGCTGCTGTTGCTTATGCTGCTTATGCTGCTGCTGCTGCTGCTGCTGCTTGCTGCTGCTGCCGCTGCTGCTGCTTATGCTGCTGCTGCTGCTGCTGTTGCTTATGCTGCTTATGCTGCTGCTGCTGCTGCTTATGCTGCTTATGCTGCTGCTGCTGCTTATGCTGCTGCTGCTTATGCTGCTGCTGCTGCTGCTGCCTATGCTGCTGCTGCTGCCTATGCTGCTGCTGCTGCTTATGCTGCTGCTGCTGCCTATGCTGCTGCTGCTGCTTATGCTGCTGCTGCTGCTGCTGCCTATGCTGCTGCTGCTGCTTATGCTGCTGCTGCTGCTGCTTATGCTGCTGCTGCTGCTGCTGCTGCTTATGCTGCTTATGCTGCTGCTGCTGCTGCTGCTGCTTATGCTGCTGCTGCTGCTGTTTATGCTGCTGCTGCTTATGCTGCTGCTGCTGCTGCTGCTGCTGCTGCTGCTGCTGCTGCTTATGCTGCTGCTGCTGCTGCTGCTTATGCTGCTGCTGCTGCTGCTGCTGCTGCCTATGCTGCTGCTGCTGCTGCAAATCCTTGCTGGTACAACAAATGCAATCCTGCGATGCTGCTGTGATGCTGGAATTTCCCAAGCCAGGGACCTGTGGGCCTGTGCCTTGTGAACCTGGCTGTGCTAGCTTCTTCATTCCCGCTGACTTCCTTTATTTGTTAGTAGTTGTTTCTCAGAGGAGAAGGTGTAGTGAACATGCCTGTGTTCCAGTGCTGTGGCCGCCACTCCCACCCAAAACATGAGCATACACACAAAGTTGATGCAGCTAAGAAAACTGAAATCCAGACAGCCTGGCTGGCCTGACTATTCACTGGTTTAGTTGTCTATTTGAGGGAAAGAAGAGCAAAGCGCTCACATGAGGGGATCCCTGGCCTTGTCTGGAAAACTCAGAAATGCTTAAACAGCTGGAAGGTGTAAAATTGCTTTTGTTTTGAATAGCATGCACAGCAAGAAGAGTACCAGCCTTGACATTCAATAAGGACCTTTTTTTGAACGAACTTAATTCGTTATTTAAATTGTAAGTCCCTGAGGGCTGGGGGTGTAGTTTAGTGGCACCTTTATTACCTATTATGTATGAGGCTCTAGATTCAACCCCCAATAACCTAAGAAAAACAGGAAAGGAAGGGAGAGAGTGAATTCATTCTACATGGAAGAACGATTGCAAGTTCAAGTCTGGTCTGGAAAATTTTACAAGAACCTACTTCAAAAAGGAACCGAGAGGAACTGGTATGTGGTTCACTACAGAGGCTCTGGGTTCAATGGGTCGTACCAGGGTAAAAAACAAAACAAGAGAAATGACAGCTAAAAGCAGTAGGCTTCTATATACTGACTTAGTCAATATATAGACCTCTGATTTTTCAATGCACTTCAAAGAATGGAGCTTTGGCTGGGCATGGTGGCACACATCTATAATCCCAAGCACTCAGGAGGCTAAGACAAGAGGATCGTTGTGAGTTTGAGACTAGCCTGGACTACAAAGTGAACTCCAGGCCAGCCTAAACTGCATAGTAAGACTCTGTCTAAAAAAAAAAAGAGACGGGATTGACGAAGTATTTTATGGATCTTTCTTTTTTATATAATCCAAAAGGACTATTATTAGAAAAATAAACTCAGGAGTAATGGTAGCACATGCCTGTCATCCTATTGCTCTGGAAGGCTGTGGCAGGAGGATGTCATATTCAAGCTTAGGTTGTGCCTTGAACTTTATAGAAGACCTTGTTTATTTTTTGTTTTTATGCTGGGAATCAGAAAGACTGTTTTGTGTTTTTGTCTTTTTGAGACAAGGGCTCACAACGCAGTTCAGGCTGGTCTGGAGCTCACTTTGTAGCCCAGGCTGGTCTCGAATTCACAATGATCCTCCTGCCTCAGCCTCCCAAGAACTGGGTTTACAGGGGTGTATCACCACACCCAACTGGAGGAGTCATATCAAAAATCAGTTTTAACCCCAAATTCAAGGTTATAATCAATCTCAGATTAAGTCAAACCATCTGTAGTAGTTCTAAACCAGAGGTGGTAGTAAATCTCTGTAATCCCACTACTGGGGAACCTGAGGCAAGAAAATCTTCAAATTGAGGTCCAGGTAGAGTGTACAATGAGACCTTGCCTCAAAAAATAAAAAGTCAGATATGGTGATGCACACCTGTAATTCCAGTACACAGGAACCTGAGGCAGGAGAATGGCTATGAGTTTAAGACCAGTCTGAATTGCATAGTGAAACTGTCTCAAAAAGACAAAAAAAAATAATAACTAAAGCAGGAGGATGACCACAAGTTTGAGGCCAACTTGTGCTATACAGTGAGTTCAAAGCCAACCTAAACTATATAGCAAGACCAGCCAGAGTGACCCATATCTGTAATCCCAGCTCTCGGGAGGCTGAAACAGGAGGATGGCTGCCATTTGAGGCCATCCCGAGATACACAGTTCTGTGTGAGGCCAGCCTGAGCTGTACAGTGACTTCACAACCTTTCTCAACTATATGGTGAGATCCTATCTCAAAAAAAGCAGCCTATGTAGTGCTAAGTGGATACATTTTCTTGCATGTTAATAAGACTAATGTTCCTTTGCTTCAGAGAATCATTTCAAGAGATAATCATCTTGGAAAACAAGAGGGAAATCTATTAACAAGAATCATGTCAGTATGTATGTACTTTGACCCAGGCAGTCCCATCTTGGAAATTTTTCAAATAATTTAAAAACACAGGACCAGGAATATAGCCCAGCAGCACAGCACTCACCTGGCAGGCACAAGGTCATGAATTTACTTTCTGGTACAAAAATAAAGTATGTGAATTTCAGTACATGCAGTATATAATGAAAGAATAAAATGCAAATTTCCCTAATAAAAAACTGAAAGATAATAAGATCCAAAATGTATAACAGAGGGGCTGGGGATTTAGCTCAGTGGCATAAGCGCCTGTCTTGCAAGCAGGCAGTCGTGAGTTCGATCCCTGGTACCGATAAAAACGAAAAAGACAAAAAAAAAAAAAGTTTTTCAAAATGTATAACAGATATTGTGATAATGAAAGGGAATGAACGTGCTTTCAAGGATATAACTGTATATATGTGTACAAGACAGATAACCATACTATAAAGTTTTTGTTAATTAATCAAACAGAATAGTTTGTACTGTCATTTTTTGATTGTCCACATTGGAACTTTTGATTTTGTAACTTGAAAAATGAGTTGTTATTGTTGTTGTTGTCACTTGGTATTGTGGTTTGAACTCACAACCTGGAAATTGCAAAGCAGGCACTGATGCCGCTGAGCTAAACACCCATCCCCATGAACAACTACTTCTAAGATAACAATATGTAATTTATTAACTAGTGATTTCTTACTTTTTTTAAAAAATTCTAAATTCTACTCTTTTTTCTGTTTTGCTTTTATTCTCTACAAAAAAAAAAAAATCCCAATCTCTACAGTTGATAGTTGGGACCAGATAATTCTACTATGTAAAATGGGTTTTTGATTCACTTTTGTTTTTAGCAGTACTAGAGACTGAACTTAATACCACACACTCGACTCTGAGCTATATCCGTAAACCCTCTCCCTTTTTTGAGATAAGGTCTTTTTAAATTGCCCAGGCTGGTCCTGAACTGGCAGTTGTCCTGCCTCAGTCTCCCTGTAGCAAGGATCACAGCTATTTACCATATACCCAGTTAGTTGTAGGCTGTTTAACAGAATCCTTGGTTTCTATTCATTACATGTGAGTAACACCCCTAAGAGTTGGTGACAACTGAAAATGTATCTACATAATCCTCATGTCCCTTAGATAGCAAAATTAATATTAATACACTAACTGTATCTATGTAATTTTTATTTTTGTTTTTGGTTTTTTGAGATAGGTGCTGGGATTATGGTCATTTGCTACCATATGTGACTTGTATCTCTATATGTATTAGTAACAAGCAAAACAGCTACCGACAAAGACTGGGCATGATGGTATCCACCTGTAATCCCCAGTACCAGGGAACCTGAGCCCAGGGGATCACTGTGACCCATATTTGCGGCCAGTGATGGTATGTAGTGAGTTTGAGGCCAGTGAAGACTACATAGTGAGACCAGCCTAATGATTTAGCAACTTAGTGAGACCACGTCCCAAAATAAAAAATTAGACTGGATAGGTAGTATGAAGGCCCTGGGTTTAATGTCCAGTAACACAAAATAAATAGGCTGCTGTGATAGTTCAGTAGGAAGACCCTGAATTCAATCCTAGTACCACCAAACAAAAAAATTACTCCCCAGTACCAAAAAAAACAAATAAAAATAAAAGAGTTGAATGTGGTAGTGCACACCTATAATCTCAGCACCCAGGAGGCTGAGGCAGGAGAATTGTTGCAAGTTCAAGACCAGCTTGGGCTACAAAGTGAGCTCAAAGCCAGCCTGAACTTCATAGTGAGACCCTGTCTCAATACGGACTAAAATAAATTAAAAGGAAGGCTTCAAATTGATTTGTGGTATTAGATTTAGTTTTTGCTATTGTTGTGAGACAGGTCTGACTATGTAATTCAGACTGGCCTTGAACTCACTGTGTAGCTCACGCTGGCACTGAACACCCAGTGATCCTCCTGCTTCAGCCTCCCTAGTGTGAGATTATAGGCATGAATCACCATGCCCAGCTCAACACTTGAAATTGAAAAGATACAAATGTAACAGATTTATTGCTGAAGGAGTAAAAGCTGCTTTACCCCTGTTGTTTTCTTTCTTTTTTTTTCCCTGGTACCAGGGATCAAACTCACGGCCACCTGCTTGCAAGGCAGGTGCTTATCCGCTGAGCTAAATCCCCAGCCCACCTCTGTTGTTTTCAAGCCTACATAAAGTTCACAGGTACTTAGAGGGCTTGGATTTCTAGGTCCTGTCCCTGGAGCTTCTAATTCAGCAGGTCTAGGGTGAAACTTGGTATTTGCACTTATAACCATTTCCCAAGAGACCACCTGTGATGGTTACTTTTCTCTTCATTTCTGCGACAAAATACCCAACACCCAAGATGAAGGAAAGCTTTATTTAGCTCTCTGTTTGGGAAGGGTTCAGTCCATAATCATCTGGCTCCAAGGCAGGCTGGCAGGGTACTGGCACAACACTCCCAGGCAGGAGCCAAAGCCGAAAGGCAGAAACAAGCCTCCCTTACATTGTACACAGGCCACTCCCCACCGGGGTGGTGTAGCACTCACAAAACTTCTGTGCCCTCCTCTTGCACAGGATGAGCATATTTACAAAGTCAGGATCCTGGCTCCCCGCTGGGTCTCTCAGTTAACCTTCTAAACTTCTCAAGTTGACACAATGTATCAACCATAACAATCCAGCCCTTGTCAACTTGGCAAGCAGATGCACTTGTTTGAACCAGTTTCCAGACACAGGACATGCTTATTCTTAGCATTTTGCAGTTTGAACATTCTAACATGGCTTAACAATCCTTAAGGACCAGCATTAAGTCTATCAACATTATATGATATTAGAAACATCACACTTTGTTTTTGGGCCCCAAAGACTCATGCACATCCCATTATGCAAAAGGCATCTAGTCCATCTGCAAGAGTTGCCAAAGTCCTAACAGTTTCAGCATTGCTAAAATGTTGAAGTCCTACATCTCCTCTGAGATGTGAGGCAAACCTCAGCTGCAAGTCTCTGTACAAATGAAAACAAACTTAAACACTTCCAACATGCAAGGACACAAGATAAACATTCCCATTCCAAAAGGTACAAAGAGGGGATACAAAGCATTGGGACCAAAACAAGTCCAAAATCCAGCAGGGAAAATGCTGAGTCCTGGAGTTGCCCCTACAGCATCTCCAGCAAGCTGTGGCAAATTGTGAGTGCCAAAGGGCTTGTGTGGTTCCACCCATAGGGCACTTCTGGTGGTCACTGATCCCACAGCTTTTCTCTTAGACCTGCTTTGCTTTCTCCTTGCAGCTTTCCTTAGATGAGCCACATTTCCTGGCTTTTTCAAATTTCAGGGGTCTGCACTGCATCTTTGATTTCCCACAGCTTTACACACTCACGGGTTCACTGCCTGGCCTTCTCCACCTTAGAGCTCTCGCATTCTGTATGCACCTAAAACCAGCACCACATGGATGATGCTGTGTTCTGCTACTAGCTAGAGCAGTAGCCAGGCTTTCCTCTCTTTTGGCTGTAGGGATTAAGGGTCTGGATTGCTGAGTACTCTGATACTGATTGTGAGGAACAGATTCTCTATGCCACTGCCATTCTGGAACCTGGTATGGCCACTGCCACGATTCTGGAACATGGTGCTCCATGGCTTTCTCTTCAGAGCAGTCTTTCACTTTTGCAGTTTTGAGGCTGCAAACTGTGGGGATCCGCTGCCTCTTCCCTTGATGCCTATAGAGCATGTTTCTTATTGTTTTATTCCTTCTCAGCAAAGAGAGATCTCAGCTCTCTCTTTACAGTCCACAGCTTTCTGGCCAAAGTCACAACATTTCAAATCCTTCTGCTTGGCTCTTTGCTCTTGATTCACAACATAAATCTAGGGGCTGGGGATATACTTCAGCAACACAAGTGCCTGCCTGCCAACTGCAAAGCATGAGTTCAATCTCCCGTACCACATCAAAAAACAAAACAATCGGGATGGAAATATGATATGAATTCCAGCAACAGTGGCAGAGAGGCCTCAGTGAACGGGGCAGACAATGGAATGAGGGAATAAGGTGGACAAATTATAGCAGAAAAGTGGAGTAGCAGACATGAGGCAGAGACGGTAAGCTAGTCTTCAGTATAGACAGCTCTGAAACTATATTTTTTTTAAAAAGCAGAGGTCATTGCTAATGGTGTATAATGATTTAAAAGACACAGTAGTCCAAGTGCCATATTTAGATTGAATTTAATTTGTTCTGGTCTGTCCACTCATGTCAGATTTGAGGACACAGACATCTTGACCCAAAAATAGCAGGTTATACCATGGTAACTATCCTTACTTTCCTATTAACTTAAACTGAAATCCTATAATACTTACATTGTCTTACTATGACTGATCTTAATTGAATCTGAATCGTAAGACTATGGGTTGGCCATGGCTGATTTTATTTGAAATTGGTATGCTTGTCAGTATCAACCCTAAAAGTAGAGGCAACTACTCTGAGGATGACAAGATGTAAAGAATATCCATACTGGTATTAATTAGTAACAGCTTCCAAACCCTACAATGCTGCCAAAGTTAAGTTTTTATAAAAATAGATGATACTATATTTAACTATAATAAGCCAGTGTGGTGGTCAAATCTATTGAAAATAACAAGAGGAAACATAGTAACTATGGAAGATCATCTATATTGTGGTCTTATATGTTTTATCCATTGCATGTTTTTCTAGGAAATTGTTTTGCTGTCTTGCTATGACTTGGTATTCCCTATAACACAGAGAGGATAGACATATATGTAGAAATTCACACATGGGTTCTTTTTTTCTTTTTAATTATTTATGGGAACAGATTATATAATGTAAGATGTAATGAACAGATACTCTGAGGAAGAGATGCTAAGAAACCCGAGGCTAATTTAGTAGCATTATGATAGAAATTCTAGCAATACTAATGTTTGCTGATTAGAATGACATTGGACTGGTTTCTTGAGTTCAATCTCAGCATATGTAGAGATGGGGACAGCTATCACAAAGAGAATGAGAGATGCAATGGTAGTTACTATTGTCTTCCCTAATTTGGAACTTGAGGACCTAAAAAGCCTCCAATGATTTGATTAGTTCTATAATATACAATAAGTATATAAGGTGGGTGAAGATGGGGACAACTATTTGTAAGAAACTAGAGACAGTTAGATAGACAATGAAGATCTCCAGTGTGCTTGCTGCGAAATCTGTATTTCTTTAAATTTTTTTTAACTGCTTTGTTCTGTTTTGACATGTTTAATCTTACCCTCTTTGAGATGTAAAACAAATGTGTAGGACTGATAACCATATTACTGAGCTCTTGTTCGATCATAGAGCAGAAGGGTTTGTAGTGTCACTTTATGAATGTCATTCTAAATGCTTTAATTCCATAACATGAACAGCTATTTCTAAGATGACAATGTGTAACTTATCAACCAGCAATTTCTTACCGTTTGTTTTTCTGTAAGTTTGTATCATTTCTACCCTTTTTAAAAATCTCCATGTATTCTTTTGTTTCCTTTTCTTTAAATAAAAAAAAAAAAGAAATATGATATGAATTTTTAGGCTGGGGATTTAGCTCAGTGGTAGAATTCTTGTCTAGCAAGGTGGGAGCCCTAGGTTCAGTCCTTAGCACTAAAAAATAAAAAACAAAAAAATCTTTAAAAACACAAAACACGAGATAAATCTGGCTAAATGCCCCCCACAATAGCCATGGCACTGCCTCAACATTCAACTGCCTTTAAATTTTTTCTGCCAAGTTAATCAGTCCATCTTCCTAAATCTTAAGTCTCAGGCAGTCCCTGGACAGGAGCAAATTGCAAACTTTCTGCCAAGCCATAACACACATCATCTGGAGTCCAGCACCCAAAGCAATCCTTCCTAGAAGAAACTGCCCAAGCCTAGTCTTTACTGGTTTGATTTCTACCAGCGTTCTGGTCTTCTGACTTCTGACCAGAATCTCCCACACACAACAGCCTAAGGTGCTCCAACTGTGTACATTCAGATGACATCTGCGAACCTTTCCAAACTTCCCACAAGCCATTCCCAAAAGTTCTTGAACCATATGGTCAAGTGCTGTCACAGCAACAACCCCAATTCTCTGGTACCAAATTCTGTCTTGGTTACTTTTCTCTCATTGCTGCAACAAAATATCCAACACCCAAAATAAAGGAAGGAAAGGTTCACTTAGGTCACTTTTTGTGGAGGTTGCAGTCCATAAACAGCTAGCTCCAAGCCAGGCACTGGGGCAACACTTCAAGACAGCAACCAAAGGGCTAGGAGTTTAGCTCAGTGGCATAAGCTCTTGCTCTGCAAGCATGAGGTCATCAGTTGGAACCCCGTACCCTAAAAAAAAAAAATTAAAAAATTAAAATAAAAACTAGACAGCAGCCAAAGCCAAAAGGCAGAGACAAGCCTCCCTTATATTGTACACAGGCTACTCCCCACTGGGGTGGTGTAGCACTCACAAAACTTCTGTGCCCTCCTCTTGCACAAATGAGGACATTTACAAAGTGAGGATCCTGGCTCCCTGCTGAGTCTCTCAGTTAAACTTCTAAACTTCTCAAGTTGACACAATGTAGTAATCATAACACCACCCTTGCAAGCATTATCTTTCCAGCTATTTTGCCTCACTCAAAATGACTTTGATCAGGCTGGGGATTTAGCTCAGCAGCATAAGCGCCTGCCTTGCAAGCAGGCAGTCGTGAGTTTGGTCCCCGGTACCCATAAAAAGAAAAAAGACAAAAAAAAAAAAAAAAAAAAAAAGTGAGTTTGATTAAGAGGAACTTGAAAACTATACGTAATATCTATATCATAATGTATAGCTGTGTTTGTTTTGTTTCTGTTCACTTAAGAAACAAACAGCTGTAAGTCACTGGGCCTCATTCCCAGTCCCTGGCTTGAATCCAGTAATGAAAGGAATGGAGGCATATGGGGACCCTTATCTAGGCATTTTTGGCATTTCAGGAAAAGTACCTCAATAAGTTATTACTGCATTACTAACTCAATGAACTTTTTTGTTTTTCTGTACTAAGCACTGGACTGAGGCCCTCATGCACTGCAGCATTTATTACCAGTTGCTCTCAGGACTTTGGTATTTGCTGAGATTGCAAAGGTGAAGGTGATAACACCTGTACACAAATAGCTTATAGGGCCATTCTCTATGTTATGTTTGTCCAATATGCATATCAAGAGTCAGAAAATAAAAAGTATCATCCAGTGTACATATTAGTGAATGGGGACCTGGGGTGTAACTTAATGGTAAAGCACTTTACTCTTATGTACAAGGCACTGGGTTTGATCCCCAGCACCATAGAAACACATGCACTAAAATAAATAAGAAATAAGAAATTCAGCCGGGCGTGGTGGTTCATGCCTGTAATCCCAGCACTTGGGAGGCTAAGGTGGGAGGATCGAGGATTGTTGCAAGTTCAAGACCAGCCTGGGCTACAAAGTGAGTTCAAGACCAGCCTGAATTGCCAGGCGAGACCCTGTCTCAAAAAGACAAAAAAAAAAAAAAAAAAAAAAAAGAAAAAAAGAAACAAGAAATTCACAGAGCTGGGGACATCACTCAGTGGCACAGCACCTGCCTGGCATGCAGCAAGTCAGGAGCTCGACTCCTGATACAAAAAAAAAAAAAAAAAAAAAAAGATGGGAGACAGGAGAGAGAGAGAGAGAGAGAAAGAGAGAGAGAGAGAGAGAGAGATTCAGCTCAATGAACTTGGTGACCCACACATGGAATCCAGCACTCTGAGCTAGGAAGGCAAGAAGATCACAAGTTTGAGCTCTTCCTGGGCAACTCTCAGACTTAGCAAGACCCTATTTCCAAATTAAAAATTTAATAAAAGGGCTGGTAATGTAGCTCAGGGCAAAGGCCTGAGTTCTACCCACAGCACAGTAACAAAAAAAGGTCAGTAAATGTAGGTTTTGTTATGAATTGGGAAAATATTTCCCTAGAGTTTTTCTTATTAAGATACATTTGCCATACATAATGATCACATTCATTATAGGGAATTTGTACCTGCACATAATATATCTTAATTCTTTTTTTAACATCTCATTCCTTTAACTTGTCTTCTCCTCTTCATTTCTAAAAGCTTTGTAGGCCGAGGATATAGCTCATTGGCACCAGCACCTTCCAGGCAAGCACAAGGTCTGAGTTTCATTTCCAGTACCAAAAGAAAGGCATGGTTTCTATTTTTTCCTCCCACTATCTCTCTTTCTTTCTTTTTTTTTTTTTTCTTTTTTTTTTGGCGGTGCTGGGGATCTAACTCACACCTCACACTTGCCAGGCAGCCCCTTATGTTGCTGAGCTAAATCGCCAGGCCTCCATTCTCTTTTTAAAAATCCCTTTTTCTATGCTGGGGATATAGCCCAGTGACATAAGTGCCTGCCTGGCAAGTGCAAGGTCCTGAGTTCAATTCCCACTACAAAAAACAAAACAAAACAGGTGTGGTGGCACAGGCCTGTAATCCAAATTCTTAGAAGGCTAAGGCACAAGGATCATTGCAAATCTGAGGCCAGCCTGGGCTACAAAATGAGCTCAAGTCTAGGCTGAACTGCATAGTGAGCCCCTGTCTCAAAATGACACACACAAAATATCCAAAGCAACAAAACAGAATCCCTTTTTCTGATCAGGCATAGTGGTGGTGCGCACTTGTAATCTCAGCATTCAGGAGGGAGGTTGAGGCAGCAGGCTCGCTCTGAGTTCAGGGAAGCCTTGGCTACAAAATGAGTCCAAGATCAGCATGAGGTACGTAATGAAACCCTGTCTCAAAAAGACAAGAATAAGCCCCCAAAACATAAAATCCCTTTTCCTCTCTTCCCTTCCCTTCCCCCTCCCTCATTCCTCTTCCCATTTGAACATGTTCTTCCTACTTCCCAGTATCTGTCTCCATTTGCTCCTTACTTACCCTTCGTTCCTCACACAAGACAAGGTGAAATTTATACCTAGCTAGCTAGCTAAACATATAGATACAGATATAGATAGATTTAGCTGGAGACAGGGTCTGCTGTATATCAGGCTGGCCTCAAACTCACCGTATTGTCCAGGCTGCCCTTGAACTCACAGTGATCCTCCTGCCTCAGCTTCCAGAGTGCTGGCATTACAGGTATGTGCCACTATGCCTGGCCAGATGCCCATTTTTGGATTGGCTCGTTATCTTTGGGGAGTCCAGTTTTTTTGTTTTTGTTTTTGAGGCAGAATCCTACTATGTAGCCCAGGCTAACCTCCAACTCATGGCCATCTTCCTGCCTCATTTCCCAAAGTACTGGAATTACCGTTGTGCTTCACCACACCTAGAATAATTTCCTGAATTCTTATATAGTCTAGATATTAGTCCTTTAAAGAGTAGTTGGTAAAATTTTTTTCCCATTCTGCGGGTTATCTCTTCACTTTGTTGGTGGTTTCCTTTGCTCTGCATTTCCCTATAGTTTATAACTCAACTGGTACATTTAAAGATCTATTTAAAAGCTCTTGTATCAACAGCTGATACAATCTTTTTTTTTTTTTTTTTTTGGTCGGGGGTGAAATTTACCACCTTGCACTTGCCAGGCAAGCACTTACACCACTGAGCTAAATCCCCAGCCCCAGCTGGTACAATCTTTGTTCTGTTACTAGACAAGATCCAAAGAGGGTCTATGAAGTAATGTGGACCCTAACTCACTGCAGGTTGTAGGTTCTTTCCTACCCAGTTCTATCTCTAGTGGCTTTACCCAAGGTGGAAAGGGAAAGGATTTGCCCTAGATGGGACACTACAGCAGTGGGAGGCAGGACCAAGGAACGTTTACCTTGAGGTCACTTCGCCCATCCCTAGGCAACTTACCTGTGGGGCGAAAAGAGTTCCAATCAGCTACTCTCCCATCGCGATGCCACATTTGGGCGCCACCCCAGACAAAAGCTATATGTCTGCCCCCCACACCACGTGTCCAGCCGAGAAAGCCAGCTCCACAATGCTCATGCGGTTTCTCTCCACATTCTTAGAATAAAGGCCATTTTTACTTTATTTTCTCTCTCTCTTTAACCACGCCGAAATCCTATCAAAGCAGGAAGGTTTCTACATCATCAGTGTTCTACCTCCAAATTTCCTTCTGAACTGAGGAATGCAGTGTTCAGTATTTAGCATTCCCATTCTATTCAGAGACAGTTCAAAGATTCAATGAAACTTTGTTAAAGCAGGAAGAAAATTTGACAGTATGAAGTATACACAGTTCAGTCATCTGTATGATGAAGTTACTCGCAGGTTTCTCAGAGTTTTGCGAAAGTATTTAAAACCCTAAATAAACAGACTCTGTGATTATATTTTACTTATTTATTTTTTTTTATCGGTACCAGGGATCAAATTCACGACCAACCGCCTGCATGCAAGGCAGGAGCTTATGCCTCTGAGCTAAATCCCCAACCCCCAGACCCTGTAACTCTTGTTTCCCTGTCCCTTTAACAGTTGAGTCTTTCGGTTTGTTTTTTTGTTTTGTTTTTTGCACCTACCCTGGGGCTGTTTCGCCCCACTTTTTTCTTTTTTTTTTTGCCACCAGGATACAGCTCCATGACCTGATGGTTGCCAGGCAGACACTTGTGCCACTGAGCTATATCCCAGGACTTGGTTTTTCGTTTGTTCCTTTTGTTTTTTGGTACCAGGGATTGAGCTCCTGACCTTGCAGGCAGGTACTTATGCTGCTGAACTAAATCCCTGGCCCTCCCCCCACAGGTTCTCCCTATACAGTTTAGACTGGCCTTGAACTCACTTTACAGTACAGGCTGGCCTCTAACTCAAAGTAATCCTCCTGCCTCAGCCTTCTGAGAGTGCTGGGATTGCAGGCATTCACCACGATGCCAGGCCCCTTCCTTCTACTTGTAATAGCAGTTGATATTGATATTTAATTAGGCACTTAGGCGAACTCCTGCCCATTTTTCCCAGTTAACTCCTAGTAGCAAATACAACTCCCTCCTCATTCATGACTTTATCCCACGGCTGTACTAGGTATTAGGAATAAAACTGGGAAAAAGGCACAGATCTCTGCTTTTATGGAATTTACAGGCTTTTGGACGAGAGACAAGAATTTAAGTCAAAACAATTAAATTGGTGCCCCTAGAATTTTTTTCTTTTCCCTCTCCTTTCTCTGTGGCTTTCCATAGCAGTAGCCCTCTGGTAGGTAATTCATCACACCTTTTTTGGTGGGGAGGGAAGTAATCAGGGATCAAACTCACAGCCTCCAGCTTGCCAGGCAGGCACTTGTGACACCAAGGTAAATTCCCTGGCCAGCCCTATGGTAATTAAACTCTTGAGCTGTGAGTCAGAAGGCCTGAGTTCCATACTGGCTCTACAACTTGCAGCTGAGTGACCGAGTTGTCCAGCCTCTGTCTCATTTTCTTCATCTATAAAACGAAGATAATTATTATGAGTCCTTTTGAGGATTAAGGGTTTAACACAGACTCGTCTCATCATACTCAGTTAATGTCTGCCACAGTTATTCTTTTCTTTTGCTATTTTCTGTGTAGTTTTTTTTTTTTTAAATTGTTGCTGGGGTTTGGTTTTTCTCTTCTTGAGGCAGGATGTTGTGCTCAGGGGTTGTGAGGAGAACAATTAGAATCAGGACAAGGAGTTTATATTTTTATGGTGGTCACCCAGAGTTAACACCACACCAAAGACAGAATATTCAGCCAAGGGCCTGAATCCCACAGCAATGTCCCACATGAGTCCAGATGAAGACCCAGAGGTCATGACAATGCCTCCCTCGAGTCCAGCTAGCGGTCTAGAGCCCACAGGAAGGACTCACGCCGGTCTCTTTTATGGACCTGTGCTGGGAAGACCCAAAGGTCAGCAGTGGAAGCTAGAAAGTCTGTACTAGTGGGTGAAGGAGCTGTGCTGGTAGGTTGAGGGTTCTATGCTGGAGCCGAGAAGTCACACTCACAACAAGGACCAGGGCTGTCCTGAAAAGCACCATAGCCATCCTCAGCAACCCAGAGGCCCTGAGCTCCTCCTATGATAAGCACAGTCAAGTCCATGCCAGGCAGCCAGCATGATGAGTTCAGCCTGGAGACCAAGTGGCACATGTCTTCTCCCCCGGAGCCAGGAAGCAATGCTCGATGTGAGGACCAGAGCTTCCCCAGGGGAACCAGCAGCTCAAACAGCAACTCATATCAACATGTAGCTTCTCCTTCTCCACCTCTCTATTTATACTGCCAACTTTCCTCAGGTGAGACATCTAAGCTCAGCACCATGCTGATGTAATCCTGGTGGTGTTAAATTGACTATTACCAGTTTTTAATCCATAACACAGGATCTCACTAGATGGGCTGAGCTTTAACTCATGATGTAGCCCAGGCTGGCCTCAAATTTGGGGCAGTCCTCTGGCCTCAGCCTCCAGGAGTGCTGGAATTACAGGGATGAACGACCACGCCCAGTTTTGTGTGCCAATTCCCTACACTTTTTCTTTCTAAACTACCTTTTTTCAGGCAGTTTCTCCACCCTTATGAAAATGATGGAGAGAGCAATATAATGTTAGGGAATTTCTATTTTTTTTCCTGAATATTGGAGAGAAAGACTTTCTGTGTATAATTTTAGTAGATTCTTTAGGCCCAGCTTGGAGAGTCCCAATTGCCATTGTAAAGGTCTTGCTAACAAATTTGAATATGCATTTTTTTTTGTCTTTTTCGTTTTTTCTTATCGGTACCAGGGATCGAACTCACGACTGCCTGCTTACAAGGCAGGCGCTTATGCCGCTGAGCTAAATCCCCAGCCCCTTGAATATGCATTTTATAGGAACTCCTCCTTTGCCTGAAGGCAATTTTGTAATTTAGCATAACTTTGGAGGGGTATTATAACAACACACCTGCCACACAAAAGCCAGTTGAACAACAATTAGGTTATTGGAGGCCGCACTTAGCTATGAGGGTAAGATTAACTTGACATTAACCTTTGACAGTTTCTGTAGTTCTACAAGACTAGAAAGGCAGGTTGTGGAAACACAAAGTCCTGGGTTTAGGTGAGCTTTGAGGACACAGGTGCCATCTCTTTTTTTCTCTTCAGTACTAGTCACAACAAACCAGCATGCTCATTCCCTGGCATATGTAGCTGCTCCATCAACACTGCTGTGTGAAATTGAACAAGGTCCCTAATCCTTTCAAGATCAGCAGTAGATACCACACCCACTGGTAAAGTTTTGTGTCAGAATGCGAACTAAGGTCAGTAAAGCCTCACTCAGTGCCGCATACCTAGCCAGGTGTTGAGTAATTTTAGTTCTCATCCCCTTTCACTTTGTACGACTTCCTCTCCCCCCTCCCCCAGCTCAATCTGATCGTTTGTTTTTTGTTTGTTTCTTTTTGTTTTTCAAGACAGGGTCTCAGTGTATGTGAGAGTATTCTGGTGTACTTAGAGAAGCAAAAGGACAAAATAAACAGGTTTATGGAGTTGAGGACGTGGAAAGGAGCGTACAGCCCATGGCAGCTGGGCTGTCTCCTTGGACCAGACACAGAGGCAGAGGGTTCTATGGCCTCTGCTTGAAGTGGCCCATGGGGCGGACATTGATGATGTGTGGAGAACCCACTGGAACGCTCTGTGCGTGCAAACATGCAGGGGAGTTGCAATTAGGACTGAAGAAGCCGCGGGAAGTGGCCGGCATTCTCACTTTGGCCTTCCGCCATGTTAGACCACCGCCATAACTGTACCGTAATTTGTACTAGGGCGACAACCTTTCGGTACATAGTTCAGGATGGCCTTCAGCTCACTTGTGTAGCCCTTGTGGCAATCCTCCTGCCTCAGCTTGCTGAGTACTGGGGTTAGGGTTACCAGGATACCATGCCTAGCTCTTCATGTCATTAGAATCGGAGATGTTTCCGCTCTTCATGGCATCCCCACTGCTACAAGACCTTTATAGATAGTGAGAATTCAACATATTCATTCCTTCAGTCAATCGTTGGGTGCCTCCAGCCGACAAAAGCTTTAGCATTGGGAGACAACATGCACTTTTGGGAATCCTGAGAAACTAAATGCGACCAAAGCAAAAGTTTTGAGAAGGAAATACTGAGAAAGAAGGCTAGTGTATAGTGTAGCCGGTCTGAATTAGTTTTCAAAAGACTTTGTAGCTCTTCTAAGAATTTTGGACTTTATCCTGTAAACTAGAGGGTTGCCACTGAACCAAGAAACACCAGGAACTTCTCTTTTCATCTTAGAATGGTTTATTCTCAAATGTAAATGTACTTCAGAATCACCAGAGAGCACAGGGCCTGCCTGGCAAGCATGAAATTGTGAGTTTGCTTCTCGGAGCCAAAAAATAAACAAGCAAAAAAAACCACCTGAAAGCTACCAAGGCGGAGGCCATACAACAATGTAGCCAGTGCCTGGAATGATGCAGCCACAGGCCAAGGAGGACCTGTGGAAACGGAAGAGAAAGCAGGAATCATCCCTTGGAGCCCTCCGCAGAAGTGCCACCATCTTGATACCTGGATTTTGGACTTCTGGCTTCTAGAACTGTGAGGTTTGTTTTGTGTTCTTTTCTTTTTCTTTTTTTTTCTTTTTTTTTTTTGTACTTGGAATCAAACCCAAGGGCACTCCCCTACTGAAATACATCCCCACACCTTAAAAAAATAATTTTTTGTTCTTTTTGAGACAGTGTCTTGCTAAATGTCCCAGTTGGGATTCAAACTTGTGATTCTTCTGTCTTAATCTTCTGCTGGGATTATACTCATGTGCCACCAGGCCTGGATAATAAATTTGTTTTAAGTCAAAATAAAAAGTTCATGAAAAGGAGGCTTCCGTTCATAATGCCAAGGGTCCCAAGGCTTTTTTTTTTTTTTTTTTTTTTTTTTTTGTACTGGGAATCAAACTCAGGACCTTGTGCTTGCCAGGCAGGCATTTGTGCTGATGAGCTACACCCATGCATCTAAGACTTTTGGTTTGTTTGTTTGTTTTTTGGTACCAGTTATCAAACTCACAACCTTGTGGTTACACAGTAAGCACTTGAGCCAGAGCTAAATCCCTGACCTCCAAGACTTTATTTATTTCATGCATGTTTTCAGTACATCACAGTTATATGTATGTTTTTGTTTTCTTTTGCTTTTTGAGATCTCACTATTCAGTTCAGGCTGGCCTTGAACTCACTTTGTAGCCCAGGCTGGTCTGGAATTTGCAATGATCCCCTGCCTCAGCCTCCTGAGTGCTGACATTATAGGTGTGTGCCACCATGGCCAGCAGTGAAGTTATGTTTGCTTGCAGGATTGGCACATCTTTATAGCATATCTTGCTCATTTCTTATCCCTTTATACTCTGCTGCCCCATTTCCACCACACATTTGACCAGATTCTTACTTCTTTATTATTATTATTATTCTTTTTGAGACACTCTTGCTATGCAGTTCAGGCTGGCCTTGAGCTTACTCTGTAGCCCAGGCTGGTCTCAAATTTGCAATGATCCCCCTGCCTCAGCCTCCCGAGTGCTGGAATTATGTGAGTGTGCCACCATTCCTGGCTTAGTTTTGTCTTTTTGAGACAGAGTCTCACTATGCAGTTCAGCCTGGCCTTCAGCTCCCTCTGTAGCGCAGGCTGGTCTCAAACCCACAATGATCCTCCTGACGCAGTCTCTGAAGTGCTGGGATTACAGGCCTGTGCCACCATACCTGGCTAAGATTTATATTTAAACCAGTATTGTAGGGGCTGGGGATTTAGCTCAGTAGCATAAGTACCTGCCTTGCAAGCGCATGGTCATGAGTTAGATCTGATACCCATTAAAAGAAAAAAAACCAAAAAACTCACATTGTAGGTGATGATTCACATAAATATCTAGGCACCAAGATAGTATTTTTTTTTTTGTCTTTTTCCTTTTCATTGGTACCGGGGATCGAACTCACGACTGACTGGTTGCAAGGCAGGTGTTTATGCCACTGAACTAAATCCCCAGCTCCCCAAGATAGTGTTTTAAAGCAAGAAAAGCAATGCTGGGGTTGGTGGCTGAGGCCTGTAATCCTACCACTTTGAGAGGCTAAAGCAGAAGTATTTCAAAATGGAGTCAGCTTGAGCTACTTGGCAATTTAGTGAAATGCTGCCTCCAGATAAAATAAAGCATATGAAAGGGCTTGGATGTAGCTCAGTGGGAAGACATTGGGTTCAATTCCCAGTACCATACATACAAAAAAGAGACAGCCAGTAACCATTCAGGTGGGCAGCATCATAACTCTGGGGAGAGTTGGACCAGATCAAATAAGGCTTTTCCTACCTCCTCTAATCAATCTGCCTATTTTGGCCTGCCTCACACCAAGACCTTCAGCCTCTTCATGGAGAACTGGAAAGAGCCCACGAAAAGCTCCGTCCTGGGCCAGGCGTGGTGGTGCACACCTTTATTTCCAGCATTTGGGAGGATGAGACAGGAGGATCACTGCAAGGCCAGCCTGGGCTACACAGTGAGTTCTAAGCCAGCCTAAACTACCCTGACTCCATGCCAAAAAAACCAAAAAGCAAACAAAGAAACAAGCTCCATCCAAAGCCAGAGGCTGAAGGGAAGATGGGTTTGGTAGATACTGTATTTAGAATGACTGGGTGGAAGTATGTTGAAGGACAGTAGAAAAAGGGGGACAAAATGGCTTCAGACCTCACTTATTTTAATGGTATGCCATCTGGGTTAAGAGCCTGTGTCAGAAAGAATTCCTGTAAGGAGAAGTAAAAAGATACGGTTTGGTTGAGATTTGCTGAGTTTGAAGTGCTTCTGGGATATCCAAGTAGGGATGTTCAAAGTCAGCAGCTCAAAGAAAGATCTGGTGGAGGTACATGGATTCGAGAGTCATTAGCTAACAGACAGTAATGGGAATGAGTGAAATCATTGCAGGAGAGGAAATACAGAAGTCTGGAACAAAACCTCAAAGAACGGGTAAGGAAAAGTTGAAGAGTAAAAACTTGACATAACAGGAAAACCAGCTTTCAGAGTTCAAAAGGAGTGACAAACGGAATGTATACTGAGCTCAGCAATGGTGACTCTGAAGAGAGTGACTGGAGCTACAGGTGCAGTACCAGATGGCAGTGGATTGAGCAGTGGGAGATGGAGGTTGGAGACTGCTGGCACAGGCATTTTCAGGCTGATGGGCCAAGAATGGAGTCTTATGGTCATAATAGAATAATCTGAGGGATTTTGTTGTTGGGACGTTTTTTTAAATTTGTTTTTGCTTTGGGAGGCAAGGTCTCCCTACCAAATCCAGGCTGTCCTCGAACTCACAGCAACCCTCCTTCATCAGCCTCGGGGCTGGAGTACAGGTGTGAGCCACAAAACCCAGCTGTTGCTGAGTTGTTCTTTGTTTCTATGCTCACAGAAGAGTGGAGACAAAGTACAGCCATATAGGAAGTAAAAAAAAAAAAAAAAAAAAAACTGACTGAGAGGCACAGGATAGAATCTAACGGATAGACATCAGAATTATTCTTCAAACAGGAGGGGTCTATGTCTAGTCTATACGTGGATGGAAGGAGGAAAAGATTGGCTGGTTGGGGAGCTTCCTGTTGGGTAGCTCTCCGTGCTCCTCTTGAAGCTGAAGAACAGGCCATGAATAAGAGTTTGTTGAATGGATAAATGAACATTTTTCCTCAGCCAAAATCAAGGGTTAGTAGGGGGACAGAAGTGTTTGTCGTATTTTACGCAAAAGCACGGTGGGAAGCAGGTAGACACTCAAACTTTTAACATTAGAGATGAGGCTGAGAGGAAGTGGGATGTTCCTCTAAACGCGGAGGCTACTGCATTCGACTGGCAACGCAAGTTTTTTTTCCAGAGCCTCTTGCTGGGGTTTTGATATAGGCTCTCTCTTCCATGTCTAGTCCTTTTGCCTGCCACAGCCTACGGCTTATGTCTAAGGCCTGGAGACTCGTGGTCCTCGCGGAGGACCAGCTGGAAGCCATTTTGATTATGTTCCACCACAGAAGGAGGACAATACAGCCCCGCCCAGAGCCAGGCGCGCCCCCGCGACAGGCCGAGTGCGCGTGTCCGCGCAACTTCCCGCCGGCCAGGCGGGCACCTAGCCCAGGAGGCGGCAGTGCGGGGCGGAGGGGGGGGCGGGTTTCGGGTGGTTATGTAAGCGTTGCGCGCTCCCGCGAGGAGGCAACCAATAGAAAGTCTCGCCAGATCGTGCTCGCGCACGCGGGGTGGGGGCAAGAAGCGTACGACGTGCGCGCGCCCTCTCCCTGGGCCACCGCTGCCGCCTCCTTCTGCCTCCTGGTGCTGCTTGTGTGCTCCTTCGGCGGACCTGGTACCTCTTTTGTGAAGCGGCAGCTAAGAAGACTGGCGCTCGCTATGGCCGATGAAAAGCCTAAGGTGAACTCCATGCCGCCTTCTGTCTTCAGCTCGCGACAGGCAACGGACGGGGCTAGGGTCCGGCCGGGTCCCGCCCCGGGCTCCCCGCGCCTTCTCGGGCCCCCCACGGGCGGCCACGGCTCAGGCCCGGGCGCTCCGCGCCATTTTACTCCCTCCCTCTCTTCCTCCCTCCCGCGCGGAGGAGGTCAGCCGCCCCCCTCTCCACCGCTCCCCCCCCCCCCAGCCTCCGAGTGCGCGCGGCGCGAGGCGAGCGGCAGATCGCGGGCTCCCGCTGCCCACCGGCTCTGCGCGGGCTTCTCTGCCAGGCGCCGGCGCGCGATAGGAGAGCGTTGGGCGCGCGGTGCGTGGGCCCCGAGGCTGCGCGGCGTCGGCGGTGGCGGGAGTCCCCACGGCCCAGGCTTCCCTCAGGCTGGGGGCCGCGGCGACCGGGCGACGGCTCGCGGCAAATCAATGGGCTGCTGCGGGGCTCGAGGCGGATGCCCGCGCACAGTCAGGCTCAGAGCTTGGGGATTCCCGGGAAGTGTTTCCACTTTAAGGGCCTCGGGGACCTGAGGGGGGAGGGTCAGCGGCCCTTCCTCAGGTGCCAGCGCCCCTAGAACCGGGGGGTACCTTGTAGTTTCAGGGAGTTGGAGCCTCAGATATGCGACCTTAGACTTGGTGGAACAGAACTTCTGAGCGCGGGTTTTGAGGTACCAGGAGGCTTCCTGTGAGGATGGAAACGTGCGTCTGAGAGGCAAAAGGAACTTGCTCCTTTGGGGTGCATTGACACCGCCTCTGCTTTCCGAAGTGGTTTAGGGGCTGCAAGATTCCTTTCACACTAGATTTTGGTGAACTTCGGGTTGAGTTGAAATCTACCAGGAAGACATAGAAGAAAACAGTGAATTCTACTCATGACAACAAAGGGAAGGGAATATAAGACCGCATAACTTAAAGTAAAAGGAAATGAAGTTGCTAATAGGTTCGAACATTAATCGTGGTCGTGGTTCTCAGTTAGGGATGCTCCTAAGAGGATCATTCGTGTGTGTGTGTGTGTGTGTGTGTGTGTGTGTTTAACGCGAATATTGAATTTGTTATGGGGCTTAATTTGGTAACTTTATCAAGAGTCTTGTAATATGTGAATTGCAAGCTCATTTTTCCCCCTCGCCTCTTGCACTGTTTCAGCAGTTATCCTTTAAGTGCTTCCCAAAGAAAAAGACATTTTTATCTATTAGGATATATTGTCAGTGATTGAATATACCACTTAAAACAATTCAGTCTCAAGATAACGATGCAATAAATTGGGAGCCATCACTTAAAATCTGTTACCTTTGATAGTGTGTTACTGTTTCTGTCAGCTACCTAGTACTATTGCAGGGTACCTCTCATACTGACTTCAGTGACTGAAAACAGCTGTTTGCTGTTTTATCATAGGGAATGAAACCTGTTAATTTGTGCACCAGTTTGGGCTGCTGCTGCTTTAAAAGGCGCCTGGTTTTCACATTTTCCAACTTACACTTTTTTCTTTCAACAGGAAGGAGTCAAGACTGAGAACAACGACCATATTAATTTGAAGGTGGCGGGGCAGGATGGTTCTGTGGTGCAGTTTAAAATTAAGAGGCATACACCACTTAGTAAACTAATGAAAGCCTATTGTGAACGACAGGTGAGGAATTGATGTGTGCAATTTAATTTAATACATTTCAAAAAACAGTTTCCTTGAGCCTAGAAACTAAGGGAGCGAAATATTACAATAACTTTCTGATAGGATGAACATGCATGTATGTCCTTGGTATATCAGCTTTTATTATGTGTTTCATGTATTGATTCCTCATGAAAATTCTGAGTTTGGTTAATATTACTTAGGACTATACTATACTGGAAATGTATCGGATTGTAGCACAGCCTTGTTTGGTCCTCAAGGGAATGTAATTTTACTTGTAAGAAAACCAGTGAACTTGATGAATTTTTCTCAGGCTTATTTATTTATTTGGTACCGGGGATTGAACTCACGACCTTGTGCTTGCTAGGAAGGTGCTTATGTTACTGAGCTAAATCCCCAACTCCAGGCTTATTTTTTAAGTTAGTTGATTGATCGATTGATTGATTGGTTTGAGACAGGATCTTATCACTGTATAGTCCACGCTGGGCATTAAATTTAGGTTGGCCTTGAATAGTTGGCTGTCCTCTTGCTTCAGCCTCCAAAGTGTTGGGTTTACAAGTGTATACCACCACACCTCACATTCTTTTTTTTTTTTTTCCCCCAGTGGTTGGGGAGGTAGCTTTGAGAGAGGATCTTGCTGTGTAGTTCTTACTGTGTGGCTGCCCTCCAACTCAAGGCCATCTACCTGCCTCAGCCTCTCAAGTGCTGGGATTAGAGGCCTGCACTACCATACCCCATGTTTTTATTTATTTATTTTTAAACACTATGCATGGTGGCACAGGCCTCATCTCAGCATCTGGGTAGTTGAGGTACCATTGCAAATTCAAGGCTGGTGTGGGTAATTTAGCCAGATCCTGTTTCAAAGTAAATAGAAAAGGACCAGGAATGTAGCTCAATGAGAGCACTTGCCTGCCATGCAAGAGGCCCTGGGATGATCCCTAATACCATGAAATACTTTTTGTTTTCTTTTCTTCTTTTTTTTTTTCTTTTTTCTTTTTATCGGTAACGGGGATCGAACTCATGACCGCCTGCTTGCAAGGCAGGTGCTTATGCCACTGAGCTAAATTCCCAGCCCACTTTTTGTTTTCTTTAGAGACAGCCTCATTGTGCAGTCCAGGCAGGACTTGGATGCATGATCCTCCTGCCTCAGCCTCTTGAGTCCTGGGATTCCAAGCATAAGCCAACACACCGGGATTTTATAATTGTTTCTATTTGTGATATTGGAGATCAAATCCAGTGTTACACAGGTTAGGCCTAGTGTGGATTTTGCTGCAGAGCCACAATGCTCATTCCAGAGCCAAAAAAATCAGTAATTGTGAGCCAAGCCTAAACATTGTATTAAGTGTACATTTGTATTTTACTCAGAAAAACACTGTATAGACATTAAGGAAAGGAAATAGAGGAAATTTCTCCTGTTTATTTTCTGTGTGTTAGGAGTTGAGCCATGACCTTCATGATCTTCCCGCCTTAGTTTTACATGGTGCTGGGATTACTGGTATACCCCATCGTGATCAGCCATGCCAACCTCCCTACTCCATTGAACCTAGATCTTTGTACTGCTACATGCCATTTATTCATTTATGGAAGTGGTGGTAGCACTGAGCCTTATCCCCGTTGTTGTTATTTTGAGGCATAGTCTTGCTAAAACATTGCTGGGGCGGAATATGAATCTGAAGTACCCTCAGCTCAGCCTCTCAAAGGGTGTTGGGATTACAGGCATGTGTATCTTAGACTGGGTTTAAAGATACAGTGGGGCCCAGGCTGGCCTCAAATTTACAACACTCCTGCCTCAGTCTCCTGAATGCTGAGATTACAGGCGTTTGCCACCATACCCAGTTTAATATTTTGTAGTTTTGTCTAATATTCATTAGATGCCTACCATGTGAAGCGTATTGTACTAGGAGCCAGAAGACAAAAATCCTGCGCATTCTATGCATTCCAGATTGTCTTTAGGAGATTGTCCTATAAAAATGAGTTAACAGTATGTTGGCCTTTAACCAGCCATAATTCCAACACTGAGAGGCTGAGGCAGGAAGAGTACAGCTTTGAGCTCTTCCTCCTGGGCAGTTTATTCATTTTTTTTCCACAGCAAGGTTTTGTTAAAGGTAGAGAAAGAAATAGGTTCTGCGGAGTGAGTTAGGACCAGGTAAAAATAGGAAAAGAGGTGCACCCTATTGCGTGAGGAAGACCCACTATGTAAGCGAGAGCACTGGCCTGGGCAGTTTAGTGAATTGGCAAGACCATGTCTCAGAATAGAAAATGGGAGGCAGCTCAGTGGGAAGGCCCTGGGTTCGATCCCTTGTATCATTAAAAATTAAAAGGATTTGGAATGTAACTCGGTGAAGAGGCCCTGGGTTAAATTGCCAGTATTGCCAAAAAAGAAAAGTTAAAAGCTGGGCATGGTGGTGCACTCCCAGTGTAATCCTGGCATTCTGAGACTGAAGTGGAAGGATCTTTGAGAGTTTCAGAACACTCTGAGCTAAAGTGAGCTCAAGGCCAGCCTGAAATGCATAGTTAGTTAGACCTTGTTTCTTTCTCTTGTTTTTTTTTTTTTTTTAATGGGTACCTGGGATGGAACTCATGACCACATGCTTGCAAAGTAGGTGTTTATGCCACTGAGCTAAATCCCAGGCCCCAGTTAGACCTTGTTTCAAAAAGACAGAAAGAAAGGTATCTGCCAGTCATAGTGACACATATCTATAATCTCAACATTTAGAATGTTGAGGTAGAATTGCCAGGTGTTTTAGGCCAACCTGAACTACATAGTGAGACCATATCTCAAAAAAAAATTAAAAAATCGGAATCAGCCTGCGGATGTAGTTCAGTTAAGTGCCTGCTTGGCAAGTGCAAGGTTCTGCTTGATTCCCTATACCAAAAAAAGAAATGTGGGTGTCTTTTTTTTTTTTTTCTTTTGGTCTTTGAGACAGGGTCTCACAGTTCAGTTCAGGCTGGCCTTGAGTTCACTTTGTAGTCCAGGCTGGTCTGGAACTCAGAACGATCATTCTGTCTCGGCTTCCCCAGTGCTGGGATTACAGGTATGTGCCACCACACCCAACTAGTAGATTCCAATTTTAAAGATTATGTGTGTAACCTCAGCCTTTGGAAGGCTGAGGCAGGAGGATTGCCTTGAGTTTGAGGTCAGCCTGGATCACACAGGGAGACACTGTCTCAAAAACCAGAAAACCTCAGGAGCTTGCACTTGCTAGACAAGCGCTGGTGCCGCTGAGCTAAACCCCCGGCTGGTTGATTTGTAAATAAGTTTTGTTTTGCTTTGCTTTTGTTTTGTTTTGTCTTTGAGACAGGGTCTCACTATGTAGTTCTTTGGGGGTTTTTTTTGGTACCAGCAATCGAACTCATGACTTCACACTTGCCAGGCAGGCACTTAAGCTGCTGAGCTAAATTCCCCACTATGTAGTTTTGACTGGTGTTAAACTCACTTTGTAGCACAGACTGGCTTTGAACTCACAGCAATCCTTCTGTCTCTGCTTCCTAAGTGCTAGGATTGCAGGCATATGCCACCACACCAGGTATAAATAAGTTTCCAGTGTGGATTTATCCTGGCTCTTTTATAGAGTGGTGGGTGCTTTTCTTTTTTCTTTCTTTTTTTTTTTTTTTATGGGTACCAGGGATGGAACTCACGACTGCCTGCTTACAAGGCAGGCACTTATGCCGCTGAGCTAAATCCCCAGCCCCAGTGGGTGCTTTCTGAGAGCACAGAATTTTATGGATTTAGATCAGCTCCTTTTGTGAAATGAAAAAACAAGGGCCTAAAGGAATTTCCTAAGTCTCAGGGAAGAGGCAGAGCTGAGTCAGCAATGAGATTTGTACTGTAGGGGAGCCCAAGTTCTGGTTTATATAATCCTAAAAGAACATTTTTTTGAACTTTATCTCTTGTCAGTCCAAAAGCAAGTAGAGAACTTCTTTGATAAGGAAAATCATAAAGAGGAGTAAAACTATCTGACAGAGTAGTTATGAGAAACTAAAGGAAAATGATGACTGTAAGTGATTTAACTGGAAGATATTTCTTGTTGGGGCTTTAAACATTCTATTTATATTGCTCTTTCCGGCATTCTGTATGCCTTTTCAGTTCTCTGAAATACAAGTGGCTATAAAGGAGTACAACTTTTTTTTGTCTTTTTGAGCCAAGATTTCGCCAGTAGTTGAGGCCGCCTTGAACTCATTTTGTAGCCCAGGTTGGTCTTGAAGGCAGTGCTATCCGCCTACCTGAGTGTCTCCTGCCTCAGTCTCTGAAATACTGGGATGATAAGGGAGCGCCACCATGCCCAGCATTTTTTAAATTTCTGTTTTAAATGACCACCATTGAGTATACCAGTGGATGTAGTGAAGGCAGGATCCAGGATACAGAAGGTATGTGTTGGGTTACGACCCAGATTCTGGCTGTGTAGTTCAGGCTGGCCTTGAACTGGAGTTTATCTTTCTGTCTCCATCTCTCAAGTGCTGGGGTTACATGGGTGTCCCACCATGCCTGATACTGCTTAGTGTTTGGTGAAGCAGGAATCCAGTATGGAGTGTTTTGTTTGCAAATTTATAATATTCAACAAGGAATGGCGTGGCATTGAATGTTGCTTTCTATAACCACAAATTGAGTTTGAATGTTACAGATAATGAATTAAAAATTATAGGTGTCACCTGCCTGGTAGGAATGCTTATATTCGAGGAAGACAAGGCATCGTCTAGAAGTGGTGGCAAGCACTTGTGCTAGGGTTTTAAAGGAAGGCAGTATGATCTTGTTACGCATAGATTTTAAAGCAGATTTAGTGACACCTTGTTAAAGTCAGGGTAAACAAGCGTCACACTAATGTTCACTTTGCCTACAGGGGATCCAACCCAAAGGCACTATCATTGAGCTACACTGCTAACCCTTTATTTTGCCACAGGTTCTCCTTTGTTGCCCAAGATACGTAGGAATTTGGGATCTTCGTGCTTTAATCTTCTGAGTAGCTGGGGTTATAGAAATAGCTCCTGTGATTTGCTACAAATGTTTATTAATGAGTACTTTTAATATCTTTAATATGAGGAATGCAGTTTAAATTTTCTTAGTATCATTAATAATTATGGAAGTGGGTAACACAATCTAGTGCTTGTAATTTGAACCTGATACAGGAGTGACTGTAATTTATTCACAATGTAAATCCAACGGTACTTTATTTTCCTGTCTGTTCTTCTTTCTGCTATCAGTGCCAACATCTTTGCTTCCCTTCCCCTTACCTTACCTTTTTGTCCGGTAAGTAATGCTCCATGAGTAAAACAGTTGAATCCCTTTTAGAGTAGAGGCATGTTTGGGTCCTTTTGTCATCTAGTGTGAATGATGGTGAGATTTTGAAGTCATTCCACTTCTTTCCTTTTAGGGTGATACTGGGAGTGGAGCATAGTCTTTGTGTTGAGCTATATCCCCAACCCTTCTTACTTGGCGGCATTGTTGCTCGGTTCTCCATGCTGGACTTGAATTTGCCATCTTGCCTCAGCCTCTGAAAAGTGTTGGAATTACCAACTGTTCTGCCCAAATTACAAGTGTTTTTAAGTATAGTTACTCTCTTCTGGTGGAAGTGATTTTTGGAGAGGTGTTGTTTTGAGACAGGCTCTTACTATGTAGTGCAGTCTGGCCTGGAACTTGTAATTTTCTTGCCTTAGCCTCCGAAGTGCTGGGGTTACAGGTGTGCACTTCCTAGCCCTGTAGGTAGAAGGTATATATCAAGGGTTAGGACAAATTCATTGCCTAGGCTCTTCTAGAATTGTGCTTTGAGTGAGAGACATGGGCTTGCATAGTAGTATGGGCTATCTATATAGAAATGAAACTCCTTTTTCATTACTACCACCCTCAAAAACCCTTTTTGTGACCTTCAGTTATCATTGTTAAGCCTGTGATGGATCCCTGACCTTTTTATTTTGTCTTTTTGAAACAGTCTCACTATACAGTTGAGGCTGGTCTTGGGCTCACTTGTAACCCAGGCTGTTCTTAAACTCACAGTGATTTTCCTGCCCCAGCCTCCCAAGTGCTAACCAGCTGACCTCCTTTTTGTAAAGGTTTCAATGTGCATTTTATTTCTGCTCGGTGTGGTAGTTCCTGCCTGTAATCCCAGAACCCACTATGTAACCTAGGCTGGTCTGGACCTCACAGCAGTACTCCTGCCTCAGCCTTCTGAGTATTGGGATTTTTGTACCAAGGATTGAACTCACAACCCTGTGCTTGTCAGGCAGGTACTTATGCTACTCAGCTAAATCCCCAGCCAAAATACATTGTATTTTGAGACAAGAGTCTCGTTCATTGGCGAGGTAGGACTTGAATTTAATCTGCTTCAGTGTAGGGGTCATAGGTGACCACCACCATCCCTGGCTAGCATGCTGTATTTTATTACTTTTATCTATTGTTTTTTTCTTGAGACAGGGTCTGGCTATGCTGTTCGGGCTGGCCTTGGGCTCCCTTTGTAGCCTAGGCTGGTCTTGAACTCTTTTTGTCTTTTTCGTTTTTATTGGTACCGGGGATCGAACTCACGACTGCCTGCTTCCAAGGCAGGTGCTTATGCCACTGAGCTAAACTTCCAGCCCCTGGTGTTGAACTCTTGCAAGGATCCTCCTACCTTACTCTTCCGGGTGCTGGGATTACAGGAGTGTGCCACCATGCCCCGCTGTTAATTTTTTTTAAGTTTTTGTTTTTTTGGTTCTGGGGATGGAACTCAGAGCCTTGCGCTTGCCAGGCAGGCACCTACACCGCTGAACTAAATCCCCATCACATGCTGTATTTTAAAAGAAAATTAAGCATCACCTCCTCTTCCAGTCTTTTTTTTTTTTTTTTTTTTTGTCTTTTTCTTTTTTATCGATACTGGGGATCGAACTCACGACTGCCTGCTTGCAAGCCTGGCACTTATGCTGCTGTGCTAAAACCCCAGCCCCTCCTCTCCCAGTCTTTATCCACGTAGATATACTAACATTGTATGGTGGTTTATTTAAATGCTTGTTGATATACTCATGGTTCAGTATACATATAGTTTCATCTAAATGCTGTTCTTGTTGTTTATATGCTGCTTACTGTCTTTAAACTCTTTAGGGTTTGTCAATGAGGCAGATCAGATTCCGATTTGATGGACAGCCAATCAATGAAACAGACACACCTGCACAGGTAAAAATTTTCTAATTTGATAATTATTTAAACCACTTTCATTATGAATTTGTTACCTTATTTTCTTTCGAGTCTAGTGCTCACTGTATAGTAGTGGTTCTCCTCAGAGCTAGGGTTGCTGGTGTTTGCCACCATGCCTGGCTAGTTCTTACGGAATTGGAAGCTAAATACTGCCAAAGGAGATTTTTTTTTTTTCCTTTGTATTGGTACCGGGGATCGAACTCACGACTGCCTGCTTGCAAGGCAGGCGCTTATGCCGCTGAGCTAAATCTCCAGCCCCAAAAGGAGATGTTTTTAAAAATGGGAATGAATGTAGGAAATGCTAAAGGATTTATTTGTTTTGATTTTTGGGATAGCTGTGTAGTTCAGGCCACCTTTTGAATTCTAGCTCAGGGACTTAAAAATCCTCCTGCCTCACCCTTTTTATTGTTGGTGTTACAGATATATGCTGTTTTAGCTGTTTATTTTATTTTTTTGTCTTCTTTGTTTTTATCGGTACCAGGGATCGAATTCACGACCGCACACTTGCAAGGAAGGCGCTTATGCTGCTGAGCTAAATCCCCAGCCCCCGCTAGCTGTTTTGTTTTGTTTTTGCTCCTTTTGAGACAGGGTCTTGCTGTGCAGTTCAGGTTGGCCTTGAGCTCACTGTAGCCCAGGCTAGTCTCAAGTTTGCCAGGGTCCTCCTGCCTCAGCCTCCCTAGTGCTGGGGTTGCAGCACTTGGCTTATTTTTCATGTTGAGTCAGTTTCTATCTAAGTTTCCCAGGACACTTTGAACTTCATATCATCCTGCCTCATCCTCTTGAGTAGCACCGGTAGCTTTTTTTGTTCGTTTTTGTTTTGAGAGATTCTCCCTGTGTAGTACAGGCTGATCTCAAACTCTCAGTGTCCCTTCTGCGTTAGCCTCTGGAGTGCTGACATTGCGGGTGTGTACTACCATGCCTGGCAAGGAGAGCTTTTGATAAGTGACTCTGCAAACCCTGAGAATAGCCAAGCAGGCACATAATCCCAGCCATTCAAGGGCTAAAGCAGAATAGAGAGTTTGAGCCCAGATTAGTCTCCCTGGGAAGTTGAAGACCAACTTGGGTTACATAGTGAGAGCCTATCTCAAGAGGACACCACATTTGGGCTGGGGATTTATTTTCAGCAGCATAAGCACCTGCCTTGCAAGCAGGCAATCGTGAGTTCTATCCCGGGTACAGATACAAAAAAAAAAAGATGGCCTTTGATTCCTTAAGATTATGTATCACTTCAGTTTATTCTGATACTTCATATGGTTTTGGGTGGGCAATCATGTATGGTAGAGGCTTTTTTACCCTCTCCTACTTGAAGATTTACAGACTAAGGTTGGAGATATAGCTTAGTGGTATAAATGCCTGCCTGGTAAGTGCCAGATTGTGAGTTTGATCCCTTGTATAAAAAAAAAATCGACCATGCCTGGCTGGATTTATTTAAATTGTTGTTTTATTTTGAGCTATCCTATTGTTCAGTATGTGGCCTAAGTTGGCCTTGAATTTGTGGCAGTCTTGCCTCAGCCTATTGAGTGATACAATTATAGGCTTGCATCAGTGTGCCTGGCTAGATCTTTGATACTTACGAATTTGATTTATCCACCATTAAAAATTAGGAAGACATTACATATGACATGTTACACATCCAGATGTTTTGTTAATAATCTTTGAAGATTTGACTGTGAGATTTCCAGGGAAGGATAGTGAAATTTCCATTTATGAAACTCCATGAAGCAGTTGCATCTTCCAGCCACAAGGAGGTGCTACATTCTCTTAATAAATAGAAGGAAAATGGTTTGTTTTGAAGGCAATTAAAATTTGACAGGAAAAAATTAACATTTCCTCTGAGTATGGTTGTACATACCTATATTCCCACCACTTAGGATTCTGAGGGAAGAGAGTCTCTTCAAGAGCAGCCTGTACTTATTTAACACGGGTCCTAAACCATGGTTTGTGTTTTTTTTAAATAAGGCCCTATTAAAATGTCAGGCTACCTTTGAATTTAGGTTGTTAGTTATTTGTCTTTATTTTCAGTACCAATGATCCAACTCATGACCTACCACTTGACAGATAGGTGCTTGTGCTTCTGAGCTAAATCCTTGGCCCTTATTTGTCTTTTTGAGACAATTTGTAGTCTGGCCTTCAACTCACTTTGTAGCCAAGGCTATCTTCCATTTTGCAGTGATCTTCCTGCCTCTGCCTCCTGAGTGCTATGGGATTACAGGCATATGCCACCACAACTAACTTGTCTTTGAGTTTAGGATCCTCTTGTCTCAACCTCCCAGAATGTTGGAGTTACAGGCTTATCTAATTATATGCAGTTTAATTTAGAATTCCATTCATGAGGTTAGAGTGGATTTATTTACTTATATTTGAGATAGGATCTTGCTGTGTAGTTCAGACCATCCTTGTACTTATTGTGTAGCCCAGGTTGGCCTTGAACTCACATAGTTCCTCCTACCTCAGCCTTCCAATCTCTAGGATTAAGGCTAGTGCCACCATGCCCTGGCCAGAATGGATTTGTTTTAGAATCTCACCACCTGTTTTTAGTTTTGGTTGGAGTGGGGGAGTTGTCTGGGATTGAACTTGGCTTTTAATACTGAGTTATATTGTCAGTTCTGTAAATTTGAGAATCGGGGCTGGGGATTTAGCTCAGTGGCATAAACGCCTGCCTTGCAACTGTATAGTCGTGAGTTCGATCCCTGGTACCGATAAAAAAAAAAAAAAAAAAGACCAAAAAAAATTTTACATTTGAGAATCGCACTAAGTTGTCCAGGTGAGACTTTAATTTGTACTCTTCCTACTTCCATCATGGAATGCTGAGATTACAGGTGTGTGTCCTGTGCTTGGCTTTGTGATCTATTCTAGTCCAGATAAATTCCCTGGACTGGGCTTGAACTTGGAATCCTCTTTTCTGAGCTGTTTGTAGTACTGGGATTACAAGTACGCCACCACATCCACCTTTTTATTCCCTTATGTCTTCCTTCTGTCCTTTTTTGCCCCCAGCGCTGGGGATTGTACCCAGTGTTTCTGCATGTTAGGCAAGCACTCTACAAATTAGCTACACCTCCAGTAATCTGTTTTCTAAAAGATTTTTTTAGTATGTGACAGCATTTATTGTGGGGAGCTGGTAAGTGTATATGACACAATTTAATTTATTTTTTATTTATTTAGCTTCATTTTCCCTTGTCTACCCACTCACAGTTCTTTTATAAAGTTTTATTTTGAGCCAGGCATAATGGCCATGCCTGTAATCCTAGCACTCTGGAGACTGAGAGGGAGGATTGCCATGAGTTTGAGGCCAGACTGTGCTTTATAGCAAGACTGGCTCAATAAACCAAAAAGAAAAAAGTTCTAATTTTTTAATTTTAAGGCAGGATCTCACTAATTTGCCCAGTCTGGCATTGAACTGTCAAACCTCCTGCCTCATCTTCTTAAATAGTAGAGTTTACAGACCTAGTATCTGTGTTTTGTTTTGGTACGGGGATTGAACTCTCGACCTTGGGCTTGACAGGCAGACAGAGCTAAATCCCCAGCCCGACCTAGTATTTGTTTTGTTATGTTTTTTCTTTTTCCTTTTTATCGGTACCAGGGATCGAACTCATGACTGCCTCCTTTCAAGGCAGGCGCTTATGCGTCTGAGCTAAACCCTCAGCCCCTGACCTAGTATTTGTTAAATACTAGAATTTTTATTAAATTTGAAAGTTCTAGGATTTCCTTTTATCTTTTTTTTCCCCCCTGGACAGGGTCTCAAGTTTAGCCTGGCCTTGAGCTCACTTTGTTTTTTTTGTTTTTTTTTTTTTTACTGGTACCAGGGATGGAACTCATGACCACATGCTTGCAAGGAAGGCGCTTATGCCGCTAAGCTAAATCCCCAGCCCCTTGAGTTCACTTTGTAGCCCAGAGTGGCCTCAAACTCAAAACGATCCTCCCAAGTGCTGGAATTATAGGCGTGTGGCACCATGCCCGTCTAAAAATGTTTGTTTTGTTTTGTTTTGTTTTGTTTTTTGTCTTTTTGAGACAGGGTCTCGCTATGCAGTTCAGGCTGGCCTTGAACTCACTTTGTAGCCCAGGATGGTCTTGAGCTCGCAACGATACTCCTGCCTTAGCCTCCCAAGTGCTAGGATTACAGGTGTGAGCCCTCACGCCCCGCTTAAAAATATTTTTTTTTCTTTTTAGCAATGTAATATTTCCAGAGTTTTGTTAAAGGGTTTCCTTTCCTAGATTCATTTAATTTCTCATAACTGAATTCTGTTCATATGGGTTTTTTTTTTTTTTTTTTTTTTTTTTTTTTTTTTTTTTGGTCTTTTGCAGACAGGTGTTGCTATGCGGTTCAGGCTGGCCTTGAACTTACTTTGTAGCCCAGGCTGGTCTTGAATTTGCAATGATTCTCCTGTTTCAGCCTCTTCAATGCTGGGATTACAGGCATATGCCACCATGCCTGGCTTGTTTTATCATTTTATAGAAGTGAGAAATGGAGATTTGTGATTTTCTTTTTTTTTTTTTTTTTTTTAAATTTATTGCCTTCACCCTATTTTCAGTATATTTACACTCAAGGGAAGGCGTCTCCTTATTTGTAATACTAGTTTGTAGCATAAAAGGTTGTTTTAATATAGGGTGTGGTGGCATATATTTATAACCCTACTGTTTTGGAGGCCGAGGAGCGCTGCAAGTTCAAATCTAAACTACGTAATGAGACCCTGTCTTGACAAGACAAAACCCAAAGGTATCGGTAAAACTGATGTGCAAAAGTGTTGATGTATGGGTCAAGGCTTTTTTGCTGTGTACATGGTGGTTTTATGTTTACTGTGTGCATAGTGAACCTAGTAAAACTAGTTTCTTTAAACAAGTATACATGTCTATGATAAAGTAGCTCAGAACCCCTGGAGTCAGTTGTGTTGCATGCCTGTAATCTCCACTAGTGTACTTAGCATACTGGAGAGTTCAAGGCTAGCTCACCCAATTTAATAAGACTGTCTCAAAATAAAGAGCTGGATATGGTGACTCATGTCTGTAAACCCAGCACTCTTTGAGACGCTGAGCAAATAGAATTGACTTTTTTTTTTTTTTTTTTGTACCAGGGATTGAACTCAAGACTTCTGGGGCTGGGGATTTAGCTCAGCGGCATAAGCACCTGCCTTGCAAGCAGGTGGTCGTGAGTTCGATCCCTGGTACCGATAAAAATGAAAAAAGACCAAAAAAAAAAAAAAGACTTCTCGCTTGCTAGGCATGTGCTTACACAGCGCTGAGCTAAATCCCTGGTTCTTGAACAAACAGAAATGAAAGATTGAGCCCACTGCATAATGAATTAGGATGATCCAGCCTCAGAATAGAAGTGGAGGTGCTGGAAACATAGCTCAGTGCAAGGTTGCAATGCTCAATTCCCAGCACTGCAAAATAAATATCACTCCTTTTCTATATCCCCACCATTGATGCATAGCTGTAAATGTGCTGTATATAAACTAAAGCACAGTGTAATCATTTAAGCTGTTTGCTTGGTTTTTAAATTGGTTTTAGCCTAGTAACATTTTTTTAAAAATTTTGAACCAGAAAAGAAAAATGATGAAACAATTTCAAAACAAAATAACAAAATAAGAGAGTAACAGTGGTTAATATATTGCATATTATTATCTTCAAAGTGGTTGCTTAGTTTTTTTTTTTTTTTAAGTAGTGTTGCTTTGTAGTCTAGGCTGGCCTTGAACTCTCACTATATAACCCAGGCTGATCTCAAACTGGCAATCCTCCTGCCTCAGCCTCATAAGTGCAAGAACTGCAGATGTGTGCCACCACGCCCAGCTAGTTTAATACTATCCTTAGGAATATTTATGACAAAAAAAAAGGAATATTTATTTCTGCACATGTAAATATACGTAATTGCATGGTGTTTAAAAATGTATGTTTTTTTTCTTTGGTTTCAGTTTCTGATCTTTAGTTAAATAAATCTTATGGATACTCCAAGGAACGTGCAGTAGAATCTTTCCTTGTGAACATAATGATTCCAGAAATAGTTTTATAATCCAAAGCACTCGCATAGCAAAGCAAATCTCCCCACGAGAAATAATGAAAATTCAGGTGATTTCTCCCATAACACAAAAATATTTATATAAAAGTGATTATAGTACTATAATACAGGATAGCAAAATAAATACAAAATACAAAAAAATAACCTTTGTGAGACTTGCCATGGTGCCATACACATGTAATCCAACTGCTTGGGAAGATGAGGCCGGAGGATAAGTGAATTCAAGGCTAGCCTGGAGTATATGGAGAGACCCTATCTCAAAAAAAAAAGAAAAGTCCACCAAAAGAAGCTTTCATAGCTGGTGTGAGGGAGACAACAAGAGGGTTGTTGTATAGAATGACTCTCACTATTACTAATGCACTAATGCGGTTGTGAATATCTGTTGGCTCACTGGGATCTTTTTCCTTGCATTCATTCATTCGGTCAGTCAGTCAAAACAGGGTCTTGCATGTAGTTCCTAGTGGTCTTGAACTTTCTATGTAGCCTAAGTTGGCCTCGAACTCAAACTAATCCTCCTGCCTCACCCTCCTGAGTCCTGTGATTATGTGTGTCACCAGGTCTGACTCCTGCAATTTTAGCAAAGGAATCTGTTCATGACTCCTTTTGAGGATTTTGTGGGAATACGACATTGTATTGTTGTTAAAAAGATTCATCCTTTACACTGCCCTAGTCTTTATCTGGGTGTTGTTTTTCTTTTCTCTTCTCTTCTTTTATCGGTACTGGGGACCGAACTCACAACCGAGTGCTTACAAAGCAGGCGCTTATGCTGCTGAGCTAAATCCCCAGCCCTTGGGTGGTGTTCTTCTACAAAATTTGCTGTTTCCCACCTTTTTTTTTTTTTTTGTACTGGTGATCAAATTTACAACCTTGCATTTGCCAGGCAGATGCTTATGCCACTGAACTAAATCCCTGGCCCAGTTTCTAAAGCATTTTACATGTCTCCCTAATCTCATTTGAAGTAAGGGAACCCTCTTCATTTTCTCCTCTATAACCTCCTTTTTTAAAAATCGTAAGTTGAACTCAGGACTTCAAATTTGCCAGGCAGGCACCATCCTGCTGAGCTATATCCCTGACCCCTTCTCCAGTAACGTCTTACTGATGATGAGTCACCTGTTGCCCTGCATTGAAGGAGAAGGGAGGAGGGTGGGGATCATTGATTTATTTGTGATCTTGTGACATTTGATATCAATATTATGTGCTACTTATATTGCAAGACATCATTTGTTTATCAAGTTAGAATTTACTAAAGAAATTTGCTCATCTTGCAGAGCAAATAAACTTGCAATCCAAGTTTGACTGTGTAGCTTTTTTTTTTTTTTTTTTTTTTTTTTTTTTTTTGTCTTTTTGAGATAAAGTCTCATTATGCAGGTCAGGCTGGCCTCAACCTCACTTTTAGCCAGACTGGTCTCAAACTTGCAATGATCCTTCTGCCTCAGCCTGAGATTACAGGAGTGTACACTACACCCAGTTTAGCTAGCAAGCTAGCTTGCTTGCTTGCTTTGCTTGCTTGCCTGCCTGCCTGCCTTCCTTCCTTCCTTCTTTCCTTCCTTCCTGTATCGGGGATCAAACTCATGACCTTGGTCATGCTTGCCAGGCAGGCGCTTATGCCACTGAGCCCAGCCCCAGTTTAGCTTTAATTGAAGAACAAGCTGGGCTTGGGGACCTATCATTGTTGCATTCTGCAAACCTGAGGCAGAAGGATCATAGAGTTGAGCTCGTCTCAGGCACCGTCAGTGCTTTAGCAAGGCTGTGTGTTGAAATATAAAATAAAGGGCTGGGGAAGTAGCTCACTGTGAAGGCACGAGAAAAATAATAGAATCTTGAGTTGAATGTAACTTGTGTGTGTTTTTCAAAATTTTTAAATCTGAAAATTTATACCTTTGGAGAACTCAGTAATCTAAAAGTTGTCTCTTTTTTTTTTAACCCTAGTTGGAAATGGAGGATGAAGATACAATTGATGTGTTCCAGCAGCAGACAGGAGGTGTCTACTAAAAAGGGAACCTGCAACAACTCTACTCCAGAACTCTGTTCTTACAGACCAAGAATACATTCTCAGTTAGAAAACTGCAATTTGGTTCCACCACATCCTGACTACTACAGTATAGTTTTCTCTATTCTTTCATTTATCCCTTCCCCATTCCTTTATTGTACATAAAGTATCTGGTGTATGTGCACAAGCATATTGCATTTTTTTTTTTTTTTTTTTTACTAAATGGCCAACAATATGTTTTGATTGACATCAAATGGAGATGGGATGGGGAATTACTGGTTCTGTGAAAAATAATCCCCTTTCTCCATTAGTGGCATGCTCATCAGCTCTTATCTTTATATTCCAGTAAGTTATTTTGCTCTCACTGTTTTAACGGAAAAGACAACATAAAAATCTTTGCATACCTTGTTTGATTGGAGAATTTTAATGTTTTTCATTTATCATTGTAAAACCAAGGACAATTTTATAACTTTTTTGTACGTAGCTGTTTCATGTAGGGCAGTCTGTCTTTACGTAGGAGTAAATTACTCTCAAAAAAAAAAAAAAAAATCCTAGATAGTTTTCCCTTAAAGTCAAGTGTCTTGTTGTTTAAATAAACTTCTTGTTTTAAAATGAGCTGTTTTCTTTATTCTGAGGAATATTAAATTGAAAGTTAAAGCTTAGAAAAAACATGATTTTAAAGTAATACCAGGGAAAATGTGAAACCAGTATGCTTTTTTGTTGTTGTTGAGACAAGTTCTCAGTATTGTAGGCTGGCCTGAAACTCGGGCAGTTGTCCTGTCTCAGCCTCTTGAGTACTGTTATTATAGGCATGTGCCACCATGCTTGGCATGTATTTCTAACAGACCATGCAAAAACTAAAATAATGGCTATGTAGGATGGCCAGCATTGAAAGTGTCAACCTCATCATCAGGTTTTTTTAAAGTACCGGGGGTTGATCACCCCCATACAATATTATAGTTCAGACTGGCTTTGAAATGTGTAACCCAGGCAGCCATTGTACCTCAGCTTCCAAGAGCTGGGTTTAGATGTGTGTGCTATTGCATGCATGTGTGCATTTTGAGACAGCTGTGTATGTCAGCCTGGCTTCAAATTTGGAATTTTGCCTCATTCTCCTGATTGCTAAGATTACTGGCATTGAGCCCATGTTAGACAAGTAGTCTTACTGCTAAGCTATATTTGCATCTGTTAGGTTTTGTTTTTTCAGGTTTTTTGTTGTTTGAATGCAAGGTCTCACTATGTGAGAATTGAATTCACAGTGATTCTCCTGCTTTATCCTCCCAAGTACTTGGGGCTATAGATATGAACCACCATGCCAGGCTTTAGTTTAGTTTTGCAGTTCTGGGGCTTGAACCTAGGACCTTGACACTAAACTATATCCTTAGCCCTTTTTTTAACTTTTTGTTTGGAAATAAAAGGTCTTGCTTAATTGCCCAGGACAGGCTAGCAGTTGTGATCCTCCTACTTCAGCCTCTTAAAACTGTTGGGATTATAGGAATCCTCTAACATGATGGACTAGAGAGTCCTTCTACCCACCCAGTATTGGGGATTGAAGCTAGGCCTTTTGACAAAGTTACCTATGTAGCTCTTTTTAAATTTTGAGTCAGGGGCTCTAAATTTACTTTGCCCAGGCTGGATTCAGACTGGCAATCCTTGTCCCTCAGCTGCCCAGAGGACTAAAATTGCAGACACCTTGCCCAGCTCAATTTTTTTTTGTCTTCTGGGTTTCTTGCAGTTTTGAGATGATGGGGTCTCACTGTGTAGCCCATGCTGACAGAGTTTTGGGATTACAGGTGTGTGCCACCAAGTCTAGCTCCTTTTTTTTTTCTAGCTTAGAATTGAGCTCAAACATGCTTTGTGCAAAGCTGCTTGAGGGTGAAACAAAAGTAACTTCTCAAAAATAGCACAGTTTTGGGGCAGGGGATTTAACTCATGGCATAAGTGCCTGCCTGGCAAGCGTGAGGTGAACTCAATCCCCAGTACCAAAAGAAAAAACGAGTTTGCTTAATGTAGTGGCATACATATGTAATCACCGCACTGAGGAAGGAGGATCACTGTAGAGTTTCAGGCCAGCCTAGGCTACATAGATGAGACCCTGTCTGAAAAACATAGTATGGTTCTCTTAGTTGGCTTTCTCTATTGCTCATATTTTCATGGGAATTTGATGGTCATACTGCATTCTGTCTAAAGCGATTAAAGGAGTAAACCCACCTTAGAGAAGTGAAAAAGTGTGTGATCATGTGGGAGATTGTTCTCAGGGGAGGCCACTTAGTATTTGAGGATGGCTTGTTGGAAAGTTTTTTCCAAGGTCTCTGTGGGGGACCTTGGTGTTTTGGAGAGAGCGACTTGTACTGCTGAGGGTTATTTTTATTAGGATGCTGCTGCTTTTAAGTATGGCTAACTGATTATCATGATTTTGTGTGAGAATCCCCTGGCAAGCTTTTAAAAATACAAGGGCCTCAGCCTTATCCCCTACCCCCAGCATCAAATGTATTTTCAAAACAAGAAATTCAGAGGCATCTTTGTTACCTGAATTAAGCACTTTGCAGGCAAGAATTAAGTGAGATAATGCATGTTTTAGGGGCCCAGCATAAGATAAGGAAAAAAAGAAAAAGAAACAATAAGCGTACAAGTTATACAGAATTTCAGAAAAAATAAACAGGAAATCACTAGTTAATAGATTACATATTGTCATCTTAGAAATAGTTGTTCAAGTTACAAAATTAAAGCATATGAAGTGGACATTCAAGCAGTGAGACTGCAAACAGTTCTGTTCAATGATCCAACAAAACTCAGTAATGTGGTTATCTATCTTATACACTTAAATACACATACAGTTATGTCCTTGAGAGCACTTTCTTTTCCTCTCTTTTGTACAATGACAATTACACATTTTATTATTCCCACAGTAATAAAATTACAATTTTATTACTCCCACAGTTATTACTTTTTTTTAAAGAGTAAAAAATGTGACAACAGAGTCAAATCAAAAGGATGGACATAATACATAATGTGAAAACAGAATACAAGGTGATCAACAATGGTTACCATAATGCCTCTTGCTATCTTAAAAAGAATTGCCTATATCATCAGTTATAATAAAATTGAACAAAACAGTAAAGAACAAAACCAATAAAACCAAAACATTGGAGACTAAATGACAGGTCTTCAAAAGAAGATAATGGTCAACCAGAATGGGTGTCAGTTGTTGCCTATACTTTCGAACTTGGTACTATCAAGCAAAACAGCATAGAGGAAAATCAGTGAAAACAAAATGGTGAGAGCAATACAGGGTTTCAAATCAAGTTAATAGGAAATCAAAGTGGGTTACTATAGTATATCCTGCCATTTTTAAATTTATTTTTCCCTTAATTTAAAGGATAAAAATAAAAAAGTAAATAATAAAAAAGGAGATTGAGATAAAAGAGGTCATAACAACAAAACAGCACAGGTCAAACCATAGCCATTTAAGCAAAATAGTGTTTCACCACAAGAAAAATCCCAACAAAAGTAGTTACCATAGTGTCTCTTTCCTTGAAATCTTTGAGTATAACTTCGTATACTGTAGCATCAAACATACAAGACAATGTAAAACCATTCAAGGGAATGACAGTATTACAGGGTATTTAGAATTAACTAACAGAAAATGAACAATGGTTTCTGTATAATCTCCTTGTCTATAAAAGTTTTTGTTTATATTATCACATATAATAAAATCCAATAAGATACAACATGTTAAGACCAATCGAGACAGAAGAACAAAAGCTTGATGGGACTTCAAAACAAGATGATACTAAATCAGCACTAGCTATTATGATGTCTTGTTTTCTCCAAAATAGCTGTTCCTACCATCTAACCTTTGCCTCATTTCTGTTGAGTACGTTTTCTGTCCTTAGTTGTCGGTTTTTCTTTTTCATTTCGCTTTCTGCTCCATTCATTGTGGCCTCTCTGTCACTGTTTCTGGAATCAGTTGAACCGGTGGTTGCAAATTCCCCTAGTTCCTCTTTATCCTGGAAGCACCCTGTTTTTCCATCAATTTCTAGGGACAGTTGTGCAGGATATATCAATCTTGGCTGGAGGTTATTATCTTTCAAAGCTTGAATTATTTATCCCCACACTCTTTGTGATTTGATGGTTTGTGCCGACAAGTCTGCTGTAATTCTGATGGGTGTTCCTTGTAAGTGGTCTGTTTCTTGTCTCTGATGGCTTTTAATATTCTGTTCTCATATTGTATTTCTGGAATTTTGATTATTATATCTCTGGGTGTAGCTCTGTTTGGGTTGTAAGTGGCTGGGGTCCTGTATGCCTCATACATCTGAGTATCTTTACCTTTTGCTAAATTAGGGAAATTTTCCTGGATTATTCATGTGAATAGCTTTTATGTTCTTAATTCTTAAATTATAGATCCTCTTGTCATCTTCTAGCCTTTGTATTATTGCTGTTTGTTTCTTTGTTGTTTTTAAGAAGTTTTTCATTTCATGATTCCACTTTACAAATCTGTCCTCTAGTTCAGATAATCTATCCTTAGTTTCTTTCAAGCTGTTATGCCAGCTTGCAATAGAGTTTTTAGTTTCCTGGTAATCTCTTTGAACCTGCTTCACATATTCTATGTTTTCTCTATTTTCTCCATCAAACAATTCTCCCCTTTTTTTCTGTTCTTCCATTCCACCGTCTGTTTTTTCTTGGGCAGTGCTTAACATTTCTCTAACTATTCTACTTATATCTTGCTTTATTTCATTGAATACTTCACTTTTGAACTTGTTAATGAGGCGCCAGAGACAGCGCTTTATGTCTATTGGTGCCGTGTCTGGTAGTGCATGTTTTCTGTCCTCATTCTCCTTTGCATTTACCTTTCCTGGATCAATGTTCTCAGAATTGGGGACTGAGGACCCTTTCATGTTGCTCCCTCTTCCCATACTTTTTGTTCCTTCCATACAAGTGTATATAGAAGGCCGAGTTTTGTTTTGTTTTGTTTTGTTTTTTTTCTTTGTTGGTTACCCTTTGTTTGAATCTGCTGGCTAGGTGTTCCCGCCCACTGCAATGTACTAGGGAGACACAGACCTGGGCAGCCTCTGGTGGGCCCGCCCCTCCAGGTGAATTTACTGAAGACTTCACTGCTAGGGTGCACCACCAGGCGCTGGGACCTCGTTTGGGCTATCCTACTGGATCTTAGTCCCAGGCATCACCCAGGCCCAGGGCTCCCCACCAATCCCACTTGAGAGGGGAATATGCGACTAAAGTTACTGCAGCATCCTGTTCTGCTAGGCTGTCCGGTCCCAGAATGTCCTCTGTTGGAGCCTCCTTATCTACGGAGGGGTCCCTGTTCCTCTCATTCACCACAGGTGGATGCAGGGCTCCCAGCCAACTCCCCCTGCTGTGCTGATTCAGAAGCAGCAGTGGCAGCAGGAAATTCAAATCGTCTTGCTAGTGAGTCTTTAAAAACATTGGTCAGGATTTAGTTCTTTAATACCTTAATCAATGGACCAGGCCAGGGATGTAGCTCAGTGGTACAGTGCCTGCCTGGCAAGTGCAATGCAATGAGTTTAGTTTCTGGTACCAAAAAACAAACAAAAGAACCAATGGGCCTGTTCACAGCATGTTTTTGCATTCTGACAGGTGAGGGTTTGACGGCCAGTACTACATGTAGTAAGAAATGCACATGTGTAACCATGAGGCTTCTGTCTTACAGTGGCTAATCAAAAGCATTTCTTGGGGTGAAACAATTAGGTCCGCATATAAACAAGTTGGAATTTAATCCATTATTTGGAATGTAGAGTGTTAGTTTCCTGTAAAGCAGTGATTTGTGACTGGTCACTGGAGGATTTACTACTTGCCCTTGAGTCTTTTTCTTTCTTTTTTTTTTTTTTAATATCAGTACTGGGGATCGAACTCATGACCGCCTACTTGCAAGGCACGTGCTTATGCCACTGAGCTAAATCCCCAGCCCTCTACCCTTGAGGCTTTTTTCAAAAGTCTTAAGACTTGTAGCTGGGGGCTGGGGATTTAGTTCAGCGGCATAAGTGAATTTGATCCCTGGTACCGATAAAAATGAAAAAGGAGAAAGACAGAAAAAAAAAAAAGAATTGTAGCTTTTGGCCAGGGATTTAGCTTAGTAGCTCAAGTGCTTGCTTGGTAAGTGCAAGCACCATACAAAAAAAAAAAAAAAAAAAAGAGAGAGAATTTTAGCTGTAAATCCAGCACTCAGTTGAGGCAGGAGGGTCCCTGGAATCTCTCTACAATTCATATTTTAGTGATAAAACTTAGGGTTTACTTGGCTATAAAGTTATAAAATTTTGATATCAAAGGAGGAATTTACTGGAGACTGAACCTAGGGCCTTTTTTCCCCACTTGGCTACATCGTCAGCCCATTGTTTTTTATTTTTAGACAGTCTCACTAAATTGCCCAGGCTCACCTGGAACTTGTAATCCTCCTACCTGCACCACAGACTTGTGCCAGTATGTGTGATTTAAACTGTAATTCTAACAGCTATTTGCCTACCGTAGCGAATGTAATCATTATGTACTACAAAACTGTATTAACAAAAATAAAGATATTAAAGTATATTTTGTATTAACAAAAATAAAGATATTAAAGTATATTTATGAAGAAAAGTTTTTCTGGAGAGGCTAAATCCATGTCTAAGGAGGGCAGCAAGAGATAAGGAATTTTTTGTTTTGTCTTTTGGTACTTTGAATTAAACTTAGGATCTTTACACTGAGGTGTATCCTCAGCCCATTTTATTTTTTGAGGTAGGGTTTTGCTAAGTATACAGGCACAAAACTTGTGATCCTCCTCTGGGATTACAGTCATATATCACTACTTTTGGCTAAGGGCACATTCATTCATTCAGTGTGCACCTTGAAACCACATAATCTTATTGAGTTCTTAGTGGTTAAAAGGACCCAGGCAGCACCTGTCAGACATTAGTGAAATGCACATACATTCCACTTACCTTGACTTTATTTATTGGTTACAGTAATCAAACTCAGAACCTTAAGCTTGCCAGGTGGGTTCTATGCCACTGAACTAAATCCCTGGTCCCTACTCTGACTTCAAATAAAAGCAATTTGTGGCATGATAAAACTATTAAACTGCTTCTTGTATTTAATGGGATTTGTTAAATGGCAAATGAAGGTTTTGTTTTGTCATTTTTTTTTTTTTTTGAGACAGAGTCTACCTATATAGTCTAAATTAGCCTCCAACTCATGGCAATCATCCTGCCTCAGCCTGTGAGTGCTGGGATTACTGGTGAGTGCTGTTATACCCAACTTCAGTGGCAGATGAGTTTTTTTTTTTTTTTTTTTTTTTTCTTTTTCCTTTTTATCCGTACTGGGGATCGAACTCACGACCGCCTGCTTGCAAGGCAGGCGCTCATGCCACTGAGCTAAATCCCCAGCCCTGGCAGATGAGTTTTAAAAGGAAGTAAACTATCTTTCCAATAATATTGATCTGACTTCTTTTGTGAGGATACAGCTAAGAAAAGCATGGACAGAGTCAGGCATGGTGGTGCCTTTTAATCCTAGCCTGTAATCCTAGCACTTGGGAGGCTGAGGCAGGAGAATTACCGTGAATTCGAGGCCAACTGAACTACATAGCAAGACCCTGTCTCAAAAAGAAAAGAAATTTAGTTTGGGGGACCATACCAGAGATCAAACACAACCTCACACTGGGCAGGCAGGTGTAGTGCTGCTGAGCTATATTCTTGGCCCCTACAAAACATTTTATAGATATGCTACCTATAGGTCCCTCCTTTCTAAGGATGGTCTTCCTCCCTTATTTTTACTGGGATAGCAGTTATAGGGCATGGGCCACTTCTACCCTACTGGTCCCTGGAACCTTGGAGATGCTCACTACTGCCAGCATTAGGACAGTCATTTAACATGTGAAGACCTTCAGCAATAGTCAGCAGTGATTATTCCAAAAATGGTGTCAGATTGGCAGTATGTGATGGAGGTGTACTCTGCACAGTCATGTCTTGTCCCCTGTTATTTACTGCAGTGCTACTCTTGTAAACAATGAAAATCTTGTCTATGGACCGTTACTTCCATCATTTAGCCATTAAGTTCAAAGACATTAGCATTTTCCTTTAAGACTGAAACAAAGCTGGGACTAGTTTCCCAGACCTGTAATCTCAAGCAGTCTAGAAGACTTCAGAAACAGGAGGACCGCATGTTTGAGCCCAATCTTGGCTATTGAGCGATTTAGCAAGACCTTGTCTTGAAGGAAAAAAAACAATGGCTGGGAATGAGGTACCTCAATGTAGAGGTCCTGGGTCCGTCCTTAAGTAATGGGGGTGGGGGTGGGGTGGAAATCTATATGAATGTATGAATCATGGGTGGCATAGCTCAGTGGTAGTGCACTCGTCTAGCAGCATAAGGTTCAATCCCCAACACCAACAATATATGAAGCTGATTGTGGTATCACATGTCACATGCTGTAAGCATGTGAGGCTGAGGCAAAAGGATCGTTAATTTGTGACCATCCTGGGTTACATAGGTTAAAATGATCCTATCTCAAAAAACGAAATGAATAGGCCAGGCGTGGTGACTCACGCCTGTAATCCCAGCACTCGGCTGAGGTGGGAGGATCGTTGCGAGTTTGAGACCAGCCTAGGCTACAATGTGAGCTCAAGGCCAGCCTGAACTGCAGAGGGAGACCCCGTCTCAAAAAAAAAAAAGAAAAGAAAAAAAAAAAAAAGACAAAAATAAATAAATAGAGACATTGAAATAAATAGAAACGTTGAACATAAGCAGTTACTACTGAAGGTCAAAAACAGTCAAATATTTGCAGTCCTTACAGTTCTGCTAGATCTATGCATACTGGATTATAGTAAAAGACACAGATCAAAATGATAGGTTTCACCTGGATTATAGACTTTAGGGACAGTAAATCCTGAGAATAAGGCCAGTGTAGATTGCCCATTTTCTCTGGCATTCTGAAATAAACTGGGGTAGGTTGCAATTTTAAACACTAATAACCCTGAAGGCAAAACAGATGCTTGAGTACAAATAAATGCTAATTTAGGGTACTTTTTAAGAAAAATTTGAAACAGACTTTCTATAGTTAGAGCTGGTTTTGAGCTCACTGTGTAACTCCAGCATACCCCAAACTCATGTCACTTCTGCCTTGTTTCATGAGTGCTAGGATACAGGTATGTGCCACTTTGCCCACTATTTAGGGTAGTTTTGTATGTACAGTGAAGCTTCAGTTCATGAACTCATTTTTCTCCTTGATTCTGGTTGCAAACCAAACTGGACAGGAACAGAATCGAATCTCTCCATAAGGTCAATATTGAACTTAATCATTGAATTTATTGATTTGCTTCTCATCCAATTCAGTTTACAACCTGAGGAGTGGAAGGAATCAAGTTTGTGGACTGTGTTTATGCATAGTAGGCCAAACAGTGATAGGTATTGCAGATTTTTCTAACTTGAGTAAATTGTTGATTACATTCTTCTATTTATTTTTTGTGTGTGTTCGTGTTTTTGAGAGTAGGTCTCGATATGCAGTTCAGGCTGAGTTCAGGCTTGAGCTCACTTTCTAGCCCAGGCTGATCTTGAATTTGCAACGATTCTCCTACCTCAGCTTCCTGAGGGCTGGGATTATAGGCATATGCCACCACTTCTGGCTTGTTCATTACATTTTTTTTTTTTTTCTGTCTTTTTCCCTTTTATCGGTACCTGGTATCAAACTCACGACTGCCTGCTTGCAAGGCAGGCACTTATGCTGCTGAGCTAAATCCCCAGCCCCGTTTATTACATTCTTGAGTAAAGCACTCTACATATTTAGCAGAAATTTAAAAACCAACAGGAAGTCCATATTAAAATTATTGTATCTCGGCTGGTCCGAGTGCAGTGGTGTTTACAACTAATTGATCACAACCAGTTACACATTTCTTTGTTCCTTCTCCACCCCCACTGCTTCACTTGACTAACCTTAAAAAAAAAAAAAAATTATTGTGTCTCTTACTAGCCCCCTCTATGCTATGATCTATATTTTTTATTTTTTCTCCCATTTTACTTGGCCAAACTTGCTCTGCAGAGCCCATTTTTCCCTTACCCTTCTGTTTTTGTTTTTCCTGCCTTTATGTCAAAGTTTTCCATCATTAAAAGGACAACACTTTGGAGGCTGAGGCAGGAGTATTGCTGTGAGTTCGTGGCTAGCCTGGGCTGTGTAGTGAGTTTAAGACCAGCTCTCGTAACAGCGAGACCATGTCTTTTTTTTTTGAGACTGTGTCTCAAAGAAAAAAAAAAAAAGAAAGAAAAAGAAAAAAATTGTAGCTAGGTCTGGTGGCATCCGTCTACAATTCCAGCACTCTGAGAGCTGCGATAGAAGAAACCCAAGTTCAAGCCCAGCCTGGAAATTCAGCAACTTTGTGAGACCCTGTCTCAAAATCAAATTAAGAAACCAAGTGTAATGGCACACACCTGTAATACTAGAATTTGGGAGGATTTCTGCAAGTTTGAGGCCAGCCCTGGCTGCACAGCAAGTCCCTGTCTCAAAAAATTAAGAAGGCAGGCCTGGTGGCTTACACCTGTAGTCCCAGCATTTCGAAGGCTGAAGCAGGAGAATTGCTAAGGGTTTCAGAGCAACCTGGGCTACATAGTCCCAGGTCAGCCTCCACTACATAGGGAGCCTCTGTCTCAAAAACCATAAATAAATTCACGCATCCGTACATGTGTACAACATACATATACAAATAGGTGGGAGACCTGACAGGGGGAGTCTATCAGAGTGCTAGGATTACAGGCCTGTGCACCATGCCAGCCTGTGACTATTTCAATTTTATACTGAAAGTTCTTATCTCAAGCTAGAAATCAAAATTACCTGTTTAAAAACAGGTCCAGGGGCTGGGGACTTAGCTCAGCGGCATAAGCGCCTGCCTTGTAAGCAGGCAGTCGTGAGTTCGATCCCTGGTACTGATAAAAACAAAAAAGACAAAAAATAAAATAAAATAAAATAAAAACAGGTCCATAGGGGCTGGGGATTTAGCTCAGCGGCATAAGCACCTGCCTTGCAAGCTGGCGGTTGTGAGTTCGATCCCCGGTACCGATAAAAAAAAAAAAAGTAGGGATACTGGTGCTCAGAAGAGGTAACAGTTGAGATTCAAAACTAGATTTCAGCTGGTATAGTTCAGTGGCACAGTGCTTGCCTGGCAAGCAGAAGATCCTGAGTTCAATTCCAAATACCAAAAAATAAATACAAACTAGATTTCAGGCCAGATGTGATGGCACACACCTGTAATCCCAGCGTTTAGGAGGCTGAGGCAGGAGGATCACTCGAGTTTGGGACCAGCCTGGCTACTTAATGAGTTTGAGGCCAGCCTGAACTGTATAGCTAGACCTTGTCTTTAAAAAACAAAACAAAGTGGGCCCAAGAATTTAGCTCAGTAGCATAAGCACCTGTCTGGCAAGTGCAAGGTCATGAGTTTGATCCCAGGTACCCCCCAAAAAAAAACAAAAAAAACAAAAAAAAAAAAAAAAAAAAAAAAAACTAGATTTCTCCCAAAAGAGCCTAGAAAGCATTATACTAGTTCATAATTACATGATTTCTGAGGGGGGGGTACTCACAGATTAGTCTGCTTTTTTGTTTTTGTTGTTTGTTTGTTACTTGATTTTAAGGCTTAGGAAATTTAGGCTCGTTTTTAAGCATAGGATGACAGGGGCTGGGGATTTAGCTCAGTGGCATAAGCACCTGCCTTGCAAGCAGGCGGTCATGAAAAAAAAAACAAAAAAAAGGATGTCTGTAACCCAAACAGTTGGAGTGCTTAATGCTCTTGTGGTAAACGTATAAATATAAGATGATGACTTCTAGATTAGAGAAACCTCTCTGCCTGCTGTTGACAATACAAATTTAAAAACAAAAACAAGAAAATACAAATTTCAACAGGCTGGAAGGAGATTCCTAAAGAGGAATGTAGTCTGTTATGGACATTCTGAGACTAGTAAAGACATCTGCCTGGAGGCAAAATGGGTGAAAAGAGAAGGGATTATCTGTCAACTGCTTGAACTTCTTTACTCCAGACTTTCCTATTACGATCTTGTAAACAGTCATTCCTGAGACCTCAAGTGTGTCTGCATTTGTTGCAGGGATAGATTTACTCAGACAGGTGGGAGAGGCATGACTTAAGAGTTATTAACAGCTGCGGAGCCCAGAACAGGCCCCCAAATCGGCAGGACTGTAATTTTGGTTCAACTCATGAACTACCTCCTTCAGCTAAATAGTAACATTAAATGTGAAGAATTTCCATTCGTTTAAGAGGGAATCATCTTGGTGTGCTTTCTATTGCTGACACATAGTGCTACTGCTTTGGGACTGTTATGCTTCTAAATGGTTTACTCAGTAGGTACTCCATTTGTTTGTTTGTTGAGACAGTCTCCTTATATACTTCTGGCCTTGAATTTGTTGCTATCCTGCTTCAGCCTCTCAAGTGTATTACAAGTGTGTGTCTTCAGTTTAAAAACTGTCAACTCATAGTAGTAGTTTTCATTATGGAAACTGGCCTTACCATCCACCATAAAAGTAAGGTTAGCACTGTGCTGTACACCTGTAATTTCGGAACTGTGGTAGGCGGAAGCCCAAGGATTACAAATTCAAGCCCAGCAACCTGGCAAGACTGTTTAAAAAAAAATATATATATATATATACCTCAGCGCGAAAGTTAAAAAAAAGTACAAGCGGGAATGATAGCGATAGGAAATCTGTCGTTGGTTGCAAGTTTGAACTCCCCCACCAGAATGAGCACTTCCTTTATCTATACCGTGGATCAAACTCACGACTGCCTGCTTGCAAGGCAGGCGCTTATGCCGCTGAGCTAAATCCTCAGCCCCCCATCAAGTAACTTTTTTAAGTGGCAGCACAGTTTGTGCGGATCTCTGGGCAGGTTCTCCTGCTGTCCAATCATCGCCGAGATTTTGGAGGTGGGGGAGGGGAGAAGGTGCCTAGACCGTCCCTGCCCGGTAAGGCGGTGGGTTTGGGTCGAGCTGGAGTCCTCCGCAGCTTGTCTGGACGCCGCACGGTGCTTGGCACTTCGATTAACCAATAGGAACAAAGAGGTCTATTTGAATCGGCCAATGCTGATGGGGATGGGGGCGGGGCATGTGAGCTCTATAAATGTGGCTTGCGGGCCAGCCAGGCTGTGGGGGCGGTTTCGGTAGTGCTTGTTTGCGTTGTGTCTGGAGCTCACCCTGCACACCTCGGGTCCGGCCAGTTCATCGTTCTGCTCCTGCGCCAGCCTACCTCGCTCTTGGGCGCCATGACCACCACCACCACCTTCAAGGGTGTTGACCCCAACAGCAGGAATAGCTCCCGGTGAGGCGACGGGGCGCTTCTCAAGGCGCGGGGGTCCTAGGGCTCAGAGGGCGGCCGCCCGCGGCCGGTAGCCGGTCGTTGTGGTAAAGCGTTCGGTTCGCCGCGCTAGCGCCTGGACGGATGCCGGCTGCGCTCTGCCGCTGGGTTGCTTTGTGCCTTACGGCGAGCCGGGGGCCACGACTCCGCCCAGATCCAACTGCTCTCCATTCATCCCTCCCACGGAGCAATCGGCGGGGCGGCCGGGGCTGACCACCCCTCGCTGCAGGGCGAGTGCTAGTCCATGGGAATTTGGGGAAAGATTCGCTCTGCTTTGCCCGGCTAGGCTGGCTCAGCCCTCAAGGTGGTGATCGTGGCCCCTCATGTGCCCGCGGGTCCGTAAGGGTGTCTGGGTCAGGCCCATTGTCCCACCCCCGCGCCACGCGCTTCTGCCTCTGGCCCGGAGCATGTCCTGGTCCCAGATTTGGGCGCAGCGATCAGATCCCGCGACCGGTTCTGCCGGGTCAGTCACGCTTGAACCCAGCCGTTGTCCCCATTCCTCCTCTGGGCCCGCCCGGCAGGTGCATATGTGACTGGGCGGGGCTGGTCATCGCGACCCCACACTCCCGGCCAGGACAAAACCGTCTCTCCTCTCTTCGAAGTGTCTCCCTCTTTTAACAAAGGAGAGACAAACCCTGTCTCCTCCCCCTCCCCGTGCCCACCTCAGAGCGCGAGGGGGAACGCGCAGGCCACAGTGGGTTTTCGGAGCTTAACCTTTCGGACCTCGGTCTGTGCACCCCACCTCCTTCGCATCCCCTTTGACATTTGCCAAATGAGTTCATTCCTGGACCTGGGTGCCCTGTAGGAGGAGGTTTCCAGTTCTTGGGCGGGGCCGGGGACATCCATTGTCTCTTTCGTAGAGTCTCCACCTGGGAAGCTGGGGCCTTTCTTGCCACCCATCGGCCTGCGTTTTGGGGAGGGGGTACTGGGCTGAGTATTTACACTGGGACCCGATTCCAAGTCCTTGATTAACTTGGTGGAAGAGCATAAGTCCTGTGAAAGGTGTCCACATTGTCTCAGCTAATTGTACACTGTTCTGTGAGGTGCGTTGTAGGCATCTCGGGGATCTTCCTCAGGGCTTAGAGAAAGCTTAGATGTCACTTTTTCTGGGGAATTTGTGCCCTGTTGATCACGTCTTTCAGTCATGTGTGGCCAGCCTTGGGGTTCTGGCCAAGTGGCACAAAGGGAGCCATTTTGTGGGGCTAAGAATACAGACATGAAGCACCAATGTCTATCTCACAGGGGCTAGAGAACTTGAGAACAAAAAGCAGCTCAGCACTGGAGGCCTAGGAGGAAGTACTTGTGCTGTTGCCTTTCAACTAACGCCTTTCACTTTTGCAATGTAGAAAAGAATGACTAAGATTGCAAACACTAAGGTTACTGGGAGGGGAATTTGTGCAGAACCTAAGAAAACACTAGTCACTGCCTCTTCTGTTGTCATCCTTCCTATGAAATACTGTTTTTAGAGGACACAGGGACAAATTGAGCTATGGTGCTCCATTTTGTGTCAGCTTTCTGCTGGTCAGACTTGAGTGGGATGATAACATGGACTGGGGTTTTAGCCTTTGGTGTTGACTTTAGTGCTTTGTAAACAATTCAGTAACCAGGTCAAATAAATCTTGTTTGTTTTTTCATGTGGATTTGAGTTGTGAGACAAATACTTTTTGGTTCTGCGAGATAAATGTTTTATTCACGCTTGCCATTAGTTTTCCTCCAATATTGTGATCTTAGTACTGTGGCGTTGTCATTTTCTTCTCAGCTTTCCTTCTTCCGTAATCTTCCCCAATTTTCATAAACTACTTTTCTTTAGTTAGCTTGTCCTGGCTCTCACCTCATTATAAATTCATTGTGGTAGGGAGTGATTTGTAAAGATCATATGGAAACTGAAATTAAAAAAAAAAGTACATTAAAAAACATTTTTTCTATAATACATGGGCATGTTTTTGTTGAGTCTTGAATAAACAATCCTCATTTAGTTATTGTACATCATCCAGAAAGAATAGTAAAGATTGAGATTGAAATACTTTCTGTCTTGTGATCAAGTCTTTGTTTGGGGATGTCTTGATATTACAAATGGTCTCTACAACACTGACGTCATCTGAGTAGGTACTACCTGCTGTTGCTGGAGCAGCGTGGCTCTGCAGAAGTTGACCTCGGCAGGGCTTTATTTACTTTGAAGTTGTTGGGTACCAGTGTCTGTCTGTCTTTGTCTGTCTGTCTGTCTGTCTCTTGCTCTGTTCTTTTGTTGCTTCCTCGCCTCCTTCCTTTTCTCCACTTGTCTTTTTCTTTTTCCATTCTTTTCCTTTCTTCCAAGGCCAAAACTATTTCTTAACCCAGGGGATTTTGAAGACTCTTCATTTGGCCAAATGATGCATGAGGTTTTCATTTTGTTGGCTCTTTTTTTTTTTTTTTTTAAAACTTTTTATCAGTGCCAGGGATCGAACTCACGACCGCCTGCTTGCAAGGCAGGTGCTTATGCCGCTGAGCCCAGCCCCTGAGGTTTTAATTTTGATCAGTGAAGACAGTCATTCTAATCTAGGAAACGAAGGACCTCTCAAGGAACCGAGTTGATTTTGGTTCTGTTATTTCAGGTGCTTTGTTGATTTGAGGTACACATGATAAAAACCTAATCACTTCAGATTTAAACAATTTCATTAAGCCTAAAATTATTTTGATGAATTGTATGCTTCTACAATTTATCTTAATTTATACAGTGAATTTAAATGAGTATTTAATATGAAGATTTAGGGAAAAAAATGGAGCTTTAAATGTTTCACATGTTACAAAGGAATGCAATGGGGTTTTGGGGGTAGATAATGAAATTTAATTACTATTATGATTATGATTATTATTTGCAGTTCTAGGGATTGAGTACAGAGCTTTTTCACTAAGCTACAGCCCTAGCTCTTTTTAATTTTTTTATGTTGACTCAGGGTTCCTAAATTGCTAAATTGCCCACGCTGGCTGGGTGTGGTGATGCATGCCTCTAATCGAAGCACTCTGGAGGCTGAGGCAGGAGGATCACTGTGAATTTGAGGCCAGCCTGGATTAACAAAGTGACTTCAAAGCCAGCTGGAACCAGAAGAAAAAAGAAAAAGAAAAAAAAATTGTCCATGCTGGTGCAGGTTCAAACTTGAGATCCTTCTGCCTCAGCCTTCCAGACTGCTGGCCTTGGCGGGTGTGCACCACCATGCCCCACCATATAGATATGTAGTTTAAAGAGGAAAAGCAAATTGTGTAGTTATCCCACTGAAGCACCGGGACTGCTAGGTGCTGAGGCTTGGATTCAAGCTGTATTCACACACTAAGCAGGGCACTTACTTTGAGCTTCTTAGAGCCTGACTTTTCCTGACAAGAGGTTGTTGAACTGCCCCAACCAGGGCTCAGCAAACTCTAACCTCTGGGCAAGATTCAGCCTTAGTTTTTTGGAGAATTCCTGAACAATGATTTTCACATTGATAAATGGTTGAGAAAAACAGTTTTCTGTCTTATGAAAATTACATGAAGATAAAATTAAAATTCAGTGTCCATCCCCAGCTGAGGTATAAAATGTTGCTGGTCACAGGCATACTCGTTGTCGTATTGTCTGTGGCTGTCTTTGTGTGCTGCGTGGCGGTCAGTAGTTCGGAAGACCCAATCCACAGAGCCAGAACTCTTTACGATCTGGCTCTTGATGGAGAGCTAGCAACTCCGGGGGGCAGGGAGTGTCCTGCCGTGTCCTCCTGGCAGGCTGGACTGTTACTCTCCAGCTCTGGGAGCAGCTGGAGGAGTTGGACTGGGCAGTGAGGGGAGGGTAGAGAGTAGGTGGAGATAAACCTGGGCACAGTGCAGAAAGTGCCAGGCCCAACTGCTGGACAGGGTGGTTGGAGCCACCACGGTCTGTTTAAGAAGAGGTTGTGTTGCTGGAGGGCAGCGTTTGTGTGGTTTTCAGCTTCTGCTGGGCAATGGGCCCTGGTGCAGAAAGAGGCAGGACAGGACATGGGCCACCACTAAAGGTGGGAAAGGGCAACGTGTGAGTCCGGTGAAGGGCAGTGTTGGGGACCGTTGCCAGGTTATACTTCCCAAGGAGCTGAGGAGCCAAGATTTCTGACGGGGTACATGTGAACATCCATTCTGAATGGATACATGTGAATATGGAATCACATCTATCCAGTGTGGACAGTGGGGAAAGAAGTATTGTCAAAAGAAACATTAGCAGAAATTTCTGAATTTCAGAAGCAGTCTTTAAAAGAATTTTAGAGCAATAGCCATAACAGAAAAATATGGTGTATGAAGGACAAGGCAAGTTGTGTGGTTTTACAGCTACTGCAGAGGCGGAAGTGGGAGGATCCTAAATTCAAGGCCAGCCTGGGGCACCTTAGTGACATTTTGTCTCAAAATGAAATGAAAAGGGTTAGCAGTGTGTGGGTGTAGATGTAGCCCGGTGCTTCCTGGATTCAGTCTCGGATCTGGATCCATGAGAAGGAACCCTGGATAGCATTGTGGTGACATTTATTTGGTTATAATAATAGCTAATGTACATGATAGCCATGTTTCAGATTTTATATGATATCCTTATAATAATACTCTGAGAGACAGATACTGATATTCTTATTTGATAGAGGAGAAAACTGAGGCATAGAGAGTTCATAATTCTCAAACTCTGTGCTCCTGGCCACGTAGGTGGATACTCTCAGGGTCATTTGTTAACCAATGACTAAATCAAAGGAGGCCACTTTTTTTTTTTGTCTTTTTGAGACAGGGTCTCTCTATTCAGTTCAGGCTGGCCTTGAGCTCACTTTGTAGCCGAGGCTGGTCTCGAACTCGCAACAATCCTGCTGCCTCAGCCTCCCGAGTGCTGGGATTACAGGCGTGAGCCACCACGCCTGGCTAAGGCCACTTATTTTGTCAGAAAGGAAGAGTCTGGTGTGATGATGTGCACCTACTGTCCCAGGACTGAGGCAGAACTTCGAGGCCAGTCTGAGGCACTATATAATGAGACTTTGCTCCAAAAAAAAAAGGAAAGAAAAAGGGTTTATTGAAAGCTAGCTCTGCAGGCCATGGTGGTGCATGCTTGTAATCTCAGTGCTGGAGAGGCTGAGCCAGGAGGATCCCTGCAAGTTTCAGGCCAACCGGGCCTACAAGGTGAATTCAAGGCCAGCCTAGACTACGTAGCAGAACCCTGTCTCAAAAAAGAAAGGAAAAAAAAACAAAAAGAGAGAGAAAAGAAAGCTAGCTCCAAGGAGGTGGAGGTCCTCATCACCTGCATCACCCTCTCACTGTGTATAGGTGTCTTGGAGTTTTTCTCAGCAGAGAATAGTGGGACATGGGACACAAGGAAGTAGCAGAGGCTTTCAGGCCTGTTTGCTCCTTTCCTGGGCCAGAGCTCTCCCTGCCTTTTCTAAGGAAGTGAAACCAGACTTTGACCTCCTGCTATGATGTCTGTGTATCCTGTTTATCTGGCAGAGGTGGGAATGCTAGTTTATGCCCGAGGTCTGAGGAAATTTAGAGAAGTCCCTTATCTCTAAAAGAAAAAAATGTACTTTCAAAGTTCCATTTTGCCCTCCCAGTTACATGTCTTTAGAAAGTTTGCACAAATGTATCCTCTCATACTATAGTGCCAAGGCAGCTTTTTAAAAAATCTTTTCTGGGGCTGGAGATTTAGCTCAGTGGCATAAGCGCCTGCCTTGTAAGCAGGCAGTCGTGAGTTCGATCCCCGGTACCGATAAAACAAAAATAAAAACAAAAAACAAAACAATCTTTTCCACCCTGATAAACTATACCCTCTTGATTGTATTAAGCTGGCTACAATAGCACAAGCATGCAATTCCAGCACTTTGAGAGACTGAGTCAAGAGGGTCCTGGTGTATTAGCTCAAGGCCATCCTGGGGTATATAACTTAAGGCTAGCCTGGACTACATAGCAAAATCCTGTCTTGAAAACCAACCAACCAACCAACCAAAAAAAGCACTTACTTGCTAGTCTGAGTAAAAAAACAACAATGTCAACAGCAAAAAGTTATTTTTTTAACACTGTGTATTTCAGGCTGATGTTGACCTCATTGATCTTCCTGCCTCAGCCTCCTGAGTGCTGGGATTACAGGCATGTGTTACTACACCTGGCTGCCATTAATTCTTGTAGTTGAAAATAAAAATGGATAGTTTTCAAATGAAGAAATAACAAAATATAGCCAGGAATGGTGGCACATGCCTGTAATGCCAGCATTTGGGGCTGAGGCAGGAGAATTGTCATGAGTTTAAGGCCAGCCTGGGTTATATAGTAAGTTCAAAAATAGCCTGGATTACATAGCGAGACCCTGTGTCCAAAACTTTTTTATCCTAGTACCTCCCCAAATTTTTTTTTACCCCTTCTCAAAACAAATAAGAAACAAGGTGTACTTTTTCTAAACTTTAAAAAATATTTAAAATTTTTATTAGTCCATTTTTCACTTGTTTTTGAGGTGCTGGGAATTTATGGCAATCCCCCTTCCTCAGCCTCCTGAGTACTGGAATTCGTAGGCATGTGCCACCATGCCTGGCATAAACGTTTTACTCTTTCTTAAAGGGACACACCAACCTGTCTAGTACTACAAAGAAGACACAGCACTATTGGGTGTCTCAACTTCCTGATTTAGTTTATACTAGAATGAGTCAGTTCTTTTTTCATATATTAGCAGCTCTTTTTGGGACTAAGGGTGGGAATGAATGGGTGAAGGAAATGGCAGGAAAAAATATTCTGGTAGAATTTGAAATTATTGATTTGCTATTGTCTCTAGGGTTTTGCGGCCTCCAGGTGGTGGATCCAATTTTTCATTAGGCTTTGATGAACCCACAGAACAGCCTGTGAGGAAGAACAAAATGGCCTCCAGCATCTTCGGGACACCTGAAGAAAACCCCCCTTCTTGGGTCAAGTCAGCAGGTATGATCACTATTCCAAGACATGACCACAGCTTGGATCTTACTTGGTTTGTTTTTTTTGAGACAGAATCTCACTACATAATTCAAGCTAGACTCAAATTGAAGATCCTCTTGCCTCAGCCTATAGAGTCCTGGGATTGCAAGCATATGCCAACCAGGATATGAGCTTTTTATTTGTTTTGTTTTTGCTACTGAGGATTAAAATATGGGTGTTTTATCATCAGCTGCCTCCCCACGCTCTTTTGATCATGAGACAAGTTCTCACTGAATTTCCCATGCTGACCTTGAACTTCCAATCCTGCTTCATCTTCCAGAATAGCTAGGGTTATATCCATGTGTCGCTGTACCCAGCTTACAGCTGGTTTGTGCTAATCAGAATGTAGCTTGAGGGTGATGAACAATCATTTATGCTTAACATGATAAGAAAGCAATGGGAAGCATTGAGATTCTGTGGGATGGACCAGCATAGGGAAGGGAGTAAGAGTGGGACATTTCACCCCTCTTGGGGGATGTTTAAACTGTCAGCTGAGATGGTTTCCTCTGTCTGTGATAGGTGACTAAGGTATTTTGTTTTAGGTCTTCTACTTTATTCCTCAAGAAAGTATGTTGGCTGGGGATTTAGCTCAGCAGCTTAAGTGCCTGTGTGGCAAACAGAGGTAAAAGCAAAAAAAAAAAAAATGTTTGGTGTTTTTAGGTGCCAAGTCTAGTGGAGGCAGGGAAGACTTGGAGTCATCTGGGCCCCAGAGAAGGAACTCCTCGGAAGGAAACACTGGAGACTTCTTCGATCTGAAGGTCAGGAGGAAAGACAGATGGGCCGAGGGTTCAGAAATCAGACTTCCCCTTGTTTACTGAGAATCTCAGTTCTGCAACTGGCATCTCACATAATAGCTATTAGGAAAGGGACTGGGCCATCTTAGTAACAGTAGCATTGTAAGTAGACAGTAAAGTCAGAGAAGTGAGTTTGCTCTGTGTCCTCATCCGCTCAGAGATCTCTTGCCATTAGGATTAATTTCAGGGCCTTCAGTAGTGATTTTTGGCTCATACTAACTTCTTCTTTATCTCAGTAGAATACCATCCTGAGTTAAGGACTGTTTCAGCAGTTTGCAAACGTTTCTTGAGGTGAACACTAGGAGACTGTACCACCAATGGTACTGAGGAGTGAAGCCAGGCCTTCCTATGGAGCCCCATGAGCCAGCTCATTTTTAATTTTCTGATTAGGAGACAGGGTCTCAATAAATTGACCAGGCCAGGCTAGCCTTGAACTTCTCATTCTCCTGCTGTAGCTGCCAGAGTTCTGGGATTCCAGACCTGTAGCGCCATGCCCAGCTACTGGCGTTATTCTTAGGACTATCTGCAGAGGAGGACTGCTGCTAAGCCTCATAGTGTATGTCCATAAAGACCTCGCCCAGGAGGACGTCCTCCTGACCATGGACCTTCCAGCACTGAGGAGCAGCAGCTGCCTAGTGTAAGGACAGCTGTCAAGAGATTGGAGCTCGCTGGGGCCTTCAGCAGCTAGGAAAGGAGGAAGGAGAGAAAGCAGATGATAGATTTTCAGTTTCCCGTTTGATGAAATAGCCTCTGAAATGCTAACTGGCTTTAGGTCATCGGAGTAAGTGTAAAGTGTGTATGCTCATGTGTGTGTCTGTGCACATGTGTGCTGTGTGTGTTAGGTGTCACTGAGACTGGGCAATTTAAAAATTTTTATCAGATTTTATTGGTACATTTTAGATATTCATGCATCCTGATCATACTCATCATAGATGGGGCAGTTTGTGTGCAGAATGTTGTACAACATTGCCTTCAGTTGAAGGAAGGCCTTTAATGCCCCTTAATAATTGCATCAGAATGGAATTTCTTTTTTTTTCCCACTGATTGATTAATCTTGAACAGAATGAAATTTCATATTTGATTCCATCTAGATATCAGCCAGTCAGCTCGGACTGTTTTGTGTATTGGAAATTAAAATAAGAAGTAAATTCTTTTAATTTTTTTCTTTTCCAGGGAGAAGGTGACATTCATGGTGAGTATTTCTGAAAACTGAATTGCTGGTTGTGTAAATGCTTCAGAGCAGATCTAAATTTTGATTCCACTCATGTCGTGGGGAAAGAGCCCTGGCTGTGCCTCCCGTGCCAGCGTACTCTGGGTAGAGGGAAAAGAAAAACGAAACTAGAAAGTTAGAAAGCATAGCTACCTTCTTAATCTGCCAACATGAGATGAATGGTAGAAATGTACTAAAAGAAAAAACTGGGGAATCTTCTGACAATGTACATACTTTAATTGGGTCAATATTTGTTATATTTACTGAGAGCTTTTTTTTTTTTTTTTTTTTTTTTTTTGGCTTTTTCCTTTTTATCGGTACCGGGGATCGAACTCAAGACTGCCTGCTTGCAAGGCAGGTGTTTATGCCGCTGAGCTAAATCCCCAGCCCCTACTGAGAGCTTTTTAATAAGAGGATCTGCCATTTCAGGCCCAGCTCACACCTCTGAATTTACCAAGATCACTTGATTTAATGCCGAGGTGCTTGCTGGGGATATAGCTCAGTGGCATAAGCACCTGCCTGGCAAGTGCAGATTCCCAGTACCAATAAGTAAATAAATATAAATAAATAAACTAAAATAAAACACCAAGGTGCTTAGTAAGTAAGACATCAGCTCACCTGCTAGTGATTTTGTAAATGATCATGTTAGGGGCAGATAAATTTCCAGTTGGGTATAACCAATTATAAATGAAAATAAGCTATAATCATTTACTTAATTATTTGAGATCTTTGAAGTATTCATTACCTCTTCTTTTAATGAGCGCCAGACACCAGCTGATGGGGGCGAGCCGGGCCTCAGCGCTGGCGGCAGCAGTCAGCCAGGTACCCGGCGCGTGCGCGCGGCCAGGGGCTGGCTGCTTCCTCTGCGCCCTGCCGGGTGCACAGTTTTATGGTGGCAGATGGGTAAGAGTGCGTTCTTCTTCTGCCCTCTCAAACTCTTTCCTGATCACTTTTCACCTGGCTGCAGATGTGCTTACTGTGTGAGGCCTGCTTGTGTCTTTCTATTTCCTTTTTGAAGCAGGGTCTCATCATGTAGTCCAGGCTGGCCTTGAACTCTTGTTGATCCTCCTGCCTCAGTCTTGCAGTGCTGGGATTACAGGCATGTGCTACCATGCCTGGCTGTTTGTGCCATTTGGAAAGACAGTTCTGGAAGTAAAGTCTAGGTTTTGGTTTTTTGTTTGTGTGTGTTTGTTTTTTGAGACATGGTTTCAGTCTGTAGTGCAGAGTGTAATGTTAAGCTCGCTTATGTAGCCCAGGCTGGCAGTGAACTCAATGACATCCTCCTGCCTCAGCCTCTGAAGTGCTGAGATTGCAGGTGTGCCCTCCTACACCTGGCAAAACCTAGACTGTTTAGTTTACTGCTTTTCATCTCTGAATACTTCTACTATTAAATATTTTTTCATATATTTATTTGCTGTTTGTATTTCTTCATCTGAGAAGTGAGAAGTGTGTTTGTCTCAGCTGCCCATTTTTGGAGTGGTTCTTTAAATCTGGGAGGACTGTTTTTTGAGTTCTTTATATGTTATCAATAGTAATCCTTTGAGGAACAGCTGGCAAACATTTTCTCCAACATTGTGGGCTGTTACTTCACTCTGCTGGTGGCATTTTTTTTTTTTGCTATGCAAAAGCTTTTTAATAAGATGAGATCCCAGTTGTTCTTTTTTTTTTTTATTGGTACGGGGGATCGAACTCATGACCACTTGCTTGCAAGGCAGGTGCTTATGCTGCTGAGCTAAATCCCCAGCCCCCGCAGTTGTTGATACTTTGTGATAGTTTTTGTGCAACTGGGTTTTGTTCATAAAGTCTTTGCCTACACTAATGTCTTCAAGAGTTTTACCTACTCTTATCTTCTAGCAGATTTATTATTTCTGTTTTAATATTTAGATCATGGCTTCATTATGAGTTTAGTTTAGTGCATGGTGAAAGATATGGGTCCAACTTTAATCTTTGGCATGTGAAAAGTCAGTTTTTCTAGTACCATTTATTAAAGAGGCTATTTTTCTTCCAATGAATGTGTTTGGCATCTTTGGCAAAGATAAGGTGGCTTCGTGTGTCTGGAGTTGTTTTTGCATCTTCTAATATATTCCATTGATCTTTGAGGTTTTTTTTTTTTTTTTCCCCATTACCATGCTGTTTTTATCACAGTAGCTTTATAGTATAATTTTAAGTCAGGGATTCTGATGCCCCCCCTGTCTTGTCTTTATTGCCCAGGATTGCCTTTGCTATTCTAGATCTCTTCTGGTTCCAGATGAATTTTATGATTGTTTTCTCTAATTTTGTGAGATGTCCTATTGGAATTTTGATTGGAATTGCATTGAATCTGTATAACAGTTTTGGAAGTATGGCCATTTTCACTACATGGGTTCTTCCTGCCCAAAAACAACAGATATCGTTCAATTTTCTTTTTTTTTAATCGTTCTGTTTTCTGATAGCCTCTTAGATCTTTTCAGAGCATTGTAGTTTTCAATGCAAAGGTATTTTACTTCCTTCATTACATTGATTCTTGGGTATTTCATTTATTTGGATGCTATTGTGAAAGGTGTTTTCCTAATTTGTCTCTTAGTGAGTTTTTTTGTGTGCAGGAAAGCTATTGATTTTTAAGTGTTGACTTTGTATCCAGCTACTTTGCTGGTTTTGCTTATTAAATCTAGAAATGTTTTGGTGGAGTTTTTGGGTGTTCTACATAAAGTATCATATCATCCATAAAGAATGATAATTTAACGTCTTCCTTTCATATCCTTATTCCTGTCATTTCTTTCTCTTGTCTAATTGCATTGGCTAATGTGTCCAGAACTGTGTGGAATAAGAGTGAAGACAGTGGACATTCTTGTCTTGTTCCTGATTTTAGAGAGAAAGTTTTTGTCCATTTAGTAGGATGTTGGCTATTGGTCTTTCATGGATGGCTTTTATCAGATTAAGATAAAGACCATCTATTCCAATTTTCTGTAGGGTTTTATCTTGAGTGGGTGCTGGACTTTATCAAAAGCTTTTTCTGCATCTGTTAAGATCATAAGACTTTTGTCTTTGGCTCTTTTTTTTTCTTTTTGATATCGGGGATCAAACTTATGACCGCGTACTTGCAAGGCCGGCACTTATGGCGCTGAGCTAAATCCCTGGCTCTGCTAATACGGTGTGTTACATTTATGGATTTATATACATTGAACCATCTCTGCATACCTGGAATGAATCCCTTTGATCATGATATACAATCTCTTTGATAATTTGCTGCAGTCTGTTTGCCAGTATCTTACTGAGGACTTTTGCATCTATGTTCGTTAGAGAGATGGGCCTATAATTCTCTTTCTTAGTTGGATCCTTCTCTGGTTTTGGAATCGGATTAATGCTTCCTTCCAGGAATAAATTTGGAAGTATTTCTCCCCTTTCAATTATTTTTTTTTTCTTTTCTTTTTTTTCTTGTTTTTTTTTTTTTTGGTCTTTTTCGTTTTTATCGGTACCGGGGATCGAACTCACGACTGCCTGCTTGCAAGGCAGGCGCCTATACCGCTGAGCTAAATCCCCAGCCCTTCTCCTTTCAATTTCATTAAGGAGTTTGAGAAGTAGTGGTGTTAGGTCTTCACTAAATTTCTTGTAGAATTCATTAGTGAATTTGTCTGGACTTGGGCTTTTCATTTTGAAAGGTTTTTAATTGCATCTTTTATTTCATTGATATTGGTTTATTTAGGATGTTTATATCTTCTTGATTCAGCTTTGGTAATTCATATGTACCTAGAAATCTGTCCATTTCTTCTGTATTTTCAATCTTGTTAGAATACAAGTTTTCAAAGTGGGTAGATCTTCTGGATTTATGTAGGGTTTGTTGTGATTTCATCCTTCTTATTCCTAATTACGTGTATTTGAGTATTTTCTTTCCTTTTTTCGGTTAGGTTGGATAAGAGTTTGTTTATTTTATTTAATCTTTCAAAGAATCAAATCTTTGATTCATTGATTCTTTGTTTTTTTGGTTTCCAGTGCATTAATTTCTGCTCTTTATAATTTCTTCCCTTGCATGAGCTTTTGGCTTAACCTGTCTTCTTTTTCCAGAAGTTTGAGGTTCACCATTGAGTTGTTTATAGGTGTTTGTTCTGTTTTCCTGATAAGGGTATTTATTTATGCTATAAATTTTCCTCTTAGGACTGCTTTCATTGTGTCGTATAACGTACAGTATGTTGTATTGTCCTCATTCAGCTGTAAAAGTTGTCCAGTTTCTTAATTTCATCTGTAATCCATTGGTTGTTCTGGAGGGTGCTATTTAATTTGCATGCGTTTATGAAGTTCTTGTGGTTTCTTTGCTATGGGTTTCCAAATTCAATGCACTGTGATTTGATAGTATGCATGGGATAATTTCAATTTGTTTACATTTACTTAAGCATGTTCTATAAACCAATGTATGGTCTATTTTGGAGGAAGTTCCATGTCCAACCGAGAAAAATGTGTATTCTGATGTTGTGTGGTAGAAACATGCTATAGACATTTACTAATTCTATTTCCTCAAAAGTTTGGTTCAGTTCTAATATTTCTTTATTGATTTTTTTTTTTTTTTTGTCTAGTTGATCTGTCTTTTTGTGACAGTAGGATACTGAGATCTCCCAATATAATTGTATTAGGGCTTATTTTGATTTTTCATGTCCGTTAGTAATTGTTTTATATAGCTGGGTGCATAGTATTTATGATTGTTATCTCTTCCTCTTGGATTGTTCCCTTTATAAGGGTGTAGTGACCTTCTGTATCTCTCTTAATCAATCCTGACTTGAAATTCACTTTGTCTGCAAATAGGATACCTACCCCTGGTTTTTTCTAGATTCTTCTCACATGGAGTATTGTTTTCTACCCTTCGAGTTTCAGTGTATGAATTTCGTTTTGAATTAAATGTGTTTCTTGTATGCAACACATTATTGGATCTTGCTTCTTGAGCCATTCTGCAAATGTGTTTTTGGATTGGTGAATTAGGGCCATTAACTTGATGTTTATAGTTGAAGTGTATCGACTTACCCTTGTTGTGTTATTTTCCTGTTATCGGCTCTCCCCTTTTTTTCTTTCCCTCTAATTGTTTGCCTTTCCTGGTAGATTCCTTCTGCTGGAGTTCACTGAACTGTAGTCCGTATTATCTCTATCTAGAATGTCCTTCAGAACGGTTGTCAGTCTTCTCAGCTGTTCTTTGTCATGGAAGTATCTTATTTCTCCATCAATTTTGAAACATAGTTTTGCAGGATACAGCAATCTGGGTTGAACGTTGTTTTCCTTTAGAGTTTGAAATACTTCACTTTATGGTCCGGGGAAAGGCTCCTGTGTGACTGACCCCGCCCCGTGGTGGGTGCAGCCTCGTACCAGGCAGCCCCACCCTGACCTAAAGTAAATTCCCAGCGGAAGTTTTCCCTGGGTTTTGAATTTGCAGTAACAGGTGTGAACATTCTAGCAGCAGTTTGATGATCATGTATGATACTGCAAACAGGACAAAAAAAAGAAAAAAAAATCACTTCGGGGCTGGGGATTTAGCTCAGGGGCTGGGGATTTAGCTCAGCGGCATAAGCGCCTGCCTTGAAAGCAGGCAGTCACGAGTTCGATCCCCGGTACCGATAAAAACAAAAAAGATAAAAAAAAAGAAAAAGAAAAAAAGAAATACTTCACTTCAAGCTCTCCTTGACTTGAGAGTTTGTGCTAAATCAGCTGTGATTCTGAAATGGGCTTTCCTTTTTAGGTGATTTGTTTCTTTCCCCTAACAGTTTTTAAGATTATATTCTTGAGTTGAATTTCTAGCATCTTGACTGTGATGTGCCTGGCTGTAGATTTTTTTTTTTTGATCTTTGCTAATTAGAATCCTATATGCCTCATTTGTGTGTATGTCAAATTCTTTTTCTCTACTGGGGAAGTTTTCTGCCATAATTATCTATAAACATTTTTTAATATCATTTGTGGTATCTCTTGCTTTTGATTGTCCCCAATCAACTTAAGTTCTTGTTTGTCTCATCTAGCAGCTGCTGGATTGATGGTCCCTTGCTATTCTTGAGAAATCTTTCTTTTCATGGTCACTAACTGCAAGCTTGTCTTAAGTATCTGAGATCTTGTCCTCACATTGACCTAATGCACTTCGAATACTTTCAATGGATTTTTTTTTTTTTTTTTTTTTTTTTTTTTTTGGGTACTGGAGATTGAACCCTGGACCTGGCAGGTGCCAGGTCTTATGCCACAGAGCCAAATTCTTGGCCCTCAATGGAATTTTTATTCTCCTGGATATCTGCTTGAATTTACTTTGTGTCTTCCATTTCTTGTCTATGCTGAGCTTACATAACTTTCTTAAGCTCTATTTTTTTTTTTCTGTATCTGCACTAAATGTTGTCTTTATTTTGGATCCATCTCTGTAGTTATCTGAGAGATTATTTCAGATTTCATTTTTTCCAGAGCTTCATTCAATTGCTTTGTTATTACCATTTCAGAGAGGTGTGGTGGGAGGCTTTTGGATTATTTCACCTTGTTGCCTCCTGGGTGTGCTTTTGGTGAACTGGATGTCTGGGGTTACATTTTGTTTAAGTGTCTTTTCATTTTCTTTTTTCTTATTTTTTAGTTTAATTCCTGGGGTAAATTGCCTATGGCGGGTTGCTTTATTGCTAGTATTTCAGACTCAGGTGATGGTTACGACTCTGCAGTATGTTTCAGGAGTAGCGGTTCTTAGGTTTTGTGTCTATTGGAGTATCCTACTTCTTTCTTCATTTTGTTGCAGATGAGAATTTGTTGCTCGTTTGGCCCAGTCTGTGGTTCTTGGGCATTGTGCCACAGTGTTTTCTGTGACTCTTAGCCAATCGCTGTTGTGGGATACCAGGACCAACAGCTGTTTAGAAAAGTTATGTCCATTTTGACTATAGTGGTACCAAGAGCATCAAACCGATCCTAGAAGCTGGGGATTTAGCTCAGCGGCATACTTGCAAGCAGGCGGTCGTGAGTTCGATCCCTGGTACCGATAAAAAGTTAAAAAAAAAAAAAAAAAAACCTGATCCTAGGAAATGAGCTCACCCTTAATTTGCCACTTTTAACCGTATGAACTAGATTTGTAGTTATAAACAAAATCTAAAACCAAAAAATTATTTGCAGTATACGATGATATGCCAATTGATATGTGAATTTTGCCCTCGGGGCTTAAAATTTAAAATAGTTTAAAGAGAAAATAGAGAATTGGAAGAAGTGGAAGAGATTAGAAATAAGGTTGGAGGACTAAGGTAGGTATCACGCTAACTTTGGGAAACTGGTATAGAAGACTGGAGGGGAAGAGTGAAGGAAGAAAGGAAAGAACAGAACAGAATCATAACCACAGTGAGGCTAGAAATCAGTCGCACATATAAAAACAAGATCAAACAATTGAGACAGAGAAAAAGAAAACAAAAACTAAAAATCAAAAACAAATGTGAGAGAGATGAAGAAGGAAAAAAGTCTACTTCCTGGTATGTCCAGTTTTGTCTCTGTTTTCGCTGGCAGACAGTCTGGGGAAACAGAGTGTTGGTCCGTGCGGATCTATCTCAGTAAGGTGGCATTTGGCGCAGCGCCTTCTGAGCATCTTCCACGGGTCCGAGCCCTGCTGGGAGCCACTAGCTGGATCTCCAGCTAGGTCTCCAGGATGGCTCCAGGCCAATTGCTGTCTCCCTGGGGAAGACTGAGCCCCTTTTACTCACTGCCAGCCCAGGCAGTCCGTCATGTTCGCTGCTCGCCTGCACTGCTGCTTCTCTCTGCAGAGGCTACCGGGGTCATGAACCGTCACCGTTGCTGTGTGTCTGCAGTTCAAACTGCTCTTCTCACACACTGAGTCGCATCTTAGGGACAAGGTGCTTCCACTTCCCTGTGTCTCTTGTTTTTCAGCCTTGCCCGCAAGTTCTTGTGCAACTGAGCTAATCCCCAGGCCCTGGAGTTTCCTGGTCATGTTCTCCATGGGCTTCAGTTCATGCTTCACCTTCTTCCTGGTTCCAGGGTACCCGCTTTCCTCCTCCTGCTTGTCCTCACGTTGCTATGTTCCAGGATCTGGACAGGGACTCTCCAGCAGGCACTTTCTCTACTGCTTAGCACCCTGCCATCTTGCCCAGTGAAATTTTTGTTGTTGTTGTTTTGTCTTTTTGAGACCAGGTTTCATTATGTAGACCTTGAACTCACTATGTAGCACAGGTTGGTCTCCAACTTGCAGTAATCCTCCTGCCTCAGCCTCTGGGATTTCAGGTGTCAGCAACCATTCCAAAATTTTCTCTTTTTTCCTAATGCTTATCAGAGCCAGATGGGGGGTGTAGGCCTATAATTCTGTTGTACAAGGAAGACACTGTAATTACCTTAAAACAGGGGCAAATTTTGTTTGCATATAAAGGACAGATCTTTGCAAATTCAAGACCAACCTGGGCTAGAAATGTGAGCCCAAGGTCGTCTAAACTTCATAGCCAGACCCTGTTTCAAAAAGACCAAAAAAAAAAAAAAAGACAAAGACATTGCCTTGACCTTTGGGTAATTAAACCTGGGAATGGCTGTACAGAGGACTTTGAACTGCTGTCTCAGGAAATCTCTGAGAAAGTGGGAGTTGCTGGGGAGCAGCTGTCCATGCAGCCGTCTGGGAGATTCAGGGGGCCTTCAGGCAGTTTAGACAGTGCTACATTTTTATCCTTATCCTTGTGATTCTTTTTTTTTTGTCTTTTTCCTTTTTATCCGTACCGGGGATCGAACTCACGACCGCCTGCTTGCAAGGCAGGTACTTATGCTGTGAAGCAGTTTCTTTAAGGATGTGTGCTTTTTGAGATTTCACCACTCTGACTGAATTAAGCAGTAGCTTTAGTATTGGATAATAATATCATAATGCTCAGGACTTTAAAGTGGGAAGTGCCCAGTTAATTTAAATATAAGTGTCCTAATTAATAGAAAAGTTATTGCCACTCAGAAAGGGAAAGCTAGATGTCAGTAAGTTGGCTGTCCATGTGGATAAAACAATACTTTACCTAGTAATTATGGTAATATAACAAAAAAACCAGGAATGAAATAACATTTTTTACCCCTTGACTTGGTACTAAGTTACAGTCCTAGCCCCTTTCATTTTATTTTTAGTTCTTTGTGGTTTGTTTGGTTTCTCTGTCTCTGTCTGTCTCTCTCTCTGAGACAGGGTCTCACTCTATATTGCAGGCTGCTTGCCTTGAACTTGCTTATGTAGCCCAGACTGGCCTGAAACTTATGATACTCCTCCTGTCTCAGCCTCCTGTGTGCTAGGATTACAGGCTTGTAGCACCACACCCAGCTATAAATGTTTACAGTGCATTCAGTGTCTCTAACTAGATATGATAACTTAGTAAAAAGCACACTGCAAAATCAGTTATTACTCCCATGATGGATTGGCAGATGGGGAGCTGTGGCTCAGCATCACAACTGTGTGGTATAGTGCAGTGCCAGGCTGGAAAAAGTAGAATTCAAAATTTGAAGTACAGGTTGGGTTTGAGGGGTAAACCTATCACCCCCTAACAGTGTGAGAGGCTGAGGCATGAGGATCCCAAGTTACAGGCCAGTGTAGGCAACTGAAGGACTTAGCAAAGCTTTGTCCCCCCAAAATGAGTAAAATAAAAGCCAGGAGTAGGTACATAGCCTATAATCCTAGTACTCTAGGAAGCCAGGGCTAGAGACTGCAAAGCAAACCCAGCCCATGCAATTTGGCAACATCTTAGCTCAAAAAGGGCTGGGGCTGGGGATGTCGCTCATTGGAACAGTGTCTGCCTGGCAAGCACAAGGTCCTGAGTTCAATTCCTGGTGCCAAACAAAACCATAAAAATAAAAAAACTAAAGGGCTCAGTCCTCAGTCCTCCCCTACCCAAAGGAGGGGACTAGTGGTGTACTTCAGTGATAGGAGAGCTTGCCTAGTATGGGTAGGAGACCCTGAGTTCACTCCCCAGACGTATTTGTGTAATTTTAATTAATTTTTATTTGTATTTGTATTTTTGAGGCTTTGCAGTGCAGGCTGGCCTTGAGTTCACTTTGTAGTCCAGGCTGGTCTCAAATCTGCGACAATCCTCCTGCCTCAGCCTCCCCAGTATAATTTTAAAGGAGCCTACTTAGAAAAAATATACCAAACAGCAACAGTGTTCAAATCGGAGTTGCTGAAACATGATTTCTTTATGATTTTAGGTACGTTTGTAGCCATCCTCAAACAAATAACTCACCCTTTTGGTTTTAATTGGGAGAGGTTATTACTTGTTTTGTTATTTATTTTCCTAGAAAATGTGGATACAGACTTGCAAGCCAGCCTGGGGCCGAGCGAAGAGAAGCCCGTGCCCGCCGCGCCTGTGCCCAGCCCGGTGGCCCCTGCGCCGTCTCGGAGAAACCCCCCCGGCGGCAAGTCCAGCCTGGTCTTGGGTTAACTCCCTGTCCTGAACTCTGTCATTTTGTTTGTTTGTTTTCTCTCCATGCTTGTGAACTGCACAACTTGAGCCTGACTGTACATCTTTTGGATTTGATTCATTAAAAAAGAAGCACTTTATGTACTGCTGTCATTTTTTCCCCCTGCTTTCTTTTCTTTGGGAAGAACAGGTCTTGCTCTCTGTCTGACTCTTGGGTCTGTGGGCCATGGCATGAGTGTTTTTTTAGCAGTAGATTGAAGGGAAGGCTTGGGACACTTAGTACCGTGTTTTGATGATTGGATCCCGATGTCAGAGGCTCCCTCGTTCTGAAGTCTCTCCTCTCCGGGGTGATCGGCGCTGGGGCCATATCCTCCCCTGTCCCTGCAGCCCAGCGGCCCCGCGCCCGGCTCTCTTTGCAGGCTTCTTTCTGGCAGTCATCCGGCCCCATCCGTGTTCCCCCTGTGCCACCCGGAATGGAGAGGGGCCAGGCCTCTCTACCTGCAGAGCAAAGTAACCAAAGTAGCTGGCTGATGAGCGGAGAGAGCCTCCTGCCGGAGAGAGCCTCCTGCCGGAGAGAGCCTGCTGCCGCATGCTGCCAGAGGAGGCCTGGGATCCGGGTGAGCCGCGGCCCCACAGGGGGGCTTTGTCCAGGGCAGACCTGCAGGGAGGCTGTTCTTACTGCTCAGTAATTCGATGCTGTGTGCATGATGCTGGTGCTTGACCATGAAACAAATCTCATTCTTAAAATGTGTGTTGTACTTCACAGTAAACAATATCCACACTTTGAAATGCTGTGTCCTGTGTCGTCGTCGTCTTCTTTTGTTCCTGAGGGATCGAACTTATAACCTGGTACTTGCCAGGCAGGCGCTTGTGCAGCTGAGCTAAACGTGACCCTGTGTCACCTTTTTGAGTCTTCTCCCTCTGGCTCTTTTCTTTGCCACTCTTAAGCCCTCCCTGTGATAGATCATTTAAAAGTCCTGGAGGCTAAGGGGGAAGTGGGCTCTTCTGCAAAGTCTCTTCCACCAGTGCCCTTTATGCTGGGCAGTCATTTATGGGGCTAAGCCTCTGGCTGGGGTGAGGCTCAGTAGCAGTGCATGTGCTGAGCATGTGGGAAGCTCTCGCTTGCCCTCAAAGCAAAAGTGAGTTATCTCTGTACTCATGCAGTCCTTCTGAGTGTAGGTGTTCAAAGAGGAAGGCTACACAGTGTTCATCAACTGATGAATGAATAAAGAAGATGCGGTTCTTGTATACTCAGCCATAAAGAAGGATAAACCTGAAACATTTTTAAGTAAATGAGCGCATACCCTTAAGTGAAATAAATCGGACACACATAAATACTACATAGTTTCTCTGATGTGAGAAGCAAAGTATAAATAAGGATGAAAATTTATAATAGATATTTTGAAATAGAAAATGTTCGAAGGGGAAGTAGGGGAGGTGAAGAAAAGAAGCAAAAATGAAAAGGGGAGAGGTATTGAAGGAAGGGTAGGAGAATGGGAAAAAAATCAAGATGTATACAGGTACAAATTCCCTCTGGTGAATTATCATTATGTATACCTAAAATATACCAATAAACAATTAAAATCAAAGAGCTATAAAGGAAGAAACCACCACATAATTAGAAGAGTGTTAGATGGACCTGGTGGCCCATCTCTAATCCCAGCACTTGGGAGGCTGAGGCAGGAGGATTGTAAGTCTGAAGCCAGCCTGAACTTCCTGTCTTAATGTGGGAAACTGAATTTCAGGTGATGGGGAACCCGAGGATAGGAGAGTGTCTAATTGGCAAGACATGTCAAATACTGGAGTTGCTTTTTTTTTTGTCTTTTTCATTTTTATCGGTACCAAGGATCGAACTCGCGACCGCCTGCTTGCAAGGCAGGTGCTTATGCCGCTGAGCTAAATCCCCAGCTCCTGGAGTTTCTTTAAGACCTAGCTTTAGGTGTAGCTGTGGTACTGACCTACTCTGCTCCTTTGGCTTATTACTTAGGCTTTTAGTTCCTAGTTAGTACAATGAGACCTTGGAAAAACTGTATTTTGGGAGAATAAGGGACTATTAGATTGCAAGACTTTAGGTTCTTCCCTTATTGTATTTATAAAGTGTTTGCAAAATTTTGACTCAAAGCGTCTGCCGCAGGTTCTTCCTAATAGTACTGACACAGTTACACCAGGCTTCAGTGTTTTGGGATTTCTACCACAAATCTGAAAGAGGTAAACGGATCCTTGTCAGCCTATTAGTAAAGATGAGGCTCCCAGAAAAGGAATGTCTTTGGTTTGTGTCACAACTTGATACTTCGTTTTAATTTTTTTAGACAAGGTCTCACCATGTAACCTAGGCTGGCCTCAAACTTGGCAATCCTCTTGCCTCAGCCTTCCGAGTGCTGGGATTACAGGCATGCACTACTGTGCTTGGCCTTTAACTTTTTATTCTATGAAGATATATAAGCACTTTATTAAAATGAAAAGTGTTCTGGGCAAGGGGACATTTCAACCAGTTATTTTGGTATTATTTTAGGAAACATTTTTAGAGGATGTTTCTAGATTAAGAAAACTCAAGTCTAAAAAAAAAAAAAAAAAACAACTCAAGTCTGAAAAGGTGGCTGGGTGTGGTGCTGCATGCCTGTAATCCTAGTACTATGGGAAGCTGAGGCTGGAAGATAGTAAGTTTGAGCACAGCCTGGGTAACTTAGCAAGACCCTGTCTCAAAAAAGTCTAGGGATCTGCAAAGGCCCTGAGTTCATCTCCAATATGGGGGGGGGGAGCCCTTCCCAAAAGGTAAAAACTTTATGGCAGCTGGACTTATGACTCAGTTTATGTGACTTCACTTCCCTAATAACAGGGAAACAGAACAGTTGGACACTTGGTATTTATGGCTTATGCAGATGTCCTGTACAATGAGGTGTCAGGCTCCCCCTTGTAATGTTTCTGTTCCCTGCCATTTTTCAAAGCTTAAGTTCATTTGCTGGCCACTGACCAAAGGAGATCATGCATTCTGGGGAAAACGAAAAGGTTTATTCAAAGCTAGCTCCAAGGAGATGAAAGGGCCCATTTGCCTCAAATCATGATCTCCTCCAGTCCAGGTGTGTAAGGGGCTTTAGGAACATGGGGGAGGGGAGCGCAGAGATAAGGCAGCTCTCCATGGTCCTCAGTCACTTCCTGCCATCTTCATCTAATCCTCTTTCCTGTGGAAAGGACACCAGGCTTCCTCCTCCTGAGCCCGGCACCTGCGTATTCTGTCAGTTCTTTTGGCCCGAGGAGAGGTGGAGATATTGGGTGTGTGCTCAGCAGGAGGAAGTTTGGAGCAGTTGCTTATCTTAAAAAAAAAAAAAATCTAACTTTTAAAGTTCCACGTTGGTTACACATTTGCCACACCGATTTGGGAGTAGTAGCCAGATGGCGAACAGACGTCATTATAGTCCGTAGGTGAATAGATTTGGATGTAGTCTGAAAACATGGTGAAGTCAGCAAACTTTCAAAATGTTCAGCATTTTCGGGGTGTGGGAGGCAGAAGCTTCTGATCCGATGTGAGATTGTTTCGGAGAAAGCAAGGGCAATTCTGATTCCCGGAGCCGGATGGAAATCGCCTTTCCAAGTGGAATCAGACTTCAGAACAACGCTGGCTTAAGCGTCGGTCTCTTTGGAGCTTGACTCACACTCCAGTTGTGTTCCGCAGATCTGTTTACTTCAGTAACGAAGGGCCCCCGATTCAGGCGGCGGTAGGTGCTCCTTCAAGCAGCAGGAGCTCCGCCACAGAGACGGCAGAGCTCACAGTGGCCCCGGACTGCAGAGATGAATTCTCAAGTGCGGAGCCAGCCCCACTGGATTGAGGAGCTGAATCTTTAGAAGATGCTCCCCAGTATATTAGGTCGCCCCTTGGAAAGTCTGCTCCTAATAACTATGTGGGATCAGGGGAGGATATGTCTGCTGTAGGGACGCAAGGTGGCTCATGTGGATCACAAAAATAACCAACCCTAACCCGTCAGCGACTCGCCCCACGGCTTTAGGAGGCTTCCCGCACGCGCGGATTGGAAGACCTCAGCCCGCGTCAGAGGCGTTCCCCAGGCGCTCTATGCAAATTAACCCAGCCGAGCCCCGCCCATCGGCCGAGGAGGGAAGTGGCCAGTCCCAGCGAGAGGCTCCCTTGTGCGCGCCGCACGGCCATGGAGTCGCGACCAGTGCGCGTGCTGGTGGACATGGATGGCGTGCTGGCCGATTTCGAGGCCGGCCTGCTGCGGGGCTTCCGCTGCCGCTTCCCGGAGGAGCCTCACGTGCCGCTGGAGCAGCGCCGGGGCTTCCTGGCCCGCGAGCAGTATCGCGCCCTGCGGCCGGATCTGGCGGTAGGAGAGCGGAGCCCCTCTGGGCAGGGCGGGCCGGGCTCCGCTCCAGGGAACCCCGTTCCCTTTGCAATGAACAGAACAGCCACACGTCCCAGTACTGGGGGTTGAATTCAGGTCGCTTTTCTAAGCTTTTATCTTGAGACAGGGTCTCACTAGGTTGCCCAGGATGGGCTTGAATTTGCAGCCGTCGTTTCAGCCTCCCCGAGTCCCGGGGTTGCAGGGATGCGCCACCACCCCCGGCTACCACCCACTTGTGAGCCCAGAGTGCATTCACCCTGGGACAAGAACTTCATGGAGCGTTCCCCCCGTCTCCTGCCGCTGTGCGGACCTAGAGCGCCCATTGTGTGCCCTTGCCGGGGCGCCACCTGCTGGAGGCAGGAGGGAACCGAGACCTCTGTCTTGCAGGATAAAGTGGCCAGTGTGTATGAAGCCCCGGGCTTTTTCCTAGACTTGGACCCCATCCCGGGGGCCGTGGAAGCCATGCGGGAGATGAACGACATGCAAGAGTAAGGAGGATTGGGCGGGAGAGAGAGGGACATGGACGGGGAGTGCCGGCGACGCCGCCTTCTCTTACTGGCACCTTGTCCGCAGCACCGAGGTCTTCATCTGCACCACCCCAATACTGAAGTACCACCACTGTGTGGGCGAGAAGGTAATGGCACAAATTAAACCTTTTAAAAAAATAATCTTTTTTTTGGAGACAGGGTCTGTGTCGTTCAGAGTGACCTGTAAAACTTGCTTGTAGCCCAGGCTGGTATCCAGCTAAAGATTCTCTGGCCTCAGGCTCCCAAGTCATGGGATTATAGGAGTGTATAAGTATGCCTGGCTAGCGTTATAAATCAGTTTTAAAGGTAAATCACACAAAGACAGTGAGGGCTGGGGGAGAGAGGAACTGACCTTTGAGCACTCCCACCCCCTGCTCACCAAGGGTCCCCCAGGCTGCACTGAGACTGCTGTCTTCCGCACAGTACCGCTGGGTGGAGCGGCACCTCGGGCCCCAGTTTGTAGAGCGCATTATCCTGACGAGGGACAAGACCATGGTCCTGGGGGACCTCCTCATTGACGACAAGGACACCATTCGAGGTGGGAGCTGTTACCCACGTGGCCTGCCCCAATTAGAGGGAGTATAAACCACCAGCTTACATGCCCACTGCTCTTCTGTGCCAGGCCTGGAGCAGGTGCCACGCTGGGAGCACATCTTGTTCACCTGCTGCCACAACCAGCACCTAGCTCTGCCTCCCACCAGGAGACGGCTGCTCTCCTGGAGTGACAGCTGGAGGGACATCATAGACAGCAAGCGGGGAGCTGCGAGGCAGGAGAGAGATCTGTAGTGGATGGTGCTGCCGGGAGGGGGCCAGGTCACTCCTGGCAGGCACAACAGGACACACCCTCAGTCCCCTGGTACCTCCCTCAGTGGTCCCCCAGCATGGCTGGCACGGAATCACAGTGACAAACATCAGGCAAGTGTGTTTTAATAAAAAAATTTGGCTCTCTGGTCTTTAAGTCTTTTTATTTGGGAAAGGAAAGGGACCGGGTTAAGTTTAGGGGCTCCAGGACTGAGGCCATTTCCAGTCCTGCCCGGTCACTGTTTCTCTAGTATGGCCTTTTTGGCCACCTATAGGGTCAAGCTTAGCAGGGGAGAGTAAACACCACACCCCCACTTTTCCAAAATCCCAAGTTCCTATCAGGCACCTTTCTACAGCCCAGTGCACACACACCACCAGGCTACACCTGCGTAGCCATTTCTTCCAGTGTCCCAGACCGTCTCTTTCCTCTGAGGCATCCCTGTAGCCTTCATGCACACAAGGGGACACTGAGGGGTAGAATGCCACCTCATCAGCTGTGACAGCAGGGTGGCCAGGCTTCCATTTGTGTTTGCAGTGGTTCTAGCTGAGGGGCCCGTCTCATGAGACAGGGTGTAGCCCAGGCTGTCCTCCAGCTCACACCGATTCTGCCTCGGCTTCCCAGGTGCTGAGGTTCCAGGCACAGCCACCATACCTGGCTAAAGGCTCCTGCCTTTTTCTGATCTGTCATCACCTCCAGGGTCTTAATGCCTGGCAACCAAGTTAGTCACTGGGCTGTGTCACTCATGGGTTTGGACAACAGCATTATCTTGGGAGCTCTTATGTGGGATCTGACAGTCTATGTGGACAGTTAATCCTAGATGGCAGCTATCTGCATCAGCATCCATGCCCAGCGTGCAGACCTGACACAGGGGTCTCTATCCTCCACAGGCCCGGAGGGGCATGACATCTTCCCTGGCTTCCTGGGACTCAAGGAACAACAGCACTGGGGATTCAGCCCAGGAGCTTTGCGCTGATCTACATTTCCGGGTTTTGGCTGTTACCCACACTGGGCTCAAACTTGTGATCCTCCTGCTTCAGCTTCCTGGATTTCTGTAATTACCAATGTACGTCAAGGTGGTTTTTATTTTTTCGTGATGCTAAGGAATGGGTGTCTTGGAATTACTCTGGATACTGCTGTCAGGAGGTGATCCTTTATTTGTTTAGGTACAGGCAACTGTCCTACGCCTCAGGCCCAGGAATTAGCTACTGCTGACACAGAGTGGCACGTCAGTCTTTGTAGGTGTCAGTGTGAATGTGGTACCAGCTTCAGCTTGCACCTCTGTGTGCCTCCAAGCCAGGCCTCGACACTGCACGCCATTCACCCCAGTTCGAGTGCCTATCGCATTGAGTCACCTCACGTCAAGGCACTGAGCAGGCCAGCACTTTGTGGACTGAGCTGTCCTGCTTCCTATGCTCCTACCAGGATTTGGTCTGCAGAATAAAGGTGCTGAGTGGAGCCCTGGGGCCCCCTCAGATCAGGGCTGCTGTGGGGCCTCAGCCCTGGGCAGGGGGATACCCAGGGCAGAGTGGGCCTGCCGGCTGCGGGCTTCAGCCACCTGAGCTGGGGAGCAGTAGTCCTCCAGGAAGATATGGGCCAGGTTCCGGAGCCTTGTGTTGGCTGAGAGAGAGAAGCGCAGCATGCACTGGACCACGGGCAGGGCGGTGAGCTCAGGGTGCAGGCCACTGCCTGGCGCGCTCAGGTACATGAGTGTGGTGACTGCTGACAACACGGTCTCCTCGTTGGGGCTGGACAGGCAGTCTGTGATGAGCGGGACACCGCCCGCCCGCAGGATGTGCTCCCTGTTGGCCCTGTCTGCACACAGGTTGCAGAGGCCCCCTGGGGGAGAGCGAGGGTGAGGCTGGGCTCCAGCACCAGTTTCCTTCCCCCCCCCCCCAGCCTCTCTGCCAGTGAGTCCTGGGAGGGGCCCAGCACTGAGAAGTTGGCCAGGGACAAGGGACCCAAAGGCCACTTGAGCTTGCAGCCCTCTCTCAAGACCTGCTATCACTCAGCCTTCCAGACAGACCCTTGTCCCTCCTTACTTCCACAAGGGCAGACAAAGGCTGCTTTTTTTTTTTTTTTTTTTTTGAGCTAAGGTCTTGCTACAGCCCAGGCTGGCTTTGAACTCACAGCGATCCTTCTGCTTCAGCTTCCCAAGAGTTAGGGTTACAGGCATGCACCACCACTCAGTTTCTAAACATTTAGATGCTCAGAGGCTTGGCTCGGGCTGCTCAGTGAAGGAAGATGACTTCCTCTTCCTTTATATCCTGACTCGGCTTCCTGCCCTCCTGCTCAGAGGCAGGAGTCCTTAGCAAGGACCAGAGGTGAGGCCACTTCCTGCCTACCTCCCTGCTTCTCTGGAAAAATCAAGTAGTTGGGCCTAAAACGCACCTCTGGCACTTTCCCCAGAGAGGGGCACGGGTGCCTGTGCCATGTCTAAGGTCCCTTCTCTTCTGGGGCAGAAGTCAGCCAAGGTTTGGCTCCGAGGCCCTCTCCACAGCGGAAGCTGGTGAGCGTGTCCTTTTTTTTGGAGTTACCAGGGAACAAACCCAGCTCAGGAAATCTAAAATTCCATTTGGTCTCAGGACTTCCCATTGTCCTGGGAATAAAACCGACTCCCTTTCCAGGGCTCTGGCCTTGCACCACACACCTTTCCTCACCCCCTGGCACTTACTGCAACTGACTTGCACAGGTTGACCCCTCTGGTTCCCCTGGCCAGTGAAGTCCTCCTGGAATGTCAGCTCAGTGCACTGCGGTCCCTCATTACCGGTGCCACTGTCCTTACGGAATCTGAGAGATGGACTGTGTATCTTTTCCTGGCCACTGCCCAGCAAAGTCCCTGGGAGGCAAGCGCTCCAGGGTCATGACCTCACGCCTGGCACAATAAAGGGTCCACAAAAGGGAAAAAAGTTTGGTGTTTTTTCCCTGCAGCACTGGGAGTTGAATCCAGGACCTTTTGATTTGAAACAGGGTCTCATTAACTCACTAAGTTGCCCACCCTTGTCTAGAACTCTGGATCTTCCTGCCTCAGCCTCCCAGAGTGCTAGGATTACAGGTGCGCACCACCACACCTTGCTTGCTGGAAGTGTTTTAAAGTAGCTGTTGTGGGAAAGAGGTTGCTGAACTGCAGAGGCCTGGAGGGCCAGACAGGAAGGTGCCCCAAGATCTTGTCCATCTGGAATTCTGTTCTCGGGCAGAACTGGCTCACAAGCAGGTGTCTTTGAGAGGAGGAGCAGCTAAGCGGCCTGCCTGAGTCCTGAGGAGGAGGAGGGGCAGCAGCACAGGGTAAACTGGCACCCTTCCACTCGGGCTACCAGCATCCTGCTTTGGTGGGAGAAGCGGAGGCTTGGAGACGTTAAGCGACTTGCCCAAGATCCCAAGGGTGGGAGGCCTTTGCCACTGATGTGGGACCTGCGTTCCCCTGGGAGCTGCAGGCCACCTGGCTTGGCAGAAGTGGGATGAGCGAGGGCCTCACCTCTGAGCCATCCTTGTGCCACTTCTCTTACTCTCCATGGACTCAAGTGGTACAAATGGCTGCTGAGTCAAGGCCACACCCAGGTGTGTCTGGGCAGGGTGTCAGGAGATAACCAGAGGGCTCTGCGGGAGCCTACATGGATGGAACAGGAGGACTCCTGCCTCATCGGCCCAATGATGGAACAGCTACGGAGTGACACATAACATGTCCCTAGAGTACTATCTGCAGAGAGCAGTTACTGTGGGACAGCTTGCAGGATGAGGTGGGGGGGCGGGGGCGAGGAAAGATGCCAAACTCTATCCACAATGGCACAGGTCCACTAGGCTGTCACCCTCTGGGATTCTGTCACCACTTGAGTCAGCTCCTCTCTAACTTGTACACTCTGCCTGGCTTCACGCTTTACTTTGTGCTTAGGGACATTACTGTAGAGAGATGTGCTAAAACATTTCTTGGAACCTGTACAGTGGCACACGTCTATAATCCCAGCACTCAGGAAACCAAAGCAGAAGGAGTTCAATGAGTTCAGTGAGTTCAAGGCCAGCCTGGACATACACCAAGAGCCTGTCTCAAAAAACCAAACCAAACCATCACCATGAACAACAACAAAAAACCCTATTTCTTGGCTGTTGCCTTATTTTGAGGGGTGCAGTTTATTGGGGTAGCACATGTTCAGTTGAGAAAGGAGGCCAGGCTGGGCTACATAGCTTAACCCTGTCTCAAAAAACCCACAGGCCACTGTGCTCTGCTCTCTCTTTCACAGTGATGCGCTGTCACCCTGTGGAATGTACTTCTTTTCCTGCTTTTAACTGGCCCACATGCTCTATACAGCATGTCTCCTTTCTGATAGTTTTTTTCCTTTCTGAGACAGTGTTTCACTATGCAGTTCAGGCTGGCCTTGAACTCACTTTGTAGCCCAGGCTGGCCTTACTCATGGTGATCCTCCTACCTCAGCCTTCCAAGTGCTGAGATTATGTGTGTGTGCCACTAAACCCAGCATTTTTCCTACTTTCAAAAAAAAAAGTAAAATCTCACTAAAAACAAGCAAATAAAACTATAAACTCCACAAGAGCAAATACTTTCTCTTGCCCTAATCTCACCCACAACCTGGAACAGTGATGGCGAACATTTTAGACTAACAGGACTGACAGCCAGCTGCAGCCCTCGAGCCACAGGTTCACCAACACTGACCGAGGATGTAGCGGGCACTCAATGACAATGAACCTGGAAAAGCAGCAGGTCTAGAGCAGCACCACAATGTAAGCAAGGCAGAGTACCACGGTGATAATTTTTGTTTGCCAGGTTTTCCTCATTGACAATGTCTGAGCTATGCAGCCCAGGCTGCCTTCTTCCTTCTCTTTCTTCCCTCCCTCCCTTCCTTTATCCTCCTTCCTCCTCCCCCTTCTGCTCCTCCCCTAGCTCTTCTTATTTTTTTGTTTTGAGAGGAGGGCTCACTAAGTTGCCTAGAGGAGACTTGAAGTTGCAGTCTTCCTGCCTCAGCCTTCCAAGTATCCAGGATAAGTGTCTAAGACCACAGGTGTACACATGCATCAGTAAAGAATCCTTTTTTTCCTCCCCTTAAGTTGTGCTGTAGACCAAACCCAGAGCTTTGTACAATGCATATACTAGGTAAGGGCTCTACCACTGAATTACACCACCAGCCTCTCCTCTCCCTCTCTTTTGGGTACTGGGGATTGAATCCAGGGCCTCCACACTAAGCTGTCTCCTCAGCCCTATTTATTTAGTGACAGGGCTTCAGATAAGTCCCTAAGTTACCCAGACTGAGCTCAAACTTGCTATCCTCCTGCCTCAGCCTCAAGCCTGTAATCCCAGCACTTGGGAGGCTGAGGCAGGAGGATTGTTGCAAGTTCAAGACCAGCCTGGGCTACAAAGTGAGCTCAAGGCCAGCCTGAACTGTGTAGTGAGACCCTGTTTCAAAAAGACAAAAAGAAAAAGGGCCAGGGATTTTGCTCAGTGGCCTAAGTTCCTGCCTGGCAAGCACAAGGTCCCCAGTACCAAACAAAACCAACCAACCAACAAACAAAAAGACAAAAAAAAAAAAAAAAAAAAAAATTGTATGAAAAAGCACCAGGGATTTAGCTCAGTGGCACAGCACCTGCCTGGCAAGCCTGAGATTCTGAATTTGATTTCTGGAACCCCTACTCAAATAAAAAGAATTGTATGAAAAGTAGCTGGGCCTATAATTCCAGCATTTAGGAGGCTGAAGCAGGAGGATCACGAATTTGAGGCCAGCTTGAGCTATATAGTTCATGACCAGCCTAACTACATAGTGAGACTGTGTTTCAAAAACAAAAAAAAAAAAAATCGTAGAAAAATGATCATAACAGTTTTATCAAAAAGCTCAACATCAATTTCCAGGAATGGATACACAAATTGTGGCATATCCTGTATGATTCCATTTGTTTTGTATTGTATTTAGAAACGTGATCTTGCTATATAGTTCAGGTTGGCCTTAAACTATGTAGTCAAAGTTTACCTCAAACTTGTGGCAATCGTCCTACCTCAGCCTGGCAAGTGCTGGGATTATAGATGTGTAATACCACACCTGCATGATTTCATTTACATCAAGTTTGAGAACACAGAAAAGCAATCAGTGTGGTTATGCTGGGGTTGAAGTGGGTATACAAATGTCTGAGCTGGCTGTGATTGCGTACATTTATAATCCTAGGATGCTGAGCCAAGAGGATGATGAGCTTGATTAAGGGGATGCCAGGAAACTTAGCAAGTTAGTGAGAACTTGTCTTTAAATAAAAACTAAGAGCCCTGCATGGTGATGCACACCTATAACCCCAGAACTCAAGAGGGAGGCGGGAGATCACTCTAAGTTTGAGACCAACTTGGGCTACTAATAGTTCAAGGCCAGCTTGCACTACAAAGTGAACCCTGTCTCAAAACACCAAAATATATAAATAAATAAAAACTAAAAAACAGGGGTGGGCATATAGCTCAGTGGCACAATGCCTGCCTGGCAAGCATGAGGTCCTGAGTTCAACTTCTGGTATCAAAACCAACCAACCAAACAAACAAACAAAAACAACTGAAAAAACAGGCTGGGGGTGGAGCTCAGTGTGAATGTACTGGGTTTGATCCTAGTACTGCAAAAACAAAAACAAAATAAAGAAAAAACAAAACTGAGTAGAGGCCAGAGATATAGCTCAGTGGCATAAGCACCTACCTGGCAAGTACAAGGTCCTGAATTTGATTCCCAGTACAAAATGAAAGCCTTTGAGTAGAAAAACATTCCACAGCTTGAGTTAGGGGCTATTATGTGGAGGTGCACGGATCCTAATGAATTTAAAAATTCACTGAACGGGCACTAAAGATATATGTGCTTTACTGTAATTTTACCGTACTGTACTGTAATTTTAAGAAACAGCTACCAAATGAATGGGAGAACAAGTTCTAACTGGCTAATGGATGTGCTCTGGACAAAGGAAAGACAGAACTGGAACAAGCTGGCCCATCCCTTCTAGATGGGAGGAGCCACAGAAACACCTCTGGCAGGCTGGGAGAACACCAGAGCCTTGCAAGGCCAGGAAGTGAGCTCGGGCTGCACGGGTGGTGGTGCGTTAGTGCTGGGACAAGCTGGCCTGCAAGGGGAGGTCTAAGGACTGTCCCAAGGAAGATGGCGTGCTGAGCATTCGGCATCAGGTGGCCTGATAGATTACTATACTTGAGGACCTGCAAGGGTGGATGCAGCCCAGGGTCAAGATTTTCAAAGGGGCTGGGGATGGTGCCATGCGTGTGTAGTTCCAGGTACTCAAGAGGCTGAGGCAGGAGGACTGGTTGAGCCCACAAGATGACAGCCAGCATGGGCAACACAGCAAGGACTCTTCTCTTAAACAAGCCAGGTGTGGTGGCACACATCTGTAATCCCAGCACTGGGGAAGCCGAGGCAGGGGATCACTGCAAGTTTTCAGCCAGCCTGAACCACATAGTCTGACTCTTGTCTCAAAAAACAAAACAAAACAACACAAGATACTACAACAAAGAACGAGGGCTGGGGATGTAACCCAGGGCTAGAGCTCTTGCCTTGCATGCACAATGCCCTAGGTTTGATCACTAGCACCACACACACAAAATTAAACAAATAAAAAAAACCAGCAACAACAAAAATTCACTGTATCAGGGGCTGTGTCTTTGGGTTTTATTTTAGTATCCTGAAGATGGTTCCTTCTAAAACTCTGAGGTTGTAAAACAGAAGAGTAAGTCACAATTTATGTAGGAATAGCCCCAAGTGGAGAACACACATGTAGTACATGCATGTGCTCATACCTGTAAACACTCTTGTTATTCTGTTATGAAATTTTGTTTTATCTTTTTTCCATACATTAAAAAAACAAAAAAAGAGGTAATAAGATGCAGGAAACAGGGTGGAAGGAGAGAATGGACTGAGATTTCTCTGAAATACCCTGTAACGCAGTTGTTAGAGACGGAGTCTTGCTATGTTGCCCAGGTTGGCCTCGAATCCCTAGACTCAAGCAAGTCTCCTGTCTCAAAAAAGGAAAATGAAGGCAGCATGGGTTTTCTTACCACATTTTTTTTTTAAGATTGGGTCTTATGTAGTTCAGGCTGGCTCTGAACTCACTATGTAGGCCTCAAACTCACGGTGATCCTCTTGCCTCGGCCTCTTGCATGTGGGATTATAGGTACCACCACCATACCCAGCTTTTCCTACTTCTGACCCAAATGTTTCACTTCTAAAAAAGTAACTTTTTTCCACTTCTAGAAACTTATTCTACAGATAAATTCCCACAAGTGCAAAATGACATACAAATAAGGCAGTTTGCTATGAAAGCAAAGAAAGAACCCAGAAGCCAGCTCATGCTGGTAATCCCAACACTCAGGTGCTAAGGCAGGAAGATCGGTTAGAGTTTGAGACCAGCTGGGCTGTGAAGTGAGCTCAAGGCCAGCCTTAACTGCACAGCGAGACCCTGTCTCAAAAAAAACCAAAAGAACCCACATGCCTGTGCCTTGGGGTGGACACAACCTGGGTGCGAAGTGCCCTGGAAGATCAAAAAATGCCAGAGCACTTTACTGATGGATATGGAGGGAGCACAAGATATGCTGCTAAATGACTTGTTCCTAAAGAATACGGAGGGCCAGGCATGGTGGCACAAGCCTGTGATCCTAGCACTCGGCAGGCTGGGAAGGAGGATCACTTTGAATTTGAGGTCAGCCCAGCTGGAACTACACAGTAAGACCCTGCCTCAAAAAGCAGCCCCCCACGAATATGGAGATCACCTCTCATGAAGGACATACGAAAAATGACACGTAACTATGGACATGTGTTTACAAACTCCAAAAATATCTCTGGAGAGCATATAAACAACTAGTAATAGTAGTTCCCTCTAGAAAAGGCTACCGGGGAGGCTGAGGGGTGGCTCAGTGGTAGAGTACTTGCCCAGTATGTGGGTGGCCCGGGTGTTATGGTCTAGCACCAAAAGAAAAGATCGGCAGACCAGAAGAGAGCTACTGACCACACATGTACCCTTCTGAATTTCACACCACAGGAATCAATTATATGGTCACTTTTTTTGAGGATATGGATAGAGGGCTAGAATTAAGGCCTTCATGCTGGACTGCAATCCCAGTCCTTTTTTGATTTTTTTTTTTTTTTTTTTGACAGGGTCCCCATGTCAGGTCTCCCATCTATTTGTGTATGTATGTTTTTTGAAACACAGTCTCCCTATGCAGTTCAGCATGGACTTGAGTTCACTGTGTAGCCCAGATTGGTCTCAAACTCAGAACAATCCTCCTGCCTCAGCCTCCTAAGTGCTGAGATTACAGGTGCAAGCCACCACACTCCAGTCTATTTTTGAGGCAGGGTCTCACTGAGTTGCTAAATTACAGATTGCGCTCGAATTTGTGATTTTCTTGGCTTCCAGAGTGCCAGGATTATAGGCACATTCCAGCATGCCTGGCCATATTCCCATATTCTCATAAATTCACACACACACACACACACACACACACTCAGTGCCTTGAGCCGCGGGGAAAAGGAATCCATTTTCACAGTTGCTGAAGCAAGCACATGGCCGGACAATCTTCTTAAAGCCAAATAACGGTGGCCTCAGGAGCCTAACTGCGCAGTATGAAGGGTGCAGGAGCCACCAGGCACAGTGATGGAGGAAGGACTCTGTGCTGGGCACATCTGGTTAGAATCCCAGTTCTGTCACAGAGGACCTATAGTACCACAGCAAGCAACTTGGTTGCTCTAAGCCTCAGTTTCTTCACCAGTGGCATGGGCAGAGAGAACTTGGCAATGGGATTAGGCTTCTTGGCTGGCACACTGACTATGGACCAAGCCCCCACCTGTTTCCTGCCCAGAGGCTGCCACGGGGCCACCAGGAACCCCACATCCAGAAGTGCTAGCACATCAGGTGGGTCTGACACGAGAAGGCAGACCAGCACCCTTGACCAGCACCCAGGCCCGTGCTGTCCTGTCTGCTCCACCCTCTGAGTGCACAGCTTCCTGGAGACGCTGAGGTATTTCATGTGTTTAGTCACTGTGTGAGGCTGGACGTGTCCTTTTCACTGTGAAGCAGTACAAACAGCCCATCGTGGGTATCTAGCTGTGACTTTCCAGTTTGGGGCTGTCGGCAACAATGCTGCTGGTGACTTTTCACACATGTACGTGGATGCACATGTCCCCAGCCCTAGGGACAGAACTGCTGGCTCACAGAGTGTGCCTGGCTTCCAGTTTACAAAATGCTGTTTTCCAGAGGCTTGTGTGCCAATCTTTATCTAAGCACCGCTACCATCTGGTGGCAGAGATGTGTATTGTAGAAATAGAAGAGAAGTTGCTTACATCCCACTTTCCTAACAAAACTGACAAGCAAACTTTATATCCTAGGATTCACTCAGTTCTCTTGAAAGTAAACAATTCTCTCCTGATTCCTTTGTAGTTCTGAGTAGCATCGAGGATGTACAGGGAACCTGAGGGGCAACTTCTGGTCCTCTGGACAAACATTTCCAAATTAATATCACAGGCCACCAGTGCTTTTTTTGAGATAGGGTCTTGTCATTTATCCCATGAGAGTCTCCTAGTTCAGCTCCTCACTGCTAAAATTACAGGCATACACCACCATGCCCAGCCACTGTTTTTTTATCAGACAAGGTCTCGCTATGTAGTTCAGATTGGCTTTGAACTCACTATGTAACCCAAACTGGCCTTGAACTCCCGGTGATCCTTCTGCCTCAGCCTCCCAAGTGCTGGAATTACAGATGCACATCAGCACGCCCAGCTGATATTTTTAATTTGAGCATTTTAATTTGAGTTTAGGTACTTTATTCATTCAATGAGTACTTCCTAGGATCCTAGTTTTTCATCTGGCTCCTCATAATTCACCTACTTTCCTTTCAACCTCCCAAACTAGGGCATCTCTGGCCTAACCAAAGCTGTCTCCCAGTGACAGTTCTTCAGGACAATGACCAAATGTAGCCCTGGGCTGTGGGCACTAGTTGGTGCGGCAGGGACGACTGCCCACCAGAATTCACTCACGGAGGTGGCGGGGAGGGGAGGTGTGGCAGAAACAAAGAACAAGGGAAGACTATGCCTGGTAGTCTAAGCCCGGGTTCTGCCAGCTGAGGTGCCCTGTGCAGAGAATTTAGACTGTGAATGACTGGGGGAAAATCCTGGCTCCAGTTACTGCAAACACGTGTGAACCTCTGGCCATGGAGTTAACCTCCCTGAGCATGTAAAAGAGGGCTATAAATACCTGCCTTGCAGGTGGTGACAGATTCAGATCTTGTGGGCAGTGCAGGTACGAAATGGGCTGCAGTGGAGCAGGAACAGCTATCCGGAAAAGGCAGGGTTTACTGTAAGCGTGTCCTGCACAGCTTTGGACCCTGAGGGCAATAAAGACAGCCAGAGGCACAGGCAAAGGGTAAATAAACCAGAGTAATTAGGCAAATAACTCAAAAGGCCAAGTTGGAGCTGTGCATGGTAGTGTCAGCCCATAATCTCAGCACTCTGGGAGGCTGAGGCAAAAGGATCACAAGTTCAAGTCCAGGCTGGGCTACCTGGCCAGACCCTGTCTTTAAAAAAACGAGGGGGGGAGGAACCCTGTTATTTTTGGGGGGTGGGGGTGGGCGAGGGAGAACTAAAAAAAAACTTTTAAAACCTCCTGCTGCTCTCTGCAATGCCTAAATCTGGGTCCTTCCTCAGGGCTGGAGCTATACTGACTGGGGAGTCTGACAGGTCACAGAAAAGGCTACACAGAGAAGTGAGGGTAGCTTCTGTGTTTCAGTTTCCTTATCAGGAAAGTAAGTGGTCAGAAATAAATTCCTTTTTAATTTTCACTTCACAGCTCCAGGAATCAAAAACTCTTACAAGAGCAGGAAAAAGGTCAAGGGAGTAAGCTTCCAGAATCTGATGGCTTTGGGTGTAAGTCCCAAGCCTGGCACTCGAATCTCTGCTCAGCCCACCCTCTAGGTCCTCCATCCCCTTCCTGAAAGTGGGTGTTGTAAGCACAGCTACCTTTGCTGCGGTCTGCAGACCCAAGGAGACAGGGCAGAGCCTGGCACACAGCAACCAGATGCTCCCTTGGTGCCGTCCAGTACTCTCAGGCTCCTAAGTGTAACAGCACCAGCTGAGTGAAGGCAGCTGGCTACAGGCTGTGCCTAATTTCGTAGCAATTTTGTTTTTATTTATTTATTTTTTCTTTTTGAGATAGGGTTTCACTATGTAGCTCAGGCTGGCCTCAAACTCAGCGATCCTCCTGCCTCAGCCTCCCAAGTGCTGGGATTCCAGGTGTGAGCCAACACGCCCAGCTATTTATTCATTTTTCAATCAAGTTTTACTGACAAACTTCTAAGATAGGATCTCACGAAGTTGCTCACTTACCCAGGCTGAGCTCAAACTTGTGGTCTTCCTGTGTCTGCTTCCAGAGTGCTAGTCTTACAGCTGTGTGCTTACAGCACCTGCTCAATAAACATCTGGCCTGTGACTAACTCACTGTGATCATGACTACAGTAGTCCCAAGCTACAGGTTACCAGTCACCTTTGCCTCTTTTGATACCAAAATATTCAAGGGTAAGCTCCAAACTCCTCTCAAAGTAGTTTCAAATTCCTTCCCCAAGGGCTCACTTCGACTCACTCATCTTAGCACCTGGGTATCTGGGGGCTGGTCCCACCCTTACCAATAGCGAATTCCACCAGGCTCTCATTCTCTTCTGACAGGGTATCGAGGAATAAATCCAGGACTTGCAGTTGCCGCAGATATTCATAGTTGCTGGGGTCATAGGCGAAGTTGGCAAGGTTGGCGAGGACTTGCTCCTTGGCGTCTGCAACAAGAAAGCGGCACTGGAGTCCAGTCTGGGCGGCAATCGCGGGGAGACCCCTGCGCGGTGAGCGCCGCTCACCCCGCGCCGCTCGCTCACCCCGCGCCGCTCACCTTGGCTCTCAGTCTCCTGGAATTCTGTCACCAGCGCCTGCAGGTACGCGAGCCTTCCGACGTGGGGCTCCACCTTCGGCTTCTGGGCCATGGTCGGGTGGAGAGTGGAAAGGGGAAGCGCGACAGCAGGGCAAGAACTCGCCCGGCCTGCACCTGATCCGGCAAGGGCGGACGGGGCGGTAAATGGGTTCAGACCTCAGAAAGTCACGGCCGGAAGCGGGCCCTGGGGAACAGGGTAGGCGGGTTTCAGGATGCTGTAAGAGGTGGGCTTGAAAACCAAACTGAGTTACAGGAGCCATCAACGCGGCTGTTAGCAGGGAACAGGACCCCAGAGGCTGCGGGAGCTCCAGCACCACCCCCTCATCGCCTACGCCCCCCAGAGATTCCCCCCCCAACGGAAGCCGGAAGTCGGCCCCGCCCCCAAGGGAGCGGAAGGGGCGGGGCGAAATTGATGAGGAAGAAGGGCAGTCCCGAACTCTTCGCTGCGCATGCGTGGCACGCTTTCCTCCCTAACTTCCGCTAGGAGCGTGACGAAGACGGAAGGTAGATGGCTTCAGGATCGCAGAAGAGTCAAAGGGCACCAACGTAGAGGATCGTGAGTGCAGAAGCACTTGATGGAATTGGAGCGGACAGCGTTTCCTCACTGGAGCACCGCATGTGCCTTGTGCGTTTCATCTGAAGAACCGGACAGAAGCACCTGGGTACAGCAACGGAACTCTTATTCTTGTGCTTGAGCACAGGATGGAAAACCGTGGGGGATGGAACTCCGGGCTGACACAGAGGACAAAGATGCCTCTTTATGGGGTACATGTCACATTACCATCTTGTCTCCACCTCGGTAACTGGGGATATGGATGTTCCTTATCACCTAGATTTTTTTAATCTTAATTTAATGTGCTTATATATATACATATGTTTTTAATTCTCCACTAGTGAGACAATACGATGTTTGATCATGTATGATTTATTTCACCAATAAGTGTGGTCTCAAGTTGCATCCATTTACCTATAAAAGTCTCTAGTTTACCCTTCTTTATGACTGAGTGGTACTCCACTGTATAAAAATGCCACATCTTTTTTACCCATTCCTCAGTCGATGAGCATTTAGGTTGTTTCCAAGATCTGGCTACCACAAATTGTGCTGCTATAAACATGGATGCACATATATCGCTGTGGAATGATGTTTTTAATTCTTTTGGGAAGATATCCAGAAGGGGAATAGCTGGGTCAATTGGGACCTCCCGTTCTAGTTTTTTGAGGGATCTCCACACAGTTTCCACAGTGATCACACCAATCTACACTCTGAAGGAGAAGGGTTCCTTTTTTCCCAAAGCCCCTCCAGCATTTGTTATTGCTCAGTTTCTTGATACTAGCTATTCTTTACTGGGTGAGGTGAAATCTCAGTGTTGTTTTAATTTGAATCTCTCGAATGACCAGTGATGTTGAACATTATTTCACATATTATTTGTATTTATTCATCTGAGAAGTGTGTATTCATTTCAGATGCTCATTTTTGGATTGGGTTTTTAAATCTGGGAGGCCTGATTTTTTTGAGCTCTGTATATGTTCTCAAAAGTAATCCTTTGTGTGAGAAACAACTGGAAAATACTGTCTTCCACATTGTGGGTTGTCTCTTCACTCTGATGGTGGTTTTCTTGCTGTGTAAAAGCTTTTCAATAGAATGAGATCCCAGTTGTCGATTCTTTGTGATAGTATCTGTGCAATTGCTCATAAAGTCTTTCCCTACACTAGTATATTTAAGAGTTTTACCTATTCTTACCTTCCAGCAGATTTAACATTTCTGTTATTCTAGGTCTCTTCTGGTTCCAGATGCATGTTAGGATTGTTTTCTCTAATTCTATTGGAATTTTGATTGGGATTGCATTGAATCTGTGTAACAGTTTTGGAAGTACGGCCATTTTCATTATATTGGTTCTTCCTACCCAAGAGCATGGGATATCTCTCCATTTTCTAACATCCTCTTTGATCTCCTTTTTTAGAGTACTGTAGTTTTCAATATAGAGGTCTTTTACCTCCTTTGTTACATTGATTCCGAGGTATTTCATGTTTTGGATACTATTATAAAAGGTATTATTTCCCTGATTTATTTCTCAATGAGTTTGTTATTAGTGTACAAGAAGGTTATTGAATTTTGAATGTTGACTTTGTATCCAGCTACATTATCAAATTTGCTTATTAAATCTAGTAGTCTTTTGGGGTCTTCTAAGTAGAGTGGCGTGTCATCTGCAAATAATGATCGTTTTAACTTCTCCCTTTCCTGTCTTTATTCCTTTCTCTTGTCTAATTTATCTGGCTAAAGTTTCCAGGACTATGTTGAATAACAGTGGAGACAGTGGACATCCTTGTCTTGATTTTGATTTTTAGAGAAAGCTTTAAGTTTTTTTTTTTTTTTGCTTTCAGTTTTTGTCCATGTAATATGATGCTGGCTGTTGGTATGTCATAGATGGCTTTTATTAGATGGGGATAAAGACCATCTGTTCCAGTTTTTTGTAGTATTTTTATCATGAATGAGTGCTGGAGCTTGCCAAAAGCTTTTTCTGCATCTGTTGAGATGATCATATGATCTTTGTCCTGAGCTCTATTAATATGGTATGTTACATTTATGGATTTATGTATGTTGAGCCATCCCTGCATCCCTGGCATGAGTCCCACTTGATCATGGTATACAATCTTTTTGATGATTTGGGGCAGTCTGTGTGCCAGAATCTTGTTGAGAACTTTTGCATTAAAGTTCATTGATGCTTTTTTTGGGGGGTTGGTACCAAAAATCAGACTCATGACTTGGTTGTCTGGCAGGCAGGTGCTTATGCCGCTGAGCTAAATCCCCAGCCCTCCAATGTTCATTAAGGAGGTGTAATTCTCTTTCTTAGTTGGGTCCTTCTCTGGTTTTGGTATAAGGGTAGTGCTTGCTTTCAGGACTGAATCTAGAAGTATTTCTTCTCTTTCAATTTCATTAAAGAGTTTGAGAAGTAGTTGTTTTGGGTCTTCTCTAAATTCCTTATAGGATTCAACAGTAAATCTTTGTTGATTTTTTTTTAAATTTTGTTTTAGAGAGAGTAAAACGAAGCAAAATAAAATAGAATACAGTCAATCAAAACAGGTCAGTGTAAGTGACACAGGATTTCTAAACAAGACAATAGGAAATCAACAATGGTCATCACAAAGTGCCTCTTGCCATCTTCAAAATAGCTGCCTAAGCCACTTCGGCAGGACCTCCCCCATAGATGCTACATTGTGTGTTGTTATCCTCTGAATAGATATATTTTACTTCATTAGCTGTCATCACAGCCTGTGTTTCTCTGGATCAGCTGGTCATTTACTTGGTGGGAGGGGGAAACGTTGGTTGTTTGTGTCTCCCTGGCTGCTTTCCAGAAGGGCTGGTGTCTGGCATATTGCAGAATCACGGGAGGGAGGTTTTAGCTTCTTGTTGACTTCTTGTTCTCCTCCCCTGCTAAGTGGCGCTGATTCGTAGGAGAGGGCTTGTGTCTGGCTCTTCCCCAGTCAGCCCATGCATGATCCATCTTGTGTCTGTTGTTGATAGGTTTTTAATTACATGTTTGATTTCATTGATCAATACTGGTTTATTTAGGATGTTCATATCTTCTTGATTCAGCTTTGGTAGTTCATGTATATCTAGGAAGTGGTCTGTTTCTTATGCATTTTTCTTGTCTTTTTTTTTTTTTTTTTTTTTTTTTTTTTGAGACAGGGTCTCACTGTGCCATTCAGGCTGGCCTTGAGCTCACTCTGTAGCCCAGGCTGGTCTCAAACTCGCAATGATCCTCCTGCCTCAGCCTCTCGAGTGCTGGGATTTTACGTGTGCCACTATGTCCAGCTCATTATTTTTCATCTTATTAGAATACCAGTTTTCAAAGTAGGATCACATAGAATTTATCTATTATCATCTGAGAAAGTTCCTAATTGGGTTTTGGAGCAGGGCACATTCTTCTGTGCTTTAATGGATTTGATCTTAGTGATTTTGTTGTACTTGGCTTCTTGGACACTATATGGTGTCCACTGAGACACATACAGTCTTTGAAGGTTGAGGTGACTTCTTGATCTGTTGTTTGCAGGTGCATTCCCTGAATTTTGAAACAGATCCACTTCTGTTTTTGTTTGTGTTTTGTTGTCATTGTCATTTTTTTGATTTTGTTGTTTGTTTTGTTTTTGAGACCAGGTTTCACTAAGTAGTCAAGACTGGCCTTGAATTCATGGATCTCCTCCTGCCTCAGTCTCCCAGGTGCCAAGATTATAAGACGGTACCACCACACCTGGTGTGATCCACTTGTTTTTTTATTGGTTCATTTTACATATTGGTATCATTCATCATATGGATTTTTTTTTTTTTTTGGTACCAGAGATCAAATTTATGACCTTGCACTATATTGCTGAACTATATCCTCGGCCCCATCATAGGGGATTTGTACCTATAGATACTTCTTTTTTCCCATTCCTCTTCCTTCCTTCAACACCTCAACCCCTCTTTTTTTCCCCAGTGTCTGTTATAAATTTTGGTCCTCATTTTCACTTTAGGTTTCTTGTACCAGAGAAACCATGAGTTTTTTCTTTTCTTTTTTTTGGTGCTGGGGATTGAACTCACGACCTTGCGTTTGCCAAGCAGGCACTTACTCCACTGGGCTAGATCCCTGGCCCCAACCATGAGATACTTAAACATGTGTCTCCGGTTTATTTCACTTAGGAGTGTGGTCCCAAGGTCTGTGCACTTTCCCACCAGTGTCTCCAGTTTATCCTTCTTCGTGGCAGAGTAGTACTCCCACATCTTTTTTATCTATTCATTGATTTATAAGCATCTGGGCTGTTTCTAAGACTTAGCTATAAAAACTGTACCACTATAAATATGGGTGTGTATATATTGCTGTGGTATGATGCTTTTAATTCTTTTGGAAACGTACCAAGATGGGGAATTGCTGGGTTGAACTTGCAATGATCTTCCCAGCTCAGCCTCCCTAGTGCTGGGATTACGGCCATGTGCCACCATACCATGCTTGTGCAAAAGCTTCTTAATAAGATAAGACCCCAAACCAGGCACACACCTGTAATTCCAGCACTTGTGAGGCTGAGGCAGGATTGCCATAGTTGGAGGCTACCATGAGGTACACAGTGAGCTCAAGGCCAGTCTGAACTACAGCTGTCTATGGCTGTAGTTCTTTTTTTTTTTTTTTTTTTTGTACTAGGGATCACACTCATGACCTTGCGCTTGCCAGGCAGGCACTTACGCCACTGAACTAAATTCCAGGCCCTGAATGGGACTTCTAGTGTTCTTTGTTTGCTTGTTTGCTTTTGTTTTGGGTCCTAATTTTTGGAGGCATTTCCATATGATTTCCCCAGTGGTTACACCAGTCTACACTTTATTTATTTATTTATGTCTTTTTCCTTTTTATCGGTACCGGGGATTGAACTCACGGCTGCTTGCTTTCAAGGCACGCGCTTATGTCGCTGAGCTAAATCCCCAGCCCCAGTCTACACTTTAACCAACAGTGGAGAAGGCTTCCTTTTCCTCCACAACCCTGCGCATTTGTTACTGGTTGGTTTCTTGATAATGGCCATTCTTTATGGAGTGAGGGAATCTCAGCATCGTCTTAATTTGCATCTCTTGAATGACCAGGGATGGTGAACATTTTTGCACATATTTATTTGCCATTTTTGCTTCTTCATCTGAGAAGTATCTGTTTATTTTAGATGCCCATTTTTGGACTCAGTCTTTAAATTTGGGGGCATCTGATTTATTTAAGTTATTTATATAGATCTTGTCTGAGGAACAGCTGGCAAAGATTTTTTTCCCACACTGTGGGTTGATGGTTTCTTTTGCTGTGCAAGAAGTTTTATTTGTTTGTTTGTTTGTTGTTTAAATGGGGTCTCACTGTCTCAAAAATCCTTGCTGTAGTTCAGACTGGCCTTGAGCTCACTGTGTACCTCATGGTAGCCTCCAACTATGGCAATCCTGCCTCAGCCTCACAAGTGCTGGAATTACAGGTGTGTGCCTGGTTTGGGGTCTTATCTTATTAAGAAGCTTTTGCACAAGCATGGTATGGCGGCACATGGCTGTAATCCCAACACTAGGGAGGCTGAGCTGGGAAGATCATTGCAAGTTCAAGACCAGCCTGGGATACAAGGCCAATCTGAACTGCATAGTGAGACCCTGTTTCAAAAAGACAGGAAAAATAAAAGACTTCTGTTGTTGATTCTTTGTGATAATTCCTGTGTGATTGGGGTTTTGTTTATAAAGTCTTTGCCTATACCAATATCTTCAAGAGTTCTATCTATCTTCCAGCAGATTTATTGTTTCTGTTTTAATATTTAGGTATTTGATTCATTTTGGTTTTAGTTTAGTGCATGGGGAAAGATACTGGTCTAGTTTCAATCTTTGGCATGTGGAAAGCCAGTTTTTACAGCACCACTTATTAAAGAGGCAATCTTTCTTCCAGTGAATGCATTTGGCTCCTTTGTCAAAGATAAGGTGGCTGAGTGTGTTTGGAGTTGTTTCTGCATCTTCTGATCTCTTCCACTGATCCTCAGTTCTGTTTTTTGCTGGTACCGTGCTGTTTTTATCACAGTAGCTTTGTAATATAACTTGAAGTCAGGGATTTTGATGCTGACTGCTTCGTGTTTAATGCCCAGAATTGCTTTGGTTATTCTCCCATCCAAGTACTAACCAGGCCTGACCCTGCTTAGCTTCCGAGATCAGACGAGATCTGGCGCGTTCAGGGTGGTGTGGCCATAGACAGCTTTGGTTGTTCTAGGTCTCTTCTGGTCCCAAATTAATTTTAGGATTGTTTTCTCTAACTCTTGAGAGATATACTATTGCAATTGTGATCAGGCCTGGATCAGGGCACAGTATTCCCCCCACCCCTGAGGTTCCAGGACCCTATGGCCAGCTGGGTTCCAGTGCACAGTGAGTCACAGCTGGGGCAGGATTTTTGAGCTTAGTTTGAGTGGTGAGGTACCCTGCCAGCTTGGTGTGAGCGCCAGGCCCTTAGCATCTGTGACTAGCCCATGTGGCTTGGAGCTCAGGGTAGCCACGGATTTTCTCTGTCTTTCAGTGGACAGTGCAGCAGAGACCTGGGAGACCAGAGTTTGGGGGCAGGATGAAAATGAGCCCCAAGCCTTCTCCCGCATGAATGAGCCCAGGCCCTGTCTACAGGATTCTCAGGGAGTCAGCTAAGTGTGGTTCTGGAATCAGATGGGCTATCCCAGTCTGCCTGAGCGATGGCTTCAGGGTCCCTCCTCCTTAAGGAAGAATTCTCAGACTTGGCTTTGTGTTGAGGGCAGTGACAAATCATATTTCTTTCTGACCAGTCCATCACACAGTAGATGCTTGATAGATGTTGGTTGAAGGAATTCTGCCTGGAGATTTCTTTTTCCCTTTTTGCCCACAGATTATTGCCCATCTTTCCCGGAGGAAAATGAGGTCAAGATTCTCTATGCTGAAGATTCATCAGTATCTTTGCTCCTTAAAGGTTTTCAGGATACATAATATATTGAAACCTGGTGGATACCAGCATCTCGAGTGCTTACCTCCCCCCCAGCTCCCTCTTCTCACATAGCTGAGGTGGAAAACTGTGTCCTGGCACTTTTCCTGCAGGGCTCATGCTGTGGTTGGTAGCTGCGCTCAGGGCTGGATGGGAAGCTGAAAGGCACTGGGGGTCTTCAGGACACTCACACAGTCAGCATCTCCCTACATAGCCCAGGCTGGCCTTGAATTCTTTTTTTTTGTCTTTTTTCTTTTTATTGGTACCAGAGATCGAACTCATGACTGCCTGCTTACAAGGCAGGAGCTTATGCCGCTGAGCTAAATCCCCAGTCTCGGCCTTGAATTCTTAATCTTCTTGTCTCAGCTTCCCCAGTGCTAGTATTACAGCAGTGTGCCAATGTGCCTAGCTCATACTTTTCAAATTGGCAGAGACTTTAGCTCACCCAGACGATAATCACATTTGTCAAGGCTCAGAGAAGGCAAGCAGTTTGTCCAGAGCCATGCAGTGAACTGTGGCAGTGAAGTAAGAGCTCAGGTCCCTGTGTTGTCTGCTGTGCTACCTCCTTTGGCCATAAGAGGGCGCTCATGGCAGGGGTCTGGAAGAGCCTGGGCAGCCCCAGGATGCTTATTTTGCCAGCTGGACATGTGGAGGAGAAAGGCTGGCAGTCAGGTGATGAAAATAAAGTGATTTCTCCTGATAAGATTTTCTGGATGCAGCCTGGCTGAGCCTAGTCGAGTCTAAATCAACAAACAAGGCCTGAGGTTGAGCAGCTCTGGTCAAGCTGGGAAAAAAGAAGGGGAGGGAAGAAGTTTACACTGGGCTTACTTTTCAGTTTTATTAGTTCAGAATCTATGATATGCTCCAGGGAACATTTTTGTGTATAATTTAAACAAACTGCTTTCCCATTTCCTGGGATACCTTGTTGGGACAAGTCTGCACTACAGCCAGCTTGGTGATGCCTTTAGGGAAGTACAGGCAAAGTGTATGTGTAAGGCAGGTAGCTTTGGCCACTAGGCCACAGGCAGAGGCCCAGCCAGCTACTGTCTTAGGTTAACACTTTTCTTTTTTGAAATTTTTTTTTGTCTTTTTCCTTTTTATCGGTACCGGGGATCGAACTCACAACTGCCTGCTTTCAAGGCAGGCACTTATGCCGCTGAGCTAAACCTCCAGCCCCTAGGTTAACACTTTTCTTCTATCTCTTGTTTCAATTTTTTAAAAAAAAATTGATTTTTGAGACAAGGACCTCTGTGTTGTTCATGTTGGTCTTGAACTCAATATATAACCCAGGCTGGCCTCAAACTTGCAGTGATCCTCCTGCCTCAGCCTCCCAAGTGTTGGGATTTATAGGGTTGACACTTAAACACAGTAAGGAAAAGGCCTCAGGAGGCTAGAGGGAATCACAGGGCTTCTGTTGCAAATGCAGTCCTGTTTTCAGCATGGTGCTTGGGCTACTTAGCAACCCTTCCCCTCTTCTGGTCAGTCAAACCTCTGTGTTCCTTGTGCCCTGTCACTAAATCTCTCCACCAAGGAGAGATTGGGACAAAGGAGAGAAGACCCTGGAGCAGTGTGTGCTGAGGTACCAAGGGACTCCTCAGGCTTCCCAGATTTGGGGACCTAAGCCAAGGACTTGCTCTGCACAGGTGCAAGGGTAGCAGATGTTCCACCCGCCCTTCACTCTGTCCCCACCTTGCATCCAGGCCAACTTCCCCGCCTGCCCTTCCGCTGCTGCTCCTCCCGGGGTTGCAGTCAGTGTGAGATGTAGCTGCTTGTGCAGCCACACCTCTAGTCTTGGTTGTCCTGAGAGTCAAGGCAGATTGCTTGTGTCCCTGGAGGAAGTGCACTCTTAGAACTGTCTTGAGGCCACAGAAGGACAAGGAGAGCCGATGTTGGAGGGCTGTGGGTTGGATGGGAAGGTCCAGTGTGATGGGGAATAGCAGCCGCCGTCAGCTACCTACCGAGCTGGACTTGCATGATAGCCCCCAGCAGGGCTCAGAGACACCTTCCCAGACCCAAAGGAGAAAGCCGGAAAGGCCTGCTCCTGGATTCTGCTGGCTGGCAGCAATGTCAGTCCCCGAGCAGACCTCAGACACTGGTCACCATCTCAAGGAGTGGCTGCTCCTTGGGACTGTCCTGGCCTTGTGCGGCAGGCCCCTGCGTCAGACTGGCCTCTGGGGTGGCTCCTTCTGCCTTGGGTTGCCTGCCTTGCTGTTCCTTCTTCTTCAGGTAGTAGAATCCTCCAGCCACAAAAAGTCCAGCTGAGCTGAGGAAGAAGCTTGACATGCAGAAAACGTAGGAGAAGTTCCCAGTGCGGTCCAGGACGAAGCCTAGGGGACAGACAGCAAGTTAGGCCATGCCCAGAGCTGCCTACCCGGCTTCCTCCCACTAACTTACGCATTCCCTGAGAGTCGGGATTTTATTTTTGGCTTTTCTGGACAAGGAGTCATTGCTGGCACCCAGCAGGCTCTCAGGTATTTGACAAATGAAAGCAAGGAAAAGTACTAGACCTACTCCAAGCTGGGTAGGAGGCCTCAGGCCAGAAGAGCATCATGGCAGAGAGCAAGGAGAAAAGGGCTTGCAGAGTCAGATACTTGTTCAGCCCCCTCTCAGACCCTGCCCTTCCTCTTGGATCCCTCTCTATTTACGTGCTTGGAAATTGGGACTTCTGGCGTGGCACTCAGGGGAGTCCCATTAGGCTTGAGTCAGCTTCCCAGTTCTCTCCGTAATTACTGCCATTATGTGTTACTGACTGTCACCGTTATCAAGGGCTTGACCAACCTCTCCTCATTTACTATGGAAGTCACTCTTAGTTGCCTGGCACTCGCTCCTCTGGGTCTCGCTTTCCACTTTCTGTTAATTTCCCTCTGAGCAAAAATCCCTGCAGTGGTCATTCCCAACCCCTTCATCAGAATGTAAGATCCAAGAGGATGGTTTCTGGCCATGTGTGCCTGGTGAACGGCCTGTATGAATAAATGGTCAGGGGGAGTTCTGTGTTCTTTTTTTTTTTTTTTCCCTTCCCTCAACACTGGGGATTGAACCCAGGGCCTCATACTATGCTACATCTTTGACCCTCCTTATTTTTTATTTTGAGAACTGTTCTTGCTAAGTCACCAAGTTGCTCAGGCTGGCCTCACATTCGCGGTCCTCTGTCTCAGCCTCCCGTGTAGCTGAATTACAGGTGTGTGTCATCACATTCAACTTCTCTTCTGCATTTTGAAGCTGACATTGTGGCTCAGGGGGGGAAATGGCTTGCCCAGGTCTGATAGGTAGGAAGTAGGAGAACCAGGATGTTAACAACAGAAAACATGTACAGCACTTATTATGTACCAGGTTCTCTACTAAGCTCTTTACTGCTTAACTTACGATAGTGCTGTAAGCCCATAAGATAGATTCTGTTGTCCTCCTCACTTCATTGATAAGAAATCTGAGGTATGGAGATTGTTATGCTTTGTGTCTGGATGTGCCCCCAAAGCCTCATGCAGTCATGTGGGCAGGCTTCTAGAATTTGTCATTGATTCACGGTCCAGGGCTGGGATTATAGGATGAGTGCTACAAACAAGTGGGTGTGGCCTACATACAAAATAGGGACAGAAAGAGTCTTCTCTGCCTGGTCCTCCCTATTAGCTCTTGTTGATTTTGTTGTCTTCTTCTGCCATGAACTGTTACCCTCTGCCACGTGTTTTTCTGCCTTGGGGCCAGCTGAGTGTGGACTGAAACCTCTACAAACTGTGAGCTAAATAAACCTTTCCTCCTTAATTTTGGATGTCAGGAATTTTGTCTCAGCAACAACAGAAAAGTAATCAACACTGAGTTGAAGATGAACTTAGGTAGAGCAAACCCATAATTTCAAGCGTTCTTATTCCCGTAGGTGGGGAACAGTCTCTAGTCTTTCAGAGCTTTCAATGATACCAAAGACCTCTTGGCATGTGTGCCATGAGTTTGCCACTGCTGCCCTAAAGTGCTGTTATGGTTGATATATTGTGTCAACTTGAGCAGTTTAGAAGTTTAACTGATAGACTCAGCAGGGAACAGGGTTCTTACTTTGTAAATATCCTCATGCTGTACAAAGGAGGGCAAGGAGATTTGTGAGTATTACACCTACCCCGGAGGGTAGGGGGTGGCTTGTGTATAATATAAGCCAGGAGAAGAGGCTTGTTTTCTCCATTTTGCTCTGGCTTATCCTTTTGGCTGCTGCCTTGAAGTGCTGCCGTGGTGCAATGCCATCCTGCCTTGGAGCCAGCGATTATGGACTGAAACCTCCACAAACAGTAAAACTTTCCTTCCTTCATTTTGGGTGTCAGGTATTTTGCCTCAGCGATAAGAGAAAGGTAACCAAGACAGGTACCTAAATCACAGATACCAAATACCTACTCCTGGAGATGGTGCTGAATGGGGCCCAGATCTGTCCAGATGGTCCTACTTTGCCCCACCCACACCCCATCTGGGTACCCCCGAATGCCTCCCACTTGTAAGCCCCCTGAATTGAAGATGGGATCTGCTTGCCTCCCCACCATCCTGCAGGCAGCCCATTCCTTGGAGCTGCCCTCCCCAGGCTGCCAGGAGCACCCAGTTTCCCTCAGCCTTACCAGCCAGTGGTGGGGAGATGAGGGAACTAATGCCGATAATGATAGAGAAGAAGCCCAGCGCACTGGGGAACCGGTCCATGGGGACAATTTCCATAAGGACCTGGAAGATGAAGATGCCAATGCCGCTCATGGACGCGCTGTATAACAGGCAGAAGCCTGCCAGCACCCAGAAGTTGGCTGATACTGTGCACACCAGGTTGGAGAGCCCATTGAGCAGGACTGCCAGGGTGAACAGGTACTTTCGGTAGGAGGCAAAGTATGGCCGGCCTGTCACCAGTGCCACCACTGGCCGCAGGAAGGTGCTGCAGAAGCCGATGCTGGAGATGAGCAGGGCTGCTTGGTACTCGTCCACTCCATACTTTATGGCATATGGCACCAGGAAGATAGGTGGCAGCAAGTAACCCATGAACATCCACATCACACCCAGTGTGTAGATACGGTAGCCCACATTGTGTTGCAGGATATCAAAGGCCAGATGGTGCCGGACAGCCGAGCCCCATGCTCCCGGGCAGCTTTGTGCTGGTGTCTTGGAGGGGTGAAGTGGATCTTCTTTGGTCTTGGGGACACTGGTGGCTATAGGCCTGATGATGGCCCCGCAGACACAGCAATGGAGGAGGACCCCCCCAAAGATAAGGAAGGAGCCCCTCCAGCTCAGGTTCTCCAAGAGGTAGCGGGCGAATGGAGGCCAGAGGGTGACACCCAGGGAGATGCCAGTGGAGGCCAGTGCATTGGCCAGCGGCCGCCGGCGGATGAAGTACAAGCCCAGCACTGTGATGCTGGACTGGAAGCTGAGGCTCATGCCCAGGCCTGTGGTGCGAGAGGGGAGACCTGCTCAGGGGTGTTCAGGAGATTGTTAGTTGTGCCCAGAGCAGGGTCCTGGGGTCACGTCCCATGTCTGCCTCCTTCACTTCCAGCCCAGACCCACTTGTAAGCCCCCTGAATTGAAGATGGGATCTGCTTGCCTCCCCACCATCCTGCAGGCAGCCCATTCCTTGGAGCTGCCCTCCCCAGGCTGCCAGGAGCACCCAGTTTCCCTCAGCCCAGCACTATAGTGACCTTTAAAAAGCCCATTTAACACCTTCCAAAGACTTCCTGTCACACTTGAAAAACAACTGAAAGATTTCCTATGCCCAGAAGGCCCTGTGGTTTGGCTCAGACCCCTCTCTTGGGTAGCATTTAGGCCGCTCTCTGTCATTTACCAGGATTAAGCTACCACAGCTCCTTCTTTTCCTCTGAACAAGCTGCCCCTACCTTGGCGTATTGGCAGTTGCTACATCCCCTGCTTGGAAGATGCTTTTCCTTGTACTCCGCCTTGGCTCAGACATCACCTCCTGCACAGAGGGGGCCTTCCCTGCTCCCCACTGCTCCGTGCTACACCCACAGAGCTGTGGAAATGAAGCTCAGAATGGCGCACCCCCTTCAGCTCACAGAGGCTCCTGGGCTGACCCTGCTGCTGTGGCTCCCGTGGTCATTCACTTGCCTGCCCTCCTAGTCAACCATCGGGGCCTCTTCCTCTGTACCCAGCGCCTCTTCTCCATCCTCACACTCAGCTGCTCTTTTGGGTGATCCCCACTCCTCCATGCGCTTAGTGGTCAGCCCTCTACTTCTGTCCTGTAGCCAGGCTACTCAGGCATCTTGTCGGCAAGTCTCCTCAGCCTGTTCTTCTGTTTAAAAGGCAGTGGGATCACAAATTTGAGCCCAGCCTGGGAAGTCTATCTGGGGAAAAAAAATAGAAGACTGAGGACATGACTTAGTGTTAGTCAAAGGCCATGGGTTCAGTCCCATTTCTCTGTGCTTTTACACAGAAATGTGTGGGAAGGGCTGGAGGTGAAATGTGTACCCCGCAGGTGCAAGGCCCTCAGTTCTACAGAAGACGACCTGGACACCTCTCCTTGAGTGCAGAATAATTGCTGCAACATTAGTTAAATCGCATGTACTGATATGTAGGGGGGCTGAAGATGGTATATCTTTCTTCAGTTGGCTCTAAGCAATGCAAATAGGGCCAGCTGAAGTACTGCTGTGTAATCTTTGGGGCCATTCTGACAGTCTCCTGTTTCCTTGCATAGTGCTCTCTTTAAAGATATGAGCACATTGGGATGGCAGAGCCAGTCAGCTCCAACTGGCTATGAGCCTCAAAATACAGAGGATATGCGTCCCCAGGGAACAAAAGTTTACGTATCAGAAACTGAAGCAACAGCCTCCTAAAACATTTCAAATGCTACCTTAATTAAATTATGCAGATTGATCATTTGCATGTCATTCTCCCTGCATATTAGAAAGATGCTTTTCTCCCTACCTGGCCAGCCAGTTCAAGTTACTCACGTAATTCCCGCCATCCTCACTGTCAGTCATCCTCAAGTCACCCTCCCCATAATAAATTCTAAGAGAGGCCTTGGATCAGGGCCTTTGTCTGCACATCCTTACTAGGATCAGCCTTAGGGCCTCTTGGCTGCCCTTAAATTTGAATATGTCTTGGTGTCTGTATTCTTGCTGTGGGTTGCATTGGAAGTGGTAGATTGGAAGTAACTTGCTAGGATTCCAATAACATCTCAATGGGATTATAAATATAACTTTTTGGATTGTGAAGAAGACTGGAAAAGGGATTACAATATTTGGTTTACAGGACTCAGTATTTGGGATTACAATAAATTCCATCCCTTAACACGTCAACAAAAGCAAAAACAAAAACAAAAGCATGGAAGTATTACCTCTTCCAGTCTCTAATCCTTCCCTTCCCATTTTCTTTCCTTCCCCTTCCTATCCAACCCTGTGCTGAGCACCAAGCCATGCTAGGGAAGCCTAACACCTTTTGAGACAGGGTCTCACTCTGTAGTTCAGGCTATGAACTCACTGTGTAGCCCAGAGTGGCCCCAAACTTGTGGTGATCCTCGTGCTTCAGCTTCCCAAGTGCGCGGACTATAGGCATGCACCATTGTGCCTGACTGGCCAGGCTAACATTTAAATTTAACATCTGATTAAATTTGGATCAGGCCTTGATCCTCCCTCCACACCAGACCCACTCTGATCAAGATCTCAAGGCCACACTGCCGATAGTGAGCCAGGCCTTATCTCACCCGACCCACAAGGAGCATGATACCCTTCATCATTTGTTATGGAGGATCTAAGATGTCCCCTCAGAGTCTCTGGGTTTAGAGGTGCAGCTTTCTGAGCTGATCGGGATCATGAAGACTAACTTAAGTGGATCAATCCATTGACGAGACCATAATTTGATGGCACTACTGGAAGGCAGTGGAAATTTCAGAAGTGGGACTTAGTTGAAGGGATTGGGTCATGGGAGCATGATGGGGGGAGCTATCTCTCGTCTCCAGCCTCCTTCTCCCTGTTTCTTTCTTGTACTCATTGCTTCCCAACTGACAGGAAGTGATATTTCTGCCTTCAGACCAGCCAACCATGGACTGAAACTGCCGGAACTGTGAGCCAAGATAATTTTCTGCTGTAAGCTTTTTTTGGTCAGGTATTTTGTCCCGCTAATGGAAAGTAAATAATATATCATACATTTTTTTTTTTTTTTTTTTGCATCATGCTTTCTTGAGAAACTCCTGATTCTCCTACTTTTCCAGTGATTTCTTGCCTAGGCCTTTGGTCACTGGAATGCCCAGGCTCAACTTTCAGGCTTCTTCAGTCATCACTTTCATTTTCTCAGGGACAGCCAGGCGATTCCTCATCTCATGTCTTTGCTGTCACCCGTCTCATGACTCTTGGACTGTGCATTCCAGCTCAGGGAACTCTAGATTAGTGTTGAAACCTGAGCTTCCCATTTCCCTCAAACTTGCTCCTGCCGGTTTCCCCATAATACTTGATCCCTGTTCCATCCATCCTTCCAGCAACTTAAGGCCAAAACCCTTGGCGTCACCTTCTTGTCTCTTTGAACCTTGGATCATCCTTGACCTTTCAGACACAATGTACGTTGCCTCCTCCCATCACTTCCGTCATCCCCTCCAAGCTGTGGCCACTTTCTCTGGCTCAGTGGTCACACCCCTGCCTGCTCTGCCTTCAGCCACCCTACAGACCAGCCCTTATTCCCAGAGGGGTACTTTGCAAGAACCCTTCTGTGAAACCTCTCAAGTGGTTTACATCTCACCACACAGCCTTTTATGAGCTCAACCGCTATCTAGCCCCCACTCCAACTCTTTGACGTCCTCGTTCATACATCATCCCCTTTCTGCTCCTAAACTTCAGGACCTCTGTGTTCACTGTTCCCTCTATCAGAAATGCTCTTCCTCCCGGAGCCCTGAGCCAGATTCCCTCCCTTTGCTACCTCTTTACTTGCTACGGTTTACGTAAGTGTCCCTAACATCCCATGTGCAAAAGGCTCAGTCCGTAGCTCAGTGCTGTTGGGAGGTAGTGGAGACGTTTCTCTGTGTCACTGGGGGATCCACACAGGGGTTAATGTGACCCCAGTCCATTCCTCTTTCTCTCTCTTGCTTCCTGACTGTGAGGAGCAACTTTGACTTTGTGCTATAATGTGCAGCCTTACTGCAGGCCCAAGCCATGGACTGAAACCTCTGAAACTGTAAGCCAACATAACCCTTCTCTACAAGTCGATTATCTCAGGTGTTGTTACAGTGACAGACAGCTAACGTACTACGCAAATGTCAGCTTCTCTCCAAGGCCTCCATGGCAGCCCTACTGAAAACAGCAAACTCTTCATCCTCTTCTAGTGCTTGCTCTAAGTGTCCTAGGCATTTTATCTCTTGTTTCACCCCAGTCTCAACCCAGGCCAGGGCCCTACCACTCTCTCCTCATCTTCTAGTCCTGTCTTCTCATTGTCGTGTCTTTCTATTGTGCCTGTCCCTCGTGGACTGTAGGCAGTTCAGGAAGAAGAAAGGGGCTTGCCTGCTCTGGCCCCTCCTGGCAGCCACTTTAGGTAGAGCGAAAGTCACCTGTGATCAGTCCGGCTGTAAGGAAGAGCTGGCTGAGAGAGCGGCTGAAGCAGCTGGCCACCATGCCCAGGCTGGCCAGCATGCCACCCAGCATCATGGTCACTCGGCAGCCATAGTTTTCCACCAGGATGCTGCACAGGGGTCCTGTGGGAAGCAGACCATTGAAGCAGCAGCTGAATGAAGAGGCCCAGTTCTGGGACCGACATAGGGGAGAGGGGCCTCAGTCAGGCTTAGCAGGAGGCTCAAAGGACATGAGACCTGGAGCCTGCCAGCCTGCTTCTGGTGCTTACTCTTCCCCAACCTGGCCCGTGGCCTGAGCAAGCCTGGATCCCTCTCTGTACTTCAGTTTATTCCCCTACGGAGAGAGGGGTCAGACTGAGCCCTGTTGGGTTCCGATAAGGATCCCCAGAGGGACAGACCAAGCCTCCCACTGCCTGAGAACCCACCACTAGTTCCATCTGGGTGAAGCAGGATTTGTTCTGGGCCCACATGGACACCTCTTGCTTGGGGTCTGTCATGGAGGAGCTGTCCCAGGGCATCTAAATCATGGTGGACACTTCCCGCCTTTAATCTTCTAGAAGACTGACCACTGCCCTCCCTCTGCTTTCCATCGTGCACACCTGGGTGAAGGCCTGGACTATCTTGAACCTTCTTGCTCTGACCTCTTGAGTGTTCTAGAGAAAACCAAGCCAGGTATCTTCTTCCCTCTCTTGTCACCACCAAAGCTATCTTCAAAATCCATATCTAGGGCTGGGAGGTGTAGCTCAGGGGTGGAGTGTGAACCTAGTGTGTGCAGGATCCTGGGTTCAATCCCCAGCACCAGAAAACCCACACCCTCAAAGCCCTACCACCAGAGCCCCTTCCCAACCCCCCAGTTCCACACCTGATGTCTTCTCCCTATGTAAAGGGGCCTGTCTCTGTTGTACTGCTTCCTTACCACCCACACTGACCACCTGAAACCAGCCAGCCAGCTCAGCCGGCTGCTTTTGGATACCTTGTGTGGGTTACATTCACCCAGTAGCCAGTCCCTGAGAACACAGAATGGAGCTTCTCCAAGTGAGTGTCCCAGAGTGCAGCCAGAGCGTCAGAGAGAACGTGGACATGCCTGTGCCTCCATGCCTGTGTGGCACGGACAGTGAGCAGGCAGCCTGTCCCAAGAGACAGTCACGGGGACACCGCTGACAAGCTGTCCTTGCTGATGCAAGAGAGGTGAGGCTTTGGAGAAGGTGTGACTCCTGACCCACACACCTTACACATACCTGAGTCTGTCGTGACTCAGGAAAGGGAAAGGTGACATTGGGAAAAGCTCTGAGTCATGGAGTTGGGCTGGGGCTGGATGGGGTCCCGGAGGCAGGCGCTCCTGCTTCTCCACAAACTGCTCGGCAGCCTTGGGCCGGCCTTGTACTTTGTGCTTCCTCACTTTCCTTGTCTCTGAAATATGTGTGCCTGAAGGTGCTTGGACAGATCAATGACACAATCAAGTTTAAAATTTCATTAGTATGGGGCTGGGGATTTAGCTCAGCGGCATAAGCACCTGCCTTGCAAGCAGGCAGTCGTGAGTTCGATCCCTGGTACCAGTAAAAAGGAAAAAGATTTTTAAAAATTTTTTTTCATCAGTATTCTGAAATGCCCATGTGTGTGAGCCACAGAGGGACAGACAGGATTCTGCATGGACAGAGATGTTGGTATACCTGCTCCAGGCGGTGACCTGGAGCTGGATGGGGAGTAGGGGTCCGCCCGAGTACCTGGCTCCCAGCCACTTCCCATGCTCCTCTCTATTGTGAGAAAGGCCCGGATGAGGGCCCCGCTGGTCACCCCAACCTTGCAGGCCAGAAAACCACATAGTCTGGGCCAGGTCTGGCCTTTCCTCTGGCCCTGAGCTCAGGCTCCAAGCAGCAGGTTTGAGGGTCATCCGAGGTGGCAATTTCCCTTTTTCTTCCCTCCCAGTGTCAGGGAAGGACTCGGAATAAGCAGGCTGCTGGTGCCAGTAGGAGAGAGTGGAGGAGAGGTAACCAAGGAGCCAGGTGAGGGCAGACGGGACCAAGGGGGAGCCTGCGGGTGGTCAGGTGTGCTTGTGTCAGTAAGTGGGGCCTTGGCGGGCTGGGGTCAGTCAGGGTGAGTTACATTCCTGGAGTGGCCAACAAGGTAGGGAGCCTCTGAGGCGGGCAGCGGAGTGGATAAGCTGCCTTTCCCTCCAGTTCCAGCCTTGGCAAGTTCCCTCTGCAGAAGCGCGGGGAGAGATGGGATTTTTGCTCTACCTCTGCTTCTTGCTAGAGTCTTCCCTAGCCCCCTTTTCCATCCAGAAACCCAGTGAGGGTCTCTAACATGTGAATAATTCACAGCCTCATAGATCTATGTCTGTCTGTCTGTCTATCTATCTATCTATCTATGTATCTGTGTATCTATCTATCTATGCATCTATCATGTATGTATGTATCTATCTATCTATCGAGATAGAGGCAGAGATGGAGATAGGAAAGGGGGAAGGGAGAGAAAGAGAGAGACAGAGAGAGAGAGAGAGAGAGAGAGAGAGAGAGAGAGAGAGAGAGAGACCGAGACCCAAGAGGCCAGGGAAGCTGAGGCTTCCTCCCCTACCCCAGGCCTTTTTTAATCCCTCCCTTCCCAGTTCCCAGGCTGCTCACCCCCAGCGTGGAGCATGGACCCCAGGATGGAGGGGAACCAGGAGGTCTCGCTGTTGGTGGCCTGGAAGTCACGTTGAAGATCAGTGAAGAAGACGCCAACACAGATGGGGAAGCTTGCAGTCAGGGCTTGCGTTATCAACGAGGCCAGAAGTACCATCCAGGACCAGCTGCCATCTGGATGCTCTAGAGCCACAGGCATCTCTGCTACCACTGCCACCACAGCCTTGTGTTACTTGTGACCAATGCCTAAGGAGGGAACACAGTGGACCCTGGTGATTGGCAGGCTGTCGGCCTTCCTTTGGTCCACCTGCCGCCTTCTCTGTGTGGCTGAAACTGTCTCTTCCTCATGCCCCAGCACAGGTATCACAGAAAGGTGCCACTCCTTGGGAGGTGGCCAGAGGCCCATGCTTTGGCCTTGATGTCTCCTTTTACCTACTTCCAAAGATAACCTGGAGGAAGTGACGCTCCTGTCAAGGCAACAGGCGTGGGGCCAGCAGTGGCCAATACAAACAGAGCAGGTGGATGGAATTCTTTCTTGTTACAAGTGGCAGTCACGGAGCCTCCTGAATTTCTCATTAATTGGTTAGAGAATAGTGCAGACCTCTGGAACCAGTGACGTCCTGACCCCAAAGGCACCCACGGATACATTTCCAAACATTTATGACCTGGCTCCCTGCATTCCAATATAGACACTTGCAATGTCACCTGAACAGCCCAAGTTTACTGTTGGCACTGTTGCAAAGGTGAGCAGGCTGGCACTGTGTACACACACACCGGCTTAACATATGACCCACAGCTTTAAAGATAAGGCTCATGGGTCATCCTAAAGCCCTTTATAATCGCTCTACAAAACTCGTTTCACAAGAAGTTCAAGAGTCAAGTTCCACTTTGTCCTGTTATGCTGACTGTCACCTCCATAGGCTCCTCCTAGCTAGGAACCCCAGCTAGTGGAGTCTGTTGCTTTAACGGATGGAGGCACCTGGTCTCACTTGAGCAGAGCTCTGTACAGATACAGATATATACATAGTCACACACAGGCGCACAAGTGCATGTGAAGTCAGTTACAGATACGCACAGAAAAATCCGGAGACACAGGCACACGTAGACACATACTCACAGACACACACACACACACATGGACACACACAGTCACCCACCCACGCACACATACAAAATCACACAAGTAGGTACACAAATGAGTCACACAGTTAACCCAAGGAGACACATACACACATGCAGATGTACACCCACCTGAACACCTGCCAACAAACCCACAGGCTCCACAGACACACAAAAATGCAGAGTCACCCCACACACACACCTACTGTTCACATCTTTGGCCCCAAAGGCGCCACCTGGCCTACCTCAGTCCAGTGCCACCACGCAGGCCACGCCCCTCATCACAGAAGCCTTTGCACTGCCGAGGTCCCCACCCCCAGTTCAGTGTCTTGTCCAGTTCCCTCCAGTCCCGGCTCACCTCCCCTGCCCTGGCCCCTGGCACCCCTCACATCTCAACCCACACTCAGACTCCGGGCTGTGGCAGGCAGGGGGCGGGAGGGCCGGGCTTAACAGGAAGAGGGAGTTTCATATTTTTGCGGTTCCCAGAGTTTGTATGGATCTTCCTGGGTCTTGGACGAAAGGGCATGTGTTATAGGAACCCCAGCTAGTGGAGTCTGTTGCTTTAACGGATGGAGGCAGAGGCAGAGGCTGTTCCCGCAGGAAGTGGAAAGGCCACAGCTGCTGCTGGGTCCTCCTTGTGCTGCCAGTGTCACCTTTCCACACCCTCCGCCGTGGCCCAACCCTCTCCCCAGAGCCTGTCTCCTCAGCCTCCAACCAGCTACTTTTCCAGACCCCGCCAGCTTCCCGGCTTCCTCCTGCCCCTCCCACTCACCTCTGGCCACTGCCCTGTCCTTGTCCCTTCCTCTTCTTTGTCCTGTTACTGCCTTTATCAGCAGCACCTTCCTGGGCAATCTTTTAGGGGACTTCACTGAGGTTCCTGTGACCTTTACTCTGTGCACTTCATTGTCCCCAACTTCTCAGGGGGTGGGGCTAGCTCTTCCCAGCTTCCGTCTCTCCAGGCTTCAGGATCCTGGGGTACCTGGCCACAGCTCAGGTACAATCAGGGCACGAAATCCTTCGCACCTTAGGTATCTCTGCACCCGGGGAGCCCTGCGCCTATGCTCTGAGAACCCCAGCCTCTCCCTGGGAGCCCACTCCTCCACTACAGACTCAACTATCCCTGAAGGACAGTGCCCTCCCACGTCCCCAGACGCCCAGGTCACATACATAGTGTTTGTGTCCAGTTGGTTCTACAGCTCCCTTCCTAGGTCCGCTGGTCCCTCCTCAGGGCCATGGCTACTGGGCTTCTGAAATGCTCAGCCAGAGGAAAGGCCAAGTGATCCTTCAAGAGTCATTTCTTGGGCTGAGGTTGTGGCTCAATGGCACAGCATCTACCTGGCACACGTAGGAGGGCACTCTGGCCCCCACACACATTGGACCAGGCTCTCTTCCCCATTACTCCCTTGATAGTGGGCTTGACACCACACTGGGGAAGACCATCCTTTGTTATCTCACCTCCACCCACATTTGGAACAGAAGGGCAAGTCATGCCTTTGCCTAAGCACAAAGGTAATGTTAATGTGTTTCCCAGGAGCAAGGATGACGGGGCTTCCCAGAGGGCTGTCCATTCCAAAAGATTTAAGCGGGGCAGAAAAGCAGTGGGGCTGCGGGAAGTGGTCTTTCCTTCATGCTGGGAACCATGAGTCACAGGCATTGCCTGGTATATGTTTGGGCAAGGAGGAGACGGGGTAGAGACTCACAGCTCTTTCTTCCTGTAAGTGATGCTCTCAGATAGGGGCCTCGGGACAGTTGGTGTCTGCAGTGGAGGGGTGTCCTCCTCTTTCTCTTCCCTCCTCTCATCCTGTGGGGGGAACCCAAGGGCAAGCTATGAAAGCCACCAGCAGAGGATGGGCAGCCAAGCAGGCCCTGGGGAATTTTTCTCTCCCCAGGTCCCACGTGGAGCAGGCACTACCTCCTGGAGCTGAGGACGCAGGGATCCAGCTTCTATTCCTTTTTTCCACTGTTCCCTGGATAGATTTCTGGGTGCTCTGGAGGTCAGAGAGTCTTGGGGAGCCCTGTTGTCAGGTTTGGGTGCCTCTAGTTATTCTAGGTTTTGGAAACCAGGCCTGGGGCTGTTCTAGAAAGGGAGAGAGACTTTTCTGGATCCTTACGCCTGCTGAAGCCTCCTCAGGTGGGAAGGGGCCCTGGAAACCCATGGCAGGGTGAGTGACCACCCTAGCAGGACTGGTGGGAGGGATGCTTTGGTGGCAGCAGGGACTAGGGCCCACTCACCAGATCCTGAGGCCCCAGGATCTCTCCTTTGAATCATCCACAGAAATTAACATCAGCCTGCCACAGAAGGGTTGACATTTGGAAGCTCTTAGAAGAAAACAGAGGTTTTTTTTTTTTCATCCAAAGAGTCAAATACAAAAACAGAGGAGTTTTCATGAACATGGATTAGGCAATGGATTTTTAAATATCACACTAAAAGCATAAGTGATGATGGAAAAACATATAAAGTGAACTTCAGAATTACACGGATTTTGTTTCCAAAAGACATTGTCAAGAAAGCAAACAGATCTTTTGCAAATGGGAAAGGAATCTAAAAAGGGAGGGAAAAGAGGAAAAGGAAAGTAAAAAAAATTAAGATATGTTTGTACATGTATTCATTTTTTTGTTTTGTTTTTGATTTTTTGAGATAGGGCCTTGAACTCACTATGTAGCCCAGGAAAGTCATATTTCTGGTAATTTTGTATCAAAATTTTAATAACTTAATTTTGGTTTTGTATCAAAATTATAATAAAGAACTCAAAACTCTATGTAAAAGGACAAATAAGTCCACTACAAACGGGCAAAGGCCTTGAACAGGCATTTCTCCAAGAAGGGATCTATACACATTTCCCACAGGCACACGAGGAGATGCACAGCCTCACTGGTCATCAAGGAAATTCAAGTCAGGGCCACAGAAACATGTGCTTCACTCCCAGAGGAATGGCTTAGCTCTGGGTAGTTTATGTGGGATATGCAGTATTTGTGTTCCTTGGAAGGGACATTTTTAAACAGAGGTCGTCACTGTGCTCTAGTCCCAAAGCTGTTACACTCCTATGGTGCTCCTGTCTTTAAGTGCCACAGAAGAACTGCTCTCACATGGGGCAGGTTCAGCTTACCCCGAGGTTCCCTAGACAGATACTGGGAAGAGCAGATGGGGTTGAGCAAGCTTTGCCCCATGGTCCTGTAGGGACAGACTTAAGCTTAGGGGGCTCCCCTGTAGGGGAGTATGGCAGTTACACTTGTGCCACCTTGCAACCCTGTGTCCCAGCCTGGGCATCTCTGTCATGGCTTTAGAACAGCCTAGTTACAACCATCTCTGTCCTCACCCTGGCCAGTCTGGCTGGACCCAGAGATACACCCTGGTGCCTTCTCCCCTTTCAGAAATAACTGAACAGAGAACTTTCCCAGGATTCTAAGTCCCCTGTGGAGCGCCCCCCCCCCAAACTTTGAGCTCTGTTTCAGCATGACAAAGTTGATAGAGCTTTAGGGACTCCCCCACCATCTGGGAGTCCCGGTGCCTTACAGGGTGAGATTCTGCTGGATTTTGGCACCGTTGCTGTAGCTTCCGGACCCGGAGCTAGGCTTCTCCCAAACTCCCCCAGATCTCCTCAGTGACTTTGTTCCCTAAGTTCAAGACTGAGTGAGCTCACCAGCTGTAGTAACTAAGTAACTACAGAAAAGTAAGTTGCTATGGTGTAAAACTTCTGCACAACTCTCTTTACAGGGCAATAAAGAGACACACGGCCTTGCCCCAAGTATAGCAGTGTGAGATGGTAAAACCACACCTTTCTACAGGACCACTGAGCTAGAGGGCTACTTTCATTAGGGCCCCTCAACCCAGGTGAGGCAGGAGATCAGGGCATGGCTGCTGGGGCCTCCCCACCCTCACCCTAGTGCATGATCAGACAGCCTACTGGCTCAAAGACACATGGCTTCTACCTGGGCGCTGTGGCAACCCTGCATAGATTGGCCCCCAAAGAACATATACTCTCCTGTGGGGTAGAGATCATGTTGCTTCTACAAAGGTCCATGAATCCTTTACTTTCTTGCCTTTGTACTTGTTACTTTCTTGCCTTCATATTTCAAAGTCAATCTCCCTGAACCTTCAAAAAAAATGGCTGAGAACACAGCCTGGTCACTAGGTTCAGGTTTTTTTTTTTTCTTTTTCTTGTTGGTACAGAGTTTCACTATGCATTGCAAGCTAGTCTTGAACTCACTTTGTAACCCAGGCTGGCCTCAAACTCGCTGGTGATCCTCTGGCCTCAGCCTGAGTGCTGGGATTCCAGGTGTGCATTACCACACCCAGTCCAAATTCTTTTTTTTTTTTTTGCTTTTATTTTTATTATTTCAGTATTGAGCTACAGCCCCATCCCTTTTAAAAAAATTTTAAAAAATCATTAAGTTGGCTCAAACTTGCAATATCCCTGCCTCAGCTTCCCACAGTGCTTGGATTACAGGTGTGAACCACCACACTTGGCTCAGGCTGTTTTATCAGGGTCTATGAATTATTAATGAGGAGAGGTGGGTAATTGGGACTGAGAGTTTAAAAGGTTGTCATCTTACAGACAAGTGTGGCATTTGTTCAACACAAGAAGAGGCACTGACTCAAACTCAGAAGTCTTTAGCATTTAATAGTAAGTAATCTGTAATTAATAGCACTCTTATCAATGAAACAGTAGTCACCACCACTTCTAACTGCAGGTCTGCCCAGTACCTTGAGATCTTTGTTGGTGCTAAGGAAGCTTTTCCTCCTGGAAGATCTCCTACACCTCCAAACCGAGGCATCCATCTACCGTAGGTTGTTTCCCCTACCAAGCTCCCTGAGGCAGGGACAGCCCATGTTCAGTTCTGAGTGCTGTCTGTGTAGTGACTCCAAGTATGGCTGGCCACTGTGAGGAACTATTCAGACTGCTTCAAAGCTCAGGGGTATCTAAGGACACCTAAGGACGTGACCCCCCCTTGTGTAGTGCAGGTGTACAATGATACACAGTTTTGCAACCATGACTTAGCACAGGCGAGCATGCACACACTGGTTACAGCTGCATGTAAGAATGTAAATGTGAGGTAACATCCTCTATAGAATTACACAACAAAGACGCTCTTGTTCTTGTGCGTTGGCTCATGTGCTCTGCATGTGCTTGCTTTATGCTGCCTGCTGTTGCTGATGTCTTGTACACATGCATTCTTTAACCTTGGGTCCTCATCTGTGAAAATCTTCCTGAGGCCCCCTGAGTGGGCCGATGTTGAGGACCACTAATTCACAAGGGTTAATTTTGCATACTTCCCTAACAGATGATAAGATGGAGGCTTGGGATTATCAAGATTATCAAATAAGGATTACCTCCTATTTGAGATTTCCCACTGACTCTTCATAGCACATGATCGTCTACACCCTCTTGAGTCTGAGTCTCCTGCCAAAATGTAACCTTTGCTAGCCCTGCTATCACTGTATACACCTAATAAATAGTGGCTGCCTTGGGAACGGAGGGGACTGATCCGGAGACTCCCAGCCACTGATGCAATACTCTATTCGTCTCTCTTTTTTATTTCTCTGGCTGTGCTCTCAGGACAGACAATCGGAACTCTTAGCTGACACCATAGGCTGACACCACCCAAGTTGCTTCTTTATTCCCAGAGCCTGGGGTCCTCCTGATGGATTCTTGCCTCTCTGTCCATCACCCCTCTCCCCTAATTCTTGGGCTCTGGCTCTGACCCTGTTGTGTCCTTGGCATGGCCAGAATGCCTCTGTTGGGACAGAAAGGATGCAGTCTGTCTGGGCTTTGATGTTGGTGAGGGCTAGAGTCTCGTGTCCCTTTCCCTCTGTACCTGCTCCAGGGATGGAGTCTTGATGCGGTCCCTCTACCCTGCTTCCCTACCGAGCCTGCCAGACTATCTCCCAAAGTACCCACTTTTCAGAACTCCTCCAGAAGGTACACCCTGGCTTTGACTTTCCAGACCCCAGGAAGGCTTCTGGTCTGCCACCTCTTGCCCAGTCCTCCCATCCCATGTGCCTGCCAGCTGGCCCATGGTTCATGGCCTGGCCTGCCATGGCACTGCCCTCACCCTGGCCACCTGCAACCTTTCTTCTTGTCCCCACCCAGCCACACACTGCACTCCCCACTCTAGCAGCCTCCCTGCTGCCATACACAACACTACTCCTCC